>NC_137969.1:245245526-246445526 GCF_963924665.1 Micromys minutus
CAGAATCAACTGACCTGGGCCCATAGGGGCTCACAGAAACTGACTGTCACTCAGAGAACATGCATGGGACTGTGCACACATGTAACAGTTGTTCAGCTTGGTCTTCATGTGGGACTCCTAACCCCTGACTCTTGCTTGCTTTTAGGTCCCTTTCCCCTAACTGGGCTTCCTTGTCTAGCCTCAGTAGGAGAAGATGGGCCTAGTCTTACTGCAACTTGATATGTCAAGGTTGGTTGATGTCTGTGGGAGGCCTGTGCTTTTCTGAAGAGAAGGAGGAGTGGATGGGGGAGGTGGCGAGGGAAGAACTAGGAGTACAGAAGGGAGGAGACGTTGTAAAAATTAAAGTATTAACTAATTAATTAATTAATTAAGAAGAAAAAGCAGCCTTAAGGGCCAAAGTGTTTATTCAGGTTACAGTTCCAGGCTGGGAAACCACAGAGGGAACTTGATGCTAATCACATCCAATCATAGTCAAGAGCAGGAAGAGAGAGACTAGGGAGGTGGCTTAGGGTTAAGAGCCCTGGCTGCTCTTCCAGAGGACATGGGTTTGATTCTCAGAACCCAGACGACAGCTCACAACTGCCTTTAACTCCAGCCACAGGAAATCCAACGCCCTCTTCTGGCCTTCATGGGTACTGCATACATGTGATGCACAGATGTATATGCAGACAAAATACTCATATTCATAACACAGTGGGAGAGAGAGAGGAGCCACGGGTGCTTCCTATTCAGCTCACTTTCTCTGCTCTGCAAAGTTTATGACACAAACCCAGGAAAGGGTGCTACATCTTCCCCATCAATTACGACAATCCCCCCAGACAAGGCCATAGGCCTGCCGGATCTAGACAGTCCCTCATTGAAACTGTCTTCTCCAATGGTGTGATGGCTATTCTCAGCTGTCAACTTGACTACATCTGGAATGAATTACAATCCAGAAATGGAGGGCACACCTGTGATCTGGATCCCGAGGCATGGTGGTCATGAAAAGCTTAGGTACAGGCCTTTAATCCCAGGAGAGAGAGAGACAAGCAGATCTTCGAGTTCAAGGACTGCCTGAGCCAGAAACAAGTTCCAAATAAAGAACAGTTTAGGTCCATGTGTGGTGGGATGCCCCTTTATTTTATTTTTTTTAAAAACACTATTTATTTAATGTATATAGTACACTGTAGCTGTCTTCAGACACACCAGAAGAGAGTACAGATGGTTGTGAGCCACTATGTGGTTGCTGGGAATTGAACTCAGGACCTCTGGAAGAGCAGTCAGTTTTCTTAATTGCTGAGCCATCTCTCCAGCCCAGAATTAAATGCACTTTTAATCTGGGCCACACCTTCTGCTGGAGACCTAATAAGGACAATGGAAGAAGGAAGGGTTTGTTCTTCGCCTGCTTGCGCACTTTGCCAGCCCATGTGTTGGAACCTACTTCCTCAGGATTCCAGCTTATACAGAAGAGCAGCTGAGACACCCAGCCTCGTGGGACTGAGCAGCCACTAGATTCTTGGACTTCCTATTCACTGTTGCCCGTTGTTGGATTAGTTGGACTGCAGACTGTAAGCGATTCCCATAAACTCACTTTATATGTATAGATTCATTCTGTAAGTTCTGTGACTCTCGAGAACCTGACCAAGACAGGTGGTTCTAGATTGTGTCAAGTTAGCAATTTAAACCAACTACCTCAAAGGCCCTGCCTGGTGTCTAAGGCCCCCTGTCTCTCTAACCAAGCAGTGGGCTGGCATACCTTCTGACCCTGCTCAAATCTCCCGGACATTTGGCCTGCGCTCAGAGTCTGACTATGCAGGACCATGTATGAGGGCTGGGTTTGCTGAGTTAGGGGAAAGGCAGATTGTGAAGCTCATGTGTCTGTCCCAGAGTTTCTGTATCAGAACAGGACCCAGCACCTAGATTCTGAACAGGCAGAGCAGCTGTGCCCTTAAGCCAGCCTAGAGCCCTTGAGCTAGTTTGTGGGTACCGGACCCATGGGACTTTACATGTTTTCAAGCAGCCTTTGTGTAAAAGATCCAGAGATGACAAAGATTGAAGCTTGAATGGATCGGGGAATATGTGGTGTGTGTGCACGTGTGCATGTAAGTGCTTGTATGTGTGGAGGCCAGAGTATGTATGAAACTCCATGTAGACGTTAGTGTGTGTGTTGAAGTGCTCATGTGTATGCAGGTGCATGTGTGGGTGCAGGAGACAGTGCATGTGATTGTGTGTGTGTGTGTGTGTGAGTGTGTAGGACAGAGTGTGACCTTGGGTGTCATTCCTTAGGAGCCAGCCACCTTGCTTTTATTGAGACAGGGTCACTTACTAGCTTGGGATTTGCCACGCTAGCTGGGCTGGCTGGCTAGCAAGGCTGGGAGTCCACTGTTTCCACTTCCCCAGCACTGGGAGTATTAAACTCACACCACAACACCCAGCTCTTTAAAATGTGGGTTCTGGAGAGTCAAACTCGGGTCCTCCTGCTTGCAAGGCAAGCAATGTGCCAGTGAGATATCGCCCCAGTCCAGAGGGCAGTGAGCATCTTAAGCCTTAGCACTGACCACGTCTGGCTCATACAGCAGTCAGGTGCTGTGGGTCTTTTCTAAGGACAACTTCTTTCACCAGCTCAACCTCCTTGACCTGCACGGCAGATAGAAACGGCGCCTCCCTCAAAGGGCCACTGCATTGAGACAGTGCACAGAATAGGTTCCAGTAAAAAAGTCCCGGTAAATGGCAAATAGCAGCTAGTTTTAGAAGTTATTATTGCTGCAATTTATGTATTTTGGCATTGAAGCCACTGAATGAGTTAGAAATGGATGGCATCAGAGATGGACACAAACACTTGATTTGCTCCCCTGACTTGGTGCTTGTGATCTGGTATCCATGGCAACTGCTGACTATGAATACCTGAAATAGGGGTTCTTTGTTGAGTAGCAGAGGTAGGGTGAGGCTACTGTTCTTTGTCACACACAAAGGGCACTCACTCACCTTGTTACTCTTTCTCCATCACAAAGCACGATCTGTTTAATAGATGTCAGAAGCCAAGCATCTAGAGGTTCCTGGGAGGCAGCAATGGCTTGTCTGCACTTGTTGAGTGAAGCGACATAGTTGGTTGACTCAGGGAGTAGCAGGGCCAGGTCTGGAGATAACAGACATGGAGCCTTCCTCTGGAGGGACTGGGGAAGCTGATTTCATGACCCCGTTGATGTGAGCTGACTTAGAACCCGTGAGAGATCACCAGCTCAGGGTCAAGCACCAGGAGAGCTAGGCCACTGGGGCCAATCAAGTCTGGGCAGAAGCAGTTTCTCAGCTGCTCATTCACTTTGCGAAGTTAGGCTTCAGTTTCATATGGGTTAACTGGTCCATGTCACATCCTCAGGAATGTCATACCGATAAAATGACCCGTGTTCATAAATGTCCTCTTGTCCACAAGAAAGTGAACGTTTACTGCTAGTGTCTGAAGTGGACACAGTAGTCACTTTCTCCACCCAAGACTTTGGGAGTACCGACTGGATAGATCAGGAGAGACTTCTTCATAAACTGTCAGTTTATAACGTTGCTCATAAACTTTATAAACTGTGCATCCCCGAGGGATTCTGGGGTGGCTCGAGTGGACACAGTGGCAGAGGGAACCTAACCCTGGAACAGCAGGAGTGAGCCGTGGGGGACGAGACTCAGAAACAGGAAGACCTGGTATCCTGCAGGAGTGGGGGGGTGTTGTGTACCAGGCCAAGGGCTTGAGAGTCAGATGACCTGAGGCAAAGGCCTGTCCTGCTTCCTGACCTTGGACCAATGTCAGTGAGCAGAGGCCTCACGTTTCTGGGGGTGTTGCTGACGGTGAGTAGTCGTGGGGACTAATGGGAAGCCTGGAAAGGTTTGGGTCATACCTGGAGTACAGTAGGTGCCCTGTACATGGAGCTGGCCCACTTGTTCCAACCTCATTCCTCATCCACCCTGTCTTGGGTCACCTGGTCCCATCCTTGGTTTGTAAGGTGTAGGAAGAGAGTGAACCAGCCGGGAATCAAGGTGGTGAAAGTGGTGGTGGTTTGTGTTAACTGAGCCACATATGCTGTGACCTCTTGTCCTCTTGTCCTAGTATTCTTCAGGGATGGTGGCCCTAGAAGGCACTTCAGAACATTGTGAGCAGAGGCTGGAATCCCTAGCAAGGTTGCCGTTCCCTCCTCAGATAAGAGCATCATTAGGCAATTGTATTTTCTCTTATCTCACTCCCCTGTGAATGGGGCTTCTCAGCAATTAAGCTACAAGGCAGGCTGAAGGTCTGCTTCTAGGGAGAGGAGGCGGGGGAGGTGAGATTGCATCTTCAGATGAAAGGACACCCAGTCCTTCAGCTCAGGGTGTGCTGAAAAGCCCTGGTGGCTCCTGAGAGCACAGCCAGCACCTTGCCCAAAGTGCCATAGAGAGCATGGCTTTCGCTACAGCATCTGCACTAAGTGGCTATTTAACCTCAGGACTAGCGCTCAACCTCTCTGGATTTCAGGTTCTGCATGGGTCAGATAGGAACAGCAGCTTTCTCCTACAACAATCAAACCCACCTGAAATTTTAGAGACTCCTAAACCTAATCCCTGTGTCTGTGCAGTGGCTTTTAAAATTAAACAACCTTATTGACATATTTTTGCATGCACTTAAATTGTACAGTTGGGTAAGTTTTTACTTGCATGAATACCTGGGCAGTCATTGCCACAACCACAACTGTGGATAGAGTAGGCATCACCTTGTTTGTTTGCTTTTGTTTTGATGTTGCCATTTTAATTGTTATTCCGAGACAAGGCCTTGCTATGTAGCCCATGTTGGTCTGAAAACTCAGTCTTCATAGTTAACCTCCCGAGTGCTGGGATCACAGAGATGATCCTGCTTTTTCTGATTGCTAAGCATTGTCCTATTCACAGCAACACATGGGCCCTGAGCCTTTCTTTCTCCATCCATCTGCTCTTAGCTGGGATGTAAGGCAAGGTTCTCCAAACCCTCAAGTTCTCAGTGTGTGCTCCCATTGCAGTAACCTTTTCAACCCAAATAAACCTGTGCAAAGAAAACACAACTCAATTAATATGAATACAAGCTGCCTGCCTAGATTGGGCAGATCTACCACTACACTACTCTATTCCCTTCCTAAGACATCCCTTATAACTTGTGGTTTCTCCATGCCACGCACTTCAGCTCCATCTTCTTTCCACCTCCTCTTCCTCCTTCATCTCCTTCCCTCTCATCCCTCCTTCTTCCTCAAAATTTCCCTTCCACCTTCCCTTCCCCTGCCCAATCACTGACTCTAGACTTTATTTTACAAGTTAAAATGGGGAGAATGTTCCGTTGAAGTCACCAGAGTACATGATTCACTCATCCTAGGCAGCTCTTCTTGGGGAAGTGGAATTAGCATCAAAATACAAACAACACCAGGGCAATCCACAACGTGCTCCTATCCTTTCTTCCTGATAGGAGAGTCACCATGAACAGGTGATCTTCCAAGGACATTTCCAGGCCTGTAATTCCAGGACAAATGCACTCAAGACCCTGCTTTCTTTTTGTATAGACCATCTTTGACCTTTCATTGCCACTGTCCTGGGTCCAATTTAGTATTATTAATTATTAATTTATTTTATGTATTATTTATTAACATTCAATGTCTTGGGAACAGGGTGCCAGTATTAGGGATCTGAGCTTTCTATCTTACCACAAGACCCAAACCACATGTCCTAGAGCTGAAGGGAAGGAGGACTTGACTTCTTCTGGGCTCCTTCATCAAGGGTGGCAACAGCTCAAGTTTTCTGGGGCTGTTCAAGGTGGTAGGATCCTCAGATCTAAGAATAACTCAGTAGGCTTTGTTATTCCGAGCTTCGCACATGTAGGAGGAAAATCTGCATGGCCTGTCTGTGGAAGCACAGAAGAGTAATATTTGGGTGGTCTTGTAAGATGGCTGTGGGCATCATGGGCAAAGCACTCTGAACACTCTTGGTAACCACAAGTAAGGTCATCTGTAACAAACTATCTTTTGATATGATGTGGGATTCTTTTCTGTTTTTTACCTATTCATTTTACATCCTACTCACCGCCCCCTTCCTGGTCACCCCACCATAATCCTCCATCCTCTCTTCCATTCTCCTCTGAGTGGGGATGCCTCCCTTGGTATCCCTCCATCCTGGCACTGCAAGTCTCTGTGAGGCTAGGCCCTTCCTCTCCCACTGAGGACAAACTAGGTAGCCCAGGTAGAAGATTATAGACATGAGATTCTTTTTAAATGAGGATTTCTTTACTAATTTTACTTACATGTTTGTGTTTGTGTCTGTGCCTGGGCCAGTGTGAGCACACGTGTACTGTGAATGTGAAAGCTCCCATGGAGGACAGGAAAGGGGGATTGGAGCCCCAAGAACTGGGATTGCAGGTGATTGTGAGCTTAATTTGGATGCTGGGAACTGAACCAGTGTTCTGCAAGAGCAGTAAGTATTCTCTCTGTCTCTGTCTCTCTCTCTCTCTGTGTCTTTCTGTCTTCTCTGTCTCTCTCCCCTCTTTTTTGAAATAACATCTCTCTATTTAGTCCTGGCTTTCCTGGAACTCACCCTATAGACCATGCTGACCTGGACCTCACAGTGATCCTCCTGCCTTTGCTTCTCCAATGCAGGGATCAAAGGCGTGCACCTCCGTGGCCAGCCCCAGTAAGCTCTTCTAACTGCTGAGCCATCTCTCAAGTCACCTAGATATTCTCACTTATTGCAAAGAGCATAGGAGGAGGGCTTTTGGAGGTGTGGGCAGTGGGACCAGGGCAACAGAGGACACATTTTACCAAAGAAAGAAATCTGGAAATAATCCAGTTCAAATCTCTTCCATTGATTCTACTGTTTTATCAATTAATTAATCAGCCAATCTAATTAACCAGTCACTATCTAATTAATTAATTATCTAATTAGATTAATTACCCAATTAACCTAATTAATCTAGACAGTCTAATTAATCACTATGTAGTCCAAGATGAAGTCAAACTCAAGATAGTTCTTCCTCAGCATCACAGGTGCAGCAATTACAAACCTGGTTGTTTCCGCCTTTATAAAGGGAAAAAATTGTAATGATGAATTGACTTGTCAAAAGTCATGTGGCCAGTGTGAGCTAGAGCTGGGACAGTGATTTTTTTTTTAAATGATGTAAAGGTGCTAATGCAACCAGGTGTGGTAGTGTATGCTTGTAATACCTGAACTTGTGAAGCTGAAGTGAGAGGGTCTTAAATCTAAAACCAGCCTGAGTCATATAGAAGGGCTCTGTCTCAGCAGCAGCAGCAACAGCAACAATAACAACAGCCTACAGACCCACTGTAACTAAAATTACACTGTACTCACAACAAAACAGATTCAAAGAAAAACATAATAAAGCGAGCCCAGCAAGAAGCCTACACACCCATTCACATCTGTTGGATAAATAAAACAGCCTCCTTTTAACAAACAGTACCAGGAAGGTTGAGCACCCATATACAGAAGATTGAAACCAGAACCCTACCTCTTACCTCGTATAAAAGCCCAGCTCAAAATGGATCAAAGATAAAAGTCTGGGAGCCTTGACAACTAGCGTGAACACAGGGGAAGGTGGGCATCATGGCCCACATCTGTAATTCTAGCATTTGAGCTGGAGCTAGAAGGATCAGGAGTTCAAGGCCACCTTCTGCTATACAGCAAGTCTGAAGTCAGCCTGGACTACATGGGGCCCATCTCCCAAAGGTACCAATAACTTTTCTATAGAGAAAGTAGCACCTGTAGACCATAAAAGTGTCATTGTATGGGGTATTGTGGGGAAAGAAAGGATCAATCCTCTAGGCTTCAGTTTCTCAGAGGTGAAAAATATTATTCAACTGTTAGAAATTTGACAAAACTTCATAAGTTGTTTGAGAAAAATAGCCCTAATTATTCTGTCATGGTTGTCTGTCTGTCTGTTTATTAAGTTTGAGCTATTGGAAGAGCATAGTATCTTAATACAATTTGTTATTTAAGGCCCCAAAGCTAGGAGTCCCAGGTAGGACTCGTGTTTCAGCACCACGGACAGCGATCAGGTCCCTCTAAAGCTGGGTCTTTGAGTCTAGCAGTGGGCTCTGCCCCACGTGCTCCAAAGCAAACCTGAAGCACTTCTTGGGGCTTACATGTTAGAGTTCAAGCCTACCCACATGACCCTCCTATGGAGCCCCTAAGGAGCTGCCATCAGGGGTTTCTGCTTGGCTTCAGAAGCTCATAACCTATGTTCAGAGGGAGATGCTTGCTGGGGAACCTGTGAGCACACAGGCTGGAAAGATGGAAAGGAAGCCATGTGGAAGGGTGAGCCTGCAGCTTCCAAGCTCTCTCCCAGGCTTGGATCTTCTTGCTAGCCTGCTTGCTATGTTCAGTGTTATCCTTAATGACAATCCTAAGGGTTTGGTATATGTGGTGCTTCCTTCTGCCATCCCCATCAAGTCTGGGGCCCACTAAAGCCATTATCCACCTTCTGAGGAGACCTGTGAACTGCTTTATTAGATGAAAGCAAACATTTAACAAAGAAAGAAGACAGATCCTTAATTGGAGGCCCCCAGGGCTGTTTGCAGAGACAGATGGGAGGAGATGTAATGAAACCATCTCACACAGTCCTTGGTAAGCACCTCACAGATAAAGCCCCATCACCAGGCAACAGAGCTTTTCCATCCAGTGGCCTGATAAGGAGCTTGGTGGGGCTCTGTGTTTGGAAAATATGATTTTGCAAGCAGAATCCAGAGTGTGTTGATTCTGTCCAACGCCAGAACCTGCTGCCAGATAAGCAGCTGCCACGTTCCCTGGGGCATTGGCAGGGCTGTTCTTCCCAGGACCTCTGACAGAGCCTGTCAGCATGAAGACACCCTGAGCCACAGCCAGAGGCCCATCATTACCTAAGACCAGATGCTACTCAAGGGGCTTCTTTAGCCACTGAGAGCAGGTGGTGGCAATGGTCCAGGCTTGGGGATGAGGGTGGAAGTTGTCAGAGATGCAGAGACTGGCCATATTCGATGCAATACCTCAGCCCCTGATGCCTTCTGCTACTACTCTCCTAATGACTTCCCTTCCCTCAGTCTGGAAGCCAAAGTCCATGCTGATGTTCATGAGTTTCTGCATGATGCTGGCTCAACACTGTCTCCCCTCAGCCATCCAGCGCTGGGCTCCTTCCCTTCTAGTCATACAGGTTTTATTTTCCTTCTCTACCTCACATGGCCTGGGTATATGGCTGCCCAGGGCATTTGCATGAGCTATCCATTCTCCCTACAATGAATGTTCTTCCATCTCTCTTCCCCCCTTCCTTCCTCCTTTCCCCCTCTCGATCCCCCCCCTTTGTTCCTCTCAGTTCAAGCTACCACCGTCAAGAGGCCATACCAGTTCCCTGTTATCCCAAGGCTCCTGACTCTGCCTGGTGCTCTTTCCCCCTCTCGCCACCCCAGCCTTCCAACTTACTGTCTAATGTGCCCCATTGCTACGGCTCATTGCTCACTGTCTGTCTTTTCAGTTTAGCAAAGCTCCAAGAAGGTAGAACTCTGGCTTTCCTTCCACACGAGCACATTCCAGGCATCAGGCATAGAACACACAATGGGTGCTCAATAAGTGTTTGATGATTAGTGAACTGTCTCTTTGGCTCGGTTCCAAATTATTCTAGTAGAACGAATGAACAAGAGTCCGTGCTCGTAACAAGCCCCCACCAGGCCACTGAGCCTCTGGGAGAGGGTTGTCCACATCCTATGTGCTGGTACCATCACCTACAATCTCAGGAAGGAGGCAGCCTGTCCACAGAGGAAAACCCAAGGACCTGTCTCTCATTCTTCCCTGATGTTGGTATGCTGTGTGGCTCTGGCCGCGGAGCCATCCATTTCTTAATCTCCATCTCTTCTTCTGCAGCGTGAGATTGGCTTTTGCTCTCTTCATCCAAAAGGGACACATACACACAGGGCGTGTAGATACACTGCAGCTTTGGGGCACCAGCCTGAGCACAGCCCCGCCTGTCAAGTACCAGCCGTGTTTGCTGGTGCCCTCTCTGAACCCCACCTCCAGGGTCTGCACATTGGATGTGGCCCTTCGGTTGTGACTGCTATATTCTTCACTCGCAGAAATGTTAATTGCTTCCCTGTGGGCGAGCATGGGAAAATGGCTAGCAAGGGCTGCGGGGAGCAGAGAGAAGCTTCAGGGTGATTCTATGGTGGGATGATCCTACAGCTTGGGGCTCTCCTTATCCCCCATCTTGTCCTTGAGTGTTTGAAAAGATAAAGCCTTGTTTATCCTCAACCCAGTGGTCTCATCCACAGCCCATGGTCACTATTTGGGCTTCCAACCTGGTCAGAGGCACTGTAATAGCCAAGGGTTTGACAAGACACATTCAGGAAGGAGAGACATCCTATGGCATTTCCCCCAAATAATCACCAAGGAGCAGTCAGGCCCCAGAGCCAGCATGACGGGGGAAACAACTGAGTCCTGGAGAGAGAAGAGGCTTGGAAGACCCAAAGTCCATGTAGTTACCAATCCCGAAGGCCATCAGAGGAGCAGGGTACTGTCAGCCCACCCACACCCCAGAAACAAAGCTGGCATTGACCAGCATTTGAGCTTGGGTTCCCTGAAAGAATGATCCTGTTCATAGGGACCCCTATGAGAGAAGTGAGAGAGACAGGAATGGGGGGCCTGTGGGAGAGGGAGGGGAGTGGACAGAAGATTGATGGAGTGTGCACTATTGGCAGTGTGCTATCGACAAAGTAAGATATCAGTCAAGCATCTGTTATTAATGTAAAATTTTACTGATAAA
Source organism: Micromys minutus (assembly GCF_963924665.1). Taxonomy (NCBI): domain Eukaryota; kingdom Metazoa; phylum Chordata; class Mammalia; order Rodentia; family Muridae; genus Micromys; species Micromys minutus. Next base: position 245,256,277 of record NC_137969.1, read on the forward strand.
GTACATCACCGGAAGTGTGCTATCAATAGTGTCTGCCATTGATAAATCACACTATTGATAAGGTCCTGTCAGTTAAATATATGCTATTGATAAAGTATGCACTCTTGGAGCAGATGGCCGAGTGAGAATCTTTAAAATGTTAGTTCTTATAGGTAATATTAATGTTACTGGAAGTCCTCCTTAAATCATCCCACCAAGTAGAGGAAGCTGGGCTGTGGTGTGGACTCTGAGACTAGTGGTGGTATATTTTATACTTTATATTATATGAAAATAAATATAAAGATAAAACAGCCAGCACACTTAAACTGTGACCCTCAAAAGGGTGCCTGGAACGATGATGTCCAGGATGCAGGTAGTATTTATTTATTTAGAACAGGGTTTCACTGTGGATGTCCTGGAACTCATCACATGGACCAGGCTGGCATCGAGCTCACAGAGACTCTGCCTTCCAAGTTCAGGGATTAGAGGTGTGTGCCACCATGTCTTGCTGTAGCTAGTCTTTATGAGATGATATCTTGGAGACAGCATGCTAGGAGTTTGTGCGTGATCACAATGACCTCACGTCCTAGGACCTGGAACACTCACAGTGCTGAGCTGGAGTCCTTTTCCAAGAACTAAGTGTTAAATATTGGAGATGCCTCAATGCAAAACAAATGCCTTAAAGTTGCTGGTCCTTGTCCCTGGGTGGAGCAACTGTGAGGGATGTCCTATACTTCTCAAGCTTGAGATGAGATGAGATGTGTGCTATTCATCCCAGTGTTCTGGAAGCCATCTGATTGCTGTTCCTTAGCTGGACCAGAAGCCTTTTTCCTTTGGGGGCATTTGACTGACTGCCCTTCTCCTAGAGAGAGTGCTGTCCTCCTAGACAGGTGCTGCCTCGCTCCAGGCCACTTCAAATGCCACCTCAGAACCACCTTCTTCAATATATTCCTGTTCCCCACTAGAACTCTGCCCTCTTCTCGGCTTTAAGCCTGTAGCATGGTCACAACCCCGAACAGTGTGCATCTTACCTCTTTCTCTGGGAAGGGAATTCTATAAGGGTTAGGTTTGCTGTTTTGTTTACTGCTGTGCCTTTGGCATCTAGCACATCTAGAGTGGTGTTCTGAGGTGTACTAAGCCCATGCCGATGCTTCCCACGCCGATGCTTAACACATGGTTGTTGAATGAATACACGCAAAGCGGTTTCTCATTTAGGGGCATGCGTGGGCAGAGGTGTAGGCAGGAAGCAGGAAAGAGCAGAAGAAGCGGGTGGGGCCAGAAAGGAGGGGCTCTGAAGGACGCCAGTCAGTGCCGAACTGTCATCCAGATACCAGACTCACTATGGCTCTGGATGCAGGCTGCACGGGGCTTCCCATGTGGTCTGCAGGGTGGGAGTAGAGCTGGGGGTGAGGCGGGGCAAAAGGAAACCAACCAGGAAGCAGCGTTGCATCCAAAATATCCAGGTTTTAAGAACGTCTAAGAGACAAGGGCGGTTGAAGGCAGAGGTGTCCCTGGGGTATGGACTAGGACTGACCTTTTCTGTTTTAGTTTAATGGTGAGAACCGCCTCTCACTGCTAACTGCCTAACTTGCCCCTTGTGAGACCAGGACCCACCCATGTCTGGGCTGGACCTTCAATCCACACCCCGAACATGTGTGGAGCCGCTGGTTGTCAGTGAGGGGCTCTCAGCACTGAGAAAGCAGTGACCACCATCCCCCATCAAATAACAATTAAATAAACACAGAATGTGGGGCACAGAACTGAGTTTCAGGAGACGCCTCGCTCATGCAGGGGTTCAAGGGGCTTCTGTGGGATCCACTGTATGTTCCAGGGAGTTCTGAAAGATGAGCGTGCCTCCAGCCAAGTGAAACCAAGAGAAAAAGTACGCTAAGTATAGGAAAACTCAGCAGCCTGGAGAGGAGCTATAAATAGGGGAGGAATGCGAGGCTCAGAGACAGGAGTGACTTGCCCACGGACACACAGCAAACTGACAGGTGAAGGTTCAGCTGTGCCACCTTCTGAAGCTGGGTACCCTTCACAGTCACCAGACAGAAGCAGGAAGGAGGCAGCTCATGGTGAAGCGGGGAGGTGGGGGAGAGTGAGGGGCGGGACCCCGAAGGTGGGGGGGAAAGGGTGCAGGGGGCGGTCCTATGACGTAATTTCCTGGGTGTGCGCGTGTGCGTGCGTGTGCGTGTGTATAAAAGCTAGCCGAGCACTGCTGCTGCGGCTGCTACTGCCACCACCATCACCGCTGCGGCCACCCCCTCTAGCACAGTACTCTCGCTGGTGCAGAGCTCTGGTGGCCAGACCACAGACCCACTCCTGCCATCCTCCTGCAGCAGCTCGTCCACTCTTTCCGCACCGTCCGGCTCGCTATGAGCTCCGCCGCGGTTTTGGCGCTTCTGCTGTGCGCCGGGCAAGGTGAGCGGCTCCGGGCTCGGCAGCCTGATCCCCTCTCCTGCCCCGGGTCTCTTGCGGCGCCCGAGGATTCAGCACCCCGGACAGCACCCGTCTCCAGCTTGAGTACCTTTAGTCCCGCAAGTCCCATGATGTGGCCTATGGTCTCCCACCACACCCGGAGGAACTATAGAGCCTGACCCAACCCCGAGGGGCAGCCCACCCCCACCCACCACTGCACATCACCCACTGGTGCCCTGGCTCCACGTTGACCAAGGTCACTGGGAGGAGATAGGGGACTAGCATTGGCTCCCCAACCCTTCTCCTGTCCTTCCACCCTCCAGTCTGTCCTTGATCTCTTTCCTCACCCCTGCTCTTTCCCGCCACCTCTGGGGTTTCTCCCCTTGCCTGCCTCTGTTTCTACCTCAGTCCCACTACATGGCTGGCCTTGTTTTTATTGAACTTGATTTCAGCTCTGCACTCCCATGGGAAAGGGCTGAGGCTCTTCAGTGCAGCCTTTGAGCCGAGCCCCTCCCCCCGGGGGGTGCAGCATGGAGGAGTAGCAGGATCAATGCTGCCAACTTATTCGGGGTTTGGGTGGGGATCAGTGTGGGGTGTTGGCTGAGAGGGTCCCTTGAGCCTCCCATAGAGGAGGACTGGGCTTCCCTGAGAGATAGCCCCAGTCAGCAAATCTCGGGCCCGCTCACTCACTCAGTCTCTCTCTCTCTCTTTCTCCCTCTCTGCAGTCTTTACCCTTCCTGTGAACAGCCCCATGACAAAAGGGGACACCAAGGTAAGAAGGAATGTTGGGGTACCCTGGGAGAGGGAGAATGCCCTGTGGACTCCTCATGGCCAGTTCTTGGGCAGCTGCAGGAAGGAGTCTGGCGTAGAGCCAGAAGGCAGCACTGCAGCGGCTGAGCCCGCACAGGGGACAGCTTGCACAAGAAGACATCAAAGATCTCTTGCTTCTCCTGCTGCCCAGCTACGGTGACTTCCCAAGAGGTCCATGTCTCACCCGCTGGGTTCTGGGACCAGGGACACTGGTCTGAGCCAGGACCATAGCTTCTCCTGCCTTAGGTGCACAGATCTGCCTGGCTGTGGCCTCTCTGTCATTCCTCTTCTTTCACCCTCTGCCTGGGACTTCTTCTGGCAGTAAGAAGCCACATCAGATGCTTGGGCCACATTAACATCAGAACTAGGGGTGTTCTTCCATGTTCTCTGTGTTGGGAGGGTCTGGCTTCTTCTGCAAGAGGCCACAGTTTAAAAACCATGGCGTTAAAGGGAACTTACCATTTATTTGTTGAATTGTATTTTCTTGTTTATTTGTTGTTAACTGTATACATACCAGTGTTTCTCACTACTCATTGTAGCTGTTCAACCTTGGAAAATTTATCTATCTGTCTGTCTGTCTGTCTATCTATCTATCTACCTACCTATCTGCCTAACTTTCTTTCTTTCTTCCTTCCTTTCTTTTTTCTTTTCTTTCTTTCTTTTTTTTTCTTTTCTTTTTTTGAGACAGGGTCTCTCTATGTAGCCTTGGCTGTCCTAGAACTCATTTTGAACCAGGCTGGTCTTGAACTCACAGATCCATCAGCTTCTCCCTCCCAAGTGCAGGGATTAAAAATATTCACCACAATATACAGCTCCCTAGCATTCTCAAGGGCCCTACCCAACTCCTGTCTCCTGGTACCTACCCTCAAAGGCTGGTGGTTTCCAGGTACTCTCTATGAAAGTCCAGTGTTGGGGAAACAGGATACATACTTCTAGGAGATGCTTGCCAGATCCCAACACCATAGTATGGCAGCAGGGGTCCGGAGTGCCAGCATCTGGGGAAGACCCGTATATTCCCTTGGATGTTGTTATGACTACATTCCCTGACAGCCTTTGCCAGCCTGCTATCCTGGAACCATGGGTGGGATGTCTCAGCATCCCATAGGCACAGCCTCCCACACCTTTGCTCCCTGCCAGTGTTGCCTGACACATGTCTGGCACCTCCTGCTTCTCCACCCAGCTGCAGGCTGTCGAAGCAGGTGTGATGTGGTTCCCTCCCTGAGCGTGTGTGGCACTTCACACTGGGTCGAGTGTTTTCCAGTGGGTAGGAGTGCTCACCCTGCTTTACCTGTGAGCAATCAAGGTTGCACAGCTAGCATACCACCCAACATTGAGCACCAACTTCGAAAACCATTCATGGTGCTTCGTGACCTGCTGCACCTCGCTGGATTGGATAAGTATTCAGAGATGTGTCTTGTTGGTCTGGACTGAGCATCCAGATGTAACCAGTTTGTATCCTCATCCAGCCTAGGGATTCTTCCCATGGAACAATGTGGAGCCATACAGTGTGGCTGCCGTACAGAATGGGAGGTGGTCCTGTTTCTAGCAAGTTCAGACCCAAGGTGGGTTCGTGTTCTTGAAGGGGCAACCTGGAGGAGCTGATCCTTTGGGATCTGCTAGACCCCAGCCCTTTGCATGAGGCCTTTTAGGTCTCAGGGGCAGCACCATCCTTGGAGATACCACCCTAAGAGTGAGAAGATGTCAGGCACCTGCTCCTACCCCTCCCTCAGCAGTGGTTTCCTCGAGACACATGCTGGCAGGCCCATGTGATTTAATTGACCCACAGTAAGCAGTGTGTGTGTGTGTGTGTGTGTGTGTGTGTGTGTGTAGGTTCTTCTGGGCACGTTGCCCTGGCACCTCAGGGGCTGAGCTCCATGTTCACACCAGCCACACCCCGCCTTGTTGTCTCCCAGGTGATGAAGTGTGTCCTGGAGGTCATCTCCGACTCGCTGTCCAAACCCAGCCCCGTGCCCGTCAGCCCTGAGTGTCTGGAGACCCTCCAAGGAGGTAGGAGTCCGAGGCTGGAAGAGGAATTGGGAGGCCAGGGCGCAGGCGGGTAGCTCTTGACAAGATTAATCTAGTGGTCACTGCCCTGGTGTGTTAGAATCTGGGGAGGACACATGAATCGGTGACAGCTCCTGGGACCCTGAGGCTTGTAGACTCTCAGAGGGGACATAGGACAGTTAACTAGAAGCCTGGGCAGAGTGAAGGGGTTGGAACAGCAAGGTGCAGACTAGGCAGCCTGAGGACCAGGGTTCTGTGCGCTGTATTCCTAGTGTTTGCAGTCTTGCTGACAACAGTAGCATTCTCTGCATCTGGGATGAATGTGGTGTTGAGTTGGCCTAAGAAGGACCACGTCTTCCCAAACCATCCAGTCTGTCTAGGAAGGGTGTCAGGAGGAACAGACAGAACAGGCTGGAAATGGGAAAGGAAGTACTAACACACTCCCTGGATCCTGAGGCCCACAGCCTTTTCCTTGGGGGCTGGGAATGGAGTCAGCAGGTGACCCCTTCTGCTGCAACAGGAAGGCGATCAACATCTTGGAAATGAGGAATTTCCAAAGTGTTCTACCAAGATCCAGGCTTGCGATTGCCGCCTGGTGCCATTTCCAGTATAAATGCTTGAGCTCAGCTGAAAAGGTCCGCTCTAATCTCTCCCGGGGCTGTCCTCTGGATGCCACCAGTAACCATGTTCTCTCCCTGTAGATGAGAGGATCCTCTCCATCCTGAGACACCAGAATTTGCTGAAGGAACTTCAAGACCTGGCTCTCCAAGGTATTTCAGCACCATACACAGTTCCACACAGAAAAGCCAGCAACAGAGTCCGAGGATCAAGGTGGAGGTTGAGTGTACTCTTTCAGGGGCTCAGTTCCAGAGCAGAAAGGTGGGGTCCTCTATGTCACCTGGCTCCATTATCTACACTGCTAAAGAGCTCAAGGCTGTGAGGTTTAGTGATTCCTCCAAGGTCAAAGTGAGTAGAAGGAGCAGAGACGGCAATACTGGCATTCCTCCGCCCAAGGAAGGTAGTCATCCAGGGAGGCCGAGAGAGTTCTCCGCAGACCCAGAAGCGAACCCACACTGAGAGAAGGCTTTTGTTTCCTTGTGACTCTTTGCTCTACGGGTAATGGGGGAGGCAACGTCTTGTGAGAGACCAGATTATTGTGTTTCAACTAGATTATAGTGTGTACTGATAGGTGACTTGTCTCTGGAGATCAGGAAAATCCGCAGATAGGCAGTGGGTGGCACATGCCTTTAATCTGAGTTCGAGGCCAGCTGATCTACAGAATGAGTTCTAGGACAGCCAGAGCTACACAGAGAAACCCTGTCTTGAAAGACAAGCAAACAAACAAACAACACAAGAAAGAAGGTAAGTCCACAGGCACTTTTCAGGCAGGAGCATGAGGCTGGGGTCTCATAGCATTGACGGTGTGCAAGCTAGACAGCAGGCCAGAATGGGAGCATCCTTCCTGTTTGAGGTGGTGCTGTAGATGGAACCCAGGGCTTCATGCATGCTAAGCAGGTACCCTACTAGCTGAAGCCTAGCCCCAGCCCTAGAATCCATAGTGTATTCATGGTATCCCCGGCATTCAGGGATGGTGGGAGGTGCTGGGGTTGTTATAATCCACTGTGTCCTGGTTTTGTGTCTGTTTGGAACTAGGGCTCATTCTGTAGCCACACTATCCTGACTCTGCAGTCCGTCCTCGGCCTTTTGAGTGCTGGGATTGTAGGCACGTGCCACCACGCCCACTATGGCAGGTCCATGCACAGTGCACTGTGGGTCTGCCCCTTACACATGGCTGCTTTCCTCAGGAGGTAGCCAGGGTAGAAGCAGGGCAGGATGCCAGGCGATCCAGTCTCCAGGGTGGCACTTTTAAACAAAGCATTTGGTATTTTAATGATACATTTAAAATTAACTATTGGGTGGATATTTTCTTTAAATAACTAAGTATTTCAACAGAGACCATTTTACATCCTCACGAGTATGGATCCAACAATACACGGCACCCAGTGTACACAGGGTTGAGTTCCATTATGAGGGTACTGGGTGTGTCTTCAGCTATACCATCATCGGCCCGTTCCCTCCTGGGTTCTGTAGAATATCCTTCTGCTCTAACATCTACCATGGGTCTGTTTATAAATGAGCACCTGAACCCTGGGGAGCCTGTGTTGCCCAAGGTCACAGAGCTATGGGTATGGCCAGGACCCCACTGTAGCTGGGTTGGGCTTATTTCCTAGCCTACAGTGACCCCACAGCTGCAGAACTGTGTCCTGATGCAAACACAGCTGCAGGATACTCAGGGAAACATCTGTAGCAGTAGCTGCAGGGGTTACATAGGTAGAAGGACTCTGGGCCATGTAGGTATAGCCTTGGGCTCGAAGGTAGACATAGCACCCACTTTTTCTTGGGACCAGACTTGGGCTTCCAGAGCAGTGGAGGTGCTTAAATAAAGAACACCCATGAGAAGTCCAGGTGTGCTATAGGGTCCTGATGATTCTTTACTGTCCCTGCTGCCTTGGAGAACTGTCTGTTCCATTTGGGCCTTTATTGCCCTCTAAGGTACAAGTAAAACTTTCTCTCATTGACCACTGGGGACAATGAGTAGGAAGGGGTGGTGTTTCCTGATGGGTATAGCTGAGAGCTTGTCCCTCGAGGGAGGCCTTCAGTGTCACAAACAGATATGCCAGGGCTTGGCCACATGGGACTTTCCCTTGTCCCTTCCTGCCAGGTGCCAAGGAGCGGGCCCAGCAGCAGCCAAAGCAGCAGCAGCAGCAACAGCAGCACAGCAGCTTTGAGGATGAGCTCTCAGAAGTGTTTGAGAACCAGAGCCCTGAAGCCAAGCATGGAGGTTAGTGTGGTTAGCTAGGAGGGGAGAGGGCCACAAGGAGAACCGTGGTCCCCCGGGGATGCTTTTTCTTCAGACCAAGAAGGAGGCTACCGTTCCCTTTCCTACCTGTGGGAAACTGAGGCCCAGAAAATTAAATCTCTTGGGAATTTGAATCCGGCTTTTATCCAAAGCCGGTGGCTTGTCTCCATGGCAGCCCCTCACTCCAGAGGCAGCAGTAACTCCGGGCTAACCTCCCCCTGCCACACAGACCCTGCTTCCCACTCCTATCCGTCTCAGACTCTTGCCATCTTAGTTGAAGGTGTTGAAGGAAGGAGGAGCAGATTCTAAATACAAAATGACCTGGGTCATCAGCCGTGAAGCTAAAGGAGTCATCCCCGGGCAGCTTCCTACCCTGGAAGTACAACAAACTGCAAGTTGGGATTGTTTTTTTCTGTCCAAAGTAGACAGAAAGACCGGTTCCCAACAGTCAGGATGTGGTCATTCTCTGGCCCAAATTTGTCATGCTTCATAGACTCCTTTGTACCACTTGATCACTGTGGTGCTGTCAGAAGGGAATAGTGTGCTGTTGTGTGTGCGTGTGTGTGTGTGTGTGTGTGTGTGTGTGTGTGTGTGTGTGTGTGCACATACACACAGTTGGGGGCTTTAATGCAAAGAGACTGAATGTAGCAGTTGGAAGCATGAACAAGCTGAGCCTCCTGAGTTTGGGGAAAGTCAGGTGTCCTGCCCTCCTGAACATCACTTTGAGTTTCTGTGGACTGGGCGCCCTGAAGCCACAGTGAAAAGTCAGTAGCACACATGCTGCCTCATGGGGCTCCTTTCAGCCGTCCAGAGCAGGAGGGAGTTTTACTCTTGAAAAGCTGTCTTCAAGAGAGCATCTTTCAGTGCAGCCTCGTGATACTAATCACACAAAGCTCAAGACAGAAGCTGTGCAGACAGGCAGGGGTTGCCATGGACACAAGATGACTTGATTTACCCCAGACCTTTCTGTTCCTCATTTACAGTTCAGGGCTTTATCTTCTGGGGTAATTTTCAATTATGTTAATCTTTATCTGGGGTTCCTTTTTTTTTTTTTTTTTTTTTTTTTTTTGCTTTCAAAGTCACATCCAGTTTTGAGAAGCAGAATTAAGGAAGCCCAATTTGGTTGTTTTCAGATCCAACTCTGCTGTGAACGAGTAACCCCAATCCTTCTCCTGGGGTAGGCTTCCTAGCAGCTAAGACATCTGATGGCAGTCTTGAACTTGGGCCTCAGAAGTCCCCAAGGGTCCTCTGCTTGACTCTATCCATTTGTGTTTGTAGACGCAACAGCAGAAGCCCCCTCCAAGGACACTGTGGAGAAGAGAGAGGATTCTGACAAGGGGCAACAGGATGCCTTTGAGAGAACCACGGACGGACCCAGGCCTCAGGCCTTGGAGTCCTCTATGATGGGAGACAGTCAGTCCCCTGGGGACGACACAACCACCAACACCCAGTCACCAACCAGCCTCCCCAGCCAGGAGCACGTGGACCCACAGGCCATGGGGGACAGCAAGAGAGGTTCAAGTGTACAGCAGCAAGCCAGAAAAGCCAAGCAAGAGGAGAGAGAGGAGGAGGAGAGAGAGGAGGAGGAGGTGGCGGCTAGAGAGAAGGCTGGACCTGAAGTCCCCACTGCAGCATCCGGTTCCTACTTCCGAGCAGGCTACAAGGAGATCCAGAAAGATGATGGTATGTACGGGGACAGGGGCCTCTACTGATTTGTCTGGGAGATGGGTGGGTAGGGACCTCATGCCTGCCACTAGAGGCTCAGTGAGGTTATATAATTTGCCGAAGGCTACATGCACCTAATTTAAGACAAGGTGTGGTTCTAAGCCCAGTTTATCTGACTCCTAAGAGGAACTTAGGGGGGAGGTGCTTGGAGAATGGAGAGGTGACAGGGTGAGCTCCAGTGAGGGGCTCTTTCGAGGGTCTTGCTCCATGCTCCCGGTGGGGTTGGCTGGACCCTGAATGGTGAGCTTGGCCTTAGAGGTGGCTGCACAGAGGACCTTTCGGAGTGGCAGGGCCTGGGGGAATGACAGTTCTTCCTTACTTCCTGTTCCTGCCACCACCTGCTTCAGGTCAGCCGGAGTCTGAGGCAGTGGATGGAGGTGGAAAGACAGGGGCTTCTGAAGCGTTGTCATCTGAAGGGAAGGGGGAACTGGAGCAGTCTCAGCAGGAGGAAGATGGAGACGAGGTGATGGCAGGGGTCCCCCAAGATCTCTTCCCGGGCGGGAAGGGCCAGGAGCCGGAACATAAGCAGGAAGAGGAGGAGGAGCGTCTGTCCAGAGAATGGGAGGACAAGCGATGGAGCAGGATGGACCAGCTGGCTAAGGAGCTGACGGCAGAGAAGCGGCTGGATGGGGAGGATGACCCTGACCGCTCCATGAAGCTCTCCGTCCGGGCCCAGGCCTATGGCTTCAGGGGCCCTGGACCTCAGCTACGCCGGGGCTGGAGGCCATCTTCCAGAGAAGACAGTGTGGAGGCCCGAGGCGACTTTGAAGAAAAGAAGGAAGAGGAAGGCAGCGCCAACCGCAGAGCAGAGGTTGGTATAGGCAAGGGTGGCCACACCCGGCAGCCCCCCTCCCACTGAGGTGACGTGGTTCTCTTAGCTGGGTCCTGGAGAGGTGCTCAAATGGACTTGGAACAGGGCGACAACTGCTTATAGCAGGGGCTCAACAGAGTAACTGGGTCAGGTGGACAGACCTGCCTGAGGGACATGGAGTCAGGGGGACACTGCCTCTGCTGGTATGTGACCGGGTCACGGGAGTGATAGGGTCAGGCATGGTGCTTCAGATAGACACTTCTAGGTATTGGGAAGAGATGCTAAGGGACCAGTGGTGACCAAGGTGGTCATGTCCTCCAGGTCCCCGGACAGCTCAGTGGCACCTCCTCCTGGGTTCAAACTCACATATAGCCCATAATAACAGTGCAGGGCAGGGCTAGCTGAACCTTGGTGAGCAGATGGAGAGGCATGGAGGTGCTGGAAGACTTGGGTTCCAACTGGTCCTGGCTGTGTGACTTTGGGCAGGTCATTACCCCTCTCTGGGTCTCATTTGTCCCCATTTGTGATATGGAAGTATGGGGTTTCTCTAACTTACCTTATTATCATAATCAGAACATGACCTTCAGAACCCTAACATACACGGGGTCTCCGGGACAGCTGCAAGGATGGTATAGGGACACAGAGATGTGACCTCATGGGAGGTGAGAAGTGGAATTCTTGGCAGGGCAGGATGCCTCTTGAGCTGGTGGGACCTGGCCAAGCCAGTGCTGCAGAGGGAGCTGGGCTTCCATAGATTCTGATCTGTCCACACCCCTGTTTTCAAGGTTCTTTTCCAATCAGCCAGAAGAGGTCCTGCCCCTGTCTTCTGACATGGAACAGGGTCTTGCTGATCCCTGAAAGCAATAGGCTCCTCTTCTGAGTGGGCGCTGGCAGGGAGCATCTGTTCCTAGAGGTGGTGAAATGAACTGCATTGTGCTCACTGCCCCCCTGCTCTGGCCCCAGAACAAGATGGGACAGCTTCAACAATCCCTTTACACACCCCAAAACGTTTCTTTCTCAGGGATTAAGGGGAGCTGCAGTGAAGAAGCGGGGACCCTGGGTGTTCTGGATATGGTGAGGTGTGGGAGAGTCTTGTTAGAAACCCCAGCAACACAGAACTCATATACCAGGGGCTGCTCTAAGATCCAGGGATCTAGAATCCCTAAGTCCAAGGCAGCCACTGTCAACATTCTGTGGCCATTGCATTGGCAGGACAGTGTAGAGGCTTAGAGGAGGGTGTCCTGTTTCCCTGTCTGCCCTGACCAGACTGTGGGATCTTCTGGGGTCAGGACCAAAGCAGAACCCAGCCGTGGGCAGGTCCATGGTAATGCTGCTCTGACCATTGGCCCAACAGGTACAGAGGCTGTAGGGAACACCTCAAGTAGGACTGGCTGCATTCTGGGAGCCAGCACTGGTATTCAGGCTGAGGAGGAGTCCTAAAGGAACTCCGTGTCCTAAAAGAACAGGTTCCTAGCGGTTCAGAGTCCCATAGAATAACATGGGGGCTGGATGATAAGCCACGGGGGCCTTGGACATAATGGTCTACAGAGTGTCCTAGCATTAGTGGGTGACATCGTTGTGCCTATGATGTGGACAAATCCTCAGGCTCAGAGGCAAAGCCACTTGTCTGAGGTGTACAGCTAACAAACAGCAGGGTCAGTCTGGCACACTGTATTATCGATGCAGCCCCAAGTGACCCTGTCTGTTCCCTCCTAGGACCAGGAGCTAGAGAGCCTCTCAGCCATCGAGGCAGAGCTGGAGAAGGTGGCCCACCAGCTGCAGGCTTTGCGACGAGGATGAGGCACTGACTGGACCAGCCATGGCTTCAAGGCCCAACTGCTGCCGAGTAGGGCTACTTCCAGCCGCAGAGCCCAGGTTACCCTTTGGCCCCTCACCTTCTCTTGTTCTCAGCCCCTGCCCTGGACACTTCTGCAGGGCAGCCCTGAATATCAACACAGATTCCTTCTCTGAACACAGGCAGCTTTCTAGAAGTTTCTCTTCCACCTTCTTATCCACGGGGCACAACTGCAATAAGTTCTGACCTTTGGGCAAAAGCCGAGAACTCCTGACTATAAGATATTCCAGATAAAATCTATTGAAGGAAGAATAAACCTGCTTTGGGCTCTTTCCTTTTCTTTGAAATTTTTTTTTCATTCTCGTTTTACTGAGTTGGGTAGGACTGGGTCCGAGGGACAGGGTAGTTTCTACACTGGGCTGGATGTGTGGTTTGGGAGACTTGCTATTTCCTGGCAAGTGACTTTGCATTGTTGAACCTCAGTTTCACCTATGGATGGAGGTGCCAAGCTGCCAAGAATGGGGGTGGGGATGACCACCACCACAGGGGACTTTACCACCCCCTGCTTGCTTATCTCCCAGCCATACCTGATGGAGGTACTTTCTGCTGAGACTGTCCTAGACTGCTCCCTAGTTACCTTGATGCTGGGTGGAGGTTGACAGGCCCCAGGATAATATGTCCCATTGGCCATAGTCTGGCCATGCTGAACTCCCTAGCATAGCTTCCTGCTGCTCAAGTCCACAGTGCCTAGAACCATAGGTCTGTGACGTGCACGGGACCACAGGGTGTCTGAGGTGTGGGGCAGGAACAACTTACTAGAAAGTAGCAGGTCTTAGGTCCAAGTTTGAAAAGGGGGAAACAGGCGGAGAAGATAAAAAGGTACATTGTGTAGACTTGGCTATCCTGGAACTAGCTGACCTAGAACTTAGAGAAATCCACCTACCTACCTGCCTCTGCTGAGGCAGGTACCATCACAGCCCTACTGACACACCACTAAACTTTTATTTTAAAGATTTATTCATTTTATTTCATATGCGTTTTGCCTGCATGCATTTCTGTGCACCATATGCTGTCTGGTACCCTTGGATCCCCTGGAACTGAGGTTAGGGATGGTTGTGAGCCACCATGTGGGTGCTGGGAACAGAACCCAGGTCCTCTGCAGGAGCAATAAGTGCTCTTAACCAGCGAGCCTCAACATGCCAACCTTTCCCCTCTCCCCCACACCAAACTTTTAAGCATGAGAATTTTTTAGGTTACTCAATCAGCTAGGCTGGGATATGGTGCTGGAGCCATGGGTGCTGGCTACCAGGGCCAATCATTTAGTCACTCACCAAACACCTGTATGTCTGCACGAAAAACCCACGATGAAGCCTGGTTTTGGAAACCCGTTGCCTCGGGGTGAGGTCAGATCCTTCTGTAGGCAAAGCAGCCTCTCACATATTAGGCTTATGTGTGGCTCTGCAGGGTTCAGTTTCAGAAAAACGACCTCAGCTGTGCACCTCATCTAGAGGACAGGTGGTGGTGATGCTAAACATGTGGGGATGGCCTTAGTCTTAGCAGTCAGCCTGTGTGAGGCTCTCCTGCTAGGGAAAGCAAGAGCCTGCACGTTGTGAGTTGAGAGACAGACACTGCTGCTACCCCAGGGCAGAACCAACTCTAGATAGAGTTCCAACTAGTATGTGAGGGCTGGGTCCCAAGAGTCTAAGCCTGGCCTCCTATGTGTCTCAGGCCACCCATTCACTACATGGAGTGCTCGGCCAGCTTTTCTGTCTCTCCCAGAGCCTCAGCTTCCCAAGATGGAATACTTGTCTCTCTACTGAGGTAACTGAGGCTTGACAGAACCAGACAACAGACTAAGAGCTACAGCAGGGGAGACGTGGTAGGATAGTGGTGATGGTGGGGGGAGGTCTTCGCTTCAACTTCTCAAGTGAGGCCTGGCTTCCTACTGCTGGTGCAGCCTGAGGGGAGACATCTGTGTGACGTCACTGCTGAGGCAAGGTTTCCCTCATGTCTTACCTCCTGATAGTTATGTAATTACAAACTCCCGCTAGGCCACCAGAGACCAAGAACACCCACCCACCAAGACTAAGTGTCAATGGACCACAGGGACACAGTTACCAAAGGACCCCATCCCAAAGACAAGCCACCTGCACTGTATCACAGGAAGCAAAGATGCAGCCCAGGCAGGCACTGACACATGGTTTTGTAGGCAGTAAAGGGCCAAGTGCACTTGGTGTACAGATGTGCACAAGATACACGGGGAAGGCAAGCAGCAGTCATCACTAAGCTCAGACATGGACACTATTTAGCTCCTGAGGCAGGAGAGCTCTGCATAAACCCTGGGTGAGCTGTCTATACAGTGAACCTCGGGGAAACATCTCATGTGTCCTATAGTTGCCCTCTAAGATGCCAAGGCCCCGTAAACCCAGGAATAAGAAAACTCAATCCCTTTTGAAAAGGACTCTGAGGTCTGGTTAGTAGCTCCTAGTCACAAGCAGAAGGAAGGACCCAAGCATGAGGGTCATGCCACTATGCTATGTCCTTCTCCGCACAGAGCATTGGAAAGAGCCATCCCCAGAGTATACTGGCATCGGCTTGGCAGAGGAAAGGGAGTGAGACGCAGGCTTTTACCATGAGGAGAGGGATCTGTGGAGATACCTTGCAGCCATCACCTGAGCTGGTTGAGAAGCAGCAGTCAAGAGAACTATCAAAAAACCGTGGGCTCCTGGACTCTAGGAGATCCCACAGAGGGCCATGGCACCTGTCCATCCATACTAGAGGAGGCAGGCTCTTCCAGAGCAGCTTGAGGGATCTGAAGTGACGAGCAGTGAGCCCCGGCATGCTGGGGTGGGTGATGCTGTTGGATCCCAGTGGCTAAGTGACTGATTAAGAGGAAATATAAAAGCGCAGGGAGCCCCTCCCAGGACACCAGCAAGGCCATCCAGTGGCTCTACAGTTAGTAACCAGTGTGAACACTCGACTACAGACAAGGACCGGTGGCCAGGCGAGAAGAATGACAGCACCCTTTTGTCTCTGAATGTCTGCCCAGCCAACACTACTTGCCCCAGCTGTTAGAAACCCTTTGTGAGGGCACCTGTAAATGACCAGAGACCCAAATAAGGGTCAGGGTATCTGCTTCTACTACTCTCTGCCCACCACTGTAGGGTCTCTCCCTGAACCTGGGGCTCATATTTTCTTGGCTAAGCTGGAAGCCAGCAAGCCCCAGTGATCCCTCTGCCTCTATCTCCTACACCCCGAGTTGGAGTGCTGGATGCCTGGCTTGCGACACAGGTGCCAGGATCTGAACTCCAGACCTCATGATTACTGCACCCCCACCAGCCTACTGTGGAGTCTACTCAGCAGCCTCAGGGTGATACGCACTCAGGGTGGTTTCTTCTTCCATTGATGGGGCTCTAGAAGATGGCCCCTTTAATCCCCGAGGATTCGGTGGATCCAGTTCTGCAGGCTAGCCTGTCCACAGGGTGTTGCAAACCCCAACTTTTCCATGACACCCACAATGATCCAGCCCCAGGTCAGATCCCTTGACTCCCTTGGTGAGGACAGACATCAGCACTAGTGCTTTGCAGTGTCATGTCTGTGAAGGTCACATTTCTGTACTATTACAGTATCTGCAAGAATGCAGGCCCAGGTTTCTGTTTCCAGTCCCGGAAAGTGCAACCTTCCTCTTCCATACCCGCATGGAGGCCTGCGGAAAACGCTGCCTGGCCCGGAGGCAGATACTTGATACCCGGGCCTGGCTTACCATGTGTGACCCTAGAGAGGAAGGAGCTCTAGGGGACACAGCACTTTCTACCCTGCCTGTTCTCAAGGCAGAGCCTGGGGATTCTATCCTGAAAGGGCAAAGCAGTCATTAAATGTCTTTTCTTTAAAGACTGTGAGCACGTGTGAAATGAAGGTTGATCTCAGTAGTTTATTCCAGAGACAAAGCAGTGCAAGAGACGGCCACACTTCCCACCCCCTAGATTCAGGGTCAGGCCCCGGAAGGTGACGTACAGACATCATCAGTTCAACACTCAGGTCCTGTAAACGTGGTTAGTCCTGGGGTTCTGCTTCCACAAAAGCCAATCAGCTTCTCCTTGCCCAAAGGATACCCCAGCACGGCCCTTAGTGGCCTTCCCAGGGCTGCTGCTGCTTCCTCTAGTGTACTCCATCTTCTTAGACCCAAGGACAACCCGAAGGCCTCATTCTCTTTGCACAGTGAGCTGATACCTTAAGACACAGGATCACCTTTGGGGGTCCTGGGCCGCTCATCTGGGGCTCTCTAGGTGTCCTTTCTTGTGGGCTTTGGTGCCAGTGGGTGGTCTGCCAGCTGCTGTGGGGGCAGAGTGAGTCTGAAGTAGGGACACAACTCCCTTGGAGGCTTGCCTAGTGCTCAGTGCAAGGGACTTGTCACGAACACAGCAGGGCTGGGCTGGGCCTTGCTGTACCAGGAGGGACTGGCGTGTGTGAACAGGAGCAGCCCTGTGGTACTCTTCTCTCACCAGAAAGAAGGGGCCCAGATGATGATGTGAGGAAGCAGGTATCCTTGTGGGCTAGAACATTAGGTCAGGCCGTCAGTTCTGTTTCAGGAGCCACCCTGAAGAGATGAGGTGGTGGAGGCCCGAAGACTCATGTAATGATCTGTTCAAAGTCCCAGCGTAAATCCTGGGTCCCGGCAGACTCCTGGATCTCAGTGAGCAATAGGGTCAGGGTGGAGAGGAGAGTGGCCTGGTGTATCCCATGAGCCAGTGAAGACCAGCAATACCCAGAGGCTTTAGCTACACCCACAGGAAGCTTCTTTTCCCTTCCTACAACTCAGATCCACCATGTAGAGCTCCGGAAGGGGGTCTATTGCTTCCTTGGCTTTGGAAAGCAAGGGTCAGTTGCACAGGGGCAAGGGTTAGCTTTGGAGGAGAGCACATCTGGGAAAAGAAAGAAGGTGAGGTCTGGGTGTGGAGGAGGGGAACTGGGGAAACCGTTCGTCCTTCGCCTGTTTAGCTGCAACAACCTGGCCAGATATGGGCTTCCTTCCAGGGTGCCCAGAGCCTGGCCCACAACAGCCATGAAGACAGACAGACATACACACTCACACTTGCATGACAACCATACACTCACTCGCACACCCCACCTCACATTCAGACCTAGTGTTGAGAACACAAGCGTGTGTAAACTCAGTGAGGAGATCTGCACAGCAGGAGTTAGGCGGCATCCTCAAGGCTGGACCACTTGGTGTTCTGCTCTGTCTCCCCCTCCTCATCCCGATCCTAACATCAGAAAATTAGGTAAAAAATTAAAACAGAGAAGCATCAGATCACTGGGGATTCTTAGTAGTGTTCCCATTTGGAGCTGCTGGACCAGTGGGCTGTGTTCCACACTCCGCGCTGCCCCTCTGGGTCCTGGGCTCTGTGGCTACTGTGAGGAGGCCTTGGTGGCCAGAGAGGCCACACAGTGCTGCTGGAAGCTGGGTGACACACCGGTGGTGCAGCCAAGTCTCTGGTGCGGCAGCTTGGCAGAACCACCAGCACCCATGTTGCCTGCTTCTGTCTCAGTCTTCCAGGGTGTGTCCTGGCCCTTCATGCTGCAGCAGCAGCCAGGGCTGGCACTGCATGTCCGCTCACCAGCCAGGCTGCCTGCCGGTTCCGCCAGGAGCCTGTTGTGCCTTAGCGGGGCCACTTCCTCCGTGGCAGCTCCTCCTGTGCTCTGGCCTTGCAGGACTGTGGCAATGTGGTTTAGGAGGTCGGTAAAGAACTCACTCACTCCCTCATAGCCTGGAGATGGGAGACAAAGAAGGCACTGGGCATTAGCCAAGGGATATTAGAGGAGAAAGAAGCAGACATAATGGGTTCCTGGGACCTGGGGAAGGCACTTTCAGTAACCCAGTGACAAAGGATTGGGAGACAAGACAGAGTGGTGGGAGTCACAGGGCCTAGGCTGGCACAAGACCACGGTCTGTCCCCTGAGTGTGAGAAGTCCACAGCTCCAGCAGATGAAGATGAAATCTTGGTTTGTTAGAGACTGCCCTTGCTCACCAACTGCTGTAGTCTGGATGAGCAGTGCTCTTTCCAAAGCCCACATGTTAAACATCCTGAGCTCAAGGAGCTGCTGGGAGGTGGCAGAGAAGCCTGCTAAATCAACTGTCCAGTCATTTTAGACACACTTTCTCTATCAGGTACCTAGCTTCCTTTGCCAATGCTTCCCATAACATCTGCCTTGTCATAGGCCCAAATCAATGGGGCAAAACCATCACAGATTAAAAGCCTCAAAACCCAAATAACCTTTCTTCTTTATGGTAATCATCTTGGGTACTTTGTTACAGTAGGGGAAAGCTGGGGAAGGTAACCACCCAACAGGACAAGATGTACAGTCAGAGACAGCCATGCCAAGGTGGATTCCTCATGCACTCACTCACAAACTGTGAGTCTGGCCACAGACCTGGGTCCTGGCTACTGTAGCCATCTTGAATCTTATCTTTCTTGTCCACACAGCAACAAGAGACCAGCTCTCACAATGCAGGCTTCTGTGAACATCACAGGAAGGCTGGACCTGGGTGGGTCTGACCCAGTAGCCACAGCTCAAACCAAATCTGTTTCCTCTTGCCCGGAAACACCTTCAGGGAGGCTATTGTGCCCCAGACTCTGAGGACCAGACTGCCAAGGCCTTCATTTCTGGTATGAAAATTGCTGGTGAACCAGGGGGAAGAATACTTTCACACACATGCACACACACACAAGCACACACCTATCACAAATGCAAATGCCAGCACAGACCCCAGGAATTACCCAGCAAACTCTCCAGAGAGATGTGGGTTAAGAGAGACCTTCCACCTGCTCGGACTGATGCCTGGATTAGAACTGGTACACGGCTAACAGAGCTGAGGTCGGGGAGCTGACAGCTCTCTCTGTTACCCCCCTGGAGGAGGGGTGGCCTTCAGGCACTGGCTATGACCACGGCCATACCATAATGCAAGCAAGTGAGTGCCAAGAGGTTAATAAGACCTTGGCATGTGCTCCAGAGTCATTCATGCTACTGGCACAAGTTAAACTGGCACTCACTGTGTGGGGGCCAGGCCACTGGGCCTCTGCATGTTATCTGGCAAACTCCTTTGTGGTTTTGAGGAAGCCTGAGGCTGCCTGAGAAGCAAGGGCACTCATGTTAAAGCTAACAAAGTGGCTGGCAAGCAGCAGAGAGTTGCAAATGTCAACACCATCTTCACCACTCTGTCCCCAGGATACACATGGAGATGAGGGAAGTCATCTCACAAGGGACTCTGAGGTTCCATGAGGCCCAGGTCACAAAGCTCCTAAGTGGCAGAACTGTGATCTGACTCAGATCCTGTTGTGTACTTGGTGTACCTGATACTGAGGCCCCACTGCAGTACACTAGCTCTGGGAAAGAGGGTGAAAGGCAAGGCAGACACAGGTCTAAGTAGGATTCAGGGTGGGACGGAGCATCAGGACCCAGTTGGGTTGCCAAGAAACCCAGGAGGCTGCCACCTAGCAACCACTCTGCTTTAGCTCCCAGATGAGGCCCAGAGGACCACGTAGACTACAGCAGAGAGGGAGGGCAAACTTTCCAGAGTACTGCAGAGGCACCTCCTGGGGGCCTGCAGTAAACAGGCTGAGAAAGGCTGGTGTTTGTCAGCCTGGGAGGTGAAAACTAGCAGAGCAGGTGCCAGTTCCACGCCTAATACCGTGCAAACCCATCTGTCTGCAGCATGGCACGGGGAAAGCTCCCATCTGTGCAGAAGCTAAAGTAGGGGCCAATGTAAGGTCACAGAGCGAACATGTGGGCCAGGATCGGAACCTGGTGTTCTAAGACATCAAAGGTGTTGGAATCAGAATGAAGGCTCTGGAGAGATAGGCTACAGCCCTGTGGGACTGTAACCATGGATAAGATCCTCTGGCTTCCAGTATTGCCTCCCACAGACAGAGATCACAGCACATGGCAGGACCAATGGCACATGCTGCTTCAGGCTTGCTGACCTGAAAGCTGGGTGCTCTGACAGGACTCCCACCTATCCCGATACCCCCGCCCTCATCCCAGGGCTTCCTGAGTAGCAGCAGGACCCAGAGTCTCTATCTCTGCTGGGCCCAAAGAGGGCTGTCTCTATACCACCAATGGTGTACCAAGTCACCTCCCAGACACTGCTTCTACTCTGCCTAAGGTATAGGACAACAGAACCCTTAGGCCATCCCTCAGCATTAGGCTCACCAGCTTTGGCTGGGCTCAGCCTTATCAATCTAGTAGTAACAGACCCACCACATGGCCCTGTCCACGGGGACAACCCAGCTCTTGGCTTCCCTGGCAGAGGACTTGTGTTCATACTGGCTTTTAGTGATTGTCTTCCTGGCTGTTGGAAAGGGGGTACCCATCACCAGTGTAAAAGTGTATCTCCCTCCTTCCAAGGCTCACCTACCTTCAACCCATTAGTGGGCTGCATGGATTCTTAGATCACCCCCATCTTTACCTCATCTTTGTGACACTCCCAACACACAACAGTCCCCACTCTATACTCTAGCTCACCTCAAAGGCCCCACCATCTACAGCTAGGGGGTCGGGAGATGCTGGTTCTGAAGATACTGGTCAGACACAGGCCTCAGACATGACATGCTCCCATCCTGCCCAAAGGGAGAGCCAGTCTCCACCAGGCCCCAGAAGTTCTCCTCCGACCCCATCAGGTCCCACCCAAGTCACCCCTCCTGGTGCCCCAGGTGCTCCTCCTTGCTGAAGTCCCTTCCCTTTGCCAAATCCTCTCTGGTGTCCACACATGACAGAGGAGCCATCAGCTGCCCCATCCCCATCCTCTGCCTTCTCCCAACCCTTGACAGATGTCAGTAAATTGACAGGTAGGTTGATGGGCTCCTGTGGGGGGTGGGGGTGGGTAGGGGTCCCTAGTTTTCTGCTCTGAATTGTGACGGTACAGAGTAGCTTATGTTCTCTCTGGGGGTTTAACGGGATCTAGGCACTGGATCTGCAAAAGTGGGGCCATGGAGACTCAAAGCTGGACTGTACCTCCTTTTTCATCTGCTTCCCCCACCCCAACCCAGGATTCTTGGGCAAGGTCTTGTTATGTAGCCCCAGATGGCTACATACTCAAGGCAATCAAACTCAAGCCTCAGCCTCCAGATGCTGACAGGCATGAGCCAGCAGACCTGGAAAGCGTCTACACCTCTCAACAGTGGTAATGATGCACAGACCTTAGGGTCTCCGGGCATGCAGCCAGCCTGTGAGCGCTGGCTGTGCACAGCATACCTGCTCTCCCTGCCAGCCCGACAGATCCAGGCTAGGGCTTAGTTGGTGCTAATCCCTTGGGCCCCTGGCTGAGTGGAGACTGAGGGATGTTCCAAGTCAGGCAGAGTCATGTTCCAAGCCAGAAGCGTCCCGAGGCTACAACATTGAGAGGACGTACGTAGCATGGGGATCATTGTAGCAGCAGGGTATGGGCCTGGCTCTCAACCTTGAAGCTCAGGACAGTCGAAGCTGAACTTGCCCAGGACGGTCTGGCCTTGCCAATTCATACTATGTGACCTCAGGAAAATACTGCTACTGCAGATGCCTCAGTCTCCCTACCTGTGAATGATAGTGGTTGATTTTTTTCCCCAAGCCATCTGCAGCTACCTGGGTCTGGAAGGGCCAATGGGGTGGACTGAGTAGGCTAGTCAGGGCTTAGGCTGATGTCAGGATTGAAAGATAGGGAGAGTTACACAGTGCTGTGAGGGGCTTGGGCATGGAACCTCCCCAGACAGCCATCTGGGACTTTAATGTTCTCTCCGTCTTAGGAGCCGAGGCTGTGTGGAAGTGGCGCTCAGCCTAGATCCCAGCACGAGGAGAGCCAAGCTGACTAGTCTCCCATCCCCTGAAGATGTCACCCAGCCCCGGGCTCACCTGGGAAGGCATTGACATCAATGACAGCATGTTGCCCCGTCTGGTTGTTAATGATGATGTCAATTCCAAACAGTGACACTCCCAGCGCCTGCCGCAGAGCCCTGGACAGCTCCCGGATAACCTCGTCACTTGGCCGTTCGAACACGCCCTCAATCTTGTCCAGCTGTGAACACATACACGGGTCAGGCTTTTGTGCCTAACTAAGGTATTACACAGGGTAGACCCCTCTCATGAAAAGCACTGCCATCCTTCCAGCCAGGTGGGGCTAACCCACCATGGTCCAAACTGCCAGGCCCTGGAGGTACCACATGCACGAAGCAGGGTACTTTGTGCTCAAGCACGTCTGGAGAGGCTGGTTTCAGTGCATTAACAGACAGGGAAATGGGCTCACAAAGGGCCAGGGTCTGGTCCGGGGTCACAGAAAAGAGGAAGGATATGGTGTGTTAAGGCAGGAGAACACTGAGGCTGGAACTTGAAGGCAGACACAGCCAGGTAGAAATGAGTACCGACCAGCACCCACCACCACGCCATGTTGCTGGCAGCCTATGGGAGTGAGCCTGAGGATCCAGCGTCTGGAGAAGAGCACTTCTCTCTTCCCAGCTGTGATAAAACTAGGTATTTGCGAACAACATCACATCGCATGGCTTGCCCAGAGGTGTTGCTGGCTGTTGCTCCTGCCCAACTCTAAGCCTAGCTTCCCATGATGTTTTTCACAGGCCTCTAGCCCATCTGCCCACCCTGTTCCCGACACCTCCAGTGTTACGTTTTCTGCTTTCTGGGAAAGGCAAGTGTCTTCACACATAACAGCCATGGGCCAGGGCCTCTGACAGAGAGGAAGGAAGTCCCAGGAGGGATTGTAGATGAGGATATAGATTCAAACCCCATCAGAGATCTTTCAGCTCCATGAACTTGGCTATAGTACCTGGCCTGCACCTCCATTTGATTATCTGTACAGGTAGGGACAGTGTAAGCTTGGCTTTGAGGAAGTATAGCTCCTGAATATAGATTACGTCACCTCATGCTGAAATATCATAATAGGTACACACTAGCTGCCCATGAGTACTGAGTTCTGGGGAAAGGGGTAGGTTCAAACCCAAGTGGGAAATGAAACTAAGTCACTTGGGCTGATGAGTTGGTTCAGTGGGTTAAAACTCTTGTTATCTGATGACCCAAGTTTGATCCTCAGGTCCTGCAGGGTTCAGAGAGAGCACTGACTTTTGAAAACTGTCCTCTGAGCTCCACACACAGAAATGAATGAATAAATTTACTAAAAAAATTCTTAAATAGTTAAACACAGAATTCCTTAGGGTCCAGACAGGGTATTCGAAGAGATCCTTGGGCACAAATGGTAACTGTGGTGATCTTCCAATGGCCAAACATTCCACATGGCTTAAACATCCATTGGTACACACATGGAAAAGCTGTATCTTACCCACACAGAGAAATTGGGATTGCCCATAAAAAGGACTCAAGTTCTTCCTTGCATGGTGCTGAGTGACAAGAATCACCCGGGGAACTAAGTTTTGAAGATCCTGCTTATGTAAAATGCCCAGCACAGTTTGAGTCCACAAGGATGGAGGTCAGACTCAAGGTGGCCAGGGGCTGAGTGGGAGGAACAGGGATTGAATGCTCATGGGACCAGAGGGAGGGAAATGTTTTGGAACGGGACAGAGGTGTGCCTACAGGACACTGGGTGTGTGACTGTTGCTACTAAATTGTTCTCTTTAGGAGCCAGACAGATGGCTCAGCAGTTAAAAGAACTGGTTACTCTTACAGAGGACCTGGACTCGGCTGCCAGCATCCACATGGGATCTGATACCCCTTCTGACCTCTGCAGGCACAGCATACATGCAGTGCACAGACATAGATACAAGTCAAACACACAAATGCATGCAAAAAAATCTTTAAAAAATTAAAAATATCTAACTTTACACATGTAGATCTTTAATCTCAATTTACAAAGCACAGGAAAATGCTAGGTGTGGTGGTGCACGCCTTTAATCCCAGTTTTTGGGGCAGGAGCATCTCTGTGAGTTTCAGGTCAGCCAGGGCTACAAAGTAAGGCCCTATCTCAAAACAAGACAACTGAGGCTGGAGAGATGGCTCAGCGGTTAAGAGCATCGACTGCTCTTCCAGAGGTCCTGAGTTCAAATCCCAGCAACCACATGATGGCTCACAACCATCTGTAATAGGATCTGATGCGATGCCCTCTTCTGGTGTGTCTGAAGACAGCTACAGTGTACTCATATACATTAAAAAAACAAAACAAAACAAAACAAAACAAAAAACCAAGACAACTGTACAACCTGACAGAAGCTAGAGTTTAGGGAGGAGGGAGGCTCCATTGAGCAAGTGCCTCTGTAAGAGTAGGTGGTAGGTCAGCCTGTAGGGCATTAAAAGTGATTGGTGGGGGAGGGCCCAGCCCACTGTGGGTGGTGCCACTTCCAGGCTGACAGTTCTGGGCTTTATAAGAAGGCAGGAGGAGCAAGGCTGTAAGCAGCACCCCACCATGGTCTCTGCACCAGTTCCTGCCTCCAGGTGGCTGTCCTGACTCCCTTTCAAAACCAACTGTGTGGAAGCATAAGCCTTTTCTTCCCCAGGTCACTTTGGTCACGGTGTTTCATCACAGCAATAGTAACCCTAATAAAACAACCAAATAAAAAAGCCCTGGTCACTAATAAAAAGATCTTAGAATAGACATGTGCTAAGCAGGGACAGACATAGGGACAGACAAGCTGTTCCCGCTGCTCCGAGAACAGCAGGGCCCCCCTCCATTTGAAACCCTGGTATCCAGTGCTTGACCTAGGAAAGTATTTCCTGGGGGTGGGGGGGGGGAGGGTAGGGGGAAATCACCATCTTGCTACAGTGGGCACTCAGCCCTGCCTGAGCTTCCTGGTCACTTAGGTCAGAGTCCCAAACCAAACCCCTTGGCCTTCCTGTATCCACTATGTGGCCCTGGTCTGTCGTGTGGCCCTCCTGGACCTTGTTTTCCCACCCCAGTGAACAGGCTAACAAAAATACCTAGGCCACGAGGCTCGGGCAAGGGCTGCTGAGCAGATATCCGAGGCTCACGGTGCAGTGCCTGAGAGTGAGGCGGTGCTGGCCACTGCCTGTGACAGAGCCCCATGACATACTGTTTATAAAAGCACCTTCTTAGCTCAGTTAAAGAATCTCAGAAATCCTTCTGAAGCCATTTGGTTACCCAAAACCGAACAGCCAGCCTAGGGCTAGACAAAGGCATAGCGATAGCCCTGTGGACCCAAGCAAATTGAGCTGTGAGGTTCTAGAAAAGGAGGAAGGGAGGAGTGGAGCTCCTGTAGGTTAACCTGGTGACCCTCAACCTTTCTCGAAGCTGACACTAAGCGCTGCAATACAGGTGTATAGGTCAGATACAGT
Organism: Micromys minutus; assembly: GCF_963924665.1. NCBI lineage: Eukaryota > Metazoa > Chordata > Mammalia > Rodentia > Muridae > Micromys > Micromys minutus. The sequence goes on from NC_137969.1 coordinate 245,281,960, forward strand.
CATTCCTAGTGACCCATTAGAGATGAAGAAACGGAGGGTCAGGTAGGTGATGTGACTTGGGTCGGACCACAGGCAGTCCCAAGAAAACTCCACTTCCTCGCTATGGCAGTGCTGGGGATAGATAATAGGACTGTATGTGCCTCTGTGCGTATGTCTGTCTGTCTCCATTGAGAGTGTGAAAGGTGTTCATGGTCTAAAAGCTCAGGGAGAAACTAGGCCCGTTTTCAAAGGCAGGTATTCTGGGGATGAGGCAGGCCTTCAAGGTTATCGGATGTCTCTGCATCACACTCTTGGGGGCAGGAGGGTGATGAGTGAGACATGCTTGTCACTGGTTCCTGGGAATAGAATCGGCTTTCAGTTCAGCTGGAAGGCAACCTGGAGGGTGACCCCAGGGGAAAGCCATGTTTGCCATTCTGTGTCACAAGACGTCAGCTCTGAAGGGTTCCGTGTGGTGAGTGGAAACCTGGGGTGTACTCAAAGGCCTCAGGTGTAGGGAGGGACCTTGTGGTGTAGTAGACTCTTTCCATTCCTCAGAAGAAGCTGTCCAATAGGCAATGATTCAGGGAGATTTCCCAGCCCTTAAAGCCTCCCTCTGACACTGGCTAGTAATAGTCTTAGTGAACAGAACTGTACTATGCAAGAACATCAAGGACAGCTTCCCAGGAAGCCTGTGGAAGGCCAACTCCCTTCTGCCACCACAAACAGCAGGATTCTCGGTGGCCTAGAGAGAGGGGGCAGGATGTAGAGAAGAAAGCCTTCCCACATACAAGGCACTGCTTATATTTCTCAGTGCGCACAGTCAGCTCCATGAGAGTCTGCCGGAGATGTGGTGGTTTGGGCAGACGAGGTGGCTCAGTGTGTGGTAGTCTTGAGACCTCAGTTCCTTCCACAGGTCACACTTACAGATGGGATGGAAGAACCACCAACTCCACAAAGTGGTCCTCTGACGTGCACACAAACACACAGTGATAAAAAGTTAAAACAAATCCGATGGCCCAAGACTTCCCTATTTGTTCTAGGGGGACGACATTAATCAATATCCCAAGGGACAGCGCTATCTTTTCAGGTCCCTGTCAAAGCAACGCTTTGTTTCTTGGCTCACAGTTACATCTTCAAAAGAAACACAGACAAGCTAGTGGTGCACACCTTTAATCCCAGCACTTAGGAGGCAGAGGCAGGTGGATCTGTGACTTTGAGGCCAGCCAGAGCCATACAAGAAAGGAGCTGCTGGGCTACTGAGGTCAGAGGTCAGAGGTCAGGCACGAGGGCAGGCCAGGGCCCTGGAACCTGGTTAGGTACAAGTCTCTGGCAGCTTCTGTCATTGAGAAGAGGAAGAAGGACCCACTTGGAGGTTCCAGAACACCCAACTCCCCAATAGAGAGCAGGAAGCCTGAAGCCAGACTTCTGTGGGGAACAGAAGGCTGTAGCCCAAGGCACTTTGTGTCTAAAGGAAGGAAATTTCTAGAAGACTCAGCTTTGCAATCAGATAGGTGAGGATAACCCCTGCTTGCCTCTCTCTGTACCAACTCGGTTGGTGACACCTCCAAGCTGGTTATCCTTTCTGTAAGGCTGCTGTGAGGCCGCCAAGCGCCCTTTTTGCCTGACAAACGGATGCTCCGGCCACCATGGCAGGAGGGAGGCTGCTCCAGGGGCAAGCTGACTCACTGAACGCGATTCTCTCCAGCTCCTCAGTGCTCCCTCTCCAGACACATACACAACTGTGACTCCCACTGACATACGATTATGTGGACCCTTTGTGCGGGGACAGGGTCATGTTTGCTAACCTTGGCCTACTATATAGCTCTGCTGGGGACCCCTTGACACATGGCGGATGGAGAACATACCTCAGTGAGGACAGATGAAGACTCTGGCTTTGACACATTGTGACTGTTGAAGAAGATGGATTCACGATCTGAAAAAACAGAAGTCACAGAGACAATCAGACAGGGAGACAGCAGTGCCAACACCAGGGGGCAGCACCACCACAGTCACGCTCTGGGTGGCCCCTGGCTCAGACCTAGGTTCTTGGGAGCTAGGCACTCACAGCTGAATCACATATAGATGCGCATCCATCAGGACCCCAGTTTTGATTTGTCCTCCCACATAAAAATGAACAGTTTACTGGAACACCCTCACTACCATCTCATGGCACTGTATGTGGGTTTCCTTAGCATCTAAGGCTGGGCAGGCCATAGTATGGATTGGAGGTTGGGAAGAGAGGAGGGTAACGGAGGTGAGACACTGTGCACCCAAATATCACGGTCAGGAGTGTCCTGAGAGAAGCCTACCAAAAGCCATTTGGTCCAGGTACCCCCAATCAAGTGGCCACTCATGTGAGCTTAAGAGACAAAGGTTCCCAACTACTTAATAGGAACCCAAGCAAGGCTTCCATAGGCCTAGCCAGGAAAACCTTGCAATGTCCCAGTCTTCTCCACACCACGTCTAATCTGCTGCCACCTACAATCCCTCAGCCCCACTGGACACCAGAGAGGCAGCTCTGACCCAGGAGTGTGATGGTGCCTTCATTTATTCCCCTTGTACAGATGTCCTTGAAGTGTAAGCCATGATTGCTCTGGGAAGATGTATGCTTGGCTGCACAGTTTGCAATGTTCTCAAGCATTTGGAAGCATGAACACGCTAAGGGCAAGAATCACAAAACCACAAGCCTAGGGGTTGAGTTCTGGCCATCACCCCCCACCCCCACAGCCCCACTCCCACCAAGAATGTAGCACAGGGCCAATCTGTGCTGGAAGCCCCACAAGGGATCCTGACAACCCTTGCTCAAGTTCTTGCAACAGAGGTGTCATGGACCCCACCCTGCAGGACATGGTGATCATCCCTGGGACCCAGGCCCCCAAGCAGGTTGAACACCGGCTGAGGGCATGTGTGCCAGGGGTCAGGTGCCTGTTGTGGCTGCCATGACCCCCAGCAGCTCCATTATACGGCGCCATAAAAATCATGCACAAGGAGTGATTCAGGCAGAGCCAAGCAGGCAGGCGCTGAAGTACCTGGCATCCTTCCCGCTAGTGGGGCACAGAGGCCCCTGGCCACCCCGGTGTGCCCGACAGTCCTCCCGCTGCTCCGACCAGAGCCAGTCCAGACAGGGGGCATGAGAGATGGTCCTGGGGAGGAGCCTGGGAAAAATAAACACCCTGCGGGACTTGTGTCAAGCACGCCCACTGGTCCCTACTAGTGAGCCTTCAGGAGTGCAGGCAGAGCCTGACAGGCCAGAGGCCAGACCAGGGCTTGGTTAATTAAGACAGCTCTCTGGCCTTCTATAGGTATTGCAGACCTTCTTCTCCTAGAGCCTCCTGAACTCGTGATAGCTCCCACCCAAATCTCTATAGGTCCCCAAGAGCAAAGGCCAAAAGAGCAGATACTGGTGTATCCTTACACCATTATCCTTATAGTGTAAGGATAGCCCACCAGGAGCAGGTAGACACAGTAATGCTCAAGGAGGCTGGCAAGCCTTTAGGAGCCTGCAAGAAGTGCACAGCGGCACTGGGCTGGTGCTAGGAAGAGACAGTACCAGAAACTTGTGATGTCTGTGTCACTGGGCAAATCATGTCCCTACCTGACAGTTTCTTACGGACAGATCAAATGGACAGATATCTCAAAGGGAAACTGCCCTCTACTCTGATTGCTACTGCTGGCCTGGGGCACTCTGGCCTGAGGACCACACTAAGCAATAAATGTACCCAGCTAAGGCACACAGGCCCAGTACCTCTGCACAACTGAGAGGCAGGGAGTGAGCAGCTTCCAGCCATGTCATCGAGAGACCGGGGGGAGTTGAGATGATTAGAGGTGTCTAGCCCCAGCAGAGTCCTGGTGCCTGGTCCTTAGGAAGCTTTGAGATAGCTGGTTCTGCTAACAGCTGGGTGGTGCCTGGTCCTTGCCCTGGTTCTGTACCTTTAGCAGCAAGGTTCTTGTTCCCAGGAGTGCTGACAATTTGGGAGCCCAACCACTGACTGCTCCTGGACTAGTCCTCCAAATACTTAGCATGGGGCCACCTCCAACTTCCATTGAGTGGGAGGCCAAGGTAATGGTCACCAGGTGGCTTTGCTCTCGGGGATTAAAAACAGACTCAAAGGGAGGGGTGAATGACCAGACTGGCTCAGACATCTCAGCAATGTAGGCTATGACCCTGCTGCTTCCAGCCTTTATGCTTGGTCTCCCGTCTTTCCCCACGGTGTATGCCACCATCCTGTCACTGAACACCAGATCTGCAGAGGTGCCTGTGTCTGCCACTGTCCTTCTTAGCCCTTCTCACAGGGCTCTCTCACCCCTCAACCTGGTGTCCCAGCACTTGCCTGTGCACCCTGAATAAAACTGGTCCTCCAGTTATGTCTCCCCCCATATGTTATTCCTCACAGGAACGCACATTGCTAACAAACCTGCCTGGCCCTCTAGCATGCCACCCAGGGTGAGTCTATGGCATGTAGAATAAAAGCAGCATCATATGGCTTAAGGCGTCCTGGAGTCAGCTCAGTAAACTACAGACTGTAAGCCAGGTTACCTGCATCTGCAGTCTTCTTGGAGAGCACAGAGCATGGCCCCACCCACTCATTTGCATACCATGATAGCATCAAAGAACTGGGAAAACCCTACAGATGCTTTTATCTTTTCAAATAAATAAGAGGCACCATTCTTCTATGTGCCTTTAGGTCCTGGAGGGAGAGGGGACTTTGTGTAGAGCCCTTACACAAAGCTAGGAGCCCAAGGCAATGTGGCTTTAGGGTCAAGGTACAGGATGAAGAAGAAACAGGACGAAGACGCTGAGAGCCATCTAGAACTGTGGCTCTCAACCTTCTAATGTTGCAGACATTTAATCTAATTCTTCATGTTGTGATGACCTCAACCATACAACTATTTCCGTTGCTACTCCATAACTGTAACTTTACTACTGTTATGAATCATAATTTAAATATCCAATATGCAAGATATCTGATATACAATCCCCCAGGTTGAGAACCACTGACCTAGAGTGTGAACCAAAGGCAGAGAACATAATCACATTCCCTTGTGCCCAGCATAAACCAACGCTGCCTCTCTTAGTGAACTCCTTGGGTTCCAGACCAGGTACTTATAAGGTATCATGGCTATCTAAGTCGCACATTTGACTTTGGACCTTGACACGTGCAGAAATGCAAGTGAGAATGAGAGAAAAACGGTAGCAATGGAGGGAAAGGGAAAGACCTAATCTAATCTGCACGTGGGAAGCTGAGGGCCCTGCCACACTGAGTGGTAGGGGCTGCAAGGTGGAGTGGGCTCTGGAAAGAATCTTCAAAGCCCCCTTTCTGACTAGTCAGGAGAAAGGGCTGTTGAAGCCCGAGGTCTTCTTGGTTAGGCTAAGAATGTGCAGGCCGAGGCTGGAACCGTGCCATGTCCGGATCAGACAGGCCCACTCAAAGTCAACTCGGATCCCCAGCCCACCTCTGAATTTTATGCCTCAGGGTGCTTTGTGGCCGAGAAACAGTCACAAGAGAAGACACGTTGCCTTTACCAATCCCAGCTCCCAGCGCCAAGGAGGAAACTGGCCTAGTGCTTTGCAGCCAGGAAGAAAGAGGAAGCGGTGAACAAACACACTTTTGTGGGAGCAAGAAAGGAGATCAGACGCCACATTTTATTTAGAGATGAAATGATCTGGGTAAGAAAGGAAAGGGCATGTTATAAGCAAGACATGACTCTCTCTCTCTCTCTCTCTCTCTGAGTGTGTGTATAACCTGGACCCCTGTGTGTGTGTGTGTGTGTGTGTGTGTGTGTGTGTGTGTGTGAAACATGGACCCCTTTCCTGCAATATTCTCTTCTAAGCAATATTTTACTGCTAGGCACCTCCACCTAACTTAACAGAATACACTTTTCATAAGTTCAGTGGGTGTATTTTTAAAATTGGGTAAATAAACGTTTTTGTAAAACCCTTAATGTCCTGTGTCCCACAGTCTGCAGGAATATCTCTTGGTTGTACATGTGACACCGCTGTCTAACACTGCCCTCACTGCATGGTCTCAGTGGGCAAGTGTTGGTACCTGTGTCAGGATGACACTGTCCTAAACCACCTGGTCTTGGCAAGGGAAGATCAGAGTGGACACCTGGAGAAGCTGTGACAAGCCCAACGGGATGACGGCAGGAAGCCTTGGCAACAAAGCCTTCTGGGGCCTCAAGGAAGGCAGCCGCTTGCTCAGCTGGAGATGGCTGATGCTTAGGATAGCTTTTTCCTCTCAGGCAGAAACAATCCTCACCGGGGAATCTAGCATCCAAGAAACCCGCAGGGAGACTGAGCTAGGCTGTTTCTAAAGGCATTGCCGTGACCTACAAACTTCTGGAACTTGTCTACAAGGGTCCTTCAGGGCTGCTAGAACATTCTTTTGAGCAGCTCCAGTGTCAGCATATCTTTAACTGGCCCCAAATGGCTGGTGTCCAGCATGGATGGAGGACTGAGTATGGGAGGTGGGTGTCTTCCGTGGAGTCCAAGGCTGATCTCTCTAGAGGGCCTTCTCCAAGACCCTCGGGGACAATGAGTCATGCAAACATCTCTACCATGTGACATCCAAGGGACATCAGGGCCCCACCCAGTAGTTCAGGGGGAGTTCACTGTGGCATGGCAGGGGTGATTATGCCCACTGGGACTTGCCTGAGGTCCTCCACAGGGATCTTTGTGCCCACACTGCCTGCTATGGAAGCTCTGACTCACCTTGACAGCTGCCAAAGCTGCAAGGGATTCAGACTGGACGGGGGACACGTGTCCCCCTTTACGCTAGGCAAGGGTGGCATCCGATGTGGTCAGCATTCATCTCCCTCCCTCACTTCCACACCGGGCTGGCACACCCACTCTGATGTACTCCTCCTGGGTACCATCTCTGGGTGGGCCAAGGGATCTTCCTGGAGATAGGAAGCTTCTAGAAATTTCCTGGAGTTGGCAGCGGCTCTGAGGGATGAAGCCCCACAGTGCCTATGGCACAGGGTCTCTGGATGGCTCTTCAGGACCCCTTTTTAAATCTATATACTGCATAGTATAAAAATCTTTCAATTCAGGTCATCTCTCCCTAACCCAGAAATAACAAGGAACACCAGGAGACAGACACTGGTTATCTGTCTCAGCTTTGCCCCAGGGTTTGGCATGGACAATGTGAGAGGCAGTGGATTACCTGATGTGCCCGCAGAGAAGTTCTTGAGTGAGGGTCTCTGGACCACTGTATAGGACTCGCCCACCACAAACACTTTGTACAGTACAGCATTGTGGTTGATGAAGTTCTGGACCACACAGGGAGGTTGGATGGCACTCAGGCCCTCTTGGTTAAACACAATGGCCATCTGAGGAAACAAAGACCAAAGGCGGCGTCAAAGTCTACCAACTTCCGGTTCCAATACACTGCCTTGTCACCTTCCTGGGCAACTCCACCATGTCCTCTCCCTGGCCCTGTGGCAAGATGGATGGAGGTGAGCATCCTCATGTGAAGGGCTTCTCCATGGGGTCTGTGGCTACTCTCTAGAGGGTCCCCTCTAAGACCCTCAGGGACAATGAGTCACTCATTGAGGACTCCCAAAGTGTTTCAAGGCAGAGCAAGCGGGGCAGTGTGCAGGAACACACGTGAACTTAGTAGCTTTTACTGCTCGAGTTGGGGAACCTTGAACCCACCGGGTCTGCAGACTGTGAACTCCGGAGCTCCTGAGAACATCTGTCACTGTAATTCTGGGGAACGGGGCTCCCTAGACTGGGTGCTACTTGTTGCTTATAACACCTGGAGGCTCTTCCATAGAGACCCAAAAGGGAGAAGACAGGAAGCAGACGCTCCCGGCTATAACGTGGAGGAATTTGGTCAGAGTCACTTATTGTTATACTGTCACTACCAGCACGAGGTACCCAGGTGCCATTTTTACAGTGCCTGAGATGGGCACCCTGCCACACCTTTACAGTTAAGAAACTGAGGCCCCGCATGCTTCTGTGAGCCATCTGCAGGACAGTGCGAGGCTGGGTTGGAATTGGGTCTGCCTGGCACCTCTACAAGTCCCTTCACACAGTCACATGACACTTAGCAACTGGCATACAACTTTGTCCTAGCCTCAAACTCCTTTAGGGACAAATATGCTAAAGGAGGCTCTGATGGAGGCTGAGTGTGGCAGGGAAGACAGCTATAATCTCTTCTACTCCATCGCAAGCTGGGACAGAGTCTGGCATGACCTGCCCTGAGGACAATTTGGGGTGGGGTGGGGGCACCCCAGCTTATCTGAAGAAGTGGTTTGAGCTAGGTCACCCATTACATAGCCAGGAGAGAACCCAGGCACATTCTGGGTACACTAAGCAGAATTAAGGGGCCTGGAAAGATGGTCACCTGACCAATCGTCAGCCTCATGTCAGCCGCCATAGAACCACCGTGTGCCTGAAGCCCAGCTGGGCAGGACAGAAGCCAACATCCAAGCCATGTGGACACCCCAGTGTGTGCTGGGATGGGAGTGAGGTGTTAAGAGATGTCTCTCAACCTTCTTACAAGAACGAGGCAACAGTGTGGGAAGCAGCTGAGAACACAGATGCTGTAGACCTGACAGACTCAAGTCCTTGGTTCTAGGACACACCACTCAGCACAGAGCAGTGAAGCCTCACTCCTCCTGCTATAAGCACTGTCTACTGGCAAATGTAGGTAGGTGGGGCTTTGATAAGTTGTGGGTTATGTAGCTTCTGTGAGTGGGGAGGGAGGGAGGGAAGACTGCCCTGTGGACCTCGTGTGTGTGTACACTGGGTTCCAGGTTCACAGACGTAAACAGATCAGTGAGGGCTGATGATAAAGCTGGGGGAGGCAGAGGCAAAGATCACCAGGCTGGGATAAACATGGAGACCCCGTGAGAAGCCCCCCTTCATTTCCACCCTTGCTGCACTTGATGTCACTGGTCCCCCACCCTGCCCATTCCACAGGAGATATTCTCTGAAGTGACAAACTTCCTGCCTCCCTCCTCCTGACCACTGTATGCAATGTGTCTTCATGTACCCTAGGATGGGGCCCACACTGCTGGCTATGGACTGGGAGAGCACCTGGTGCTGGGATAGCAACAGATGATAGGGTGTGTTTGTGTGTGTGTGTGTGTGGGTGTGTGCGCGCGCGTCTGACTGCACATACCTGGGAGCAAGATGGCCTACCCTGGGCGGGAGGTGATGACCTTGCCTAGGGATTGACTGTCAGTGACTCAACAGTGCCCCAATCTGAATTCCTAAATCCCACCCTTGAAGCAGCTGTTCCTACAATAGTGAATCAACTGTCACCATGAGCTGGGCTCTGTGGCAAGCTACACAGAAATTCCCTCATGCTATAGCTCTCAAACTCCCGATTATAAAATCAAGGCAGATGCTCAGAGAAACATAGTAACTGGATGTGTACGGTACTGACAACAGTGTTGGCTGTGTGCTATACCAAGGATGGGTTCCCCTATGCCACTGAGGAGCTACTCAGTGGTGACAGGGACAGTGCTGTGGCGGCTCTAGAGCCTGTCTGCTTCCTGCCTGGCTTACTCATGAAACCACCTCTGGCTGTTGCTGCAGCTGGGAACCCAAGCAGCCAGAATTCCCCCACATGGCTCTTGACATTAGCAGACAGCTGTCCTTGCAGCTGATGACTTCCCATGGCAGGGCCACCTCCTGGCACTGCCTGTCCCCTGGTGTTCTCACACTGTTTATAGACATTTCCCCATAAACATCTGCCAGGAGATGAGAATGACCTAGATCTGGAAAAAGTCATGGTGTCTGGGCTTCCATTTTTAGTCTTCTCTGAGGGAGCACTTCTGGCAGGAGGGTTATCCAGGCAGGCTTTCCCCACAGGGCTAGTTAGCTCATCCTTGAGAATGTGGGGCCTTGCTAAGAACACTAGAGGGATCCGAGAGTCCTCTGCATAACCACTAAGTTCTTACATGCTTACTGTCCCCACGTCTCCAAAGCATTGTCTCTCCAGACACTCTGTACTGGCACTGGGGCAAGACTCCTTGACACTAAGGTTCAGGGGGCACCCGTGCAGAAGGAAGGGTCTCAGCACACTGGAGGTGTGGGCTCTATCCTCATCTCCTCTGAAGCAGCAGGGCCGAGGCATTCCTCTCAAAAGCCTCTTTGGGAATTCAGCTACCACCTATCACTGATGGACCAGAAGCCAGAAAACCAAGGACAGGTCACGCACGTCTGGTGTAATTTCTGTTGGTTCTGTTACAAACTACCTAAGTGTCTACCAAACACACACAGAGGCTCTTACCCCAGTGGGATGGCATCTGTAAGTGTAAGGCTAAGATGAGGTCTCCAGGGTGGGTCTCTCTTGAGAGCCCTTGTGAGAGTGGACTATCTCCTCTCAGACACGCAAAGCCAGATGCACCAAGAAGGTGGCCCACAGTGTGCTCTTACCAGCAGCCTGCACAGCAACCTTTGCAGACCAAGCAAGGCTCCAAGTCTTGGCAGTTCTTCTGCTGAGCTGCACCCCAAGGTGTTGCTACTCAGAGTGGGGACAGGTAGCAGGTGTGGCTCTAGCAACAACAGAACTTAGCAGGGGCCCAGGGAGAGCCATGGGCAAACACAGGGATGATGCGTGGATAGCAGAGTCTTTCACTCACCTCATGAGAGTTGGTGCCATGAGCCACTCTGGTTTTGCAAACTGTGCGGGAGAGAGAGAAGCAGAGAGGGGTTAGTGGGCCTGGTAAACACAAGGCCAGACAAGGGGGACTCTCTGGACAGGAACCCCCCCAATCTAAGTATCAAGCGGACCCAGCCTTGCTTGGATACTGATATTGAGTTGAGACCAGGGGCTTTCGGGGTTGTGAGGAACTCTCAAAAAGGCACAAAGGGCTGTTGGGAGCTAAAGAGAAGACAGTTGCTAGTGTCGAGTACTGTCTGTCCTCAGAGTGACACAGACAGACACCTCCAGGCCAGGTAGGAAGAGTTCCTTCAGCCCACCCTGCAAGGACTCTCTCAGGGTATGGGTGGAGGTGGGACCCAGGGCTGTATACTCTTCTTGGCATTCAGGGTCCCGCAAGGACTAGCTACCCCCACAGTAGTCATGTCCACCCTGAAGCCCACAGTGTACGTACTGAAGGGGAAGGCCAGGCCGTTCTGCTCCAGCAGCCTCATGGTGTCATCCCCACACAGGCTCGTGAGCTCCATGAAGGGCGGCGAGCAGATCCTGTCATCTAGGGCAGAGGAAGTTGGGTCAGCACACTGGCCAGAGCCCCCCTCTACACCTACCCCCCCAGCCCTGTGTGTACGTGCGTACAATAAGCCCGGCACCGGTGTTCACATTTTCCATGGCTGTTTCCGTCAATATAAAATTCCTGCTGTTTCGGTTGTTAATATAAAATTCCTAGCCTTTAACGGCTGAACCCTCTCTCCAGCCCCCTCTGTCAGCGTAAAATTCTCATACGCTAACTGGAAAATGTGAGGTGCACTGAAAACCCCTACAGTTTTATGGCTGTAATTACCAGATTCTTAGTCTTTGAGTCTATGTTTACACATGGTGAGCTATCTAATAGGATGCAGCTCTATACACTGGAAATTAACCCAAAGCACTGCCGTCACCCCCTTGACTCTGTACTTCCCACCCCTTCCTGCTCCCAATCTGTATCTTGGTTTTATGACAATCACTGACAACGTCATGTGGTTGGATCTGAGCACAGGTTGCACCATGCCATGGCACCCCACACGTCCCCAATAGTCTGCAAAGTCACCCTCTAATCCCTCACAGAGGCATCCAGCTCCCACCTCAACCCTCCCTCCCCACAGGCCTGCTACATCCACTGGTTTCAGAAGGTACGACTCTGGTGCTCGCCGGTGGATTCTTTCTTTCCTTTTAAAAGTACTTTATAGCTGAGTGTGACGGTGCACACCTTTAGACCCAGCACTTGGGAGGCAGAGGCAGGCAGATCTGAGTCTGAAGCCAGCCTGGTCAACAAAGTGAGTTCTAGGACAGCCAGGGCTAGCTACCCTAAGAAACCATGTCATGAAAAACTAAAACATAAAATAAAACATAATAACTTTATTTGTGTACTTGGCATGGGGCATGCATATGCCACAGTGCATGTGTGCAGGTCAGAAGGCAACTTGCCAGAACTGGTTCTGTCCTTCCACTGTGTGGGCTCTGGGGATTGAACCTGAGTCTTCAGGCTTGGCTGCAGGCACCTTTTCCTGCTGAGCCATCTTATTCCCCCCACCCCCGCAACCCCCATGGGTTCTAACACTGTTGGGTATGGGACAAAGCCACAGAAGCAGACTTGCTCTACAAATACTTCCTGAGACTTCTGCTGCTAAACAAGGTTGGGACAAAGTAGATTATTGGTGGAAAAGCAAATATATTTCAATCCCTAATGATTATTGATTATTGCTTCTTGTCATGGTCCCCATCGTCGAATGACCGTGATCTCCTAGGAGGTAAGACCTCTCTGAACTGGGCACAGACACCCGGAGTGTTAGTGGGGGTGGGGGCAGCCTGCTACCCTCAGACTTAGAAACCAAGCCCAGAGTAAGCCAGCAAGAGCTCTTGTCTCACAAGCACATTAAATCAAGATCCAGCCTCACCCTCCTCATGGAAAACTACAAACACAACACAACATATTAATAGAGCTTGATTAATCTTCCTTCTCGGCTCTCTCTTCATAGGCCAGGTCCAAACTCCAAGTAGGCACAATAGTTTGGGGTTGCAGTTCCTTGGGGAGCCTAGGAGGGGGCTGGAAGCCAGAATCTGCAGAACACTGCAATTGCTGTGTGCTTTTGCCCTCAACCTGTGGTACGCAGCCACTCACCCTTACACTGGCCCCCAGGAAGCACCAACCTTTTCCCGTCACCCAATTTACAAACAGGGGAAACAGCAAGAGAGGTGACACTCTGCATGGAGTGGGTGAGCAGTGCAGTTGTGGGGTCCCACCAGGCAGCTTGACTCAGGACTCTGTGCTTCTGACCACAACTGCCCTGACAGCAGTATCCTGGAGGAGGGTGGCTGACTCAGACACTCACAACTGGGCAAAGTACAGAGGGTAAGTGTCAGTGGAGTGCTCAGCTACAGATGGGACATTGATGTCACCCCTCCACCAAGACCACTGAACAAAACCAGAAGCTGGGAGGACGGTGCTAAACACTGTCTCCTGGACATGACAGAGCTCTGACCTCATGGACTACACGCAGCTGTAGGTGCCTGAACAAGGCCTGCATGAGATCAGGCCGGTCAACACGAAAGACTGGAGGGGTGGGTGGGAGGGTAAGTGCTTGAAGTGACTCAGTGAGTAAGGAGTCTTGCCAGCAAGCCTGATTCTCACAAGCTGTCTTCTGACCTCCACATGTGTTGTGGCATGTGTGCATGCCCCCTACACACACACACACACCCATGCCCACGCAATATTTGAAAAGGAGAGATGGCTGTTAGATTGTAGTCCGTTGTCACAATGGTTCTAATATTACATAATTATGATTTATCCATCACTATACGTAATTTATAAATCAAATTTTTTGTGGTAATGAGGATCGAACCTGGGGACTCACAAAGGCTCAGTACTCTGCTGCTAAGCCATATCCCCAGTCCCACATGTTAAGAATGTGTGACTGGGGAAAGCCATAGTAAACACAGCACCTAGTACTGTCTGGGGTTTCAACCATCTCCCGGGGTATTAGAATGTGTCTTCCGTGGGTCGGGGGTGAGTGGCTAGAGGAGACAGAAGAAGGTGAAAACCACACCATCATCCCACCAAATGTTTATAGCATTTGAGGTGCTAGAGAGATGGTCTGGGAAAGGGCACGGACTGCCCTTGAGGAGGGCCAGGGCTCAGTCCCCAGTATGTACACAGTAGCTCACAACCACTGCAACTCCAGTTCCAGAGGACCTAATTAATGCCTCTTCTGACCTCCATAGGCACCAGGCATGCATGCAGTACAAAGACATGCATGCAGGCAAATGTTCACCTACATTTAAAAAAAAAAAAAAGAGAGCTTTAAAAAAGGATTTGATAAAACCCAACAGTCTTCATGATAAAAATATCAATGAGCAAGTTGCAGACCCCCTGCCCCCAGCCCCCTGCCCATTGAACCTGAGGTGAGAGCAGAAATGGATGAGAGCTCATGTCTTCTCAGAGGTGTCAGGAATCCAGACAAATTATACAGACAAGACACTTCAGAGAACAGGCAACACCCAGCAGTGGATAGACCAGACCCTCTGCCTTCCAACTCTCTAGTATGTAAGAGGGTCTAGAGAGTAAGAGGGGCCAAGAAGGAGGGACGCAGCAGCCTACTGATGCTCTGGTTGATTTATACTAATTTCAAGATGGCTACTATGATGGTTTGTATATGCTTGGCCCAGGAAGTGGCAATATTAGAAGGTGTGGCCTTACTGGAGTAGGTGTGTCTCTGTGGGCAGAAGCCTTAAGACCCTAACCCTAGCTGCCTGGAAGTTAAGTCTTCTGTTTGCCTTCACTCTCAGCCCCTTTTACACTATGCCTGCCTAGATGTTGCCATGTTCCTGCCTTGATGATGATGGACTGAACCTCTGAACCTGTAAGCCAGCCCCAATTAAATATTGTCTTTTAAAAGACTTGCCTTGGGCTAGGGAGATAGCTCAGAGGTTAAGAGCACAGACTGCTCTTCCAAAGGTCCCGAGTTCAAATCCCAGCAACCACATGGTGGCTCACAACCATCTGTAATGAGGTCTGATGCCTTCTTCTAGTGTGTCTGAATAATGTGTACTTATATATAAAAAAATAAATCTTTCTTTAAAAAAAAAAAAAAAGACTTGCCTTGGTCATGGTGTCTGTTCACAGCAGTAAAACCCTAAGACAACAACAACTCATACTTTGAACTACAGACCTCTCTCTGGCTGTCTGTCCTATGCTCAACCTTGGCAGGGGACCTCAGTACTCTGCCCTGGCTCCTGTTGCCAGAGTCATTCCAGTATACATGTGAAATCACAGCAGACTAGAAACCACCACTATTTGCATTTTGGGTTCACCCACCACCAGCAAAAGGAGAGCCTTTACTCCATTTGAGAGCCTGGGATACAGCAGCAGATGAAACAGCAGTGCCAGAAACAAAGGTCAGACACGCTGAAGGCCTGGAAGGAAACAAAGTACCCGAGGCTAGTGCTGGGGTGTCCCTGGAGCTGGGGTGTGCGTGTGACGTGACCAGCATTGAGAGAACCAGCTGTGATCAGTCCAGCAGGTGAACATAGAACCACCTTGCTGAGAAAGATGGAGGAAGCGCTGAGGCTCTGCAGCATCAGGGCAGGATTCCGGCTGGCCAGGACCTCGATTCCCAGAGCTGCCTGTGGAAGGGAGGCTCTTGTAGCTTAGCCATGGGAAGAGCAGAGTGGCCTCAGCAGTAGGGACAGGATAAAGGAATTTTGGGTAAGCCTGGGCTGGGAGCCGGAGAGGTTATTTCTGGCTCTCGGAGGAAGGGTACTGTTGTTGATTTATCTGTCATCTTATTTTTGGAAGGGAGGTGGTTAAGAGGCTTTTTTTGGTCAGGTGGTGGGTTGTCTTCCTCTGAGGGCTGAAACATCAGCCCCTGAGAAACTTCGAGCCTCCCAGCTTCCTACTCTTCTACTTCACAACAGACAGCCTGAGGCTGGGATCTCACAAAGGAATGACTGCTGACATCCAGGCCGCACGCAGTGTCCTGTGCACTTTGCAGGTAACTGCAGAGTGGGGAAGGCACAGAGCAGGAGCTGAACGGCTCACCAGCTAGAACCTTTGGGAAGTAACTGAATGAGCTAAGCTGGGCTGTTCGGAGGCTAGTACGCAGCCAGGGCCCAGCCAGGAGACACACGGAGGAGCAGACATGTTCTGAGCCATGGTCACTCACTGGTCCATGTCCAGCTCTCACTAGCTTTTCTCGGTATATTTCTGTTCTCATCTTCAGTGCTTATGTTTTAAATAAATGAATTTCTCCTTTTCTTCTCTGCCTTAACAGGACACGGCTACCCACTCCATTACTTATGACCTTGCACCCCCGCCTGCTTGACTTCTGAAATTTCTCCCCAACACGTGAGGGCAATCCCCAACATATCCAGCTTCGAGGACATTTCCCCTACACGCAGCTCTTGCTTGTATAGGCTGAGTTCCCAGGAGTGAGGTTGGGGGGGGGGGGGTCCACAGAAATGGTCATTTCTTTGGCTCTTCCACACTGTGTCCTCAGAGGATGGAAGTACAACACTGCAGCACCAACAATGAACGATCTCGTTTTTTCCTAACCCCCCCCCCCCCAGGGAGTACCGCCATGAAAGGACAGGATGAGAGTAGTGAGGAATCCATCCCTCTCTATGAACCTTCGTCAGGCCTGACTCAGGGTGAGGTTAGGAAAGGACCTTAGGCATGATGGGCCACTATAAGCAAAGTCCTGGACTTGGGTTGGGACTGGTCAGGTAGCCTTCTGGAGCTTGGGTCCTGCTCAGTAGTCTGGAGAGTGACAATAAGCCAGCCCTGTCCATGTTCAGGAGCTGCAGCACAGCTAGAGGAAGAGGAAATGCGCTCTGTGGCATGGAAGTTACAAATCTCACCACGCTGGGGTAGCAGGCAGAGTCTGGGCCTGTCCTCATCTTCCTCCAGGTTCCCAGGCGGGAGGTCAGGCCAGGAGAGAGCCAGCAGTTCCTATTCCAGTCACTGGAACTCCCAGCCTACTCCCAGGAGAGAGGGGCTGCCAAGGTGCGGCAGCCCGGGCTAGAACTCCATGTTCAGGCTGTCTCTTCTAATTATAGAATAATTATAATAATAATTATCTTCTAATTACAGAATAAATAATTTTATAGGATAGAATAAAAATATAGGCTAGACCAGGGAGGGCCCCACAGGAAGCCACATGTGACCAGGCCTGGTGACCATGTAGGTTCTGGTCTATACAAACTCTGCAGGCTCAGTTGGATAACTCCCCAGACTCCCCAGAGCTTGGGTTTCACAGAGTTCAGCACAATAGGCCATGTCTGCAGCTGCACCCAAGTAGGCTGGCGAGCACACAGATGAACAACGGCACACTCCTGCCTCCCCTGCTTGGAGAGAGAAGTCCACAGGAAAAGTGGAGTCTCACAGCCAGGGCCCGAAAGAACTGGGTGCAGCTTTGCCATCTTGTTCTCCTAGGGTCCCTGAAGTATGGCAGGAAATGGTTTCATTCAAAAGGCGAGATGAGGGAGGAGTCCACGGTGTTGCTGGCCCAGGAGCGTGAGACACGGGAGCAAGGTTCTCACTGAATCCTCTGAGACCAAGCATTCACACAGAACCAGGTATGAGGTCCTCTGTGTGTGCGTCCATGGACCCTAGGGCCCCCTTCCTGGCCTGGGGAACTGTTGCTTGTCACTCAAGTCACTCTTGAATGGATGGCCTTGCTGGGCCCCCCTTTCTGCTCACATGAGAGAGAACCTTACGTTGTACTTGCCCCCAGAACCCCCTGACCAACCTGGCTAGGCTCCAACGGGTCGAAGGAGGACCCAGGTCTCCCAGGCCTGCATCCCAGTTCCACCCCCCATTATCTGCTCATTTGAAACTTTACTTTTCTGTACCTCAGTTTCCCCACAATGGGGTCAAGATAAAAACAGCACCCACTCCTCTCCCCAGCACGGAGAGAATGCATTTAAATTATGAAAGAGTTTAAATTACGAAAGAGATACAGATTCACCTCTTGCCATCTTTGCTTTAAACCCTTTCTGTTTGGTAAGGAAAAAACTCTTAAAGGTATGGAGCCTATTCAACTGCCTGGTTTGGAGGGCCTGTTGCCTCAGAGGGAGCTGGAGAGGTGCCCTGGTTCAAGTCCCGATTTAAGAACATACCAGAAACTGGTTGTGGTGTCATTCTCGTGTGTTGTGTGTGTAGATATGTGTGTGTACATGTGCACGCATACTCTCATACATGCACATGGTGCTGGGGGAGGGGGCAGTCATTGTGCCTTCCCCAATCACTTCCCACTTTATTGTTTGAGACAGGGTCTCCCTTTGAACCTGAAACTCACCAGTTCAATCAGACTGACTGGCCAGCGTCAGAATTTGGGTCCTCGTGCCTATGGAGAACACTGAGCCACCTCTCCAGCCCTGGCTGTTCTGTCACTGTTGGCCCAGGCTGCTGCAGGTCAGCGGCAGGAGTGAGCCATGTTGGAGATGGCAAATGCTGACCGTACACCACAGTGCAGGGACAGGACGCAAGCGCAGCACTGACATCTTTGTAGCTTAGGGCCAGGAGAGTGTGGAGAAGAAGCCCAAAAGTAAAATGTGACAGTGGTGACAAGAATTGTCTGAGGCCCCAGAGCCAGCCCTGTCACCACCACCTGTGCCTCTAGCCAGGTCACAACACTTGTCTCTTATCTGGTCTCCCTCATCTGTAAGATGGGACAGGACATCTGGACAAACTCAAGGCAAGCTAACCCAGTTCCAATGTGACAGCACCTTCTAGAGGGCATCTGGAGGCCCCAGCCTCAGTTTACCCGAAAGGTATCATCTAGGCCTGTTCTCCTAGGACATCAGACAAGGCAACCACGGTGGTCCCAGCACTGGGACTATATCCCACCTACCTCTAGGTGTTCCTGGAACTCACAATCAGGAAATTGCTCCCTGAGCCTGGCACCCATAACTGTCTTCTCTCCACACAGTGTTCTAGCCCAAACCTGCGGCTCCCTGGCATCTAACACGTCTCAGCACCGCCACTGCTGGAGACCCCAGCTCGCTTCTCAAACCCTCCCGACACTGAAGTAGCTCACACCAACAGGCTATGCCCAGTTGCTGAAGTTCATGCGGAAGCCTTGATCCTCTCAGCTCGGGGCTGTAAAAGAAAGGGTCTCTCTAATGAGGTACCCAGGTAAAATGAGGCCATTGGGCTTGGCTCTGATCCAAAAGAGCTGGTGTCCTTATGAGAGGCGTTTGGAGCTGAGCCTGGTAGCACAAGCCTACAATCCTAGCTACTGCTGAGGCTGAGGGATTACAAGCTCAACAGACTCTGCCTGAATGTTTTAAAAAAAAAAAAAAAAAAATAGAGCTGAGGTGCCAAATGCTATCTCCAGAGCTATTTACTATACATGCAGTTGCTGTAAGTCCTAAGTGTGTAACTGGCTAGGGTCACTTGGAGCCAGTAGGGGATGAAGGGATCATTCCACAGTGGCCACAGCTGGTGTTCTGCTCCCTAGGGATTCAGAGGCCTCAGGTCCTATCACCCTCCCTACAAACGGCTACATCCTAACTTGGCCCCTGGCTACAGGTAAGGTATTGTGGGAAGATGCTACTGCAATGAAGGGGACAGGGTTAGAGGAAATAGATATCCAGGTGTGGGGCCGACATGGCCACAGGAAGCACACCGGAGTCAGTCTCATGAGAGGTTTTCCTCCAGGCCAGGCTGGTGACCTGTCTCTGTTTCCTGGAGCCAAGCACATATTCCCACCCGGAATGTTCAGAGCCCAGGAGAGAAGGAGCCAGACACAGGCTGGGACAGGGCCAGACATTCCTGAACCCCAACCAGCTGCTGTAAATGTGGATTAGCCCAGCGGCAGCTGTCCCCACTGATTTACAGCCCCTGCAGACCCTAGCGGGGCTCCCCGACTCTCAGGTTCAACTCCCAAACTGCCGCAGCCCCTGTGTTTCCAAGACTCATAAAACATAAGCCTTGGAGTGCTCTCTCCGAAGGGTGCGTCCAGGAAGCAGAGATGCTAGCTTGGCCCCTGCACAAGGCGATGCGCGCACCGGAGGAACCGTTTTTAAATATTGCAAGGGGATTCTAAATAGGCGGTAAGAAAAAGAATAACATCTTTTTTCTCAACCCAAGAGAAGGGTAAGCCCTGTGGAGGATTCATCTGAGCAGAAATATAATTGGTCGGGAAGCACAGTAAGAGATGCAGGACCTGTCTAGTCACGGTGCTAAGATGAGTTGGCAGTCTTCTCATCGTGACTGTGATTGGACTGCTGTGATTGGACACAAGCTGTGCAAGGGTAACACAGCAAGATCTGCTAATGTGAGCATGCTTACAATCTTCAAGCAAGACCTCCCACCTCTGGGTAAACAGTTTAAACAACTACAGCAGCAGCAACAACCCCCAAATCCAAATAAAACTGAACACTATGTACCCAAATAATAATAATAATAATAATAATAATGATGATGATGATGATGATGATGATGATGATGATAATAATAATAAAGATAACTGACTACTGGTTCAAACACTGAATATGATATGGTTACCAAAAAAGGCAGGGCCACTCTCCCTTGCTTTTGTCCCTGACTCAGACACAGGGTGACAGAGGTGAAGGGGGTTCAGTTGTAGCTGTATACTTGAGTATAACCCAACTTCTTATTTTTAAAGGTGTATGCAAATTTCACACATCCCTTAAAGAATGAGAAGGCTCCAGAAGGAAGATTAGTAGCTGATTTTGAAGACTTGAGTCAGATAAGGCTGGAGAGATGACTCAGAGGTTAATAGCACTGGGAGCTCTTCTAGAGGACTCGGTTTGATTCCCAGCACCCACAGTTCCCAACCATCTGTAACTCCAGTTCCAGCTCTCTGCTGACTTCCATGGGTACTGCATACATGTAGTACACAGACTTACATGTAGGCCAAATACCTACACACTTAAAATAAATAAACGGATTAAAAAACCATTTATGTCAGCCTGGAATTTAAGTGTATTGGGTAAAGCAGGTCTCTTCCTAGAAGCTTCATGAAGTGGTAGGAATGTGTGTGTGTGTGTGTGTGTGTGTGTGTGTGTGAGAGAGAGAGAGAGAGAGAGAGAGAGAGAGAGAGAGAGAGAGAGAGAGAGAGAGAAGGGATGTATATAACTCCACAGCTGACTAGACTAGAGTAAGAATGGCTATCTATATTTTATTGATTCCAAGGCACAGTTTTCTGTTCTCCATCCATGAAATCGAGATGGGTGTCATAAGAGGGGACACGCCACAATCCACTTGTCACTGACTGGAATATGAAGTACCAGCATGTCTTAGGATTTGTAAGATGCATGCCACCACACACAGAACATGCACACTAGTGTAGCCATCGAACCTCTGAGAAGTGCTACAGCAGAGAAAACCCACAAGCCAACATATCTGACATTTTCCCGTCCTCTGCTGGGGCTCCACAGGACACCACGCAGATTAGAGGGGTGCAGTGCCGCGATCTGACAAGACAACTTGGTAGGTTTCGCAGCAGCAAATGTAGCTCTTGTCAAGAGCCCTGCTGCGGTGCTGAACATTTCGAAGGCCAGGCTGTACCTTCATCCCCATGCAAGTGACTCGCTTCTTTTGTGGCCCTGAATTCTTCAGCGCCTCCACCTTCCTTAACCAAAGTTTTCAAATGAATTCTTTTCTGGTCAGACTGTCAGTATTAGTGTTTAAAATCTTTCAACTGCTTTCTGTTCCAGAGTCTCACTGTAATTCTGTCTCCCTTCTCCTGCAGAGCCACAGCACCTAACACAGAACACAGAGGGGGCATAACCAGCCTTGGGCTCCCACTGGGTCAGTAACCCCCAGGCAGGCCTATAGGCCCGCAAAGGTTGGGCCTGAGGGGTGGTACTGCTAGCCTGAGGCCATGCTCCCAGATGATCTGCCCACAGCGTGCTCTGGCCTCAGGGCCAAAGTGCTGCTCTTTTGAAGCAATCTACTGCTGTACTTGCAAAGACCGATCAGGATTGCATCCTAATAAGCACGGACAGTCAAGACCTTCTCTGGTCACGGTCACCTCCTACACATAAAAGGCACCCACTCCTGGGAACACAGCTAGCTGGCAGGGCCCCATAATGGCAGGCCTTGAGAATCATTAGCCATAAGCACCAGAGCCTCCCACAGCACTATCCCTAAGAGCCACAGAGGTGGGTGGGCATGCCGGGGGCCAGGATACCCTTGGGGGTTAGGAGTAACTCAGACCAGGCAGGTCCTGTCCCAGACTTGACTCTGGTCATCCTGAAACTCTGAGTCACCCAGCTCAATGTACTAAGGTGTCTTCATTTCTAAAATGGGCAAACCTTCCTCATACAAGTCATCTTGGGAAGAGCCACCACAGTGCCAGGCATACAAGTGACTGCCTGGAACATGGCTCAGGTGGTGAGGCTGAGTGGGTGGCTCTCCTAGGATGGGCAGCTGCACCCCAACCTACAATCCCCATCTCACCTTTAGAGAGTGTCTTAGTCAGGGTTTCTATTCCTGCACAAACATCATGACCAAGAAGCAAGTTAGGGAGGAAAGGGTTTATTCAGCTTACACTTCCACATTGCTTTTCATCACCAGAGGAAGTCAGGACTGGAACTCAAGCAGGTCAGGAAGCAGGAGCTGATGCAGAGGCCATGGAGGGATGTCACTTACTGGCTTGCTTCCCATGGCTTGCTCAGCCTGTGTTCTTATAGAACCCAGGTCTACCAGCCCAGGATTGGCACCACCCACAATGGGCTGGGCCCTCCCCGCCTTGATCACTAGTTGAGAAAATACCTTACAGCTGGATTTCATGGAGGCATTTCCCCAACTGAGGCTCCTTTCTCTGTGGTAACTCCAGCTTGTGTCAAGTTGACACAAAACCAGCCAGTACAGAGAGCCACTTGTCCAGAACTCTAAGCAACATTCTTTTCTTTCCTCCTGGTGTCAAGATTACTCAATTTCCATCCTGCTTCTAAACCGCCTCCAAGATGAAGCATGATTAATTTCCCATTAAAACCACAGGCAGGGAAGATTGCTTGCACAGTGCACACCCCTCCCTGGGGAGGCCTGTGTCTAGGACAGGCCATCTGGTCACCTCCCCAGATCATGTGGGAGGTTACAGGAAAAGGAGGGCTGGAAAGCCAACCTCACCCTGAAGTCTTCAGAGCCCTAAAGAAGCCCTCACCCTTGTCCTAAGACCCTTTATATCTGCCATCCCTGAGGACAAGGACACAAACCCATGCTACCCTATGACATTTAGATGCCTCTCACATCTGGCTTCAGCCAATTTGGGAACCGGCTAGAGCCATACCAATAACTACCCAGTCTGGCACACCAAAACCACGCCTCGACCTTGGGGCTTGTGTCTCTGGACCCTGGCCTCATGAAGCGCAGTGGACTGTCCTTGTGAGAACTGGCCTTCAGACGCATGCACAGCAAATTACGGTTTGTCGTTATGGCCTTCTCCCTACCCCCACAAGCCCTGCACCAGGCAATGTCATGTTTCTGGGAGCTTCCATGTCTAAGCTAGGATGACGCCCAGGGTTGCCTGTGCCTCTGCCTGGGGGGTGGGAGTGGTGGTTAATATAGGAACGGGTACGGACATGTCACAGTGGCTATCTCCAAGAAGCAGTTATATGGATGAGTCCTGGGCCAGGCTCCGGGTGTGTCACATTGAAACCTCCTAGCCCCGTGCTCTTAAGCTGCTGCGTTGGGGTCAGGGGCAAAGGGCATATCCCACACCAGCCAGAGGTCCAGTGTTCCTTCCAAATGTCATTCATATGGAAAAGGCAGGTTTCCAAAGGAGGAGCTCACATTTTTTGGTATGATTCAAGAAATGACTAGTATTTCCTCCCTCACATCCGTGCTAGCCCTTTATCCAGTGGTAACTTCTGCCTTTTAGCTGGGCAAACAGCCACACAGAAGAAGGACTGATTTCCCGAGTCCTTGCAGCTCAGCTAGTTCTGACCACAGGGGAACATCCTGAAGCTTCCAGCACCTAAAGGTTCAGCCACCAGTGTGGACCAGGAGGGCTATGCTATTAGAGAATGAGGTTCTGAGAGCTGCAAGGCCATCCTCTGGGCTTTTACACAGGTCAAGGGGAGCCCTGTTTTGTTCTGCCCTCATAGCAGCTTACACACTGAGAGTCTGCGGTTGGCAGACGCAACACAGAGGATGGGCCCTGCATCCCTCCTGGTTCGGGAGGACATGATGTCTAGGAATATGGTACTGAGACCACACAAGGCACACCAGCCATACAAAGGTGCACGGGTGCTCTGACTGCTGAGCCTGGGGCTCCAGGCAGCAGGTGTTCCTGTCACTGGTACTAAAGCGGGTGTTCTGCCCGGAGGGGATGGCCAGGGAAGCGTAGCTACTGGCCTATGTGCCATGTTATTCCTGGGGCCCCTTCCCTATGGGTCACAGCAGGCAAGGGCCACATTTATCTTCATTTCCTAGTCCCAAGAAGCCAAGTGCCTCTGCAGTAGCCTCTCCCAGGGTAATTCTCAGAGTAGGGGGGCTGTGGGGGGAACCTTAGCCTCCGGGTGCTGGCAGCTTAGGAAAGAAAGGTTCACCAAGCGCCTTCTCTCTACACAAAAGCCCTGTCACTTGGATTGCTATAATTATCTGAGGGAATTTCAGGGGTAATTATGGTGATTCGCAGTGTGCCTGAAAAGGGCTATGTGCCTCCAAGGAAAAGTAGGGTTTGAGGCACAGGCACAAGAGCTCACTTCCCAGGAAGGGCCCCGCACCTGTAGAGGGGCTGGCAGAAAAACAGCAGGGAGCCCACGAGGGGCACTGCCCTGGAACTGTCCCATTTGCAGGAAAGGGCTCAGGAAGTCCCAGGTCCACTGCCCTCCTGGAAGAATACAATCTGGTTTGGTGCAGACAATAAGGAAAATCCAGGGTGTAGCACTCACAGCCCCCTCCCCCCCTCGGTTAACACTTTCTGCCAGCCCAGAACCAATCCTGCTTTAGGGAACAGTCAATGGTTCTTGCAAGTCCTGACAGGCAAGGCCCTGCCTGGGAGGACCTACATAGTTCCCCCATCCTGTCACTTTTAGAATGCCTGGGGCTGTGGCTATGGCTTCTGCCTGTCCCCAGCCTCCAGAGCCTGAGCAGGTGTGAGTCACTGTCGAAGGATGCAGAACCTAGGCAAGCACTCCTCACAGGCCACTGGTGATGGGCCATTCGGGGATGCTTCTGGCCACACCTATACTGATCTGACAAGTGAGAATTTCAACTCATTCGCTCAAGCACCGAAATATTGTCTGTAAACAAAACCAACTCCCCGCCCTACTCTCTGGCCTGACATCCCCAAAGTCCCGCATAAGGGGCCGCTCGGCAGCTTTGCCCTCACCACGTTGCTCCTTGTGGACCAGTCCACTGCATCCTCAGTCCTCGCCTATCTTGTCTACCCTCCCAGACAGGTTCTTTGCCAAAGGCATTCAAGGAAGGAGCCCTTAGCAGGCATTCCTCTGAATCTGAGTCACCTTGTGCCACCACCATTCCAGAAAAGCTGCGGGACAGATGTAACACAGTGGTCCTCAACCCCCCATAATGCTGCGACACCAAGCATCTTCCACCAGATGGCCCCTCTCTTGTACTACCTGTCATTTATGTCATCGGTGTCCAAAAAATAAAATAAAAAGAACTTCAGGTAGTCTTCACAAGGTGATGGAGCCGTCATAAACGAGGCAAGTTTGGCTCCTTTCTGCTCACTGAGACAACCCACTGTTTGTTTCCGTTTGCTCCTGCCTGTGCCACCCACCGCGAGGTAATGGAGTCAGGGGACAGCTCTGCACTGTTCTGCCTGGACTCTAGCCTTCAAAACTACGAGGTAATTAAACTGTCCTTTTATACACAGAGCTGAGCTCAGATATCACGTTACAGTAACAAAAAGCTGACTAATATAGGCTCCAAGACTCATCTGTAAAATGGACAGATGTGCCTAGCCAGCAGCGCCAAAAGACAGACCATAAGAGGCTTAAGGCCAAGCACGTGGGGCTTACCCAATAATTGGGCACTCCCATATCCTGATCCCCTCTGTCAGGACTAGCTCCAGTCCCGTCTACCAAAATGTGCTTTACTGATTGCACCAGCACAGCAGAGCATCATCCAGGTTGGAGTTCAGGCAGCTTAGGCCACAAACACCATCTTCATAATCGTCAGGCATGGTTGTTAAAATAAAAATAAATAGAC
Source organism: Micromys minutus (assembly GCF_963924665.1). NCBI lineage: Eukaryota > Metazoa > Chordata > Mammalia > Rodentia > Muridae > Micromys > Micromys minutus. The sequence continues at coordinate 245,307,742 of NC_137969.1, forward strand.
CCAGCAGGGAACATCGGGGCAGGGAAGACTAGTCAGTCACTGCTCACGGGAGTCTGCCTAGAATGTGCATCTCACAGAAGCACACACCCTGAACAGTCTGCAGGTTTCTGGGGCAGATCAGGTGAGATAGAAGCAAAATCTCTGGTGAGAGCCAGCAGGTGGCAGAAGCTCCACAGTGAGGGGAGGCTCCGCTCGGGAACAGCACGTGCTCCGTGATGTCCAGCAGCAGCAACCGTGCATCTCTCTGCATCTGATTAAAGGCCCCTGGTTTCCTATTGTCTCCTTTGCCCTGTTACATAACTCTACTGCACATGAGCAATTCCGCACACACACACTTCTTTTCCATAACCACAGCGTTATCAGGACACCTCATCTTCCCCCACAGGGTTCAGTGCAGCAAAACCCTTTGCAGCAGCGGCCAGAACATCCTGTAGCTTGTATCTCTTAACCCTAATTGCAAAGGAGAACATAGGTCCTCCCTACCTACGATGGTTGGCCCCTATAACTCAATCCTTCCCTGTGCTTAACGAGACAAGATTTTTTGCCCTTCCTTGAACAATGATAACCTGTGACCACAGAGGTGGGCCACATCAGAAGGCTGGGCCACATGTCTATACCTTTCATGTAGGCCTCAATCTTGCGGATAAGCTCGTAGGACTTGGAGCGGTCTAACAGGGTCCTGATGGCAGGCAGGGGATCCAAGACGATGGTCTCAGGGTGAGCATCAATGTACTCCTGAAAGAAAAGCCAGCTTGTGGTTAGAGGAGGGGGCTGATGCTGTGGCAAGGGCATTGATAAGACTGGATACCCAGAACCCCCCAAGCATCTGTCCCTCGCTTGTCCTTTCCCCATTTCAGGACTTTGTTTAAACTAATAAAGGGCCAAGCAGACATGTGCCCAAACAGAGGCAGGCGCGGGGGGTTCTTGCTGAGATGCTGAAACAAAGGTGTTAGAGAACTCTCCATGAGAGTTCCTATAGAGAACATCATGAAGGAAGAACAGAGACTAGGGTTTTGCCCCCTAGGTGAAAGCTCCATCCAAACACCAGGCTGGCCCATCTGCTCTATCAGAGTGCAGGTTCAGCTTTCTGCACCAGTGGGTAAGGGCTCCATGGCAGGGCAAGGAAGAGTGGAACAAAATGATTCGTGGTTCATGGAAATTTCATAAGGCACTGTGTGATGAGTTGGGCCATGGCAGGGCATGCCTTTAATCCCAGCACTCGGGAGGGAGGCAGAGGCAGGTGGAGCTCTGAGTTTGGGGCCAGCCTGGTCTACAGAGCAAATTCTGGAACAGATAGGACTATGCAGAGAAACTCTGTCCTTAAAAACAAAAAAACAAAAAACAAAAAAAAAAAAAAAAAAAAAAAAAAAACCAGAACTGTCCCACTTACTGTGGCCATGCCTTGTCAAGAGATCTGTCAGTCAGAAGAACCTTCCCTTCAATATCTAGTAGTTTCCTCATGGGCTCTACAGAATCCCAAGGGGAACCTGGAGGGGTGGGGTGGGGTTAGCCTTTGAGGAGTCTGGCATCATCCTGGGAATGGTAACTCACATAGCAGACAAGTTGCTATAAGACAACTCAGTAGACTGAGGTCAGAGGAGCTAGGGAGATACCTCAGCCAGCGCAAGCATGAGGACCCAAGTTTAATCCCCAGGTCCGGGATAAAAGTAGGGTACAGTTGCTCACACCTGTGATTCCAGCACTGGGGGAGACAGGCAGATTCCTAGGGCTTGCTGGTCACTCAGCCTACTCTGCCTTGGCAAGTTTCAGGCGGGTGAGAGAAGGTCTCAAAAAACAAGGAGAATGGTTTTAAAGAAACAGCACTTGAGGGTCTTTAGCTCACACACACGTGTAAGTGCACCCCCCCCTACACACACACATACACACCGCAAGAGACAAAAAAAAGCCACTCTGTTCTGACTCCAGGAGCCCCAGGCACCTTGGTGAGTCACAGCAACTTGCTGGCATGTGGAAATAAGACTCTCCTCTGGCTTGTCAAATTCATGATTTGGAGGATACAATTACAGGATGCTGAAGAGAACGGAGAGTTTCAGCAAGCGGGCTGGGCTTGGAGGAGGTCTTTCCCCACTGTGGTGGGCTGAACTGAGTCCCCCATACACGCCCAGCCTTAACCCTCCAGCACCTGTAAATGCAGATTTACTTGGGAAAGGGGATTTTAGCCAGGATCAAGTTAGGATTCGGTGACAGTGAGTTTGGGTGGGAGGACAGATCTTCCCTGGGCCTCCAGGTGGAACTAGGCCTCCTAATGTCTTGGTTTTAGAATTTCGGCCTCCAAGCTGCGACAGAACAAATTTGTTGCCAAGCTACCAAGCCTATGGTCAGACAGCTCTGGCAAACTATCACACAAGTTCACGCTATCTGTCTCGGACCCAGCCTCACCCTGGTCCACATGCCAGGCTGAGGTCAGCAAAGGTCAGAGGAGAAAACACCACAATGCGGCCTTCTCTGGTAAGCTTTATCAACACAAAGAAAGAGCCATTGAAACTTTTTTTTTTTAAGAGAATCTATTTTTGTTCCTAGTATCACTTCGAGAGCATTTGAGGCAAAAGCCAGATTCATACGCACTCTGTCTAAAACTGTCCTCCCCATGAACCCCCATGGGACCTCCCTTCTATCCTCTGCCCTGAATGTTTAAATCTCTGTCTCTTCCTCGGATGTGGCTGGATGCCACCCTGGGAGGCCTCTACGTTGGCACCGACTCTAGTAGATTCCAGATACCTGCTCACGGCTGAGAATCCCGCTGCCCCACTGCCCCATTGCCTGTGTTCTACAGCTGATATACAGAGTTATGAACAGCCATTAGGCCACACAACGGTGCCCATGTCACTCTCCCCAAATTTCAGCTTACCCGAGAGCTGTGTCTGAGCCCCGCTTCTCCCATGGACAAGCATCCCTGGCCTTTCCTGCATCGAAGCATGCTGACACACCAGCTGCCCTCCCCCCCCCAACCTGCTCGCACAGACTTACAAAACGTGACCCTATACGTGCCTGTGCTGGGTGTCTGTCTTGCAGGTGCAGCAGAAAGATACTCCAGTGAGTGGGCACCTCTGTGCCTGGTTCCCAACTGGTCCTGGCCAGCTCTGCAAGTCCCAGTCCCTCAAAGTCCCTTCCCACTCTACTTCAGAAGCAGCCTGGTGTGTCAGGAAGACCATGTGACAGGGATGGAGGCAGCAAACCACTAGGCTTCTTGAAGTCTCTCAAGACTTACTGTAGGTGACCCTGCAGGCCTTAAGTTCCAGGAGTCTATTAGCTGAAGAAACCTGAGGAGTAGAGTTTCAAAGCCATATGGGACTTCTCTGGAGAGAAAAGGACAACTGTTTGGTGGTAGCACTGCAGGTGACAGGGAGGCTGTATGCACTTACCAAGATACTCACCACCCAGGAAGGACATGTTCTCCCCAGCAACTGAAGCTACCTAAACACGGGCATACAGTCCCCCCCCCCCCCGTATGCCCCAAAAAAGCTGATGCTGGACCGATGTTCCTGCACCAAAACCTTTAAAGAGAGCCCAGGATCACCAAGGCAGGAATTTAAGCCAAAATCATAAGGGAAAAAAAGCCATATGAAACTAAAGAAGGAAACAATCTGACAAGCAGGCGCCAACCAGCTTTGGGCCTGGGATGAAAGCAGCAGGCACACAGAGGAATCTCTGCCCGGGCATACCAATGTCTCTGGAGACAGGAGAGCGAAAGGGGCAAAGGCTTTTACCAGCTTCCCTGTGATCACAAGTACTTTCCCCCAAGCTTTTCAGCTCATCTATTGTGTGGTGGGCTGCATGCGTTTTCCACACGTCCCTTAGAATTGCCAAACAAATTGCTGGAAGAAAGACATAAAACCATCTCCATGGCAAATGGTAAACACTCATTCCCTCAGAGGTGGCCTGCCAAGAGGGACCAGAGCGAGGTCCTGAGGCAAACGGGGAATCTGGCCTTCACACAGAGACGGACAGTAAGTTCCACAGTCAGAGGGGATGAGGCAGGGGCCAGCCAGGTGTCCACTCAAGCACAAGCTGATCCAGACCTACAGGATGAGGCCATTAGGGGCACTGACGAGACACACTATGGGGTGGAGGTGGGGTGACGGGGTGGGGGTGCACAGTTCCCCACTGCAGTCCGAGACAACCAGGAACACTGGCTACACTCCATCTCTGCGGTCCCCTGGCAGAGAGATGGGCTTTGCTCTCCATCAGAAGCTCCAAATTCAGATCTTGCCTGTGTGTTACAGTTTTGGTCAACCTGACACAAACTTAGACATACTTGGGAAGAAGGGATTCTCAGGGAGGAACTGCTCCCACAGGCCTGAGGAAACAGTGTTACGTCCTGACTACTAATTAATGTAAGAGGGCCCATCTCACATGAATGGTGGCATCCTTGAGCAGATGGCCTGGGATGTTTAAGAAAGGTGGCTGAGCAAGCATGGAAACAAGCCAGCGAGCAGCATTCCTTCAAGGACAGGGCTTCAGCTCCCACCTTCTGGTTCCTGCCTTGGTTTCCCTTGATGATGGATGCTAACTGTGCACTAAAATAAAACCCTGCTCTCCTTGAGCTGCCTTTAGTTGTGGTGTTTAACACAGCAAGAGAAGGAAAGTAGGACACTGTGTCAAACCGTCCACGCCTGGAAGCATGTGTGGAGTCGAGTCCGCAATCCCATGTTACCTAAACTCTGGATAAAGTGACCCCAGGGAGTTGCTAGGAGTCCGGGAATGATCGATGTGTAAGGAGCAGGTAGAACACGGGGGGGGGGGGGGGGACTTTTGGCATTTTATAACATGGGACTCAGGTCTCTGGGCCCCCTCTGTCCCTGAAAACTCTTAAAACACCAGCCATGCACTGTGGCTTTGTCGTAAGAGGTCCCAGCCTCCGGAGGGCATGTATAATAAAGCAAATGCTCTCCCAGAGATATTGGATGTAGATCATATCCACCTGTGTGCTAAGTCTAGCAGGAGCTGGGTTCTAGAACATTTGGCTCTAGAAGGAGACACACCATGGGCTCCTGGGAATCAGGAGGTGTGTGTTTCAGTAGCACCCGCCCACCAGAGGAATGGCAGGATTGAATCCCAATCAGAGCTGACCTGACTTCCATATAGCCATTGAGGATTACTGGCGGGGGCCTTCTCAGTGCCATCTTTCCCTCTGAGTCCCTCTGACAGTCACAAAGGCTGGCCTTTTTAGGCACCCCCCACCCCATTCTGGGTGAGAGCCAGGAGTCTTCTTGTCACCAATGCTTTGGTACCGTGACGGACCTGGACTCACCTCCAGGGAGAATAACTATTAATGTACTTGTTACACCCACATCCTAACGTGCTTCTCTCACATCCAGCCTACCAAGGAGGGCCTGTTAACAGTCTCTGACAAAGACACCAGGGCTCAGAGTGTCTCAGTGCATGCTCCATATGGAGTCCTAGCTCTGATACCAGGCAAAGAAAAACGGCACAAGAAAATCTGACTCCAGGAAGGACAGCTCAGCTGCATCTGGGCCACAACCACTTAGCTCATTCCTAGGAAGCCTTTGCCGTGTGCTGCAATGGGGCCATGGTCTAATAGCTATATGCAGTGTGCAAAACTCCACACGGCAGCATCAGCCAGAGATAATGCACGAAGAAAAAGGAGGCACAGGGAGGCTGCATCCTTCTCTCCAGCAAGAGAGTCCTGTGGATCCGGAACTAAGCAAGAAGCAAAGGAAGGTCCCTTAGCCCAGCCTGTCTTCTTGGGAAGGAAACAGTGACTACATCAAGGTTCCCAGCCATGGATAATGACTAGTGTAAAGACAGATGCTCTTGGGAGAGTGCATCAGTGAATGACAGTCCAGAGGGGTGGTTATGAGGAAGATTCACATGGCAGAGTGTAGGGAGCCGTTTGTGCCACACCCAAACATGGCGCCGGCTTCCCGCCGAGAACTCAGCAAACAGAACTGTTGCCCAGCCAAGAGACTTAATGCGCATGCGCCACATACGTCATAGCCCGCTCTCGGGGCATACTATTGAGTTACTGGAGGGCGCACCAATCAGGTAGCGACACGAGTCTCTTAGGCATATATAGCAGTGCATTTCTCCCCCACGAGGAGGAGAGGGAGATAGTGGAGAGATTGCGGGAGACCCCACGTGGAGAAATGGCAGAGAGATACCACGTGGAGAGAGACCCGATAGGAGAGATTGCGGGAGATCCCACGTGGAGAGAGACTGGGCAGAGAGATCGCACGTGGGAGACTGCACGTGAGAGGTCGCCTAGACAGTAGACCCTGGTAGGGAGTCCCCGACTCAGAGAGAAGTTTCCTGCTCAAGAAGTCCCCTGCTCAGAGTGCTGTACAATAAAGGTTGTCCGCAGAAGAATCTTGTTGTTTGTTGCACGCCTGTTCCTACCGGTGGGAAGCGTGGGCGCGTGACAGCAGAGAGCAAGGGATCTGTACAGGACTCTGGGGCACAGGGCTAACCCAGAGTCAGGCAGAGCGGTAGTGAAGACCTACTGAGAAATAAGGTAACCCCACGGAGGGAATACGATGGGTCCAGTGGTCCACGGAAGTTGTGTTGCAAAGATACAGTTCAGTTCTTCAGAAAGGAAAACCTGGCCCCCAGATACCAAGACCATGTCAGGATGAAGTTAGGCCATGGTCCTAAATATTTTGGGAGAGGACAAATAGTGGGTCCTCCAGGAGCTGATGAAGCTATGAAGTCAACCCACTGTTATAGATTTGGTATCAACCAAGGCCAGGGCCAACATCCCCCAGGCAAAGCTTTCCCATCACCTGTCTATTCATCACAGCTTAGAGAAGAGCACAGTTCCAAGGCATCTGCACAGTTCCACGTGTCCTGGTGCAGGAAGGCACGTCGAGCTGGCAGCAGGCCTAGTGCAGGGCAAAGATTTCAGGAGCAAAGAGGCAGTTATGGTAGCATACAGAATATACCAGGAGCTATGACATCATTCATGGCATCAAAGACAAAGACGTTCTGTATGCAACCTGTGTTAACAGTCCCTGGTGGTTGGCCAAGACTTCTGCCTTCCAATCGTTTGCAGATCACATCTTTCAGCCCAGCAGCACACAGCCCAGCCCCAGCCTTACATAACGACCTAGAGGCACCGTTCAGGCAGGAGTCAAGAAAGTGGGCTAAAGCCCTTGAGCCAGCACTGGCTCTGTGAGTTTCTTAAAGTCACATGAGTTTATAGTGGTTTCTTAGTTGTCCTGGCTATATAATGAAAAGTTTGAAAGGACTTACTTTCAGCAACCATGCTAGTTTAAGACCCAGGGACATTAGGACCCAAGGTTGTAATGTGCAGAACAAACCAGAAAAAAATTTCTGGGGCACCTATGCTGAGTCAGAGCTGAGGCCTACAGATACTTAAGGCTGTGGCCTTGCAGCTCTAGAAGCACAAAGCATGTGGCTATAGGTCCCCTGCTGAGGGCCAGTTAGGCATGCACCTACCCAGGCTGGAGCAGAAAGCCCCCTCTCCCACCTCCTACCCCCATCCCAACCTACCCAGCAACCCCCTCCATCAGTGGCAGACAAGGCCAATGCCCAGGGGTTGTCTTTTCTTGAGTCCCCACACACTCTGGGCTGCTCTGATGTGTGCAGAGAGAGCCTCAGCCACAGCTTCCTGTCTCACTCTCTGAAAAGGCTTCTCTGGAGAGTTGAGCTTCCTGTCAGCAGACACTCTCGGGTCTTAACCAGCCCTCATTGGTATTCCAGAGAGATCTCTCATGTCTGAGCACTCAGCCCAAAGCCTCCTGGAGTACAAGAGGCCAGCCCCGAGGAAGAGGGGGTGAGTATAACTTTTTGCCTATTAAGCTACAGAACAACAGCCACTTCCCATCTACCACCACGGAGATAAAGATCTATGTGGCGGCAGGGATGACTGTGGGGCAGGGGATTACTGACTCGGGATTTGGGGGAGGGCGCACAAGTCTGGCCATGAGGGAACATAGGGAGGGGGTTTCTGAGGCCATTGATGATGAAGAGCCACAGGCACAAGTCAAGAAGAAAAAGACCATTTCAGGCAGAGGCTTGGGGAAGGGCGCTGAGATTACCCGAGAACCAGGCAGCTGGGGTGGATATGGGTCTCAAAGGAAAGTTCAAACTGAGGTCCTGGAGACAGACCAGCTAAGGAGTCTGTACTTGATCCTAGAGTAATAAATCCCTTGGCCTGGGGAAGAGGGGTCATGGGGACAGCCTTAAAAGCACTGAGTGACCAGTCTAGCTAGCACTCTGAAAGGCCACAAGATACAGCAAGAAACACACAAGCAGTGATAGTGTGAGGTAGTGCTAGCCTTGGGGTACCCAGGCTGGACTGCACAATCATGAGACTGGGGTTGGGGGTGGGGCTCTTGGACCTTGACTGTTTACATCTACATGCATGGCCTGTCTCTTCTGCATTGTCAGGCTCTGACATCCTGCCCTCAGGTGTACGCAGGGCTGAGGTGTAAAACGTATGCATGATCCTCAACATGGTCAGGAGCAAGGTGGTCCAGGCAAGCCCCGTGAGATCAGCCAACACAGCCCTTCCCAGGATACTGCTGGGATCTGGCACCCTTCACAGAGGGCAGCTCCGGGCCACAATGTACTGATTAGGAAATGGAGCCGCGTCGGACGGTGGGGATGAACGTGGTATAAGCTTCATGGAAGAATGTGCAGGGTTCGTGTTTGTACCAAGGGACTTAACCTACGGACACTTCACGTGAATGCGGAAGGTGGTCACCTGCGGCTTGCTTCTAAAGTGAGGTCAGAAATGTCTAAAGGCTCATCCATGAAGGTCAGTTAAGGCCATTCGGTGTACAGGCATCAACAAAACAGGGCAGCCTGCAGGACTGCCTCTGACTGAGTTCCTGGCAGGGACTCCTGGTGGCCACAGGTTCCCTCCACTCTTCACTTAGAGCTTTGTTGGTTTGTGATGGAGCCCACAACCAGAACTCAGAGCTTCCATCCTGGAACTTGCAGAGAAAAGCAGGTGGGGGTGGGGTTGTCTTCTGTGTGCAGTGCTGCTGCTGAACTCTGGGAAAGGCAGGCGCCATCACTTGGGAGGAGGACTGAGATCCTAGCCTGCACATGCGGCCTTCCAGACTTCTAGTTTCCAACAGGCTTCAGTCATTTGAGAACCGAAGGTCTTATTGCCAGATACTGTAACTTGGCATGTGGTAGACAATGGACCCAGGTCCCGGACAAGCTCAGGTGGGAACTGCTCTTCTGGCAAGCGTGCACCTTCTCATGTCACCAAGCCCTGCCACAGGCGGGTGAGGGTGAGGGCTCTTCACCTTGGACAGCTTGCAAAGAGGAAAATGGCACTAACTGGTGAAGTCACGGTCATCAGAAAGGGGACCCCACAATGTCACTTGTCTTCAAAGACTCTCCCTGTTTATCTTAGTCAGCGTTTCTATTGCTGCGGCAAAACACCACGACCAAAAATCAAGTTGGGGAGGAAAGGGTTTATATTTGGCTTACACTTCCAGATCATCGTCCATCACTGGAGAAAGGCTTTCGTTCCATGGCTTACTCAGCCTGCTTACTTTTAGAACCCAGGAGCATCAGTGCAGACTGAGCCCTTTCCCACTGATCACTAATCGTGAAAATGCTGTATAGTTGGATCTCGTGGAGGCATTTTCTCAACCAAGGCTCCTTCCTCGAGCTTGTGTCAAGGTGACACACAAAGCCAGCCAGTTCACTGTCATCACAGTCTTTGTCTTATTTCCCCACGGTCCTTTCTGTAACTGGAGCCGTGTTCTTTTTCCTTCTATTAGCCTTGTTTGTATCATTCCCATATACGCACTTGCACATACCCAGGGATGTGTGTGAGCTCAGGCAGGTGCTGCATCTGCCTGTCTAACTTACTGTGGTGGGGTTCTGGATTCCTGGTACGCAGCAAGTACCTGCTTAGCACTTGCTGACTGAATGACAACTCCAGTGGGCATGTGATGACTGATACTGCAGATCAGTGGGAAGGCCCACAACAGGGTTAGGAAGCAGACCTGGGGCTGGCGTTCAGAAGTTGTAGAGTCTGGGGATGCAGATACCATCCACAGAGACATGATTATTCCATAAAGTCAAAGGAAGCCAGGCTTCATAACGGCAGCCCATGTGGGTGACACGGATACTAGTCAGCAATAGAATCCCTATGTAAACTAGAAACATGGAGACAGGCTCCACTGTGGCCCAAGTATGGTCGTAAAAAGGAGCTCATAGGACAAAGTCCTCTAGGACTGGGAACCCATTCCCAAGCTCGGAAAGCAGACCCCTTGGGGCTTTGGCTTCCACACTCACAAACAGAACCAGCTTTCATGACCCCAAGTTGCTGAGCCCATACCCTAAGAAGCTGGAGAGGTGGTTCGGCATTAAGAGCAGGCTTGCACAGGACTTGAGCACAGTTTACAGAAGCCATGCCAGGAGGCTCACAGTCACCAGCAACTCCATCTCCAGGGAATCAAATGTCCACTTCTGGCCTTGTGGGAACTGCCCTCACTTGCACAGACACACATAAAGATGAAAATACTGCATTTTTAAAAGAGCACAGTAGTGCCTAAGCAGGGTGACATCTCCCAACAACTTCATGGCAGTATCTGGAGGCATATTTGGTCCTTACAATAATGTTTGAAAATACTACTGTATCAGGCAGGTACAGACCAAACAGGCCATTAAACATCCTGGACAGGTCCCAACAACAAAGAACTACCTTCTTCAAGATGTCAATAGTACCGCAGCTGAGAAACCATAAGATAACATGTACAAGAGCTCTTTCTACAACTTGGGGTTGTTTGCTTATTTTTGGGTGTCTCACAGTCTTTCAGTCCCCTAAGGGTTGGGATTACAGGTGTGCACTACAGGTCGGGCAGAAAACACACTACGAAACATCTCTTTGTGTTTATTCCTTTGACTTGAGACAATCTCCTATCATTAAACCTTGAACTCCTGATTCTTCTGCCTCCACCTCAGAGGTGTGTACCAGCACGCTCTGCCAATAAGCACATTTCTACAACGCAGCATGCACCAAACCTTGAGGTGAAACACTACCTGTCACTCGTAAAGGCTCCAGTACTGGGCAGTGGAGTGGCAGGGCTTGAATCTTCTATCCGCGGTGAGGATAGGAGTGTTTTCTACCAGACAAAGGTATTAAACCGAGTTCCCCCGTCCGCAGAAAGAGCAATGCCCAGTCCCTACCACTTAAACAATGAGCAGACTGTGTGGCTATCTCCATGGGGTGACTGAGAGCAGTCATCTTGAGGTTGACCTCATGGCCACCCCTGTTCTGAGTCTACGGTTCTGGGACTAGGTTAAGCAGATTTGAGTCCCTTGGCTTCTGTTAGCCTATGTTTCATCAGCACATGGCACCAGCTGGGTCAGAAGGAATCCAAGATAATGACCTCTTCCTAGGTGACCCTGAGCCACTGACCCTCCTCCAGCCAGCTGAGGGAAAGGGAAGGGGCACCATTAGCTTCCGTCCAAAGGAAAGCCCCTCAGGCACAGCCCCAGCCCTGAAAAATTTATAACTAATTCTGTAATCTCAAGGATTGAGATGAGGGACATCTAATAAGAGATGGGCAGGACCCAGGCAGTGTGTCCACATGGTTGGTGACTAGCCAAAGGCAGCCTCTGTCATCGATCTGCTGTGACAATAGAAAATCTTTTCTGTGTCCCATGTTCTAAGTCTGACCCCAGAGGCCCACATACAAGCCAACAGAAGCTCACTTTAGACTGTTACACAACTTCTTGTGGGTTTCAATGTTGGCTTCCTAATTGGGTTAGAAGTTCAAGAACAAGGAAACCTTTGTCCCCCTGCCCTCCCCCTCTGTCCTCCAGCACAGCATAGACCCTCCACTAGGGGCGCCTCAGTGTCGGAGGCTGCCACGTTGAATTTGATGCTTGTGGTGCTAATCACTTCTGTATCTGAAAAGGGAGGGTGGATGTGGCTCTGGCTTGGGAGGTGCCAGCCACACTTAAGTATCATCTAAAATGTTCCTTGTGTGTGGCAGGCAGGGTGACTGGAACCCACATGGACTAACTGGTGAGGGACAGAGCCAGGAATAATCGCCAAGTCCCTCTAGCTACCTCCTCTCCCTGACCCTGCCTTTTAGGCTAAGTAAGCCCACATTTCCACTAAGGGACACTTTCATAATTGCTGCCTCGCTGGCTCCAGTTACAGTTGAGAACTCATAAACTGACTGGGGCCACAGCTAAGGCTGGGAGCAAAGTGCTGCTGTCACTGTAGTGACAGTGTTATTAGAAGCAAGGCTGAGGGCCTCAAGGTGCCACAGGGCCTGCATGTACTAACATATACCAGACAACAAGGAGGAAATGGTCAGTGCCTGCACACGCGCGCACACACACACACACACACACACACACACACACACGCACACGCACACACACACACACGAGGCACACATATACACACACACACGACACACACACCAGACAGACAGACAGACAGACAGACAGACAGACACACACACACACACACACACACACACACACACACACACACACACGAGGCACATACATTCCATGCCAGGCACTGTTCCAAGTACATGTGCATGTATTAATTTTTTTAATGCTCACAAAAACCTTATAGGCTATTTTAATTTTTAAAAGGAAACAAGAGTCCTGGAGTGAGCTCAGCCCCTTGCCTGCAGGGAGGACCTACTGAGAACCGGCATGAGCTTTGCCCACCTTCTCAACTCCTTGCCATAATTGCAACTAAGGTCCTGAATACCCAAGAGAGCCTCAGCCGCTTGACCACTCAGAGCCTTGACCACTCTCGTATAGCCACTAGAGCAAGCTGCACTCCCTGCCTGAGCCCAGACCCACCTGCTTCCCCTTCTCCTGCCTCAGGGCTCCCACAGGGTAACCAAACAGCTAAGAAACCAACACACAGGGGTGGGGATGTGAATTCCCTTCCTGCATCCTTGAGATGATATAGTAAGTGGTGTGGCTTTTATCCTGTCCTGGCAGCTGAGAAAGGAAACAAGAATGCAGCACACTTGGGGCTGAGAATGGAGCCTTCTTTGGTCCAGATGCCCAAGCTCTGGTGACTACCTGGTGTCTTGCCTGCTTAAAGCTCACCTTGCACTGGCAAAATCTCTTGAGCGGAGCTTCTCTCTTTGCCATTATCACCAGCGTCTTACTCCCTCATCTCTCTGCATGAGAAAGTCCAAGCTCCAGAGCCTGGCCCCAAAACTCCCTGAGCTCTGGCCCTGCCACCCTGCTCTCCAGCCTGCTGGCTCCAGGACACATTCCTTCATACACACCGGGAAGCAGCACTTGTCCCCCAAATCTCCCAGCTTTCTTCTTCCCTGCCCCTGGTCATCCAGAGCTATGTGCTCCACCCACCACTAGTCCACCCAGCCCCAAGCCAGACCCTCCCTCTCTATGGTCCTATTGGCAAACACATAGGCATGTTTGAAATGTGCCAGGTGTGGAGGGCAGCAATGGGGACAAAGGTCTTGAAGCAGGTGGCCCTGAAGGGACAAGAGCAACTGACAATGTATTATGAACTTCCAAGTGTGGAAAGTAAAGGCCAAGATAGGGAGGGCCTGGAACAGAAACTGTATCTACTACCGGGATGAAGATGATCCTCAGGAAGGCAACCTTGGCCGCATGGACTGACTGTGCAAGGGGTGAGCAAGTCGGGCTGGAGTGGCTACAATGGAGGGCTAGTGTAGCAAGGAAGAGGTAGGAGGAATAGCTCAAGGCTGCCCTGAAAGAAGGTGTCCAGAGGCAGGAGTAGCAGCACGTGCTTTTAGGCAATTGGGAGACAAACAGGGATGGATTTCTGTGAGTTAGAGGTTAGCCTGGTCTACATAGTGAGTTCCAGGACAGCCAGGGCTAGGTAAAGACAAACTGTCTTGAAAAAAGCAGACAGACAGACAGACCATGGCTAGGAGTACTCAACCTCTTTCCAGCTAATCATGATGGAGAAGAAGGACTAGGGAGTTAGATGGGCTAAACTGCTTAACCATGGGGGGTGGGGGAGGACAGACAGATAGACAGACTGACAGAATACAATGTGTAAAGGCAGCACCCAAAGCTGTCCTCCAACCTTCACATGTGAGAGAGAGTGATTGTGAGCATGGTGGCACATACTTATAATCTCAGTGTTAAGGAGGCAGAGACAGGCCTGGCCTGCTTGGCAAGTTCCAGGTCAAAGAGAGACCCTGTCTCAAATAAAAAAACAAGCAAACAAAGCTTCTACACTCTTGATAGTACTCACATGCCCACAAAGGCATATGTGAATGCGTGTGCACACACACACACACACACACACACACACAATTAATGAGAAAAAAGATCATCAGTCTGAACTCAAGCCTCCTTCCTCTCTTCCGGGACCACCCATGGAAGAACTGCATACTTGCTGGTGTACAACTGGCATGCTCCATCTGGGGAAATTCAGGAGACCAAGGGCCACCAGGTTCCTAACCCTTGCGGTCACTCCAGACAGGTGGCACCAAAAGTGACAGAAAGAAGGTTGTTACTGCTCACTAGAGGAAGTAGTCAAGAAGCCAAGAGGCTCCAGGGTTCCTGTATACCGGTCACACCCAACCCCAATGGCTCAGGAGGCAAGGCCCTCCCCGAGGAAACCTTTGCCCATGTCTGTGCACTGATAACTAAGTCTCAGTCCGTGGGCAAAGGCGCCAGACTGTTGGCTACACATGACCCTTGGAGCAGAACACAACTGAATCATCCCAGTGATCCTGCATTGTGAGGTTAATCCAAAAGGAAAACTGACCGGGCATGGTTTCCATGACAACCGGCTCAAATGACCTGAAATACACACCAGGCCCACACCCTCCCACCTGCCTCCCCCTGAACAAGGAAGAAGCTGGCCTTAGTTCCAAAGCTCCCTTCCCTGAGGACCACAGGCTCATCTCCAAAACTCACCATTTTCTACAGACAATCCTACAACCTAGTGATCTGAGTAAGATGGGGTCCTTTTGGCCGAGTCCTTTCTGAGACAGAGCCCTTCACTTCGCTGTATACCAGGCCCTGGGCTCTGCTTCTTGCTCCCGTCATCAATACGCCTGATCGTAACATCTCTGTTCAAACCCAGGTCCCAAGCCAAGCCAGTACCTTCTTGTTACTGTCCAATACAGAAAACTGAACAAGGGTTTGAAAATGAAGGCCATAGCATGGTCAAGTTCTGGGCATATGTGACCTGGCTCTGAACTTGTAACTCTCAGGAAGAGATGACCAGGTCAGTGCTGACGGCCCTTAGGCCTTGCCCCAAGAGACCTAATCCCTAGCCTTCGTCCTGATTACACACTGACTACTCCTCTGTTCACCTCTGTGGCCTCTTCGGTAGGTAACCTGATGCTCTTTCTCAAATTGAGTTGGTGTCTTCTGCAGGAAGGCACATCCATGTCTTTACCATATGTCTACCTGGTTTTTTGCTGAAATAAGAACTTCAGTAAGAATTTTCCCCAGAAATACCCAGCTAAAGATTATCATGAGGCTAGCATCCCAGGCTAGGGACCAGCAATGTGTATGTTCTGCATACAGCAAGCAGGCTGAAGATGGCTCAGCGGTTAAGAGCACTGACTGCTCTTCCAGAGGTCCTGAGTTCAATTCCCAGAAACCACATGGTGGCTCATAACCATCTGTAATGGGATCTGATACCCGCTTCTGGTGTGTCTGAAGACAGCTACGGTGTGCTCATATACATAAATAAACCTTTTTTTTTAAAGTGGTGATAATATAAAATTAAAAAAAAAAAGCAACCTAGCAAAAGCCAAGACGCTCTCTAGGAAATATCCCATAAGCACACGTGATCCAGAATATTCTTTTTCTATACCTAGAGCAGCTTTGGCAGCTGATTGACAGTCACCTGCCCTGGGTTGAGGGCTCTAGTGTGTCTGGGGCAGAGAGACAGGTTCAGGGTCACTCCTATGATGGGGACACTAACCAGACCTTGCCTTTCCAGAAATGGTGCTGAGGTCACATTCACTCCAAAAAGAAGGTGACATATTATTATTATTATTATTATTATTATTATTATTATTATTATTATTATTATTATTATTATTATTATTAAACTACATTATGATTGTGTATATGGCTGCTTTGTCTGCATGTGTGTCTGTGTACCACGTGTGCCTAGTGTCCATGTAATACATAATAGTGCTTTGTAGTCCCTGGAACTGGAGTTACAAACAGCCGTGAGGCACTGTGTATGCTGGGATGAACCCGGGTGCTGTGGCAGAGCAGCCAGTGTTCTTAACCATGGAGCTCTCTAGCTCCAGAAGTGTCAGCTTAATGATGACAGATTTACACTGCTGGGCTTACACAGCCCACAGATTTGGAGACTGGTTCTGCCTCCCATATGCTTTAACTCCAGAGCCTTCCCTCTCACCAGACCGAAGAAGTGGCAGGACAGGGGAATGGTTCCAATGCCACTTGAGAGAGCTACCTATGGTAGTTTGGATGAGAAACGTCCTCTGAGGTCTCAGGCATGTGAATGCCTGGTTCCCAGTTGGTGTCACTGGGGAAGGTTTTAGGTGGTGCAATCTTGACGGAGGAAGTGTGTTGCTGTGAGCAGGCTCTGAGAACGGAATGCCTTATCTACTTCCAGTTTATTCTCTGCTTGGCATTTGCAGTTGAGGGTGTAAGCTCCCAACTTCCTGCTCCTGCTGCTAAGCTGACCCCCCACTGCTGTGTATCCCCAGCACTATGGACTCTGCCTCTGGAACTGTAAGCAAGAACAAACTCATAGTTCTATAAGTCATCTTGGTCATGGTGCTTCATCAGAGCAACAGAAAAGTAAGGACTAGTTACCCAACCCACACTGACTAGTTCCTCACCTTGATTTGGGCTCCATGTTGGTCCAAGTAACACAATATAAGGTACTTCAGACCAGAGTGACTCCTGGAGTCCTTACCCTTACCCTGGGCTGGCTTTCCCAGATGGAACTTGCCAGGGTCCCTGCAAGACATCAGCACTATCCTCTGTGGGACTGGCAGACAGACATTCTGCCTCAATGGTCTACACAAGTACCCAGGCCCTGCTTTCTTGCCCCCCCCCCTCCGAAAAGGACAGAAGTGATGATAGTGGCTGAGTGTCCACTGTACCTACAGGATGGTAGTGAGGGCATGTGGCCACTTGGTCACTGAGTAGTGTAAGAGCCACACAGGGAATAAGCAGAGAGGGCTCTCTGAGAAAGTCAACATTAAGCCCTGGCTCTGCCACACCCCACACACCTCTGAGCCTTAGTTTCCTGGTTATAAAACAAAGCTGATGAGACCTGCCCTGCGGGATGTAGATATAAAACAGGCTCAGGCTGGCTGCTTTCCAAGCCAAGTCCAGGCTGTGGAGTGGGGGTATTCAGGTCAAACCTTCCAGCCCTGTCTCACTCCTGAGCTGACCTTCAACAACTGCCACAGAGCAGGAACCCAAGGAGTATGCACGGTACATGCCTGCAGGAAGCACATCCCGGTGCTGAGCACTGACGCTCTTCCCATCACTGCCAGCTGCTCCTCCCTGCAAGCACCCATTTTACAAACAAGAAAACTGAGGTTCCACAGAGTGAGAGGTCCATGGCCACAGCCTCTGAGCAAATGAGGTAAAGACTTCACGCAGAGGCCCATGAAGACAATCCCGACCTCATTTCGGACACCCTAGAAAGCATGCAGGAGGCAAGGAGTAGTGCGCCCAGTGGAGAAAGAAGCCCGGTGGTAGGAAGGGTGAGAGCCATGAGACACCCAGCCAGAGGCCACCAACCCTGAACACGTGGCAAGAGAAACGCTGTCAGCAGGATGGCTGTTGTGTGACAAGAGTCCCTTTGTCCTAACCGAGGAAAGGATCTCCGACCTCCAATTACTGCAGATGAAAAGTGCTGGCCCAAGCGCCCTGTGCCTGGGGCGGCCCTGGAACAACCACTGTTTCGGCTGCATTTCCGCTGATAATGTGACTTTGTTTCATGACTCCTGAGCTGCCTGCCAGAGGAAAGAATCACATCTGTCCACAAAAGAGGACATATGGGACAAGTCAGCAGCGATGACAGCAGCGGTGGCCACCCCACAGGAGAACCCCAAGGTGACCGGCAGGTCATCCCGGGGTCAGGACCTGGAGCTGCTGGGGAAATGGGTGGGAGAAGAGAACATCCCTCAAGCCCATGAGAAATGTCAAAACATACACGATATCACACAACATCAAATCAAACAACTGAGAGGCTTCCCTGCCAATGCAGGATATGGTTCAAAGGCTTTCAAGAAAGGGACCCTTGACCCCAGTTGCACTTTGATACCTCAGGGTTAAAGTCAAGCCAGTGCTGAGCACACCTGCCCGGAAGACACAGAAATCTTATCTGGGCTCATCAACACTTGGACCAGTATAGACGTCAAACCTGGGTTACGAGCAAGACTTGAGGCCTGGCCCACTGCTGAGCGCTTGCCCAGGAAGCCGCAGCACGCCAGCGGCAGAGCCATTCTTACCGATGACACGGCTCTAAGCTTAATGCTATCCTACCTGCACTTCCCTCCACCCCTGCAGGCCCCACAAGCCGGTGTCAGCACCCTTACTCACTTGGAACCGGTGCACCAGTTCCAGGGACTGGCTGTCATTCTGGTCAGCCTCGAGGATGACATCGGTCAGTTTGTGGATGATGACGTCCAGGGGGCCCTGCTCCTCGATCGGCCGGCTGAGGTTCAGCTGCAAGGTGAGAACAACACAGGATAAGAGCCTCAGTACCTGAGTCCACACCTGGGATCCTTGAGCCTCTGTGGCACCCAAGAGACTGACGGACAGGTTAGGAGATCAAGGGTCCTATCACTCATTCTTAGTAGCTGGAGAGAGACTAGACTCCTCGTTGGCATGCAGGTCCCCAAAGGCACACAAGCAGGGGATGCTGTACACTGCCTGTGTGGAGGGAGCATTTACTGAACACGCCTCATCTGCCGAACCACTGAAACCAGAGCTCAGAGAGATTAAGAAAAAATGACCAGTCACCCTGTCAGAACTCCATCTAAGCAGACATTCTTCCCCAGATGCTCTGAAGTCATGGCAAAGTGGTGTTCCTCGCAAGTCTAGGACCTGCTTCCTTGAGAACCCAGGCAGGCACCTGGATTCCACCCTGGAGGGCCTGGGATCAGTTGAGTACTTCACACACTGCTCCACAGGGGAATGTGTTTATTTTCTCAAGAACACAGGGCTGGGAGGATCAAGCCTCAAGGGAGCCTGAGGGGCCAGCTGGTATTCAGCATCACCTGACCCCAAGCCAAAAGCACCTGCCAACAGCCAGGGCACCCTGACTCCATGCTTCCTGATGTGCCAGATGTCTGCCGCCAGCATATGACCATCACCACCTGCAAGGCTAGACTCTTGGAGGCAAGTGGCGCCAGCCCAGCACCTGGCTGACCCCCCACATAGTCTCAACTAGGCCAGAAAAAGCAACTTAGCCTTCACTGTCATGGGCCTATGAGGACTTAGGGATGGTGAGATCCATGTCACTCATGACATAAGACAACTACAAACGGTCATTCTGAGACGGCAAGCTAACAACAAACATACCTGTCTCCTTTCATTCCCAAACGCTATAGGAAAGGAAACCACAAACTAAGCGAGAGAGGGCAGAGACTTTAGGACCTGGGTAGGGGAGTTCAGCTTGGATACAAACTAAGGCCTGAGTCAACTGATTTGAATTCCCATCCTGTGCCCCGTGTCCACTCTGTCCCCTGGTTGTCACCTGGTTCTCATGCTACCTTCAGTCCTGGTATTTCTGCACAGCCCATCTCCTAAGATGGCTAGCTATCTCTGTGGCTCCAGTTACATTTCTGGTTCCCCTGAACCAGCAGGCCTATGGCTGGTGACGATTCCCCACACTTGTTCATATTATCTATTCTGTCTTGTCAGGCCCTCGGGGCCGGCTCACACCTACCGCATGTACACCCTTATTTTAACTCTTTTCTGATAAGCCCTTGGAATTCGTCAGCTCTTCCCTGATGCCCTTAACCCCACTTTTTATGATCTGCCAGGAGAAACGTTAAAAGGCCACCCCTATTTAAAGAAAACAAAAAGGCACTAGAGACCTCCCAATAAGAAATCATTAAGGAATACGCTTCCCTCCCATGGTGATGAGCTTGTGTACCAAACAAACCAAATACAGCCAAGACACCAGACTGAGGAGGGGAAGGGAGGTGGCCCAAGTGTCTTTTGTTGTTTAAAATTGTGTCTGGCTGGTCTCGACTACAATGTTAAGGTGATCACTCTGACTCTGCTTGCTGGGTGTCTTCTGAGACCTCACAGCAAGGCTGGAGATGGGAATGATCCTCCTACCTTCTACGACCAGAACACCAAGAACTGAGAAAGAAAAGAGGGCCAACCATGCTAAGTGGCCAGAAGTAGACGGAAGCTCAGCAAAAATGCCAGTGTCCACCCTGCCAAGCCACCAGCCGAAGGACAGTGTTTTCAGACCATGACAGCTATGAAAAGATAACTGGGTTCCAAGAGTGACGGTGGGCACGCTCCCGGAGGGAGATGGTGTCAGGGCTTAGCTTGGGTACCAGGTAGGGCATGATTATGTCCATTACTGTTGTTTTAGAAGTCAGAGGTGCATCTTGGGCTACTGGAGTTTGCAAGGACAAAAACCAGCTAGAATGAGACCAGGGGTTCCCTGAGGATTGGGGAAGGGGGTGGATATCAGCCTGAGGCCTGTAGACCTGACAACCAGGGGCTGTTTGGAAAATAAGCTCCCTGCGTTCCTGGCTGCTCTACAAAAGGTAAACAGTTGAGTCTGGAAGCCAGCCACCTTCCTTTGTTACTTTCCAGGCATTTTTATGCCAATAAAGCCCTTTCACAAGAAAAGCAACTTGGGACACACATCGAGCCTGGTATGGTTCTCTTCCATAGCATGGCTGCCTCTTGCCATGGCACCGAGTTGTCGTTTCCTCTCCACAACCTCCCCCCACTTACTTATGAGACA
This sequence comes from Micromys minutus, assembly GCF_963924665.1. Taxonomy (NCBI): domain Eukaryota; kingdom Metazoa; phylum Chordata; class Mammalia; order Rodentia; family Muridae; genus Micromys; species Micromys minutus. The sequence continues at coordinate 245,328,650 of NC_137969.1, forward strand.
GGGTTTTTCTATGTAGCTCCGGCTGTCTTGGACCACTCTGTGTTGACCAGGATGGCCTTGAACTCACAAAAGATCTGCCTGTCTTTGCCTCTAGAGCCACCACACGCGGCTATTTTTTCCTTTCTAAAGCTCAAACTGCCCTTAAACTTGCAGCCATCCCAGACCCTCCCCTGTGAGTGTCGGGGTAACGGGTGTGTGCCACCACCGTAGCACCTCAGAGTTGTATAAATGAGCCTTTCTGCTTTTCTTCAAATGACCAGGAAAGCTGCCATTGTTTTCCAGGGATGACACCTCAGAGAAGGACCTCAGAGAAAGCCCCAGCCTCTCCCCACTACCTTGGACTTCATCTAAGGCCTCAATAGGGCAGGATGGGTGTGAAGGGCTCCTGAAACAGAACTGCTAGGGGGCCCTTAGGAGAGAGCACATCATTGATGGGAAATCGGACAGAAAAAATGCTTCAAGAGATGGCGCAGTCAAAGCCCTGTCTCCTAGACAGGGTGAGGACAGGACTCGGGGTAAAGATTCGATGGGTGCTCACCATTCCATTTCTCTAACCACTCAGCTCCCAAAACATCCCCAAAGACTTCTTGGGAGAAGTGTGGTCTGACCCTCTCAGGGAGTGTTAAAGGCCTGTCAATGAAAGGCCTGACCACTGAGGCCAGGAATCCACGGTTGCTCCACTTCCAGGTCTGGCTGTCCGGCAAGGCCAGCACTGGACATGGCTCCCTGCAACACACAGAGCTCTGAATTCAGAGAGAACAAAGGGCCACTGTTTCCCTCCCTGACAAAGGCAGTGAGGCTCGGGAGGGGGGCAGGCAGGGCTGGTAGGATATGGATCAAAGTTGGCAAATCCCAGTGGCCCATGAGTCACCTCTGATTTAAAAAACAGCAGTAATTAGCATAATCAGGCCCTACCTGATAACCAAGCTAGGCCCTGACGCTATGTCTCTACCCCAAAACCAGTGCCTGGAACCAGGCAGAGATGTGAGCAAGACCGGGAAACCCATCTAACTCCATTATCTATAGGTAGCCCAGGTCATATAACTATACTGTGCCTCAGTTTCCCCATTCATAAAATGAGGCCGCTGTTAACTCTTCCACATATTGCCCAGAGCCGTGATGAGTCTCGGGGCAACAGTTTCTTAAGTCTTGACATTTTTCATCTTACTCATCAACAAACAGGAAGAACACATAGATCCCTCATCTCACCTATATCCACAAGACCACCCCCCCCAACACGGCCCATTGCTTCCTCAGGGAAACTCCCCCCTAGCACCATCCTGTGGGTTGCTGTCAGTTGGGCCCCAGGACTGGATCATGGAGACACAAGGCTGCTAAGCTAAAGCTATGGCTTCCTGGATAGTAGGGTGTACCTGACTTCAAAGTATACCTGACAAAAATCCTGGGAATCAGCCAGGACCAAGGACCAGCTTTCGTGGCTACCACTTCCTTAGAGCTTCAACTGCCTAAAGAGACCTCATCTTTCTACCACACACTCAGCTGCTGCATCCCTGACCAAACCCCACTCATTATATGCAGGCATTCAAATCCCCCTCAGAGGGACACAACAGTTGAAGAATACAACATATACCTGCTCATAGGGGCCAGTGTCACACTCCTGTTAATGGAGTACCGTGTGTCCAATAAATGTCAGCTGTTTGCCCTCCCCTCCTCACTGTTCATATTGTGACCAACATGAAATCCCTACCCCTCTGGTAGCAGCATGCCACAAGAACTCAGCACGGGCCAGACTTGAATTCTACCGAGCACTAGCTCACACTGACATCCTCAAAGAGTGTGCTGCCACACCTCAGCAATCTGTGGTTGGTTGGGAATGACAACTGTCACCCACACAGTGTTTACCGGAAGCTACACTCTGTGCTCCTAATGTGCACTGACAACACGGGATGTGGGGGGGATGAAGAGTCTCACAGGGGTTCAGTGACATGCCCAAGAGCACGGAGTTTCACAGTATGGGAACCCAGGTTTCTCTCCTGCTGACATTAGACTTCTGTTCACACCAAACGGTGCTCACAGGGTTTCTTCCTCTCTGCATGTGGCCTGGGAGTGGTGTTTTCAACTGTGACTTCAAATGGGACCCACTACATCAAAAGTTTTGCCTTAGCCGAGGCTGAGTAGGACAAATGGCCCAGATCAAAAGCCTGATGTATATCTCTAGGCTTCATTAGAGTCCTGGGATCTGGCTAAAGAACCAATCTAGTACATAGAAGTAGGTCTCTCAGTCTGGGCCTCTCGAGGACAGACCCCAAAAGGCAGTAGGGTCTTTGTGTGGGTTTGATTCCACGCAGGATGATGGGGGACATAGGAGCTTCCTGAACAAGCACCTCAGACCCAAAGAAATGCCACATGTCCCACAGTCAGGAATTTGAGTCTGGCCACCCAAGCCGGTAAACTGAACCAAGGGAGATCCCAATGGCCTCCACCCCAGATCAAAGAAAGAGGCTGGTGCCTTTATTCGCTGACCCAGTTCCCCAGTTCCCCAGTGACTAGGGCAATTGTAAGCAGCAGCAATTCAATTAAGGCAGAAACATAGACAACATTTTACTCCACAGACAGTGGCAATGCCTTATGGCACCAACATTTGGGGACCTTCAAGCGTTCTTCAGGTAAGCGTCCAAGCCAAGCTTGTTAGGGCTGTCAGAGTTCCTGCTCTGACCCCAGTATATCCAGTAGCATTCCGAGAAGTACAGAGTAGTCATCCAGCAGCGTGACTCCTCAAGAACTGTTCCGAACATCTCCATTCCTCCCAGGGCAGCAGTCACACCATCATGAAATGTGACATGCACATACTCTCTTCACAGATCCACCTGATTTCCTACCCACCCAACGTGACTTGTTCTTAAGCCATCAAGTATAGTTGGTGCTCTCCAAATGCTCTTGGGTGTTGGGTGTGCGACCCTCTACTGAAGCATGGCCAACCTACCACTTGGAGAAGAAAGCTGACTCTCCCGCTGTGACAGCTATGACGCCTGGAGCCAGCCAGAGAAAGAACGTGTTCTTTGTGAAGAGAGCCCATACAGCAACTTGTCAGACCACCTTTCGAGAGACTCTGGCCCAGACAGTAATGGGCGGGTCCACACCTAGGCCATGAAAGCTCAGTTATGCAAACTTTTTAACCACTATTTAAACCTGACCTCAGGTCAGGACCCTGGGGTTGGACTTTGGATAGGGGCAGGAACGGTCACTGGGCCTCTTTCTTTTTCTTCTCCACGTAGCCATAAAGAATAAATCTCTACTTTTCACTATTACTTGTCTGTCTAATGGGTAGGTAGGTTTCTTAAGGAAGCTAGAGTCCAGACCAGATCCTGATACCTTCAGTACATTACAGCCATTAATACTTACATTTAAATCAGAAAAAGAGACAAAAAAGAAAATCATTGAGCAGCAGGGGAAGACGGCCCTAAACACTGTCTGCTATATAAGCAAAACAACTTGAGTTCACTTCTCCAGTCACTGTGTAAAAGGCAAGAGTGTGCATGTACAAGAGCGTGCATGTACAAGAGCATGCATGTGGAACCAAGGGATGGGTTCGGGAGACAAGAAGATCCCAGCAGCTTGCTGGCCAGTCAGCTTAGCTGAATAGGCAAACTCCAGGTTTGGTTCAAAAACTAAGGTTTTTTTCAAAAACTAAGGGTGATCAAAGAAGATAGCTGACTGACATCTACCTTTGATTCCACACACACGAGCATACATGTGTGCACATCTGCATCCACACACAGACACAGACATTTACACAGGTATACACACAGACAGAGAGGGAAGGGACAACAAAGTAATCTCAAGAGTTGTAAAAAACATAGGCAGACATGGTGCCTCGCACCTTTAATCCTGCACTTGAAAGGCAGAGGCTGGCGGATAAATATTATACTGGATAGAATACAACTAGCAGAAGTGAGTTCAAGGCCAGCCTGATCTACATAGCTCCAGAACAGTCATGCCTACGTAAAGAGACCCTGTTAAGAAGGGGGGGAAAAAAAAGAGGAGCAAAAGCCCAGTGCCTGAGGGACAAGTTAACGAACAGTCAGAATGCCCACACAGCATATGTCTGCCTCAGAAAGCCCACTCCTACAAGTCTATGAAAAATGTCCACATGGACAAGTGTGAACCCTTGACCCAGAACCCCTAGGGAAGGATGAGGATTGGCTCTATAACAATGGGTGTACCCACCTACCTCAAAGAAATATGCAGAAGCCACCAAGATGGCAGCAAAGAAGTTCAGTGGAGACACTTGCTATGGAAAACTGGAAACAGGAAACAGTGTAATAAGCTCTGGCTAATGCCCTGTGGAATTAAGTGCTTCCTGTCTGCCTTTGGGAAGAGATTTAATGAACAAGGACCTTGGAATGTTCTCCCTCTTTCCCTGATGGCCCTGTCACAGGTGGAAGGAGTTGGGGGATGGGAGGTGTCACTGTTCCAGTCTCCAGGACCTCGGGTCACAGGACAACCCAGAGCCCCATATCTACCTGTTTGATACCACAGGAAGTTCCCCTACTCCATCTCTTCCTTCATTGACTGAGAAGAAAGCATGTTTAATGCTAGCACGTGGAACCCTGTGGGGTCTGGAGGGCCCTTTAAAGCTATGGTTTGGAATCTGGATAGAAATACAGCCACAGAGATTTATCCTGTAAGAAAAGAATACTTCCTGATCCTTTAGAGCCATTAGGCTGAAAACCTGAACAAGCCACACACGAAGGTGGCTGTTCTACAGAACCCAGGAAAGCCCCCACGGTCCCCTCCGCCTGCCCACAAGTCCCTTGACGGCAGCCACTTTGGCCTAGTGGACAGTTCATCTTGTTACTATTCATGATGGTGCCCGTGGGCCCAAGACATCATGGTGGGAAATAACCCTGTTCCATTTCCAGGCAGTCTCTTCCTGTCTTGAGGAAAAGTACACATCACAATCTGGCAAAGACAGAGAAGGGCTGGCAGATCTATCCAACATGCAGGGGAGTCTCAGGCCACATCCAGGTCTGGCTGTCCTCTGACTATGTGCTGGGAGACTGGAACTGGAGAAAGAGGAGGCTTCTGGGGTCCTCTTACCTCAGCTCCCTGACAATCATCTTCCTTCTGAGCCATCCCAGGCACGAGGTGACCCCTCCCAAGCAGAAGGACACCAAAGGATCAGAGAGTGGGGCTGAGTGTCTGGATGCACAGGCCCAAGCCTAGGGAAAGTATACCCTTCACCCTCAGACTGGTTTCCTCACCTGCAAAGCAAAGATAAGGAAGCGCCCTACCACAGCACACACCAGAGCACAGACATCAGGCAGCTGCTCTGAGCAGAGCCAGCCTACCACACACAAGTCGGCGGCAAGGATTTCAGCTGAGATCTCGTGAGGATAGACTTTTTTTCTAGCTTCAATTTAATCCTTGCTGGCTGTCTGCCAGGATGATCCACGTAATCCCTTCCCCAGAACTACAGGAGCCTAGCCCCATACCAGGTGCTGAACCGAGCAAATCATACGTATCATTTCCCCTAATCTCCCAGGCTGAAGCAGCTGAGGCCTGGTGACCATTTATTTATATGTGAGGCAAAGATTCCAGAAGCCAAAACGATGGGCCGAGATTGGACAGTCAGTCAGCAAGGGGAATGGCCACCCTCAAGGTTCTGTCCCGTGCTCCAAAAAACGGTTTCAAAGACCCTCTGCTTACCCAAGTGGTGTTGGCTAGACACTTTTCCTGCCAGTGTCAGGCAATAGCAACATAGCCGAAGCTTATGTCTAGGTAAGTTCTTGCCTACTGGTGGTCAGTCTGCTGGGTATCTCTCTCAGCCAGTCTGACAGCTCTAGACTCTGAAACTCCAGGAGGAACTGACATCTCCAGCAAAATGCTACTTCCTGGTCTCTCATGGAGAAGCACAGGTCCTCCAGCTCTGTCCTGTGGAAGTAGCCTGCAGCATGCACAGCACTGGGTCTCTGTTTCTCACTCCTGCTGGCAAGCCAACTCCCGGGGCATTATTTATCACCACCTAAAATTAATAAATCAAACCCACCAAGGGGAGTGGTTATATATATCAAGCTGCCATAGTGAAGCTTAGGAGGTGATCCAATGCAGTTTGAGTGGAGTGTATGGGCAGAGAGGGGCTACAGACAAAGGAACCAATATAAGTGATAATCTCCCCTGAGGAGAGAAGCAGGGGGTTCCAACGGGATTAGGTAAGATGAGTCTCCTTATGCTGTGCAACTAAGGAGTTCCAAACCAGTGCAGTATCTTGTTTCTTTGGCTTGAACTTATCAGTTTAGCAGTATGCAGAACAAGTGTAGGAGGAAAAGGTCTGGGTTCAAATCTACTGAGAATCTGCTCTATGCCAGGCATACCTGTAAGCACTGTACTTAAATTGCTGCAGGGAGGGGGGTCTCTCACCCGGACTCCATGATAGTAGTGGCCTTTGTGTCTTGGTAACTCAGGACTACAATAGATGAAGGAGGGCAGACAGCTGTAGGCAATGACCTTCAGCCCATCTAAGCCTGTTTCCTCCTCTGTCTAATGGAGCCCTGGCATCCACTCCTACATCCCGCATTGGACAAAGCAATGTTGGCAAAGCTTCTGCAACGAGCCAGCCCAGAACAGGCTCTCAGGAGGCCCCGCCTGCAGAAGATGCCAGCTCGTGTCCTGGGGCTTCTCTGCTTTCAGTCCCTCTAACACTTCATTAGTCTCAGTTCTTGGGGGAGCTACCACTTCCAGTGACAAACAGGAAGTCTCTTTTTGGTTCAGGGGCCTGGGCATGATGCCAGCTCCGAGGTGCCCTCAAGCCTCCTAGTTCAGAGGGACTGACACAGCTTGGATTGGCCAATCATGCCCACTGTCAGCTGTGGAAGGACTCCCTGGCCTCTCTGTGACCTTTCCAAGGTCGGGTCTGTGACCTGTTCCCTTTGGCCTTGCATGGCCTAGGAGTGCCTGCTTGTCTCAGGGCAGCAGACATGCACTAAATGAGTACCTGGGGACAAGAGAGACTTGTAACATTGGCCTACCTGATCCATCCTCCCACCCATCCCTCCACGTAACTGGTACCGGGCACTTACACAACCACAACTCCAAACAAGTGCCACCCTATCTTGTTCAGGAAAAAAAAAAAAAAAAAAAGAAGCTGGAGAAAGATTAGGTCAGTCATAAAATGTCACTGCCCAAATGCTTTCTGACCACAAATCCTTACCCACTACCTTCTGATCTGCCTATATGCTATTCATAACACTCTCAGGTCTGGACTGCTATGCTATGCTTGGGTGTACGGTGGGGGTGAGGTGCTTCTCTGAGGGTCCTACCAGAGAAGTTAAACTGTGAGTCCAAGGTGGCTCCAGAGTAAGTCACAGACTCTGCCCCAGCAAGGGAAGAAGATCCCAGGGTTTTCTGGGCTATCACCTGTCCAGTCCTGTGACCATCCTTAGAAAGGAGACGTAGCCATGCTGTTCAGGAGGTCCAGAGATTTCCTACAGTAATATTTGCTGCCGCACTAATAGCTATGATCCTGGCTCCCACAGACAGAAGAGACAGGGAGACACATCAGCCTGGCCCAAGTCTTGTCGCTCCAAGCAAGCCTTGAGTATCTGGGGACACTCCCTCTCAGCATCTGTCTAGAAGAGTGGACAGTCCTGCACACATACAAAGCAAGGTGACAGAGGAAGCAATGAGCAGTCCGCACATGGGTCACGGTGAGCCGTGTACTTCTGAGCCCCTGGCCAGAAAAACTCAGAATGGGCCAGGCTGCCTACCTTCCCTTTTCTTTCTACTGTGGGAATCAAGATGGATGGCCCAGATCTCAACAACCCTCCCAGAGGCAAACTGCAACAGTCCCCTCACCCATTCCATTACCCACCCTCTGCAGCTTCACACAAACCAAACATATTCCAGCTCTAGATCACCAGGCGGTGCAGAGACTGAGCTCAAGTGCGAAAGAACGCACGCAAGTTTACACTGAGCATGCTCCTGGAGGACATGACAATAATAATAAGGTGGAAGGGTGGCATGTGCCCACCGGATGAGCGCTGAGAACGCCGAGTGCTCACTGCAGCAGCCCTCTTTGCTCCAGATCTTTGTCTAAAAGGCACACTGCTCCTTCACGAGTCACCCACAAAGGATGGTGCTTTGTTCTGTTCTGCTCTTGCTGAATCCTAGTGCTGTGGACGACTGCCCCAGGACCACAACTCAGCAAACAAGGAAATATGGTAAAGTCAGAGAGTCGGGGTGCTTGGTGGGGAGAGTAGACAGTCCTCACAGAAGGCCTAGTCCAAGTGGAACTGGCACCCCAAAAATAGTTTGTCCTCACCTCCATTAACCCAGAATTCGGCCTTGTCTGAAAGAGCACTGGCATATATGACTAAGGTGACATCATGTTGGAGTGGGGTGGACCCTCGAATCAAAAGAATGACTATCCTTGTCAGAGGGTGACACGCTGGGAGAGCACACTGGGAACATCTTGGAGAACACAAGCTGACAGTAGGGGCAAAGATGGGGGTATCACATCTGCCATCAAGGAAGGCCGACAATCCACCAGAGTTCCAGGGGCTTCAGAAAGGGCCTGCTGCAGGCTCCCCTCACCGTTGAGAGAAAAGCCTGCACTATGGCCTCCTAAGCATTGGAACATCCCCATTTCAGACAAGTGGCTCTTAACCACTGAGCCAACTCTCCAGCCGTAATAAAATATTTTAAATTAGGAAGTATTTATAGCTGAGCGGTGGTGGCATAAGCCTTTAATCCCTGCACTTGGGAGACAGAGGCAGCCGGATCTCTGCATTTGAGGCCACCCTGGTCTACAGAGGAAATTCTAGGATAGCCAGGGCTACACAGAAAAACCCTGTCCCAAAACAAAATAAAAAAGTATTTGCAAGCTGGCATGCCAGGGATGGTGGGCAGGTGCCGGTGGCTCAGCAGGGTACTGGACAGTCCCTGTGTCCAGAAACGACTCTAGAAGCTGTATGAAGCAATGTGTGAGCCACATGGATACCGTACCTCATGTAACACATACGAAGCTGTCACCTTCATGGCTCCATGGAACAGGGGCCCGGATAGGATCCCCAAACCGCAATGCTGTGAAGGTGGCAGCAGGCAAGGGATCTCTGTGTGAACCTGAGCCACCATTGTCCCTATTTACAGGCTGAGGTCTAAGCTTGAAAATATGGGTCCCCATCTAGACCCCACTTTATGCTCCAAGCTTCTCCCTTCTCCCCCCGCCCTGGCTTCAGGCCCACGATGCTTTTCTGTGCTGATGAGGGAAAGCATCTCAGTGTCAGTGCTTCATTTATCCCAGAAAGCACACGGCAACCCCCACCAAAGTGCCTAGGAACTCCCCAAGCCCCAGTCTCCTTTTACTCTACTTAACAATAAAGAGCGGAAAAACTGTGGAGTCTGAGTTCTACAAAGCCTACACAGATTCCTTCTGAAGCCTCAGGGTAATATGCTTTCCGCTATGCATTTCTTACCAGTCCAAAGACAGCATCCCCTGAGGCAGTTTCCAACCTGGTATTTGACGTAATACTAAGGGGTATTAGCGGTCTTCTTTAACAGTCTGGTGAACTAGAGACAGGCATTGCTGAAAACTGCTTTGTTCATCTGGGAGAATTCCAGAGAATTCTCTAGCGGGGAAGAACCTCTGTGGAACACACACACCTACCCACACCTACCCCACACACACAGGGTGCTGTGAGAGCAACTTCCAATTAGCCTCATCCTAGATGACCTGTGTCAGCCTGGCTCTAGCTGTGACCTTGACAAATCACTAAGATTCTTGGGGAGGAGGGTGACTGCTGACTCCACAGCCATGAGACAGACAAGTGTGTGAGCTCAGGATAGCAGGTGACAAAGACCAGCAACAACTGTGTATTCTGGGAAGCTAGTCCCTCCTCCTAGGAGTGGTCCTGGGGCCTGAAGGGTTCTGTCTCACTGGTCATCAGTGTTAGCCATTAAAAGCTTTGACTCAGGGAGAGAGACAACAGATGTGTTTGTGCCCTGGGTCATCACAATAGGCCAGGCTTGAGGTTCTCCAGGTCTACAAATGACATCCACATACTCATCAGGAAGGGCCCCAACTGACTCGGAAAGGACTGTGACTACGTGTCATTTGTCATCATGGCAGAGTGTAGGACCTTGGTTGATCTCACTAAGCCAAGGGCAAGCAGGAACAGGGTAGATGGGTTCTGAGGGGTGGAAACTGAGTTAAACTAACGGAACCAGCAAAACTAAGTCTCACAAGGACTACAGGAACATACCATGGAAGCCACGGGCCTCACAAGGACTAGGGGAGCCACAGGCCTCACTTCAGTTATAAGGAGATGGGGTGGCTTCCCATCCAAACAGTAGCCAGAGAAAACTAGAGACATGAGCACACTGGGAGGGTACGGCATTGTAACCAACCGCACTGATGACCAGATGAGATGCCCTGAGGAACGGGGATCCGCCTACAGGACAGAGGGTCCTACCGCAGCCAGAATAGATCTGGAGCAAGAAGGCATACAAGGGGAGAGAACAGAAAGGGACAGCAGAAACGAGTGGCCAGAACTGTGAGCTGGGGGCAGTGTGACGGCGCTCAGGACTTGTCCCAGTCATGGGCTGGGGATGCGGTCTGGCTCATGGTCTTTCTCCACTGTCAGAAACTGAAGAGGAGTGGACTCCCATGCTGGGGTTCCAGGTGCCCGTCCAAACGTGAAGGCCAGAAATAGACCAGTGCTTTCCAGTTTCCTAATCCACAGCTTCATGCCTTTATCCCATGGAATGAACTGGGAGGTGGCTTCAGCCACACACCACCCGCAGAGACCAAGAGTTTCTATGGCAACCACCTTCCCGGGCCCTGCAGAAGAAGCTGACTATGGAAAAGTCCACTCCAGCGAGGGCAAAGCCCTCATATTCACTGGGACGCAGATGGGCTCCCGAGTTTCCCAAAAATGTTCCCGCCCTCTGAAGATCCTTCAGCCACCTCAGAAGGTGACTTCAGCCCCTCCATCTTCTCATCCACTTGTACGTTTAAGGGAGTCCTCCCCTCGGATGGAAGCTGAGGCAGGCTCCCTCAGGGCTGGTCATCTGGGGTACTGTGCTTTCCCCTGGAGGGCAGGGCCTGTTGCAGGGATGCCTTGGGAACCTTTGTGTCATGCAAGAGAGGCTCAAGGGATGTCTGTGCTGGCTGTGTAGACTTGTAGTCGACCGCCCACCAAGAGGGGTCCAAAAGAAGTGAGGTGGGTATCATGGCACTCACAGAGTAACCAGTGCTCACACCACAGACCAGGACAATGAATGGTGGAGGAGGGGCTCATAGGGGCTCGGCATGAACGGCCCAAGGGTATGATAGGAATAAACCATTTACTCAGTTCGAGCTGGGGTCAAGTCCACTCAGAGGAGGTAGATACAACTGAGCACATTCACCATTAAGTCCCAAATAAACATGGAAATGTTGCATATCAGCCAAGAGGTTTGGGGAGGTCAGCAGACAGCTTTAAGATAGATAGATAGATGGATGGATGGATGGATGGATGGATGGATGGATGGATGGATGGATGGATGGATAGACACATAGATGATAGATAGATATGTAGATAGATAGATAGATAGATAGATAGATAGATAGATAGATAGATAGATAGATAGAGACAGCAAAGGCAGGGAGGGTTCAGCTAACCTGGGGTAGCCTTCTGCCAAAGCCTTCTCCTCCGTTACTAGCCCACTGTTCCCTGTAAGAAACCAGCATGTGAGAAGGCCAGCACCTTGGGTCATGTGGGTAGTGGGCCTGGAAACATCAGTGGGGCATGGCCACGTGGTACTAAGCAGCCTTCTTTGTCCCAGCTTAACTTGAACACTGGGGAGCCTCACTCAAAAGTTCTTCCTTCCTATGTAACATCCTTAGGAGTCTGCAGATAGACAGCTATCCTGGGAGGTGTCCACCAAGCCCAAATCCACCCCTTCCTAAGTGAATCTACCCTTCCCAGAGGAACCCATGACCAGAGAGAGCTGTGGGAACAGATAAGAAAGTCATAGTCACTGCTGGAAGCAGCCATTCCTAGCCTGGGTCACCTGCCCACATCTGAAATGGTCAGGGTGCCAGGATAGCGTCTCTAAATCAGTATGAGAAGAACTTCAGGCACCTCTCGAAATTCAAGATAAAACCAAAGATACCAAGAAATCAAAGGGTAATTAACATGCCTTGGGCTCCCAATATCAGCACCTTTCAAACCAACATAGCCAAAACAAAATGTGACCACCAAGATGCTGGCAGGGATGCGGGCCCCATCTGGCCCTAGAAACCTGTAATTGCTGGTGACAGTCTCCCCATGTTCCCCACCCCCCTACCCACCCTCAGCTTTCCAAGATCCATGTGGCTCGTGACTCATCAGACTCAGCCCTGGACCGGCTGAGGGCTTTCCCCAAGGAACACCGCTCTGTGCTACTGCTCAGAGATCACTAACAAACTACCTTCTCTCCCACTCGGTACCCAGAGAGGCAGGCCAGTGGGGGAGGGGAGAGGCTAAGAAAAACCTCTCCATGCAAAGAGGGATTAGGGCTGAAAGACACAAGCTGGCACAAGGGACCAGAAAGAAGAGACTTACTACCTCTTGCCACGGGGTGGAGGTTCCAGTGTCTCAACAACAAATCAAGATGCTGGGAAAGCCTCAGAACACACAATGCCTCCCTCTGACAATGTCCCTTCAAGTTAACAATGCTCCTTTTCTGCTAAACCAGTGACCCCCTGCTTATCAGAGGAGTCTGCAGGGCCAGGCTACCAGACAAGAGGACCGGAGAGGCTGCTGCCCTGTTCCCCTACTCTCTGGGTGGTTACTACTCTGGATCCAGCCAGTCCCAATTACTGGGCACTGCAGAAGAACCTTCTATCCAGAGAGCTACCTGCCGCCTGCTTTAAGAAGCTAACACAGGGTGAGACCATCAGCTGGGTGGTGCTGGCACACGCCTTTAATCCCAGCACTCAGGAGGCAGAGGCAGGTAGATCTCTGTGAGTTCGAGACCAGCCTCAAACACAGGTCTATGTATCAAGTTCCAGGACGGCCACAGCTACATAATAAAGACCCTCATGTTTAAAAAAGACCATCCGCCACCCCACACACACACAAAGGGCCTCAGGTCCCACCTGCATGGAAGGGAGGGATAAGCACCATAACAACAACATGGGTGGAGAGGGGAAAATACAGGCACACACCTTCCTTTCAGAGATGGCTATGAACCAAAACTATACTGACTTCCAATCAAAATTCAAAGTCTAAACATTATTAAAAGTATTTCAAGACCCACAGAGGTTAGGTTGGGCCTCACAGTAGAAAGGAAATAGCAGCCAGAGAGTAAAAGCCAACAAGGTTCTGGAGCCTGGCTCTGGGCCCAAGTAACCCGGACTGGGAATACCTCTGTGCCCACTTGGGCAGTCATCTACAGAGTGGCCCAGTCCCTTGTGCCCCCAAGGAACTGAAGGCCAAGCTGGAACTCAACACAGGACTAGGTTGAGATTCAAACCCAGCTTCCAGGTAAAGGCAGATCTGAGGCTGAAGCTAGGACTGGGGCACTTCCTCTGCAGGCCTAGGGCTCAGACCTGAGGTTTCCCCTGGGTTGCTTGGCAGAGTCCCATGCCACTGTAGCGAAATGCTTTTTCCTTATCAATCTAACTTACAGCTATTGTGAGGGGTCTAAAAACCCCCACTTACCCATACCAATCAATCAACTTGATTTCTGAGACGTTCAGTCACATTTTCTTATACATCCTTCTGATTCCTTTAACCCCCCCCCCCCAAAAAAAGCAACCCAGGTTTGGATGTCACTTTTAGATAATAGGCTATGGGGAACATGTTCCTAAGACACTTTGTATTTTCTAAAGGGCTACCAGCAAAAGGTCAATACAATGTCATTTACTGAACCAATTCCCACCATTTAACATTCGGCTGCTTCCAACTGTACAATTATAACAACACAGGAAAAGGAAATTACACCCATATGCCCTTGTTAGAGGGGGAAAGAGAGTTGAGTGAGTTTAAGACTGAAAAAGCACTTTCCACAAAGGATCAGGCTCAGGCAGGCACCTGAAACTTGGTCCCAGGGGAAAGGGGCGTCTCCCTTGAGAGCATGCCAGAAAACAAGGCTCCCTGAGAATTCTTCCTGAAAGCTATGGGCTATTTCCTGCCCTTTCCCCCACCTGAACTGAGGTGGCATCCTAAGGAGACTGTTCCCCAAGTTTGAGAGAATTCTCTGACATACCCCCGACCCCAGATGTCACAGTATGCCACGGTGCTTAATGCCACAGACCCTCTCTTACGGGATAAAGCCAAGGTTCTGGGTGCCTATCTAGTGCCTTCCTACCTCTGCCTTCACACCTTGTTCTTTGCTCATGGTTGCGTCCAGGAGGGTCACCTCCCAACCTTACCCTCACCACATTGTCTCCTCTTGCCACCAGAGGAAGAAGGTCTGGAATAGGTTAGGCCATTCCTTCCGCTCAGACCACAGATGTATTTATGAATCCCAGCAGTGTTGACTTCCTTCGGGGCTAAACTGCCTCGGGTTTTAAAAACTGCTATCTTCATAACCCAGAGAAAAATAAAGCACAGGATGCATACCCACTTCACAGACTAGAAACCTGAAGACTTAGAGGACGCATGTAAGGAGACACAGGGCCCGGCTGGGCTCAGATTGGTTTTGTGAAGCAAAGCTTGCTTTTCCCTACCACGGTAGGGTCTGTGGGCCCACAGCTCCCTGGAGTCCACAGGCAAGGAGGACATGACAGGAAAGACAAACGGCTCTTTTCTTGCCAGGTCTACAGCTTGAGTTCTAGGTTAGCCTGAGTGCACAGCTTCTCCACCATTCCTGCCTAGCCATCTCACAGTACCAAACACCAAGTCCCCCCAAACGCCAGCACCTACACCACCCACACACCTGCCTCTACCACCCACACACCTGCCTCTACGGCTTCAGCACGCGACTCATGGGCTCCTCTAGTTTTCACCGGCTTGCTGCATCCTGCCTCTCTGGGGGCCATTTAAATGCCCCCCAGCACCCTGGGAAGCCGGAAGCCACTTGGCACTCCCTGAGCAGGAAGTGGCTCTGTGCCTACCCTGGATCACTGCCACGCTCACTCTCTGTGACCGTCACCCTCGGGTCAGGCCTATGAAGTGGTGGGAACAGGCTTGGGAGGCAGGAAAGCTAAAAGCAGCCCTGGCTGGCTGGCCTGGGAAGAAAGATTTACTAACTTCCCAATGCTGCACATCTTTACCTGTATGAGAAGCAACTAAGGCCCACTACACAGACTGTGCTGTAGGTAAGATGAGACAGGCACCCCAACTCCTGCTTCCAATCCCAAACTATGTAGGCATGCAAGGCCAGCAGGAGCTTGGGAAAACCCAGGTTCAGACACTATTGTGTCATTTGCATTCATTGTGAGGAATGAGATTCAAAGAAGCCACTGAGCCAGGGCCAGGCTACAACTAGCAAGCTGGGATGTGAGGGGTCTGACTGCTTCATGACCTCTGTGAACAAATGAAGCCCATGACCTCTGTGAAGCCCATGAAAGGAGCCGTCGGCTGTGTACGTGGAGGCCGTGTTCTCTCACCACACTAGACAGGGTCCAGCCTCGCCCATAACCTCCCTGGGGCTCTGAGTCCTTGTGCTACAAAATCCCCCTTCAAACATCTCCTCTTTCCAAAACTCTTCCATGATCCTCCCTGCTAGTTTGGAGACAGCCCTTCTCTCTGGACCGGGTACCCTGTGCACAGCAAGGGTTATTGTAAATCCTGGGGGCTCAGCATCTAGGATGTAAGCAACAGAACTCACCAGGCTGGCCTGAGTAACAAAGAGCCTCACTTGAACACTACTGTGTAGCTCAGAAAACGCAGGAAGCCGGAAGAGGCCTTCTCAGAAGCCAGTGGCCTGAAGGTATGTAAAATGATTTCCCGCGGCAGCCAGTGAGACCCATCGTCCCGCCCAATCCATCCACAGAGTCCACCGTTCTTCACCTACAAGTCTCCTGTGCTCGTAGGACACCATGACCGGTGTCCTGAAAAACCCGCTGAAAATGAGGTCCTTTGGGTCTGGCCTCTAAGGCTAGAAAGGGGGAACATCTAGAGTACAAAAGAGAATCTGGGGCTGGAGAGATGGCTCGGTGGTTAACAGCACCGACTGCTCTTCCAGAGGTCCTGAGTTCAATTCCAGCACCCACATGGTGGCTCACAACCATCTGTAATGGGATCGGATACTGTCTTCTGGTGTGTCTGAAGACAGCTACAGAACTCATGTACATTAAATAAATAAATAAATAAATAAATCTTTTGAAAGAGAGTGTAAACTGGGTGGGGTCAAATGCTAGAAACCCACAAAATACAGTGCACCTCTAGTACCGTACTTGCCAATGTCCTCTAACCTTATTCTCCAGAGAGCAAGACTCTCATCTCTGTGCGTCTGAGTCCCCAATTGCACTGAATGCTATAGGTGCCTACAAATGAAAACACTGATGTCACCCATGCAGTCCTGAAGGATACTACGCTGAACACTCACTGATTTAAGATCTGTTCCTTTCATGCTCTGGGCATGGTAGCACCTACATTTAATCCCAGCACTTGGGAGGCAGAAGCAGGCGATCTCTGAGTTTGAGGCCAGCATGGTCTATAGAGTGAGTTCTAGGACAGCCAAGGCCTCACAGAAAAATCCTGTTTCAATAAAACAACAACAGCAACAAAAAATGTCTCTCTTTATAATACCTAATGCAATAGGGCCAATTAGTCATTTCCTCCAGTTAAGGATTTAGCCTTCTAAGAATGCAAATGCATGTTCTGGATCTCATAGTAACAACACAGGCTTCAAACACAGGCAACAAAAAAAAGACACCCCTTTCTACCTGGCTACTCCCAATGATCAGCCAGTCACAGTAACAAACACAGGTCCCAGGCAAGCAATTTCAACCTAGTTGCCTGTGTGACCTGATACCACAGGGATGCTCATCTTCAGGTCCCCTGAGGTTCCCTTGCCACACAGCCATTTGCCAAAAAGATGGTGTGAGCAGTACCGCCATTTTGAAGGAGTTAATCAAACACACACCCTGGATGGGACAAGAGACAAGGCTAGGAGCAGAAACAAGATGAGCTGAACCCTGACAGCACCGAGGCAAAAATCCAAACTCAGACCTGTGCTGTCTCCATCTCCCACTGGGGCTGCCAAACCCTGCAGTTTGTGGGAGATCCGGGTTGGACAGGGAACTCAGGAACAGAGGGAAGAGCTGGTGGAGCAGAAGTTTGGTCCTCAGATTTGACTTCCGGTGCAGACTCTCGGGCAGCCATGGCTAGCTTCCCACCAAAGCCTACACATTGAGGAAAACCTTTGACACGTCTTGGATTAGCTTAAATATTGACCAAGAATGGCCGAGTGGGCCACAGGTAAAACGGGAGCTCAGTGAATCACAGGACTGGGGTGCCAGGTTGCAAATCCACTCCAGTATGCACAAAAAGGGTTCATGCTTATTCTTCTGACCACTCTGAAACTCCCAACACCCACAGTTGCCCCACAGGCCACTCTTTCATTTAGGGGTGACTACCATTAGGAAATCCATGCACATCTGGCACATAGACAAGGATACCTGGGTGCAAAGTGTCCCCTCCCAGATGAACAGAGGGTACCAGAAGGACTGTGTACCCACACCTGGGCAGCCTCAACTCAGCGGTAGGTAGGTAGGTGGTTAAATCCCATCTAGGGCTCAGTGGAAACCATAGGACTGCAGGGCTGCTGAAGCAGGATCCAAGTCACGGAAGAGTGTAGAAGTTCCGGGGGGGCACCCTAAGCCTTAGCCACAGCCTTTCTTGACCCCACAGCAGAGGGCTGCAGGGAACACACTCGAAGTTCTCGTCACAGTGCTTGCTAGTTCTTCTTTCTCCCAGTGACTCCGACATGCACCTTGCCACCATCCTGGTTGCAGCTTTGTTCCTTGGATATCTCTAGCTGCCAAGTCTGCTAACCCATGGTCCTCCCCACACCCAAGGATGAGAAAAGTGAAAAGCCTCCTCTGTCAAGCCCAGGTCCTCAGCTACAGGCACTCTGGGGAGTAATCAGCCCCTCAGTTCTTCTTTCTGCTGCCTCATCACTCTGGAAGCCAGAGCCAGAGGCTGCAGGGGAGCCTCAGAAGACTCTCCAACCTGAAATGGCCACAGCAGGCACAGACGTGAGGCTGGCCAGCACAAGGATGGAGCAATTGGGTTACATGCTGACAATGAACTTAAAGAAAAACGTAAAAACACTGGGTTGGGCAAAGGCCTGGCTCCATCTAAGCAGCCAGTCTGTGATAGAGTTCAACCCCTTCTGCACAGAAAGGGGAAGCTGAGGCCCAGCCAAAAGGAAGAAGACAGTGACTAAGTAAGGCTGGTAATTACTGAGAAATCTAGCATTAAAAAAAAAAAAAAGACTTAACTCACAACCCTGGTCAACAAAGCCACGTAACTGCAGAAGGACTGACATTTGACAGACAGATGCTGGGGCTGGTGGAGTCATAGGGCCCTGTAAACACAGGACCCAGAGCCACCCGGGGTCATTCCCAGTATCAAGTGACTGAGCACCACCTTCTAGGGGCCATAGATCCTGGAAGAAGAAGGAAGAGAAGGGAGGAAGCTGCTCAAGGCACGCCGGCTCTGTGGAGTATAAGGAGGTGTGGTCTCTGTCCTCAGTCCAGCCAGAAGACAGCCCCCGCTAAGCATGAAACCACAGCAGTTGAAGAGCCCTCTGACACTGGGACCCAGGGTCCAACACCAGATCCACCACCATTTGACCAGGGCAGGAGCATTAGACCCACCCTGGTGAGATCTACCTAACTTTAGAGCCCTAAATCCACAGCCCATGCCTAGAACCTTGCCTAAGCTCCCATTCCAGGTCCAGACAGGCATCACGGTCTAACTAGTCATGCACAGATAGCACAAAACCTCTACCCAAGGGTAAACAGGGGCCAGGTCCCCCTCTGGTCAGACCTCAAGGTTTTGTCAGTTGTTAATTCTCAGCCTCACATAGCCCCCACTGAGTGCTGGGCCAGGTGGCCAGCCAGGAGGCCTTTTAATTCAGCTCCCTTGAGGCCCCCAAAGGGCTTTGCTGAGGACAAGAAGGCCTGAGTTCCCCCATGACTTTCCCATGGGGCTCTGCAACCAATGACTAGAACATGGGGCACAGAAAAGCAAAGAGCAGGCACCATAATGCTCAAACCATGAAAGCACCAGGGTCTCTGCCTGCGTGCCATCAGTGAACCGAGTCAGAGGATCACAACTAAATGTAGGACTTACATCCTCTAGTTCAGATGGGTTTTGCTGTTTCAGAACTAACTTCAGAATCTAATCTCCATCTTGGACAAAGAAGCCAGCCCACCCTGAGTAAGCACCAACAAAATACCTTTCCTCCTGAAAATGTTCTCACCCACTCAAAAATCTTCCATGGCTCTCAGTGCCCCGCCCACTCCCGTCCTTTCCCTCCCTCCCCTCACTGCCTCCTAAAGCAACTCACTCCTCTGGTCAGCCCAGGCTCTCCACAGTGTATACAAAGGGCTCTCGGCCACCAGCCCTTCCGCTGGAGGGGGTCCAGAGCAATCACACACCTCTCCCTACCCTCCCAGGGTACTATGAGCTCAGCTTCTGGGACAATCATTAGCTCAGACTTGAACACTCTGTGGCCTATGCTCAGGACCTGAGGCATACATAAACCAGCCTACAGACATCAGCCAAGGGACATCACAACCCCTGCATGGGCTGGGGGCTATTCCCATTTCCTATTGTGTAGGGAAGGCACAGGCATGGAAAAATAACAGTAACTCAGGACCCAGTGGTTCTGCATGGGGTGGGCCTGGTTGTGGCCTCTTCTCCCACATGTCACCCCATGCATTCTAAATAAAAAGAAAAACAAAAAACAAACAAAAAAAAAAACAAAAAACAAAAAAACAAAAAGAAGTAAGCCATGTCCTTGTAACAAAGGTGATAAGGCCAGCATACAGGAAGTGGTAAGGGTGCAGAGCCCAGGTCGTTTCTCAGGCTTTAATGGGAGCTCTGGTGCCTCACCTGGGACCTTCCACAGAGGGCTAGGTAGGAAGAAAAATACCTCAACAGCCAAACATATCTGCCCAGCTAGAGAGGGAGATTCTGGGAACCGGATTTTTCCCACCATCCCCATCACCTGTCCACCTGCCTCATGGTATCTTCACTGCCTTCCCAGGTAGATGGAAAATAAGTAAGATCACCAATGGAGGGTCTGTCAGTTCCCAGCTCTCTGATGACATCACCTACCCAGGCTCGTTGCAACGGCACTCCTCAAAAGAATACTCATAAGGTGCACACAGCACCAGTGAGGACAGGGCAGGGTTGGCATAAGAGGCTTCTAATATGTTGGGCTTTCTTCTTCCATCTGTCTTCTACCTACATGCCTTTGTCCAAGTCAAAGGATGGAATTCAGAGAGGGGACCACACCAGGGCCGAAGAATGGGAGCACAGGCCGCTCCCAAGAAAAAACAATCACAAGCCCTCTCCCTGTGCTGGTGACCCCCTTCCACTGCTGCTTCTAACAGCCTTGAAGCTGAGACCTGCTGGTAACGAAGGTCCCTCGGAGGATCTTCCTCCCCGCTTTAAAGGTACTCAATGGAGGCTTGGCCAATAAGAATATCACGTTGCATGGACTAATGACTCACACATGGGTTGAATAGTGTCCCCCAGCAAGACAAGCTGAAGTCCTCACCCCAGCAGCTATATGTGTCTTAGTTAGGGTTTCTATTCCTGTGCAAAACATCATGACCAAGAAGCAAGTTGGGGAGGAAAGGGTTTTATTCAGCTTACACTTCCACATTGCTGTTCATCACCAAAGGAAGTCAGGACTAGAACTCAAGCAGGTCAGGAAGCAGGAGCTGATGCAGAGGCCATGGAGGGATGTTACTTACTGGCTTGCTTCCCCTGGCTTGCTCAGCCTGCTTTCTTGGAACCCAGGTCTACCACCCCAGGGATGGCACTTCCAATTATGGGCTGGGGGCCTCCCAGCTTGATCACTGATTGAGAAAATGCCTTACAGCTGGATCTCATGGAGGCATTTCCTCAACTGAGGCTCCTTTCTCTGTGATCACTCCAGCTTATATCAGGTTGACACAAAACCAGCCAGTTCAATTTTTGACTGTATTTGGAAACAGGAACCTGCAAATATCAAGTTGAGGTAAGTCAGGTCATTGAAGTCATGCTAATCTAGGTCTCCTCAGAAAATGAAAGCTCAGGGCTGGGGAGACAGCTCTGTGGGAAAGAAGGCATTTGCCTCATGGGCACAAGGACCTAAGTTGGAGCCCCAGAACCCTTGTGAAAATTTAAAGAGAGACAGTGGCATGTGCTCATAATCCCAGCTCTGGAGAGGCAGACTTCTGCCCCTCTCCTTCTCTCCAAGGCCTACATACAAAAGATGGCCATGCAAAGACAGGGGTGCCAGGAAACCATGGGACCCTCTGTAGCTGGAGGAGGAGGAGAAAGAACTACTCTAGGAGGTTCTGGGGACAGCCTGGTCCTGTCAACACACTGACTTCAAACTCCCAGCCTCGGAAGCTGAGAATAAGCTTCAGTTCTTTTCAGCCTCAGTTGAAAGTTACAGGACCTGCCAGATCCATCAGAGCCAACCACCCCAGCCAGCCTTGAGCCTCAAGCTGAGTCCTGGCTCTGAGAAGCAGATAAGCCAAGGGGATACAGTGCTGACAGTCATCTTCTCATGACTGGGCAAGGGCTTACCCAAAATAACTTTCTCAGAAAGCCTGAAGGAATATTTCCAATGAGCCGATGCGTCTTTAATGACCTGAAACCCCTCTGCCCTGTCTCTAGACCTTCTCCAGACTTTTAACAGAGTCTATTGATGCTCCCTTCGCCCTTCCACCTATGCTCAAGATAGGTGCACCTGATGCCCTCCAGGGCCTTTACATCTCTCTCATACACAGGCATAATTTGTCTCTAAAGCATGTCCAAAAGAGCTTGACACCCAGTGGTCATCTCCCAAAGAACCTAAACTTTCCACACTAACACTGAGACCTAAGTGCCAGGTTCTCTAAAGCCATCGACTTCGCCCTTCAAAGTTCTGCTTCAGTGATGGCTAGTCCTTATCCTAATGATGCTCTTCAAGAAGGGGTTTCTCTGTGTATCCCTGGCTGTCCTTGAACTCAGAGATCTGCCTGCCTCTGCCTCTTGAGTGCTGGGATTAAAGGTGTGTGTCATCACCAAGGCCAGTTGGCATTGTCTTATAACAAACAAACAACAACAACAACAAAACCAAAACAAACAAACAAACAAACAAACAAAACAGTTCCTCCAAGCTCAGAATGGTAAGTAAAGAGGTGTTTGCGTTTAAATAAAGACCAAAAACAGCTTTGGTCACAAAAAAACTAAAGCAAAGTTTTGGAGGTAGGGATTTCAACAGCTTGATGTCAGCAAAAACTGAGAATTTTTTTTCAAGTTTTCATTCTGCCATGTTTTCCATTATTGGTCCACTTCATGGTCAGAAAATGACTGACTGCAACAGCTCCCAACAGGGTACCTAGAAGGGAGAAGGGGGTGTGGCCAAGGAAGGAGTTTTTTTTTTTTTTTAAATAAGACAGTACATGCTCTTTTCCCTAGAATTTCATTGGTCAGAAGACCACTTGGTACAAGGAGAGCCAAAGCCAATCCAAAGCTTCCAAAGCAAGACAGGATGATAGAAGGTAAGAAAGACTGAAGGCAAGCTAGGAAGCTAAGTCTACACAGAAGAGTAAGAGAATCGCCAGGCTTGGACAGCCCAGCTGTGCAGGACACTCAGGAGAGTCATGAGTTCAAGGACTGCCTGAGATACAGAATAAGTTAATGAGAGCTTGCCTCAGATTTTTACAAAAGGATCTAAGATGTAACTCAGAGCGTTTGCTTAGCATGTGCAAGGAAGGTCCTGGGTTCTATCACTCACACTGAAAAAACAATCAAACAAACAATAGTCTACTAACCCCTTAAAATCCTTTAAAAAAAAAAAATCATTCTGTAGCTTCTAAGTTGGCCCTAGGGTAAATTTAACAAGTTCACAAGAACCCTTTCCCAACGCCTCTTCTGTGCCAGGTCCTCTACAGGTACTAAGGTGAGTGCCAGGAGCCCACAAAACTTGCAAAGTGAAGCACACAGCAGCCGGGGAGCTGGTATGCCTGGGTCTAGAGAAGAACGTGGTGTACTGAGGTGGGTTTGAAGCAGCATGCAAACAGATAGTGTGTTTCTGGAGTGGTTGGGCTTCAGGCCCCTCCAAGCCGAGGCACCCCAATATTAGAGGCTTGCAGGGAGTGGTGGCTAACCCCCCCCCCCCAGAAGGCAACTGCCAGCTGCCTCATCCAGCCCCCAAAGGTCTTTGTGAGGAATGCCTCCCTGGACAAAGCAAAAGCCAGGGGCAGCAGGCCGGAGGAAGTATGCTCCCTGCCTTAAATAGAAGCGAGCCAGTGCTGAGAGTTTGCAGAGGAGGATGGGCTGTGGGCTAGAGTGCTTTCTCTTTAATGAGAGCTCAGTGGTTATACTGCCAGTCTGTAACGGAGAGGCAGGGCTTGAGGCTATACATCCTACCAGAGATCCGAGGTGGTGGTTCTATTCACCACCACAGCCCTGCAGAGCGGGGCTTGGGGGGGGGGGGCCTGGGTAGCAGCTCTTCCTCTCCTGCAGGCACAGTAAAGAACCTATCACTGTCTCATAGGCATTGCCCATGAGGCCACACACAATAGCAATTAAGCAACACACCACACATTCCAAAGGATTCTCCAAGAGCCCCAAGGCAAGCAACTCTCTAATCTAGGAGAGGCTCAGAGCCTGAGCCAGCACAGAAGGATGACAAGGCACAGTGCTGCTGGCCTCTGAGTGCATTTGAGCACACTCTGAAGGCCTCCCTGGGCTCCTGTAAGCTTCTTAGTTCCTTCACAGTCAGAAAGGTGGCAAGTCATGGTATGGCTGGTTAAGCTCTGAGAGAGAAAAATGGGACCAGATAAAGATCCTGAGAGACAGTTAGCAAAAAGGACATGAGAAGAACCCCCCTCAAGAAGACCTTTGGGGGAAAAGTCAAAATGCTATAATCAAAGTGTCCAGAGGTGCTGAAAGAAGCCCCAACTTCACCCAAAACATTCTGGTCTCCTCATCAAATACCTGGCGGAAGCTGGAGAGGCAGCCTGTGTATCTCTCTGCTAGGGGGAAATGAGCAATAAGCCAGTCACACCACCGACATCACCCCCTGGCGTATGTCACCAAGTAGGCTCCCAGCAGTCTGCACACACAGGGAAGGAAGCCTGTCATCCTGGGACCCTACCTCCATGCCAGAGGGTCCCATGCTTTCTGACTTCAAGTCTTTCTTGACAGAAAACCCAGCATGGAGACTCCAGAGCACAGACAGATCAAAAGCTATCTGTAGTAAGAAAGGGGTCAGGACCCACGGTGTGCTTGATAAGAGTCCAGGTTGAGGGGGCTGGAGGGCTCAGCGGTTAAGAGCACTGACTGCTCTTCCAGAGGACCTGAATTCAATTCCCAACAACCACATGGTGGCTCACAACCATCTGTAATGGAATCCAATGCCCTCAACAGTGTACTCATATAAACAAATAAATCTTAAAGATAAAATAAAATAAAAAAAGAGTCAAGGCTGAAAACAACCATACTATTCCTTCTCAACCACCTAATCAATGAATTAGAGAGCACTCAATCCTACAAACTCCCCAGTTTGTAAAGTCACAAAAGGCAGAGCAGCTCCCCAGTCCCTGCCACCACCTACACAGATACACACTTCTATGTCTCTCTGTACAGAAGTTTCAAGAGCCACCACCACCCACTTCAAGAATTGTGTCACAAGAAATTCTACCACATCCCAGGTGGGAGAGCACCAGCCCCCTCACCCTTCTGTAGCCAGAACAAACGTGGGAGGAGCCTGCACCAAAGAGTCAGCTGAGGGACAGAAGGCAACAGAGTCCTGGTGCCAACCCCGTTCTGCCTTCAGCAGCTCTGTAATCAAGTGAGTCCTTCTGAACTTCAGTGCCCACAGTCAAAAGGTAGGACATCCCACTGTCCTTAGTGCTTGTGGGACTGGATTTGGGTTTATAGGAGGGATTTTTTTCGAGTGCTTTATAAAGCACTCCCAAATGTTAGCTATATTTACATTGATTTTATTGCTGGACTCCCAGGAGCCGACTCGGCTTCTATTCAAGGCCTTTTGTGACTAATGCCAGGCACCCTCAGAGGCTGGGCAAAGGGACAGATTGCTGCTCCCATGGGACTGCCAGACCCCAGACACTGTAAGGTCTAGGTCTCATGAATTCCTGGCTTCCACTCCTAATCAGGAAAGCCTATCCAGATCAGAAGTTCTATCTGTCCAGGTGGGGGTGACAGGGGTCCCTAGTAATCACAGAGACTCGGCGGGCTGGGGTACACCCCAAGTCTCACCTGACCTCCTGACTCAATCTGCCCTGCCACACCCCTCCCCCCAAACCAAGTTTCCCAGGACTGGCAACACAGGAAACACTGCTGGCTTAGTTCCCTACTAAAAGCAATGCAATCTGGGAAAGGGTCGGCTTCTAGACAGCTGGCCTGAGAACTTGGGAGGCAATGTGGAAAGAAAAAAAAAAGCAGAAAGTGAGCCCATCCTCCCCCAGTCCTGAGGCAGCATCATCCTTACCTGGGAGCAGACAGAGACCCACAGGGAGGGTGGCCGCCTCGTGAAACGTGTGCTCTGGGCCTTCAGAATCACACTCAGCTTAGAACCACAGCTATAATCTGGGCCCTTAGCAGTCAGAACCTACTGGGAACTCTAGGGACAATGTGGGAGGAGGGGGTGCATTCCGCAGAGCGTCACTCACTGGTGCCCCTCTGCCCCATGCCTCTTTAAATGTTCTTGAAGAAAAGCAGGCATGGCGGATTCTCAGGACCAAGGAAGTGCTCTGTGGGACACTTGGTAGGTGTGTGTCACTATCGTCCTCCCGTTGGCACCGTGGACTCTGGATGACAGTGATGTGTCCAAGAAGGTCCAATGACTGCAACTGCACTGCTCAAGCAGATTCTGGAAATGGGGATGCACACAGCAGGGGGATGTAGCAATTGCACGTTGTACCTTGTTCTCTCTAAATGCTGCTATTTTATTTAATTTTTTTGATTAAAAATCCCCCAGATCAAAGGTTGCTGGTAAAGAATCTATCAATCATGCATGAAGAAGTCCTGCATTCAATCCCCAACACCGCATAAAATAGGTGTGGTAGTACACACATCCATAATCCTCAAACTTGGGAGGCAAACAGGAGAGTTGGAAATTCAACGTACATTGAAGGTCAGTCTCAGCTACAAAAGATCTTGTCTTCAAAAAAAAAAAAAAATGAAGTAAAAGCGATCTCCCAGGTGGTTGTAATCCGGGTAGTGTGAACCCTGGGATGACACCTGGAGTGTGAACAGGACAATCAGGCTTCAGAGACAACAGTTAAGTGGGGGGGAAACCCATCATGACCTCTGAGCTTGGCTGGGACTCAGCCAGGCCCAGGATAAAGCAGAACACGAAGGTTATGTATCCAGAGTGCCTGGCAGAGATGAGAGGCAGCATCTGCTGCATGCAATGAGGCATCTAACCCACGACTTCAGCTCCTGCCCAAACTACGTAGGGCTGGAGGCCCAGCTGATATCACAAGAGGGAAGTGTAGTACCCACCTCGAAACAAAGTCTACCCTCCCCAAAGTGGCAGAAGTCATTGGAACAAGGATCCCTTCATCCTGTAAATACTGTCCATTTGCTCCAAAGCAGGCACCAGGCTGGAAATACAGCCCCCCCCCCACTAAGACTTTCCCTTCCCGTCTGCTGAGAGCAAGAAGGATGCCTGGAGGCTGAGTCTTGATGAGGGGAGAGGCCTTCCCAGCAAGCAGCCTTAGGAAGGAGACATCCGTGGTTCTGATGGTGCCGGCTGTGTGAGAACCACCAGTACAAACAACAGAAAATGACACTGTCTCCAAGGAACCTTTCACTGAAGTATACACATGTGGTAAGAATCGGGCTCTGGGTTCAATTCCCAGTACCACAAGGAAATGAAGTGTGTCTTTTAAAGGCAGGAAGAAGAAAGCATGCATGCAAGGACACCCAGGACCAAGACTGAGACACAAATACTTGCAGGTACCTTATGTTCCCACAAATCACCCTCTCCCCACGGTGGTCCACCTCTGGCATGCCTCTCACCTCCAGAGCACAGATCTGCATGCCCTCGACCTTTGCTTACACAGAAGGTACACTGAGTACACTCGCTAGCTTAGCAACTCTGTTAGATTCATCTGTGAGACTCAGCTATGGCAGGAGACAGTTCACCCTCACGGACGCTTCTACTGCACTCTCTGATTGGCATAAGCAAATCTTTCCCTGGAGGCAGAATCATGGGGTCAGAATGACCAAACCACTGTCCCAAACCCCAGTCAGCCCCTTACCCTGCTGGGCTCCTCCCCCTCCCCCATACATCACATGCATTCATTACTGTTTCATTTTCTTGTCCTGTAAGTCACGTGTGCTCTAGAAAGATAGGTTCTTTTCTGTGTTCCCTGGACATAGCTTGGCCCAGGACAGATGCACCAGAAGCTCTGGCTAACCAGAGGACCTCCTGCCCTCACATGTACACACAAGCAGGAGGCTCTACTTACAGGGCCCCTCAGGTTACTTCTCTAAGAGTCCTCCTCACAGATGCCCTGTTAGGCCCCAGCTGCCAGTGAGGCCTCTGTTGAAGCTGAGGGCCCCCAGCCATCTTGCAGCCCATAGGACATAGAGAGAGATCACAGTGGCTCTTGGGACAAGTCCAGACTCAGGTTTCCTGACCACCACATGGTGGCTGAGCACCCAGGAGGTTGGTACAGCACCCACTTAGGGGAGGTGCAGTGAGGAAGGTAGGGATGGAGACTGCTTGGTGAGGTACTCAGGCCTCGTGAGCTCTGTCTGAGGAAACAGGAAGGGCTCCATAGCAGTGATATGGAATCTCTGAGGTTGCCTATTCCAAAGCTCCTGCAGAGAGACGGCAGAGCAGGCAGTGTAAGCACACCGTGGGGCTGGACTAGGTGTGGAAAGGCTGAAGGCAAAGCCCATTCCCGGCAGATAAGAGCGGAGGAAGACTATTCAGTGTATGGCCACAGGGCAGAGTCATTAGACAAGGCCTCTGGTCATCCATGGCTGTTGGCAGGTATGGGCTTCACACTGTCCATACTAAGAAGGTCCCTGGGCCTGGGGGCAGACTGGGGGAAAGCACCCACTGAGGGAAGGAAAAACAGACAATAGGGACAGGGTTAAAATACTATCATCCGGCATCTTAAATAGCACTCACTCCAGCCAAGGCTGGCTACAGCAACGCTTTCCACCCAGAGCTCAATCCAGAACCTTCTACACCACGTGAGAGCAAGGCCTCTGCTTCAGAGCCTTAGACCCCAAGTGTCGCTGTGGCAACGGCCCACAAACACGGGGAGCCCAGGCCTCGGTACTACAAACAACCCTGACAGATTCAATAAATAGAAATGTACTACAGCAATTTGTGGGGAATTTATGAGAAATTAAAATTTCAGCTTTGACAATAAACAACCCATTTCAGAATTTGCCCCACTTAAAGTTAAATAAACTGCATGCGTGCATTTTTGGAGCATGATGATGTGAGGCTCAAAGTGGGCCTGGGAGGGAATGCCTCGTGGTCCTCCACACCAAGAGCGCTCTACGGTGCCTACTCCTCCTCTTCAGCTTCACACCTGGTCCTTCCAAAAGCCACCCGGGCCACACACAGAGGCAAAGATGAGGAACCCAAGTGTGCACTGTGAACGTAGTCAACCAATGAAACTCGGTGAATGGCCCAGGGTTACAAAGCCCACCAAGGTTTGCAAGAGGCAAACCTGCAGGTCAGCCTGATTCCAAAGCTCTCGTGCGCACACACACTCACACACACACACACACACACACACACACACACACACACACACACATACACACACACACAACCTCATGTATACTTGCTGTGCACAAAATTACCCCAAGTAAGTGTGGGGGAGCTGGCAGAAGTCTCTGGAAATCTGTCCTACTAAGACCATCCTCCGGAGGACAGCCCCAAGCAGATCAAGGAATTCTCACTCAGTGGGTGGCGGAGGGCTCAGATCCCAGGATTCTGCAGTGTGAACACAGATAGCACCAAGATGAAAGGCTGAGAGGAGACAGGGATGGATGGTTCCGTGGGGAGGTTCCTGCTTTCTGAAGAGCCAGAGACTCTGGAAAGGCACATCAAAGATGGGACCCCAGAGAGACCCCACAATCCTCTTTACAGAGAGGGCAGCCCACACTGCAAAGGCACCGGATAGGCTGTTGGGTAGGCAGGGAGCCAACAGCCTTGGTCTGATGCTTTCTCTTGTGGTAGGTGCCACGTGCCCAGTAGGTATGCATCCTTCTCACCTAGGTTTGCTGCAGAAGGACCTCGATGAAGAAATGGAATCATGACCTGAGGTTAAATAGAGTGCCGGCTAATCTCTTAAGGGACCACCTGCTTGTAGGTTGAATAGATTTGCCCTCAGGTGCCACATGGTACTGGCAAGGAGACCTGCTTAGCAACAGAGACATGGACCAGGCAGGAACTCCCTTCTTCCCAACCCTGTAACGAAAGCCTATGGCCATCCATGTCCCAAAGACTCGGGAAGAATAAGTTAGAGGCCTGATCATCTCACAAGGCAGCAAAAGGCCTGGCAGGGAGTCCTGGGAGTAATCTAGGAACAGGAGGATCATAGAGGGCCAACTACCCCTCAGCGGTCCACTCCCTACTGGTTCAACTCCTCAGCTTGCAACCTGGCAACCCCAGGGGTCAGACAGAGGAAGCCTGACTGTGAGTGACACCATAAAGAGGGAGAAGCAAGTGACACACATCCCTGTGGCACACGTGACAATGTGCTAGGCCTAGAAGGACAAACCCAATGTAGTAGTGTTCACTCGCTACAATTCCCCCAGATGCCCGGACCAGGTGCATTGTGGAAGCAAATTACATGATTTTCACCATAAGTTGTTTAGAGTATAGAGCGCCCATCTCTGTTTATAATCACAGTTTAAAAAAAAAAAAAAAGGCCACTTGCATGCTCTGAGTGTAAAGAAATGTATTTTGTTCCTATAGGTTACAAAAGAGGCTCTGGATCTTCTAGAAGGCCATTTGGAGATGGCTTCTAGAAGGTCAGAAAATGACAAGGACAGAGAGACAGCTCTAGAAAGGGCCCTGGTCCTATAGCAGCTTTGTGCTGTCCCAGAAGTAAAAGAGGTCACTAGTGCTGGAGGGGCCCCTTAGCTTGCAATCAAGGCTGAGTCCTGACCAGTGGTCCTAACACACTGTCTTCTCCCTAGAATATAGAAGGGCAGGAGTCCCCATCCCCATTGGCAAGAGAAGACACTGAGGTCACAGGTAGCAAAGTAGCTTAATTTCCTGAGCAATAGGCCCAGAATTCAGAACAAGTACCCAACAGCCTCAGATGTTGCTCTTCCAGGCCCTGTTGCCTGGAACCTGAGGTCACCAGCCTTATCAAGATCAGCCACTGTATGCCCCAACACCCTCTGTCATGCCTGGCTCTGACTCTGCCCTACTCCTGGGTGCTCAGCTCAGTCCCAGAGGCATCTTTGACCAAGTTGGGTCCTCCTGATCTTGGGGAGAAGACAGCAAAACAAAGACCTCCTCCCCACCAGAAGACCATACCCCTCCCCCACCTGAGACGAGAGAAACACAAGTCAAGAGTGGGCTTCCTAAGACCAGAGTCATCTTGGTAGAAGATGAGGTTCTACAAAGTCCTTGCCCAGCGCAGCCCTGCCTGGCCTCCTGAGCACCTCCTGGTGCTGGGACTGAGCTGCATCAGGTCCTCCCATCCGTCCTCATGTCATCTCAAGCTGCAGCCTTGTCACCATCTGGTCAATGGACCCCAGAAAGGTTGTGCCCACTTGCTCGGAACTGGGGCCGAATCCTAGCTGGTGCCATATGGAACGCAGGCCTCTGGAACCGAACCCAGCTCTGCTGCTAACTTACGGGGCAGTGCAAGGCAAAGCTGACTCCACACAAGAAGCCTGAGTCTTGCCTAAAAGTGGACAAAAGCAAAATCGACCAGCAAGGGAATGCACAAATTCTCTGTTGCTACAGGGCTGGTCATGGAGGCCCAGCCCAATGACAAAGGCATCCTGGCAGCCCTACACAGGTATGCCCCAGTTCCCAGACTCCAGCGTGGTCTCCTTCTTCCATCTCTCCACAGCCTGGACAAAATTTCCAAGCTCAGGCCCTGCGCTTCATTTCCACTGGACCAGCAGAGCTTCCCAGGAAGCTTCTAGAGTGTGACTAAGCTCCACAACACCAAGTTTCTGAGACACAGCTGCTGGCTGGGCCCCAGCAAGCCAGCATTGCCTTATAGGGCATGCTCTATGGCTGTTCTACAAAACTCAAGACCAGTAAGATGCAGACAGTGATGCTGGAGAGCAGGCTGGGGGCAGGAGCTCAAGTCCCTAGAGCGTCTGGGTCCAGAAGAGCCTGCATCCGGGATCTGTGAGGCAGGAAGGTTCCCAAGGGAGTCTCCAGTCAGAGGCTGGACAAAATGGGGAGAGAAAAGCCCAGCCAAGCTATGGCTCCAGGTCTGCAACCCTTCTGTTAAAGCAGCTAGCTTGTGCCTGGGATTCGGGACCTCCCCAGACAACCATATATGGCATGCTAGGTTTGGAGAAAGTAAGGCTTACGAAACTGGGGCCAGCGCCCACATCTCTACACCCCATCATTGCTCGACTCCGGAAGAGGCAGCGAGAGAGAGAACTGAATGGTCCTTTGCCCATTAACGTACCCCAGAGCAAAAGCCATTCCAGTCTCAAAGGGTGCTCGAAGCCACACAGCATCCACACAGACATAGGAGAAAGCGAGCTGCCAAACAAGAGGGAAGGGACCAAAATCCAGGACCACGATGGAGAAATCGTCCCTGTTCATCCCTATGATCATACCAACCAGACAGGTGTATGTATACCTGCAGGAGAGTCTGGTTCTTTCCTTGTGGGGTATATCATACATAGACACCACTGTACCATGACTCAGTCCCCCTTTACAGTTGCGTTTCCTGCAAGTCAGTAACAACAACTGTACCAGCACTTGTGAACAGTACTAAACCACTGTTTTCAAGACAGTCAGCGTACCAAGCTCCACGGTCCCTTTACCTGCACCATCTCAATGCTTAGAAACCAATGAGGCTACGGCAAACCAATATTCCCACTCTGTGGATGAGGAGATGGAGATTTGGGGAGGTAAGCTGTCCAGCTGTGAGAGCCCTGGTGAGCTTCACCTTCATGAGGCTCACCAACTAAAACCCAACACCCATTCCCCACCTCAGCGACCTTCTCAGTAACAGAACCCCGAGGTCATTCGAGGTGACAATGTGCTCAATGAAAAAACATCACACTCCTTGCCTGCTGACACCAGATGTGGCTCAGTTCTGACCCAGGCTTGGTCAGAAGCAGTATCACAAGGGACTTCTAGGAAGGCCACCAAGGGAGAACAGATTTGGGAGCCACATGGGGGTCTGTTCCCACACTGCCTCCATTGCTCAGAAAGAGAACAAATATAGCTGTAGTCCCAACAACATGAAGCCACAAGGCCAGCAGAGAAAATGACAGTGGTGTGCCCTGTGCTGCCCACACCCGGCATCTTTAATGTGGGAGACAAACATACCATTTTTTCTTTGGACCACTGGCATTTCTAGTCCCCTACTGACAGATGAGTTCAAATCCCACCAGTTCCCCTAGTAAAGCTTCAGGGGTGCAGGATATTGGAGAATTGAAGCCAGCCAGACAGCAGGAGTGTGAGGCTGGGACCAGGAAGAGCCTTATCCCTAAGGTGCAATAGCCTTGCACAAGGAAACCACAGTGGCTCAGGCCACTGTCTCCTGCTTCTTCTAGGCTTCCCTTCTCACGCTAGTGAGAACTTCATCTCGTGATGTCAGGGCCCTCAGTGTACTGAAGATGGATCATTTGCGTTTGTTTGGGTTGTATTCCGTCTGCTTTGACGCTCTTCCTATTCAGTCCAGACTGGCCTGGAATTTGCAATCCTCCTGCTTCCTTCCACCACCTGACTCCTGGGATTACAGGCATGTGCCCTACACCTGGCCCTCTCCGTGGGTTTTGTTCTCCCTCCTGGGGACTTTCACCATGGTAACTAATCTCATTTTCCCACACGCACTGGCTGCCAGGAGGCTCAGAACTGCCCTGATGTGTTCCCGCAGAAGAGGGGATGTTCTGTCCCTGCTCTGTCACCACTGTATTTACTAGAGTGCCCTCAGGAGGATGAGAGAAACAGAAGAACAGGCAGAATGCCGGAAACCTAGCCATTCTAGACCACAAAAGCTCATGCACCCACTTCTGAGTACAATTAAATGCCAATTTACCTCACAAGTTAGAACTTCACAAAAATAAAGAAAATGGGGAGATAGAAAGAAAACTAGAGAGATAGTTCCATGGCTAAGAGCACTGGCTACTCTTGCAAGGGACCTGGGTTCAGTTCCCAGCGTCCACTTGGTGGTTCACAATCATCTGTAACTCCATCCAGGTCCAAGGGAGTCTACGCCCTCTTCTGGCCTCCATGGGCACTGAACACATACAGTGCCCATACATGCATGCAAATGAACACTTTTTATTTAATTTAAAGAAATAAAATTACTTCCAGTTCATAAAGGCAGCTGACTCTCTGTACCTGACAGGTTCTGCATCCACGATTCAACCAACTTCAGGTCAAAACTATTTGAAAGAAATAGTTACAAGCATGCTTACCACATACAGAATATACTTGTTCTTATTCCTTATGTCCTACATAATGTTCATACTGTACTGGATATAACAAGTAGAAGGGATGGCCAGAGTTTATTGGCTATATGTAAACACTATATGCTCTTTATAAGGGACTTGAGCATCCATGGATTCTGGTACCAGCAGGCATTTCTGAAATTTCGGAGGGATGACCCTCTGAAAATGATGCTGGGTGGTACACCAACATGTGACTAGAACAATAGCAAGCTTTCCCCCAGCTCCAGGCTACACACACACACCAAGTATGGACCACGGATCTTCCATGGCTCACGGACACATGACCACCATCTCCAGAACTCAAAGTCACTTTCCCCCTGGCCAATTTTCCCCTGGATGTCTCAATTTTAAAATCACTGAAAGGCATAAAAGAGGCATTATGGAAGAGAGAGAGAATGGAAAAAAGACAAATTAGTAAAAGTACAGGCAAAGCAGAAGGAAAAGGTGGCTGCTTTGAGGATGTCTCCAGTTCACACATCTCCGTAACAATAAAGTGTTTTCTGCTGACTTCCAAAGATTTCTCTGCAAGATGCTCCCATATGCTAGAATGTACAGAAGGCGGCCAAAGCCCCTGGAAGAATAAACAAGATACAGCTATGTCCCTAGAGAATGTAGGGGCAGCCAAAGCCCCCCCAGCCTGATGACATTCTGAGATGAGCACTCAGATGCTGTCTGGGAGGCAGGGGCTCAGTGAAGATTCCAGAAAAGAGAGCTCATGCAAAGGCCTTAAGGGGCTGGTGCCTGTGAGAATCGTTTAGAGGGAACGATTCATACCCACCAGATGGAACAGAGAAGGAATGTGGCCAGCTGCAGGAACAGAATGTCTGGGGACAGAGCATGTCTCGAGGACACTGAGGGACACTGGGGCTCTGCTCTGTGCTTTAAAGGCACACTTGGTTGAGGCTGGAACTGGATTCTTTAGAGCAAAAATCAACCACAATGGTTCCATCAATCCCTTTCAGGAATGGGTCCATCAGTCTACACACACCCTGTCACAGGCTGACAGGGACAACATGTGGTAAAGGCTGAGCTACCAAACACAAAACCACCTGCAGAAGTACACACCTGCAACATCTACTTAGGATCAAGGCTAGCCTCGGTCACGTGTGTGCATACTGGTTCTCTGTCTCTCTTTCTCTGTGCCTCTCTTTCTTCCTCCCTCCCTCTCCAAGTAAATGTAGCATGATAAATTAATTAACTAAGAAACCCGTGAGACTGCTCAGTGGTAGAGGTGCTTATGCTCAAACCTGATGATCCCACAATGAAGTTAAGAGTGGATCAACCTCTGAGAGTTGGGCTGTGACCACTACAAGCTCTCCCTGGCACACTCACATTGTATTCTCTCTCTCTCTCTCTCTCTCTCTCTCTCTCTCTCTCTCTCTCTCTCTCTCTCTCTCCCTCCCTCCCTCCCTCCCTCCCTCCCTCCCTCCCTCCCTCCCCCTTTCCTTCCCTCCCTCCCTCCCTCCCTCCCTCCCTCCCTCCCTCTCTCTCTCTCTCTCTCTCTCTCTCTCTCTCTCACACACACACACACACACACACTGAAAGCAGAAATTCTAAATGATAACCTGAATTTACTGATGCAGTGGTACGTGTCTGCAATCCCAGTACTAGGGAGACCGAGGCAGGAAAAAAGCCAGTTCATCCTGTGCTTCACAGCGAGACCAGCCTAAACTATAGAATTTAATTCTGTATCAAAATATATTTATAATTATCATTACTATTGTCTTTAAAAGAGGTGGACCGGAAAGACAGTGCACTAGGTCTGAATGTCAGCTCCATGGTCTTCCTTCTGTAAGATTCTCTGTTTGCTCACCTGTAAAATGGGGAGGATAACCATTATCTACTAAAGAAAACGATTTACGAGTCCCTCGTCAGACTGCTTAAGACGATCCAAGTAGTCACATGCTGGGGAAAGATCCTAAACACAGCGAGGCTGGTTGCACACTTGCTGTGGCCACCCCTCTCCACTACAGGGAGTGTTCCTAAAGAGCTATCACGAAAACAAGTGTTCAGGAGCCAGCAGCTCCACCAAGTCTCTGGCTGCCACTCCAGAGGCCCAGAGGCCAGTGGTGGGCATCATCCTCTACCGTCTTCCTGGAGGCAGAGCCGGAGAAATCAGATACAGTCCTACCCCTTCCCGAACTGACTGCCTAGAGATGAAGAACAAGTTTTAGTCCCCATAGTTCAGACATTTACAGGTGACAAGAAGGAATGGTGAGACCAATGATAAAACCCAGAGGGATCGAGCTGTCCCTGAAGTGGGACTGGCCATATGTGGAGACACAAGCTTCAGGGAGGAAACATGAGACTCTTTAAGACTGTGCTCTCCCAACTTTGGAATGCTGTGTGGTTTTCCCATAATAGAAAGCTTTAAAAGTAATAATGAGCAAGCCTTCTAGAACCTTACTGCCTACCTTCGATGGCTTCTCCCCCATCTCCCTCCCCTCCCCCTCCTCCACCAAGCAACTTCAGGCAACTACTTACCTCTTCTGTTTCCCCGTTTATAACACAAATGACAATCTTATAAACATAACTGGACTATATAAGGACAAAAAAAAATGTGTGCGAATATTTACACCAGAGCACAAAACATGTGCTCAAAGTCATTACACAGAGGGCAATGTGCTAGCGTGGTGACCACAAGCCATCTTACAAAGTGTTGTTTAATGCTACTTTGTGCCTCCCTGGCTTCTCTACCATCCTACTTCTAGTACAGAACCAGGCATGAGAAACACTCTGGGCATAACCAGCCTGACACACAGCCTGTAAGCACTGTGAATCAGAGTGCAGAGATTTGCAAGCAAGACATGGCCACCAGCAGACCTTAGGGCCTGGAAGCCTCCACAACTCAGTAAGGTAACTTCTAGACACCTATCCAAAGTGAACACTGAGATATGTTTTAAGCCTACAAAGACCTGGGTTCAGACATCGTGGCAACATTGTTAGCCACTGTAAGCCAGAAACACTGAGCTGAGCCATCCACACGGACAACGGGCAACGGAGACAGTCAGTGTGATAGTCCGTCTACGCCCCACACGAACGCTGGTCCCAAGTTGAGCACACAGACACACCATTCCCTCAGCTGAAGGGCTGCCTGCCCCAATCTCCCCCAAAATGTACCACAAAACATGAACAGTCCAACGTGTTCTCAGTTCCAAGTGTTTCCGGCTGCAGCATGCACCCAGATCAAAGGCAGATTCCGACTGGGCTGGGGCACTCAAAGCCTCCCACAGTACCAACAATGGTGCTGGCATCTCAGAAACCATACTTGGGGTAGCGGTTTTGCCCCAGAAAGCATCATCTTTGCTTCTCCTCTTCCAAATCCTTTCCCATTCCTTCCTGTTTGTCTTGCTTCACCCTGGAACAGCATCAAGTTCTACTCCAGTCCTGAGCACATGACCTGCTCTCGGAGACGCACAGCCTGCTTCTCGGTTGTGCCCTTCCTTGGAGGCTTTATGTCTGCCAGCTCTTGGGGCAGGCTGGTTGCTCTTCTAGAAGACCCCAGTTCAATTCTTGGCACCTACATGGTGGCTCACAACTCTCTGTAACTCCAGTGCCAGGATATCCATCACGTCTGGCCTCCACAGGTGCTGCATGCATGTGGTACACAGACATACATGCAGGCAAAACACCCATACACATTAAGAGAAAAAAATTTTTTTTATAATACAGCATCTCAATTGGGTAACAGCTCAGGGGAGACCAGCACAGAGAGCCCATTCCCTCTTGAATCTAAGGAAGTTACTTACCAGCCTAAAAAACAGTGGCTGTCCCAAGACTACACTTCATGATGTCTGAGTTTGCCAAGAATTTGGATGGAGAAATCTGTAATTGGCTGCTGTACTTCTCACACTCCTGGCTTACTCATTTAAAATAAAAGCCCAGGCTAACAGTCCCTGCTTTCTACCCCTCCGGGTGGAAGCCAGGCTTATGCCGTGGCAGGGGCTTTGCCAGCATGCCAGCTGCGAGCAAACCGCCTAACAGCCCAGGCTTCTCAGATTCTGCTCCACTGAGGAACGGGTAATGAAACCCTGCATAGAAAGCTTCTCTCCTGAACCCATCCATAGACCACACCAGAGTAGCACAGGGCTTTTGATGAATCCTCAGGGAAGCCTGGGACTCTCAGCCTTGAATCAAATAACTCTCTGCCCAAGCGGTTTCCAAGAAGGATCTATCTCTCCAATAAGGTGGCTACCGCTCTATTAGCACTTGGTCAATGTAGCAACTGTCTGGCTATGTTTGGGGCTTTAGGACTTGGCAGGGGGCTAAGTCCTGATGGGTCTCTGGGCCTGGACCATGCCTCCTGGGTGCACAGAGCATACCTACCCCACCAGCCAGACTCCTCTCTGTCTGACCAGATGGGTGAGGATAACAATGTGTCTGACCCTCTGGGCCCCTGGTCACCTACTAGAGACTGGCCGCACAGGTGTCCAGGCTGCCAAATAGAGAGCTATACCTGTTCAAATCTACACCTTGTACCTCAACCCCTGGCTTTTGCCCAATGCCTCAGCACTAAGCACAAAGCAGGGTCCCTGCCTCTCCACACCAGGCTCGCCGGCAGCCCCCCCCCCCCCCGCTCCTGAGTTAAGCTGAGCAGAGAGTGATACAGCTTACAGTAAATCATGTCATGAGAGGCCAAGGGGACCTCACAGGTCCCCTGCAGGAAGGCCTGCAGAGCCCCGTGATGGCTGCCGCTGTCCCTCTTTAAGGAAGTACCTGGGTTCTAAGATGTAAACAGCCTTCAAACCAAACCCCAAGATTAATGCTCAAAACTGTCTCCGATGGCCCGTTTTTTAAGCTGACATCTGAAATGTCCCATAGTTTAAACAACTGTGGAGGATGTCATATCCAACATGATGTAAATTA
Source organism: Micromys minutus (assembly GCF_963924665.1). Classification (NCBI taxonomy): domain Eukaryota; kingdom Metazoa; phylum Chordata; class Mammalia; order Rodentia; family Muridae; genus Micromys; species Micromys minutus. Next base: position 245,367,283 of record NC_137969.1, read on the forward strand.
TTAACATTGGAAAATAAAACTGTTATTATCCCTCCTTTAAATGGCTCCAATGCGGTCTAAATACCCTGGTGGGCAGGGGATTCACTGTCATCCATTTCTGATTATATAATCAGCCGCTTCTTAGCTGGAAAATCAAACACGGTTCCTTTCTCTTCCTCAATCTTCCCTTGGAGATGTTCAAACTGTCAGGGTATTTTACACTGGGAAGTCTCTTACTAATTATCCCACAACACTGCTGAGCTAAGGAAGCGTACGTACGGAACTGTTTCCTCCTCCAGACTTTTTATGTGGTGATAAAGCTCACATCAGAAGTTTCTTCAGAACGACATCATTATTGGTTATGAATATATAATTGATCAACATCACCAACATACACTCAGACCTGCACAAGTAACATGCATAAAAAGGAAACTTTATTAGAGATGCGACTTTGAATAGGCGAATGGGACTTTTTTTAAAAAGTCATTTCCTGCATCGTGCAGATGAGTCCTACCCACTGACAGACAGTTTTAACTCTTGTGTCTGCTTTCAGTTTTCATAGAAACAAGCGTTACAAACCAGGGGACGGGGGTGGGGGAGTGGGGGGGAAATGACTGTCAAATTCATCACCAGGGTGCTAGACAGTTGATAACTCCATCCTTTAAAAAAAAAAAAAAAAAAAAAAAAAAAAAAACTCTCAGTTTTGTTACGAACACCATGAAACTACCTCCTGTCACTGTCTCCCAGGGTTACAAGGACCAGCTGCCTTCCTTGATGACAAGGGCTATGTCCTGTGGTCCACACCAAGGTACAGCTCTGCAGAGCATCAGCCTCCGAGTGCTAGGCCCAGTGCCAGTCACATTACCTGACCTGACTCAGTCCTCAGAAGCCGAGGAAGGGCCTGCTGACTATCAGACTGGCAGATTCATGGCACAGCCTGAGCCCAGGCCACCTTGCTCTTCATCTCCACACACACTTCCCTGGCAGGAATGGCTATGGCAAACGCAGGGACCTGCCAGCCCCCTACCCTCCCCCACTGCAGTCACATGCTCACAATGACTCGGCTTTAGAATAAACAGCCACTTCCTGGTACACCACAGTCCCCATAAATGCCCATCACTGATGCTACCACTGATGCCAACAGGTAACAGGAAGAGAAATGACTTCCGTGACCTGGATAAACAGGCAAGATCTTCCCTGGGGTTATTCATGCTTAGGTCCTGAACCCAGGTCCTAAACCCAAACTCAACCCTAATCCATCACCAAACAGCTGACCTCTCCAAAAGGCCACAACAGCTTGAGCTACATATGCCTCCGTATCTCTATAAGAAAGACACCTCCCCGTATACTCAGGACCTACAGAGGAGGTGGATGCTGGGGTGGCTCAGACATGGTCACTCTCTCTAACTCACTCACACCTAACCCACCCAGTGACTGGCACCCAGCCTATTTCCAGCTTCCAGGAGCCCACAACCTGGGGTGTGGTGCACAAAAGCGGGGCTGATTTTGAAAAATTTGCCTTCCAGTTTTTGCAGAGTCTCTCCCAGTGTCTTCAAATCAAGTCTCCCGTGACTCTCCTGGATGCCAGGAGGAGGTGCAGGGAGAGGCCATTGACTTTATTTTTAGTTGCCAGAGTAGAAAGGGCTCAGTTTGGCTTCACTCCCTGCCCAGACACCACTTCCTCCCCCAAGTTGTCTTCCAAATGAACAACAGACACATCTTGAAAGACTTCAGAAACCTTTTGTCTGGCACACTCTAAACAATGGCTACAAGGCTCCTGTCCACCCCCAGCCAGGGTCCTGGGAAGATCTGGGGCCTGCCAGGTATATGCATGTCCTGCACAGGGAAACCCTTTCCTACAAGGGCTGAGTAGAGCCCTCCTGAAGTTGAACAGTGAAGAGCTCTAAGTACATATGCCCCAGCAGGCTTTCTGGAAACTTCCTCCAGATGTCTGCCATCAGCCTTGATCTGGTTCTCATCCCCGGCAACCCTCTGCGGCTGCATGAAGACACAACCTTCAAAGCGAATCCGAGAGTGGGCGGCTTGGTACACAGGTTCATCTTGCACAGGGACAGTGACACAGGAAACCTGGCAGAGCTTTGGCGCAACCTGTCCTTCGCTATGGGTCTACAAATCTGAGTTCACGTGGAGGCACCCACCACTTTACCATCCGTGGAAAGATATATCCATGGGGGCCAATGTCTCTTATCAGAGCATCAACAGGGAATCAAGGACCCACGCTCTCTCAGACGGGCCAAACCTGCCAACCTTCCTGAGATGTCTGCTGCTGGAGCTGCCTATCCACTTCAGGGCCATCTCTTTATTCTCTCTTCTCCCTCCTCCACTCTCTCCATGATTGCCTTACCCTCCCCCTCCTTTCCTTCTCCTACCTCCCCTCCTCCCTCTATCCATTCATCCCTCCTTCTTTCCCAGCCAATGAGCACAAGACCAAGCACATGGCTAGGCAGTACCACCCCTTCATCCTTTGTAACACAACGCAAGTATTAGGCCCTTCCTATGCTTCATCCACAGTAACTCTCCAAACCTGAGCAGTACCCAGCTGGGGGCAGAAGCTATGTCAGACCTCCAGGGGGATGTCACAATCCAGGTGCCCATAAAAAGCAGTCAGACACCCAAACTCACAAAGACAGATTAAATGCATGCTTAGGCCAGCACGTGACAATGTGAAGAAGTGGTCGGTACTCACCTGCACGACCTCTATCCCTCGCTTCCTGCAGAGAAAACAAAAAGAAAGAATGTTACTTCAGCAGCAGGCCGGAAACATCCTCTCCAGACTATCCACTACAGTCAGCTGAAAGCAGAACCAGCTGTAACAGCGGCATGAGGGTGGCTCAGGCCAGGCCTCTCCTGCCAGCGAACTCATAAGAACCACCTTTCAAGGATAAAGTTTATGAGCGCTGAGCCCCCAGTTCCCCTCACAACCTAGAAGAGATGGCTGATGGGAAACTTGGCCAGTGCCCTGTAGAACTGACGGTAACTGTCCCACCCTCACCCCCAGCCCCTGAGCCGCTGTCACCAGACAGGCCTTCATCAATAAGAGCTCTTGGCCTAGACAGCCTCAAGACTCCTCTATTTGCCTCAACTATTACAGGTCGCTCTCCAAAGCTCTCACCTCAATCTGAACACCCTGTCCTGGTTTCCAAGTCTGCCATGGCCGTCACATTGGCCAGCCATTTCCCATTTGTGCTAATCCAATCCTGGCCCCTTCTGCTACTCCCTGAACTCTAGCTGACCATCCCCCTGCCTCTGCCTCCCAAGTGCTGGGATTAAAGGCCCGCCCCACCACTGCCCAGCTATTATAACATTCAAAAAGTGGGTTTCACTGCAACATGCCTACGCACACACATCATCATGCTTTGCCCGTAACTCTTCATGCCCATTCCTGTCTGGTCACCTTCCTCCCTCTTGTTCCCATGTCACACAAATTCGGCTGCCCTCACTACAGTGCCTCTCCCTTCCCTCCTTTAAGTTTAAGCCTCAAGGATTCCAAGTCGGTACTCCCGTGTTTGCTGCTGCACCATTCGCAGCAGGAAGGCTATGGGACCAATCCACAGTTCTGTCACCAGGTGAACCGCATAGAGAAATATACACTGTGGAATTTTACCCTGCTCTGAAGAGGAAAGAGACCGTGGCGTGTGCAGGGGAGTGGATGGAACTAAAGCTCACTGCCCTAAATGAAATAAGCCAGACTCGGGGCGACAAATATCTTTTCTTTCACGGTGGAATTAGCCTGGGCTTTGTGTCTTCCTTCCATCTTTCTCCCACAGCTGAGTATCCATCAACCCTTGCCTCGCTCACACCATTCCCGTGCACAAGTGGGTTCTGTGTACAGCTTTCTGGAGCATGCATAACACACGAAGGCTCCCTGCTCCATCCATTCATCAACCTGCCTCATGTTTCTTACTGAAAGCCCCAGCTAGGACCTGTCTCTGTGAGCTCCAGCATATAGGGCTGTCTCAGGCCTCTCCAGGGTGTGTGCCCTCCCCATCCGGCCTTCTCCCACCCATTTACACAATATACCCATGGTCCCATGTCTCCATTCTTCCAACCCCTGAGTATAGACAGCTGCCACTTAGAGAGAAATGGCAAAACCAAGACCCACAGAACCTCGAATGGCCCATGTGAGTATTTTACTGAGAAAAGGGAAGACGATTAGAAAAGGCTGGGTCCAAGCAAGGTCAGGGGCCTACAGCTTACTCACCTGAGTGCCCTGAGATGGAAACAGTAAAATTAAAAACTGTGCCCAGACCTAGTTCTGGTGCTGACCAGCCAACAGCTGCTCACAATGGGCTGCAGTCCAGTAGAGCCATAAATATGGAAAAACAGCTTAGCTCCAGGTCCTGGTGCAGCAGTCAGAGGGCACAATAAATGCCACGGCCAGCCTGCATCCCCGAGGCCTCAGGAAGCAGGCAGGGTCTCCCCTCATCTGAGGCCACCCTCATCACTTCTTACATATCTGCCAGCTGCTTCCTGAGGACCAACAGAGGAGACGAGATGGTCGGGCTGAAGGCCACTAGAACCAGCTGGTCAACTGGAGGAAGCAAGGGCTAACGTGCCCTTTAACCCTATGTCCCAAAAGGACCTGGCCCCAAAGAAACCAATGAGGGAATGCTACGGTTGTTACCACTGGGGACTCTCGGGTCATTTCATCTCCCTGCACTTCCTGAAGAAATGGCAGGCAATACCCACCTGCTCCCACGACTGCACAAAGGCACAGGCCAGACACACAGCAGCAAGGCCTCGGGACACCCATGCCCACAGCAAGGGGACAAACAGAGTCAGAAGGAGACTCTGCAAACTGAGAACCTGGATCAACTGCCCCCAGAGAGAAGAAAACTGTAGCTGGCCTCATGGTGAGGGAACCTGGCCCAGGAAGGCTACATAGCCTTTAGCCGCTCAAAGATGGACTCCTAAACATCAACACTGGGTGGGGAAAGCAAGTGACAGAAAGATACATATCTCCCACACCTGGAAGGGCCAGTTTCCGTTATGGCCTCAGTCTCCCTCTGGGGAAATATGCTGATATCCAGATGATGTCAGCATGTGGCTCTTAGCTGCTGAGCTGCCTGTGGTCACTTCCAATCACCCCAATCCTTGAACAGCAATGGAGGCCTTTAACTTTGAAAACAAACGGGATGCATCCAATAAAGCAAGTGAAGAAGTCTGGCCCACGGTTATCTCACAGAGGGCTGAGCTCCCCTGGGGAGCCCAGGCAGCTTATCCAGCTCAAACCTCTAGTAAGAGGGAGAACCAATGGGGAGACTTTGAGAGACTCCTCTCTCCTAACACCCCTTGTCAACCTGCAGCCCCACGAGGACAAGGTCTGGGTCACTGTATTACTTGAAGGAGAAACAGAATGTGATGTTCAGAGGCCCAGGGAAGGTTCCAGATTGGTGCAACATAGTTGGTAGGCAAGAAAAGTCTCCAGCCAAGTTCTTGAGTCTCTGACACCTTCATGTACTAGGGAAGAGGCGGGTGGCATAGGGGTGGGGGAGGGGAGGGTGGAGGAGGGGAGGGGAGCTCCATAGCAACCACATCTCCTTCCACCTCACAGGAAAATCAAGAACCTATTGGGCTCACAGTTCTTCATCGGGGAGCCCTGAAGAGTAGACTCCTGAAATCCTGGGGGAGGGGAGAGAAATCAGGGAGCTGGCTGTAAAGTGACTACCACCCCTCGTCCTCATCACCCAGACACACAATCGTATAAAAACTGCAGGCTCTGGGATGACAGCTGCCAAACTGTCTGAAGTGTAGAAGAGCAAGGCACTTCTAGGAGAAGAGCCACCGACAAGCCACATGCCACCGAGCAACAGCGGTAAAAGCAATCAGGCAGGAAGCTTTGTGTTTCCATAGGGAACAACACCAAGGCCACAGGAGAGCTTCGGAGGGGCAGAACCCTGTGTACCGTACACAACTCCACGGAGAACAATGGAAGAGAATAGGTGCTTATGTGTACAAAATGAACCCAAAAGTACCACAAGATGACCTCAGCCAGGCCTCGGGGCAAGGGCAAGGGCAGCTGAGACAGGGGCTGGAGAGAAGGCAGACTCCTCGGGCACTGTATCCTTGACAGTCTCCCAAGTCCTTCCTAGAGACAAGCTGGAGTGACACCCATGGCAGGGCCACACAATGCTCACAGCAGACACTCAGAACTGAGGTTCTAGGCTAGTGTCAACAGACGGGTCCTTAGGGGGCAGGTCAGAGGGCGCAGGCGACGGTGTTTACTGGGGCTACAGGGCTGGGGCAACAGTGGATGACCTGGAGGTGCTTCCTGTTTTCTGTGTTTTCTATTATGGGCAATAAAAGTTAAAGCTTAATAATTTGAATGTTATTGAATGCCTGTACCTAGGAGACTTTTCTTGGTAAAATTTGGTAAGTGTGGGGCAGAGGTATACGAAAACTCATAATCTTGTCTTCCAGCTGGACCCCACCCTTGGGGAGTTAAACATTTGCAGGAAGAGGAAAGATGGTCCCTCCTTTGAAGAAGAACAGCTCCAGGTTCAAGATGGTGGCTACCCACACCAGCAACCCTCTTCCTCGACATCCTGCCACTGAGGCCCCTCCCTCAGAACCACCTTGGTCAGCTGTGGGCACGGTCCTTGCCTGGGGTAATGAAACATGAACAGAAATGGCATGTACTTGAGGAAGTAGCATTCGGCTGTGACCACTGGGCCATCTAACTAGTCCTCTTGACCTGGGCCAGTCTGGAAAGAAGGCAGTTACCAGAGGGACCCTCAACCAGCATTTGGAAGGCTGAGGCAGGAGGACTGTGAGTCTGAGGCCAGCCTAAGCTGGGGAGATGCTGTTCCATCCATGCAAGGGGATGCTGCCAACTGAAGCGGTGCCACAGGCATCCAGAAGACAGAGGTTCCATAGTACACAGGACAGAACTGTCTGGTCTAAAGTGACCACAGTGCACAGTTAAGGGGACACTGCAGAGGGGACATAGTACTGAAAAGAAGGACTCTGTATGAGCTCGAGCTAGGACTCTGCAGCCTGACCTACAACTGACAACTGCGGTTCAGAAAGCAGGGGTATGCCCTATCTCTATACCCCCAAACTTTAAACTCCTGGCCAGTAGCACATTAAAAAAGCAGCCTATGGGGTACTGAATAGCCAGACCCTTCCCTCACCCCCACACCCAAGTCCCCTTCTCTAAGCCACCTAAGTCTCGCCCACATCTGGCCTCTCCCAGCCATCTCCTCTGTGCCGATGCCTGTCTTCACGTAGCAAGCTGCGGCTCACCCATAAGAGCTCTCAGGCTCATCCACTGAGGACCCTTCCTCAGTGGTTCTTCAGCTGCCCCACCAGCCAGTGCTGCCGACGGCCCCCATGAGGCTGAAGGCAGCGAGTCCCTGGACCCACAGGCTGGCCTTGATTTTTGCCTTCCATGCCCAGTAGGCGCTCCACTGCGCTAGCTAGCACCCACTTTCCAGACTTCCATTGCCAAGGCTCAGCCTGGAGCCACCTGCCTGCCTCTTCCCTCCCTGGAATCCCCGTTCCCTTGCCGACTGCTCTGTGATTTGGATTTTCCTCCTGTTTAACAGTGCCAGGAACTGAAATGGCCTGATATAAAGACAACATATGAACAGAATTTTAAAGCCAGTACAAACATGAGAATTGTTTGGACAGCAGCAGAAAAGAACCAGATAGACTGGAAGCCGTATGTCTTTTTTTTTTTTTTTTTTTTTTTTAATGGGATGGAGATTCGATCCCTTAATTGAAAGTCAGCAACCTAAAGACCCCACCCATACTATGTGCCCCACCCAAGGGAGGCAATCAGGCCCAGGTGTGGGTCTCCCTCAGCACAGATGAGGCAATCTGACTGCATCAAACCCTAGGACCTTGAGCAAGCTGGTGGGGCCCGGAAGTGGCTCTCCTGGAGAACCTACATGGGCAGAGCACATGACTCATCCAGGAGTGGCAGCATCTATGGATGCACTGAGCTGGGGGGAGGCGGTGACCAACAATAAAGAGACCTAACAGAAGGATTCTGGGCTTCCCTCTACCCAGCTACTAGATGACCTGAGACCCACAATGTAGCCTGCTTCCTGGATGCAGTGCTCAGGGGCCCAGGAATGCAGTAATTTGGGCCTGGAGAGCAAGGGAAGCTTTGAGCAGGGAGGCTCTGGGGCTCTGAGGGAGAAGTCTGCTGTCCGTGGTTCATGCTTTTCTACTTACTTCAAGGTGCACCTACTGTTTACAGGAGCAGCTTTGCATGTATGCAGCAAGCACGAAGGGTACTGCCACTCAGAAAGGTCACACACCTGTAACTGAACTGTCTCCTGAGCAGCTAGTGCACCCTTCAACTGTAAACTCCCTTCTCGACCCCAGTCCCAGAAGCACCTGGGGATTCTGAAGCCACAAACATTACGGGGACTCCTGAACATAGATTTCCTTCTCTGTGGAACCCTGACACAGGGGAGCCCCTAAGCCACAGGTCCAGCCAAAGAATGTTAATAGTCCCATGAAAGGTGGTAGAGTAAAAACCACGAGCTGATGTGTGTGCATTACATGGTGTCCCAAGCTGAGCCAACATCCTCACCATCCTCACCAGCAGGAGGCACTTGAGCGTTCACAACAGAGCATGAGCCAGAGCTGGCCCAGCCTGCCTCAGAGAAGTGTCTACGTGCTGCCCAAACCTTAGTCCCAAGGCAGTGGCTTTACTCTTTATCCTCTGGTCGGCCGCAGGGTAGAAAGCCAAGAAGACCGGCTCTGATACCCACATGGCCATAGAGAGCTCTGACCTTGACCCAAAACTGCTCTCTGAGCTCACCCCAGAGCCCGGGATGGGCATTGTGAAGGAGCCCTGCATCCGTGGTCTTCTGTAACAAATGAAACACCACAGGGAGTGACTAAAAGCAAATCAGAGCCTTCCACGGTGTGGGTCTGTGGGTCGGCCTATTTGTTCTTCCTTCTCAGGGTAGGTGGGAGGACTGCACCCTGCCCTGGCCTCTCCAGTTCAGGAAACTGTTACACTCTCTGGCCCCCTGCCACATCGATAACTAGCCTCATCTCCTCTCTTTGGCACTCCCTCCTCCTCTTATCAGGACCTTTGTGACCAGCCTGGGTCCACCCAGCTAATAATCCAGGACAATTTCCCTGTCTCGGGATCACCCCTGTTGTGGCACTGTGCCCTCTGACCATCATGCACGCCAGCCGGGTCACACAGCATGAGGACCTGGCCATCTCTGGTAGGCTCCTTGTTCTGTCAGCTACAGCACCAAGGACTCAGCAGTGTTGCCACCCTGCGACACCGGACACTCTCGCAAAGTGCCCAGGGTAGAGAAGGGACAAAGGAAAACCTGCCCAGAAATTCAAGGGGCACCTAGATGGCTGAAGGAAGAATTAACATGGCACCCACACAGTCATGAACATAACCAAACATGCCTACGGGGTCCCTGATGAGAACAGAGGAAGCAGGGAAGAGGAGCAGGTGGTCCTGGACCTTGGACACCTAAAAACCCCGGCCTCAGACCCTGATCATGAACTATAAAAAAGGGTAATAATCTTGACCCCAAGTTCATACTAAGGTCAAGGAAAGATATGAAGGCCAGCCATGTCCAACTCCAGGGCTCCCTGCTCTGAGGCAGGTCCCATCCTGGACTCTGCTAACACTGTGTAGTAACAGACTCTCCAAGCATGGAGCCAGCTGGAACCTAAAGCTGGGCCAGCACCCAGGGATACCAAGGCCCTGCCAGGGCCAGACAATTTCACCATTTACAGGCCTTGGCGGGGGGGTTGTGACCTGGCCCCCGTCCCCATCCCAAATGCACTGTCTCAATAGGCAGCAGTTTGATCTGATAGCTGAGACCCTCTAGTTTCCAGAGATTCTGCAGGCTTGGATATGCTGGATATGACCCAAAGAAGTGCTAAGCCAACACCTGCAGATCCTAGGCGGCCTCATTCCCCCTCAGCCAGGTGAGGGAGCGGGCAGGGAGGAGGTGAAGCTGGAGGGGCCTGTGAGTGCCAGGCATTGCGCATGAGCTGAACTTCCTCTCAAACTTACCTCCTGCATCCCCCCCCCATACACACACACCCAACTCCCCGCCCTCCCATCCTCCCTCCCCCCTCAGCAAGGGCCTCCTCAATCTACAGCAACATAATGTGGCCTGTAGGGGGCTGTTCACCTGGCTGAACCTCAAATCTGCTGCGGCCTCTGGGATATTTGGGAGAGAGAGCCTTCTAGGGAGAACTGCTTCTGGTACCTCAGCCCACCCTTACCCCAAACCTGATAAAATCCTTTCTTGGAGCCTAGCCGTGGAGCCTTGAGGGCAAAGTCTTCCACAACTGAGGAACTGCCCTGAGTAAAAGTCAAGGGCACAGAAGACACTCCTTAAGGCGTGACTGGCTGCAAACATCCGGGCATACTGTAGCCTAGACAAGGCCTGCAGCATCGAGGTTCAGAATTAGGATAAACCCAGGTCCACTTGGTCATCCCTCAGTACTGACTTCTCAAGCAGAAGGAACCTTCTGAGAAACAAAGGGGATGAGAAAAGGGGTGTCTACAAAACCACAAAAGAGAAGGCTAGCTCCCAGAACACTAACTGTCAGGTAAGAGGAGAGCGCCCATGCTCAGAGAAGACTATGCATGCCAACAGTCAAGAGAAAAGACAGATGCTCACGGCAAAGATGACGGAAGTCTAGAGGATACCACCCAACCTCCAGAGGAGCCTGAACCTGCTAAGGAGAGAGAAATCAGCTGTAGGGCAGGACTGTGGAACAGGTATGAAGGCCCCTCTCTGGCGAGGATGAGCCTGAGACCTCAGGAGACCCCACTGTCCAGAGTCAAGCTCCAAGACTAGTAGCTGGCACATGCCCCCCACACCTCCTTTCTTCCCAGTGTTCATGCCCTGCCAAGCCCTGCAGCTGGGAGTCATGGCAACAGGTCCCAAACATCTGCAGTAATCCCTCAGAGCTCCACACCAGGGTCACAGCAGCCAACGGACCAACGCCAAAAACCAGGGCACTGTGCAGAAGAAATGACAAAAACATGAATAGGTTTCTCCAACAAGAAGAGAGGAGAGAAAGAAATGCCCGCCAGTCATCAGGAGCAACATATGCAAAAGGCACAGGTCTCCAGACTGTCTTCCTGCTGCCTGTGTGTCCACCCTCCAGCCTGTGACCTTCTGCTTCAGAAGCATGACTCACCTCACCATCCTGCCCCGTCATGCCTTTGTGTAATTTCTCACCACCTGGCACTGAGGCCCCTTAAAGATGCCGCCTCCCCACTCATGGTGCATACCCAGTCTGCTGTGCCCTGCCCTGCTGGCACACACACTGACCACCTGCCTATATTTCGCCCAAATGCCAGACACACCCTTTTTCTATAATCTACCACCAAATCCTCTCCCGGGAAGAGGGTACATCATCAAAAGGGTACAGAAGCCGGGGTACCGTGGGCCTGCCAGAGCCATCAGCCAGAGGCTTGCTCCAGATGCACCTCTTCCTCCTGGACCATGCACAGGTCAGCTGTGTCTTGCTGACTCAGGAAGGCAGTGAGTGTGCAAGAATGATCCCACCTGTCAGAGTGCAGCTGGAGAGGGGGCTGTGAGGCCAGTTCACAGCAGGTCAATTAGTTTTGATGTCTCAAACTAAAGCCCTCCGCATGACTGGCCTCCCCCTTTACCCTCCATATGAAGAGATGGTTTTATTCATCCTATACTTCCTAGGTGCTTCTGAAGACTGGTCAGGGGCCAGGTGGTTTCACCAATGGGACCTAACAGTGAAAACAATAGGAAAGGCTCCTGATCTTAGGGACGGTGAATAAGCAAGTCCTGAAAGGGGTACAGGCTGAGATCATGAGAGTCTGGGGGTAGAGGAGAGGACAAGCCTGCCAGGTACCAGAAGCAGTGGACACACACAAAGGACCGAAGGTAGGAAAAGAGCTGGAGATAGCAGAATTTGGACCTGAGAAAAGATCCTCAGTGGCTGGGCCACAGAATGGAAGGACTGAAGTAACAATCTGAGGCCTTAGAGGCCGGTCCTTTTATGGCTAGACTGTCTGAATCCAGGAATTCACCTTCTGGCTTAATATCATCTAAACCAAGCTTGCTGTCACCCACTACTCAGCATCCAAACTGAAAAGTCACCTGCCATCAACTGCTCCTGATGAAGACGTACACCAACCTGGAGCCACGCCAGAGTCCAGCCCCATCCTCCCGGTCTGTCTCTCATCCCTGTCTCCACAGAAAGGACTCACTGTGGTGTCCTGGCTGCCCAGAGCTGGAAGGAACGGCAAGAGGAGAAAAGCAGGTGCCTCTCGGCTGGGGAGTAGAGGATCCCAAGAGCACTGGTTGGCTGATTGCACATAATTAGGAAGAGAAAAAGAAATAAAAAAGCTCTTGAAAATTAGCTTCCCAAATGCAGATATAATTGCAAGTGTCCTTGCAGAGTGATTACAGTGTCGGCCCAATAAATGTTTTACCAGCAGCCCAAGCCCCTCCCTGTAGCAGAAAGAATGGAGCCCAGGAAGGTGCCAGGGCCAGGCAGCACCTAGACCAGTGCTTCCAATGGCCCAAGAGAAGCAACAGCGTGGGGACAGCAGACACCCAGGTCAGGGCCTTCCATTCTTCCTCACGTCCCCTTCCTCACAAGCAGAGTGCTACCAGCAGCCAGACCATAAGAAGACCAGCCTTGCCGCCTCCCCATCTCCCACAGCCAGGTGTTGTGCTCTAGGCCTCAGTCTCCCTTTCTGCAAATAGGTATGCTAGAGGAAGTTAGCTCCAGAGGTTGATGGGAGTTGATGGGGCCACCAGCCCCTCCCACTCAGCTTCCACAACAGCAGTAACCCGTTCTCAAACAGACAAGATGGAGTCTAGGAAGGCTAAACAGCCATTAGGTCAGCCAAGCCAAGAAGATGAATGCAACCTAGATCTGCTCAAATCCAAATCCGTGCTGTCATCACACCACGTCCTGGTGGATTCTGAATGATAAGAAAATGTCTCTCTGGCCTTCTCGGCCCAAAGCTCTTAGGCAAAGTCAACAGACCAGATCACACAGACCTCAGTGTCGGTGGGACCCTCCTGGCCAGGGCCAGGGTACTTGGGCCTTGTAGAAGTCTGGGTTGTTAGACTGCAGGTCTGGGCCTGTGAACAGGAGGTGCAGGGATACTCCGTAACTCTTATGGACATCTAGTATGAAGGGGGCCTGCCTAGACCCTACCCTGAGTCCCAGAGTACCCCTAGAAACCTTGGTCCACCTCAGCAGCCTGCACCACAGCAGTGGCTGTATCCCCAGCCTTGCTGTCTGTCTGCCTGTCCTCCAGTGGCAACAGGCTTTCCAGGCCTGCAACAGTTCTCCTTAGGACAAAGCCTCAGATCCACAATGGTCACAACCATGGTGAATGAGATACTGTGCAACACTCCAACACCTACTCTGAAAGCCAAGCCCCAGGCTGACTGGAGTTTTCTTAGTTCTAGGATACTCCTGCTGGCCAACATTCCCAGAATGGGGGAGGGGTAGGGTCTATGTCACTCAACTCTGAGAAGCCTTACTTTCCCCGACTGTGTATGGTAAGGCTAACTCTACCTGAGGACAGTCCCTGTGAGAGAGGACCAAGTTAGGATCTGAGATGGTCCAGCAACCCTGGAAGGAGGAAAGAAAGCCAGCTATAAACTTACATCCCTCTCATGACCTGCCTGGAAACCAACATGGGCTAGCTAGGGAGTCTGGGGTAGCCCGAGGCCAACCTGTGAATGCCACAGCTAGCCCAGAGACTGTGCAGGAGACATATCTCCCAAGATGAACTTATCCAGGGATATTTCAACTGTCCTCACACTGACCTGAGATACAAGGACCGTTTTATCCGTACATATCCTGACCCCAGCAGAGCACACAGGCTCCAAGCCTGACCCCATGCTCTTTGTCAGATGTTATACGAGAACCACACCTGCCATTTGAGAAGAGGTTTCAATGGCACGCTAGGTATCTTGAGATCAGGGCAGTAAATCGGGGGCTTTACACCTGTCATCTCCACGGATACCTCTGTGCACATTAAGAAAGTGGGAGAATAAGAATGTGCCCCCCCCTTGTACACTTGAATGCTTGTAGCAGGGAAAGAAATTTTGAAAGGATTAGAAGGATTAGGATGTGTGTCCTTGTGAGAAGGTTGTCACACACCACCAAGATGATAATGGACTAAGGCTCTGAAACTGTAAGCCAGTCCGCAGTTAAATTTTAAGAGTTGCCTCTGCCTTGGTGTCTCTTCACAACAACAGAACAGCAACTAACACTGAAGCTGGTACCAGGAGTAGGGTGTCGTGCATGCACACATGAATATGCACTATAAATCACCATAAATTATTTGAAAATTTCATATATTTGATCATATTCACGCCCCTCCCAAGTTCTCCCAGATCTGCCTCATTCCAAACTCACCCGACTTTTAGCGTTCCCCTGACCCAGGTAGCACTGCCCATACATATGCTCTTGGGTGTGTGGCCATCCAATAAAGTATCCACATCCTTGAAGAAACACCAATATTTATCAAACTGTTCAACAAAATAGAAAGGGAAGGAACACTGTGAAACTCAGTTATGAAGCCACTGTGACCCTAACACCAAAACCAGGTAGACACAGCAAAAGTAGGAAACTATACGTGGAGACATATGCAAAAGTCCTCAGTAACCTCCTTGCAGATGATTAATGCTTATTAAGGCCTGGCATCGTGGCACAGATCTATAATTCTAGCACTCAGGAGGCTGAGGTGAGAGGACCACCATGAGTCCAAGACCTTGTTCCAACCACATCCATGTCATCCTCAACACAAGCTCCCAGCTCCCCTGACATATCTTTGGGTTCTCGGACTTATTGTCCCTGTTGCCTTGGGATGCCCCACCCCAGCCTATCTGAAGCTAATTCCTCTCCTATTGCTCAGGGGTTCCAGCCTTTAGAAAAGCCTCCCTTGACCACAATGAGAGCTGCCCCCAGACTCCTACCTCTGCTCTTAATTCCCTGGTCCCAGCCGAAATGCTTGACACGATTCCCTGCCTACACAGATTAAAGCTCCAAAAGGCAGGAGAGCCACAACTACCTATAGTTCCAGGTGAATCCCAGGACTCTGACCTCCACGGGCACCTGTCTTCATGTACACCCCACACTGAGACACACACACGTACCCCCCCTTACAGGCCAGGCTGGCCTCAGACTCAGAGAGCTACCTGCTTCTGAGTCCTGACTGCTGGGATTAGAGGTGGGGACCACTGCCACCTGGCAATCTTTATTTTAAAGAATGTAGTAAAAATGACTCGGAAGAGGAAGGACGTCGTTTAGAATCATAATGGTGTATGTGTAGTGATAGCATAGAAGACTGAAAGAATCCTAAGAATTCAATAATAAGATTACAACCCAAGAGGCAACAGGAGGTCCATTCCATAACAATTAAAAATAATCATCCTCTATTGTACTTTGTCCTCGGGCAAGCCAACATCTTTGGAAATGTTTTCTATACTTGGTCACACACAAAAATTTACATATGAAATCAAATGTCAGGATTTGCTTCAAATATACCAGAGCAATAAAATAAAAATAGGCATTGGTTAATACCTTGTAATGTCTAAGGAGGAGTGGGACACAGGGCTGATCTCATCGACATTTCTGTTATGTTAGAAAATTTTACAATGAAAAAGTTGGTAAGAATAAATTTTGTACTTGTTTTGTTCTTTGGTTTATTGAGAGCCACGCTCTGTAGCCCTGGCTAACCTGGAACTATGTAGAACAGGCTGGAACTCACAGAGATCCACCTGCCTCTGCCTCCTGCACTCCTTAGGATTAAAGGCGTGCTACTCCGCCAGCCCTCAAAATAAGCATCTGAAAGATCATTCTAAGGGGCTGGGGCTGTAGTTCAGTGGGAGACGGTTAGACTTCTGGTCACCAAGACCCTTGCTATTAGACTGTGTGCTTAACACTGGCCAGCAGCAGCCCCACCAAAAGAAGGGGGAAAAAGAGGAAAGTGGGGGCAGAGCGCTAAAGGATGGGGGTGACGGAGGAGCGCTAAAGCCAGTATAAAATATAAATATGGACTCTGTTTACACCACAATGCCAGCAGAAACCAAAATGCTACATGTACTATAACACACAAGAAGGACATGCTGGGCAGGCTGGTGGTAGAGTCTCTTCAGGCTTTGGTTTGATGCTCTCTGCCGAGGGCTAATTTCAGGGAGGGGATGACATCCTAGGTCTCCTTCAGCTGGGGCTCAGTGCAAGCCTCCGCAGCTGGGGCCCTTCTCACAAACAAATGGGAAAAGGGTGGAGGAGGAAGCGTTGGTCAAAGGGGGGAGGGGCACTGAGGAAGTCAGCCTGTGGGTCTTCACCACAGGCTGTCTCTCCCTGAACCTCCCCAGCCCTCCACATGCCTCAGCTCCCCACTCTGGCTGGCAAAAGGCAGGAGAGAGACATGGCCCAAGATCAGTCCCTCCAGGTTTAAAGGGCCACAGTAGCCACCTGCTCTAGACTGGTCCTGAGACTGGTGATTGACAATCAGCCCTCAAATGAATCTTCAGTCAGGGGGGAAAAAAAGTTTAAGTGAGAATAAATCAGAATCATACCGCTCACTGCGCTAGAACCCACCCCCACCAATTCGCTCCTAGCCTCCTCATCCCCAAACTGCTGATAACCCGTTTTACAGAGCTCAAGTTTGGCCATGCCCTACGTGCTGGTCTGCCTCCTACACGGTGATGGCCAGGTCCTCAAGTCCCTCCCAGCCTGAAGAAGGCAGTGGCTCTGACTGTGGAGCCTCTCTGCAGAGCAAGAGGGACATCAGACTGAACATGTGTGTCCTGCCGAAAAACTCAGAGATTGAAGCCTTACTCTTTACCGAAACAGTGTTTGGACAGGTCTTTGGGAAGTAATTAGGTTTCGGGGTTCTATTGTAAAGATGGGGGCTCCCATATAGGATCAGCACCCTTATTTAAAAAAACAGATCAGTTTGTTCTTTCTCCTAATACCTGAATACATGCCTAGAAAGCAGAGGTGTGTACACTTAGGAAAAAAGCCTGCCCTGAACTTCCAGTCTCCGAGCAGGACAACTGCACGTTTTGAGCCCCCAGGCTGTGGTATTTGTTTAAAAGGCCAGAGCTGACTAAAACAAGGGGAAAGGGTGACTATGAGCCCCTTGGGAAGCCAAGCCTCCAAAAGAGACTGCCAGAGCACCAGTGTTGCCCAAGAACAGCAAAGGTAACCTGTCTCCCTGAGTTATTCCCTAGACACTGACAATTCAAGTCAGCACAGAGGGGGAAAAGTGCAGAGAACCTCACACACACTCACAATGCACCCTGCTTCTGGGGAGTGATTTAGTATAACTCACTTTAGTGCCATTTGTTTTTGAGCATGGGTAGTTCTCTCTCTTTCCCTCCCTACCTCCTTTTATTTTCCCCATGGGAAACAGGGTCTTGCTATATTGCCCAGGCTGACCTTGAATTTGAGATTCTCCTGCTCTGACCTCCCTAGTATTAAGGTTTCGGCATGAACTACCACACTCAACTTCTGGCGGTTTGTTAATGTGACCCCACCCCACCCCCACCTCATTTATTTATTTATTTATCTATTTATTTAGGAGTAGGACCTTTTAACAAAAGCTGTTTGGTGTCTTTCACAGTCTGCCTGAACCAGGCCCCCAGAGGCTTCTCAGAACTGCATGGGCCAAGTCACTGACTTACTGAGCCTGGTTTCAGTTTCTAGAGCTCTAACTTCAGCAGCTGATTAACCTAGACCTTCTTCAAGACCTCACATGGCCTCCTATGCCAGGGCTGACCCTGCCCTGAGGTTCTTCGGAAGTTCAGCCTGACAGCTGGAAGCCCCATAGCTAAGCAGTAGCAGAGACTGGCAAACTCACTTCCCAGGACCTTTGAGCTGGATCCTCAGAGGAACTATAACACATCCCCACATAGCCAAATGCAGAGTGGGCTGAGCTCTGACCCTAGTTTCTGCTTCCCTGGGCAGCTCAAGACCCAAGAGGATTCTTCCCAGCAGACAAGACAAAGGTCGGGTCAGCCCTGTTGTCCATCCATGGTGGCCACAGTAAAGCTGGCTGGGAGCAGCCCTTTTTATCAGAACTCCCCCAGCACAGCCTCTGCTTAGCAGTCAACCTGGCCATTACTACAAAGGTCCACACCTAGGAATCTGTAGATTCCAGTAGAAGTACCCACAGAGGTTGAGCAAGCCTATGGAAGGATCCAAACAAGCCTCCTCTTCCTCTGGCCCCAGGAAGGACCATAAGGCCCCAAACCCTAACCAGGCCTCACTGGTGCTACCTGCCCACTTTACACAGGGTCCTCGGTGGGAAGACTGCAGCCTAGTGGCCACTGCCTCCAATTTTTCCAGGTAGAAATGTTGGGGGGGGGGCAGTGGCCTCCCACAGCTCCCATGGGACTTGCTCAGTAGCCAGATGCCAGGGCCATTGGAGGTGGGCCCCCACAAATCTATGCCCTCCCCCCTCACCACCGGACCAGCCACTCCGCTGGATCCAATGACCCAGTTGATTGGTGAAAGCTGCTCCTGGCTCACAGGATCCTCAGGGATCCTGGCAGATACACAGCTCAATTCTCCCCAAGCACAGCCAAATGGCAACAGGCCGATGTGTTTACAGAACACATGAACTGTTTCACTCCAAAACACTTCAGTGTCAATACCCCAAGGTCTGCTCAGCAACCTCATCCTTCACTCTAAGGTGCTGGGAAGCCTCCCCCAAGACCCTGTGAACAGGGCAGGAGGATGCCAGCTTCCAGGGTATCCACCCACCAGCCTTCAGCCCTGGCTCCTTGGATGCACCTACATAGACCTACCATAGGGGAAAAACAGAATCAGGCTGATTTGAGGACAAAGGCGGCCAGTACAGAGGCTCTGACTCATGGGGGCATTCATCTTTCTCCTCTTAGGAATAGTGTCCTGGTTATAAGCAGTGTGTGTGTGAAATCTCAGGTCCCTAACCAGGGTCTTTACTGTCTCCAGAACTGAGAGATGATTTATAGTAGCCTGGCTGGCAACTGAAGGCCATGTGAAGAACAGAGAGGCCCTCTCCCCACTCCCCCTCCCACCTCTAGGAAAAGCCCCAGCTTCTTTGGGGAATCTACCTTGTCACCACCAAGGCCTTGGGGCAGGGAAGAGCCCATCCCCAACACTGGACACACATCACTCCCTAGATGAACCCCTGGTTCAGAGACAGGATGTGGTTTAGGATGACAGATAAAAGTGAATCTGATGCTTACGAACCTGGGCCTGAGAACCTAGGACCCAATAGCTGGCAAAGCCAGCTCTGAACCAACTCTAACACCCACAAGCTGTGTGACACCAGGAAAATTCAACGAGGAAACTAGGGTACTGGAAACACAACCTTCACAGGGTTGTGACACAGAACAAATGAAGAAACACACTAAGGAACGCAGTGCAACTCCCTGCACAGACTTGAAGCCAGCTGTGAGGACTCACCTCAGTGCACGGGTCTGAGAATAAACCAGGGGGATAACAGCAGGGAAAGAGACAGACAGACTGCAAGGACCATCATTTGAGGCCCTGGATTCACCTATGCCTGAGAGCGGATTCTCCGTGAATCAAATACTACTGAGAGCCAGCACGCCCCCCCCCGCCCCCATCACAGGACCCAGGTAGCAACCAGGTTTCTGCCAGAACCCATCTCCCCTTCAGCGTGCAGGACCAGTCATACAATCAATTTGCCCCTTAGACCAATCGCCCCATCCCCACAACTCACCACACTTGCTGATTCGAGGCACCCACAGAACTGGCTACATCCCAAAAGACTGCCTCAGGTGAAGGGACACCTACTCAATCCTCCCTGCCTATCAGAGTACTTAGAAACCAAAGAATTCTTAGCAAGGCCAAATGAAACACCACTAGAATGGAGCAAGGGGAACGGCTCACCTTGGGGCCTACCAACAAAAATATCTCATCAACGACAGGGACAGGGTCCACCAACCATGGCCAAGAACAGAACTGACCCTGACTCAGCATTGTTCAGGTCAAGAGAGAGATTCTTGAGGACCCCAGAGCTGTAAAGGCAAACATTCACCACAGTAACCTACAAGGCCTGCCTGCTCTGAACTCAAACCTGCAAAGACCTCTTTGTAGCTCAAGGGTTCTAAACCAGTGTTCCTCTACCACCATGTATCCTAACACTTCGCCTGCAGAACACGGTGTGACTCAGGTGGCTGAGGGCAGCTCCTTCCAGGGCTAGCCTCTGGCCTGCAGGACAAAGGAGGGAAGCCTATGCATGTTCAATACCTTTGATGCACAGGTATCAAGAGCAAGTCCAACCAGGACGGGAATGAAGGACCCAAGACTTAAACATAGCCACCCGGAGAAGAGGTCCATGGAGGCTGCAATCCTCCAGTGAGCAAGATGCCCACTGTCCCCTGCTCTGACAGGAATCTAGCCAAGAAGCCTCTGAGGCTACATTCCTGACCTGGTCAGTCTTTCTTTCCTTCCAGGGATGCTGAAGCTAAAGTTCCTACAAAGCTTCTTAGGCCTTCTTAGGCCAATTCAAGAGTAATGGTTCCTGCAAGGCAGTGGTAGCATACACCCTTAATCCCAACACCTGAGGAGGCAGAGTCAGGCAGATCTCTGAATTTGAGGCCAGCCTGATCTACAAAGTGAGTACCTGTCACCCTATGCAATGCATAGCCAAGGATGTAGGGCTATGCAATCACAAATACTGATATTCAAATTCCATAGCATGAAGGAACTCGAAACTCCAGAAAGGGATCTTTCTGGGCCTCGCTCTCCACAGAGACCGAAAGTAATGGATGGCATTGCAAACACTCAGCTGCATGGCTGCAAGCAAACCACAGCTCTGTAAAGGGCTGCTGTGTGTTCCAGGAGGCTCAGCTCCCGTGGCTTTAAAAGCTCTCCTGATCCTGTGCACTACCGGCAGCCCATGATAGCTCTACCACCCTGTGAAGGAACCACCTGCCACCAGCTGAGGCACCTTCAGATTTCCAAATGCCAGAAGCTAGTGGACCTCTCTACCTACCCCCACAGTTTCAACCTTTCCCAAAGCATTAAAGGGACTAGCTACGCAAACCTCCTTGAACACATGTAGCTGAATTTGGTCCAAGATGAGGTAAAAAGGAGAACAATTTCTGTTTCCACACCAAACCACGAGGCAACAGGCCAGGGGGATCCCATAACAAATATCAGGACCCCAATACAATTTTTAAGCTGTACTGTCAGTCAGGCCAGGCTCAAATCTGAGCTCACCCCCACCCACCGCCACCACCGGCTCTATAACTGGGGCTATTTCATTCTTTAGAGCCCCGTTTACCTTTCTAAGAGATGTGTGAGGTAGTATAGGAAGATGGAGGCACTTCATCCAGTCCACGTAAAGAAGCTCTGATCCCAGGGGCCTCTAGGACCCCAGCTTGGCACACTGAGACCAAACCATGGCCCTACCGCTGTTCTGACCCCAGGGGTGGCTGGTGTGGCATGCAGCAGACAACCATGGGTACTGATTCAATGAGTATGTAAAGGAGTGAATGGTCCATTCCCCAGGGAGGAGTAGCCTGGGAACCTCACTAGGACAAATGACCCATTTTATATGTCGCCATGTCCCCACACCTCAGGAGCCCAGGCCTGGCAGCTGGGTCGAAACAAGAGTGAAAAATAGAAATGAAAGTGGAACTGACCCCTGACCGGACCCCACCCGCCACCCTCAGCCTCTCCAGAAACCAGACAGCGAACCCCCCCATCCCCATCCTGCCCTGAGTAAAAGCCTTCAGGAGAGAGGGCTACCTGTCTCCCGGCCTCTTGTTTAGTCTTAGGAGAGGACACTATCTTCCCTTCACTGAGCATCTGCAGCACTTGGCACCCCCCCCATTCCCAGAAGGCAGGTGCTGGGGCAGGAGGGAAGAATACCATTCACAGTCATCGAGCCAGCTGGCCAAGCCTTGAGCTCTGAGCTCAGTGCCATCTCCACCGCCCACCACCCTCCGGGACAGCAAATGCACACTGAGGATGCTCAGCTTACAACCCTTCGGTTTTCTTCTGAAACTGGGTACCAAGTGCATGGAGGATGGATACTTCGTTTAAGACAAGGTGACCCGGTGTCGGGTGGAAGCAGTGTGGTTTTTCAAGAGTCATTCAGCCCCCAAGGGGGAATCCTGACTCTCTCCGAATCTAAATTCTCTCATCTGGCAAACACAGGCACCACCCACCTGGGAGAGTCGGTTTCCCATTTACAATCACGCTAGGTCTGTGGAGGTTCCCAGCAGCCTCTCGGATCCAATGTGAGCTACTCACATACAAGGGAGGAGAGAGGAAGTAAAACACACACATTAAGTGGCTCGGCAGCCACCTGCACAAGCCAGCTTCCCAGCCTGGGCCTAGGACAACTATGAACGCCACACAGTCAGCTGGTGTTCAGAAGCTATAGAGGAAAGCATCTTGGGGCTATGTCTCCTTTTCTCCCTCTGGCCTTGTGCCTCCTCTGATATCTGGTACTGCATGATGCCAGGCCAGGTCCCAAAAATGTCGCCTTCCAGCCTCACCGGTGCACGCCAAGGCAAACCAGCAGCCAGAGGCAAGAGATCTTGAAAGGTGTGGAGAACGGATTTTCCAAAAAGTGCCGACCTGTCTGGTGGCTCTACCTTCCCTCTCTCCCATGAGCTGGGGCTCCAACAAGGCATCAGATGACCTCTAGCTCATGGTAAACGTGGTGTGAGCACCAGGGATAGAGACCTAGGCATCAAGATCCCACAGCGGAAGACTTCGTGCACAGACCACCTGCCTGGGAATCTCTGTTTCCAATGTGCCTATCTGAGAAGGCCCCGCCTAAGAAGCAAGGACCTGCCCAGACTTAACCCAGTGCTGACTACAAGTGAGAGTTTTGTTATGATGTCCAGTAACACAGTAAATGTCACTTTGCATCTTTCAGAAGAATCGCCAGGACATTCCACCTGCTTTCCTGGAGAAGCTTCACCTTCTGGATGAAGATGAAGCTAGGTATGTGTCTGGCCAAGAGCTCAGGTGTCGTCAGTTTGGCAGGCTGACACGCACGGGGCCAGTAGCACGCTAAGACTACCCAAAGAAGCACAAGCATCAGTTGGGTTTTCCACAAGCCCTAGGCTCTGGGCAAGGCCAGCTGGCCTGGGCCCACAGTTCCTGACTTCCTAAACACAAAGGTGGAACTGAGCCAGGCCAGAGGGGACCATACCTTCTCCTGTCCTCTGCCCCCCAGAGCACGGTGGCAGATCTTTCGGATGGTAGGAAGGTCACGTGACCACCCACATGGCCTCCATCGGACTTCCAAGGAACAGGCTCTGGATGTGAAAACCCGCCTGCAATTATACCCAAAGCTGCCTACCCTTTCCTCGATGGCTGCTTTCAGTCAGAGTGAAACCCGAGGCTGTGAACAAGGCTCTGCACTCCCAGGCAGGGGACTCTGCCCACTCTGTGGATCCCTCAGCATCTCCAGGGAGTGCTCGGCCCTGGTCAGTGAACACCATCTCCTGGAGAGAACTTCTCTGACTAGAGAGCCGAGTGGCCTCAGCTACCCCAGCACAATCCTCTCCAGTTACGGAGCATCCAGGCTCCTTGCAGTGTGTGTGGTGTGCAGACATGCTGGCTCACCTTTCCTTCCACAGGCACAAGTAGAGAAAGAGCAGAACCCAGCACAGGGGTTGATGCTGAGCCAACGAATGAGGCTAAGCCAGGACTTATTCTTTCCTCCCTCCACCTCAGGTGCTTCTCTCCTGACCCAGAGGACTTCAGAGTCACAAGGAGCTTTGGCTGAGCCAGAGAACAGCAGAGGCTTCTGAAAGCACCAGGCAGCTCCTTGGCACCATCATATGCCTCTGGGTACCTGTGTTTGTTGCACCCATGGTAGGTATCTCACAGTCTCTCCCGCCAAGGAGCACACTTTTTAAAGAGACAGAATGCAAAGCAGAATAGTCAAAGGAAAGACAAGCCTAGCAGTGTGTGTGTGTGTGTGTGTGTGTGTAGGGGATGTCTCAGAACATCACAGAAGAGCAGATGGAACAAAAGAGGAAAGGCATCTCTCAGACGCTCTTGGAGAAAGCCTTTGGCCTGTGTATCCTGATCCACACTCAGGGACAACTAGTGGCTTAGCAAAGTCCATTAGGTGTGCCCTGGGACACTCTGAGCAGTTTATAGGGTGGGGTACCCAGCATGCACAGGCTTAGAGAGGGAGGTGCTGAGGCAGGAGTCTTGTGGGGGTTCTCTCCTGGGAGTGATTCTCAAATCCTCACTTATCTGGAGACAGATCCACCCCCCTAGTGAACCTTAAAAACAGGTGGTGGGAGGGTAATGTGGGGTGGGGGAGGGGGACATCACAGGCTTGCAGCTTGGCACCATAAGGGGCCCAGACTCCAGCCTGTGAGGCCCTGCTGGGGAGACGCAGGCCACAAAGGCTGCTTTCTGAGAAGGCTCAGAACAGGCAAGACAAAGCCCCAGACAGATTCAAACAGCCCAATGGGAATGGCCAGACCTGCTCCAATACAATCATGCCCTCACTCACAGATCCCAGAAGCGGCCTGTTCACTGGGAGACTAGGTCCAGCAGTTAGGAGGGGACTCGAGCCTTGGGGCAGGGCCTACTGTGTGACCTCTTACTAGCCTCTTCAGCCAGCTGGTCTTGGTTTCTCTCTCCCAACACCTTCCCCAAAGCTGGCTCTCCAGAAGCCCTGGAGAGGGAAGGCTGGGGTAAACCCAGTTCAAGCAGAAAGGAAGACCCTCAAAGCATAGCTCTCCTGGTGAAGGACCTGTTTCCTAAATCCAGGATTACTTTTTAGAAGGATGTGCCTAAGTATTCTCTCAGAATGCCAGTTTATCAAGGTGAACAAGACAAAAACCCTCTTTATATCCTACCAGAGGCCACATCACTAAGTTTCCATTGAAGGCCCCAAACCTGTTAATTCATGTGAGGGTAACAACAGGGGAACCCGGGAGACCTAATGATTAGGAACAGGAGCCGCAGGGTCCTGAGCCCAGCTGTGTTTGGTACCTGTGGAACCCCTAGGTCTCACTAGAGTGAAAAGAACTGCAAACCAGGGCACTGTGTGCTGTGCAGATGAGTTGTATCCCCTCCCACCCAGTCACCCTCTGAAACTGAAGCAGTAAAATTGTTTCAGAACGGCAAGAAAAAGTAGAATGTCTGTGACCTCTGACCCAACACCTGTCAGTGCAACACCCAGGCAAGGGACGGGGCATCAGTTTAGGGCAGCAGAAGGTAACCTCAGGATAAGAAAAACGTTCCATCCTTTGAGAAGCTGAGCCACACTGCATATGCACAGACAGACAGACACACACACTGGGGGGAAACAAGCAAACAGACACACACACACACACACACAGGGGAGACAGACACACACACACACAGGGTAGACAGACAGACAGACACACACACACACACACACACACACACACACTGGGGTGAAACAAGCAAACAGACACACACACACAGGGGAGACAGACACACACACACACAGGGGAGACAGACAGACAGACAGACAGACAGACACACACACACACACACACACACACACACACACACACACTGGGGGGGCCGGGGGGACAGACAGTCAGAGAACAATACAGAAGCCCGAAAGGAAGCAGCAATGTGGAATTTCTCCTAGACACACAACCCCATGCATCAAGCAATTGCACCATGTAAGGGGTGGCTGGCTGCATGATCCCTTTTGGTCACATCAACACCCATGGAGACAGCCTGCTGGGTTCCCTGAGCAACTGAACTGAGGTGGGGGATGCAAAGAAAGGACAAGCTGGCTCTTCAATGTGTGTTTTGGGCCCTCTGAACTTTGTAGCATGGGCCTGTATTTTAAGAGGGGTGTGGGGAGGGGGGCCTGGTAGTGCACACCTTAGTTAGATCCTAGCTCTTAGAAAGCAGAGACAGACAGGTCTCCATAAGTTAGAGGCCAGCCTGAAGTACAAAGCGAATTCTAGGTCAGCCAGGGCTACATAGCTCAGGATGGCTTTGAACACTCTGTGTAGCCAACCTTAAACCTCTGATCACCCTGACTCCACCTCGAGCATGCTGGCATTACAGGAGCACGCACCTCCACACCCAGGTTTATGAAAGATCAACCCCAGGTGCTCATACATGCTAGGTAATCATTGTACTGACTGGCCTTCACCTCAACCCTAAATATCTAAAAAGAGGGAAAATCAGAAACATTAGCTAATAATAGTATCAGGATTATTAATGAAGATGGCATTTTCACAAAGCACAGAATAAATGGATTCTTTGGAATGACCAACCCCCCCCCAAAAAAAAAAAAAGACTACCTCCTTGCATTCATAATTCCCTCAGATTCTCCAGCTAAGAGGCTGCAGCAGCCTGTCATAGGTTGCTGAGCCAGAGCTAGGTGATAAGGAACAGCCACCAGGCAGGGTGGACCGTCTCTTCAGCCTGACCCAATGACCTGAAGTTCAGTTCCACAAGCCCCACCTCCTAGCAAGATGGTCAGTTAACAAGTATCACAGATCATACCTGTAAAACCACTAAAACTTAATCCAAGGTCACTAAATCATACAAAGCCACATGGATGGTAAGCTATGAACCCAGCCCTTGGAAACCCAGGCAATTTTTAATCAAAGATGTCTTCCCCCACCACCCCAAGCAGGTCTAGTCTGTACCCAAGAGCCGGAGAAAGAGGTTTATTTACAAGGCTGGGCACATTTTTCAGGTGCTGCTGTAAAGTGAACCTGACTCAATACGCCTCTCTCCATCACCGCTCTGAGATCATGGCAAAGCCAGCCACTGAAATACACAGAAAAAACGCCAGGCTGCAGACCAGCATCATTCAATCCTGGTAATGATCCTCTGTTCTCCTGCAGAAGCTCCTAGAATTTCAGCCCAGAATACTCAGCTATTTCAGCAGAAAGCAACCTCCAGATGGCTTTGTTTTAAAGGATAAAATAGGGCTGGGGGTGTGGCTTAGCGGCGCTCGCCTATCTTACACAGGTTCAGTCCTCTAGCTGAGGAGAAGGAAGACTGCCAGGTGCACTTGGGAGTGCCTAGAAACCCAACACTGGGGAGGAAGCCAGACAGAATGAGCAAAGGTTCAAGGCCAGCCTAGGCTACATAGTGAGACTCTCTCAAATCATGGAGGTGGGGTGGGATGGGAATGTACAATCCTAGGGGAAGAGACACACCCAGAAGCATTCTCCAAAGTTCTCCAAGCCCCATGAGCACCACGCACCAACACTGCATTGTACTTCAACCCACTGCCTAATACCTGCCCTGCACTCCAGCAAGTGCTTGGTACACATAAGGATCAACAAAATCCTGGGTCCTTTCTGCGACTTGTATAAAGAGGGGTGCTGGTGGGTTAGGACACAGAGATAACTAGGTCTAAGATGTCCCCGTGAACCCATTTCCCCAGAGCTGAGGTAGACCAGATGGCCTCCAGGTTTCTCAAGGACGAGAGCCTCCCAGACATGAAGCAGGAGCCTCCAAAATGGTTCATCTTAGCTTGGCAAGAAGGACACTGAACAAACAAGGAGGCAGTTTTCTCCAGTAAAGACTCAGGCTGAGCTCACATAAGCCTTCCAACCAGTGCCCCAGTCCCTCACAGGTCCCACGCCTGGATTTCCCCATTTCTATTAAGAGAGTTTGCATGGGATACGACATTAAGATCTACCGTGGAAAGCTGGGTGTGGTGGCTCACATTTTTAATCCTATCACTCTGGAGGCTGAGGCAGGAAGGTCATCAGGTGTTTGAGGCCAGAATGGGCTAGAGGGGGCAATGTCTCAAAGTAAACAAAATTACAGAATATAGGCAGGGCTAGCCATCACCTCATACCAAAGATCATCCACCTACAGCCCAGGTCTCCTAGAATGAAGATGGGGAGGACATGGAGGAAAGGCTTAACCACCAAAGAAGGAAACCCAAGCCAGCCAGCCAGCTACCCTCACCTGAGCACTCCCAAGGCCCAACTCAGTTTCTCTACTCCCCCCGCCACACCCCCCCCAGAACCTTGACTACCCATCTTGGAAAAGCCACAGAGAGGAGGGATGAGGTAGCTTCCAAGTCACTTCTAGCTGGGGATCAGAGAGGCAGGCGAGAATGGCAAAGGAACTTAGCCAGAGTGTATTCCTGTATGTGGGGAGGAGACACCAAGGAGGGGAATGAACAAGGCCACTGGAAACAGGTTGGTCCAAACCCCATCTGTTGGCCAGCCAGAGGCCCCATGATATCAGGGCACATATGTAAAGGGTTGGCTTTTGTACCTGCCTTTGATAGGTAGGGCACCTCCCAGGAACTGGCCCCAACTGCCTACTCACTCGCCTCAAAAAAAACAGAACCTGTTACATTGTAGAGGGCATAGCTTGACCTGGAAAGGGAAAGCGTCCCTAGAGACACTGAGCAGCAGCTGGACATTAACAAGGGTAAGAGTGACTGAAAAGAGAGGCTCTGTTCTCTGAGCAAGTCTCAAGGTCTCGGGGTGGACTGTGAGCTCTTACAGGAGACATATGGACCATGCCCCTCTGGCACCCTTGACACTGCCCCTCCCCCCACCTCAGTCCGTAAACCAAGGGCTAAATGAGATGAGCTCCCCTGAAAGGGCCTGACCATCAACTAAACCAGTCATCCCAGTACAGTCGAACGGCCCTCATGGATGCTGCTCTGAACATCTGGAACACAGTTCGAGTCATTTCCCAATATCCCTGGCCCTTTTTGTCAGGAAATTCATAGTCAATTCACCAGCCATCAATACACAAGCACTGCACCCTCAACTTCTGAATGTCAAGAACAGGACGGTGCCCATTCTGTGTCTCCGGAGCCACTTAGAACACTCCAGCATTCACAATAAACAAAACACAGCAGAGTGGGGGTGGGGGGTGGGGTCACTATCTCAACAGTTGTTTAGTTAATAATGTGGCCACCAGGGGGCTCTGTCCTGAAAGTAAAGAAGCAACAGAAAAACTCTTTCTGGTGTTTTCCTTCTTAAGCTTCAGCTACAAAGCACTGAAAGCTACACTCATAAAAAACGCACATTAGGATTCCAGGATGGCTGGGACAACCCAGAGACTTTCTGCCATCTCTCTGAAGCCAATATGTGGGCAAAGGAAGGCAAGTAGACCTTGAATTCAACCACGTTTCCTGAGAAATCAATGCTCAATAAAGATTTCACTGAGATGGGCTGACACCCTGGGGGTGCCCTGAGACCCCCGCCTGTTCTCTTTAAAGGAGAGAGGGCCCACCGAAGGGCGAGCCAACCTGCAGGTCTGGCAGCCAGTCCTCAAGTCTCTGCTAGGATTCTCTTGCTACAGCCTGCTAATCAGAGTAAAACACACAAGGCCGAGGACAAGCCCCGGGTATAAATAAAGGGTGACACAAACCTATAGTGTCAATAAAAAGGATGTAAAGGGATGATCTGGGGTTTCCCAAGAATTATTTGACAGCAGGGGGAGCTCTGGTCCCCTCGAGTCAGAACTGGACATTCAGAACATGACAGAGGGGCTTCTCCAAATATTTCTGCTGTCTAGGGCAACCTTCTCACGGTGTGTTTATTTATGGTACAAGCGTCCAACTGTCCTTAAAAAAAGAAAGAAAGAAAGAAAGAAAGAAATGTTCCATAAGCCCTGGGCTTTTCCAAAGCTCTGGCCTCGAGTTCCTCTTGATTTCCTTATGAATTCTGGGCTACACTGAAAGCCCTGCTGACCGTGAAAAGCCTGCTTTCTCTTAAGAGGCCTGTCTGGGAGACTCGGCCAAACCCACAAGGGAACTAAGGGGTGCAGAAGCAGGGCCCCCTTATAAATAGGCATTATTCCATCCAGTTGTGGTCAAAGAGGGCCTGTAAGGCTCGCCTGGGGCAGAGAAGCAGCAGGCTCTTGGACAGCCATGAGGGGCAAGGCAGTTCTCTATGTACCAACTCAGACTGCAAACTAACCTCTGCGCACCAAGGGGTAAGGAACTGTTCAATTCTCCAAAATTCGGGGCATCCACCAGGCATGGAACTACAAGGGAAGTCCATTCTCAAAAGTCAAATCTACCAAGTGGAAAGACTACTTAACAAAAGGTTCCCGCCCCGAGTTTGCAAAAGGCGTTGGGGGCTAGATTCTCTTAGGCTTTCATTGAGGAGATGTAACCAAGCTCTGCAGAGAGGCAAGGCACACCTAATTCAAAGTACCCAGCACTTCTGTAATGTATTAAGAGCAAGATCTATCAAAGCCTTCGGTCTCTGTCACTGAAGCACCAGCGCGGGGAGAACGAGGTGCTCAGCCCGGATGGCAGAAGACAATTCTACCCTATATGGGTCCACCCATCACTTTCTACGCTCTGCCACTCCTTGGCCCTGGGGCCACAGGCAGGTACCCCACCTCTCTGCTGATAGGTGTCCCTCTTCTCACACACGTGGCCCAGAATCACCACCCAGGCTAATTTGCGAGGCTGCTGCGAGGCTCTAATGAGACAGCAAATCACCACAGACAAGCCAAGTATCGCTACTCATTTCAACTGGGCTCAAGCCGGCTGATATGCAATGACAGCTTCAGGAGCTGTGCTCACGCGAGGCACGTAGTAGGCTCCACACAAACGCGGGTACCCTGCTCTACTAAGGGGAAGGAGAGGGAGGAAGAAAAACACACCGGTCCAAAAGTACCCTCAAGCCCCTGACTGCTGGCGTGGACTCCCCGATTTCCCCGGTCCCACCACCCTGGACGGCCAGGGATCTCCCGGCACGAGACCCCGGTGCACCTGAGAGCCGCGGTCCGAGCCCAACGCCCACAGCCGCCACGCTCCCTTCGGACACAGCCCGCGGCCCCCCGCGGCCACCTTGCTGCTCGGAATCAGCCTCCGCGCGCGCCGCTCCTTCCCCGGTCGCCGCCGTCTGCCCCGCGCCCGCCGAGGGTAACCGGGCTCGGGCCGCGGGGGGTCCCCGAGCCGCGTCCCTCCTCACCTGCACAGCTCCGCGAAGGCCTGGAAATTGAGCTTCTTGACTTTCTTCTCGCTCAGCCAGTAGCCAACTCTCTTCCCTTTCAGGAAGGTCTGCATCTTCTTCCTCCTCGGCCCGGGAGCCTGGGTCCGGAGGAAATCGCCCACAGGCCGAGCGTGTGGGGCCGGCGCGCGCCGCGAGCGTGCGGGCACCTCCTCCGGCGGCGGGGACGCGGAGCGGGCTTCAGCGCGCGGTCCTACCGGGCGGGGCGGCGGGCGGGGCGGGCCGGCGGCCGGGGGCGGAGGCTCAGCGCGCCGCGCCACTGGCTGGGCCCCGCGGGTGGGCGCGCACCGCCGCCGCCCCGCCCCCTCCGCCCCGCGGGGCTCCCCCGCGCCGGGACGTGCGCCCCGCAGCACGGCGCTCCGCTCGAGGACCTTAAGGATCCCGGGGGCCGCCGCCCGTAGCCTCATCCGAGCCTCGAACCCGAGCAGGAGCGCGCCTTCCCGCGGCGCGGCTTCGGCCGCGCGTGCCTCTCGGGCGCGCGGGGAACCCCTCGTGGCGCGCGCCGCCGTGTCCCCCGCCCTTCCTGCCCCGGCGCCCGCGCACACGCCGCGCACACGCGGGGCCTGGGACAGAGCTCCCGGAGGAGGAAGCGCGGGTTGCCGCCAGGGGGCGCCGTGGAGTCTTAAAGGCGCCGCCGCTAGTGGCGGGGTGCTGGATGGTGGCCAGGGCAGAGTGTGGGGTGAGGGAGTCGTGGTGTGGGCGCCTTGTGTCTATCTTGGAGGGCGGCCAAACCACTGGGCTTCGTTGCTCCTTGGCAGCACAGCGGGGTTGCCCCTGAGGCAGTTCGTTGCAATTGCCCTGTAATATCTCCATAGCTGCCCCAGGTTCACACTCTGGGGTCCCTTTCAACCGAGGGAGAGAAGCAGCCAGGGTGCACGTAGCATCTTCAGGAGAGCCTTTTCTTTGCCAGGTGAAGGGGCATAAGGTGGGCGTCTGCCTTAGTGCCTGGATCCTTTGAGCCACCTGCCCTGCACTGGCCTATGGGGCAGTATTTAGTATCCAGCCATCTCCAGCCTCTGCTTCCAACAGAGGGAGGAAAAATTGGAGGCTCTCCCCAGACACAGACAGGAAAAAAAAAAGGGTTCCCGTGTGTAAAGACATGTAATCTGGCTTTAGAAATAAAGGCAGTTTTGAAGGTCTGAGATGAGAAAACGTTTGGATTGAAGGAGAAACGAAAGTTGTTAGTGGAGTGACAGAAACAGGCCTTGACCAGACTTAGGAAGTCAGACCGAGTCCCTTTTTCGGCTTAGATCCTGACCTTGGGCGGTGTCCTTGGTCCCCCTAAGTTCAGTTTTAGCAGGAATCTTGCTGAGTCAGAAAAGTTCACCATCCCTGGTATCAGATCACTGCGGCCTGTCTACCGTAAGAGTGCTTGCTGTCAAGTGGGGCTACTGAGATGGCTCAGCTGGTAAAGGTACTTGTGGCCAAGCCTGACTACCAGAGTTCGAGTCTCCAGGACTCAACATCTTAGATGAGAGAATTAAGTCCCATGTTTTCCTTTCACTGACACTCACGCTGTAGCGTATGCGCGCACAAATAAATAAATGTAAATAATGATAATATCCCTGTCAAGTAAATTGAGCCAGAACCCCAGGAACCCTGGTGGTTTTGCTCAGTAATTCTCCACCCACAGATGTTCCACTCTGCTCCTTGGCAGTGACTTCCCATCTTTCCTTGTAGCCAGAGTGGAGCTTGCTTGCTCCCCTGCTGTGGAGCCTGGGTACTTCTTTAAATAAAATCTAGTGAGTTTAATTTTTCTTTAATTGGAGAAAAGGATGAGAAAGGATTAAAGGCAGGGTGTCCACATGGTCCTAGAAAGCAGGGACTCTGCATCCTGAACCACGGGGAGCCAGATGGCAAGGTTTAACAGCATCCGTTCAGCTCTGTGCCTTAGGAAGATTGCTTCTGTGGAACATCATGGCCAGCCTAGGACTGAGGGAAGAAATGGGGACAGGAAGCCTAAGAGGGTGAAGAGAAAGGGGTTAAGGAACAGACAGATGGCAAGTGTCTCACTGTTAAAGTCAAAAGTAGAAATTCCCACACCCTGGCACAGGCCATGAGTTTCTTGGGAGCCCTGTGTCTGGGTGGTTCAGGAGACTTCTGGAGTTCCTCCCTTTGACACAAGCAGCGAGCCCAGGGTGTGGCTGGGTAGTGCTGGCCTTGGAGTCCAGAGATGAGTAAGGCAAAGGCACACAAGCCATTGACTCCTGAAGCATGTGGTGAGAACCACGTGAGAAATTCGAGGGACGAGGCCATCTGTCCTGCCTTGCTGGGTGACTTGAGACTATGACATTTTGGGATTAGGGGCAGCTTTTTGGATAAAAAGCCAAGGAGATGAGAGAGATAACCAGGAGGACTGGGGAAGACACCAGGGCTGGCTGGTGAGCTAGACAAATTCCTCTGTTGCTTTCATCTATAAATTGGACAGGAAACGTCCACCTGGAGTTTCCTCAGAGTATCGAATGTGCTAGCCAGGACCTGGCCTTCAGGGCAAGTGAGTTCAAGGTCTGAGAAGTCCCCCAGCTCACCGAAAACCCTGCAAGACCCAGCCTCAGGGCTTGCTGACTTCCCCTGATCACTTTGAAGCCTAAATGATCAAGGACCCACTGACTTGCTGTGTAACTTAGCAAGTCCTTACCTAGACTTCAGGGCCTTGGATCCTCTGTTCTAACTGAAGAGAAGGCTGTATCTGTGCAAAAGCACTTCAGGATACCAAGGACTGGCGGTTGTGCTGCCTCCAAGCAATGCTTTCAGGAGAACCTATCTTAAGACTCCTGGTCCATCCTCCTCCCTCCATCCATCATGTGGGAGAGAGGATGTTGGGCTGGAAGCACTTGAACAGGTAACCTAAGGAAGGGGCTATTTAAACAAAAGCCCAAGAAGGTGAATGGGCAAGTCACAAAGATACCTGACTGGGGTGAGGCTGAGGAACAGCAAGTACATGGGTCTGACGTCAGCAAGGGGCGGTGAAGAGGCTGACTGGCTGGAACTGAATGAGCCGAGGAGGGGAGGGTGGAGAAGGGGGTGCCAAATTACAAAGGGCCGTGGGGTCTCCTCTAAATGTGCAGGGCGCCTCGTGGGTGACCTTGTCTGGTTTCACTCAGACCACCTGGCTACTGTCTTGGGATGACTATGGCGAAGCGGGGAAGGTAGAGAGGCACGGCCACACTCAGGGAGGAGAGCTGGAAGCCAAAGCCAGTGAGTGGTGTCAGCTATGAGCGGGTATGTGCAACTACAGACGAAAAGAGAAGAGGTACTCATTCTGGATTCTGGCCTGGATGGCTGTACTTCCATAGACAGGGAGACAAAAGGAGGCACCGGTTTGGGGCCTCAAGTCAGGAGATCTACCAGCTATTCAGAGGAGAGACAGCACAAAAGCCATTCGATGAAAGAGGTTGTAGTTCAGCCCGTGACTCAGGCTGGAGATAACATCAAGATGGGTGGTGTGAGTGTTGAGATGTTACTTGGAGCCATAGGACTGGATGAGATCACCTAGGGTGTAAGAGCAAGCAGAGGAAAGGTCAAGGATGGAGCCGAGGCACGGTCCAGAGGCCAGGAGGAATGGAGGAACCAGCAAAGCAATGAAGAAAGAAAAGCCGAGGGAATGTGCAGCCCAGGGAGCCACTTGTGGTAGAAAGGAGCCACTAGCCGGAGAACAAAAGGACTGAGGGTGACCCTGGACCTTACAGCAGGAGGGCCAGTGGAGACCCTTGGAAGGGCAGGTATCAAAGGTATCTCTCAGATATGTTATTTGAAAAAGAAAAACCTGGGGCTGGAGAGATGGCTCAATGATTAAGAGCACTGGCTGCTCTTCCAGAGGACGGGGTTCAATTCCCAGGACCCACTCAATTGCAGGGTTTCTGACACCTTCATACAGACATACAGGGAGTCAAATGCCCATAAAATAAAAATAAATTTAAAAAAGAAAAACCTGCCGGGCATGGTGGTGCACACCTTTAATCCCAGCCTGGTCTACAAATTGAATTCTAGGACAGCCTGAGAAACCTTGTCTACACTGAGAAACCCTGTCTCTAAAAGCCAAAAAGAAAAGAGAAAGAAAGGCCATTAAGTGTAGAAAAATCGAGGAAAAGGCTAGATGGCTCTGTTGTAAAGTGCTTGCCTCACAAGCATCCCAATCTGAGTTCTACCCCCAAAACCCACAGACTAAAAACCAGGGATAAAACATGTAATTCCCAGAACCAGGGAGACAGGGGAAGGAGGCTTCTGGGACTCACTGCTTGCCAGCCCACCCCACCCTAGCTTGTGGGCTCTGGCTGAATAAGAGAAACCTGTCTCAAAGGATTTGGGTGGGGTTTTGAGGAGTCTGGTGGTCTCCACACTCAGAAGCATGCCTGCACACACAGGTGCATTCAGGTGCATGTGCTCGTGTGTGTGTGTGTGTGTGTGTATGTGTGTGTGTGTTTCTCAGGAAAACATAAACCCTGATATTTTTGTGCAAACAGAGTCTCATTTCTGAAACAGCGTGTGAGAATACAGACTGAGGTGAGAGGACTCCGGTTTTTCACTGAATATTTGTTGAACTGTTAAAATGTTTTGGAGGGCAGGGACGATGACTCAACGGGTAAAGTTCTTGACTTGTAGCATGTTCAGATCCCAAACATCCATAAAAGAGCTGGGTGTGGGTAGGGGCATCTGCAAACCCAGCCTTCAGGGGTAAAGATGGGAGGATCCCTGGAGTTTGATTGATAGCCAGACTAACCAATTGGTAAGCTCCAGGTTCAGTGCCGTTGATCTGCCTCAAAGAAACAATGAGAAAGAGGCCATCAACCCTGACTCAGGCTTAAACACACGCACGCATGAACACGCACATACACTACATACACACAAATACATAAAAAATTAAAAAGTCATTTTGCAGCATATGTTACTATATGTTAGAAATGGTCATAGCAAGGGGAAACACAGGCTATCACAAAATGGAAAAGTCTGTCAAGGGCTGAGTACGGCATGAGTCCAGGACACAGCTACTCTGCAGAACAGCTGTTTGCAGAAACACCAGGGGGGAAAAAAGAGAAACACCCGAAACACCCTAGTGTGTGCTTCTATATCTTTTTTCCTTTAAAATTTAGTTTGTTTTGCTTTGTGTGCAGGTGTGTTTTGCCTACATGCATATTTGTTCACCACTTGGGGGCCTGCTGTCCACAGAGGCCAGATGGGGGCATCAGATCCCCTGGAAATGAAGTTACAGAGTACAATGTAGGTGACAGGAATCAAACGCAGGTCCTCTGGAAAATCAGTCGGTACTCTTAGCCACTGAGCTGTCTCTCCAGCCACCTCCCCATCTTGTTTCCCTAAAGATTTAAAATTATGTGCCTATGTGCAGGCGTGAGTGTTGGGCATGAAAACCAGTGAAGGTCATTGGACTCCCTGAACTCTGTGGCTGGTTAAGGGGGACGGAGCAAACCCTGAATCCTCTGTAGGAAGAGCACGTGCTCCTAACAGGTGAGTCCTCTCTCCAGCCCCATGCCTTTAAATGTTCCACATAATTCCCTACCATCATGTAGAACTTAATTAATATCCCTGTGGTCTGAGCTGGTCCCAGTGTGGTGTTGACTCTTTAAGGGATGGAACCAGGTGGAAAGAGACTAGGTCACTAGGGTGCTGACCTTGGCAGAGACTAAGTATTTTTCATGTGACCCTGGTTCGTTTCCATAGGAACTGGCTGTGCAGAAGGAACAAACCTGGCCCTGGACATCTCCTACTTCTTGCTTCCTCTCTTCTCGTGTGGCCTCTCCCTCTTTCATGGGGCTCCCACCATGGCACCATCTGCCATGTTGTGATGAAGCCAGAAGTCTCTCGCTAAAACCAGGCAGAAGCCAGGGCCATGCTTTTGGACCTCTGAAACTATGAATCAAATATCTTTCCTGATAAAGTGCCTGGTCTCCGATATTTTGTAATACCAACAGAAAAATGGATAATGGATCAAATACCCCTTTTTTCCTTGTAAAGTTCCCATTCCAACTGGTTTGTGCAATCCAGATCCCAAAGCTGTCCCTCTGCGGTCCCCGTCATGATGGCCCCTGACTTCCTCTGATTGAAACCAATTCTCCTTGGGAAAGAGTATTAACTGGAAGAAGTTGAGTCCTTCTGGTTTGGCTGACTGGTGTTTCCTGGCACTAATTAGCTTGCTTCTCTGTCCCCGACATTTGATGCAGATTGAATGCTGGAGTCTTAGCTGGGAACATGTTAAAGCTGAAAGGCAGTGCAGACAGTATGGTGTTGCTCGGGAATGCATGAGACCTGGTTTGTACTAAAATATTCTGGTGTGCGGTGCTGGAAGCCCAATCCAGGGTCTTTACTACTGGGCTTCATGCCTGGCCCTACTCTAAGGTGTTTAAATAGGGGGCCATCCCATAACCACAGTTTCTGAGCTGGCTCCCTCTGTTCTCCCTCCCACACCAAGCACCTGGTCTCTGAATGGAAGGAGGTCAACCCTGCTCAAAAGTCACAGGTGATTTCCTTTCTTTTGTACTGTACTTGAGTGTCTATGAGATCCAATCATTACAGTGTTGTTTCCACAAACATGTCATGCTTTTCTTTTTAAAAACCTTTTTAGATTCTTAAATTTTATTTTATGTGTGTTTTGCCTACCTACCTACCTACCTACCTACACACACACACACACACACACACACACACACACATACACACACAAACATGCATGCCATGTGCGTGCCTGAAAAGGTCACCAGATCCCCTGAAATGGAAGCTACCAAGGGTCAAGAGCCATTGTGTTGGTGCTGGGAATCGAACCTGAGACCTCTAAAGAACAGGAAGTGCTTTCAACCATTAAGCCATCTCTCCAGCCGTGTGTTACATTTTCCTATATTTATTTCCTTGCTGACAAGAGTCTTGCTGATGATCTAAACTTCAAGGGATAGCGTTGCCTAAATCAGTGATTTCCTTGAAGGTAGCAAGACAGGTCTGATGCTAAAGTTATCCCTGAAAGAGTGGGATGAGAGAGACTTAAATGGACACGGAAAACCCAGGGGGGAGAAAGATAAATTAGTTCAAGAGATGATCGTTTGAGGGGCTGGCCGGTAGAGGTGCTAGCCTACGTTCAAGCTTCAAAAGCCAGTGGGGGGGGGGGTGTCTGGAGAGATTGCTCAGTGGTTAAGAGCACTGACTTCTCTTCCAGGGGTCCTGAGTTCAAATCCCAGCAACCTCATGGTGGCTCACAACCATCTGTAATGAGATCTGATGCCCTCTTCTGGTGTGTCTGAGGAAAGCTACAGTGTACTTACATTCATGAAATAAATAATCTTAAAAAAAGAAAAGAAAGAAACATCTTAAAAGCCAGTGAAGGGAGAGAACAATGTGACCTCTAACTTGTCCTCCTGAACTGTGACCTTCATCCACTCAATAAACAAATGTATAAAAAGGTGATTGAAGAGACATTCATTTGGGCTGGGAATGTAACACAGAGGTAAAGTGCCTAGCAGGCAGAGACAAACGCTTGAGTTCAACCTCGACTGAAAGAGAGAAAGAGGGAGAAGTAAGAGGGGATGGAGAAGAGATAAGAGAGCGGATGGAGAGGAGTCCCTTCAATACATGGAGTCACCGGGCAGTGGCGGCAAATACCTTTAATCCTAGCACTTGGGAAGCAGAGGCAGTCTATAAGTTCAAGGCCAGCTTAGTCTACAGAGTGAGTTCTAGAGAGAATCCCTCCCTCAAGAAACAAAAAGCATGGAGGCCATGGGGAAAGGCAGGGGGCAATCATCCCTCATCTTGGGCCCTCCAGTGTAAGGAAGGAAGGAACGGCTCAGAGAAGCACAGCAATGCAGCAGATTCTTAAAGGGAGTTCTGAACAACTGCCCTCTGTACAGGCCAGTAAACCGAGGCAAGAAGGAAAAGCCTGCCCCTGAGCCAGTCGGAGAGCCTACCACACACAGCCACTTGACTGTGACGTAGCCTGGAGCCCCGAGCTCAGGCCTTCTTGACAGTTGCTACTCTGCTGAGACCATTGCTTTTAGCCTGAACCCAAAGTGACCAGACCAGATAATGGAGATTGTTCTCCACAAGTGCTCCTCTGTGACTGATATCGTCCCCAAAGCCTGGGAAATGGCCCTCACAAAAACCATCATTTCCCTCTGCGCCAAACATTTAGTGACATTCTTTCAGTCCTCTGTGGCACTTAGAAAACACAGCTACTGACTAACTAACTATATTAAGAAATACCAACTACTGCCCACCCCCAGCCAGCCCCATGGGCCTTGGTGACGTCTACCCTATAGGGTCATGGGGAAAGAGGCATCTGGTGGCCTCTTGGATCCTAAATTGCTTTTCCTGGCAGAGCCCTGCCCTTGAGCTCTCGCAGACAGGCCGCTGGAGTTTGTCTTCACTTTCTGAGAAAATTAGATTCAAGAGAAAAGAAGTAGAGGGGCTCACAGCCCACGTGACTTGGTGATTGGAGCTTTAACTGGTTCCTACGATGTCCGAACAGTATCCGTCTGTAGTTGTGTGGCTTAAACACTATGTTCTGGTGGGTGTAGGGAAGCAGTTTGCAGGCACCCAAGAGCTGCGTCTCTTCACTTTCCTGAGAATCTTGTGGCATACACTGTGGGTTTGGGGACCCAGAGATGGAGCACATTGACAGAGTTGTACACTGAGCTTGTGGGAGGCTCTGGATTCAACCACAATCTTACCAATTCCCCTAAACCACCATGCGGAGCCACTTAGTGCTTAGTGGCCTTTGCCAGCTCTACCGGCTCTGGAGACACCAGGGAGAGAGGCCTTTAAGTTTGCCTGAGAGGGATGCCTGCTTAGGGTTGTGTTGATTAGGTTAAACGAGGTGAGACAGCACACCCCAAATGTGCGTGGTACCATTCCGTGAGCTGAAATTTTTTTTAAAAAGAGAAAGAGAGAAGAAAAGAAATTTTCATAGGTTGAATATAATAAGAAAAGAGGCAGAGAGGTGGTGACTCACACCTTTAATCCCCAGCTTTTAGGAGGCAGAAGCAGGTAGAGCTCTGTGATTTTGAGGCCAGCCTTGTCTACTGAGAGTTCCAGGACAGTCAAGCCCTGTCTTGAAAAACCAAAAGAAAAAAAGAGAAAGGAAGGAAGGAAGGAAGGAAGGAAGGAAGGAAGGAAAAGAAATCTTCATAAGCTGAATACAAAGGAAAGGAAGGAAGAAATCCCCATGGGGGGGAGAGGAAATCCAGGATAAGCACCCACCACGGCCTCCCTCTTCCTGGTGGCAGATATAACATGACCATATGCTGTAAGCTCCTTCTGCTTGGACTCTCTTGCATGCCTGACAGAACATGAGCTCAGATAAACCCTTTGTCTCTTGAGGGAGCAAATGACAGCCAACACAAACTTCCCCTGCTATGTCTATGACTTTCCTGTGGCCTTCGAGTTAAGAATGGTTTTACATATTTAAATGGGGGTGGGAATAAGAAGTGTAACCATCATCACTAGTAAGAAAGACGCTGGGAGTGACCCCGGCATACGGTACCAAGCCTGGTTTAATTCGTTCTTCCTTTAGGTTTTCATGTCGATTTTCAGCCATAAGGGAAGAGACCAGGATGGCTGCAAAGTCCCATCTCTGCAGAACAGGCCTACCAACCCTGCTCAAAATGGTTTGACTGTGCATTCTTGACCTTTCTCTCTTATACTTCAGTGAGATGCCAAACACCAGAGGCTAAGGATGCTTCCTGCCAAGACTACCAACCTAGGACTGTCTCAATCCGACTCCTGGGACCCACACAGTGGAGAGAGAGAACCGACCCTCTGGTTGTTCTCTGACCTCCACATACATATTGTGGCACGCATGCATCCATATCTGCACTTAGTTAGTTGATCATTAATTAATTAAAAACAATAATAATTAAATAATTAATAATTAAAACAATTAGTAGTAGTAGTAGTAGTAGCAGTAGCAGCAGCCAACTAGTTGCATGTCCAAAATTTTTGGGGGCTGAAATTGATTCCAGCAATACAAATGTTCTGAGTATCTGGAAATATAAAACTAGGACAGCATTTCCAGCAGAAGGAGGCCTTAGGGCTTACCTTTGTCATAGACACAGCACGTGCCAGTCCTCACCCCCACCCCCACCCCCACCCCCAAGCCTGGGCCCCATCAGAGACAGAGAAGAAGCCGACTTTAAAAAAAAAAAAAAAAAAAAACAAATGCCAAACTAAAGAAGGAGAGATTCTTAACCCCCTAAGTTATGGGCACGCCTTTGCAGGGCCCACAGGGGGTTTATTTAGCACTGTAGGGGCCAGTTCACACTCTGGAGGGGCAAAGAAGAAGGGTACCATCCTTAGGAGCTAATGGTCCAGGGTTGGGGTGGGGAAATCAGGCAAATGAGCACTGAGCCCTTGGGCCCCTGAGACTGAGGTGGTAGGGTACTTCTTGTGCACTAAAAACAGTTATAAGGGCTAATCGTAAAGTGCTGTGGCCCAAGTTACCCTTTGAAAGCCTGTGTGTGTGTCTCAACTTCCTGTCTTAACTGCTCGTGTTGGCAGGCCCTGGTAACTAAGAGGACCTTATGAAATCTGATTTTCAGCTCAGTGGACAGCAGGAAGAGAAGGCAGGGACAGTGAGGTGGACCTCTGGGAGAGAGCTGCAAGTAGATTCAGGATTTCACCCACCTAAAGGAAAGGAAGCTTCTGGAAACCGTTCAGTGTGTGTGTGTGTGTGTGTGTGTGTGTGTGTGTGTGTGTGTGTGTGTGTGTGCTAGAGAGCGACTCCAGGGCCTCAGGTGTGCTAAGCACACGTTTTTACCACTGAGCTGTGTAGACAGCACTTGTTCCATTTGGAGTGTAGATAGAGACAACACATTCATTAAAGGATTTTGCAAACGAGAGACTCGGAAAGTGAAATTTACCCAATGGGATCACAGTTAACAGATCTCCATCTGTGGCTTTTCTGTTACACAGACAATGTGTCTTTAATCTTTTCTCCTGCTTTCTTCCTTCTGGTCAACAGCTCTTATACATCTCCTATGCTACAACAACCTTAATAATCATTAGCTTTAATGGGTGCCTAGTACTTTTTTATTTTATTAATCATTCCATTCATTTACATCTCAAATGATATCCCACTTCC
Source organism: Micromys minutus (assembly GCF_963924665.1). NCBI lineage: Eukaryota > Metazoa > Chordata > Mammalia > Rodentia > Muridae > Micromys > Micromys minutus. The sequence continues at coordinate 245,409,286 of NC_137969.1, forward strand.
CGGTTACACCTCCATTAGCCCCCCCACCCCCCACCCTCCCTCCCCTTTGCCTGTATGACAGTGCTCTCTCTCCCACCCACACTCTCCCACCCCACCGCTCCAGCATCCCCCTATATTGGGGCATCCAGCCTCCCAGGGACCAAGTGCCTCCCCTCCCCTTGCTGTCAGGCAAGACCATCCTCTGCTACACATGTATCTGGAGCCATGGGTCCCTCCAGGTACACTCCTTGGTTGGTGGTCTAGACTCTGAGAGAACTGGGTGGTCAGGTGCCTAGTATTTAGCTCAGTCCGTTCAGTTAACAGACCGTTGTCTCACTTCACTAGTCCCCGCATACTGAGTACCTGACTAACTCCTGTTATTTTGATGCATTGGAATTGTGTGAACTAAGCAATCATTTGCAGCACTGCACAGCTCTGTAAGTGTGTGTGATTATTCTAGATAGCGTAGGTTGGGCGCTTTGACCTATATAGGTTACCTATGACTCCATTCTTGAAGATTAGCTCCTCCTGTGTGGATTACAGGGTCAAATTCCAAGTCACAGGTATTTCCCAAAGGCTCAAAGTGACATCAACTTCCTGGGTAGCCAAGCGTACTCAGCAGGAACCATAACTGTTTAGTTGCCCAGGGTTACCCACCCCACACTCTGTGGCAGGTACTCGGGCCCCTTTAAAGACACCAGATATTCTAGGTCTTTGGCCATATTTATATGCAGCCCAGATGGTTGCACATGAGCATACAAGAGGCCCAGTTATATCTGAACTTTGATATGCAAGGAATAATTTTTTAAGCTTGAGTATATCCCAAATGAGAGATACTCACATTGAAAAAACATCACTAAGGAGGCTGGAGAGATGGCTCAGTGGTTAAGAGCAGTGACTGCTCTTCCAGAGGTCCTGAGTTCAATTCCCAGCAACCACATGGTGGCTCACAACCGTCTATAATGAGATCTGATGCCCTGTTTTGGTGTGCTAAAGACATGGACAGTATACAGTATACATAAATAAATAATCCTTTAGAAACTATCACTAAGGATAGAAAATTCAGATGTACGGGTGCTTGTGTATTGTTTCTGGCAATCCTGGTCTTGAAGAGCCCCATCCAACCTCTGATGCCCCTTAGTGTGAGCGTGACCTTCATCTGCCACCTGGAATCTGTCCTCGTCCCTCTCTTGGGAGTGGGATGGTCATGGGTCCTGGGGAAAAGTCTGAGCTGAGATGCCATATTAGGAATACTGGGCATGGTTTAGAGGAATTGGCCTGTTTGTTTTACTGGGTAAAGAGATTGCCTGCTTACATTAGTGAGTAAAGTTTTGTTTTCTTTTGGGAGAGACAGAAATATCCAGGCAGGCCTGGCCCCAGTACAGTTGGGGAAATAAATCACAGAATCATCTTCCATGATGTCCTTAGGAAAACCACTCAACAACTCGGAGGGACCAGTCAGAAGAGAAGGACTCTTAGCCTTAAGAAGCATGCAGGCTGCATTGCTCAGGAATGTCTAGGACCATCTGCCCCACATCTTGGTGACAGAAAGAACTTTAAAGACTTTACTAAAGCCTCTGGGCTACTTTCCTGACTTGACGCCCCAGCCATTGCTACTACCAGGACAGCCCATTCTTAGTCTACTTCCTTGGCTTCTAGAAAGTTCTCTCTCCCTTTGTGTCCCACCCCTGGTTGGTTCCTTCTGGGTGAGCATACTTTTTTTTTTTAAAGTATTTATTTTATTTATGTGAGTTCACTGACCTCTGGGAGAGCAGTCAGTGCTCTTAACTGCTGAGCCATCTCTCCAGCCCTGAGCTTTATACTTCCAGCTGGAGGTGGAGGGCGCTGTGAGGAGGGTGACAGCCAAGGTGTGGTGAGTGACCTGGAATCTGGCCAATCAGGGGCTGTGACCGCCAAGCTCTCGCTCTGTGCACCCTTCCTGCAGCCACCTCCAACCTTTTTTCCCAAAGGTCATCAGGATAAGACATCCCTACCTTGATACCGCCCTCAAGCTTCCTCCCAGCTCTCCTGAATATTGTGAGCACACCTGGGCGCATCTGGCCGACCCGCGACAGACTCCCCCGATTCTCTCCCGTTGGGATAGATTTGCAGTATTCGTGGCCTGCAGTCAAACCACGTCCTTGAGTGGCTCTTGCGCCTCATCGACAAAGCGGCGCGGCAACATGGAGTCAGGGTCCATAAGTTGGCTGCAGGCCTCGAAGGGATACTATTCTACCCACGCGTAAGGGAAGCGTACATGGGATCTTGGTCTCTGCCTGTGGACGGCGGATGCCCCGGGCTTTGTCCCTGAGTCCTGAGTCTTGGTTCCCTCATCTGTGAACAGAACACGGTCAGACTGGACTGCAGGGATTCCCTGGGGATGCAATGGGACCACTCACTGGAGTGTGCGCATTAGTGCAAACGCCAGTTACTATCACCACAACCAAACTAAAATATGCCGTGAACTGAGGGAGCTGAGGTCAGTCAGCCTGTGGGAAAACCTCAACACTATAGACAAAGTTAACCTGCGGGTGGGTTTTATTTTTGAGACAGGGTCTCACGTATTCCAAACTGACTTCAAAGTCCTTATGCATCAGAGGGTAACCCTACTCTTCTGCCTCCACCTCCAGTCTACTAGAATTCCAGGCATGTGTGACCTCATCCAGTTACCATCATCCCAAGAATAAAACCCAGGGCCTGAAGAACGGCAGACAAGTTTCCTCCCCCCCCCCCCGCCTCTGGTGGGGGGATTTTATAAAGGACTGAATGTGGGTCACCTTGACTGCTTAATCTCGGGTCTCCTAGAGTTGTGTCTGAACCCTTAGGGAATTAACTGAGGCAGCCTCTCCATCTAGTGCCCGCTCTCCCCAGCATTGTTCTAGGCATTGGGGTACACCTCCCGCAGTTCACATCGGAGGTAACAGAAACAGGCAACACACAAAAAGTGTCAGATACAGAGAATAGCGGGTGGAAAGTGTGGGGGTGGGGTGGGGGGGTGGGGTGGATATAGTGCCAAGACCTTACTATTTTTCCCCAGTGCAACAGCGCTTCCTAGTGGTCATCCTGGAAATGTACATAGGCTAGCCATTAATTACAAGAGTGTACCTGGTGTTAGGTTGAAACATCCTGCTGTGCACAAGAGAGTTAAAGATATAAGGAATAAAACCAATCTGCTTTTGTCACTCTAGAACGTCTCAGGAGGCCAGTTTTGTCACTAAGAAGTTTTCTGACACTGACAGAGCCCACTTCATTTTTTTTCACTGTATATAAAGACTTTTATACTCACTGAAAGAATTCACGAGTCACGCACAAGGCGGGAAGGCGGGTCATGACTCCACAAGGGTTGTTTGCTGTTGTAAGGAAGAGGGAGGGATACTTAACGCCCGAGTTATGGGCACACCTTGGCAGGGTCCACAGAGCACTGTGGGGTCCAGTTCACACTCTGGAGAGGCAAAGAAGGAAAGTGCCATCTTTATTCAAGAAACTAATGGCCGGGGGCAGGGTAAATAAACCCCGAGCCCCATGGGACTGAGGTTGGGGCTGTGGAAGACATCTTGCAGCTATGGGCATTAAGAAAAGCTATAAGCTTATACACTGTAACCTCTCTATGGAATTTGAGTGCCTATCAGCCCACCTGTGACCCTGTGACCTACTGTAACCCTAGGTATTCCTGCAGTCAGCTGGCAGACCGGTTACATGTAGAAATAGATAACCAAAGTGGACTGATTCTTCTTCATCCTGTTGGTTTTTGAAGAGTGTGGCCATGGGCAACTCTTCTTCTCTGTGAGTGTGTCTCACGCTCGGAACATTGAGGGGGTTCTGCGGTGTTTTGAGGAAGGAATATTCAGCGACTTTGACAGGAAAGCTAAGAACCAGGAGGCTCACAAGCTAAAGGAAGCAGGGAGCCGAGGGCATGTCAGAGGAGGGCTCTGAGGACAGCAAGGATGGGCGCAGAGATGCAGGAGATGGGTGTGGGAGGTGGACCCATTGGTAACGTGCTTTCAGTACAAGCAGAGGGACCAGAGTTCTAATCCCTAGCATTCACAGAAAAGCCAGCGTAGTTCCAACACTGGGAGGTGGGCATAGGGACTTTCTGGCCAGTCACACCGGCTGGTCAGTGAGCTCCAGAGTCAGTAAAAAAAAAAAAAAAACAGTTTAAAAAATAGGTAGAAAATGTTGACAGGAGTTGAAATTCTGGGTCCCAGGACGTGGAAAGAAAGAAGAACCCTCACGCTGTTCCCTAACCTCTGTCAGGATACTCACACACACACACTAAAATAAACAGAGTTTAATTTTTTTAAATACAGGATATGAGGTATGATGCTTATTTTATTTTTGATGCATGCAGAGCCTGGAAGCAGGTGTTCAGGAGGTCAACGCTGGAGGATCACAAGAAGCCAGCATCAACCACATAGTGAGAACCAATCTCAGAGAAAGACAGTTGTCAAGGGCCCTGTCAGGAAAGGGCAACCGGGAAAGCTGGGTTCTACTTAGGACATGAGAGAGGGAGAGGGCTGAGAGAGAACGAGGGAGGAGGGAGGAGGGAGAGAGGGGGAGGCTGTGTGTTTTAAAAAACAGCAGATATCTAAAAATACACAAGAGTAAACCCATTTTTAAAACTTTCTGTTTTTTAAAGCCTATTTTTTAAAAGAAAGAGTCACCAATCTGTTTGTTCATCGATGGACTTGAACTTCGATTCGTGTCTCCTGTGTGTACGTATTCTATATGTATGTACCTTTTCATACGTATCCCATGGCTCCTGGAAGATGTCCCAGTCCTTCACTGAGGAAGGACTGAGCCCTCGTGTGAGCCTCTCACATAAGACTTGGGTCCTGGAGTCAGCGACAGGAGACAGGAAACACAAGGCTAAGTAGAGGGTAGCGTCAGGAGGGTTGGGTACAAAGTTGGCTTTTAAGGAGCCACCAAGTGTCGTAGGCTGGCAGGGCCCTTGCAGTGGGGTTGGTGTTGCCCCCGAGTCCAGGACCGTAGCCGACTGACTGGGTGCTTCTTCCGGGCTCTTTCTCTGAGAGGAGACAAACCCAATCCTGGCTGTTCAGAGACCCAGGGGCGTGGTACCAATGATTCCTCCAGGAGCTGGTTCAGGGGCCCAGAGTGTACAAGGAGACACGTTGATGGACAGGTGCGTGGGGCTCGCTCTACACCGCACCTTCAGGCTCGTCTCACACCACTGGGTGGGGGGCTGAGGACCAGCTGTCGTACCTGTGGGGTGTGGTCTGTGAGATGAGGATTGGCTCAGACAAGGAGGATGAGTGAGTGGGGCAGCCGGTGACAACAGGATGCAGCTTCTCACTGTCACATCGGAGAATCAACTTCCGGAGGAGGCAGGACTGTGTGGGATGGGCTGGAGATGCTGGCATGACCTCCAGGTTTGAAAGATATATGGAGGGGCTGGAGTGTCTGAAGACAGGGACATAACATAAACAAAAAACAAATCTTTAAAATTAAAAAAAAAAGAAAGATATACGTCTAGACCTAGACATAGATTTAGATGGACATGTAAACACACACATACCACATACACGTCCTGATGGAGACCCAGGGGAAACAACAGCCCTGAGGAGCCTGAAGGCCTGCTGCCCAGGTATTTAATTACCATTCCCCACTGACAAAATAAAGTCCATTTTGACAGAATGAAAATCCAAAATTCCTGGAGATTTACAAGTTGAGCCCAAAACCCTGTCTGGGTAAGAAAATACTCAAAACATAAAAATGCCGTGTAAATGTCAGACCCCAGCAGAGCCATTGAACCAACTCCCAACGGTCTGAAGCTTTTCTCTTCCTCGGACTGAAGGACGCAGAATACAGGTTTGGATGCTGTAATAAAACCCAACAATGATGGTTCAAATGTAAATGCAAAATTAATCTCTCTGATTTGAAAATAAACAGAACTTTAATTTGACATTCAGAGCGGTTAGACAGGAAGGGTGGTAATAGCTCCACATCACTTCAACCCAACCCTGCCTTTTTTTTTCTTTCTTTATTTCCTTTTTTTTTTTTTTTTTTTTTTTTTGAGACAAGTGTAGCCCTGGTCAGCCTGGAACCCACTATGTAGACCAGGCTGGCCTAGAACCTACAGATATGCCTATCTTTGCCTCCCAAGTGCTGGGATTAAAAGCGTGCACCACCGCACTTTGCTTTCTACCTTCTTTTTGTTTTCATCTCAAACCCCATCTTTCCACATAAATCAATATGGCTGCTCCACTCCTGTCAGCATATTTCTGTTCTAGCCAGAAAGAAAGAGGAAAAGAATTTAAAAAAAAAAAAAAAAAAAAAAAAAAAAAAAAAAAAAAGGACGATAAAAGAATGTGCCTTCGCTTTAAGGATATGACCTAGAATGGAGATTATATATATATATATATATATATATATATATATATATATATATCTCACTTCTGTTCACACCCCTGATGTCTAGAACTTAGTCGTAGAACGTGTCAATCTGAAAGGGAGGCTGGGGAAGCATGTAGTAATTAAAGCGATTCTGAACCTGGCTAAAAATAATTTTACCATGTAAGAAAGGGGTAGCGGGAGTTGGGAGAAAGTGAGCACTTCTGCTCTTGCGACAAATTCCTCATTTTGCTTTCCTTAAAGAGAGCTGATTCCTTTACACATGAGCAGCTGAACGCAGACTGGCAAGAAAGTGAGACCCTAACTTTTCCCCACCATCCTTGATGCCAGGCACTCCAGATGGACATCTCTGTCTTTTTTTTTTTTTAAGTTTTTTTTCTATTATATATATTTAATTTTTATATTTATTTATTTTTGAGACAGGTCCTTACTATGCAGCCTTGGCTGGTCTTGAATGCTCAAAGACCTCTCTGTCTCTGCCTCTCAGAGGGCTGAAGTTAAAGGTGTGCACGCCACCAGCCCCTTCCAGCTATTTTAACTTTTAAATTTTTATTTTATGTGCATTGATGTTTTGCCTGTATATATGTCTGTGTGAGGGTGTCAGATCTCCTGGAACTGGAAGGATGCTGAGAACTGAACCCAGGACCTCTGGAAGAGCAGCAAGTGCTCTCAACCACAGAGCCTGCTCTCTAGCCCCAGACTTAGGTACTTTTAATTTTTATGTGTATGAATGTTTGCCAGGATGTATTATGTAACATGTGTGCCTGTTGTCCATGAATATCAGAGTCCCTGGGACTGGTGGTTGTAAAGGGTCATGTGGGGGCTGGGAACCCAACCTGGGTCTTCTCCAATAGAAAGTGCTATGACCCAATGGGCCATCTCTCCAGGCCCCCACTTTAATTTTCTAAATATTTACTCATTCAGGGGGTAAGGCACCCTCATGATACAGCATGTGTGTCCCAGCATGCTGGTCAGTGGTCAGAGGACAACTGGAGTCAGTTCCTTCCGTCCAGCTAGTCTCTCCCACAGATTGAACTCATATTGTCATGTTTGGCTGCAGGGGTAGGGCCTACTGAGCCATCTTTTATAGTTCTGGTAGCAATTCAGTAAAGTAGTTCAGATCGATGATCAGGATGACAGAGTGACTTGCTCTTAGTCTCCAACCGTGGGACAGCTGGAATGGGAGCCAAGATTTCTGGGAGCCTCACATTCAAGTTCTTGGCATCACACGTGGCCTGCAGGTTCCCTACTCGTGACCCCGGTGCTGGGAATACATCATTCATCACTGTCCTTGGTGTCTGTTTTCCACTGGTGCCAGTCCCATCTGTGGGTATCATCTTTCTTTAACGTCAGTGGGTGACACACCTTTATGCTTCGACAGCAGCTCTACCCTAATCTCACGATAAGCACTTGCGGTTGGGGACACATCTTGTCATCTTCAGTCATCCTGATGCCGGTAGATATGACAGTCTGGGTATCCCCTGAGGAGCCCCAGCCTAGTGAAGATTCAAAAGGGAATTTGGCGACGCCAATGTTCTAGTTCCAAAGCAATGGCCTGTCGGGTTCACGGCCAGAGTGGGCTATGTGGGAAGTGGGTAAGAAAAGCTTCAGAGACGTTCCTGTAGTGAAACTGCCTTGGCTCCAGGAGGGAAGGTCCACCATTTTTCCCAATTAAAAAACTAAAAGCCTCATACACTGTGTAGAGGGTGGGACAGCAGAGCAGGCCAGGCCATGGGGATAAACTGGGAAGAAACCAGTCAGGGGCAATGTATGAGGCGTGAGCCTGAAGGTGCCAGGAAGACGAGGGACACCTATCCTGCAGAGTATGGACTTCAGCCCCAAGGACCTTGGCATTTATGGCCTGGGTGAGTCTGTGCCCACCCATGGCTGTGACACAGAAGCCTCGGGACTCTGGGCTGGCTCAGGACATCCTTCTGGCACTGAGAATATGCATCACACTGGTTTGCTGCCAGCATTACAGAGGCCTCTTCAGATCAGAAGCACTCCAGGCACACATAGGAGTTTGCTCAGCAGCCAATTCACTTAGAAGGTCTGGGCTGTGACTTAGGGGACTCTCCAGGACCGGGACAGGGAGGGAGAGCGGGGTGGGGGGAGCTGGGGAGTTCTGGGAAATGCATGCGGTGCTGCTCTGTGAAGGGGTTCCCGCTTGGTAGCAGTTTCCAGTTTCAGTAGTGTAAGCTTGCCCTGTAGCTAGCTGACTGCCGCCCACCAATGCCACATAGCTATATGCACGATGGGCTCTATTAGCTAGCCTGGGCCTGCCTCCGCAGACGGATGCTCATACCCTCTTTATTATGAAAGCGTAGAGGTGCATTTTGAGGTCTGAGGCTGAAGAGTGATGGGAACCTTGGTCTGCCTGGAGGCAGGGGCCGGGACACGTCTGCAGCCTAGGCTACCTCCGTCTCTTCCTCTCGATTTGCATTGTTCTGGGTCCACTCTATCTCCCGTTGTAGCAGATTGGCATCTGTGCCTGGGCCGAGGAGCGAAGAATCCCTCTTGCTCACATTTGCTAGGCTTGCGTGTCTCCTGACAAGAAAGACACCAGACTGCAGCTGAGCCTCTTTCTGTCCCAGTTTCAAACTCCCTAGAGGAAGCCCATTGGTCCTACCTGGTTCACAGTTCCCAGACTGGGGAACAAGAAGATGTTATTTATAGCAAGATGGTAGCTAAGGTTGAGAAGATAGAAACAAGACCAAAGCCATTGAGAGAAGCTCAGTGGATAAAGGCGCTTGCTGCCAAGCTTGACAACCCGAGTTCAAAACCCAGACTTGTCATGGTAGAAAGAACCAGTTCCTACACATTATCCTCTGACCTTCACACCCTCCATCTTGCTTCCTTTTCCTCTTGTTCTCTTGCGATGAGATTTACAGGACAGTCCAGGTTGGCCTCAGATTCTCACTCACCTGCCTCGGCCTCTTGTTGCTGAGATTACAGGCTTGTGTCACTATAGCCTAGGCTATCGCTGAAGTATTTTAAAGTGTAGACAGACATGGTGGTGCATGTCTTCAAGCCCAGCACTTAGGAAGCAGAGATAGGCAGATGTCTGAGTTGGTGGGTTGGTCTGTATAGAAGATACCAAACTAGCCAGAAGTACATAGTGAATCCCTGTCTCGAAAACAAACAAACAGACAGACAGACAGACATAGAATTTCACACTAAGCGATTAGTCATGCTCCAGGAAATGGCATGTCTTCCTATAGCAGAAGCAGTCCTACCTTCAAAAACAACAGCCACTCCTCTATGCAGCCCAGCCCTCTGACTACACCCAGACGCACAGAGAGGTTGTCAAAATGTCTTTTACTGATTGCTCTCTTCAGATCCACTGTTCAGAGGGTCTTGGCCTTCGGGTCTGAATTAGCAACCAGAAAGCCCTTCCTAGCTTCGCTTATGTTGCTGTGATTACCCTGACAGTAAACAACTGCAGGGAGGAAGGAGTCTGTTTCAGCTTACAGTTCCAGGTTATAGGCCATCACCGAGGGGAAATTAGGCAGGAACCCCATACAGCTAGTCATAGTACATCCATAATCAAGAGCAGAGAGAAGTGAACGTATGCTCTCTTGCTTGCTCAGTTTAGTTTCTTCACGCATACAATTCAGGACTAACCTCCATTACTGCACATAGCCTAGGGAATGGTGCCACCCACAGTTGGATGGGTCGCCCCACATCATTCAATAAGTTCACAGACATGTCTAAAGGCCAGGCTCATGTGAACAATCTTTCATCAATACTTTCTTCCCAGGTGATTTATAGCACATTGACAGTGAACGCTGACCATTGCAAAACCCACAAACACTTTACACTGTTTTCCGTGAACATCAGATCTTCTTAGGTGTAAGAAAATGAGAGCTGCTAGGCGGTGGGAGTACATGCCCTTAATCCCAGCACTTGGGAGGCAGAGACAGGTGGATCTCTGTGAGTTCAAAGGGGAGGATGAAAGCTAGCTCCACCAGCTGGGACTCTCAGAATAATGCACTGTGGCAATGTGGCAATAATAAGGAGACATCAGAAGAAAGGCAAGGGCCAGGAGACCAGAGAGGTTGGGGGAGTGGAGCCGGAGACCTGGCAGATGGCCCATTGGGGAGCTGCTGGCCCGAGACCTTTGGGAAAATCCTGCCGCTCAGCTCATTGAGTTGGTGGTTTCCTCCGGTGTGGTCTTGCCAATATCCCTGCATATCCCTCCAGGGGAAGGGCTCAGTGCCATGTGGATGACAACCTGTGGTGAGTGAGGACCCCACAGACTGTGTCTCTGTGTGGCCCCTGGCTGATGAGTCATTGCTCCTCGTTTGAGAACCTAGTGACAGATGAGGTTCTTGCCGGGGCTACAGAATAAGAAATGCCAGGACCTTGTCCACAGAGTGGCCCTGGCCAGCTCTGGCCTCAAGCACTGCGATGGTTACTCTCCATCCTCTTCTTGATGGGGTTTAGAATCACCACAGAAACACTCCTATGAGGGTGTTTCCAGAAAGGTTTGGCAGCACAGGGAAAATGCACCCCAAGTGCAGGCAGCACCAGGAAACCTGAAAAGACAAAAACCTGAAGAACAGGCAAGGCGCCTTCTTCCCAGTGACACATACAGGACCCTGAATGCTGACCAGAGCCCACAAGGAAAAGCTTATGGCCTTAGGTTGAAACTATGGGGAAAGGGGAATTCTTTGCATTTAAGGACAAAGTGGAAACCTACAATTGTGGCTCACACCTGTAACCCCTGCACTTGGGATTCTGAGGCAGGAGCATCCCTGTGAGTCTGAGACCATCTAGGACTACAGAGTAATGTTTTTTAAAAAACAATAATAATAACAAGATAAGGGGCTAGAGAGATGGCTTGGTAGTTAAGAGCACTGGGTGTTCTTCTACAGCACCCAGGTTCTGTTCCCAGCACCCACATGGCAGCCCACAAGCTTCTCTAACACTGGTTCCTGGAGAATCCAATGCCTTCTCCTGGTCTCTGTAGGCACCACAGGTATGTGGTGTACAGACATACGTGCAGGCAGAACAACCATACACATGAATACAAATATAAAAATATACACATGAATATAAAAGAAATAAGGTTTTGTTTTAAGGATTTATTTATTTAATGTGAATCCACTGTTGCTGTCTTCAGACACACAAGAAGAGGGCATCTGATTTCATTACAGATGGTTGTGAGCTACCATGTGGTTGCTAGGAATTGAACTCAGGGCCTCTAGGAAGAGCAGTCAGTGCTTTTAACCACTGAGCCATCTCTCTAGCCCTAAATAAATCTTAAGAAAAAGAACAAGCTGGGTTGGAAACAAACGCCTTTGTTCATGGAAAATATAAATCAATAAAGAATCAATGTGAAGAGAAGGACCCAAAGATGGATGGACGGGAATCCTGTCATCACTGGGGGGAGGGGGGATGTGGGGGGGGGTCATGTGCACACCCTGGCACTCTTGTGGAGATTAGAGGGCAACCTTGGGCATTGGTCCTTGGCTTTTGCTTTGAGGTTTCCCACTGTGCTGTCCAGGTACCCTGTTCCACAAGCTTTGTGCTTTGTGTCTGGCTTTCATGTGGGTTCTGAAGATTCGAACTCACGCCCTGCTTACTTGGCCTGCTTTTTTACCCACTGAGCTGTCTTTCCAGCTCCCGAAGCACTGTTTAAGCTGTGTCTGTTATGACTAGTGGTTTTTCTTAGGACACCCCTAGCTCCCCAGGAAGGAGAACTAGAGAAGTAAAGGCCTGTTTGGCTCCTCCTTCATAAGGAAGGGCAATGCCAGAGAACAGGGACAGAGGGCAAGCAAGAGGAGCCAGTTCACAAGCAGCTCCTTCAGTGAGGGATGCCTGAATTTCCAAGACCCTCCGAAGGGGAACGTTTCACTTCATGGGTCAGAATGAATAGGGAATTATCCGTGTCTCCCATCTCCCACGACTGATCAGTGGGGTATTAACTCCTTATCCACCCTCCTCTAACAGGCTGCAGGGTCAATTTAGTGGGGCTGTTGTTGACACTAGGATGTGGAAGGAAGACAATATTAAAACAAGTAACTGCAAGGTGATGTGGGCTTTTGTTTTTTAGGGGTGTGTGTTTTTGTCTGGTGTGCTGGTGTGCGCGTGTGCATGTGTGTGTGTGTGCATGTGTGTGTGTGTGCATGTGTGTGTGTGCGTGTGTGTGCATGTGCGTGCATGCATGTAGTCTTCCTTGCTACCCCATGCTGGCCTCAAACCATTCTTCTGTTTCACCTTCCCCATTGCTGGAAATTATAAGCTATTGTGCCCAGACCAGGTGAGGAATTTGAAGAAACAATCAATACCCAGTGTATGCTGGGCCCGGGTCAGAGAAGACCTCTTAGGTGGCCAAAGGTTGAGAGCAGGAGTGAGCCAGCCCAAGGGAATCCAGGTTACCCAGAGACGTCACAGACGACAGCAGCGTTTAGGGACCTACTGTGCTCAAAAAAAAAGCAGCTCAGGGAGCATTTACCGAACACCAAGAATTTACCAGAATGTGGCCCCTATTGTTCAGCAGCTCTGCCCTCTCCCCTTTTCTGGGAACGGCCTTCTTACTTCCTGCGCCACCCCACCCCCACCCCCACCCCCCACCGCACATGGTTACCATAGGAACAACCTCGTTCCTACCATTGGACCGCACCCCTCTGGCCACAGTCGATTGGACTAGAGGTGAACACCTCACTGAGGCTGGACCAATCAGAGACTCAGACCCTGGAGAATTGGGAAGGTTGGGATCCAGATTGAGGCTCTGCTTGCAGGGCTGGACAAGTTGGGTCGTTGGCTAGGCAGATCCTGGCAGCCAGCTTTTCAGTGGAATGAAGAGAAACAGTGAGAGGTGTTAATGAGGAAGACGAAAGATAGGAATAATTGTGGGACCTGGTTCCTGGGCGCCCAAGATGTAGCTGCACCTTTACCCTGGGGCTCTTCAGAACAAAGCACTCTTTCTGCTTCAGTTGCATCCAGTGGGTTTCCATGGATTGCAAGACAAGTCTTAACGAACACCATGCCAAGTGCTGGGGCTTTATAGAAGCATGGTCTCTGCCCCCAAGAAGGCCATAAAAGCAGCAGGAGGGCCAGACGTGTACACTAAACATTAACTACTGGGGGAAGTGCTGTCATAAAAGGTCATTCAAAGCTGGAGATTGCCAGGGAATAAATTATGATAACAGATGTAATGAAGATTTGGAAACGCCCTAGCTGTGTAATTCCCATGTAATTATGAGAATCAATTGCATTTTCCCTAAGCAGGAACGTGGCCACCTTCCTTGCAGAAAGACTCGATCCAGCTTGTTATCTGGCACTGGGCAAAAGACCACCCCGGGCCTGCGCTCGGGTTTCCTCATTGGCAGGTTTTGCTTTTTGTTTTTGTTTTCTGATAAATAAGTGCCGGGTTCCCCAAAGATTTAGGAAACATTGGTTTCTACTGTGGGGTGACAGAGTTTCTTCCTTCTCTGCGGCGACTCCACCAATGCTCACCGCTTGGTGAATGTGAAGGTTGCGGACTCACTGTTAGAGATTCTCCGCGGTGAGCCACTAAGAGGGCTCTGCTGATTGATATACCATTGCCTTGTTAACCTCGGGATGGGGACATTATATCTGGAGAGAAGGTGTGACCCTTTCCAGCTCGCCAGTTTTCAAAACATACAGACCTTCTCAGGGCTCGAGAAAGGGAACCTTATTGAGAAATTCCGGCTCGCCCCCTCATCACAGACACCCGTTGGTTCTTCAGGCCCGGAGTGGCTGCACCCTGGCGTAAAGGAGGAAGGTGACACCCACGTCAAACCGGATCTTGTTCAAAGCACACCATGCAGATTGTAAGGTTTGAGGTACTTTATAAGTAGCACCTCTTGACATCCCTGGAAGACTGATTTGAACACACACACACACACACACACACACACATACACACACAGGATTAGGCACAAGCTGACATGCCTGTATTTGATTCTTTGAGACCCACGCAGTGGAAGGATAGAACTAAGTCTTGCAAGCACATTTCTATAGATGTACTGTTGGGTGGCATTCACAAGAGCATGCATGTACAGGCACGGGAACAGAAAACAAATAAATCTTTAAAAATTGTGTGTGAGTGGCTGAAGCGATGGCTCAGAGTTTAAGAGTGACGTTGGCCGCTCTTCAGTTCCCAACATGGTGGCTCACAACCATCTGTAATCAGACCCAGTGCCCTCTTCTGGTCTGGTGTGCCGGAATATATGCAGGCAGAACACTGCATAGGTAATAAATCTTTTTTTTTTAATGTGGCTACAATGAACATGCATGTATTTCCCCCTTGCCACTGTTTCCTGAACAATACAACGTAACAATCATTTACATCATGTTTACATTGTATTCGGTAGTATAAGTAATCAAAACCAGTGCAATACCAACAGCTCTTTACATGACCTACTTTAAATCATTTCAAAAGTATGAAGCAGCTCCTGAACTTGGAGCCTCATTTTCTCAGCTGATTTGGGATCCAGGAAATCCTCTTGATTCCCCAGTCTCTTCTTCTGACAACCTTGAGGTTACCACAGCGATCAAGATCATACCCTACTTGTTTCCTGGGTTCTGACACTATTATGGCCTGCTATGTGTGTGCTGATCCCATAGTCAAACAGCAATGACTTTTTTTTTCCTTTCCCCACTCTCAGCTCACCAGTCTGGCCTCAAAATCACGGAGATCTTCCTGCCTCTACCTCCCAAGAGCTGAGACTAAAACTGTACTACCTCTCCCCTGAGCAAGAATTTTTAACTACTGGCCCATTTCCCCAGTTCTAGGCACATTCTTCCCCCAGGCACCTTTGATTCCCAGTGGGTAGAATCGCCAGCCGTGGAAGCCAAGGCTAAAGAGGGTGGGAATGGGGGCTGGCTGTACTTCTCATGAGAGGCAGTGGGTTCAGTCTGGCCTAATCAGCCGAATTAAGAGCAAATAATGGAATTCTGGGACAGGCGCCATCTAAAACTGTAAAATTCAAGAATGTCTTTCTCCTGAGAATAATTCTAGATTTGAGGGCTGGACCCTCAGAGTACAGTGTAGCATTATGAATTGCGGAAGCTTTCGCTCTCGCTCTTGGGCTAATACCAAACACCATCGCAGTGCCTGGCTTCTCAGATTATTTTATCTCAGCCAATCTGTCTGCAAAATTGATTATAAGCCCCCAAATATTCTGCAGCCCAAGAACTTCTAAGACATCTCAGCCAGCTGTGGTGCCCTGGCTGACGGGAGGCTGTTTCTTTCTACCTGCTAGAGTGGCACCACACTGTGGCCACACTGTGAATAGCACACAACCCCACCAGGATGCTTTGAAGTTTTCCTTCCTTCCTTCCTTCCTTCCTTCCTTCCTTCCTTCCTTCCTTCCTTCCTTCCTTCCTTCTTTTCTTCCTTCCTTCCTTTCTTCTTTCCTCCTTCCCTCCCTTCCTTCCTTCCTTCCTTCTTCCCTTTCTCCTCCCTCGATCCCTCCCCTTTTTTTTAAACGACTTTATTTTGCAAAACAAAGATAAATGTAAAGATTTTAAACATTTTTTGCTTAAAATTATACATTTTTGTCAGTACTGTTTTTTCAGACATTAAAATAAATTTTACATAAAACCATGTGAATATGTTTTTTTAGTCAGTACTTGATTTTTTTCAAGGGCTTGACAGTATGCATTGAAAACGTACTAGTTGCAATAAGCGTAAAGTACATGCAAAACAAAACGCAACATGGAAATAGTCAAAGTCTTCTTGTTTTGTGAATATATGTATATTTTTTGTTTTCTTTATTTCTTGGACTTCATACAGTCTGTGAGTTGTTTCTGGGGGAGTGCAAGCCTCTGGGGTTAGCATCCCACTATCAGTGACTGCATATTATGTCTGTTCTTTTGTGACTGGGTTACCTCACTCAGGATGATCTTCTCTAGATGCAGCCATTTTCTTAAGAATTTGGTTAAGTCATTGTTTCTGGTGGCTGCCCTTTTTCTTTTTTGCTTTCTGTTTTGTTTTCCTTTGTCCTGCAGATGGAACTCAGGGCTTTTTATGCTAGTAGGCAAGCAGTCCATTGCTGAGAGGCATCCTCATCCCTGCCAGTGATCCATCCATATTCTGACAGTGGAGCATCGTTTGAGGCTTCTTCTTTTTCTTCTCCTCCTCCCCTCCCCCTTTCTCCTCATCTTCTTCCTCCTCTTCTACTTTCTCCTCCTCCTCCTCCTCCTCCTCCTCCTCTTCTTCTTCTTCTTCTTCTTCTTCTTCTTCTTCTTCTTCTTCTTCTTCTTCTTCTTCTTCTTCTTCTTCTTCTTCTTCTTCTTCTTCTTCTTTTTGTATACAAACTTGATTGTTTAACTTTTCATAAGTACCCAGAGGGAGGGACACTTTTCTTTTGTAGTTTGGGAGTGTTCATGAGTATATACAACCCCAGGAAGAAGCCACATTCTTTGTGGTTGTCAGAAAAGGGGCTGAGGAACATCAGTTCCGTCAGGCTCTTGGACTCAGTTCGATAACAGAGGGCCTCCTGTGCTGAGTAAGAAAGTTCCTGAATTTGTAGTGTGTTTCTTCCATGATGAAAACAAGCCTTCACTCCATGGGAAGAACAACATTATCAACCAACCGAACCCTCTAGAACTCCCATGGACTAAAACACCAACCATTGAGCACACATGGAGGGACCCATGGCTCCAGTTGCAGATGCAGCAGAGGATGGCATTGTCTGGCATCAACGGGAGAGGAGGCCTTTGGTCCAGTGAAGGTGTGTTTTCCCAGTGTAGGCACTGAGGGGAAGAGAGTGTTTGGGAGAGGGAACACCTTCATGGAAGTAAGGTGAAGGGGGGGATGGGAGTGGAGGAAAGGGAATAACATTTGAAATGTAAATACAGAGAATATCCAATAAAAAATAATTACCAAAAGAAAAACAAACAAACAAACAAATAAACAAAAAAAACAAAAAAAAAAAAAAAAAAAAAAAAACAAGCCTTCTTCCTAGGGCAGGCTTGTATTTGCCCATGGGATGAATTCATTATACATGAAACAGAGTGTGTAGGACCCGGGGCATGCACAGCACACCATCAGAGTGTGTTTAGACTGAGAGCACACTGAGTTCAATCTCCTACACTGCCTTTCAAATAAAAAAAAGCAGGCAGAAAAAAAAGAAAAGAAAAGAAAGAAAGAAAGAAAGAAAGAAAAAGTTAAAGAGCTAGGTTTTGGGGTTGCTATTTTTTTCTAGCAGATTTCAAGTTAAAAAGAAAAAAAAAAAAAAAAAAAAAAAAAAAAGGCTGAGAAGGTCAGCTGTTCAGATGCACGCAGATCTCTCCGAACCATTACACTTAACAGTGCCTACTCACAGGATAGGTCTGTCTTATTTTCACAATCAATATGGGTTGGGGCAGTGTTTGTTTGCTTGTTTTACAACTACAGAACATTTCTTTATTTTTCACTAAGACTTTCCCGGAGGTCATAGCTAACCTTGGCCCTACCCACCCCCCCTCCACCCCACCCCCACCCCCCCCCCCCCCCCGCGAAGGGTTAGTGCTTCATGGCTATAAAGCAGACTTGGAGTTTCAAGGACTGGAACCAATCTTAAATGGCAAACACTGCTTTCTATCTGAATTATCATTAAAATGTTTAAGTTAAAAAAAATTAAAACTAAAGGAGCAAAGGGACAATGATGGCATCAGAGTGAAAAGATCACTCATGGTTCATGTCAGACATTCGCTCTTGGCTCGAGTGTGATAACGTGGAAACAGAATCACCATCGCCATCATACAAAAGGCTCACTACAGCACGCTGTACACACCTGCTCCAAGTCCACCCCAGCCCCTGTGCTTCCAACTCAGTTACTTCCCAGCCTGTTGGGCCTGTTGGGCCTGTCGATGGAGGAGCACATAAGATCTTCTTGATCCAGTCTTTGTTATACATTTGGTTTGTCTGTGTATCGGCTCAGTAAAAAGACAGCTGAGATCTGCCAGATCGTCAATAAAATCAAACAACTGACTGATGTCATATGAGATGGAAGGGCTGTTGGGAATCATTCTCTGCAGTGTTCTTCATACATTTTACAAACACCTCCCATGCATTCATTTGCAGATTCATAGCGTGTAAGTCCTGCCTTTCTGGCCTCTTGGTAGGCTGTACCAGCAAAATGGTGTGAGACATCTCGCCAAATGCAGCCGCAGCTAACACCTCCGCCGTTGCACAAGAAGAGCTCAGCCGCACCGCCAACAGCCAATCCTCCTGGGGCGGTGTTAAAGGTCTTTGGAGTTGGGCATCAGATAAAGTCCTCTATCCCCAAATATGGCCATATGTCTCCGGAGGCGCATTTAACAGGAACTGCCCATGCTCCATTATGAAGCAAACACAGCACAGCTCCTTGGAATAAAAACCCTGCTCACCCGGACAGTCCCAGCAGACAAATTTTGGGTGCTAGGAAACGGCGTGGCGTGAGCTGACTCAGCAGCAATAGCTGGACGGGTGAAGAGCCTCACACAGCTTCCGGGTCTTCGAGCTGAGGCCCGTGACATCACTTCGCAAGCAACTCCACAACACCCCGACTAGATCCTAGCCCAAAGGAACTGAGCGGTCCTGAATAGTTATAGTTTGGGGAGTGGCAGGCTTGCATACAAGTATGAAAAACTGGGAAAGCAGGGTGCAGGGGCTATAGCTGAGCAACAGAGTGCTTGCCTAGCAGGCAAAAGGTCCTGGGTTCAATGCCCACCACTGCAACAAATGACCAAACAAGAAAGGCATTGTTACAAAACTGGAGTGACCAGACCTATGAGGAGGACCTAGCCGGACTAGGAGAGTGCACATGTCAGTGGGAAGTTGGGAGCTGAAATCTAGACAATCTACTGCAGTGTCACGTGCCAGGGTACAGCCAGGAAGAATGCAGCTTATAGGCTGGCATCTGCTCACCTCTAATCAGTAGCTGAGCCACTAGGCTGGGGAAAAAAAATCCTCCAACAAATGTCGGGCGGTTGTTTTTAGGAGGACAGCACATGTCCAGAGTTTCTGGAAGATGGGAACACCTATCCCTCCAGCTGCCTTCATCTGCAGGAAGCTCAAAAACTCCAGGCAGTTTCCCAGGCTGGACCTGTCTCCTGCTCTGGGAGGAATCCTGGGTAGCTGGCTTAGCCACTCCCTAAGGAGGAATCATTTCACCTAGCTTTACATGTGAATAACTCCCAACAAAACTTAGAAGAAATGGTTTTGTATTTTATGTCCTTTGTTTCATATACTTTATTTGTCCAACCTCTGCAACATTACACAAATAGGAAGTCGTCATTGGAGCAAAGCAGAAATAGAACATTTGTATTTTCGGACAGGGTCTCCCTATGTAACCACTGGTCTGGAACTCGCTGTGTAGACCAGGCTGGCCTTGAACTCATAGAGATCGATTCTGCTCTGGCGGGTCTGGATCTATTCAGTGTTCTGTATCATTTAGTGGTGTTAAGTGCAGGACTTGGAAAGGTGGTTCTCTGTGACTCTGATTGGACTGGTGGGGTCCTTTGTTTCCATGTGAAGACTTAATGAGTGTGAACAATTTTACTTATGTTTTAAACTTTACAGTCAGTCCCGGTCAGTGCAGAGTTCCTACACACTCACCTCCCTTCCCTCCAGGAGACAGGTGGGTTCTATGACAGGTTTCAAGTTCAAGAGATCAGGCCTAGAATCCCTGGCTTCAGGCGAGTAGTCAGAAACTGCCTCACCTGACCTGAAGCAAGGACAATGGGTCAGCAACAGATTCCAGTCCTCAGGCCGCATACTGGTTTTGGAATGTCCCGAAGAGATAGAGCAAGATAAGGTCACCTACCTTGGAATTCCCCTTATGTGCTTTAAATGGTGCCTTTGAGCTCAGGGGGGGGTGTCTATCTTTGAGTCCAGGGTGCCATTCTTCTGTGAATCATGGACCCTTACACCCTAATGTAACTTTACACCTGTGCATCTGTGCACTCTGAGGAAAACAATGGCACAGTACTGGTCAGTGCCACGCAGGTCGACACAGCTAGAGTCATCTAGGAAGAGGAAAACTCCAGACAGAAGATGCTCCTATTGGACTGGCCTACAGGGCCAGTCTGTGGGGGCATTTTCTTGACTGATAACGAAGACCCAGCCCATTGTGGTGGGTCCCGGGGTGTATAAAAATGCAAGCTAAGCAAGCCATGAAAATAAGTTGATAGAGCAGCCTTCTTCTGTGGTTTGTGCTTTAAGCTCCTGCCTGGAGTTCCTGCCTTGGCTTCTTGTAAACCAAATAAACCCCTTCATGGGAGAATCTAGCTAGGACAGCCAGGATTCTGGGAGAGTCTTTTATTTTTAGATCTATGTGTGTGTTTTACCTGCCAGTATGTATGCTTACCACATGCATGCCAGGTGTCTATGGAAGTTAGAGGGCATTGGCTTGCCTGGAACTGGAGTTATTCGTGGATGTGAGCCACCCTGTGGGTGCTGGGAGCCAAACCCAGGTCCTTTTCCTCTGAAAAAGCAACATGTGCTCTTAGCAATGGAGCCACTTCCCCAGCTCTGGGTTTAGTGGTTTCACTAGTATCTTCTGTGTTCCAAGGTCAGCCCCAGGGCACATTACATGGATTTCCTATGGTTCCTTAGTTGCCTCTGATTTGGGGTAATTTTTTTTCAATTCTTTAAGAAAATGTCAATTGGGCTTCTATGGTGCATTTCTCATAATTAGCCTGGGTTATGGCTTTATCACATTGCACCAGGGGTCCAGACGGCCTCACAGTGATACCACTGAAGTTAATGTAGCATTAGCCAGGTTTTCCAAGGAAAAGTTACTGCTGTCCCTTTCCACAAGCTCATCCTTAGAAAGAAGTCACTAAGTGTCGCGCCCCACCTCGACCAGCAAGGAAGACACGACCCGGGGAAGGTCTTCTTCTAGCAGTTTATTCAGGATCCTTGTACAAGCTTCTTCTTCAGCTTCAGACTCTGTCTCCACTCCCGGGGAGGGAAGGGAGCAGGCTAAATACTCTAGACTGGCAAACCATAAGCTGCCACGTGGGCAATGCAGATAGGTTGTAACCATGCGGAAGTTAAGGAGCCAGGCAGGTGCGTCCAAATAGGGAGTTGTTTATCACGGGGAGGCTCACCATCGGGAAGGCGGAGGGCGGAGGTCGAGGTCGGCGCCATCTTTGGGGCACAGCACAGCGTAGCTCCCTACAACTAAGTTGAGCCTACATGCAAAGGGAAAGGAAAATGATAAATGATGCTTCCAGGGGTGGTTTAAATGACAAATGTCTCCCAAAGGCTCAGGAATTCACACGTGTTCCCCAGATGATGGCACTGTTTGGAGGAACATCGGGGAACCTTGCTGGAGGATCCACGCTTACTGGGAACCTACTTGGAGAGTTTATAGCCTTATCTTACATCCAGTTAGCTTTCTGGGCTACCTGAATGGTAAACTGTGACCAGCCAGCTTCCTGATCTTGCAGCCTGATGTCATAGCATAGCGTTCCTCTGAAACAGTAAGCCAAAACAAAACAACAAAACCACCAACAACAAAAAACCCAAAGTCTTTTGTCACAGAACAGAGTTCCTAGAGGGTAAAACAGTCACATGAATTATTTGGCATTCTTCTATGAAGATTCACCTTCTCTCCCATATTTACTCAAACTTCATTAACACTGACAACCCCCAGGTATTTCCTTTGTGTTGGAACTATCATTAGGAGGCTTACTCTGTAGCTCTGTGGAAGCTCTTCCCGAAAGTCCCCTGGCTGAGGACATAGCACCATCTGAAATTCCCCTTCAAGACCTTGTATGTAAACATGGCATTTTGGTGTCATAATGTGTCAACATGGCTGTTTAAAGAGGCATATGTGCTTTTATTATTTCTCAATTTATATAAAAGAAGTATAACTCCTTTTTAGTTCCTCAATTACATAGTATTCACCAGATAGATGTGGAAGAAAAGCTGTCTGTGGGCTGGAGAGGTGGCTCAGCAGGTAAGAGGACCTGCTGCTTTTGTAGAGGACCCTTCCCAGCATGTTCAGGGCAGCAAATAATCTTGTGTAACTCAGTTCCAGAGTTACATGATTTTCTTCTGGCTTCTTCAGACACTGGGCATGCACATGTGTTTGCATATACATGCATGTAAGCAAATGTTTATATGTCTAAAATAGATTTTATTTTTTTAAAGAAACACTCCTGGCACTGAATGAATCATCTTGAACCTTAAGCTTCCTGTCTGTAGAATGGAAACCGTTTTTGTTTTTTGTTTTTGACAGGTTCCTATGAGAAGTTAACAAGGTAACCAAACAGCTTAAGAACAAACCGACTCTGGGGGCTGAGGAGATGATGGTTTAACAGTGAAGAACATTTACTGCTCCTGTACAGGTTCCGGGTTGTTTCTGGCATCCTATGGTGACTCACAACGGTCTGACTCCAGTCTCAGGAGGATCCACCGCTCTCTTCTGGCTTCTACAGGCGCTGCATGAATATGATGCACACATATCCCCACATAACATGAAAAACAAAGATCAAGGGCTGGCAGTGGGTAAATGTAAATCCTGGCCTGTCACTTTGATAAGGAGACCATGGGGACACTCAGCAGGTGTTAAACATTGTTAAAGCTCTGCTAAAATCACTGTTAATACGTTCTTTTAAAAAAAATTGTAAGCACTCCTGCTGATGGGGCCATGTGACTTTTCAATCACCAGTTGCTGGACTCACCCACTGTTCTTGGCTGCTTTGAGCTAAAGGACTGTCAAAAAGCCCCCCAGTTATCCATATGACATCTGTTTGGAACATTGCATGAACACCTTAAACACAACTGCAGCCAATTTGCTCCAGCTCCCCAAGGTATAGCCTCAGCCAGGACTGGTTCAGCTTATATCAGACGTTTGCTAGCTCACCCTCAGAGACTCCTACATGACCCTACAGTCATTTTCAAGGAAGGACAGTTTCTCTGATAGCTTGGCTGTGACTGCGATGCTAGTGTTAGTTCAAGGCTGTGATTGGTGCAAACACAATCCTTCATTTGCATGTAAGGTTTTCTGAAAGTGGCACAGATATCCTTCCTTAGCCTGTAGTTAGGATGTTGAACTCACTTTGTCAGCTAGGAGATAACCTCTTGAGCTGCCTCCTCAATAACTCAAGTGTATCCTTGCCTGTTTCTAAGAGTTGTGAGGCTAAGACGGTAATACAAAGTCAGGAGAATGGCAGCAACAGCAGATGGTGGTGTGGCAGGCAGAGCTGAAAAATGCTGTGTGGCTGGCTGTTTTGACAACTGAAGAGGCAGAGATGAAGGAGAGAAGGCTGTAAAGAGGCAGAAAAGAAAAACTGCAGGCCCTTGTCACTGGAGGTTTCAGAGAGCTTCTGTGATTTTTTTACAAGTCCCAGACACCCTGAGGCCTGTAAGCTTTAACACTGGCCTTTGTCAAGGGCAAAGAAATACCAACTTCCAACGTCTACACAACAGCTGCAATACTTGTAAAGAGGCCTACCCAATAACTTAGTATTCTACTCAAGCGCCTGGTTAGTTAAGGGTTCAGCATCCTAGACCCCTAGAGCTATAGCATCAGGTGGCCCCCTCCTCCATTTGTCTGCCACCACTGCGAATGTTATGGGATTTAAGCTGTCAAAGACAAGCACTTAAAATCTGTGCCTCCCAATGATCTACCCAGAATAAAAAGACCCAGGGGCAGGGGTTGGCTAATACTACCTGTAAAATCCCAGATAAGTTAACTTTTCTGTGTCTCATCGTATTCATAAAATGGGAGTTGGGAAAAGACTTAGCTTCTTGGCACTTAGGGTCTTCAGCCAGTACTTAGTCCCTGGCCAAGGACATGTCCAATGGCAGCCCTTATTACTGAGTCTGAATAAACCTTCAGAGCAGGAATTAGTTTACTCCCTCAGCTCAGGGTCTCACATACAGGAGAGGTGTGCCATTTATTAATGCTTGTGTGTCTACTATACAAAATGTGAAGCTTCTTACAGAGACAGCACATGAGTGTCCTGCAGGACGGTGCAGGTGTCTTAAGCCACTAGACAAACACAAGCAGAATCACAGCTCTCGAGTCCACATGCCGTTCTGTGGTGGAAAACAGAAGGAAACGGGCCACGTATCCCTAACTCAGAGTAATCTAGTGCACTCCGACGCACCCAAGACTACATGTACACATGGTGACCCAGTCTGGTCCTGATTCTTGGTGAAGCTCCCTCCGTTAGCAGTGGAGAGAGCACCAGCCTTGCAAGAATGAGAACAGCTCTAATTACTACTTGCTTCATCTTTTCTTTTTAAACATTTTTTTATTTTATGTATGAGTACACTGTCACTGTCTTCAGACACACCAGAAGAGGGCATTGGATCCCATTACAGATGGTTGTGAGCCACCATGTGGTTGCTGGGAATTGAACTTAGGACTTCTAGAAGAGCAGTCCACTCTTAACTTCTGAGCCATCTTTCCAGCCCTACTTGCTTCATCTTGAACTTACATCCATTTTCCTAGGTGTGATTTTGGTTTCCCTGTATGTAGAATTTTGTCTTTGGAGGCAAGGTCTCACACTGTAGTTTGGGCTGGCCTTGATTCCTCATTTTGTCTTTACTTGTTAAGCATTGGGATTATACGTGTGTAGCACCAGGGTTGAAAAAACACATAAAACCTCATCTTTCCTTTCTCCCTTCAAATTCATATTGATAGGCCTGTTACTTGCCATCATTTGTGTACAGTCTGGTTCGTGTCAAACAAGCAAGTTTCTCTCCCCTAGGTGCCAAGAGTCCAAAGACCCAAGTCTGTAATTTCAGTGGCTTTCAGATTCACACGATAAAAACTTGTGCTCAGCCAGGTGCAGTGGTGCAGACCTTTAATTCCAGTATTCAGGAGACTAGCCTGGTCTACAGAGTGAGTCCCAGCACAGCTAGTGCTACACAGAGAAACTATCTCAAAAGCAAAACAATTAGTTTTGTTCAAATGTAGTATCTTGGAACTCCAATGGATACAAAGATCAAACATTTTATTATTAGCATTTCTTTATTTATTGAAGACTCCAAGAAAATGATATTTAGAAGCAGGCCCTTTGGCAACACATCAGATACATCACAAACCTAAAGATAGTTGTAGAATTTACTACAGCACTCAGTTGTGCTTTTTGATTGCACAAAATCAATAACTGATTTATAATAAAAGAAATTCTAAATATCTTAGCCTTTGCTTAGGGTCTTCAGTATAAATGTGGACAACAAACACCTGTAAACTGTTGGTAACTGACAGCACCATCACGTCTATTAAACATGCATGTAAACACTGGCTTTCTGGAACACTGTACTAGCAGAATGATCTTTTGATTTAAATAATTATCAGAGTAGAATAACATTTATACCAGTAAAACATTGGGGAGACATTTAGTAGGGTGAACAACACGACCAAGGGCTAGTTGCTTTGCAGCACAAAGTGGGGATGGGCTGATCACTGCAATGAGCTCCTCCATCATGTGGGTCAAGTGAAATATCCTAATTCAGCCCGAAGCAGGACCTCTTCCTCAGCTGCCTCCTTATCTTTTATCAGTGTCAGCAACTGCAATAAGCCTGGGGCTGGGCTACCTTCTGGCAGTCCAAGCTCTCGTCGAACTGACTTGTGGACTGCCCCAGCAATAACTTGGTCTAGACGAGCCTGATTCACAACTTCTTTCTCAACTGCTCCTTTCTGCACCAGTTTCTGTAATAAAGGCTCCAACCTTAGAACATAGGCAGAGAGCTTTTCATCTTCCTTCTGATAAGTAGTAAGGTATTTGACCTGCAAAGCCCTAGGGTTATCAATAATCCCAAATATTGTCTCAAGCGTCTTCAGGCATTCTGCAACTGTAATGAAGGGGTTGTTTATCTTGAGGACACGAATAATTTCAAATGCTGGGCCTCTAAGGCTCTCTATCAAGCGCCTTCTTTTCTCTACATCTGACACCTGCCATGTTTTCATTACTTGGGATGTATGAAACATCCAAGATTCAAATTCTTCTTCACCTGGTCCTGGAGGATCCCTGCCTGAGAACACACTCAGCTTTTTGTACCTCAGATACTGCAGGGTAGGCTTAAGAGCCTCATTTAATGCCTGTGCTAACATGGGTGCTCGAATTTCAGGGATCATCATGCCCTGGTCTAGGCAGAGAGGGTCATTCCGATTCCCAAGAACTCTAGTTAATTCATCCATTGTCATGCCCTCTCCCTTTAAAAACTCATTTAATCTGCATAAAAAGTCATTATCAGCATCAGGAGGCTTAAAGATCACTCTCCAGACACCTCCTTTTGCAGGTATCTCCTTGGGGACTAGGGTACTGCCAGTTTCTACTGTAAGCCCAATCAAGGCTACATTCTTGTTCTCATCCCTCCTGAACATCCTCCCAAGCAGTCTGTGTTCCCCTAAGGGAGCAAGGCCAGTCTGCAGGGCTTCCTCGATGTCTGCCACTCCGCAGGTTGGAGGGATGCCGGCAACCAGTAGTGCCTTCCGAGGGTTCATATCCATCCCTCTGCACCAGTCTTCTAAGAGTCTCAGTGTCATGGTGTCCAGAGTATTTAAATCCTAATTCGACTAGGGCGCCGCCGCCGCCACCACCACCGCTCACAGTGATGTACGTGCTCGTCTTTTTTAACACGCAGAGGTCCGGGAGCCTGAGAAGACAGAGCATCCATGTAAGTTAACGGTGTCTGATTCTCGAGACGGTCCTCCACCCACCCGCCTCCGGCGCTCTTTTACAAACGACATTAGGCCTGCAAATCACAAGCCTATAGATGCACCACTCAGGTCCCGGAGAGGGCGTCTGACCTTTGCGGGTTTCAGGAGACCCGGGGACCACGTCCCCAGCGTGTCGATGGGGAACACGGGCTCTTCGTGCCCGTCTCCCGGCCGAGGGCAGAACCGCGGCTGCAAACCCCACAGAAAGCAGACAACCGCCTCCCAGCCTGACGTCACGAGAGGCTGGTGCGCGTTTCCGGCCTAAGACGGAAGCTCTAACTGCGGCGGTATCCGGGACTGCGAGCGGGCGGGCCACTCAGGACAGGAAGGTGAGACCCGGGGCTGCTCAGCTTGGCTGCCAGGCTGGCCCGGCGTCGAGCCGGGAGCCCAGCTCCGGGCTCTGCAGGCCAGGCCTGGCGCCGCTGCCCAGCCCAAGCACGGCGGCGGGTGCTGTGGGGGGCGGGCGCGGAGGTCCCGTGGCCAGGCATCTCCAGGTGGTTCCCCCCAGCCTGGGGCTCCAGAGGGCCGCCGCCGCGTGACCAGCTGTAGTCACGCAGAGCTTAATCACTACTAGCTCGTGCTCTCGCAGGCCGCACTCACCTTCTTCAGCTGCGCGACTGAGAGGGTTTCTCTTAAGGTTGCTTGTTCTGAAATGCCAAAGGCACCTGATTATTCAGAATTGAGTGACTCTTGCACGCTTGCAGGGGGAACAGGAAGATTTTCGGGACCACTGTAAGTGTTTTGAAAGAGTTACCATCTTAACTTGGGGACTCATATTGGTTTAACGAGTAGAACCCAACCCAATGCTCATGTCTGAAATAATAGTGTTAAGCCAGAAAGCATTTCAACTGTCAAGTGCAATGTCCTGTGGGGAAACTATATGTTTCATTATCTGAAACGAAGGTGTACTGGGTCTGCTCAAGCAAGATGTGATGATTCACTCTGTGGGGTTCTCATAAATACCAGCACTCAATATGTACCGAAACCAGTACTTTATGTACTCACAATTGTTATATAAAACCACCTGTAAGTTGTTTTCAGCTGTTAAATCTTAAAATGCTCCTGCTTTTCGGAACTCTTGAATTTAAATCAAGTACACTTGGAATAGTTGCCATGGCAACATTACTAGACCCTAACTATAATTTTTATGTGTTTACATTGAAGGCACAGAGCATGGAGAATGATGAACTTCCGTCAGCGGATGGGATGGATTGGAGTGGGACTGTATTTGCTAGCAAGTGTGGCAGCGTTTTATTATGTTTTTGAAATCAATGAGACTTACAACAGGTTGGCTTTGGAACACATTCAGCAGCACCCTGAGGAGCCAAGGGAAGGAGCTACATGGACACACTCCTTGAAAGCGCGGTTACTTTCCCTGCCCTTTTGGTTGTGGACAGTTATTTTCTTAATACCGTACTTACAGATGTTTTTGTTCCTTTATTCTTGTACGAGAGCGGATCCCAAAACGGTGGGCTACTGTATTATCCCCATATGCTTGGCAGTTATCTGCAATCGTCACCAGGCATTTGTCAAGGCTTCTAATCAGATCAGCAGACTCCAACTGATTGACACATGAAGCCAGTCACCGTTTTCCCTTATTACAAGACTGTCAGTACTGTATGGTGGCTGACCACAAGACTGCAGTTTCTTCACAGGTCTCAGGAAGTTGTGGCGGAACAGAGACTTTAAAAAGTGACAAGAGGACTATTTTATCTGAATAATGACTTTTTAGGTAAAGCCTGAAATACAGTACTACACAATCATGTTGATGACTTCAGATTTTGGAAGCAAAATAGTGGCTTGTAATTTGCAGTCTTTAGGAACTTGAATAAGCACCTAAATTTTTTTTTTATTTCTATTCTATGTGCAACATAGTATGATTCGCAAATTTTTCCATTGGGGAAAATAATGAATATTTCCATTGTGTAAATGTAAAAAGGTCTGACCATGATCATAAAATTTAAATTTTATACAATTACTTTGCTTGCTTTAAAGTTCTTCAGACTAAGACACTAATCCTGCTGCAACTACTGCTTGCTTGCTTTCAGTTTACAAGGGACTGGTACAAAATTACTGAGGTGGCTATCACCTTTCTGGTTGTCTTTTGGGGTGGGAGGTGGCTAGGGGAGAGTGCTGGGAATTGAATCCAAGCCTTTTGTGCTGTGTTTTCTGAGACAGGGTTATTACTCTGTGTGCTCTGGCTGTCCTGGAACTTTCCCTGTAGATCAGTCTGGCTTCAAACTGCTGGGATTAAAGGTTTGTGCCACTACCAATCTTTTGTACTCTTACCACTGAATTATATGTCCATATTTCCAGCCATTAATGATTGATATTTAGATACACAGATTTTTTTTTTTGGATAATGGCTATCTAAACCACTAATCTTTGACAAACTGTGTAGGAACTGAACAGACTAAATGGTTGAAGTCTGGAAATAACGCACAGATGCCAGATGTACCAGCACAGATCACTAAAGCGATTGTGCCTTTTCTGGGTGAGATCATGCTATCCAGTGACAGTAGTGCTAACACATTTTACACCATTTTAATAACCATGGTTTTGGGTCATTGATTTAGAGCTACAGCAACCCAATGAATGAGATAGCACTGTAATCTGATGCAGTTCCTCACCACTGACAACAGCCCATGCTCTGCACAAATGTCAACTATTTACCTGTGTATACTGCCTACTACTCATACCAAAACATGAAAATGAGTTTTAGTGAAAGCTTTTTCTCAAATTGTACCATCTGCTAGCTTTTTGTGGTGCTAAAGATCAAACTCATGTCCTTGTACATACTAGCCAACCCTTAACAACTGTGCTATAACCCTAGTTCTGTAAGTTTTTCAGGAGCCTCACGTTATGCTGTATTTGAACGGAGAGGCTAAGATTTTCCATAGCAAGATTTATTTATTTATTTTTTTGAGACATTTTCTGGCTGTCCTGAATCTTGCTATGTATACTCAGATCAACACACTTCCTCCCAGAGTTCAGAGGCTAAAGAAAAGATGTGCCTGTGACACCACGCCTGGCTCAAACTTTAATCTTAAAAGGCTAAACTATCTCAAAAGCATAAGAATCTATTTTAAGAACTTCCAGTGGTGGCACAGGCCTTGATCCCAGCACTTGAGAGGCAAAGAGGCGAATCTCTAAGCTGGAGGCCACCTCGTCTATATGAAAAGTTCCAGGACAGCCAGAGCTATAGAGAGACCCTGTCACAAACAAACAACCCTCTCCAAGCTTGAAAAACAACTCAATTTAGTTGCTGAAGCAAAACATCTTTTGCTGTAATATATTCAGTATTCCAGGGAAACAGTTTGGCAAATCTGTGTCTGTCAATCAGGTGCATCATTTGAGTGCTTTTAGTATGCATGCTGCAGAAATGTTTTACAAGTACACCAACTCTTCACTCCAATACTAAGGCAGCTGTTATATTGGCACAAGTGCTGTTTTCCAAGACTTTGAAGCATTCAGGAATTAATAACCTGTCAATGGACAGGGTAAGTAACTGGAAAAGCCATGCTAAGTATGAGCCATAGGCAGGGTGTGGTGGCACATTCCTGTAATCCATCAAGGTCAGAGGCAGGTGGGTCTCCGTAAATATTGTCTATGTAGTGAGTTCTAGGACAGTCAGCTACATAGTGAAACCCTGCCTCAAAACCACCCCTCCCCCCCAAAAAAAATCAGATTAAGCAAGATTTGAACCCAGGATATCCATCTGGCTTCAGTTCCCATCTCTGTACTTATGGAAAAATTACCAATTCCTCTTTAGCTAGTGTAGAAGTAGCAATAATTTACTTTTTACTTTTGTCAAGACAGGGCTTTTTTGTGTAGTTCTGGCAGACCTGAAACTTGTTCTGTAGACCAGGCTGGCTTTGAACTCAAGGACTCAACTGCTTTTGCAGGGATTAAAGGCATTTCCAGATGTAATTAATTATTACTGGTTAGTTTACAAGGTTAATCTGATCTTTTAAAAAATTACATTTTTTCCCCCCAAATGTGAGGTTGGGCGCCATAGTCTATATGTGGAGGGCAGAGGACAACCATGGGTGTGTTTTTCAGGTGTTATCCACTTAGGTTTTGGGGACATGGTCTTTCTTACTGGCCTGGAGCTCTCCAAGTAGCTAGGGATTCCAGTTTCCTGTGGGCCAAATTGCTTGGCTCTCCCCAATCCCCGCTAAAAAAACAAAAACACGAGTTCTTGCCAACAAGCAGTTCTGCAAACAACAGCGCCATTGTCATTTTATTTACAATCCTAGCTGGAATGAAACAATCCCATTGAAGTTTTTCCCTGAAATACTTTAGTTTTCCAAAAGTGCAGGCACAGGAAATAGTTTAGCTGCAGAAATATCTATGGCACCTTTTTCTCTAGTACACACTTTTTACTTAGCTGTCATTACCTTTAAAGTAAAAATCCCCTGAAGTATAGAATCTGATTCTACTTTACAATCTTTTTAAGGAACAGAAAGTTTTTTTTTGGTGGAGTCATGAGATGAAGTGCTTACATAAGTCACTGCTCCTCTGAAACACACAAATGCCTGTACCGAATGGGTAGGGTTAGTGTTTTCTTAAGTGCCTGGCAGAAGTAATTACTGTGATACTTCATTATTCATTCTTTCATCAAAAATGCACCACTATGTTACAAATCCTCCCACACATAAAGTCCTAGATAATTTTCAACTATGGCTGGAAATCACTTTGCAGTTAGTGTTTCTTTTGGTGTAAGGTATTGAGAAACAAAAAAAACTCACATAGAATGTCAAGAACCAATTGAGGTGGTTCTATCTCATTTTGTCTTGAACATTTTTCAGTTGCTTCTGCTAGGGTTCACAGAACTGGTCCACAGTGTTTTGTTTTGTTTTTTTTTAATGTAGCATTTACTGAAGATTCAGGTATTGAAGCTGTGCTTATCTTTGGAACAGTATCAAAAAATGTTCTGCATAAAGTTCACTTAAGCCATTTACAAGTTTTGTCCTCATTTCCTCATATTAAATTCTTCCTGTGTTTTTGCTTCTCTCAGACTTTTGCTTCCCATTCTGCCAAAGCCGCTCAGCTTCATCAGTAAGTCCACAGAGTCACTGGTGATTAACACTGAACTCAACAGCCAGGTCTGGATCTTGACTTACTTTTTGAGGAGTTTCTGACCCTCTGACCCTTGACATACATTCTCCAGCTGGCTTTTGGGTCAGCACTATCTAGGATGTTCCTTCATGTCCTGTACTTCATGTACTCATTCAGAAGTCACAAACCAAGAGTAGCAGCCACATGTGGCCACTAGCTGTATGTATTTAGTAGCTCAGTTCTAGATAATTCTCTGGTTTTTCTTTTTCCTCATAGCTGCTTGCTGCTGCTTTGAGGAATTCTTGGGGATCTCCTCCAACTCTGCTGGTGTTCTCCAGTTCTTAGTTCTTAGTCATGTCATCTAGTCCTGTGGTTTTAAGTACCCTTCTTCAGAGTTTCACTTGAATATCCACCATCAACTTTTTTTTTCTCTGAAGTGGAATCTCACTTGGTCCTTTTGCCTCAGGCTCCCAAGCAGCTGGGATCACTTGCATGCAATCGCTACACTTGGCCTCCCTTCACTGCCTGTTATACTTCATCATATATTTACTAGCAGACTCATGAAATTTAACGTGTCTAACACCAAGCTGCCAAAGTCAACCCATCAAAACCTGTTTTTCAAGTCTAGTATCAACTGTGCCAAATGCTTATAATTCCAGCACTTCAGAAGAGGCAGGAGGACGAGAGTTCAAGGACAACTTTATCTACAAGTTCGAGGTCCTATCTTGGGTCAGGTCTGCTGTCTCACACTTTTGATCCCAGCATGGTCTATAGATGGAGTTCTAGGACAGCCAGGGCCACACAGAGAAAAGTCCTATATCAGCACTCTATATACCTTCATGTCATTTCCCTACTGTTCTTTCTGCTCCATTCTACCCCAGGCACACTAATCTTTTCTTTTTCCCTTTCTGACAAGCCTCACAATATGCAACTCAGGACCCTCTTGCCTCTGCCTCCAGAGCACTGGGATTACAGACATGTAATCCTTGCTGTGCTCCACTGGTCTTGACTATTTCAGAAATGTTATAAAGCCTCCCTCCATGCCTCTGGCTCAAATGTCACCTTCTTGAGATTCTGACTACCTACTGAAAGCAAGCATTCTTCCCAGTGTTACTTTAACCCACAGTACTTACATATCCTCACACGATCATATGTACATTTCCTCAAAATCTTGGATTTTTAAGTCATGTATTGTGATGGCTGCTGTGCTTACAACAATAACTGGCACACAGTGGGTGCTCAGAATGTATTTATGAACATATACTTCTCTTACCATACTGTAAAAACTAAAATAGCTCACTCTTCCTTGAGAACAAAGTCAAAAGCTCATATTTATTATTAAGTGTATGGCCTAGTCTGTCATGTGTTCAGTTTAATCCAACTCTCAGGTCTCAGGATTTAGTGATTTTTCTCTTCAAGGCCAAGATTTCAACTGTCCCTCAATGTTTTTGTTACATCAGTTTTAGAATTTTATTTTATTGGATATTTTTTATTTACATTTCAGATGTTATCCCCTTTACCAATTATTCCCCTGGAAATCTCCTATCCTATCCCCACTTCCCTAGAGTTTTCATAAACAAAGTTTTTTATTAAATGCTTGGCTAGAGTTCTCAATACATGTTTCAGTCATGAAAATTAGAGTTTCCTAAGCCGCTTAACAAGTACAAAGTGCAATGGCTTTTAGAACTACATAACACAATTCTAGAGCTGGACAGATGGCTCAGCGGTCAAGAGCACTGACTAACTGCCCTTCCAGAGGTCCTGAGTTCAAATCCCAGCAACCATATAAGCGCACAACCATCTGTAATGGGATCTGAAGCCTTCTTCTGGTGTGTGTGAAGACAGCTACACTGTATGTACTTATATATAATAAATAAATAAATCTTTAAAAAAGTGTAAAAAAAAAAGCAAGAAAGCAGCAGATGCACAGCAGTACACACCTTTAAGCCTAACACTGGGGGTTGGTATGAGGCAGGCAGATCTCTGAGACTCCAGGCCAGCCAAAGCTACATACAGAGAACCTGTCAGGAAAAAAAGAATGAGGGCACACCTGAGAAAAGGTGGCAGCACTAAAGATCTTTGCCTTTGCCTCCAAGTGGTGAGATTGTAGGTGTGCTTTGCTATGCTTGTCTTCGGCTGATTTCAGCAGTAAGAGTATTGGAGTGAGTGTTAAAAACAAATAAAAGATCCATCAAACCTATAGCCCAGAACCTCAAAACACTATATTGATGTTTTAAAGCACAAATACTATATTGAAATGTATTTATAGCTAATTTACTAGACAAAGGAAATGTAAAGATTCTAGGAGCAAGTTGAGCTATCATTTGAAACTATTTTTACCCTTCATGTATCTGTATACCAATATAAGGGAGTCAGGTCTCTAGGACTGGAGTTTCAGAGGGTTGTGAATGAACCCAGGTCCTCTTGCATGAACAGTCAGTGCTCTTAACTGCTGAACCATCTCTGCAGCTCCCTCAATATAAACTACTTAAAATATACTATTTTAAATTATATACCAGCAAATTGTTTAAGGATTATGTAAATCTAGAGTTTTAAGTTAGCAACTGAATATCAGAAACATCATTAAACAAGATTGTCTGCCCATTAGTAATTTTTCCTAGGTGAAACTGTTTGGATTACCTAAGAGTGCTTGGTGGAATGCTGATGCTCCAAGCAAGACATTAAAAAAAAGTAAGGTGTGTAAACTGAGTATCCTCAGTAACATCATCTGTAATTACATATGTAATTTGTAGCTGTGCATCTTAGCACAGCACTGGTGGTGGAGGCAGAGGCAGATCTTCAGGGGTTTGAGGCCAGCCTAGTCTAAGGAGCAAGTTCTAGGTTAACTGGACTAAGTAGTGACACTGTCTTAAAAAAAAAGAAAAAAGAAAAAAAAAAGATTCTGGGTGGTGGTGGTGCATGAATGGCTTTAATCCCAACACACACAGGCAGATGCAGGCAGACCTTTGTTGAGTTTGAGGCCAGTCTGGTCTACAGAGTGAGTTCTAGTACAGCCAGGAATATAGAGACCCCTCCCTCCCAATTAAAAAAACAAAACAAGACCCAAAACACAGAGCAAATGATCTACCACAGAACCCATTTCCACTCCTAAGAGTGTTTTCATTTTCATTTTGAGATACAGATCAACCCCAGGGACTTGTGCCTATTAGACAAGCATTCTGCCACCGAGGTATATATATATCCCCAGCCTCAAAATCTCTCTCCTTATAAATTTATAAAATATAAATTTATATATTTATATAAAAAAATAAAAACTAGGCCAATGGTTGGCTTTGTAACCTGAGTCAAGTAACAGCTACTACTCTGAGATTGAGTAATTGCTCTCTGAACTAAGTCATCATAGTTTGTTGCATCCAAGAGTCTATGAGGCCCTGAATATATCTGTAATCCCAGCACCCAAAAGGTGACAAGTAGAAAGATGAGAGGATTGAGGACAAGCTGGGCTACACCTAGGGAGTTCCAGATCAGCTTCAGCACACGGCAAAGCCTTGTCTCAAAATAACAAAAGCCAGGCATGGTTGTGAGCACCTGTGATCCATGATACTCAGATAAGACATTCAAAGTTCAGAGCCACGTAGGCTATGCGATGAGTTCCAGGCCAGTCTAGGCCACACACATATAGCAAGAACCTGCCCCCCACAAAACACTAATAAAAACAATCATTCTAATTTCACTAGGCACATTTTGCATTTCAGGTGTCAAAATCAGGAAAGATATACTGTAAATCAAAAAAAATTTAGTTTCACTGATAAACAGCAGAAAAGGAACATATACAATATATTTTAGAAATTTATATTTTTAACCTATTCAACAGTTCCTTTGAGTAAGATTAAAAAAAATGGCTACAAGAAATATATAAGTTACAATCTATTTTATTGTCTTAGGCCTCACATCTATACTCATACAGATGTATATATACACACAAATCATTTCTCTTATCAATTCTTCAAATATTAATTGCCTCTAACTATAACAAGCAGCTTTTGTAAAGATGGAGACACACACCATTTGATTCAACGATCACTTTAAAAGAGAAAAACAAAAGTTCATTTTCCAATTTAGATTTCATCCACTATGAACAGTTCCATTTTATTTTAGGATAAGACAAGAGTTCATTCCCAAACATTTGTTGTACTTTTCTTTGTTAGGAACAAGGAAGTCTGCTCTGTGATGAACTTGTTCCAATGAAAGAAAACGAGTTCCTCAACTAGAGCACGGGTCTTCTGCAAGTCCCAGCGGGTGACGGAACAGCTCTTTTTTTTTTTTAAGGCAAGGTCTTGATATGTATGCAGCACACAAGCTGACCTCCAGCTTTCAATTCTGCTGCCTCAGCCTCTGCATTAACTGAGATTACGAGTACACATCATCTCACTCAATGTAGTAGCAGTCTTAATTTCCTAAAACTATTGTTAAGGTGTTGGTTTTAGTCGTTTTGCAGATGGTCCATCTGAGTTAGTTCTACCAGAGTTATTTTCATCTTCTGCATCATCTTCATCATCACCTTTTAAAATAAATGTTTGTTGTATGACATTATGTTAAGTGGATGAAAGAAATACAAAAAGGTAGTGACTGATAAGACCATTTCCCTTTGGAGACTGGAAAAAAAAAAAAAAGAAAAAAAACCTACACATACCTTACATTTTATAAATGCTAGAAGCCAGTAGGATTGCTCAGTGGGTAAAGAACGCAGTACAAGTATGGTGACCTGAGTTCAATCCCTTTAACCCAATAAAAAGGAGAGAGCCCACTCTACATATGCAACATGCTACTCACATACACATAAAGTGAATTTTTAAAAACTTTAGGAATTTGTTGAGTGTGACAGCCTTTAATCTCAGTGCTTGGGTGGCAGAGACATGCAGATCTAAGTTCAAGCCAGCCTGATCTACATAGTAAATTCCAGGGGAGCCAGGGCCACACAGTAAGGCCACATCTCAAACACAAAGTAAACGTACACATCACAGCACTTGGGAGGAAGCAGCAGGCAAATCTGAGGCCAGCCTGTCTATAATGTAATACTGGCCCCCAAAGCCTGGTTGCCTCAGGGATGAGAGAATCCTAACATACATCAAGTAATGATATATGACCCTGCTCCTTATTTTAAAACTATTGGTTAAATAAAGATGCCTATAGCTAGACAGAGGAGAAATAGTTTCGGTTCTCATGGATTGAGGAGAACCATGAGAAAAAAGATAGAAGACACTGTGGGGTAGGTGAATCATGAAAACATGGCCAGGCCATGAGGGCTAGACAGTTGGAGTTAAGAGCTGTCCAGATGGAACACAGCAAGTTATAACTCGTGGTTATTATTGGGGAAGTGGATAAGAATAGCTTAGAAGGGAGATAAATGCCCAGCTCTAGTGCATTAAAAGCATATTATAAAAGTTTGTATCTTAATCTGAGAACTAAATGATCTAAGGTGGAGTAGAAATTTCTAATATATCACAACATATTGGCCCCTAACATGGGGTACCAATTTGTAGAAGCCTGATTCCAGTTCTTCTTCCTAGACTAATGATCCCAGAAATGAGACAGACTCAAAATATATGTACAAATACTTTGGCCACATAGCTAGGCTCTTCCAAGATAACCTATTATTTTAACCTACATTCTGCCACATGTATGGTTACCTGTGTTTGGGTACCAAGTGTCCCTCTCCTTGTATTTTCCTGGGTGAATCTCTCCCCTGCACCTTGCTCTATCCCAGAATCTTTTCTGCTTCTTGGATGTCCCACTTCTATTTCCAGCCTGAGCCATAGACCATACAATTGTGTATCGATGCATCCATACAATACACAAGATACTCTCTATTCCTGGGCTACATAGAGAGGCCTGTGTGGTAGTTTGAATGGGTATGACACCTATAGTATCAAGTATTTGAATGCTTGACCCATAGGGATTGGCACTACTAGGAGGTGTGGCCTTGTTGGAGGAGGTGTGTCAATGTAGAGGCAGGCTCTGAGGTCATATATATATATATATGTTTAAGCCATGGCCAGTGGGATAGTTGTCCACAGATTAAGATGCAGAACTCTCAGCTACTCCAGCACCATGTCTGATTGTACTTAGCCATGCTTCCTGTCATGATAATGGATTTAAACCTCTGAAACGATAAGTCAGCCTCAATTAAATGTTTGCCTTTATAAGAGTTGCCTTGGTCATGGTGTCTTTTCACAGCAGTAAAACCCTAACTAAGACAGGTTCCATATTTACAACAACCACGTTGTTCCTTCCAGTCTTACAACTACTAGTTTACTTTTAACCTCCATAGATTTGCCTATTTTGGATATCTCATACAAATGAAAACAGAGTGTATAGCCATTTGTGCCTGACTGTTGTCTTAGAATTCATTACTGTTGTAGCGTGAATCCACATTTCATTCCTTTGTGTGTGTGTGTGTGTGTGTGTGTGTATGATGTATATTTATGTACCTGCCATAGTACACACAGAAGTCACCATTTCAGTATAGGTCTTTACCATCCACTTTAAGAAAGGGTCTTTCTTACATACATGAAGTTTCCTGGCTCTTCCTTTCAAACTCACTGCAAGGGTACTGGATCACAAGCACATGGTGTTATATGGCTCTGGGGAGTCAAAGTCAAGCCTTCAAGTCTGTGCAGGTAGCTTTACTTTAATTGTTGAAGATTACCTAACAATCTCCATAGCCCAATACTTCATTTTACACTTCGACTATTATTTATCAATTAAAAGAATACTTATGCTTAATGGGCATTTGTATTATTTCCATTTTATAGCTACCAGTGAACAGTGCTGCTACAATCAATGTATTGAGTTTCGGTATAAACATATTTCCAGATAACCTGGAGAACTAGTGGTTTAATTATGGGGTGGTATGGTTAAGTTTTTAGGAATTCTAAAGTGGACAAGCCATTTTGCACTTACACCAACAATGGCCTATCATACCTTAGTATGACGGCTAATCTTGGTTGTCAATTTGCCTGGTCCATGTGAAAAGATATGGAAGGAAGCATTTGCTTTCTGTCTGCTTGCCCTCACTCTGACCAGCAGAATAGAACTAGTTGACTGAACAGAATAGAAGTTCATCTATTCTGTTACCGAGATGCCCAAGATGCTTGTTTGTTGGTGCCCACTTCTTTAGGGTTCCAACATGGACTGAAAACTTGCAGCCCTCTTAAGACATTTCAGGGACTCTAGTACCTGATTGGGACTGTTGAGACATCCAGTCTCCTGGACCAAACAACTCCCAGATTTTCTGTCAGAACTTTTTGGACCATAGGCCATAAGCCACTCTATACACTTGTTCTATCTGTTTTGCTCCTTTGAGGAACCCTAATACATCTAGCTAATCCTTTTTATTGTTCCTTTTAATGACAGCCAATACCTATATTATAAAGAAAAAAGAAGTACAGTTAACCTGCAATCTCCTCTGCAGAAGAACTGACTCCTTAGCTCAGGACAATGAGATATCTTGGTGTTCATTTCAAGATTAAAAGTAAATTTAACAAAGGTCGAGTGTGGTGGCACACTTCTTTATTCCTGGCACCACTGAGGCAGAGTCAGGGAAGTCTTTGCAAATTCAAAGCTAGGCTGGCTTAACAGTTATATGGTTGACAATGTCTACAAAATAGTTTTATTCCTATTAACAGAGCTGGGGCTGGAGCGAAGGCTCATGGTTAAGAGCACTGCCAGCTTTTTCCTTGCATGCACAAGGTGCTCTCAACTCTGGTTCTAGGGGATTTGATGCCCTCTTCTGGCCTCTGAAGACACTGCAATAAGTGGTGTACAGACATGCATGCAAGGTAAACATCCATCTTTAAAGACAAACTCCAACCCCCAAAAACCTAACAGTTAATTTCTACAACAGTAGAGGGGGTGAAAGAAAGTAAGAGCAAGAGGAAGGGAAAGGCTGTGATGCTTTTGGACATGATGCAGTCTTTACACTCTGGCAGCAGCCATGTTTACCAGCACAGGATGGCAACCTAAACATTCGATCATGGAAGGGAGAGGGGCCTATGACGTGCCACCCATCCCAGGGGAGCGTTTGGCAGTTAATGGGGGGTGGGAGTGGGGAGAGTCATTGTTTTTCAGTGGTTTAGTCACTGCTGATTTCCCCTAGTTCCTGTAAATAACCCACCCATGCTCATACAAATATCCTTAATAAACTCAGTGACAAAAGGCCGGAAAGAATAGGAGCCCTATTGGGAAGAGGTTCAGCGGGGGATAGAAAGAGAAAATAACCAGAATGTATCACATACACGAATGAAACTATCAATTAACTAAAAAATACCAAAAAGCAAAACTAAAAATCCCCTTTACTTTCAAAACAATACCTACAAAACTGAGAGGAAAAGTGGGTCTAGATCATCTGAAGTTCTTCTCATTCTGTCAAATGTTTTTCTAATTTCACTTCTTTTCCTCTTTCAACAACCAGCTCCAAAGTCCCGCCCTTTCGGTCTTCCTGTCAGCTAGCAATGGTACAGACCTGCCACGTTTTCTCGAGCAGGTCTGCCTATCTCAATCCTTTGCGGTTTTTGTTTTTTTTTCCCCAATGGAGTCGAGCTGACTTCGAACGTTGTCCAGTCCCTAGTCCAACGCTCACCACGTTTTGGTGGTATAAATGAAAAGTCGCGAAAACAGGGGCAGTGGGAGATCAGACAAAGAGGATAGAGAGGAATAACGATTTTTAGAAGCGACTCCTCCCCCAGGTTCGCCTTCTCTAGGCTGCCCTTCACACTGCCCGCCCCCGCCAGAGTCCCCAGTCGCCCCGCCCCCGCGCTCACCATCCAAAGCGTTGTCCGGATCTTCCGCCACGCCCTGTGCGTCCTGCTCCACTAGGGTCCCGAAGAACTCCGCTACCAACTCCTTCATCCGGACCACGCCCGCCGACAGGCTCTGGAGAGGGTCCGCGTCGCCCGACGCCTCACAGGACACTTGTAGCCGCTGCGGCTCTCCGTCACAACCGACGTACTCGCCAGAAAGCTCCATGGCGACCGCTCAGCTTCAACAGCGCGCCAGAGAATCGCCACCCGGAAGCGGAAGCCAGCCCGCCGCCGGGGCGGGCGGGAGAGGCCAGTAGAAGGGATGACTTCCGCTTTCCCTG
This sequence comes from Micromys minutus, assembly GCF_963924665.1. Taxonomy (NCBI): domain Eukaryota; kingdom Metazoa; phylum Chordata; class Mammalia; order Rodentia; family Muridae; genus Micromys; species Micromys minutus. Next base: position 245,450,428 of record NC_137969.1, read on the forward strand.
AATTGCTCCGCCTATTTTCTTTCATCTCCTTCCTTGGGATTGGCTGTCTGGTGCTCCGGCCCCTCCTTCTCAGGACGCCCCTGGCGGTCACTTTTCCCGCCTCCACTTGGGCCACGCAGCGGAGCCCGGTGACGGTTGAGGATGGCCGGAGCCGAGAGCCCCGCTGGGTGCCAGGCGGAGCTGGAGCCCGTGGTGTCGCTGGTGGACGTGCTCGAGGAAGACGAGGAGCTGGAGAATGAGGCGTGCGCCGTCCTGGGCGGCAGCGACTCGGAGAAGTGCTCCTACTCGCAGGTGCGCGCGGCCCGGCTCTTCCCGCCGCCCTGCCTGTTTCCCTCTGGCTGCGGCCGGGCTGGCTCCGGGGCGCCCCTTTTACTCTGTGCTTCCATAGCCCCGGCTGCCCTTTGATCCTCAGCTTGTCGCCATCAGTTCTGTCCCTCTGTCCTGCTGGCAGTACACTGCAGGCTCCGGTCCTGGAGCATCAGCTCTGTCCTCCAGTTGTCGTCTCTTGGTGGCCTGCTTTCTACGAGATTATATTCTCGTGACCTCTCAAACCCAGATATTCTTCGCCCCATTTCTCCTACACCTAAAGAATGTTAATTAGGGACTAGATGGGAAAAAGTAAAGGGAAAGTGAGCCGGACTTGAAAACTTCCGGTGAGGGTGGGTTTCTGGACACTCCTGCAGTCTAGTTTAACTGCTAGTTAACAGCTAGCTGGTGACCCCCCTTCCGGTTAAATGAAGTTCCATGTGTATGTGCTGTGTGACACCCCCTCTCCCTCTGGAGTAGATTAAAGCCAGAACATCAGGTGGCTCTGGAAAACCAAAGAAGGAGAAAAGGATCTTTTTTGGCGTTTGTGCGACGTTGTGAACAAGAGTTTGAGGGGTCGAGATGTAGTGTTGACTGACGCATACTGTACATTTAAGTACTAAAGTGGAAAAGAGTGGGTAGGAAGGAAACGTAACAAGGATGAGAATTGGTGGAAGGAAACAGGCTCGCTATGCCCATGGGTGGAGAGGAAGATTGAGGAAGGAGTGAAGGGACTTGGAGTTATTGTGTAGTGTACACTGAAGTCATAATACTATTGGTTTTCGTTGACCAAGTTGGTTTGCATTGCAAAACTGTTGGATTGTCGAATAAATCTTGTATCGCAGAAAAAGTCATTGAATGGTTGCTTGGCTTTTAAATCATGAAGGATCACTGTTGGGTTTCACCTGGACAAAGGGGCTGTGTATATAACGTATTAAAGTGCATGGTGGCCTCCAGGTTCTCCCTGCCCTTCAGTCCCTTGCCGAGCCCTCCTGGCTGGCATACCCAGTCCCCTACCCCAGGCTTTTCCAGCTCCCTCCGCTTCCCTTTCCTAAGTAATCCGACCGTTTTGTTGAGCCAGCTCTCCTGGGTCTCCAGGCTGTGGCACCTGGCTTCACATCCCTTCTTGCCCTTCCTCTCTCTTCTCACAGGGCCCAGCTCAGGGTCGTTGAGACTCTGGACTCTCCCAGGTGTCCCTGCCTCTATGTTTTTCCTTTCATAACTTTCTCTTCCATCACACCAAGGACAGGCATGTCCTTTCCTTTTTACTTCTTTTTTCATTTAGTGATCACCAAATCACACACACCACCCCTTCCTTGGAAGAAGGAAAGAAAGGTCCTAAGTCTTTATGTAAGCTGTTTATTAATACACTTAGCTTTATAAAATATTAACTAAAATTGTTGTTGGAGATAGGATCTTATGTAGATAGGATCAATCTGCCTTGAATTCCTGATTCTCTGCCTTCACCTCCCAAGGTATTACAAGTGTGCACCACTATGTTTAGCTTAAAGTCTTGTTTTGTTTTGTATTTTTGTTTGTTTTAAATTTTGCTTTCATTTTTTTGAGACAGAGACATATTGTATGGTTCTAACTGGTCTGAAACTCACTGTAGGCTAGGCTGGCCTTGAACTCACAAAGATCCACCTCCCTGCCAAGTGTTAGGATTAAAGGCCTGGTCTTAAGTTTTTGTGTTTTAAATATCTCATATCTCTATTAAGTATAGATATTAATAACCATAATAATTATTATTTTAGCTTTTTTGAGACAGGGATTCTCTGTATAGCACTGGCTGTCCTGGAACACATTCTGTAGCCTAGGCTGGCCTGCCACTGCCTCTTGAATGCTGGGATTAAAATTGTGCACCGCTGCCACCACCACCTGACAGTACTTTTTAAAAGTATTTGTGTGGATATGTGCATGTGGGTGCAGGTGCCCCTGAGAGCAGAGGAATGGAACCCCCGGGAGCTGGAGTTAAGGGGGCGGAGCTGCCAGTGTATGTACTGGGAAGTTAGTGCTGGTTCTCAGAGAGCAGAATGTGCTTTTAACCTCTGGGCCATCTCTAACTTCAAGCCAATTAAAAAAGCTTATTTACTGCTTTGTGTGGGCATGTGTACCACTGAACATGTGCAGACAGACATCAAAGAACAACTGTGGAATCCGTTGTTTTCTCCACCTTTCTATGGGTTCTGGAGATGGAACACATGTTTCCAGGGTTACACAGCCACAGAGCTACCTCACTGCCCCGGCAAATTCCTTAGTAAAACAGGAGCACATTAAAGTAAAATAGACATTTGTGTAGTTGGACTGGCAAGAGAGCTCGGTAAGGTACTTGCTGCACAAGCAGGAGGGCCTGTGCTCTGTCCCCATAAAAACCTGGCGCTTTGTGTGCTGGTAATCCCCCTTCTGGAGTGGTATGTGCTCCTGACCAGCATTTCTAAGTTTAGCTGTTTTTTTCCTTCAACTTTTAATCTTTAAGTATTTTAAACCTACAGATAACTTGAAAGAATAGTTTGGATATGTGTATACCTTGTGAATTACTGCTTTTAAACACTTGCCTCTGTTGAATGTACTATCCCTTCTTTGTACTTCATTACTTGACAGTAAGTAGTTGGCATCACTACACTTCCAGATGTCTCCCATATATCTCTCCCCAAGTTAAAATGATTAATTTTTCTCAATGGTTGAATTATAAGCATTTTCTAAAATAAAAAAAGTGTGCCAAGTGGTGGTGCTACCTGAATTACCCAGCACTCAAGAGGCAGAGGCAGGAGGATCTCTTAGTTCAAGACCAGCATATTCTACAGAGTGAGTTCCAGGACAGCCAGGGCTACACAGAAAAACCCCTGTCTAGAAACCCCCCCCCCAAAAGGTGTATCACTCTCTTAAACCTATGTAAACTCACTTATTCACAGATTTAAACTTCTTATTGCTATAAGAAAAATGACATCAAAAACAAGTATCAGTATAGACCTGGGGTTTGGAATTGTGTTTTTGATCCTGTGTTAGTTAACTATTTTCTTCTTTTTTTGGGGGCGGGGCTGGCCTTTCAGGGCTCAGTGAAGAGACAAGCACTGTATGCTTGTAGCACCTGTACCCCAGAGGGAGAAGAGCCAGCCGGGATTTGTCTGGCATGCAGTTACGAATGTCATGGAAGTCATAAACTATTTGAACTGTACACAAAAAGGTAATGCTTTTTCTGAGTGTCTTCTAAATGTTTAAATTATTCTGCAGCCGCAGTGGCTGCTTAATCTTGCTTTTTATTCAGAGTAATTGTGTGTTGGTAAAATTTAATATGGGAGGGTATTTTTTTTCTTTTAAATTTTTAATTATGGAGACTACCTCAAACTTCTCATCTTTTCCTTTTATGACTTCATTTGTTTGAGAGTGATACAGATATTTGTTTTTTATGTATAGTGATGTCTAGAATTATAATTTGTAACTATCTCTTGTTGGAAAACTTGAACAAGACACATGAGCATCAAAAAGTCATCATTTGGATTCTAGAAGTTAGTCAGAAAGGGAGCTATGGTTAGTACTCAAAGAGTGATTCATTTAGAAAGAAAATGTAAATATATATTCTTTTTGTTTTAATAGAAATTTTCGTTGTGACTGTGGAAACAGCAAGTTTAAAAATTTGGAATGCAAATTATTTCCTGTAAGTAAGCACTGTGATTACAAATGTACTTGGTGGGAGTGGGGATGGAGAGGTGTCTCAGTGGCTACGAGCACTTACTGCTCTTCCTATGATCCAGTTCAGTTCCAGCATCCATAGCTACCTGTAAGTTCAGCTCCAGGGGATCCTCCTCCCTCTCTATATAAATAAAAGTAGATCTTTTTTAAAAAATGAACTTAATGAGTGGAGGTTGGTATTTACCAAAGTGTAAAAAAACTAAAATATTTTCCACTTACTTGTGAGGATTTTTACTCTTATTTGGTTGGGAAAACTGCATAATGTGTTGAGAGTCTACCATATACATTGCAGTTAATAGTACAGGTCTGGGAGGAGATGTTCTTTGGGCTGATTTTTACTTGGGTTGGTCATCGGTGCATGCTGAGGTTTCTAGAGCAAAGCATGTGACTGGATGAAGAGCTATGCTAAGAACCTGTCTACAAAACAGAATCAAACAATGCTTTCAAAGAAGCTGTAGGAAAACTGCTCATGAAGGAGAAAGGATGGAGAATGCCACATTATTAGTTTATCATTGCTGAAATGTCCATGTTTCCTCCTTTAAGTTTATGACTAATTTTTGATATTTTCCTCCTTTTGCTCCCTAGTCCTGAAAGTCTTGGTAGTCACTACTCCATTTTAGGAAATGTCTGAGGGCTAGAGAGAGGACTTAGCAGTTGAGGGCATGTACTGTGTGCTTCAGGAGGACCTGGGTTCAATTCCCAGTGTACAACTGCCTGTAACTCCAGCTCCAGGGGATTTTGACTCCTTTAGCCTCTACAGGTACTTGTACTTAAGGGCTCAAACTAAAAAGAAGTGAAGTGTGGTGGGGCATGTTCACCTGTATTCTCACAATTGGGGAGTCAGAGACAGGTGGATCTCTGAGTTCAAGGCCATCCTGGGTTACACAGTGAGTTCTAGGTCAGCTAGGGCTGTACTGAGAGTCCCTGTCTCGAAAAACAATTTTAAAAAGTTTCTTGAAATCCCAGGCCAGTGACATTTTACATAAACTGCATACACACACATACACACACACACATACACATACATAGATATTGTTTTTTATTATATGAGTATATTAAATAAATTTCTCCCAGTTGCTGCAAAGAAGATAGAGAAAATAAGGGTTTTTTTTGTTTGTTTGTTTTATCTCTGTAGCTTAAAAAAATTACTTGTTTAATAGTGACCTTTTTGTTGTTGTTGTTACTTGAAAGTTAATGACTAGTTTGTAGGAAGATACTTAATGCAGAGATTTTTTTTTTTTTTTGATTTATTTGTTTATTATATCTAAGTACACTGTAGCTGTCTTCAGACACACCAGAAAAGGGCACTGGATCCTGTTACATTGGTTGTGAGCCACCATGTGGTTGCTGGGAATTGAACTCTGGACCTCTGGAAGAGCAGTCGGTGCTCTTAACCACTGAGCCATCTCTCCAGCCCATAGAGATTTCTTAAATGTATAAATTTTATGGTGCATAACCTAATAGTAGACCAGTATATATACTGAAATTTATTCTCTTTCAGGACAAATCCAAAGTAAATTCTTGCAATAAGTACAATGACAACTTTTTTGGATTATACTGCATTTGTAAGAGACCTTATCCTGATCCTGAAGATGAGGTAAGAGAATCAGAAGTTTGAACTCGAACTGGGGTTTTGCTGTTGCTGTTTGTTTTAGTTTATGTTTGTTATTTTTGTGTATCATAGAAATAAAATATTGGAGAGGACTTTATTTTCCCACCCTCAGATATTTTCTAAGAAATCACAGCTTCTTTCCTCTGAAAGAAAATAAATATAGAAACAGGCATCTTTTAAAATTTCAGTAACCAGTGTAGGCAAAATCCCAGAGTCATTAGTTATTCTGTGCATTCACTTCTGCAACTAGCCCTTTAGATCAGCTTCTGCAGCGAACAGTCTACAGCCCATCTGGATGTGGTGGTCATGCCTTTAGTCTTAGCACTCAGGAAATGGAGGCTGGTATTCAGTCACAAGTTCAGGATCAGCCTGATCCACATAATGAGTTCCAAGCCAGTCTGGGCTATATAGTGAGATCCTGTCTCTAAAAGGTAAGAGGAGAAAACAGATGCCAAGTCTGCTTTGTAGCTTCTGTAAGTCAGTTAACTGCTCTAGCAGAGTGGCATGTCTAGATGGTCATCTTCAGGCTACATGCACATCCTCAGGCATCTAACTCTAGAGCACTCCCGGTGTTATGTAAAAGCACAGCTGTTGGTGGGTCTAAGAGTATTCTATTTGTATTTAACATTGTAATTGTGACTCCCAAAAGAGTTCAGCAGTAGTTATTTTGATAGTATTCTTTCTTTTTTCTTTTAATGGTGAAAAAAATGTATATATTTAGAATTAGCCAGCTGTATTGGTTTGGATTGCCAATCAGTTGCCAACTTTGTTGGCAGCATCCAAAGCATTATAATCAAGAGTCAACCGAACATAGCCCTCTTCCTACCTTCTCCCCATCAGGCCTTATCAGGACATTGACTGTGGCCAGCCACATCAGTGTCATAGCTATTTGATCTGGTGCTTGTTGGCCTTGACATCCACAGTGAACGCAAGTATGTTGTCTTTCATCTTCTTGTAGCTGACTCAGTGGTCAGAGGGAATTCGATGATGGCATAGTGGTCAAGTTGTTTCTCTCGTCTTTTGATAGTATTTGTATCTTGGGCTGCAGGAAAGTGGGTCAAATGTAGGTCTTCTTTTTGTAGTTGTGGACACTTTTTGACACAGCCATCTTGGCATTCAAGGCCTTCACTTTGGCTTTGACTTTGGCTTTGGGGGTGGGGGCAGGCACTTCTTTGATTTCAGTGCCATCTTGGCAAAAAAAGTGAGACCGTCTTAGTGTGTTGCCCTGACTTGTCTTAAACTCATCTTCAAGTGCAGGGCTCCTTTGGCAATTTTTGTTAACACTCTTAACTCCATGTATTACCAGTCCTTTAAAATAAACCACATAGGATGTGTACTATTAGTTCCTTTAGAATTGTTTTATTTTTATGTATGTGAGTGTCTTATTCATGTGTATGTAGGTGTACCAAGTGGATATCTGGTGCACATGGAGGTCATCAGAGCTTTGGATACCCTGGAACTAGAGTGTCAGCCGCTCTTTGGGTGCTGTTAACTAGTCCAGGTTCTCTGCAAGAGTAGCAAGTGTTCTTAACCACTGAGTCATCTCCCTAGTTGTGAATGAGATTACACAGTTTTCTGAGTTTTGGGGATAACTATAATATCTGCACTAGCTTTCCATATCCTAAGCAAATGTCTTGTTTGTATATTTACTGATCTGAAAGAGTACTTTGTGCATATAGAAGAGTTAACTCCCACCTTTCTGGCTTTTTAATCGTCTGGGACCATAATTATTGAAACAGATTGTATATAAAGGGAAATTTGAAATGTCTTTAACAAATATCTCTTAGAACTGGATATTTTTAAGAATGGGGTAAAATATTTTTTAAAGTACTTTTGAAACAGAAGACTCCCTCCCCGCCCCCCAGTGTGTAATAAATTAAGAGACAGAAAACAAAACAAAGCTTGTATTATCTGTCCATCTGTCTGTCTGTTAAGAAAACACCGCAGTAAAGGGTCAGGGAAACAATACAATGTTAACTAGTTGGTATGAAAACCTAAGATAAATAGAAAACCATCCCCCCATACTCTACTTTTGGTGAGTAATTTTCCTAGTGTTGGCTATTAAAGAGCTTTGATAATCACTTGTAAACTACTTCACGTAGAATGGGCTTGTCCTCTTGACCGTTCTTACATGGATAGGCTTCTCAGAGAGCTGCTAGACAATTACCTAATTTTTAATTCTACTGTGGGCCAGATTTACTTTCATACCCTAGAATTCAAAACAGTCATTAACAAATGTTTTTTTGTCAGGTTCCAGACGAGATGATACAGTGTGTGGTCTGTGAAGACTGGTTCCATGGCAGGGTAAGCAAGACTTTGACCCTTTAAGATTTGTCTCCCCCGCCCCGAGCATAATGGTGCATGCCTGTCATTCTAGCACTTAGGGGGTGAGGGAGAAAGATCAGAAGGTCAAGGCCACTCTCAGCTACTCGAGATCCTGTGTTTAATAAATGGGGCTGGGAAATTGCTCACTGGGTCAAAGAGCACACCTTTAGTCCTAGTACTTGGGAGGCAGAGACTGGCTGACAGCTGTAAGTTCAAGGCCAGTCTGGTTTACATAGCAGTTTCCAAGTCTGCCAGTGCCTACATAGTAAAACCCTGTCTCAAAACAATATTTCTGTTTTATTTTACATTCCTTTTGCTGAGGATGTGATCAGTGTATTTTTGCACTACTGTTTGTAAAACAACACATGCTAGAGGACTTGGCGATCACAGGAAGCATCTGGGTTTCTATATCCACAGCATCTTGGTGCCATTCCCCCTGAGAGTGGTGATTTCCAGGAGATGGTATGCCAGGCTTGTATGAGGCGCTGTTCTTTCTTGTGGGCTTATGCTGCCCAGTTGGCAGGTAAGTGTTTCTGTGAGGTTGATGTGACACAGTTTTGTGCTTGTGAAATGTGTGTGTTCAATTGAAAAATTTTAGTAGCTATTAAACTGGATTTTAGAGAGATCTAGAAACAGCCAGCGATGTCCATCTTCTATCCAGTGCTTTTAGACTGGTTGGGAGCCCGCCAGGAAGAAATGTGAACTTGAATAGCGTGATGCAGAGTATTGATGTGACAGAGTTAAAGAACGTGCAGGAGGTTGGATTTGGATGGGATTTTGAAGGACAAATAGAACTAAAGTATGTAGTTAAATATATGACATGTTTTAAAGGGATTAGCATCATAATTCTGAGGGTTATGACACAATGCCTTAGACTTATCAATAATGGATAAATAGTGCTCACAGTTCTTAAAGCTGACAATAAAGGTCAAGGTGACTGATGTGAAGGCCATTCTTTATACACGGGACTTTCTGTGTGTCCTTAAGCCATGGAGAGAACATACATTCTCCTCTAGGAATGTTAATTGCAGTATGTGACCTAATCACCTTCTAAAAGCCATAGCTTTTAATACTCTGTGCCGGAAGTTGACTTTTAACATACGGATTTTGTGATGTGTATGCATCCCACCCATAGCAGATGGGGAAACAGCATGTTATGAGGTAACACACCAGGAAACAGTAAAAACACAAGCTGTTGGGGTGGGTAACTCTGATTGCTGGTTCCACTTACACGGGGCATATTTTCTGCTGTGCCATCTTGATTTTCTGACTTTGACCATACAAGCTACAAGCAGTATAGCTGTGCCTAAGATCTTCTCCTCCACCAGCAACCTCAGACTTGCTGTGGTCACAGCCCCTTCTCTTCATTCTCCTCCCAGGTACCACTCCATTTGCAGACACTTGAGCTATATGTATTTCCCACAGGGTTTTCCTTTTTGCTTTTGCTGGTTGGTTGTTCTGTTGTATCTTTAGTCCTAAGGATCAAACCCAGATTCTCACATGTGCTAGGCAGGAGCTTTCCACTAAGCCTCCTCCAGCACTGTTTGGCTGTTTTTTCAAGGTAGGGTTTCTGTGTCATAGAGCCTGGCTCTGTGTCAAACTCCTGGATCTTCATGCCTCAGTCTGGGTTTTCTTTGTCTTTCTCTTCCTGTCAGGTGCTTTGTGCTAGATTGCAGCACCATTACCCACCATTAGATCCTTTGCCATTTGTCTCAAGGCTATCCTTTCTGACTCCCTCTTTTCAACTAAAAACTTAGGTTTTCCCGAATTGTCTTTTTCCTGTTTTTAGTTAAATCCCTTCCCACTGCCTTGTTTCTTTCGTTAACCTTTCTTTTAACAGCTGTGGTATATTCTTTATGCACATGGTTCTTAGGTAGGGAAGCATATTTTAGTGAACCATTTATTTAGCTAGGCAGGCATACCGGTAAGAATGCTAATTCACTTCTTGTTGTTACAGAGATTCTGGTTGCCTTGTACCTAGTCTGAGATATCTGAACAGTGTGATTTCTTGGACCGAGAGTTCTATGGACAGCTTTGTTGTGTGTGTCTCATTGAACCCACAGTCACCAGGACATCTGCTGAAGATGAAGGGCCGATGCTGAGTGTTGCAGGGATGGGAGATCAAGATGCTGTCAAGCCTGAAAATGGAGCTCACCAAGATAACACTCTGAAAGAGGATGCTCCAGAACATGGAAGGGGTGCTAACAAGGTGAAAGCTGAGCAGAAGAGCGAGCCCTGTGCCAGCTCTAGTTCTGAGTCTAACCTCCAGGTAGTGTGTGGAATTCATGTCTGGAGTGGAACAGGGCTAGATGATGGCATGACCAGCTGAGGGCTTGGGCCTGGGCTGGGGAGGCGTCTGTGTTGGCAAAGTGCCTGACATACAAGTGTGAGGGCTCTAGTCTCTTGTACCCATGTGAAGAGAACAAAATGGCCAGGTTGGGCATGGTGGCACTTTGATCCTAGTACTTAGAGACAGGTAGGCAGGTCTCTGAGTTTGAAGCTGGCCTAGTCAACATAGCAAGTTCCAGTTTAACCTGAGCCGCATAGTGATACCCAGTCTGAAACCACAACAAAGCCTTGTGCAGTGTGCATCTGAATCCCAGTGCTGGGGTGTTGGAGACGAGGATTCCTGGAGTTTGCTGACAGACATGCTAGCCAATCAGTGAGGTTCAGTGAGACCATATTTCAAAAGATAAAGTGGAGAAATGCAGGCAACGCACCCTCACACATAATAAAATTATTTCTTTAAACTTAAAAATACAAAAACTCACTTCAAAACTTAATTTTATTTCAGACAGTGTTTAAGAATGAAGATATCAAAACCGAGCCTCAGTCTGGCTGCAGACTTCAGGAACTCCAAGCCAAGCAGTTTGTAAAGAAAGATGCTGCCACCTATTGGCCCTTGAACTGGCGCAGCCGACTGTGCACCTGCCAAGATTGCATGGTGAGTGTCTGGTTCCACTTGATGTTCACAGATTAGACGATGCAAGACTTATTCATGTATCAGTACAAAGTTCAGGGGACACTGATTTCCTGTGGGTCAAATTTATAAAGTCATACTTATAGACTGAGTTCTTGTAGGGGAAAGTAGGCATTATGTGATACTTATATTAAGTTTTAATAGAAAACAGTTCTGGGGCTGGAGAGAGGGCTCAACTCATAAGAGTGCTTACTCTCAAAGAGGATCCGGTTCAGTTCCAGCACTCGCGTGGTGGCTCACCGTATCTGTATTCCAGACCCAGAGGTTCTGATGGCTTCTTCTGGCTCTGTGGGCGCCTACCTTCACACAGTCACACTGACATATGTCTAGGGAAATGCCCATGCATGTAAAAATAAAATAATTTTAAAAACCTACCAGTTCTTTTCTTTGTATCAGAATTGCTTAGAAGGCTAAGAGCTTGGAAATTAGTAAATGATTTTAACTTCAGACTACAGAGACCAGATTTCCTGTGGAAGTTGGAAGATTTCTAAAAAAAATCTGAGCCAAAAGTATAACTTTAATAGACGACTTTGAAGCTCACAATTTTCTAGGTGTGAATTTTAAAAATTTAAGGTCATTATTTATTCTCTTCAATTTGACTTTCTGAAAATGAGGGAACTGGACTTTTTTCTATTTTGAAGAAAATGTACGGAGAACTAGACGTCCTGTTCCTGACAGATGAATGTGATACAGTTCTGGCTTATGAGAATAAAGGCAAGAGTGACCAGGCAACTGATAGAAGGGACCCTTTAATGGACACCCTTAGCAGCATGGATAGAGTCCAGCAAGTGGAGCTCATTTGTGGTAAGTACTGTTCATAAGGTTTTCTTCATTATGCAGGACAGTATATAATCATCTATGTTTCTAATTCTAACCAAATTAGAATTCTATAGTAGACCTTAGCTACTGTTTAATTTTTTAATAATGCTGAATAGTTTAGTTGCTATTACCAATGGATCATTAGCATTTTACGCTAGAACAATGTTTAAGAAACCAGTTTCTGCCAGGTGGCAGTGCTGCACACCTTTCATCCCTGCACTTGGGAGGCAGAGAACTTTTTTAAGTTTGAGGCCAATCTGGTTTACCTAGTGAGCTTCAGGACAACATAGAGAGACTGTGTCAAAAAGGCAGGCAGGTAAGGAAGGAAGGAAGTAAAAGAAAGAAGCCACAGCATGAACTATTTTAACTAAGGGTAGATAATAATAGAGTGTTTCATCCTTTTAGAATGTCCACTGAACATCATATCTCCCTTAGGGAAGTGGTAATTTTGAGAGTCCTTGGGTGCTTGATGCTTTGTAGGAAATCCTGAAACCCCAGCATGCTCTGGTGATTCAGGGTTTCAGTTGGATTTTCCACTTGGATTCCACAACTTTTGTGTCCCTTTTATAGCACTGATCGTTTCCCTTACTTGTAACCAGTTGTGTTTTTTTTTTTTTTTGTTCATTAGATTAACAACTTAAAAGTTTTTTTTTAGTTGGTGTAAAAGTAATAGACTTTATTATGATATCATTCTTTTTTGGGTGAATTTATGTGCACTTGCAGACTCTAAGAACATGACTTTTTCAGTGATGGGGCTGTATCTAAGAGATTCATCAGCTGTGGTAGTGATTCATAAAGATTCATAAACTTGAGTGAACATATGAGCTTAAAGCTGTTTAATGAGGTTGGTGGAGATGGTGGCACATTCCTGGGAGGGAGAGGTAAGCTGGTCTCTGAATTTGAAGCCAGCCTGGTTACTACTCACTATAGAGTGAGTTCCAGGCCAGCCAGGGTTATACAGAGAAACCCTGTCTTAAAAAACAGAACAGCAACAACAGAAGCTGTCTGATGAGTTTAAGGTTAGTTGAGGGGCCTGAGGTGTCTGTTTCTTGTAAATATTAAGACCCAGATAGCAAAATGAGGGAAGCCAGACTTGAGAGGAGTGGGGAACAAGGTTCTGTGGGGGAGGGGGAATGGGAGAGTGGGGGAAGGTGGTAACATTTGAAATGTAAATACATAAAATATCCAATAAAAAAGATTTAAAAAATTAGTCTGAATAGAGAGTATAATGCCATTCAGTCTGAAATATTAACACAGTCACTGAGTAATGTTTTATTATTGGACACATCACTGCCATATTACCAAGATCAATATGTAGATAGTGTTCAAACTTTAACCATGTTTCCCCTGGACCATGAGTATCCTGATGCAGGGATAATGCAGGATTGATCACCACTGTATTGTCATTGGCACAGCATCCAGCATAAAATCAGTAAATGAGAAATGTTACTTGAACTGAAGATGAAACAGCAGTCTTGGATTTACAGTAGAGTGCTTTATTAGGTTGTCTTGTATTTATTATGTATTTTTCCTTTTTTAGGTTTATTGTGGGGGAAGGGGACAAAAAGGGACGACAGAGACTAAGGGGGAAAAGAGAAAAAAGAGAGCGTCTTGTATTTTTAAATGTATAAAATAATAAGGATCATGATAAACAGATAAAGAAAAAGAAAACATTGGTATAAACGGTAAAACACTTGCCTTGCAATGGCAAAGGTTTTAAAGTCTGTGGCCTATGTGAATTTGAGTTATTTTTGTGCTTTTGATTTAGAGTACAATGACTTGAAGACTGAACTTAAGGATTACCTGAAGAGATTTGCTGATGAAGGCACGGTATGTTGAGTTCAAGAATCTTACTCATAGCCTTTTTGGCTTGAATGAATTGCTCATTTTCTTTAAAATGACTCAAGGTACATTTTAAAAAAATTGTTTTCTTTAAGGAAAGAACTTTATTCTTCCTCATCGATGCAGAAGAGAGCACAAACCCAAGCTGAGTGTGGCAGTGCACACCTTTATTCTCAGCACTTGGGAGGCAGAGGCAGTGCATCTCTTTGTGTTCCAGGCCAGCCAGGACCACATAGTGAGACAAGAAAGCACAAACTTAGAGCAGAATACCTTGTTCTGTTGTGCTGTGCAGACCAGAAGGAAAGCTGTGCTGCTGAGCATGCATGTGACCTTAGGTCTCTCAGGTCACTGTGTGAGGACTCTGATGGTCCAGCTGATTCTTACCAACAACATACAGTGTGCACCATAGACTCTAGCTCACCTGATCTTCAAGTGGCTTTGCTAGATAGGTGCTGCTTTTATTCTCTTGGGCACATGCTGAGGTAGATGGTACAAACTGAGGTTTGAGCCATTCCCCCTCTGCTGCCTGGCTGTGTGACTGAGTGGTTAGCCTCTGTAGGCCTTGGTGAGCATTTCTGTAACAGGTGGTGGTAACTATACACTAAAGTACAGAGACCTTCATCAAATGTGGTTTTGTCCTACTGCTGTGCAAGGAAAGCATTGCCACCGAGTAAAAACTGCTCTGAGGTGTGAATCTGTGACTTTGGTATGTACACCACAGTCTCAAACAGCAGTGAACTCATCCACATTTAATCCTGTGGTGAGTAGAAGGGTGCCTGCAATTCTTGTTTATCTTGTGGTTTTTGAAACTGGGACACATTAGGTAACCCAGGCTGGCCTTGAACTTGTGGCTGTCTTTGTACATTAGGATCACAGACTGTGCCACCAGGGTAGCTCTCATACCTCAGGAATTAACCAGTGGAGTCCTTTTGTTTGCTTGTGACCTTGGCCTGCTGTTGTTATTGTAGAATGTAGCTCCCTTTCAAATCTTGGCTTTTCACCAACAGGTTGTTAAGAGAGAAGACATTCAGCAGTTCTTTGAAGAGTTTCAGTCAAAAAAGAGGCGGCGAGTGGATGGTCTGCAGTATTACTGCAGCTAGAGTGGAGCGCCTGCTTCCTCAGTCAGGTTCACGGATATGCCACTGTTCCGGAATAAAAGAGACCTGTGTCACACTTGGTTCCCTTTCCATCCTCCTGTGGCCTCAGGCTCCCTTCTCCTAACAGTAGCTGCAGTGTTTACACTGGTCTCTCAACAAGCATCCTTTATGACTCGGCTCATTCCACAGACCTCAGCTTTCCTGTCCAGGATACCAGGATTTTTGCTTATGTTTTAAGAAGTTTGATTTGATCTTGAGAAAGCAAATTAGCTTCTTTTTTTGCACTTTGTTCCATGACTTCCAAATGTGTGTCTATAGAGCTGTTGCTTTCTGGGTCCTCTGTTTGCAGGTTCTCTTCCTGTCAGCCTGAACCTCTGTGGCACAGTCCCCTCTCTGCCCCCATGATCACGGTGCCTTGGGTCAAAGCTTCCTCAAGCCTGCTCTGCCAGTCCTCTCAGTGCTGAGGTTTGATCATAGCTTGAAGTGATTGGAACTTTTCTCTGTACCAGCCTTCAGAGTAGCCAGGACTGATGTTGATGTCTGTTGGAAGTTGACTCTTGGCAGGATTGAGGAAGCAAGCCTTTGTTCTGAATTTCACTGATTAATTTAATTACCATTCTAATGGCCCTTAAACTTCAGCGTCAGTACTGTAATGCTCCCAGGGCTTCCGGGAAATCCACTCATGTGAGTCCCTTTGTTGCTGCCTAAACATGACTAGATCCTACCCCTGACATGTGGGTGCTTTACAGTCTTCTGCTTTCTTACACTATCAGGGATATGCATAAGCATATATTAAAAATGGACCTATTTTGCTACTGTTCTGTTAGGAAAATGTTATTGGAACCCCAGTAAGTTGTTTTTCCCTTTGAATTTGTGCTGAAGGCAAAGATACTTAGTGGTAGTAAGTGGGGCAGTGGCAGCCTTGGAAGAGAGATGGAGGATTCCAGTCAGAGCCCTCAGCTATGTACATGTTGAGTCTTTGTATGTAAACAGTGTGCACAGCCCTCCCTCCTGAAGGTCTTCATGAATTGTATAAAATCCTGTTTTTGAGGGAAGTCTTTCAGATGGTGTGAAATCTTTTTAAAGCTCCCTCAATCTATGTAGAAACATCTTTTGATCCACAAAGAGTCTTCCCTAGCACACTGTGAGGTACATTAAAGACATTTTAGGCCACATATTGGTGGGGATACTTTTGTGTGTGAGCAGCATTTGTGTGCATAAATATTCTCCAGTTCCTGGACAAGATGAAGTAGCCTACAAATAAGGCCTCAGGAAATGGCATGGCTCCTGTACTGTATACAGCCTGTACCTTCTAGTGACAGATCCTGTGAAGACTGCTATGTGGAGCTGGAAGGTTCGCCGGCTGCAGGCAAAGCCTGTGTGCACTGAGCTGGCCTTCTGGATAGGGTTCAGTTAAAAACCTTGGGTGCTGATAGCCCAGGGAACTTCCAAGCCTGTGGATGTTTTGAATTTGAGAGTTGCACTTGCCATGTACCAGCATGTCCTCAAAATTTGTTTCTTCCCAGATGTCAGATTTAACTACCAAAAAGTTCCTGTCTGCCCTTGATAGGTCAGAACCAAGGCTTAGTAGCAGTGTCAGTAAGTAGCAAAAATACAAACCGCCAGTGTTGAAGGGCTTGCCTAAGAAAGGTTCCCCACTTAACCAAAAACCTCTTTTTGTACCTGTTCACAACTAGTTTTCTTACTGACAATTCTCATAGAGGTGGTTTGGGCCAAAATGTGGCAGTTGATATTAATGCATGTTTTATGCAGAAAAAAAAATGTGATACTAGTTGCTTTTAAGGAATTCTGGCATTGTATGTACATTTTTGTAGAAATTATTACTCAACATACTTCAATCAGGTTTCTGTAAAATCCAAATTAAACCAATTCAAAATAACCACTTTTCTGATTGTTCTTGATCCTGTTTCTGTTTAACTCCTGCCTAAATTCTGATCCTCCTACCTAAATCTACGAGGCCTCTGTCTGCTGGTGGTGTCTGCCCAAAGCTTTCCTGGTTCAGAATGGGAGGCAGTTCATTTTGTGCCCACTTCTTTATGTCTTAACCCCGCTGAGCCATTCCCCCAGAGCCAGAACCCATTTTATAAAGAAGCAGCATAACCTGAGTTCATACCTAAAAATGAGTATGGTTGTACTCGTATTTTGGTAGCCCCAGTCACTGTTGATAGACATGAGGGTTGCAGGGGTACCAGCTTAGGTCCAAGTTCAGTAATGGATGCTGTCAGAGAGATGGGGGAATGATACTGCCCACAGTCAATTAGGTGAATGAAGTGTTCTTTCTCATCCTTGAGCTGTTCCTGTAGTTAAAATCCTGATGAAGGCATTCTTGGAACCAGGAAAGGTGCCCTTGGGTGTAAGCCAGGAATGCAGCAAGTTACTAGCAGTCTGGATAGGATGGCCAAGAAAAGGGACCCAAGCTTTAGAAACTACCAAGTGTTTCAAATCATTTGGTTCTGTATTTCTAGTAGGGGATGGCAGTCTGGAAACTGGGCTAATGATGTGCCAGGCATCCTGACCAAGGAACAGCAGCAGATGGACATACTGTACCTGTCAAATGGCCTGTACATTCCTAGGTTTCTGGTCAGACATGAGTGCTGCACTCAGTTACTGCAGAGACCTATAACTGCTCAGTGCTGAGAATGTGTGACCATTAAATGAAGATGTCCAAGTGCTCCTTAGTGGCAGAAAGAATTAGCATGGAGGATGGGGTGGAGTGATGCAGGCATCACTTGAGTCAAAACAACAGTAGATGAAAATGATTTCAGAAGTAAAGTAGTATTTAGTCTTTTTCCTCTAATTTGAAGAGGTAATATGGGTCATGTGAAAACTTAGCCATGGTTGGTGAGTGGGTGAAGATGTTTGTTGTGGAGCTTGGGTGCCAGTGGAAGGAGAGAACTGACTCTTAAGTTGTCCTCAATCTCCACAAGCTCTATGTGGTGTGTGTGCTCACCCCCAAATAAATGAGAGCAGGGGTTGATGGGTTTAGCTTGATAGCAGAGCATGGGCTTAGCATACCCAAGGCCAAATTCCCAACTCTGACCCCCACTGAAAAAAGAGCCAGTATACAATGGCACAATAAAGTAGCAAGCAGGGCTGGAGAGATGGCTCAGTGGTTAAGAGCACTGACTGCTCTTCCAGAGGTCCTGAGTTCAAATCTCAGTAACCATGTGGTGGCTCACAGCCATCTGTAATAGGGTCTGATGCCCTCTTCTGGTGTGTATGAAGACTACACCACATGCTACAATGTACTCATATATACTCATACATTAAATATTTTTTAAAAAGCAAGCAGGGAAAATAGGCACACACCTTTAATCCCAACGCTCAGGAGGCAAAAGCAGGGGAATCTTTGAGTTTGAGGCTAGTATTGTTTCCATAGTTTTAGGTCAGCCAGGGCTTCCAAGAAAGACCCTTAAGAGAGGCAGAGAGTGAGACTATAATCCCAGGTCTCCCCACTCTATTACTACCAGTAGCCCTCAGGGCAGCCCTGTAAAACACTGGAGAATTGTCACATACACCTTATTTTATCTTATTCTGTAGATGGAGACCAAATGCTGTAGGCTAGAACAGACTATGTCCAACTCAGCAGGTTCTATACAAGCCATTTATTTGAAATGCCAACTATATGTAGGATAAAGTCAGTGTTACATGCTTATCAGTAACAGTAGAAAAATAGAACCAGTGAAAACCTCTGTACAACTGTGATGATACTCAAAAGAGAAATGTATCGTTTACAATGTTTCACACAGACGAATTCAAGTTTGGAGGTACCTAAATAAAAATACTATATATTTCTTTAAAAAACACTATGTACAGTTGAAGCGTAAACAAGTTTTACAAAGTACTGGTTATGCAGGTTGTAAAAACACTTGCATAGGACATGAAATCAGTTTAAGAAAGATTTCTGAGCCTTTAGCATTGAAGGCACTTGACTTTACCATTAACAGCACGACCACAGAAACGCAGTGGTGGAGGCAGATGTGGCACATACACGACAGCAAGGGGAGCTCAGGAACCTCAGGTTTGTCAGCCGCCTCATCTAAGAGCAGAATTCCCCAGCGACTACCCAGACAGTCTGTGCAGGCACACCTGAGGACTCTTCCAGAAGATATTTCCAGGACAAACTTGCAGTCGTTCTATAAAAATGGCCGCAGCATTATAATATTCTGAACACAGAAGATTGGTACAGTCATAGATATAGTTTTTAAGGAAAACAAAATCAAGAGACTTGCCCAGACAATAACCACATGACAGCTAGTACAACTGATGGGACAGAAGCACTTACACATTAGAGCACTGTTCCAAGCAGTGTGGATAGAGGATGGTCAAACACCTGTAGGACGTGCAGAATAGCTCTTAGCAAGATTATCTGAATGAGGCTTGAAAGTAACTACATGGTAGACTTTGTGAACCACTGCAGACCCGGGGATAGCACCCATCACTGCGGCATTAATAGTCTTGACTACAAAGAGCTTAACTCAGCCCAAAGAAACATGTAAATGCCTTATCATTGCAAAACAATGGTCATATGCAAACTTCATGAAAAGCATCTTTCCCTTAAAAGGAAAGTTTAGTACTATGAAGACATATCTCCTTGTAGACAGGGAGTGTTGATCCTCCAGCTTCGGCCCAGCTGGCCCACATGGCCTCAATCAGATTACATTGTGTGACATCGGTCTCATTCAAATGTACAAGACCTGTACCCACTGCCATTAAGGTCAACAACAAAGGAAAATGAAATAAAGGGTGGCAAATGTTAACAAAACATCTGAAACCTAACAGAACAGCCTAAGAGGAAGCAAAGTCAAAGATTAGGTTGAGTTATATAAGATGCAGAAGACATATATTTAACACTATAAGCCCTAAAAGCCCAATGGCTGCTGAAATGGCCGGCTAGCTCAGACCTAGGGACAGCACTAATGAATAAAGCCAACGGAGGAATGTAAAAGGGAGATGGTGCATGGAAATTTAAGGATCTGTTTCGAATGGTTTTATTTTTTTTTCCTTATGAGCCACAGGCAACCTTAAATGTTATTTTTTAAAAATACGAGAAAAAGATCAACAGCGTCTTGAAAGTGGTGGCTCCCCAGCCTCAGCACTCAGTGGGACTGGAATGGTGATTGTCCGAACGGCCTGATTGTCCCTGGCCTCAAAAGGAGATCTGGGATTTTTTTTTTTTTTTTTTTGTGATTTGGTTATTAACTTTCTATACTAAGAGAAAAACAAGTTCCTGTGGCCCAAGGTTTATATTATACATAAATACCTTCTTTTCTGAGACCAACCCTATTCACACTTCACATCTGTAAGTACAGCATTAAGAAACTTCATAGATGCTTCACAGCCAGAGGCACACAGTCTAACTTCCCATGAACACCTATCCTATCACACACAACACCACACCTGTTTATCTTCTTTCTGCAGGTCACACCAGCCCACAATCCCATAGATTAAAGCAAGATTTCCCTCTATACACACGGTTTGGCCATGTAACCTACTAAGTCACTAAAAACAAAGCTTATAAGTTAAATAAGACTACAAACAGTGCCAGTTTACGCTTACAATTACACCATGTGGATTAGAGAGCACATTTAATAAATTTTCAAAAAAAAAAAAAAAAAAAAAGTGAGATCAATGGTCGTAAAATGTTAAAAAACAAAACCTGTCAAAGGTGAGAAAGCTTCGATATACTTGATTCTCTGCAGCACCTGCACAGTACAGTCTGATCTGGAACAATCTCAAACTACATCAAACAACTAGGTCCCAGAAACAGGCAGGAACAGAATTGCTTTTGCTTCTGCAACCTAAGGCTGCTTCAAAAGATACCACTTTTAAAGATGAGCAGAGCCCTGTGGTTTTCTACTTTAAGGAAAAAAAAAAAAAAAAGGAGCCTGAGCCCACTTTACAACAGATGTGTGCCCTGTCCAAGCCTGCAAGCTTAGGATACCCATTTCCGGGGTCAGCCACAGTCCCCAGCTGGACTCATGAGCTAAGTAGTCAGGCAACAGAACCAGTGGCAGCAATTGCGGGGTAAAGAGATGGGCATGTTCCCATCTATGGGATTATGTACTGTTAGGATGGTTTAAATGTCAGATCATTCCTGAGTGTACATCCACAGGGTAAAGAAGGAAGAGATCAGAAGAGAAACTACAGTTGCAGGAGAAATCAGAGTTGCTGATACCCAACAGAAATCTATTTACTTCAAAGTGCGTGCAATTCACTTCTCCGGTAGCTTGTTGAAGGCTCCCTAGCCCTGCATAGTTTTAGAGTGAGTGTAAGTGATTTCTAGTTATATGTATACGCACAGAGAAGAGGTTCCCAAATATCTTTTCCATACAGAATGTTCGGGAAGTCTCTTTTCTTCTAGGTGCTACGGCTGTGTATGTTTATAAAAATACAAAAATGAATGTTCAAATGGTGAAGTGATTTAAAAACTTAAATACTAATATATTTACACTGGAAAGTAAGAAAATACAAAAAACAAACAAAAACAGTCCTTAGCTCACACATTACCCTTCCAAGCAAAGGGGTCATGATCGAACCCACGTGCTAAGTGATTCAGTAAATACCAAACCAGCATCTCTGGTAGAGTTCAAGTAGGACATGTAGTGTTTTTCTGAAAACGAAATCGCTTTTGGTGGTAAAGCACTATGCATTATACAACTTTATAGAAGACACCAAAATTCAGACATAGTGACAGTATTAAGAAAAACGTATGATCACAAATACCAAACGACACACAGAAGACTGAAGCCCTTTTGTTTTTTGTTTTTCCACAAAATGCAAGACAACCAAAGGCAGTCATTTTCCCCAGTGTAGTGAGTCACATGCAGAGCCAGACACCCTGTCACTGTGCCCTGTGTGTGATATCACCATCTCCGCTACTGTTTTTTCATTTTATTTTCTGAGGCAGGGCTCACATACCCAGCCTAATCTTGAACTTAACTATGTAGCCTCGAACTTCTGATTGGCTGTCTCTGCCTCTCATGTGCTGGGATTAAAGGTGTGCACATGCTCACCAAGCCCAGCTCTACTGTTGTTTAATACTAAAGTCTGATTCCCTTAAGCCATTTGAATGAGTGAATAACTCTACTCCAAAACCTATAGGGTTCCCGACAAAACCCACACTAATTACACAGCAGCCACAGGCTGAACACCAAGGTTTTCCTCCTTGTTCTTTACTGAGTCAAAAAACATTAAGACCTGGACTTCTGCTGTGGGGAATGAAGACTGGCTTTCAAGACTTACAAAAAAGAATAACATTGGATTTATGGAGACTGAGCAGGAAGATTTCTGAACTGAAACAATCACCAAAAAAGAGAGGAGCGTTTGATGTGCTGTTCTTTGGAATTTCTATAATTAAAAAATAAACACAACTATTTTGTAAGAAAATACATCTTAGTGTGCAACCCAATGCACATGGAAATTGGTAGATGATAGGTAAAATGCAAAGAGTATGAAAATACAGTCCTTTAAATGTAGCAATAAAGTTTAACACACTGTTATAAAATCAGTACAAATAAAATGCACAAGTGCAGTTAGTCAAGAAGAGGAAGTGCCAGCCTGCTTGCTCTCTAAGATGTTCCCCACACAACTGCCAAACACAAAAGACATATGCAGCATTCAAAACAACTCTCTTAGCATGCCATGTATAATAAAAATATACATACACACACACAAGCTAGGATAAAATGTGAAACTGAGCTGGCACCGACAAACTGGTCAGTAAGTTGTTGGGTTACATCATAAGACAGGGTGTTTCACATCTCAGGCACAGACTCGGAAGCTACGTCAGAGGGCAGACTTTTTGTAGAGGAAGTCTGGCTTGCTTGGTGACCTCCTTCCTCTGCTAATGGAATCGTCCCTTTCCAGATCTGCATTTCTCTGAGCTCCGTGGCCCAGGGACTCACTGTCTGTCAGTCTTCTACTGGATCGCTCTTCCAGAACTTCAGAGCTACATGCAGAATGGGAAGGAGGTCTGTTAGGTGTCAGCCCAAAAGTCAAGTCAGTTTCCACTGCAGTTCGTGCCCTGACATGGGCAGGACCATTACTAGCATTTTCTGAGGCTGCCGAAGGAAAGTCTGACCTCTGGGGAGGCTGCTCAATAACATCCAGGCGTATGGGCTCATTCTTCTGCTTGTGTAGATGCCCATCAGGAGAAAGTGGATATTCTCTCCGAGTGTCTTCCTGCTTTTTAGGAGAGGTCTGACCAGGTAGGTAAGCTGACTTTAAGCCATTTGGTGATGCCTTACTGTGGCTGTACAAGTCTGGACCAAAATATCTACCATGAGAAGGGGAAGGAGTGCGTCTGCCAGGAGCAGGAGTGGAAGGTCTACAAGCAGCATTCGAGAAGTCATAGAGATCTGGGTATTCCTGCTGATTTTCTCTACCATCTGGTTTCTGCTCTAGTGTGTGTTTTTTCCGAGACGTGTGTGTATGTCTCTGTGGAATACATGAGAGATGCTGGGGAGGCCCTGGTCCTGCTTCGGAAACTGTTTGGCATAATTCTGTGTCTGCAGCAAGCTCTGGGAGCCTCCTGTCCTTGAGTGACAGTGTAGACACCCCCATAGCAATATCTGGCATCAGATCATTCAGCACAGGCTGTGGACACTGAGACAAAAACAAAGGAGCATTATCAAAAAGAAAAAAAAATCCATACATTTCTTTCAAATCCTTTCAAGAATACAAAGTACATCACTGTGTTTAGGAGTCCTAGAAATACAACTATACACAAGAACAATACCAACCACTACACTCTCCTAAAGGGACTATCACTGTTAGCACTGTGTAGCTCTTCAGTTCTGTATCTATGACTCTGCATTATACACAAAACTTAAGAGTACAGTTCTATCACTCAACTCTCTTTGAGATGACTTGAAATCACCATGAAACATTTTACTGTATTGTTGAGATGTAATTTAATCATTTGCTTACTCCCTCTCGTCCCTGCGCACCCATGTCTCTTTTCTCTCTTTTACCCTACCCTCCTCTGAAGGTCTGTCTATGTATCCTGGATATCCGGGAACCCATGCAGACCAGGCTGGCCCTGAACTCAGAGATACCTGTGCCTATGCCTCTCCAGTGCTGGGATTAAAGGTGTGTGTCACTATGCAGAACCAAGGCAGACTCTCTTAACTCACTGATAATGGTTAACCTGGCTAGCCATCTTAGTCTGGGGAATCCCTTTCAACTTTCTGATGCTGGAATTCCAAGTGGGCTCCCACACCCTCCTGGCTTTTATGTAAATTCTGGGGATCTAAATTTAGGTGTGGGGCTAGAGAGATAGCTCAGTGATTAAGAGTGATTATCTTCTCTTCCAAAGGACCCATCCTGTTCAATTCCCAGCACCCACATGATGGCTCACAACTATCTGTAATCAGTTCTAGGGGATCCAACACCTTCTTCTAATTTCCAAGGACACCAGGCATGGGCATCAAGTATGCATGTGGTATGCAGACTATATATACATGCAACACAATCATACATACAAAAGATTAATTAGAAAAGAAAACCAAACTTGGGTCTTCTCAATTGCACAAGAAAACTGAACACAAAGCTATCTCCACCATTGTGGTTTGGTTCTTTGAGAGAGGGTGGCCCTGGCTGGCCTGAGATTTGCACCAATACTCATCCTTTGCTTCTTGTGCACAGGTATTTATAGATGTACCACTATGTCCAGCTATTTTTATTTCTAGATGTCTAAGTTGAATCCATCTTTCTACCTCAGTGCTGGGATTATAAGTGTGCGTCACCAAACTTAGCTCTATTAGAAATTTATATTATTTGCATTTTTCACTAGTCAGGATTGTATCAATGAATATATTAATAAATAATCTTTAAAGAGAATTGTATTTGATAGCACATGACAGAGTATGGAGAATTAGAAGCCATTGATGTTTTTCTCAAATGTATTACATAAAACAGAAGTCCAACCTCTAGAAGCTCAAAACTCAGATGAAAACCCTTGCTTTGTCATACACACTGATACTAGCAGTCATAGTGCTTAGGAGAACAGAAGATTCTACATGCATACTTGCATGGAAGATCTGAACACTGGTAATGTGCATGTGCACTGTTTTATCACTGTGCTACAGCTAGCTGGCAGGGCTCAGCAGGACATTGCTTGCTGCCATCTTACTCACCTCAAGCCTCTCCTATCTATGCCTGCCCTCCTCTTTTTTCCATCTCCTGAAGAGAAACTTCCAGCTAGTCAGTTAACACTTCTGGGTGTTGCTAAGTCCCATCAGGATCCCTGGAGCTGAGGAAACTCCTCCTAAGGTCCTATACCTCTGTTTTAGAGAAAGTTATAGAAGTGCAGACTTACCACTTGCTTCTCAGAGATTATTGCTGCTGAGGCGGCAGCAGCTGCAGCAGCAGCAGCAACTGTCTGTCTCCCCAGACCTGTGGTGTTGGTACAGTCGGGAGGTGCTACTTTAACACCTGGCAGATAGACTGGGGGTGGGCCAGGCTTGGGAGCAGTTCTCGAGTGAAGCAGTGAGTGGTTACAGGGGTAAGAGAGTGATCGAGAAGGGTGATGACTGGGAGGCCTTTGTTTCCAGCCTGCCTTGAGCTGGTTATGGATTGGAGTAGCTGGAGGGTGGTATGGAGGGGGAGGAGGGGGCAAAGGTGGATGGAAGGCCACGAAAGAGTCTAGGTCTGTAAACATGGTTTCTGCAGTAGGCGTACTGTTGACACGACATCTCCCAGGCTGCCTCATTGTCAAGAGCGGACTTTCATCACCAAACCGTTCATCAGGAAAGAACTTGTGAGGATTCTAAGAAAGATTATAAAAAAGGAAAAGTTAGCATTTTAGCCCAGGCTGCCCTTGAACTCATGACTGAGGGTGAGCTTCAGACTCTCTTGCCTCAACCTCCCTATGCTGGGATTACAGATGTGTGCACCATGCCTGGTTGTGTCATGTTTTCTTTTTCCTTTAATAGCACAGGCTGGTCTCTAACTCATTATGTAGTAGAGGTGGCCTAAACCTCCCAATTTTCCATCCTCAGCATTCCAAGTGCTGAATCACATGTGTGTGCCACTTCATCTGGTTTTATGCTTGTACCCTTACTGGACTTAAAAACCGGAAACTTACAGGTTGAAAGAATTAAGTCAGGTACCAAGGGACAGTAGTACCAAGAGACAGAGTGCAGGAGGCAGCACAGAGCATCTCAGGCATCTTTAGCAAGATCATATGACAAAGCCAAACTTTAGTAGTAAATGTAATTCAAATATGCCATTGCTAAAGAAACTAAATTAAAACTGAAACCAAGGAAGGATCTTTCTAGAAAGTTTCTAATATAACACCCTTGTATCCATCTAAAGTTACTACAAAACATTATTCCTTACACATTATGCATTAGTGAGTTACACTAGGATACTATTAAATGTAGAATGTTTTTGTACAATTTATAAAATTAAGATTTTTTTTTTTTTGAGTTTTGTTTTTGTTGAGACAGGGTTTCTCTGTGTAGCCCCGGCTGTTGTGAAATTTACTCTGTTGACCAGACTGGCCTTGAACTCAGAGATCCAACAGCCTCTGCTTTTCAAGTGCTGGGATTAAAAAAAAGTGGGCATATGCCACCACCACTTGGAGATATATGTATATGTGTGTGTGTGTGTGTGTGTGTGTGTGTGTGTGTGTGTGTGTGTGTGTGTGTGTGTGTGTAAGTAAAGACAGAGTCTCACTATATTGTTCTCACTGGCCTGGAAATCCCAATGTTGGCTGGGCTGGCCTTCAGCTCAGAGATCTGCCTGCTAGGATTGGAAGTATGTGATCCCCACACTCAGCCAGAAAATACATTTGAAATGGCAAAAGGAAAAAAAGTCCTGAAGAAGGATGATGCCAATAGACAGGCTAACACGGGGAAAAAAAATCGTAAGGCCATAGCCTCAAACAAAGAACTACAGGTAACTAAAGAATGCCGAGAGTGGGAGAGAGAGTCTTCTTCCCCAGGGAGAGGATACCAATTGGCTATCCAATACCAAATGGTCATTTCTGGAAGCATATAATGCAAGCAACACTATATAGACTGAGCAGGTTGTATTGAAAAAGTCAGGAAAATACACATACGCACACCCAATAATAATTAAAGAGAGGCTATGAATTTGAACGAGAACAGAAGAAAGGGGATCCATGGGAGGGATGAGAAAGGGAATAAAGGGAAAAGGAAAATAATGAGATTATATTATAATCTCAAAAAATAAAAATTTCAAATTTCATTGTGTAGCTTTACTAATGGAAACAAACAGTAAAATAAGGCCTAAATCATTCACTGTTTTGCCCACTTTAATTGTAAAACTAATGTTATTGTTTTTTGTATCCAATGACTATAAATGAGGGTTAGTGTTTTCTGGCTAGGTTAAAAAAAAAAAGTTTTTTTTTTTTTTCTTTTTTAAAATGGTTCTTGGGTTGTGTTTGAAAACAACTCCTGAGGAAAAAAAAAGAAGAAACAAGAGACCTGGATGATCAGTGTATATAACAGGAGTCAAACTGGAAATGCAGTGACCAGATGGGCAGTGAGGCTTAGCATTTTCTACTCCCCCTCTGATCTCTCCTGAGAATGAAGTCTGCAGTAGTTGCCTGCTAGATGCTTGTTAGGCCTCAAGCACACAGCTTTACATGACATCCTGTCTTCACTGCACAGGGAGGAAAGAGACGTATGTCAGTGTGGGTAAGTGACTTTCTCTACTTAATAGATCACAATCAGCGGAGCCAACTCTGTGCTTAGGCTGCTCTCATCAGGAGAAACCTGCAGGCTATTAAGACAGCAGAGGCTGCAAAGGAACAAGCAGGAAGAAAAAGCAGCAGCTGAGGGCTCCTGAGGTGACCTGACTGACATTCCAGGCTCCCTCTGCCCAACTCAGTGTTGTGTCCTACCTGCAGGAGCTCTGCAGCAGCATCTGCAAGACCAAACTCTCTGAGCACTCGGATCTGGATTTCATAGCTGACGGTGGCACCTTCCCCACAGTTCAGCGCATAGGCTCTCTGCACCTGCTCTGTGTGCCGCAGTTCCTGCAGGCGCCTCACCATGTCCTTCATAATGAGGAGACGAGGAACTACAAGGAGAAAGACAGGACAATTCCGGAGCTATGCAAGAATACTCAGCAGGCACAAGGAGAAACATATGCTATAGCAGAATCTTCTGAGACACTTTTTAAAGATAGTATTTAGTTCCTGGAAATATTCAATTTATATATCTCCAATTATTTTCCAAGGTTTTAAATTTTCTCTGGGCCCCAAAGCTCTTGAGTACACAATCAACAGCTCCTAAATTCTATCATTTCCAGCCACAGCTCAAATAAAACTCTACTGGTACGTCCCAGCACTCAGGAGGAAGAGGCAGACAGAGCTGTAAGTTCAAAACCAGCTTCACTTGTTCTACAGAGTGAATTCCAGGATAGTCAAGGGCTACACAGAGAAGCCCTGACCAAAAGAACCAAAACAACAAAAACAAAAAAGCCAAGCACCTACTCTTTTCAGAAGGTGGAGGACATCCATGCCTTCCAAATGTATTCACCAGAAGGGCCAGGATAGATCTTAGTGAGGCAGTGCTCCTAGCTGTTATTTCCCACCAAACAAAATATCACGGTTATGGTTGTGAGTTCTGACAAACACTGGGGGTTGTGCTTGGGCAGTTAAGCAAAAAGTTACAAAACAAAAATTATGAACCCTGTTCTAAAAAAATTCTGGCTTTAGTCACTGTCAACTAAGTAAGCAAATAGAAGCAGCACCCAGGCTTGACTGAGGGCAGGGAAAAGTCCTTAAGACAAGAATTTTGACCAAGGAGGTTCTAGAAAGTAGACAAGCAAAGGAAGCAGGGAAGGCTTTCTGAGCAGAAGGCAGGTGAATATAACACATGCAAGTGAGAGATACCATGACACAAACAGCTGGCTTGACAGTAGAATCCGGTGCTCAATGGTACAAACTAGAAGTGTATTGACAGATGACAGGCAAACAATTTAAATACATTCTGTGTCTACCATGGAGTTATGTTTCTAGGGGATAATAGACCAGAGCTGTGACTCCCTGACAATTACTCTGTAACTACCGAACACAAATGTGCTGGCTAGTTTTACGTCAACTTGACACAAGAGCTTCAACTGAGCAAATTTCTCTATATGTTTGGACTGTGGGTCAGCCAGTAGAGCACCTTCACAATTACTGACTGATGTGGGAGGGCCCGGCCCATTGTGGGTAGAGCCATCCCAGGGCTGGAAGTCCTGCGTTCTGTAAGAAAGCATACTGAGCAAACCACAGTCTAAAAGAATCTCTTTTCACAATGTTACCCAGTGTACATATAAGTACACACACACACAGAATAGCCAAACATGAAAGCAACTTATGAAAGACAACAGTTCAAGCTAAAGCTGTGAATGTGATGAAAAGCTGTCCTACCATGTCCCTTATCTCTCCATGGCTCTGTAGGCAGAGAAGAACTACTGTTAACGCCATTCTCTGTTAGACATATTCTGAAGCCTGCAATGGCAAGTGGTGAAGGCTGGCCCTGAGTTTCTGACCACTAGCCATCGCTGTCCATGGACATGACAGTTATAAATCAAGGTCCGGCAAACCCTAACCCAAACTCCAGTAAATCTGGATGTGGTGAAAGGATCTCTAGGAGCGAACCGGGAATGCATTTGGGAGAGGAGACAGCGCAGTAGCTCCCTGAAGGTTTTGTTTTAGAGATGGGTTCATTATGTAGCTCAGGATCTTCTCAACTTTCCCGATTAGGGTCTGGGACGACAGGTATATGCCATCATGCCTGCTTCAAACAGTTCTAATATGACAGAAAAAAACCTCTCAATTCCTCTAACCAGTCATTCTTCATGGGAATGGTTCTGCTGCACAGTACGCATCTGATAATGGAACACTGCACAAAGGGCACTGAAATGTGGGGAGACTCAACGCACATAAGAGTGAGTTCAACCCGCAACGGTCAAACTAAAGAACTGGTACTGCCTTACCTGGAATTTCATTGGCTACAACTGATGGAGGGCTTGACTGGTTACTGCTGATCTGCTGGTGGCTGATCACGTGGCAGCACTGGGGCATGGCACTGCTGACCATGTAGAGTGTGTCTGGAACATTGGACATTCGCACCATTCGGAGTCGCACCAGGTCTGTTTGCTCCACCATCATCTCATCCAGCACCGACTGGAACATTGGAACAGAACTGATCAGCCTTCATTTAAATGACATTTCCAGCAAGATCATCATCATCATATAAAGGCTATCATTTCTCATAAAGTTTAAAATTGGAGGTAAAAAGACAAAGTGCTTCTCTTTTTGATGTATTTTGAAAAGATCATCTTCTAAAAAGTTTGACTATAAACTGGTCAGAAATGAACTATACACAAATCACAGACAGTGTGTACATATGCTAAGTATCAGATCAAACAAAATTGCTCAAAATACTGACGATAAGGCCAGGCACTAATGCACAGCTTTAATCCCAGCACTTTAACCACAGAGCAGGCAAGTCTTGAGTTCTAGGCCAGTGTGGTCTACATAGTGATTTCCAGAACAGCTAGGGCTAGACAGTAAGACCTTGTCCTCAAAAAGGGGACACACACACACACACACACACACACACACACTATATATATATATATAAAATTATTGCTGTTTACGTAACAAATCTATAAACAAGCCCAATTTTGTTAAGTAAGTTCCAGTATATCTCTCTCACTACACTGCAAAGTGGCCCAAACTCTGTAATATATGAACATTGTCCACATTTATTGGGGGGAGGAGGACCTCGTCTTAGGCAATGGCCCAGTGCCACACCTGGTGTGGCTAACTAGCCTGGAAGCAGAAAGAATGGGTGTTTATCAGAAAGGCCAGACCTGACCACCGGGCTGTTCTACTGTCTTAGATCTGCTTAAAATGTCCACCACTCGTCTTTCCTTGGAACCCTGTAGTGGCGGAAGGAGAATGACTGACTTCACAAGGTTGTCTTCTACTCTCCACTCACATGTTATATAGCACATGTGCCCGCATGGACATCATGCATATGTGGCTGAATGGCTCAGTGGTTAAGGACATTGGCTGTGTTGGCTTTGTGGTAGGTATAGTGAGGCACACCTTTAGCCTCAGCACTCTGGAGGCACAGGTAAGCAGATCTCTGCGAGTTTGAGGCCAGCCAGGGCTACAAAGTGAGAACTACTCTAACAATCACCACCACCACCAAAGATAAACTTGTTGGTGATTTAAAAGAGTCTTAGTTTCTCAAACTCCACACCAAAATTATGTGTGTGAACACATCTAATAAAGCAGTATTATGTTCTCACATTATTTTATTTTCTTAGAGAGTTTTCTATATTACAGTACACACAGGGCCTGCTATTTACTACTAGCAAGACTGAAACTTTGCTTAAGTGCTTACCCTAAAACTAAACTGAATTTAAAGGCAGCTATTCTGGCAGGTTAATCCAAGAGATCACATGTCTCTTAGTTTATGAGGCAGAAAGCAAAGCAGCTTGCTTTAGTCATCTCCCAACCTGCAGACTGAAAGCATGGGGCTGTGTCTGTCATGAAGCTACAACAATTTGCAAGGCATGGAGGTAAAATGCACCTTAAGTTTTAAAAGCATCCTTGATCATTAAATACTGCAGAAAAAAACCAACAAACTAGAATTTACTTTCAATTTCCCTTTTACTACATGTCTGGGACCCTTTTAAATAATGGATCTCTGTGCATGTGGTTGGTAATAAACTCATCTGCTACCTCCAATGTTTTCATTACCTTTGCTTCTTCCACATAGGGAGAAAACAGCCGCGGACGAACATATATGCCAGCATTCTTTTGCCGAAGCCAGGCATTTGATTTCCCCCCTTCTGTTGTAGGAAGCATATCTGATGGGGGTGTACTGATCAAACCTCTTTTTATCTTAAAAAACAAAATGAACAAATATTTTTAATATATAAACAAGATATATGCAGCACTACAATACTAGTAAGACATCAATATTACAGCTATGAAACAAATTACCACCATTTAAATAAGAGTCTAGGAATGTTATATAACCTTAGCAGTACTTTAAATGTTTAGCAGCAATAAAGAATATGTACCATAATTGACTGTTTTCCTCTAGAGGATTAATAATTTCACAAAGACACATAAATACAAATTTATTAATTTGGACTAATTTGGACAAAATTTGATAAAAACTGATTATTTTTTCCTTGTTTATTCTGCTCCCAATACAACATAGAGTTGGTCTAACTTACAGCACAAACACTATATAGTAGGCGCTCTTCTCAGGGAGTGTGACCTGACACCAACCCCAATAGCCCAAATCAGAAAATGTTGAACACTTTTCAGTTTACTGGGGAAAACACTTTAGATGTGGGCCTAGTAGCAGCAATGGTGAACTCTGTGACCACAGATGACTTGTTTATTAACCTCAAGGGCCCCGCTGTAGGGGTGCTGTGTGGTTCTGCAAGTGGGGAGCCACAAGACTAAAAATTTTAAGTGTTATCCCAAGGTTTCCTTAATGATGCTAGAAACCCATAAATAAGTCCCTTAGGTCCTCCTGTAATGGTAAAGAGTAAATGAAAGCAACACTTGTCATGGTGTGCGCTAGCAGCACCAAGAGAACACAGCAACACATAGTCACAAGCAAATCTATACTAGGCTAAGAATGAAATTAAGAACAAAAAGTACATAGTTCCTAAACAATGTCCTACAATACTTTTCTAAACAGAATACAAGAATCAATCTGCCTTGGGGTAGTGGTCCACATCCTTATCCCCAGCACTCAGGAGGCAGAGGCAGGCAGATCTCTGAGTTCAAGGCTAGCCTGATCTACAGATTACCCTGTGCAGGAAACAAAACAAAACCAAAATAGGAATTAATCTGGTTTGAATCTAGAGTTTTAAATAGAACCAAAAAGTATTTCCCCAAGTTTACTACTTCTTTTAAGCATAATGTCTACCTGACCCATTAGCTTAAATTACTTTAGATTAATAAAACATATCATAGTATTTAAAAGGTAGAGAAAAGATAAAAATAATAAATCATTATAACTATGATTCTACTGATATATTGTAAACTCCCCTCACCCCCTGCCAGTGTTTCTCTGTGTAGTCCTGGCTATCCTTGAACTCAAGAGATCCATCTGCCTCTGCCTTCTGTGTGCTAAGACTAAAGACTTAAGCCACCATGTCTTTCTTGAGACCAGTTCTCACCATGCAGTCCTGTTTGGCCTAACACTCATGAGATATGTTCTGCCTCTGGAGTGCTGGGATTAAGGGCATGTGCTATCATGCCCAACTTTTATATCCTTTAAAAAGCTTTATCATTAGCATTTTTCATATTGTTATGTTAGTTTTTGAGGCATGGTCTAATGATGCCAGTCTGGAACTCTACTTGACCAACTGGCCTCAAACTTCAAGAGATTCACCTGCCTCTGGAGCACTGGGATTAAAGGAGTGCACCATTCTGCTTAGTTCTGTAATAGTTTTTATACTATTATTCAAGGCAGTAAAATATTCTCTTGAACAGTCATATAGTCTTATTTTCAGTGTTATTAAAATTTAGGATACTTCTAAACATTTAAATAATACTAAGTATCTGATTGCTTATATATACACACATGCACACATTTATTCCTAATAGAGCATTTGAAAGAAGCAAAGACAAGACCAAAGAGTATGAATATATTGATGGCTCTTAACAACATGTCTAATTGCTGTCCCTCAGACTGCTCCAATCAAGTGTTACCAAGGTGCCACTGTATTTCCCAGTAGCAGGTCTTTGGCTACTTTGTGGGGTTTGTTCCACCCTTCACCACACTTTTAACACCCTAATGCTAGATAGGAGAAAAAAAAAGGACAGAGTGGAAAGGAAAGTGATCCTTGTATAAAGTCAAGGGTTGGAAAGGGAGTGACATTATTATACTACTTCCTGCTGATTAGGGGCATTGAGTACCTTGGGGCAAGCAGTGTATGTAATTTCTTCTTGTTCCTTCTTTGCATAGGACTACTTAACAAACCATGACCAACAGCAACTAACTACCAACCAATAATCCATCCCACTGCTTGGAGAGCTGGAATTTATATACCCTGTGAAAAGCCCTCAGAATCCCAAATGTCACATGATTGCAGATATTTGCAGCTGGTAAAAACTACACCTCTGCTAGAGCATGAGGCAAGTCATAGTCAGCTGCTGTGAAGCAGCCTCATATCCCCTCACCTGGGATTAAAACAGGAACATACTCTTATACTATTTCTGTGTTTCTTAAAGAAACCACAATAACAAAATTGTTACTTGTACTTCATACCTAGGATAGTAGCAATACTTTAAAGCTATGGGTTCCTTCGAATAAATAAATTACTCTTTGTATTCATGTAACTACTAGCAAACAGTATTTTTCTATTAAAAAGTCCATAAATTCTTTTTTTTTTTTTAAAGATTTTGTTCCATGCCTGCCAGCTATTTTCTATTGTTGTTATATGCCTGCTGGTCAGTGATGCAGAAAAATAACTTGAGTCAGAGCAGAGTCATGCTGACCTTGCTGACCCACATACCCTGTTATGTTTTGTACGTTATGAGGTTTGTTAATCTTAAGAAAATTCACAACTATAAGCTTCATGTAGAGTTCATTAAATTAAAGGTCAATAAGAACTGTCATGTCTAAAATGGCTTGAGTCAGGGTCGACCACCAGGCGGTACTTCCAACACTTGTGTATAAGCTCATTATGGTTTTGTGGTTTTAGCCTTTATAAGTTGGCCCTGAGAAATGTCCAGTGCACAACTTTGAGCTGTTGGCTCTGGTCGATCAGTCTTGGAATGTGCGAACAATAAAACATTCTGAGGTTTAGCAGAGATCGGTGTTTGTGTGGTTTGTGGGGTGACTCCTGGACCCCACAATATTAGTATTACTTACTAATCCTTTAAAGATTTCATACATATTTACAGTTCTTTGACATGTATATAATGTATTTTGTGTTTTGTCAACCCTCGGTTACCTTCTCTCATCTTCTTCTCAACAAACTCTATTTTCATGTCTTTTTCAAACTACTGAATTTAAACAGGGCTGCCTGCATGAACATGAATGTGGGGCAATTTCATGGAGCATAAATGACTTAACAGCAGCCGTATCTCTGAAGAACTTCCTCTCCCCCTAGCAACCATTAGCTACCAATACATCTTCAGGGGAGGGTCTGGGCCTCATGAGGTCCTCTAACAAAAACCAGTTTCTCGTGCAACAAAATATATTTTCTCTGTTTTGCTAAGGAGCTAATAGAGTACCATACTTATTGATGACAATTAATCGGTGTGCTTTTTCTAAGCTACTTTTTGCCTTACTTGCTTTTATTAGCATAAAAATATGTTTAAGTCTAAAAGAGTTACTGTTTTTTTCATTGTGCTCTTTTTTGAAGAACTCTAGGAATGGTTTCTAAACAATTTAGAATCAATTAGAAGCAATCAAGAATATTAAAAAACAGAGCAAAAACTTGTCTAGGTTATCTATCCAGCCCAAGAGTTGGTCTTTTGAAAAAATAATAAAAGATTAACAAACCTCAGCCAGAGTAAGAAAAAAAAATTAAAATAGCACCAGGTGTTGTAGCACACACCCCTAATCTTAGCACTCAGGAGGCAGGAGAAGGCAGATCTCTGTGAGTGCAAGGCCAGCCTGGTCTATAATTGAGTTCCAGGACAGCCAGAAATGTTACATAAAAACTCTGCCTTAAAAAACAGAAAACTAAAAAAAAAAGATTAAACTAAACTGATTCCACAGAAATAAAATGGAACATCATTATAAGAAATACATATGCCAACAAACTGTATAATCTAGAAGAAACACATCAATTTATGAAAATATACAATGTATCACAACTGAATCACCAAAAAATAGATGCAGTCTTCTAGTGTGTCTGAAGACAGCTGAAGTGTACTCAGATAAATAAAACAAATCTTAATAAAGCAAACATTTAAGGTGGTAGGTAGGCTAATTAAGCAAATTTAATCATCACATTATACATAATTGCTCTGAAAGCATTCATTACATTACACTGTATATATGTATAACTGTTATGTAAAACCTTGATAAAGAAAAATTGTGTTTATAATAATTTTAAGGTACTTTATAAAATATATAAGAGTTTATATTATATTCATTAATTTAAGCAATTCTGCTAGTTAAAAAACCATTTAGATGGCTCAAGAGCAATCCTAAAGACTGCAGTTTAGTTTAGTTTCAACATCCATAGAACCAGCCAGGTTTCCTGTAAAGACCTGTAACTCTAGCTCACAGGGTTCTGATGCCCTCTACTGGCCTTTGTGCCTAGGAGTATCAGACATTTGTTTCTGTCCTCTGAAAGTCTAGTTTCGAGTCATTTGCTAGTAGGAAAAATTATTTAAAAGATTAAAGCAGGGTAAGCTTGGCACTTTTCCTTTCCTGAACATAATGAAAGAAGAAATAAACTTACTGCATCACTTAGGACCTCGCTGTTTATAGGTAAGATGTGTTCAATCCGCACAAAAGGCAAGAGAGAAGAAAGGGCCTCCCTCAGCTCTTCTGTGTCCAGGTCTCTTCTTCTCACACCTCTTTTGCTCACACTGTGTGCAGTGCCACTCAGTAAGTTTGGCTCTATGAAACAGAAAAGGAAAAGCCTTCAGTCAAACATAAGTCATCAGGCTTGGGTAGCAGGCTCTTTTACACACCCAGCCATCTTGTTGGTCCTAGGGACAGCCTTGTTTTCCTCTCTATTATGTAAACACTTAGTACCAGACATTGCACGTAAGAATATCAGCTTTTAAAAAAAGTTGTAAATAAGTTTAAATTAGTACACAAGTTTCTGGACAGAGAGAAAGTACAGTGTCTACAATACAGGAACATTCTTTATGACTTCTGTACGTGACTCTTTATGTACAGTAACTCAAAGTAAGAAAAGTGACAATCTGTTAATACCAAGGTTATGACCAGTTTTTAATGTAAGAGGCACAATGCACTGCATATGCTACTTCAAGTGATGAAATCATGTATGAGAAGGGGAGAGAGGGCATCTCAAGTAGTCCAGGTTGGCTTCCAATTTGTTAATTGTCAAGGATGAGTCTGCACTTCTGATCCTTTTGCCCCTATTTCCTAAATTCTGGGATTACAGACATGTTCTACCATGCCCAACCCAGGCTACTTACATTTAATGATAATAACATATCAATCACCTGCACCCAAAGGAGCAAAATCGAATGTACATTTTACCTAGTTCTAATCGTCTAAGCTTCCACAACATGGAAATGTTACTGCACACAGGTTAATATTTAGTATTTGACATGTCAGTTTTCTGTTCTGAGCAAGACATAAAGCTTCTGCTCATTAGATATTGATATACCAAGAAGATCTAAAGAAAAATATGTGTGCTTATGACACCGAGGTATGAAAAAATTATAAAATTTTGGAAATATTTAATTACAACTTTAATGTAGGGGGCTATATGGTTTACTTAAGATCTGATAATTTTTATAACAAATATGCTCTATATTGTTGGTAATAACAGTGCCAGTCTTTTGCGACATGGTGTCCCTACATAGCCCTGACTGTATCTGAACTCACAGGGTAGACTAGACTGGCCTTAAACTCACAGAAATCTGTCTGTCTGTATCAAAGGCATGCATCATCACACTTAGCCCACATTTTATAAGCAAATACATCTTTCTAAAATCATGTGAGGAAATATATATAGAGAGAAAACAATTTGTATGTTTGTAGTTGAGGGTAAAATCTACGTCTCAGTATGCAAGACAAGTCACTATCACTGACTTTTTGTTTTTAAAGTACTGGCATCTTGTGTTTATGTAAAGTCTTACAAAACCTTCAAAAGCAAGGGTACAATCATCTAAAGAATGGCTAAGTTTGCCTTTCTTACTCTTGCAGGAGAACCTTACATTTTAACTTTATCTGAGCCTATTTCATCTATTTGCTTATTTTTGTTTTTAATGTATATGGCTGTTCTGCCTGCAAGTATGTCTGTGCACCACATATGTCCAGTGCCCTCAGAGGTGTTGTAAGCAACCATGTTAGGTTCTGGGAACTGAACCCTGGGACTTCTGGAAGAGAAACAAGTGCTGTTAATTACTGAACCATCTCAATAACTCCCAAAACTACTTCAAAGAAAATTTTATCCTTGAAATTTTTTTTTACCTGCTCAAATAATATGATCTTCCAACCTTTCCTCATTGACCTGTACCAATGAGCATACCAATGGACTCCAGTAACTAGGCAGTTAATATTCACAGTGTGTGTGTGGTAGTTATGCTGTACACAATTCACACACACTAAATTAAACACTTCTCCTAAAGGTTAGTTTTCTGTGAGCCTCTGGACACCATCATTTTGCTAACCCGTCAAGACCTAATAACTGTGTGCTTCTGTTTAAAGGCAACTTAACACATATTAACATCGAGCTCATGGCCAATAGTGCTGTAACTCATGCCTCAACGAAGATTATCAAACATGTTCTATTGTCTCCATAATAGAACATACATTTCAGAGTCCAAGACACTTTAGCATTTCACTTGACAACCATATTAAACTAAGATCATGAATGAGAAAACTGAAAGGTAAAAACTTATTAGGTGGGGTGTAGAGACAGCTCATTGGTTGAAGAGTATTTGCTGCTCTTGCAGAGGAGGACTGAGGTACCCACATACTGGCTCACAACCATTTGTAAGCATATATAGGTTTAGGCAAAAATACTTATACACATAAAATAAATCTAAAAATTTTCATTAAAAAAGAATTAGGTACACTATGAAAAGGAAGGTGTTCACAGTAGATCTGAAAACAAGGCAAAGAATCAGTGTCTTAGTCTTTGGGCTGACCAGGTTGTCTCTTAACTCGGTTCTACTTGCTTCTGCCTTCAAAGGTGTGCATAACTACACCTGGCTTGAGAATTTAATTTTGTTTTTTTTGAACAAAGAGTTTCTCTGTGCAGCCTTGGCTATCCTAGAATTCACTCTGTAGACCAGGGTGGCCTCAACTCACAGAGATCCACCTGTCTCTGGAGTGTTGGGATTAAGAGTATGCATCAGTTTAAGAAATTAAGCTACCATTCCGGCTGAGAATTTAGTTCTTGTCTTGCCACTCTGTCATGTCCACAAACAGCACTGAAAATGTGTGAATAAAGATTTGAGGTTACTGTACAATGTGCTGGGACCAGAGCCTAGCATAATCAACATGAGAGAGACCAGAGGATTCATCTAGCAACTGATGGGAGCAGATGCAGAACCCAAAGAATACTAGGCAAGAGCTTGGGGAGTGCTACGGAGGAGGGAGTTGAAGGATTGGAGGAGCCAGAGGGATCAAGAACACCACAAGAACATGCCCTATAGAATCAACTGACTGGGATTCAAGTGGGCTCACAGAGATCAGGGAGCCTATAGGGGTCTGACTTAGGTCCTCTGCATTTATGTTATGGTTGTGTAGCTATGTGTTCTTGAGGAATTCATAACAGTGGGAATAGGGGTTATTTCTGCCTCTCTTGCCTGCCTTTGGGATACTTTTCCTCCTACTGGGTTGCCTCATCCAGCCTAGATGTGATAACATGTGCCTGTAGCTTGTTATGTCATATTTAGTTGATGTCCCTGGAAGGCCTGCTCTTTTCTGAGGGGAGATAAAGTCAGGGGTTGGATCTGGGGGAAAGGGAGGTTGGTGGTGGAGAGACTTGTGGGAGGGGAAACTGCAGAGAGAATAAACAAAAAGGAAGAAAAGAATTGAGGTTACAAATAAATTTAGTAAGTTGATAAACTTACAAATACTGAAATCTATAAATGAGAATGGATATGTTGCTATTCAGAAATCCTTCTATATTAATTATAATAGCTTTGTAGTTAAAAATTTTCAAATTTGAGAAAATGTCAAAGGCCTTAGAAGATCATAGAAGAGTAAATTAAAAAAAAAAAATAGAAGGACTGCTTCTTCCTCTACTACTTAAGTAGCAACATAGGAGAGAGCTCAACAGTTAAGAGTACTTAACTGCTCTTGAGGATGACCCAGGTTTGGGTCCCAGTGTCCACATGGAGGCTCACAACCATCTATAATTCTAGTTCCAGGGATCTGATGCCCACTTCTTAGCTCTTCCAGCACCAGAAATAACATAGTACACATATATATGTGCAGGCAAACATACTTATAAATAAATCTAAAAACAATTTTTAAAGGGTTTAATGGTAAATTAACACAAAATCTTTATGTTTAGAGACTGTAAATGTAATGGCTTGAATATCTTAGATAAGTGAGCTTCATGATAAGCAAGTTATACACAAAGTACTGAGGCTGAGGATGTGGTTCAGTTGGTGTGACTTTTGACCAGCATTCAGAGAGCTCTGGGTTTGCTGGGTTTCACTCCTAAGAACTCATAAAACTAAGCACAGTAGTGCACTCAGAAAATGGAGGCAGGAGGAAGAGAAGTTACATAGGCTTTGGCCACATGAGCTCCTATCTCAAAATGAAATAGCTTAATAAAATGTTGAAAAGTGACAGGAAAAAGACATTTCCTTTGCTGAAGTTTATTGATATAGGTTCAGTATGTAGAGGAAGAGAGCATTAGATGGGCAGGGGAAGGGGATGATAGGGCAGTGGTCTAACATATGAAAGAACAGTACATAATCCTGTGTTTCCAGATTAGCAAGGTGGACTCAGTGTTTAAAGGCACCTGCCACCAAGCCTAACAAGTTAAACTCTTGCAAGCTGTACTCTGAATTCCACGCATGTACTGTGACTAATGTGTACACACCTGTGCATATACATGTACATGAACATAAAAATGAAGGAAATGAATCTTGTATTTCTAAGACCAAAGCCCACATTGTATGGACAGCCCAGCAGTGACCCTAGCTGGAGGACATTTTACCAACAAACTGAACAAACACCTTTTGTGGTGCTAGATGTCCCACATGCTAGGAACCCACACATACTTACTAAATGCTTATCACTAAGTATGTCTTTAGTCCCTGTAACTCCCCTTCTCTGTTAGACTTATTGAGACAGGGTACCCTCAAATCCACAGATTTTATTGCTACTCTACATCCTGAGGGCCAGGGCTACAGTTGTCTGCCATGTTCAGCCTTTGTTTCTTTCTTAATGAAAGTAAAATTTATACAACATAAATTTATCATGTTACCATTTTGAAAAGTATGTTCACTTTGTATATTCATCATCTATTCCAGAATATCTTTAATGATGTTTCTTTCTCTGACACATTAATCACCACACTACATTTTGTTGTTGTTGTTTTCTGTTTTTCAAGACTGGGACTCTCTATGAAGCCCTGGCTGTCCTGGAACTCAGTTTGTAGACCAGTGGTCTTGAACTCAGAGATCTGTCTGCTTCTACCTCCTGAGTGCTAGGATTAAAGGCATGCACTACCACCACCACCGTGCTCTACATAACATTCTTTATTCTCACACTCCATGAATCACTTAACATATTATTGTAAACATACAATGTAATAAAAAACTATCTTTTATGATCATAAATTTTAAAAAAATGATATATTTATTTTATCACCTTCCCCTCAACTCTTCTAACATACTTTATTTTTGGTTAGAAACCAACCAACCAACCAACCAACCAACCAACCAACCAACCAACCAACCAACCCACCCCCTCTAGCTTCTTCAGTCCAGTGTGCTTCTAAGACTGATGAGAGTCATTCAGCAAGCTTCTGGGATCATTGAAACCTTACAGATGGTAACTGGCGCAAGCTTACTTTCTGAACTTACCTCTGTCTGCTATTCTCTTCATCAACTGATGCTCACCCCATTTAATCAGATATTTAAGAATATCTTGTTCACTTGCCTATAATAAAAATGGATTGTTATTTATTTTACTGAAGTTAGGAAAATGTTTAGTTTCATTAGTGACTTTTTCTAAATCATCATGTACATATGGAGTGCAACTTACCACATTAATTTATTTGTATTAGCTGTGTGAAATTTAGAGTTAATCCCATGGTTTACCAACAATGAATGTACAAGATGGCATTCTTTTATTTAATAACCTCAATATTCATTCCTGCTAATGGTTTTATTTTAATCATATTTTTAAAAATAATGTGCATTTCCTATTTTAAAATCTATCTTATTATAGGGGTTCTATAGAACTAGTTGTTTTTGGGACAAAATAGAGACAAACATGTTATCTTCTCTGATGATGGGAAAAACAAAATGACAAATTGTCCAGGCAGGCTACAAGGTTTTCTGTAGGTTGAAGAGTAGCCCTTGCAGGACAGTTTGTGAAATGGCAGTGTGT
Source organism: Micromys minutus (assembly GCF_963924665.1). Taxonomy (NCBI): domain Eukaryota; kingdom Metazoa; phylum Chordata; class Mammalia; order Rodentia; family Muridae; genus Micromys; species Micromys minutus. The sequence goes on from NC_137969.1 coordinate 245,492,374, forward strand.
TTATCATCTCTTTATATTTTATTTAAAGTTTTATAAAACACACAGGCTGATCCTCAGGATGCTTTATTTGTTATGAAGGTGTGCATAGCTCAAGACAACCATCTGAAAGCACTGATAAATCCTGACTCCAATAGACATCTTGTATTGATCAGGACAATGAGGCAGAGTGAACGAAAAAGATCTTCTACAAATGAAGGCCAAGTGTTTCAGGACACATTACTGGAATCAAAGCAATATTTAAGAAGCACAGTGAAAAACTTGGGTTGTTTTTTTTTTTTTTTTTTTGTTTTGTTTTTTAAATTTAGTATTTTCTAACCATGGTGATACCCTTTTATAGTCTATCTGGTACACATACAAAGATACAATGGCTCAAAGGGTTTATAGTTTCACAGCATTAATAGCTGTTGTATAGTTTTTTTTTTAAGCATGAACTTAACCCAATGTAAAACTATTAAAGTTAAAATATTGAAAAACTAGTAAATTACAAACTAGATTGACACATAAGGCAAAGACATAGAAATAACTGAAAATTGCTGTGCTTAAGGAGAAATAGTTGAAAATTCAATTATGCTTTACAGAACACACACACTGAGTTCTTGTGATGAGTTGAACAGATCAGTAATGGAATTCCACTCTTTGTGCTACTTAGTCTATGCTCTATACTCTAAGTATCTGATATTGTACCAAAAGAAATTATACCAAATGAATATTACTAGAAAATGGCAAGACAGTCACTCTGAGCCGGTGTTCCTGACCTGGCTTGTCTGCTTTGTAGCAGCTGTTTAAGTCCTGGGCTTGTTCACAATGCTGAGTCAAGACAGTAGTATGCATGGAGGTCCAAAGAGCCAGAAGGCTTTTAGTCTACAAATATGGACCTGGCATTCATTAAGCAAAGTCTACTTCTCCCTGCCCCATCCTAAGAGTGAAGTTATGAAGAACTTCTTTGTGCACACAGGGATGCAATGGATGTGGGAGATGTATAAATGATTACCTGTAGGTAGTCAGACTGGATAGCAGTAAGCAGATGGTCTTTGCTGAGTTCATAAAAAACATCCGAAGTCATGACCTGGGATAATTCCTCACAAAGGAAGTGCAAAGCTTGTCGGTGCACCCACTTAGAACCATATGGATGTGAGCTCCACTTAAGGATGGCAATTAAGGTATCTAATGAGATGCTTTCAGCAATGATATCCTCACAGCCTAAAAACAAGGCAAATACTTAAGATTAATCAGAAATATTACTTATTGAACATCAATATTTTAGGCTACCCAGTTAAAAAATGGCAACAGTTAAAAAAAAATCAAGGAGATAAATCTCATAGAAATCAAGACTTCACAGGATAAGATAACAACAGCTAAAACTTCTATAGGAAATCTGATGCCCTACAGAGTCAGATCTACAGGAAAAGGCAGAGAATCCTCCTAGCTACAGAAGAAAACATGTATATAAACCAATCCAATAATCGGAATAAGACAGTACAACTAAATCACTGGACCAAAGGGGAAGAAGAGTGGATTAAAAAGACAGATGTGGGAAAAACAGAAATGAAAGAAGGACATGGACACAGTTGGCTGGCTGAGCACCAAGATCCAAAGAGATGGTTTAAACCCTTAGAAGAGAGGCAAGACACATTTGATGTTCTTTTGTGTTTAATTCTGGCAAACTGAAAAAGAAGTAGTGAAATAAACCAAAAACCCAGAAAAAGTAGCTGTGCCATTTTAAGAGCTCAAAGAAGAAAGTAAGAAAAAATGAGAATAGTCAGTTATTTTCCTTAGGAAAAATCACTTTAAAATATAAAAATACACGGCAAGGCTAGTAGCACATACCTTTAATCCCAACACATGGGTGCCCCAAACAGGAGGATCTGTGGGAGTTTAAGGCCAGCCTGATCTACATGTGAGTTTCAGAGCAGTCAGAGCAAACAAAAGAAAACAGCACAACAACAAACCCAGAAACCCTGTCCCACCCTCTCTCCCCAGCTATGAGTGACAAAAACTGTGAAAGGACAGAAATGACTAGACAGAAACATGTCAGTTTACTACAGAGTCCTAATAATATGAAAAAGAAAAGACTAAGCATTTAAATCCTGTAACTAATTAAAAAATATGCCCACCCAGACTGTACTGTACAGTAGAGTCTTAGAGATAAAGACATCAACGACAATACTTCCACAGCTGAACATTCAAAGTTCAAAGTAACAGATATGCAAGACCATTAGTGGCCATTTGGCACCTACTTACCTCTTTCTTTTTTTCTGATTCACTACTACTAGATGAGGGAATACATCATAAATAATTGTGCCACAAAGCATTTAACAAAATATTTCATGATGATGCTAGTACCACAAACAGGAATGTTGTCTTCAATTTATCTTTATAGAACCTTTGCACATTAGGTAGGCAATGAAATGTGTTGGCTACACAAGTCAGATCCTAGCAGATACGAGGTACAAAACAGAACATTGTTTAGAGGAACTGCTTGTAAACAACACCAATTAGAGGGGAGTGGAGCAGATATGAGTGAGCCCTTGTCTGCAGTGTCGATCATGAATTTGTACGAAGATCTGAAAACTATGCTCAGAACTTTCAGATGACTGAATCTGGAAAGCACTGTTCCCAGGACACTGCACACAGCACAATCACAGCTGGCTATACAGATCAGTCAAAATCGAGTTCAATAGAGCTAGGAAAAATCATGAGTGTCTACACTTAGAATGAGGAAAATTGCTACTTGGTGGGTGACGGAAGCAAACTAGCTTAATAGAGAGCAGTATCTGGGTATTTTAACTGAACTGAAAAGAAATGTAGTATGGTTGTTATTAAACGGAAGCACTCTTGGGCTTCAGTTCTCAACAGAGCCTAAGGTGATACCACTCTCTCGTACTGCTGAGCCCCGTGTTTTAGATGGGTACTGATCAAATCACAGAATGCTAAGAGGCAGTAACAGAGCAGCAGAGTTTAATACTTGTTGCAGAAAAAAAGCTCTCAGCAAACACATTACACAATTTACATAAGAGAAACCTGACATGAAATATAAGAGATGTTATATGCTGTGGGCCTTCACTAGGCAAAGAATAAAGACTGACTACTATTGCTCTAAGGTCAAATCCCAATAACCAGCAGAATGTTAAAAGAAGGGAGACTGGCTCAAGAAGAAGAAATTATTATAACCACAATTTCTCTCTTCTCTGTTTCAGATATCCTTCTAGAAATTTAGGAGCAGAAATAGGCAAGTTAGAAACAGAGTACAAGGAATCTTTACATGGAACAGGAACCAAGGTCAGAAGATATCTAGTTACTAATCTAATGTAAACATTAAAATAACATCTTTGAGGGAGAACCAAGCTTTTAGTGTCCACTGACAGGTCCCCGTGTTTCAGTAGGTTGCCCCACACCGGACACATATAGGTCTTAGCTCACTTAACTTAGTGGTTCATTAAAAACAAACAAACAAACAAATAAATAAAAAGACATGAAATTGGAAGGGTGATTTATTAGGAGGGATATGGGAAGAGATAGAGGGGAGTAAATGGAGGGGGCATATATGATCATGATTGTATTTCATTGCATAAAATATTCATTGTATAAAATCCCCGAGGGGGAAAAAATCATCAAAAGCACTACTGAGATGACACAATGAGATCAGAAGGCACAAACATGTGCTGAGGAAATGTGCAAAGCATGGAAAAGTTCTGAAGAGACTTCAGGAGTTCATGGTGAGCCAAACTGAGGACAGATCTCATCTAAAAGGCAGTGGGGAACTTTTGCCAGGATAGAGTTTAAATTTAGAGACTGGAGTAGAAGTTAGTCAAGAATCAAATCGACAGGAAAAGCTATCACAGATGTGTTTGGAAATGAAGCGGGGAAAACAAACCTATTAAACCAGGATGTTGGCAGAGGAAAAGAGAAAGATGACATCATTACCCCAAATTTAAGATTAAGATTACAGAGAAGCAGATTAAGGAAGGGAGAAAGGGCTTTAAAATCAGGTGGGCTAGACTTGAAAATCTCAGCTATGGTGAAGTGTCATGGAACATGCCTTGAATTCTAGCATGCAGGACACTGAGGTAGGAGGATTGCCACCAGAGTGAGGCCAGCTTGGGCTGTATAGCAAGATTCTAAAGCAAGCATACAAATGAGCAAAATCACCTTGGTAATTACATAATTCTCTGAGCCCAAATTTTCTCTATGAAAGTGGGCTTATAACTATATCCTAACATTCTGCACTCATTCAAACATTCTGGAGCACCTAGGTACTGAACATCATGGCCACATAGCTTATTTCTGTCCATACTCATGATAACATTGCGGTATAGCTTGTATTGTCAAAGTTAGTATGTTATGATAAAGAAACATAGGCTGCCAAGATCCTCAGCAGCGATAGGATCTTGTATAAATCTGGTGGCCTAAATTTGATTCCAGAACCCATGTGAAAGGTGAAGAAAAAAACAATTTGACAAAGTTGCCTTTGACCTTGACAGGTGCACCATAGCGTGAATCCCCATCATAAACAAATTTAAACAAAAAGAGAAATAGCCAGGTAGGGTAGACATGTCTTTAATCCCAGAACTTGGGAGCCAGAGGGAAATGGAAGTCTGTGAATATGAGACCAGGCTACATCTTGTCTTCCCTCATCCCCAAAGGTGGGGAAATGCCTTTGTCAAGGTTCAAAAACAAGGGACCAAAACTATACTTAAAGTAGTAAGGCAGGGCCACTACGTTAGATTCAAGGGCTTCCCATAGTGTCTCTTTTCTGGTATATTTGAATTAGACTTCTAGGGTCCAAATGCATATTCAAAGATGGTCAGATTTTTTTTTAAAGATTATGTTAAAATCTGGTTTATTTGAAAGCTGCTCTCATGTCAGTGAGTTCACTAGCCCGAAGGACCAAGGCCAGGGAAGTGGCCATGAAGAAAATGTGGTAGTGGAGGGAGAGAAGGGGGTGCGTAATATGCAGAAAAAGAAGAGAGATTTGTTTTTAAGGGGTGATGGTGGTGGTCAGATTCTTGAGGACAAAAGAACACTAACAAATCCCTGCTGGTCAAGGTATAGGTGAAAATGTCCATTTATATACTGTGCAGAATATAAATGTCAGAATCAGTAGAATGTCACATATGCTACCTTCACAGTTCTCAAACCATCTTCTGCCAAGGAGCAGGCTTTTTGGGGGGAAGGGGGTGCAGGGGGGGTTGGGCAGGGGTGAGTTTATGTATGTGTACAGATGTACGTTCGTCAAGAGTTCAACATGGGTTGTCTACCTGAATCACTTCCTATTTTATCTTGAGACAAGGTCTTTCACTGAGCTTCGACCACACATCTGGCTGAGCTGGCTGGCCATCCTATCTGTACCTGCCTCCCCAGATGCTAGACATGTTATTATGAGTAGGAGGAACATGACAGGAATTTTCATCTTTACAACTGCACGTAAATTATTGTCCTGACTAATCCATCCGTTGGATGAAGTTTTTTGCTTGTTTGTTTGTATAAAGATAGGGCCTATGTGGCCCTGGCTGGTGTCTTAGAGCTCCTGATCTTCCTGTCTCCATTCTTCAAGTGCTAAGATTACAGGTGTGCACTGCCATACACAGTTTAAGGAACAGGGTTTTCTTTGTTCAGCTTCTTTATGAATTTCTACTCTGTTAAAGCTAATCTTAAAACAAACAAACAAACAAACAAAAAAACAGCAAAAAATACTGCTTGAATGTTGCTCGAGACGATTTTTACACTTAAAACCAAACTTCTCTATTTTTTTCCCCCACTTTGAACACACTTCAGACGGTGTTTTAGTGAGAACTTTTTCTCTTTTGGGGACTAGCCACTTCCTCCCTTGTCTATAGCCAAGGAAGAGCACTCTATGGGTGGCTTGTTAATCAAATCAGAAGGACAATGAGCAGCACTGGAAACAAAGCACTCTTGTAGACTCAGATGGACAGAGCTGTCTGTCTCTCAACCCCAAAGCTTGAGAGAAATCAGCATAGGCTGTTTATGCCACTGAGGGTCATAGAATGTTTGATACATGGAAACGACTGACTAATAACCCAAGTAACTTTCCAGATGAACTGAAAAACTTGTTAACAATTTCCTGGTAAGTGAAAATCTCTACCTACAATATTATAGAACAACAAAAAAAGAACAATTTACTCAGGTAGATTTTAGCCATGATGTTGCAATGCTAGAGCAGACTGTATGAAGTCAGTTTCTTTAAATTATTTTGCTTGTATGTTACCTACACTTTACAGATCCAGTTTGTATTTCATAAGTCTTTCTTTTTTCTTTCAGTGGATTTTTTTCTCCTTTATACAGACTAGAAAGTTCCTTTTAATTAAGCTACAAAAAAGAAATGAAAGAACAATAAAGGCTGAGATATAAAGAAGTAAAATCAACTTAAAACTTAGATATGATTGTGATAGTTATATAAAATAGAATTATGTTTTGATTTTATTATAAAAATCTTAAGAAAAAAATTCTTTCTAGCCCTGTGTGGTGCTCACCTTTATCTCAGGATTCAAGAAGCAAAGGCAGGAAGATCTCTTGAATTTGATACTAGTATGGTGTACACATTAAATTCCAGGACAGTCAGGGCTACATAGGGAGACCTAGTCTCAAAACAAAATGAACCAATTCATCTTCATGTTCCTCTAAATTTTGACATCTCATCAACAGCATCAGGACCCGATTCCTTGGCATGTCTTCACAGACGTACACATACATAAACTCACCCCTGCTCAATAACAATGAGAAACTTTTGATTGCTCCTGGACACCAGGAAATAAATAAGCAGATTCTACATCTACTTTCTACTAGACTTGGGGTAGAAAGAAAAGGAAGAAATAGGAAAGAAAAGAAATGGTAAAAGGAGATTACAGTTCACCACAACATAAAACAAAACCCCAACTTTAGTACAAGTTTGCCCTGGAACTAACCATGGTGATTCCTCAATGGCACCAGAAATGAAATAAAAACTTAAAGTACAAATCGGCTTGAGGAAACAATAGGGACATGAGAGTATTAAGCAGGAGAAGGAGACAGGTTTAATTTGAGCTATTACATCACTAACTTTTTCTCTTTTCTTGAGAGATACAGTCTTGCTATGTAGTTCAAGTTCACCTAAAACTTGTTATTCAGCCCAGGTTGGTCTCCAATTCATGATCTTCTTGCTTCAACTCCCTAAATGCTGGGATCAGAGGCATGTACCACTATGTCCAGCTTGTATTGCTCACTCTTGACTATCATCCTAAGTTCAATTCCCAGCAGCCACATGGTGGCTCATAACCATCTGCAATGGGATCTGATGCCCTCTTCTGGTGTCTGAAGACAGTGAGAGTGCACTCACATATAATTAATAAATCTTGAAAAAAATCTATAATAAACTTTCTTAAAAAACAAACAAAGGCAACAGTATAAAACATAAAAATATAGATCTGAACAACTGTTCCTCTGGTCATTATTCACTGTTACTCTTTGAGTACTCCTATACAGTGCAATAAATTCTGTCTTTTAAACTCACACTGTGTGTCATATCTGAATTCTCTGAACAGAGATCACAAGGACCAAGGTCCCAAAGGGGAGGCCAGAGTGAGATTTCAAGGACACTCTGATCTCAATATCTAGCCCATGAGGTCTAATGACTCTTCTTTCAAAATACTCTTATGGGCCTTTTATCTTTCCTCTTAACCATTCCTACTAATACCACCTATTTTCAAACCCTCAGAACCTCACATGTCAACTCTGTCAAGGCAGGGTAAACAGGCCTTCATAATCCTGTTTTGCAACGATCTGTCAGATGATCCTGGGCCAAAGGCTGAAGAATGATGCTCTAACATTTTGAGGAATTAGGGGCTGTCCAGGTAGGTAGTCAGCTGTCTCTATAATTGTTTAAGTTGAAGAAGCTATGTTTAGTGTTTCCTATATACCCAGGTAATGTTTAAATTCTAATATCTGATGGGGTTAAAGACTAGTTATAGTCTCATATTCAAACTCAAGTTGTTTAACATTGAAAGAGAGGTTATAGAGCAGAAGACATAGTTTTCAGATGTTACTGGCTAAAATCTAAACATAATCTAGGGATAGAATCATAATTCTCTAAATTAGGAATGATGGTAGAATACTTTTATCTAATTGACAAATATGATAAGACTAGATGTCATTTGTGTATCATATTGTGTAATTTACATGATTGTAATGGTTTTGTTCAATTTATGTCTGGAAGCTTTTTTTTTTCTTCTTCAAATTTTTTATTGAACAGAAAAGGTGAGTAGGGTTGGTTATGATGCTACAGTCCTGTTCCTCAATTGGCTTTTGATCTGTCAGTAAAGACGCCATGGGCCAATTGCTAGGTGGAAGGGACAGGTGGGACTTCTGGGTTCCTAGAGGCAAGAGACAGAAGCAAGGGTGGAGAGGAGTGTTCACTATGCTTATAATGGAGAAAAGTTGACCAGCCATGTGAGATCATAAAACAGAGTGGCCACACAGGCTGCCCCATAGGTGGGTGGTCAGGGACGTTTAGCTGGGACTAGCTGGGATTAGATGTAACTGGGCACTAAAGTTTAGGGCAGGTGAGAGGTGCGGAGCTAAATGTATTGATAAGGGCACGTTAGCCATGGGAGTTCAATAATGCCCAGCAATTGTGCCAAGAAGACAAGCTGAAGAACTGTGTGTATATGTCTTTTAACCGTAGATTTAAGGGACACTGGGTGGGGCCTGTTCCAGAGCTTTGGTGAGATAGCTACATAAAACCAATTAACAATTAAAATTTTGCTCATCACTTGGGATTTTGGTCAAATGAATGGATCATTTGGTCCTGAATTTCTGGATTTCTTTCTGGACTTTCATTTTAAAAGATTTGGTTGTTGAGCTGTGTGCCAAAGTCTATACCAGATATGCCACTGGCACTATAGCTCTTAATTTTAAAAGCACAGCATTTCTAGAAGAAACAGACACAGAAGTGAATATAAGCCTATGCACTTCTCACATTCTGAGTAGTCCAATTGTGGTGTTTATTTATTTATTTATTTATTTATTTATTTATTTATTTACTTTTTACTTTTAATAAATCTGTGGCTGAAAAGTTGTCTCTACTTCTGTTCCCTTTACAGAAATCTCTGACTAGCTCTTATGAAGACTCCCTTTTCACCCTTCATAGCCCTCACTAACCTTGTGCTTGGTTTTGTATTAGAATCTATCAGTACAGCAGGAACATGTCTAAGAAAGTGTGACATAAGAACAGTCATTGTTTATCTCATGTTTACCATAAATTAATTACTCAATGTAGGAAGCACTAGGTATATAATATCTAAGCCTAAGAACAGTCTTACAAACAAGATGGCATTATCCCCAGTTTTCAGATCAGCAAGCAAAATTTCACACATATAGCTAAAGCAATTGGAAACAGGTCTTACACTATGCACATAAAATAAAAATAAATCTTTAAAAAATTTAAAGTAGCTCCCTGGAACAGTATTCAAATCCTGGCCTTAATATTTTACCTGTAACATTATTTTCTACTTTCAGTTTATATATGGCAATAGGACCATCACCAATAAGTAAAGAAATTCTCCTGAATAAATTAATACAGTACACACAGAATTAGTAGAGGCTTGGAGCCTGGCTAGAGTTCCTGCTAGCATTTAAGACGCCCTGACTCTTGGTATTCATACATATAAGAGGGGAAAAAAAGGTAATTTTGACCTATTTTTAGATTTGTATCTGCTTAGAAAATTATGCATCTAAAAAAACAAAAACAAAAAACAAGACAAAACAACAACAACAAAAAAAAAAAAAAAAAAACCAAAACCCATTTCCAGAACACTTATGATCTCTGTATCTTGTAGACAAAGAGTTTTTAAAAAATGCAAACTTATCAGCCCACAAGCTTTATTTAGTGAGGGGATACTCTGCATGGTCTTAAAAAGCTTGTGTATCAGCCTTGTCTGCCTTATTTCTTGCCACACCTCACTCATCTTTGCGCTGTCACCATCCTTCTCCCGCTCTGTCTCCAGACCTTTGGATCTGCTGTTTCTTCTACCCCTAATCATTATGGGACTACTCATTCTCCAGGTCTTGCCTTTCTGAAAAGTCTTGTGTCTCTCTGCCAGGGTCTGCAGTTTCTCTGCCTCCCACCACGCTCCATCAGTATCCACTGCTGTGAGCTGTAAAGGCACTTTTGCTATAATTAACTTAGTGATACCACTGGACTGGGCATTCATTCCTTTAATCTAAGGGCCTAGCATACAGCAAGTCTTCAATAAATGTGCTAAATAAAAAAAGAATGGGAGTCATAATACTAATTTTACACTGGGACACTGTATGAATGGAGAAGCTAGAATTTTTTTCTATCTTCAGCATCCCTTTTGCTTTTATTAGTTTAAAAACTCACATAGCAGTTAATAGATTCAGATTTAGAGATCCACACTATCTACCACTGTGCATGTGAGTAATACTGGATAGCAAATGCAGAGACTTGCTCACACCAGGCAAGTGTTCCATGGGACTCTTACCCGAGCTTCAGCTACTTCTATTTAATCTAGTACTTCTAAAACACACACACACACACACACACACACACACAGAGAGAGAGAGAGAGAGAGAGAGAGAGAGAGAGAGATCTGGAATGAAAATGTAGATATGGAGTATTCACACCATTAAACACTTGCAGCGCTACTTAAAAAGCTGGGTGTTGGTGGCATGCACCTTTAATCCCAGGGCTAAGAAGGTGGTGCCAGGGGGATCTGTGTGAGTTCAAGGGTAGCCTGGTCTACAAAGTGAGTTCCAGGACATCCAGGGAGACCCTGTCTTGAAAAGCCAAAACAAACAAAACACCCAAAAAATTAGTGAATAAATTTTTTAGAAAGATGTATTAAGTGTTTTGCCTGCAAATATATACATGGTACCTGTGGAATTCAGAAGAGGGTGTTGTAGAAAGATATGAGTCACCATGTGGGTGCTGGAAATGAAACCCAGGTCTTCTGCAAAAACAGCAAATGTTCTTAACCACTGAGACGTATCTTCAGTCCAAGTGCTTACTATTTCTACTGCTCACACTTACAAACCAACAAAACCTTTATCTAGTTTATTTCTTCTTTTAAAAATTAATGCTATGTGCACATGTGTAAGTCTGAGCATGTGTGCAGGGGTAGAGTAGGGTTAGAGAGCTGCTTGGAGGAGTTATCTCCTAACATGTGGTTCTCAGGGATTGAACTTAGGTCACTGGATTTGGCAGCAAGGTACTTTTAACCTGTGAACCATCTCTCTGGTCCTATTTACCTAGTTTTAAATTGACACAAATAAAGAATAATAAATTAATTACATAGTTTAGGTTAAGGCATTTTCTAAACCTATTATAATAAGATAGAAGCTCAAATAACAATATACTTAGAAAATAAGATCCATTTATTTCCTGGAACTCTTTTCAAACTGCTTTTTAAAACAGCTGTTTTTTTGATACAAGCTTTAATTAGGAAAGAACACAGTGTAATCCTGACAGTATAAGCCTAATCTTATACTAAATCAATTGAAAAGGCTTATCTATTATATTATTATAGTTAAAGAGAAATATGTTTGATAACACACTGTTTTGGCAATATTTAAGTGTGTACATGTATTTCTGCTTTCTGGAGCTAGTGGTAGATGTGCAGATATTTCACCTTCAAACACTAACATGTAAAACACAGCACACAGGAATGAACATTAAACATGAAGCTTATGAAAATGTTTTATATATATGTATAGGCAAAGGCCAGATGACAATCTGGGGTAGTGTTTCTTAGGTCCCTCTACTTTATTTTTAAGACAGGGTCTTGCACTGACCTGGAACTGGCCTGGCAGGCTACTAAGTCCCTGGGATCTGTCTGTTCTTCCTCTCCAGTGTTGGGATTGCAAATACATACCACCATGTCCAGCTTTTTACATGAACTGTAGAATCAAACTCAGGTTGTAATGTTTGCATAGCAATAATTTACTAACTGAGCCATCTCTTCAGCTCTTATCTTAATATACAAAGTCTCTCCTTCATGGAGATACGTTTAGTGCGATTAGAACCATGTCAATCTATACTAAAAAAATATTTAAAGACATTTTTTCTGGCCAACTTATCATCACTGAATGTTTTAGCAGTTCTATAAACACACTGGAGACATTCACAAACAGTATTTTTGTTAGTGGTAGTTACCACTGTGGATAAGTCTACAAGTTCTTAAACATTTTTTCTATTACTTGTGTTATTTGAATCTAACCAACTGTGTATTTATTTTTGTATACTTAGAAAGTATCTTGAAAATTTATTAAAAATAAATAATAAAAATTTCTTAAGGTTTATTATTAAGTATGAAAAAGGATAGCAAAGCAAAGGTATAGCATGATGCAATTTACAGGACAGAGTAAGACAAACATATAAAACAGAAAGCCATGAAGTTCTTCACAGAGTATCTCTCCTGAGCTGGACAGAGTAATGGCAGTGATGAAAATATGCTTTGGGTCATGTTTGTTTACTACTCTCCCTTTTCCCCCTCCCCCAACAATCAGCATAAACTGCTTTTGAAACAAACTTGAAGTTCAAGATTTGGCATAGATAAATGTTACCAAGCATCCTACTTGAAGTCCTTAAAGTGAAAAGACACAAGAAGTTTGGTCCCTGAGTGGACAGCAGTACTCAGTAAATCCTTGATCTGAAACCCTTGTTCATCTGTGGAGGCAGATATGGGAGGAACTCAAATATTTGCCTTTTCTCTAAAACCGAAAGACATGGCTACACAGGTTAAAAGTGGTGCCTTTCACACACTGTTAGTGAAATAGTATTACTAATATAACTTAATTTTGAAATAACATATTCCAGTCCCTTTGGTTAGAGTCCTGCCCTGGATAAGAGCAGATCTATGTTTAAAGGAAGAAACTCTGCACTTTGGTCCTAGTTTGAAAAGCCATCATACTTGTAATGTTTCAGGTTCTTTCATCCCCGCCTCTATTACTCCCCTTGGTCCTATTTTACTTATATTAAATACTCTCCTTCCTTCCTTCCTTCTATCCTCCTTGCCCCATCTTTTCTGTGTTTTAGAGAAAGTCTCTCTCTGTAGCCTTGGTTGGCTTGGAATTCTCTATATGGAACAGGCTGGTGTTGAACTCACAGAGATTTGCCTGCCTCTGCCTCCTATGGGCTGAGATTACAACCTGCAACAAAAATCAGTTTTAAAATTGTGAAGCCCTATCCACTATAAGCTAAGCCTGGTGTCTATGTTTCTATGCAGAAGGAAAAATATTCTGAGGCTGAAAAACCTGGATGGATTTTATAGTTAGTATGTAGCAGAGATAGGATTGGAACCCAGGTCTAAGTTCAAAGTTCATGTTTACAAAACACAAGATTTGACAATGTTTACTTATCACTGGACCTGGACAAGCTTCACAGGATTTTCAAAATCAAGTGAAACAACTTATATCCAGTGCTGTCATAAAGCTAGGTATACTTTGGTGTCCAAATATTCCCTTTCTCCTGTTACAATCTTGAATTGCAATGTTGTCATTAAATATTAACTTGAAATTTGAAAATAGTTTATGCTTTTTATTTTATGACTAGCACCAAAAGTTTTGGTTACAATGATGGTTTTATTTTTTATGTCTCACTTTGAAATAGAAATGGTACTATAAAAAAACTATAGTGAACATTGATCTCTCAACAATTCAAGACAAAATGAGACTCCATATTGTCTACCAGTCTACAATTTAAATAAACAAGGACATTCAACTGGATCTTAACTGAATGTTAATTGTACATATTCTAGATAGTTGTAATGGCGACGAAGTGTCAGATACACACTTACATTAAAATGTCTTTCAATAAGTCATAATAATCATTACTGTCTTTTAAGTATGTAAGTAAGGGAATAAACATTCAAATTTCAATAGAAAACAAATGAGTATTGGCAACTGTTTACAATTTTATTTTTCTTAATAAAAAAAGACAAGAATGAGAATGTCCAAGTTATGGGGACATTTAGTTATATAACTGATTATGAGTGTACATTATTACCATTACTGTATATAATTTACTGCTCAATTTTAGAAACATAATTAGTTCTTTGACCTACATTATAAATTAGCTCAAAAGGTTAAGATTGATTTTAGGATCTCCACATGTGGCATACACCTTTAATTGTAGCACTTAGGAGGCAGAAAAGGCAGATATCTTAATTCAAAGTTAGTTTGGTCTAAACAGAATTATAGGCCCATGGGGCTGCATAGTGAGATCCTGTCTCAAAGTTTGCTCTTGGATTAAACAATCTGAGTTCAGATGATGTATAGTAGTACTGACTCCAAGAATATTTTAAGTTCAAATATCCTACTTTCTATCAGTGCGTTATCAAGTGAACAGAAGATCAATTAATTTGACATTGTTGCTTAAACTGGTAAGTTAGATGACAGTCTCATTGTTTAGATTATATACAAACCCACTTTCTAAAGAATACTTCCTTTTCATCTTCTACACTGGGATTGAATGTCTTCATTTTATTTACAACTTTTATGCTAGGTAAGCATGCACTCATCGCTGAACCACATCATATACAAGGCTCACTGCTCAGCTCCCTTTTCTGCATAAAAAAAGATCATGCAGAGGCTAGAAAGAGGACTCAGCCAGCCGTTCTTCAGAATACCTAAATTTAATTCCCAGAGTCCATATGGTAGCACCCAACCTTCTGTAACTCTAGTACCAGGGGATTCTATCCCCTCTTCTGGCCTCTACGGACATAGCATGCACATGATACATAAAAATACATACATCAAGGCAAAAAATGCCCATATACATACTTTTTTTTTTAAATCCAAAGAAAGGATTACTTAGCTCTTATTAGCTATCCAGAATAATTAAGAGGCTGGAATGATGGCTCAGTGATTAAGTGCATCTGCTGCTACTTTTCCAGAAGACCTGGGTTTGCTTCCCGGCAAGCTCATAATCACCTGTGACTCCAGTATCAAGGGACCCAACACCCTCTTCTGATCTCTGTGGTCACAAAAGAGTCTACTAAGAGCAAAGTACTATTCTAGGTTCTTGGGGTGATTGGAATAGTATCAATATTCTGATTCTCTCTTTAGGAAACATAGAATATTATTATGTGATTAGAGAAAATGAAACAGGTACACAGGCATTTCTAAGCCAAAAATGGAAATACCTAACAATAACAAATGTTTGAAAGTTCTTACAAAATGGAAAATACTCTTTAACTTGGAGTAGCAAATATAAAGCAAGGCACAAAGCACCAAGTTTGTTCTTAAAGATTAGGGCAATATATGGAAACTCAGGCAATAAATCAAAAGAAAGTGCAAAGGTACCAGCCAACATATAGAGGAAAAGCATGTAATCTATACCAAAAATTGTTTAAAATAAGACATGTAAGCAAATGCTCTATTTAGAACTCTGTTAGCTCTCTCTGATTAGATATGCATCATCTCAGTCACTTGAACTGCCATTCATAAAGCTAAAAGTAATTGTTTCTGTCTCATGTTTAACCGACTACTCTTCACCTGCTGAAATGGTCTTTAGCCCAGTTCAATGTTCTCTCAGAATCATGCTTTAGAAGGAACAGTTACAAACAGAAGTAAAATGAATCGCCAGCTGTGACAAGAGGAAAAGTGTCAATATGCAGGACAATGGAAAGAATGCTAAGAGGAGACACAGTGAGTGGGGACAGTGGCTCTGCCCTTTTGTATGTTTCCAGGCACACACTCTTGGAAGCTGGCCAAGTTGTTAAGGGAAAAACTAGGTCAATGTTTTTGTGGCTTGTTAAAAATTTTAATTCAATAAAACACATTCACAATGACTAAAAATATGGCAAGTACAATATACAGCCTATTTTTAAATAAAGATTATAAATAAATTTCATCTTTCAAAGGTTGAAAATACAATTTTGATTCAGTTAAGTTTTTATTAAAGATGTGTGTGTGTGTGGTGTGTGTGTGTGTGTGTGTGTGAGAGAGAGAGAGAGGGAGAGAGAGAGAGAGAGAGAGAGAGAGAGAGAGAGAGAGAGAGAGAGAGAGAGAGAGAGAGAGAGAGAGAGAACTCTTCCATGTGCTGTCCTGGAACCTGAGCCAAGACAGCTCCTGTTCTGTGGCAGGTCAGTGGTGGCAGTGGTAATGGTACCTTTTCTCTTTTTGCTGTAGACATTGTTGCTCTCCCCTGCTTCCAGGGGAAGAACATTTTCAATAGCTTCTGCTTTCTGTGCTACTAGCTCCTAACCTGAGGCCTAGGTCACATGTTAAAACCCAGGCACAGAAGGAAGCCAAGAAGACTTTTCTAGTTTTTCTTCTGGGAGGTGGGCTATCCCCCTCTGTTAAGACCTACACAAAACTAAAAAGGCTCCAGTGCTAAAAAGCCAAAAAACCCCAATGACCCAAAGAGGAAAGCAGCCCATTTAGAAGGAATGGCTGAAACACAACAGACGCTTCCGTTCTCTGACCAAGTGCTCTAGACTCCCCCTAATCAGGGGTACTTTGAGCAGCAACCTACTCAAGTCCCTGCTCCCAACAATCTTTAAACTTCCTGGCTGGGGTAACAATTCCAAGTGGTTTCCTGGTCTGATGAAGAAACTGAACTCAGTAAATACTCCTTCAAACTGATGCTTCAGTAACTAGCAGTCTGCCTACTTGGGCCACTACCTCCTACTAGACCTGTAAAACTGGTTCTCCACTCCTCTTTCCCTCTATGACTAATGCCTGGGCTTATGGATCAGAAGAACTAGTATGAGTTACACACAGCTTTATCAGCATAAGCTAGTTATTAGCTTCTGAACCCATCAAACTCGGAGGCTGTCAGGATGATCAAATTAGTCAAACTAAACTAAAATTATAAGCACAATATCATTTGTTACCAATCTTCATAGATGAAGCCAAGAATATGATTCAGTTGGTTGAGTTGTTTGGCATACACATGCCCCTGCCCCATCTCAGCACCAAAAACAGCAGGTATGGTGGCACATGCTATAATTCTAGAACTTTGGGACGTGGAAACGGAAGTTGAACTTCTTGATGAGAAGTTCAAGTCCATCCTCAGTTAGTGAATACAGAAAGAGACCAAAACAAACAGGCAAAAAACAATGAAAAGAATCTTAATATTCATTTAACAGCAAAACAACAATCTTTATAAATGATAGATTCTTATTTCTTTTTAAAGGACTGTGGCCTTTTCTAGGTATGTCACTAATGTCATATCTGTATTTTAAAAATTAATTTTGGGGCTAGCAAGATGGTTCAGTGGATAAGGATACTTGCCACTAGGATTGACAAATCTGATTTTGGTCCTGAGGACCCATTTCCACAAGTGTCCTGAGCTCCATCCACACACAAGCTTGGTGTGGCACATGAATGCCTATATATACATGCATAAAAATAAATGTAATAAAAAATAAAATAATCAAGCTTAATATGCTTATAATTTTAAAGTTGAGTACTAATAAAATGTCTAAAAAAAAAAACAAACCCCTATAGTATTCAGTCCTGCTCCCAATTAATTCTTTAGCTCTTTCATGTACTGTGTACTTCCATGTATTCTCATTTTTGTTCATTAGTATTCAGTGTTCCTATTATAACAAATATCTAAATACTATTTACTGCTGAGCTAAGCTCTAACTAGAATTGTATCTGCTTCATTGTCATTAAAAACTTACTTGAATATTAACTTTACACACATTTGCATCATTGTCAGAATTTATTCCTGATTCTTCCTAAATTCACTCAGAGTCTTAAATTTCAGTGTAGTTTGCTACTTTCTGTTCAAACATTAAGTAATTGATCTTCTAGATTTAAGGATTTTTGTTTTGGTCCAGTCTAGACCAATGCATTCTTTCCCCTCCCTAACCCTAACCTGAACCCTAAATGACTGGTACCTAGGCTGATTTCCTGATCCCTTTTCTCTGTTCTTGGCTTGCTTTAGCATTTGGTGAATCACATCTTCAGTAGCTTCCTGAAGTGGGCATGTAGAAGTGTAAATATTTATACTTTGGTTTTTCCTCCTCTGTTGTTGCCTTTTTTCTTTCTAGATTTCTTCAAGTTTACCTCTCAACCCTTTTATATTTTTTATTTCTGCTCTAATTTTTAGGAGCTTCTGCTATTCATTCATTCATTCATATTTTATTTTTTTTTTTTTTGAGAGAGGATTCCTCTGTGTATCCCTGGATGCCCTGGAACTCTCTGTAGGCCCAGCTGGCCTCTGCTTCCTGAGTGCTGGGGTTAAAGGTATGTGCCACCTCTGCTCAGCCCTTCTGCTTTATTTTTTTGAACTCTGTTGAAGTGATGTGAACTGATCATAGGGTCTTATACACATTAACTGAGTGCTCTACACTTACTCAATATTCTTGCCTCAGTTTTCCAAGCTCTTGGACTATGTCTCTAAGAAGAACGTTAAGCAAATCATGATTTTACCTTCAAGTTGTCTAACAGTCCTAGTTTCAGAGTCTTTCTGAAAGACTGAACATACTCATTTGAATCACAGAACAAAAAAATACAGAACAGGGCTGAAGAGATGACTCATAAAGGATAAGAGTCCTGCTCTTTCAGAGGACCCGGATTCAAGTCCCAGCTCACAACTGTTACTCCAATTCTGGAGGATCCAGAGTCTGGCCTCCTTAGACACCAGGCATATACATACACACTGGCAAAACACATATACACATAAAATAAAAAAAATACAGACTACTCAGTTCTCTCTAAGATGGTATATAGCTAGAACTATGCAGGATTTTCACATACATAGATGCCTGAGTCTACGTGTCACTGGTACAGACTGTTAGGAAAGCTAACTGGAAAGTGACAAGTAGACTGATCCTCAACAGTTTGATAAAAACCATGGTAAGAGACAGAAACCAGCTTAAAGTTGTGATAAAATTATAAGACAATCTTAACACCAATAACTTTCTAAAAATCTATGAAATATACTCAGTATTGGGCTTAATTAGTAAAGTTACTTTTAGAGAAGACTTCATCTAAGGATGAAGTTCAGCAGGAGAGTGCTAGCCTTAGCCTAGGGTAGAAGAGAAGAAAAAGAAAATTATGGCAATAAAGATATATCAATCAGAAAGATTTGCAGCTGACATTTATTGAATGCTTATTATATATTAAGCACTGTTTGGATGAGTTAATATATATGGTTTTCTTAATCCTCAGAATAATAGGGTTATTATTCTTTTTGCAAATCAGTAAGACAGGAAATTAAGATCTATAAGACTTGCATAAGGTCGAACACATTAAGATGCTGGAGAGGAGGATTCAAAGCCAGTTCACTTGGCTCAGACCTGAGCTTTAAGCTCTAACACATGAAATTCTTCCACAAGTAACCAAAAACTGGCCTCTTCATGAAAATGAGGTAAGGCTATGTTGAGGGGATTAAGGGCCAAGATAGATATGCCTCTGTCACAGGTATAAAGGAAAGGCACGATACACATAAAGCACATGAAGCTGAAGTGAAAACCGTGGCTGTGATGTATTCTGAATGAGAAGAGAAAAGAGCTTTTGGTTAGCCAGATTGAGACAACAAAAGGGAGGTTTTAGATCTTTAAATGTACTGTACAAATGCAATTTCTATGTGAATGACAGAAAAAATTAACTCACCTAAGAAAGTAAAAGAGCTCTAGGTACCACCAAAGAGCTAGGGACTGGCTTGAAATTTCACTTTTCACTCAAAACTAAAAGAATTACTACATTAAGGTACACACTCTCGCTTTTAAAAGCAGGTAAACATAACGCACACACTTGAATTATGTAAGCCTGTCAAAAATCTAAAAACAATTTGAGAAAAGAAAAGATTTGTCATACCTTTTTGATGCTGTGGCAAACTTCAATTTTTTTTTCTGTAGAAGCATTTTCTCACAAATTTAGCTTTATAGAATAAAGGAATGGTTGGTCAAGCTGCTAGGTCATTTCTGATATTGTCCCTATAAACTGGCATCTAAATAGTAAGCTATTAACATAATGACTATTTTAAACTAATAAAAACAGTTTAATGACACACTTGCTGAAGTAAGAAAACCAAAACTAGTCTGTTACTGAAAGACAAAGGTAAATTAAATTTTGAAAGATTATGTATAGAAAATTTCAATGTTTGTTTACTTTCAATGCCTGATTCTAATTTTATCATTATCACTTTAAAAAATTTAGTACTTTTCAAGGAAAGTCATGTTAAATTTTCCTTACTAAAACTGTCCCTTTCTCTTCTAGTTGGCAGCTTTTAAAATCCTTTCAGTGGCTGCACTAGCAAAATAAAATTTCTCAAGTAATATTGGGTCATCTCATTTTACTTTGCAGCCACAGAAAGCTAAATAGACACTTTCCCTTTGCAGTGAGAAAGGTCTCTTTCCAACTCTGAAATGATAGTGATTCTAACATTTACCAACAGACATACTTCTTTTAAACAATATGTATATAATTCACTTTTTTATAACACAAAATATATGACCTCTCTTTTCTTTTTTGGTTGGGTTGTTTAAAACAAATGAAACAAGCTTATGGGTCTAACTAACTGCTTTATAAGCTAATATTTGAGGTACAAGTTGAGCCTGAAAGATACAAACTGTTTTAAAATGTAAGTCAGAGACTTGCTTCAAATAAATTTATGTTTAAATATGTTCTACCTTTTTTCTATAATGAATTTATTCTAACTGTAAACAAAGAACCAACAAAGTGTTAAATGTAAATACAGGAATACTTGAAATCTGGGGAAATGGGCTAGTTCAAAGTCAGAGGAGAAACAGCATAGGCGGCTAATCACGTATTCCCATACCCATCATCCTATATTAGGGAAGAGCAAGTCTGCAGTCTCCCCTGATGTTCTTTATCATCAGTAATGAATGCTTGATTTTAATATGAAACAAAGAGCTATATTAATGCTGACCCTGCAGTTGTTTCACCATCCATAATTACAGACCAAGAAAAACTAACCCTGTATATTGTAGACACTGTTATCACAGAATTAAAGTAGTTGTTTCCAATTTAACAGACAAATAGTATTCATACCTTGTGCAAGCATGTTAAATTCCAAGAACAGTGCTATGTGGTAAAGTTCCATGGCTTCTTCTGCCCTGGTCATGTTTGGCTTCCCTGCGACGAGAGCCTGAACTTCACTGAGACTCCCCACAGAGGGGCTACAGTGCAAAACAGAAAGGTCCACCACGTCAGTGTACATACAGTGTAATATCACTTTTGCGTATTTTTTTGGTATAATGGACTCATCTAATATAATTCTTGTGGGAGTTCTCAAAGTTCGGTCTGTGATTTCTTCACCAGTCCGTATTCTCCTTTGTAATAAATTTCGGAAAAATGGGGACCGTGCAGAAATAATAGCCTTGTGGGCTTTGAGCTCTTCATCTAAACAATTCTGATTTCCACCAAAAGCTTCAACTAGTTCAGAATCTGAAGAAAAACTAAGGACAACATCATAATAACACATGTAATCAAAGAGTCCACGCATATCTACATCAAGGGAATTTGGTGTTCCAAATTCTTCACTAAGCTGAACAAGGATATCGACATTCTGAAATCTTGAGTCCTCCATTCCAAATTCTCCTGTGTAAAGGTAGTGTAACAAGGCAGAAAACATGGGCATATCAATACCAGCTGTACTGATATCCATTATTATCTCTGCCCCATACTCAGGGGAGGAAGAAAGCAGTGTTTTAAAAAATGGACACCTTGCTGCCAAAATGGCTCGATGAACAGGAAAACAAGTTTCTTGAAATATTAAGTCCACGTCAGTACAGTACTTATACTCATAAAGGTCAGCCATGTCCTTCTGCAGTGTCCGAGCTTCTGGTCTAGCCAAACTGGCTTGCAGAGAAAGCTCCTTTAAGGCTGAAGTTCCCTCATATTCTTCCACCAGTGCATTGACATCTCTAACATCCCACCCAGAGAGGAGTTCTCGCATCTGCTTGGCATGGTCAGCCGATCTATTAGATTTTCGGCGTTTAATGAACTTCTTTTTGAGAGTGGCAAGGCCAGAGGTTCTCTTTTTTTTGTCTTGTGGTTTCTCATGGCTATGGTCAAGGCTATACAACTTTGACTCACAACCATAGCCTTGCTGAGAATAGGAAGATGTTCCTAAGAAGAAAATTAAGCAAATCATGATTTTTTAAATATTTATTTTCAATGTTAATATATTTCATGACTAAAATTTTCACAAACACATTCCTATATAACTCGAGTAAAAATGTAAAACTGAATGCTTTTATGAAAACAAATAACTCATTTTTATATTAAGAAAGAGGGCTGGGCACTATAGTGCACACTTGTAATCATACCATTTAGAGGCTGAGGCTGGATGAAGGTCAAGAGTATGATAACAGACTGGGCAAGGAGAGCTCAAATTAAGGTAGGCAGGTGTGTGTGCACACGCCTGTGTGTTTTGTGCACATTCACGTGTGTGTGTGTTCGGGAAGGGGCAAGGAAGATTGCTTGGTGTTCAGATAATCATCCATCAGCATAAAAGCTGAACATAATGGTACAGTGCTGGGAGGATGGATACGAGCAGATCCTAGGAGATCACTTCCCAACCAGTGTAGCTAAAACACGAGTTCCAGGTTCACTGAAAAACCCATCTTTAAAAGAAGGCAGAGGGCTGGAGAGATGGCTCAGTGGTTAAGAGCACTGACCTAGCACAACCATCTGTAATGAGATCTGATGTCCTCTTCTGGTGTGTCTGAAGACAGTTACAGTGTACTTACATATAATAGATAAATAAATCTTAAAAAAAAAAAAAAAAAAAGGTAGAGAGGCTAGAGATATGGCTCAGTGGTTAAAGCACCACTGTTCTTACAGAGGCTCTCAGTTGGGTTCCCAGCCCCAACAACAGACAGCTCTTGACCACCTGTAAGACCAGTTCCAGGGGATCCAACATCCTTTGGTGGACTCTGCAGGCACTTGTCACACAAATTTATATTAAGGCACAGACACATACACATCAAAAAAAAATTTTAGAAGCCAAATAAGGTGGGGTGTAATTGCAAAAGATACTTGATATCGATCTTATATCCCTTTGTACACACACAAGCAACTGTATACACATGCATGCAACTCCCCTCCACACATATGCGCTCTAAAATAAAGGATGTAAATAAAATTTAAAAGGGCCAGAAAGATGGTTTATTGGAAAAGGCTGCTTTGCCATCAAACCTCTTACCTGAATTTGATTCCTGGGACCTATTCAAGGATTAGGAGAGAGCTTACTCTCACAAGTTGTCCTTTGACTTTCACATATGTTCCATGTACACACACGCACACACTAGTGCAAACACACACATGCTATAAAATGTTCTGTAACAATTTTTAGTAAAAAGGAAGATTAGGAAGGAAAAAGGAAAGAAAAAAAAACAGAAATAGAATAAAAAATTTGTCTAAAATTTTTTAAATGCCCTTGATTTTCTAGCAAGCAAGGACTATATCAAGGGTTCAGTCATGGAT
The DNA here is from genome assembly GCF_963924665.1 of Micromys minutus. Classification (NCBI taxonomy): domain Eukaryota; kingdom Metazoa; phylum Chordata; class Mammalia; order Rodentia; family Muridae; genus Micromys; species Micromys minutus. The sequence continues at coordinate 245,515,798 of NC_137969.1, forward strand.
TTTAAGAAATGAGAGGTGATTTGCAAAATAAGAACACTGTATATAATTTTGAAATGTTTTTCTCTTCAATCACATTAAAGCTACATTTATAACAAGCCAGATTAACTAACACTGGGGTGAAGATAGGGAACCTGAGTACCACAGAATTATTACCTGTTACAACTTTTCTATGGCTCAGTACTCTTTTCATCTACAAAGATAACTGTTAACACATTTCTATTTGTAGTCATAACAGAAAATAAAATTAAGGAAATGCAAAGTTACCTATGAAAGTCTGCTGGGCCTGTGAATTTCCCCCTACCCTTGGGGAACATGAATGAGGATAGTTAGATGCATTAGCACCCATTTTCTTCAGTCACTCTGGCGTTCCATCTGCTGGTTCTTCAGAGGGTAATCCCAGAGGCCTTTACGAACCTTCAACCCTGGATCCAGCAGCCTCTTTTCATCCATTTCTTGATAAAACCAAAAAAAAAAAAAAAAATTGTTTCAAATGTATCTTAAACCATACAGGTTTTTTTTTTTTTTTTTTTTTTTTTTTTTTTTTTGCAAATAACATACTGTCAAGTTCACACATAGACTTAAGTTTGAGCTATGAATGTGTCTCTTTACACTTTAGGCATAACATTATGTACTTTTCAGGATGGCAAGAATCATCATACTTATATAGTTATAAAAGTACCTGTACTAAAGCAAAGGTTGCAAGAGGGGGATAACAGTCAGGAGGCAACAACAGCCATCATAAACTAACAATCTACATGGAAAGGGCTGATCAGCATCTACAAAAAGCAGATGTTCAAGTGACTGGTCCCTGTGGTTCTGTTATAAGGTAAAACAGCTTAAGTTATCTTTAATATTTATAATTGTATATTTTACAAGAGTGGTTAAAAAAGCAGATGATTAGTGTTTGTAAGCTACTTGTTCTGTTTAAATATAGTTAAGACAAAGGAAAAGCCAATTTTTGTTAATTTTGTTTATTTTGAGAATCTTATACATACATCATATCCAAATACCACCTTTAAAAAAAAATTGACACAAGGTATGGCTAAGTTGTTTAGGCTGCCCTTGAACTTGTAATCTTCCTGCCTCTGCCTCCCAAGTAGCTGGGATAACAGGCTTGCATCACTAGGCCAAGTCAAAAACCAATGTTTTAATCTATCTTTCCCATAAACTCAAAAATAAAAAACAAAGCCTTTTACTAACACTGTAATTTTAATATGTATATATAGGTCAGGTGTAAAAACAGGTTAAGTTTCAATGATTACACATTAATTTTGAGCTAGGAAATTAATTCTCAGAGCTGAAAGGAGAATATGTATGCTTAGAGGAGAAACTAAGATAGAGAACAAGGTAAGTAGGAATATTTCTAATTCTGTATACCCATTTGAATATACATATATAACTTATCTAACCCAAAAAGGTAATGGTTTAAGAAAAACAACTTAAATTTATTAGAATTGTTAGGATAAACAAGCTAGCAGGTAATCTAACCTCAGAATAAAGGATAAAATGTTTAACAATAAAAACAGAAAAAGTATACAAACACTTTCATAGGAAACCTGGTGGTATACCTTAGAAATTTACATTTAAGAAAAACCACTATTAGCTGGGCATGGTGGTATATGTTGTTAATCTTAGCACTTGAGTGTCTAAGGCAGGAGATTTTCAGGATTCAGGCCAGTTCATCTGGGCTAGTGAGACCTTGTCACATCTCAAACTATTCTGTAAAAACTGCAAAACAAGGATGCTAAAATGTTTATGCTGCAAAATATTAATCATAGGAGTGAGCCCTGCAATTGTGTTGTTTACTGGGGTGAAAAAAAGGCCTAGTTGTGAAGTGGCTTGGCCGTTAGCACACACTTTAATCCCAAACAACGAAGGTAAAATTAGTTTGTAAAAGGAAGCACCCATGTTTGAAAGTGATGTGTAATTGAGTGACAGGCAAAGTGACAAATCAGAGAAAGATTTGACATAATAGGATATGTCCAACTCTCATGGGAAGAGAGAGGAAAGGGAAGCTACTTAAGTGAAAGAGTACAGAGAAGAGAGCCGTTGTACAGAGACAGAACAAGCTAGACACAGGTGAAGACAGGCAGAGCTAGAGAATTATGAGCCAAGAAGATCAGAACAGACTGTCAGAGTTAATTTGAGGCCAAGAAAGCAATTTATAGAGAAGCTCAGAGAAGCCAGACTGAAGAGGAGTTTTGAGCCAGAAGAGCTGAGCTGAACCAACCAGTAAGCAGAAAGAACTAGGAAGAGTAAGTTTATTGAGCAGTTAAGTCTTAAAGGCTGAAAACATTCTAGGCCCACATAAGATTGTATGGAGGCTAGAAACTTCCAGACTAGGCCTAGGTTAGAAGACAGAGACAGTAAGCTTTGGAGATGATAATTATATCAAGTGAATAAAATTTACATTTATATGTTTAATATAATATTTCATAAACAGTACATAGTTTAAAAATAAATTCTTTCATTAAAGTACATTTTAAAGTACATGAATAATCAAAGTCTATTAACCCTCAGTAGGATCAATCCCAATCAAAAGATGCTAACTGTTAAACATGCCTGCTGGATGGGAAAACTCACACAGAATAAACAAACAATTGAATGAGAATTTAAAAATGCATATGACAACTTCTTATCTCCCCATCATCCAACAAAGTCTAAATAAACAATTTCCAAAGAGCTTCTTTCAAATTTAGAAAATGCAGAGTTAATAGCCAGATGTCTCTTTACCTCAGGACTTTTCAGTTGCTTCAAAGTGTAAAGGTACACTGTGAGAAGGAAGTTTTCAGCATGATATAAAGGAGTCCTATTGCCTTACAGAGCACCAAAGAAACGAACTTCAAACTGCAGCCTAGAAAGAAATGCTGACTGCAGCTTAAAACACTTTCTGCTTTTAGCAGAAGCCAAAATGGCAGAAGTTTACATTACCAGGGGTTGTATTTCGCTACTGATTATCACATAAATGAGACAAGTTACTGATAACTTTGATGGATCTTAGTTTCTGCACCTATAAAATAAAAAAGCTGAGATACGGTTTCTAAAAGGGAAGCAGTGACTTAGAAAATGAGGATGAGGATGGGGTTAGAGACTTATTTCTGTATTGTTAGTCTATGGAGAAAAGGGGGGCACGGGAACCTGTTTTGTAGACCAGGCTAGTCTCAAACTTAAGAGTGAAACAAATACGAAATTTCACCCTGTCAAACTGAAGTTCATCATACAACATATCACTTAATCCACAATGCTTAAGGATAAAAGGAAGTACAAGTTAGACAGGATCTGAGTCTACTTTTTTTTTTTGAAGAAACATGATACCCAAACAGGGACAGCTCCTGTCTCAGTCAGTCTCACTCCCAGTCTTCATAATGCTATTCCATTTATGGATTAATACTGTGGCATAATTGCATAATTACTTATATTCTCACCAAACTGTAAGTTTACTGATAGGTATTCTGTTCATTCATTGTGGGATAATTATCATTCTCCATAGAACCCAAGGTGGGTGTGAAATCTTGAATGAATAAATGCTAGTTATATTATGAATGCTGATAAATATTATCTCAAAGTCCCAAGGCATTCATATATTATGATATTGGTAAGCAGTAGCTTAAAAAAAAGCTCACTACACAATGGTGTACTACTCAGCTATCAGAAACAATGACTTTATGAAATTCCTAAGAAAATGGATGCATCTAGAGGATATCATCCTGAGTAAGGTAACCCAGTCACAAAAGTACAGACATAATATGCAGTCACTGATAATGGGATACTAACCCCAGAAAGCTCTGAACACCCCAGAAGCAACTCACAGACTATATGAAGCTCAAGAAAAACAAAGGAAAAAAAAAAAAACAACAAACCCCCCCCCCCCCCCAAAAACAAGGAAAGCCTCAGTCCTTCTTACGGAAAAAAAAAAAAAAAAAAAAAAGTCTAGCACCCTCTCAGAGTGTGGTACACCTGGATCTCAAATCATTAATAATCCAAGAGCTAAGATAATAGCCTTGTGGCAATTTTTGGTATTCACAGATCATTATGCTTAATCTATACCCAACAAGAAATCTGTTTCCATGTTACGTTCTGTCCTACATGTATTTCATGTTTATGGTAACTAGTGGGATTTCTATGCATGCTATCAAACCTCTAAAAGAATTAAGTACTGACAAAATTATTCATATAATGCCTTTAAAAATCTGTAAATGTATCCCTCTCTCTTTTTTTTTAAATAAAGCGGTAAGGAATAATTTAAAAAAAAAAAAAAAAAAGAGCTCACATGGTATATGGTGTAAGGGCAGAACACAGTAAGCTAGCTCCTGGAGCACAGATTAGGAAGAAAGCTGCACCACTACACCTGTGTTTATAAAGATTACTGATGGCCTGAAAGTAGAAGATATTCATGCCAGAAGACTTATTAGACAAGTCTTGCTACTGTTCAGAAAGTGTTAATGTTGAGGGGCCAGGATTTGTGCTATGTATGTGGAAAGAATTAAATATATATTGAAAATATTGAAGTAGTCTGAAAAGTTCACCAAGACTAAAGAGCAATTTCTAGAAAATAACAAATAGACTTGATTGCATTGTAAAGATCTGGTTAGCCATACTCAATTTATACTCAACATGACTCATCACAAACTACACCCTTGGTTCAAATGAAGTTCTACTGAGGTGTGGAGAGTGTAGAGACTGCCTCAATATACTGCTTGCCTATCCTCCGTATTGTCGTCTTTGGCAGACGGTTTTAATGCAGAATTCTACCAGACATTCAAAGAAGAGCTAATACTAATAGTTCTCAAACTATTCCACAACACAGAAACAGAAGAAACATTGACAAACTTATTCTATGAGACCACAGTCACCCTAATGCCAAAACCACACAAAGACTCAACAAAGAAAGACATTACAATTTTTCTTCTGAACACTGATGCAAAAATATTCAATTAAATACTTGCAAACCAAACCCAAGAACCAACACATCAAAAACATCATCCACTGTGATCAAGTAGGCTTCATCCCAAGTAGGGATGAAGTGATGGTTCAATATACAAAAACCCATCAACTTAATCCACCATAAAAACAAACAAAGAAAAAAAAACATTGAGATATCATTAGATGCTAAATAAGCCTGTGGCAAAATCTAACACCTCGTTATATTAAAATAAAGTCTTGGAGAAATCAGAGATATAAGGTGTATATCTAAATACAATAAAAGCAATAGACAGAAAGCCAATGGCCAACATTAAATTAAATGAAGAGAAACTTAAAACAATTTCACTAAAATTAGGGACAAGGCAAGGCTGTCCACTCTCTACATAAAGCAATAAGACAACTAAAGCAGTTAAAGGGGATACAAATTGTAAAGGTATCATAGATGACATGAATACAGATACATAAGTGATCCCCAGAAATTCTACCAGAACTCTTACAGCTGATAAACACCTTCAGCAAAGTGACTAGGTACAAAATGGAAAAAAAAAAAAAAGAAATCAGTAGACCTCCTTTATACAAATGCTTAATGAAAGAAATTAGGGAAACAACAACTTCAAATAAAATATCTTGGTGCAATTCTAGCCAAGCAAGTGAAAGACCAGTAAGACAAGAACTTCAAGTCTCTAAAGAAAAAAACTGAGGAAGATCTCAGAAGATGGAAAGATCTTCCATGCTCATAGATCAGTAGGATTAACACAGTGAAAGTGGCTATCTTACCAAAAGCAATCTACAAATTCAATGCAATTCCCACTAAAATTTTAACACAATTCTTTACAGACCTAGAAATAGCAATTTCCATCTTTATGTTAAAAAAAGACAAAAAAACCTAGGATAGCTAAGACAATCCTGTATATAAAAGAACTTCTGGAGGTATCACCATCCCTGATTTCAAGCTGCACAACAGAGCAATACTAATAAAAACTGCATGGTATTGGCAGATAGGTTGATCAATGGATTAAAATCAATGACCCAGAATTAAACCATATACACCTATGGACAGTTGTTTTTTTGATAATGAAGTAAAAAAAAAAAAAAAACAACAGAAAAGAAAGCATCTTCAACAAATGGTCTTGTCTAACTGGATATCTGAATGTAGACAAATTCAAATAGATCCATTTTTATCACCTTGCACAAAACTCAAGTCTAAGTCGATCGAAGACCTCAACATAAAACCAGATAGAACAGAAAGTGGGGTATAGCCTTAAATACAACATTGGTACAGGACACAACTTCCTGAACAGATCATCCATAGCTCAGGCAAATGGGACCTCATGAAAATGAAAACCTTTTTTTTTTTTTTTTTTTTTTTTTTTTGGTTAAGTCAAAGGTCACCATCATTAGGACAAAACAACAGCTTACAAACTGGGTAAAGATGTTCAACAACCCTACGAGGGCTAGTATCCAAAATATATAGAGTTCAAGAAGTTAAGACACCAACAAACCAAATAACCCAATTAAAAAATGTAGTACAGAGCTAAATTGAGAATTCTCAACAGAGGAATCTCTAATGGCCCATGAAACAAAGAATGTTCAACATCCTTCAGGAACCTACAAATCAAAACAACTCTGATATTCCATCTTACACCTGTCAGGATGGCTAAGATCAAAAACTCAAACTACAGTTCATGCTTGCAAGGATGTGGAGCAAGGAAAACACTCCTCCATTGCTGGTTGGAGTGTAAACTTTTATAAACACTCTGGAAATTAATTTGGCTGATTCTCAGAAAATGGAGAATAGTTATACCTCAAGACTCAGCTACACCACTCCTGGGCATACATCTATAAGAAGTTTTATCATACCAGATGGATACCTGCTCAACTATGTCTATAGCAGCTTTATTCCTAATAGCCAGAAACTGGAAACAACCTAGATCCCTCTCAACTGAAGAATGGATAAAAAAAATTTGGTTCACTTACACAGTGGAATACTACTCAGCTATTAAAAACAAGGGCATCATTTAATTTTGCAGGCAAATGGATGGAACTAGAAAAATATCCTGAGTAAAGTAACCCAGAAAGACACACATGGTTATAAACTTACTTGTAAATGGATATTAGCCATAAAGTACAGGATACCCATGCTACAATCCACAGACCCAAAGAAGCTAAGTAACAGAGAGGGCCTAAAGGCAAATGCTTGAATCTCACTCAGAAGGTAATATAACATTGGAGGAAAATGGAGAGAGGGAACTGGGTGGGAGGAGAATAGGGCTGGGATGGGAAGGGGAGTGAATATCAGGTACGGGGGGGGGGGGTGTTGGAGGTGGGGCAGGAGAGGGCTGGGAGAAGAGAATGGAAATCATTGGGGGGTATCTCTGGGAAGAGCTAGAGACCTGGGATGGGAAAGGCTCCCTGGAGTCTATGGGGTGACCCTAGATGAAACTCCCAGCAGCTGGGGATATGGAGACCAAAATGGCTACCTCCTGTAGCCAGGTGGGACTTCCAGTGGAGGAATGGGGACATCAACCAACTCACAAAACTTTCGATCCAAAATGTGTCCTGCCTACAAGATGTGCAGGGATTCAAGATAGAGCAATGATTGAAGGAATGGCCAACCAATGACTGGTCCAACTTGAGACCCATCCCATGGAAGAGTGCCAACCCCTGATACTATTAATGATACTCTGCTATGCTTGCAGACAGAAGCCTAGAATAACTGTCTCCTGAGAGGCTTCATCCAGCAACGGATAGAAACAGATCCTGTAGTAGTTTGAATATGCTTGGCCCATAGGGAGTGATAATGTTAGGAAGTGTGTCACTTTGAGGGTGAACTTTGAATCTCCTACCAATTTGAAAGAACCAATCTGCTCCTGGCTTCCTTTAGATGAAGATATAGAACTCTCAGCTCCTCCTGCACCATGACTGCCTGGATGCTGCCATGCTTTCCGCCTTGATGATAATGAACTGAACCTCTGAACCTGTAAGCCAGCTCCAATTTAATGTTCTTTGTAAGAGTTGCCTTGGTCATGGTGTCTCTTCACCCAGTAATGGAACCCTAATCATGATAGGCCTAGAGCCAAACATCAGGTGAAGCTCAGAGAGTCTTGTGGAAGAGTGAGGGGAAGGTCTGGGAAGGGGGGCACAGCAAGGATATCACAATAAGAGTCAACTAACCTGAGCCCTCACAGAAATTCAATCACCAACCAATGAACATGCAGGGGCTAGATGTAGGTCCCCTAGACATGTGTAGCAGATGTGCAACTTGGTCTTTATGCAGGTCCCCTAACAAGTGGAATAGGGACTGTCTTTGACTCTGCTGCCTGCCACTAGATCCCATTTCCCTAGCTGGGCTGCCTTGTTCTCCTATGACTTGATGTGCCAGGGTGGGTTGGTGAAAATGGGAGGCTTCCTCTTCTTTGAGGAGGGAGGGTAGTGGGAGGAGGGGTATGTGAGCGTACAACTGGGAGGAGAGGAGGAAAGGGAGGTTTCAATCAGGATGTAAAGTGAATAAATTTTTTAAAAGCCCAAATCAATAAAAATAGTAACTAAATAAGATAACTGAATGAAATAAGTTTTTAAAAAGTAAGCATGAAGTAAACAAATACTTGCTGACCGATAATCATAATGACCTCAGTCTCTGCAGCCTCAAAATTGTTTCTTGGGAACCATTTTCCTTGTCCAGTCTAAGCGTTTAAAAAAACATTTTCAGGAAAAGAAAGGACCAACAGCATCAAATGTGACTGCTGAGATGTTTCAAATACACAGTTTTAAAGGCACAGTTTCCTCGACATAGAATTATCATATAATCCAACAATCCTACTTGTGGGAATCTAGTCCAAAAAAGGTGATAACAGGGGCTCAAACAGGTATCTATGTACTCTTGTTCTCATAAACAACCTTCACAACAACCAGAAGTGAAAGCAACTCATGTGTCCAGTGGAGAGTAAAGGAACAGGCAAAATATGATACATACATAAAATAGGACTTTATGTAATGAAAAGAAGAGTGGTCTCGTGATAGAGCTAAAGTGCTCATCTCATATCATTGAGGGTTTGGGCCTAATCCTCAGAAATAACTAAGTTTTCTTCCCTTACTCCCCCCAACCCTTACCCCCACCCCCGCCCGCTTGAGAAAAGGTCTCATTATTTAGTCCTGGATGGCAAATGTAGACCAGGCAGGTCTTGAATTCAGATCTATCTTGAGTATTGAGATCAAAGGTGTGTGCCACCACATCCAGCTGAAGTAAGCTTTTTCAATGAATTTTTTAAAAGGAAATCCTGGCCGACGCTAAAGCATTGATAAATTGAAAGCATTGTAGTAAGTAAAGTAAACCTGTCACAAAAGTACAAATAGTGCATGATTACATTCATATGAAGTATAATCAAATTCAAAGACAGAAACTAGAATGGTGGCTGCCAGGGGTTGTAGAGTTAGGATTTAATAAGCAGGTTTACATTTGTGGAAAATGTGTTTTAGAGATGGATTGTGGTAATGGTTGTACAACTATGTGAGTTTTATTTAATATCATAAAATATATACTTAAAACTGGTTAAAATGGTAATTATGTATTTTATGTTATGTAGAAAATAAAATATATTAAAATAGAAAAGCAATGACACAGATTTATGTTTTTTAAAAAAACATTCTCCAATGAAAATTTTCTTTTCATGACTGTAGTGGGATCATTACATACCAGAATAAGGATGCAGAACAAGTTCTTCATGTAGACAGAACAGGTACCTTTTTTTTTTTAATTCTCTGAATGAATATGCTAAGGTAGAAATTAAACCACCATTCTAGTTTTGGCTCTATTGCTATGATAAAGCATCCTGACAAAAGCATCTTTAAAGGAGAAAGGGTCTATTTGGCTTAATATTCCAGGTTATGGTCCATCACTGTCAGAGAATCAGGCAGGAACTTGAAACAGCTACTTAAACAGAAGGAGAAGGAATGACTGCATGCTTACTGCTCAGTTCTTACACAACTCAGGACCCAAACCCAGGGAATGGTACACTGCCCACTTTTAGGCTAAGTCTTCCCACATCAATTAATACAATCAAGATAATATCTCACAGACAAAACCACAGGGTGATCTGATCTAGACAGTTCCTCATTGAGACACTCTTTCCAAGTCATTTTAGATTGTGTCAAGTTGACAATTAAAACCAGCCATTACAACTATCTTACTCAATATTAAATAGAGTATAACGGCAAAGCCAAGACTGGATTCCAGGAATAGTGATTCTAATCTTGTGTTTATAAGGTACTTCAAAAGGCTTCAATCCAAATAGTCTTTCCACGTTGCCTTTGCTTTTTTTAAGTCCTCTATTTTTATGCCACTTAAGTCTGCATTTTATGCACCCACCCATCTTGGTATGTTTGGGTGGGTGGGTGCATATCATAAGTGAGGTGATGTGTATACATGTGTACACAGTGTATAGAGATTAGGATACTTTCAAGTATCATACCTTAGTGCCTTCCATCATTTAAAAAAATTATTTAAAGAGTTACTTATTTTATGTATGAGTATACTGTCACTGTCTTCAGACACACTAGAAGAGGGCATTGGATCCCATTAAAGATGGTTGTAAACCACCATGTAGTTGGTTGGTGGGAATTAACTCATGACCACTGAAAAAGCAGCCAGTGCTCTTAACTGCTGAGCCATCTCTCCAGCCCCTCCATCTTTTATTTGACATAGTGTTTGTTTTTCATAGGCTCAAAATTTCTCCAAGGCTAGGATAGGTAGCTAGGGGGCTCCAAGTATTCACCCATCTCTGCCTTCATCTACCATCCTTTGGATTAAAGGGGCGTATCATCACATCCAGCTTTTCATGTGGGTTCTAGGGATCCAAATCTCAAGTACACATACCTGTAAGGTAAGCCAGTTTACCCACCGAGTTATCTCTCCAACCCCAAATGGACTGATTATAATCTTTCCAGTACTTTGAATTATCTATGAACAGTGAAGTTTCCCGTTTGTGGATTAACACCATAAATATCACATTCAGACATAGAAGACAATTTTCATTCCTTCCTCTTTTACAGGGGATATTTTTATAATTTCTTTTTTTTGTTTTTTTTTTTAAAAAGATTTATTTCATATATGTGGGCACACTGTCGCTGTCTTCAGACACACCAGTAGAGGGTGTTAGATCCCATTTCAGATGGTTGTGAGCCACCATGTGGTTGCTGGGAACTGAACTCAGGACCTCTGAAAAAACAGTCAGTGCTCTTAACTGCTGAGCCATCTCTCTAGCCCCATTTTTGCAAATTCTATAGGAAGAATTTGTATACACAAAAGTGGAGACTACTATCATCAGTAAATTTGAAAATTAGTTGAATTGTAATAATGTCATATCAACTCTACTTGAATCTTCTCCCTCTCTATCCTGAATTACTTTGACACACTCTCAAAGGGCCTATTATTTTATCCGTACTCTATGTGTCACCTCTAAAAGGAAGGATAAAAAACAACTGTTTTAGGTATTTAGTCTAACCTAAAACAATGGTAATTCCTTAATAGGAACTTCACAGACTCACAGTTTTCTTCTTTTTCTCACTTTGAATCAATGTCCAAATATGGCCCACACACACATTGTGAATGGAAGAAAACCTGAAATCTCCTTCAAGTGTCTCTCCTTTTGTATCTCCATTTCCTCCATGTAACTTTCATAAGGTTATCAGCTTGGTGGTGGTGCACGCCTTTAGTCTCAGCACTCTGGTCAGAGGGTCAGAAAAGTAGAGGGAGTAGGACAGGCAGAGAGGCAGATCTCCTGGTAAGTTCCAGGCTAGCCTGGTCTAAAAAGATAGTTCTAGAATAGCCAAGTTACACAAAGAAACTCTGTTTTGAATCCCCCACCCCCAAAACAAAAACAAAAAAAATAAGGCTATCTGAGTGTCACAGGGTAGATTTTGCCAAATAAATCACTTCATTGAGATCGAATATGTTCCTCTAGCTTCTTTTACAATGAACTGACATATCTAGAACTGTGGTCAGATTCAGTATCATTCTTGTGTCTGAGTGTGTTTATGTGGATGAAAGAGTGAGCTTAGGCACAGGCAAGCCAAAACAGATGTGTGTAAGACAGTCTTGATGTTGGGTATTGATTCTCTCCTTCTACCTTATTTGAAACAGTCTTTTCTTGTTTTGTTGCTGAAACCAGGCTAGGTGCCCTGCAAGCTTCCATCATGGACTCTCTTTGTCTCCACCTCCCATCTCTCAGGAGGGGCATACTAGGATTAGAAATGCCTATGCTACCAGGGAATCTGAACTCAAGTCATTAGGCGTGAGTAGGCAAGTTCTTTACCCACTGAGTCATCTCAGCCCCCAATGTCTTTGTTGTATGAACACGTGTGTATTTATTTAGCCAAGAATGCCTCATGGGTAAACTGTCAAAGTTAGTTTTGTCAACCTGAAATAAACCTTGGCATAGTTTGGAAGAGCTAATCTCAATTGAGGAACTGCCTTTATCAGATGGGCCTGTGGGCTTTATCTTGATTTAACTTTGATTTGGGAGAGCCTGGGCTATATAAAAAAGGTAACTGAACAGACAGGGAATCAAGGCAGTAAATAGTGTTCCTTGGTCATCTCTGCTTTAGTTACCACCTTGAGTTCCGTCTTGGCTTTCCTTGATGATAGATTGGAAGGTGTAAGATGGTATCATCCCTTTTCTCTACAAGTTGCTTTTATTTAGAGTGTTTATCACAGCAACAGAAAGCAAAGTAGAACAATTATGGAATATACTTCAAACTGTTGGTACAAAATTTCTACTTAACTCTCAATGTCTTAACTGTCACCAGTAATCACTAACTGGAGTCATTAATTTGTTAGGGTTTGCAAAAATTTTTTCTTTTTCTTTAATCATGAGCTGGAGAGCTTGTTAATTATTCAGTTGGCTGACTCTACAATTTATATAGAAGGGACAGAATTATTCTTTGCCGATGCTTACTAAGTTTGAAAACAACCAGTAACAAACTAGTACATTTTTCTCTAAAGAATTTGAGTTCTGGTCCATATATTGGACACCTTTTAATCCATTGTAACTATCATCCCATGTTATTCATACTGGCTACTAAGACCTTATAACACAATTCTGTCTGCTTCTGGCAATTTATTTTTTTTACTTTCTAGGTTCGCATGCTGTGTAGCAAGGGCTAGATTAGAGCTCTCAATCCTCCTGCTTCAACCTTCTGAATGTTGTGATTACAGGTTGCACCAATAAACCCAATTTAGCTAATTGACTATCTGTTTTAATATTAAAGCTATAAATAAGATAATCTCCAAAAATGACAAGGCAATATCTTTATCTACTGTATCCTTTACCATAATCTTACTCATAAATCCCCTTGAGTACTATCCTTACAATCCTGAAGTCAGTAACTCCTCTTATGCTTCACACCCCAACACCTAAATATATTTTTATTTACAACTGCTAGATATTGACAATTAGTGTGCTTATTCCATTTTTTACAAGTTCTCTTTTTTGGTATGTACATAAGAAGCATGCACATGTGTGAATACATATAGAGGAAACTTCTTGTATTGCTCTCCCTTGCCCTTTCTTTTGAGACAGGGTCTCTATCTTTGTGTAGTCCTGGTTGTCCTGGAATTCTCTATGTGAACTCATGCAGACCCACCTGCCCCTCCCTCACTAGTGCTCTAATTAAAGGTGTGCACTACTATGCCCAATTAACTGATTTTTAAAGTAGGATTTCTCACTAAACCTAGAGTTCACCTGCTTAGTGAGGCTAGTTGGCTGTTGAGTCCCAGTGATTTTCTTATCTTCATCTCCCCAGAAATGAAATGCAGACACCTGGCTTTTTATGTGAGCACTGAGGATCTGAATTCAGGTCCTCATGGCTGAGCCATTTCTCACCCTTGTTTACTTTTCTCATTAGGCAGCTCTGGTTAGTGCCCAACTTGCCATGATCTGGCTGACTGCCTTCTGAATACTGGAGTTATAGGTGTATGCCCCCATGATCAGTTTTCTCTCCAGTTTTGATAATTAAACTTGCCATCCTTGACTACAAAATGGCTTTGAAGCCAGTCTAGTCTACATGAGACCCTGCCTCAAAGAAAAGAAGACAGAGGGAAGAAAGGGGGGGGGGTAGGCCTTTTCCCTTATCCACTTTTCACTGAACAAAAAAGTAGTCTGAAAACTTTTTTATTCATGAGTGTTAAAAGTACCTATCCCCTCCCTGCTTTGAGAGAGGTTTTCACCACGTTTTAAACTCTTGTGTTCACAGATTCCCTGTGCTTTCAACTCTAAAGTGCTAGAATAACATGAATATGCCACCACACTCAGCTTTAAGAAAACATTACTAAGCTCATATGTTCTTTTATTTTTTAAATATAGCCTATTTCATTTAAAACAGCTGTTGGTCCCCAGGTGATACTTTTCTTACTCTATTTAAAAATGCATTTTTAAAGAAACATAAATGTATATAACATCCCATTATTTATGTGACATTTTTATACATGTAATTTTAAGAAAATTTTTTTCAAACCCAGGGATGGGGGAAATGACTACAGAGATATGAAGTGAGTCTGGTTCTTAAAATTTTGGCTTTACAGAAGAAACTTATTTTAATTTGGGGGAGTAGGTGGTATTTGAATATTTGGCTGACTTCTCCTAAAATGAAATTATGTATTCTTAGTGTTCCTGATTTTTCAAGTTATGAAATATTTCTCAAATTAATTATCAGTTACTATGTACATGGTCTGAAATTTGTTAGTTCTTAAAATTATTATTATTTTGAGACAGGGTCTTACTATGTAGCCTTGGCTGACCTGGAGCTTGCTAGGTAGATCAGGTTGGCCTCCAACTCATAGAGATCGACCTTGCCTTTGCCTCCTTAATACTAGGATTAAAGATGTGTGTCACCATACTGGGCTAATATTCTTCAGAGTCACATAGGTGAGAGTTTGAGGACAATCCAAGCTACCCAGTGAAAAAAGAAAGTCATGAAAAACCTAGGGAATAGATGCTAGGAAAGTTCTATAAATCATCCTTTTTAAAATTTTAAATAGTATTGTGTGTGAGCAAGGGCACACATGTGCATTTATGTGTGCATGTAAGTGTAAACATTAGAAGAAGCTGACAGAATAATTTAAAAAATTATTTTGTGTGTGGATGTTTTGCCTGCACGTATGC
Organism: Micromys minutus; assembly: GCF_963924665.1. Lineage (NCBI taxonomy): Eukaryota > Metazoa > Chordata > Mammalia > Rodentia > Muridae > Micromys > Micromys minutus. The sequence goes on from NC_137969.1 coordinate 245,530,878, forward strand.
AGAAGATGGTGTTGGACACTCTGGAACTGGAATTATAGGCAGTTGTTAGCTGTTATATGGATGCTGGGAACTGAAGCTTTACTCTTGGAAAGCCCTTAGTCATGGAGTCATCAGCTCCTCTATAACTTATTTTTTGAGTCAAGGTCCTTTACTGAACTTTGAGCTTGGTATTTTAGCTAGACTGGTTAGCAAGCAAGCCTCCAGGAACCACCTGTGTCTTTTCTTCACTTTTGCCATCATACCTGGCTTTTATTAGGTTTTGAGATCTAAATTCAGGTCCTTACACTAATGCAGCAAGCACTTTATCCATGAAGCCATTTCCCAAGCCCCAGATCATTCTTAATAGGGTTAAAAAAAAGTCAAACCAGCAGGGTATGGTAGCACATGGCTGTAATCTTAACACTTGGGAGGGAGTATCAGGAGAATCAGGAGCTTCAGGCCAGCCAGGGGTATACTGAACCCTAGCTAAAAAGGGGAAAGAAACTTAAAAACAATGAATCCTTAAAAGATATATACAATTACATTACTAGGAATAAACTTAAAATATAGTTATTTGATTTATAAAAAGTAAAACTTATTAAAGCTCAACCTTAAAAAGTATTATACATTCATATGTACATTAAATGTAAAGGTAGTGTGTGACTACTGCAGGCTATCCTTAGGTTTAATGAAGTGTTTTTGTCTACTATAGAGCTTGAAACTGCCAATGTACTCTGCTGAGTGAAGAAAATCTCAAAGGCTAGGCTATTTAAACAAATTAAAATGTCAAAGAACTTATCTGCTCAATGTCCTCTTCTCCCTTCATCTCAGAATCAGAATTGTTCCCTACTCAATTATAAGAATAATCTGGCTCTTTCTGTCACCTTGACGCCTGTGGAGGCCTGCCGGGAACAGGACTTCTAAAGAGCACAAGCATGTCCAGAAGGCTGTGGTGCAAGTGCTGGCTACAAGTGTAGAGTTTAGGCTGCCCTCAGATTTGTGATCCTTTGATCTCTACACTGGGTTAAATCATGTGGCTCATGCTGGCATATATAGTTTTAAGTAGGGTATTCTCACAAGCAGTTCTGTAAATAGCTAATTTCATTTCAAAATATATCAGTGTTGAAGAAACATAGCCACATTAAAAAACAAACAAACTGTTCTTTGCCTTTTAAAAATCCAAACATAGAATTGCACTGTGAACATGTTATAATGTACTTAATCATAACCATATGGAGTCAGCCAACTCTTCATTATTATAAATGCTGCTGCTGCTACCCTTTAACATATCTTTGACCACTCCCAGAAAAGACTAATTATTGGGTTAAAAGATATATAAGCCAGGCATGGTGGCACGTGTTTTTAATTCCACTTGAGAGGTAGAGGCAGGTATGTTCAAGGCTACTTTCTATATATACGCAGTTCCAGGCCACAGAACTAGCCAGAGCTATAGTGAGATTGTGTCAAGAGAAAGAAAGAAAAAAACAAGCAAGTAGCAAGAAAGAAAGCAGGAAGGTAGGCAGGCAGGCAGGCAGGGAAAGAAAAAGGAAAGAAAAAAGAAGAGGGGAAGAAAGAAGGGGAAAAAAAGTAATTTGGAGATATACTGTCAGAAAAGGTGCAATTTAGACTCCTAATGACTTTCCAAGAAAATGTCCAAAATGTCCAAATGCTAAATATAATTCTTAATCTTTACACTCTAAATAAGGGAAAATGAGTCTGCTGCTATCATTACACACACACACACACACACACACACACACACACACACACACCACATTTGTATTACTATTAATATTCTTATTAACTCCCATGTTGCTTTATGCTCTTTGCCCATTTAAAAATATTTATTTATATATTTTTGCCTGTGTGTGGGAGTGAGCATGCTATGACATGTGTGTCATAAGGATCCAACTCAGGCCACCAGGTTTGGTGCCCACTAAAATGGTGTCCTGCTGGCCCTCCTTGCCCATTTTTCAATTCAGTTCCTTGTTATTAATTTGCAGTACATTCTATGTTGATATTAAAATAACGAGAGAGGTGCTACACAAATGGCTCAGTGATTAAAAGTACTTCCTGCTGTTCCAGAGGACCTAGGTCCAGGAGGCACCTCATGGTGGTTTACAACTATCAATAACTACAGTTTGAAGAGATCCAATGCCCCTTTCTCCTTTCTATAGGCAATGTATACATATGATGTTCATATACAGATGTAGCCAAAACACTCATAAACATAAAATACATGTATGTGTTTATGCATTATGTGTGTACATATGTATGTACGTGAGAATATACAACTGAATCTTTTAAAACTATTAGGGCTTTGGTCAGACTGTTTACATACTTCTAATTCTGTAAATATCCTTTGAAGTTCTGACATTCATGGTTTTTGCTATACTTTCTGAGTGCTGGCATTACAGGCATGTACCACCATACCCAGCCTACAAAAAGGATTAAGTACCTAACACATAGTGGACTTTAAGTAGGCTATGTTTGAAACACATGATAGGGAACAAATCTAACTCTTTATGCAAGTATCTTTTAAAAGAAATACCATGAACAGCCAGAGTCAAAACAAGTCATTTTCCTCCTCCTCCTCATTTTCTATACCAAAGTGGTTCACCAAACTTAGACCAAATTGTTTATTTCAAAATTGTGTGTTTCTCACTCCACTGTTTCCAGTTTAATCCATAAGCATATTAACAAACTATTTTATTAAAAAATAACAACTTCAATCAAGAGTTCAGAATAAGAGATAAATGGTTCAGTGGTTAGGAGCAGAGGATTGATATTTGATTGCTAGTACCCACGCCAACCAGCCCATTAACTACCTGTAAGTCTAGTTTTAGAGGATCAAACACCTCTGGCTCCACAGGTACCCGCACTCATAGGCACATACCCACATAAAGAGACACACACACATACACATAATTAAAAATAAATTCCGAAAAAAATTATCTCCTGTTTATACTATACATATTACATAGCATAAACTATTTTAGTGTTTACATTACTATTATGTGCATCCTACCACAAAATAGGATTAGTTTGGGAACTATTGGTTAGTTTTGGAGACCTACATATTACATAATATCTGAATACTAACTATAGGTTACACAGTGTTAGTTTTTAATGATCATATGTTTGAGTGAGAGAAAATAGAAATCTAAACAAATAATTACATTAAGTTAAACAATGGGACCAATGCCATGAATGGTACAGGCTACAATGGGAAAGAATGGGTAGTGACGCATTACTGACAGAATGGTAGTAATAGGGAATTAGGGCAGAGTAAGCAGTTGTGCAAATTAAGTAAAGTGGTTAGTAGAGAGCAGACAGGTAGAATGCAGGCAAGACAGTAAAACCAGGTGGTAAATATCCTGCAAAGAGCTAGGGTTCTCAAAGAGCTGCAGCAAGCCATTCCATACTTAATTATACAAACCTTTCTAGCAAAGCCCAACAAGACGCTACAGACAGTGCTCCATGGAAAATACTTTCAATTACGCCATGGAAGTCAGTAGCACTAAGCTAATGTTGATATATTTGGAAAAAATAAACAAACATGAAAATTGATTAAAAAAAAATTAAAAAGTACTATGTAGAGCTCAGTGATGATAGATAACAGGTGTCATTCACCCCATTATTCCCAAAAAAGCTTGTTTACAGGTTAGCTCTGGCAGTATTTAAGTATGGGTGTCAAGAGTGTTCCCTCCATCTCCTAACTGTTTGAAAGGGTGATTCATGGAACCTCTATAGTTTAGGGAAACAATATGATACACACTAAATTGCTGCTTTCCTCGTGTGAATTTAGGCAGAAGTGACCAGACCTCAATAAAAACTCTGTGCACTATGTCTCTAATCAACTTTGGTAAGAGAACACTTCACATGTATAGCTACATTTCCACACTGGTGGGATGAAATATGTCCTGAATGTTTCCTCTAGGAGAAGATTCAAGGAAGCCTTCATTTGTCTCCCTTGGGACTGTGCCCCATGATCCCTTTCCCTTTGTATTCTTGTTTTAATAATTCTTGGCCATGTAAGTTGTACCATGTTGGTTTTGAGGATCCCAATGTAGAAACACCATGGTATACCATGAAATGTTTTCTTCTTTCCCTCTCTCTCCCTCCTTCTCTCTCTCTCTCCTCCTCCCTCCCCTCTTTCTCAGTTCCCCAACTTCAGACTATATTGTTTGGAGATAAGTATTGAGCTGGTGTTCAGGCATGGTGGTACACACTTTGGGAAGTTAAGACAAGCAGCTTATCATGTGAGCTCAAAGCCAGTGTGGCCTACAGTGAGAGTCCTTGTCTCTAAACAGTTGATTTCTTTTTAAAGAAATTGGGATGTTTCAGCTGGAACTTTGAAACTACTTGGTAAAGGGGCAGAGAAAGATGAACAGGCCCCATGTGATGGGGCTGAGGAAACGAGGATAAATATGAAAAACATCCAGAACAGGCTACAGGGAAGAAATGGCACTTAAATGAATTTCACTTAAAACTGAGAGAATATCCTTCTCCTCTGCTGCCAGGAGTTTACACAAATTTACACAGACTTTGGCTGCAGTACTTCTTTCTCTGTAAGGGATACACTGTCTAAGTTCTCGGCAGACTGTGTCTTCATAGGATTAGAACTGTGTCTTACTTCATTAACTATATATGCCAAGGACCTTCCAGAATGCTTGGCTGGTAATGAATACTTACTAATAAATGAGGTGCTTAGAAATGGAAACTGCAATCAGGAAAGACTTGCAGAAAACTGGAGAAACAGGAGCACATAAGAAGAATTCCATCTTCAATTTTGAATTCCCTTCTATTTTCCTTCCTCTGGTTTTTACTAATTCCTATTGTCTCCTTGTGAAATGACATAAACACCAACCATATATTCTGGTACCATGTAGCCAGGTAATGTTGGGGATTTAAAAAAAGGAAAACCAATTTCATATACAAAAATGACACAGGGGTACAGTGAATACAGAAAGAAAGACAAAGATTATGGCATGGAATTAGAGAAAGCCAGCCTTTCTCTGGCTGTCTCTAAAAAGAAATTAAGATATAGGCACTTTAACACAGAGGTCAGCTTAATAACAAGTATCAGGCTCACGCACCACTACCACTTGCTGGAGTAGATTTAAATTTTTTCAAGACAACCTACTTTTTCCACAAGCTACTCTAGAATAACTTCTTGAAGTTATGACCAGATTATCACAAATGCACCCCACTTTGACCTAATTTTTCCTAGTTTTCTTACAAAAAAAATTACTGATAATTCAGCAGGCTTCTACTGAAAAATGCTAATAAAGAACCTTTGTAACCTCTCAACCTTAGAGATAAGTCCCCTACCCCTCTACTGGAAGCTCTGCCCTGGGCCCTGGAAAAAAGTGAAAGGATCTTGTGGGAGACCAGAGGTAGGTAGTATTCCTTACAGGCAGACAGAGTGAACATTCATATCTGTGTAGACACAGCAGTGTCAAAATTCAGATCTCCTAAGCAGCAGTAATTCCTGGCTTGAAAGAAAACAACAAAGAAACACTGGTCTTATGGAAAAGAGAGAAATCAAGGGAAACTCTCAGATATACCTACAGCTCTTAGAGGCCCTTCCCAAGGATGCTAAAACATGTAATGGTATGACAAAGGGGTGAGTGACTTCAGCATAAACCTTACACTTTCTTTCCTGCTGGAATTTCATGTAGCAAGCTGAGAAAGCTACTCTATACTATGAAAGACTGAACAGAGTTCATTTTTGAATAATATATATATATATATATATATATATATATATATTGAGTTCTATGACGTATCTCTCTTCTAGTAACTTCCCCAACTCTGTGTTCTTAGGACCTCTTCCTACCTGGTCACCAGTAACTGTGTAGTTTGAATGTAAATGAAAACACTTCGACAACTTTCTAGCTTTTGATTTGACCCCAATAAGTGTCAGCAGCTGTGGGGTAAAAGTAATTTAAGAGATGTACACCAAACAGTGGTATTTTAGTCAGGGTTTTACTGCTGTGAACTGGCACCAAAACCAAGGCAAGTCTTATAAGGACAACATTTAATCAGGGCTGGATTACAGGTTCAGAGGTTCAGTCCATTACCATCAAGGCAGGCACATGGCAGCATCCAGGCAGGCATGTTGCAGGAGGAGCTGAGAGTCCTACATCTTCATCTGAAGGCTGCTAGTGGAAGACTGAATTCTAGGGTGAGCGTCTTAAGGCCCATACCCACAACAACACACCTACTTCAACAAGGTCACACCTCTACACAGTGTGCTACTCTCTGGGCCAAGCATATTCAAACCAATACTAGTGGGTAGCTCAGTTACAGTGCAGTAATTATTATGGTAATTTGATTTTTCTGGTTTTCACAATTTTTCAGTAAGAGGAAATCTTGATGTGTTACTTTTCACTTAATTTTCTTTTCAGTAGCAAATGAAAGTATAGAGAAGACTTGGGGTAATGGAATAGGTATTCTATGAACCAAGATGTGTAAATAACTTGAATGTCCCTCAACAGATAAATAACAAAGAAAATGTAGTACATATATAAAGAGGAATACTAATTGGCCTTAAAGATGGAACCATTTGGCAGCATAGATGGATCTTAAATATTGTATAGACTCATTTATATAAGATATGGATCTAGATCTGGTCATTACCCAGATTGACTAGCAACTATTTAGTTAAATTCACAGAATCAAATGGCTATTAGTTGTGGAACTAAAGGAATTGGTCAGGAAGAATAAAGTTTCAGATAACCAAAATTAAGCTCTAGAAATCTACAGTACAACAATGTACCTAAATCAATGCATCAAACACTTAAAAATTTAAGATGGCAGATCTCATATTGTTATTGAAATAAGAAATACTTTTAAAATATAAAAATGATGGGGCTAGAGAGATGGCTCAGTTGAGTAGTTAAAAATGTGTATTGCTCTTGCAGAGGACTGAGGTTTTGTTCCAGGATCCATGTCAGATGACTCACAACCACCTATACTAACTAGAAGATCTGATGTCCCTGACCTCCAGACACCTGCACACACATGCACACACCTAAACACAGATATAATTAAAATAAGATAAATATCTTAAAAATAGGAATATAAATGACAATATGTAAGTACTGTTAAAGAGGCAAAACAGGAAGAACTAGAGAAAAATGAAAATGATGTCATTGTTCTTTAGGTAAAGATTAGTGGTAGTGTTTGTCTAGCATTACACAAGGCTCCGGTTGATCCCTAGCACCCACCCCCTACACACACACACAAATTAAATATGAGATCCATTTTTAAAAAGAATTCTATATGCATACAGAAATTATATCCTTTTAAAAGCTTATTAGAGAGCTGAAGATGTAGCTTAGCAAAGCCCTGGATATAAACCTAACACCACAAAAACTAGGCATGATATATGCCAGCATCTGGGAAGTGGAGGCAGGAGGATCTGAAGTTCAAAGTCATCCTCAGTTTCAGAGTTTGAAACCAATTTGAGCTTCAGAGGAAGATACTCTCTCAAACCTGGTCACTCCCCACCGAAGACTCTCTCTACTCTCAAAAATAATTGAGACCACATGTATAAGTATGTATCTGTGTATACATCCACACACACAAATACATGCATCCAAATCTAATGGTAAGGCTTTTGCCTAGCTTGTGTGTGAGGTCCTGGCTTCAAGCCCTAGGATTATAAAAACCAAGTAAAATGATTTTCTTAGAACTAAATATACTTCTGGATATCTAGAGTACTTGGGGACAATAAAATGAACAAAAAGTAGCATAATTTTTGCTCCAAAGGTACCTAATGTCTAGCAGAACACAGCAAAAAACAGACAACTATACTGCAAGAGAAGTGTGTATTATCAGTGAAGATGAAGAACTCTGGAATCAAGCTGCCTGAATTTGGATCCAGCTCTGCCATTTATAACATTTATAATCCAGCTCTACCATTTATAAACTGCACACTCTTTGGCAAAGTTTTTATCTTCTTGATGATAATGAAAAAGTCAGCTTTATAAGGTTGTTAAAGTGACATCTGAGTTAATAATGTAGGATCAACAGTTAAAAGTATAAACTTTATTCTAGAAGAGATGAAAAAGGATGTGAAGACCCAAGCAAGGACAAAACCTGATTGCTCAGGAGACAAAAGTGATTTGGGGAGGAAGTGCAGAGAAGCAGGATATGACCTAGGTGATCCATCACTGGCACTGTATATCTGCATTCACACACACATGCATATGCACACACACATCACTATAGAGTGAAAAAATAAGGATTTTGTTAACACTGATTTATTATTTTCTGTGTATTTGTTGTGTTCCTAAATGTATGTATGTTATGTGCACAACATGTATGCAGGAGCCTGTGGAAGGCAGAAGAGGGCATGAGATCTCCTAGAATTTGAATTCTAGATGATTGTGAGCTGCCACAGGATGCTGGGAACTGAGCCTGGATCCTCTTGCAAGAGCAGTCAATATTCTTAACTTCTGAGCCATCTCTCCAGCTCCTTTGTTTTTGTTTTTTGTCTTAAAAATAATAGTGGGCTGGGAATTTAGCTCAGTGGTAGAATTCTTACCCAGCATGTGTGAGGCCTGAAGTTCAACTTCTAGCATGGTGTTACAGGAGTAGATGACATGGGATTCATAACATCCAAATAACACTAATACTACTGCTTGAATTAAGTGACAGGCTTTTTCTTTGTCAAAAGGCTAACTAACAAGATGGCTCAGCAAGTAAAACCACTTGCCACAATGCTTGAAAGCTTACGCTTGATTCCCCAGGATCTACATGGTAGAAAGAAAGAACTGACTCCAGCAAGTTGCTCTGTGACCTCAACACACACATATAAACAAATACATAAATAACAAAATACCAAGGACTCCATACTCCCTGTACTTCCATGTTCATTGGAGTTCTATTCACAAAAGAAAGGAAGTGGAACCAGATTTCCATCAACTAACGAACTAGTAATTAAAATGTGGTACATACACATAATGGAATTTTATTCTGCAGTTATAAATGAACTTTGCAGGAAAATGGATGAAACTAGGAAATATACTGACTGAGGTAACAATAGCCAAGAAAAACAAGCACTGCTTATTCTCCCTCACCTGTGGATCCTAGCTACACATGTTTATAGTAGTCTGATTTAACATTATTGTGTGCTAGTAAAAGCCAAAATATTCAAAGGGGTCATTTAGAGGAGGGAGTGGGAATGGAACACATTGAGCATAATATAGAAAGGGGAAAATACTCAGAGAATAAAGGTATACCAGGGAGGTAAGTGGAAGGAAAGGGATGAGAAGAGGCAACAAAAACTATGGATGGATGAAAAAAGCCATACAGAAATTACTTTATAAGCTCATTGAAAAACAGTATTGAATGGAATACCAGAAGCCAGAGGTGATTAAATGAAAATCCTAGTGCCAGGTATAAGACAACTCCCTATTAGACATTGGCCAGTTAAGTCCTAGATGTTTCTCAAACAATACAGGATACTGTCATGCTCTTGACTACGCATCAGAACTTTAGATTAAGACCCTGTTGTTGAAAACATAGTATACTTTTGTCAAATGACATGGAGAAATCAAGCTGGAGCTGAACTGGAAACTTCTTCCCTACCCACCTTCATGGTGCTAGCCTATGCAGGTTGCTAGGGGAGAAACATCATCAGCAATTTTACTTAATGAAACTTCTCTATCATTAACAGGTTTATTAACATTTGTCACTAATGTATCTAGTTCTGCCCAAAACATTTTGCTTTTCAAGAAAGTTTTAATGTCTAGACTCAAACAAAAAATATTTTGGGAAAGATAAAAATATTTAAGTCTTATAAAGTATATTATAAAATTATAAATTTTCCTAAAATACAATTCAGAAATGAATCCTAAATAGATCAGACCTACCAAACTACAATTTTCAAAACACTCATTATCCAATATATATGAAATTAAAACATTACATTGTACCCCATTAATATATTAAATATAATGACCTTTAAAAATTTTTTTAAAGTTGCAATAAGAACTGGGGAAATGTCTTAGTCAGAAAAAACCTGACATCAGTCTCTAGACCCATGTTTTTTAAAAAAAGCCAAGTGTGTTTATAATCCCAGCACTAAAGAGGCAGAAACGGGTGTGTGCTCAGCACTGGATGGCCAACCAACCTACCCTATCTGCTGAGATCCCAAATGATGAAAGACTATCTCAAAAAAGCAAGGTAGATGTCGCCTATGGAACAACATCTGAAGGTGTCCTCTGGGCTTCATAAACATGCATATGTGCAGACACACGGCCACACATGCATGCACATACAATATATTTGAAGTTATTTCTGACATGTTTCCCACTTTATTGCTTCTTCCATAAGGGAAGATGACAAGATGAAACCACATTTTCTTTTTAAAAAAGAAACAAAACAAATGACTCCCCCCCCCCAATTTATTTTAATTTTAAATGATTATGTGTATGTGTATATTTGTGTGTGGATGAATTCGAGGAATGTTTGTGTATGCCTGCAGAGATCTGAAGAGGGAGGGCATCAGGTCTCAGAACTAGAATTACAGGTGGTGATAAGCTGTCTGGTGTAGTTACTGGGAAACAAAACTCTGGTCCTCTATACTTGCTCTTAACAGAGCCAGCTCTCTAGTTCCATGATCCACATTTTCTATCTAAGTGAAATATCTAATCAGGCATATTAGCTTACACAGTTAACTCCAGCACTTAAGGGACTATGGCAAAAGAATTCCTTTGAGTTCAAGACCAACCTCAATTATAGAGCGATCTCTCTCAAAAAATAAATTCCAGTTGATAATTAAGAGTCATCACAGGGTGGTGGTGATGCATGTCTTTAATCTCAGCACTTCAGCAGTCAGGAAGCAAAGGCAGGCAAATCTCAGATTTTGAAGCTAGAGCCTGGTCTACAGAGCAAGTTCCAAATCAGACAGGGATACACAGATAAACACTAGTTTGTTTTGTGGGGAACCTAGCACACAATATCTAGTCTAAATTTTTTGTATTAATTTGGTTTAAAGATCATAACACACCTTACACTTATTTTAAATTTGCTTATGCAACAATTATACAGTCAGCAACTTATTTTATTCTAAGGTCACTTGGTGGATATCATGAACAGACATGTTACATTCTATATACTTTGATTTTCAGTCAGACACATGAAGTGACTGATTACAATATGCTGTGATATGGATGGAAAATAGGTCTAAAGTGCCAATAGAGTAGACAATAGAGTAGACCTTGAAAATAAAGAACACAGTACCAACCAGAACATTTCTAATTCCAAAGAGCTTGCTTAAACAAGAAATTTATGGTTGAAGAGATGGCTGAGTGGTTAAGAGCACTTGCTGCTTTTCCAGAGGAGCCACATTTCATTCTCAGCACCCACAAGGCAATTAACCAACGCCAGTTCCAGAGGATTCAAAGCCCTCGTCTGGCCTGTGCAGATACAGAGTACAAAACATATAGTCAAAATACCCATATACATACTTACATAAATAAACAGTAAGAAATGTATCTGTAACAAGTAGTCCTGTAGTAGGGAAAGTCCAGGACATGATATAACTAAATGATGCCACCAAGAACTCTGACTCCTTCTACCTCTGATCTGTTATCTTCAGAAAATGTTTTATCCCTGTGGTTACAGGACAACTGCCAACAGCAACAGAGACCTCATGTTCTCTTGGTCTTGAACATGAGGAGAAAGAAGAACCATTTTCCCCAGAAATAGCCTGTTTTCTTCAGTTCAACCTGACTGAAACAGGCTAACAGTTTACAAGAGAATGCAACTGACTGACTTAGACTAACCAAAATCTAACCCTAGAGTTGCTGATGAATCATCTCTAAGTGCCCTATATTTAAGAATAAAAGCAGATTTGTCAGGAATGGAGATAGATAATGGGCAGCTAACAGAGTTGATGATAAAGAATAAGAAAACTCCAAGCACTTGGATAAACACATGAAAACCACAGATGGAAGGAGAGGAAATAAGAAACAGCTTGGTTCAGCTGGAATGATGAGAAATATGATTGGACACATTCCGCACTCTGCTTTTGAGTCTGGCCTTTACCTCATAAAATAAGATAAAGTTAACTTTTGTTTTTGATTTGTTTTTAAGTAGAAAAGATACTACAATTAGGCTTTCTAGAAGTATAATTATGAAAGTATTATCAAGAATAGTCACGAGCTGAAGAGATAGCTCAGTGATTAAGTGAATGTTGGCAGTTCTCAATCACTTGCAGCTCCAGTGGGATCTGACACCTGACTTCTGCAGGTGCCTGAACTCATGTGCACATATCCCTGCTCCCACTCTTCCCCATAATTAAAATAATAAAAATAAGTTAAAAATATACAAAAGTAGCCAGAGATAGGTGGGGAGAGTAAGGGAAAAGTGGCCCAGCCTCAGCTGGTGGCTATTCAGCAACAGTAAGACTGATAAAGAGAGGAATGGAAAAGAATAGGACAGGATTTAAAATCCACACACAGATTTCTAAAAACCTAGGCAAGACAATTCTACTTTTGTTGTTGTTGTTTTGTTGGGACATGTAGCCTTAGCTGGCCAGGAACTCACTTTATATACTAGGGCTGGCTTGGAAGTTATGGGTATCTGTCTGTCTCTGCCTTCTGAATGCTGGAATTAAGGATGTGTACCACAACATTCAGCACTATGTTGTTTGCTTGTTTATTTGTTTTTTTAAAAAATGTGTGTGTGTACTCCTGCATGTTAGAATACATGTTTAGGTCAGAGGACAGTTGTGGGAATGAGTTCTCGTCTTCCGCTATGAGGATCCCAGGGATTAGATTCAAAGCTATCAGGCTTAGCAAGTGTCTTTAACTGCTAAACCATCTTGCTGATCGTTATTTCTTTTATAACAAGAAAGAAAATTAACCCTCAAACAGATTAGGTAACTTACTTGAAATCTCAAAGTGATTAGAGCCTGGTACAGTGGTGTGCATCTACAGTCTCAGCTGCTGGAGAGGCTGAGACAGTGCCTGTGAGTTCAAGAACAGCCAGGATAACATGGTGTGATGCCATCAAATAAAAACAAAAATCAAAAGACTATAAATAGCAGATTGTAAAGAGAGGTACGATGCCCAAAGTCAGTTTTTCAATACCATAAATACACATGAAAATGTTTTTAATGTTCCACAAGTAAACCTGATATATGAGGTAGGAGTATTTCACTAGTTAAATAAAGGCCATTTGAGCTATGCTGAGAGTTCCAGGCCAGCCTAGGGTACATAGCAAGACCGTAGCTCAGAACAAAAGTATGTGTATAAAGCCAGGACTACCATATCATTCTGTCAACATCACTACAATTTTCTCATTCACCAGGCTAGAAACTCTTGCAGAACTCAAATCTAAAAAACAAAAAAAAAAAAAAACAGCTATAATACTCAATAAATCTAGAATGAAAGAAAACTATCTCAACATAATAAAAACTTGTGCTAACACGAGTTCCTATTGGTTTACTTTTTTTTCTTCCTGTGTGTATGTGTGTGTGTGTGTGTGAGAGAGAGAGAGAGAGAGAGAGAGAGAGAGAGAGAGAGAGAGAGAGACAGACAGACAGACAGACAAAGACAGACACTCAGTGGTAGAAGACTGAAAACTTTCCTTCTAAGATCTACAACATCAGACCTAACCAGAACCCACTTAAGTGGAAAGGAGAGATGACTCCTACAGCTGCACAAGAGCATTGACACACATGTGCACTCACAATCTTATACACACAATCATACACTCATAACAATAAATTAAGTGCAAAAAGCTTAATACTACCCAAAGCAATTTTCATTATTTAACAGAACAAAATCCAATAGATTTTGTTTTAATTAGAGAAATCCATTTTAAAATTTCTATGGCATCTCAAAGAATCTCACTGAAAAATAATCATTAAAAAGTTCAGACGTCAGGGCTGGAGAGATGGCTCAGCGGTTAAGAGCACTGACTGCTCTTCCAGAGGTCCTGAGTTCAATTCCCAGCAACCACATGGTGGCTCACAACCATCTGTAATGAGATCTGATGCCCTCTTCTGGTGTGTCTGAAGATAGTTACGGTGCCACATACATAAATAAATTTTTAAAAAAGTGCAGGGGTCTTATATATGTTGATTTCAAATCTTAACTACAAAGTAGTTATTAAAATAGCCTGGTGCCAATACAAAGAAACCTACAGAGAGCCCCAAACAAAGACTAGCACTTATGGTTCAATGATTATTATATCTTCCTCCTCCTACTTCTTAGTACATGCTAAGCATTCTCACTACAACTACACTACATACCCAATCCTCGAATGGTTTCCGTTAAGGTGCCAAAGCCATTGAACCAGACAGTATTTTTAAACAAACAGTACTGAGAAAGCTGAACTTAACTGGGAAAACTTACTCTTAAAAAGATAGAGGATCTACAACTATAAAACTCTTAATAGAAAACAAAAGGAGAAAACCTTTATGGCAAGAATTTCCACATGGCACCAAAAGTATAAATAACAAAAAGAGAAATGAGGTAAACAGGACTTCATCATAGTTAAAAATTTGATAGACTAAAGGTATAGCTGTAGTAGTGGCTGAAGTTGGGATTTTGTCCCAACATCACAGAAAAAAAAAATTTTTTTTTAAGTTCTTGCTGGGTGTGGTGGTATATGCCTGCAAGCCTACAGCTTGGGTTACAGAAATAAGGTCCCTAGTTAAGGGCCAACCTGACCACATAGTAAGACCTGGTCTTAAAAAGCCAACAAATAAGCACTTTTTTTTTCTATCAAAGGAAGAAAAGGCATCATAGATAAGTAGAAAACATTTGCATTTTGATGTAGGTGTCAAGCCTGACCTGGGTCTGAATTCAATCTTCCTATATCCCCAACTACAAGATGAAAGGAGAAACAACTCTTGCCAAGTTGTTCTTTGTCCTCCACACATGTAGTATGAAATGTCTACAAGCATGCTAGCTAGCACCCACACACAAGTGTGCACCCACACACAAAATATAACTTTACAGATCACATGTCTAACAGGAGATTAATATTCAGAAAAACCAAAGAACTCCTACAACTCAACAACCAAGCAGAACTTTTGATTAAAGAAATAGGCAAAGGAGTTGGGCGTGGTAGTCTACCCATGTAACTCTCCAGAACTAGGAAAGCAAAGCATTTTGATGCTAGCTTGTGCATCAAGGCCTCTCTCAAAAATTCCAAAAGGACAAAGGAGGTGACAATGCCAATAAATACAGGAAGAGATAGTCATCACTAACCACAAGTAAATGTATGTTAAAACACAATAATAACCACATGCACTCTTTACAATGACAGAAAAGGAGAACCCTTCACAGTTCAGAACACAATCTTTGTGCATTGCTTGTGGGAATATAAACTTCCTTTGGCTTGATAAATGCCCAAACTAAACAAAAGAGATGTCTTGGACAGGTCATTTCATATAGTGATCAAAAGACAGACAACTCAAGTGTCCATGGACAGATGAAGACACAACATGTAGTATATACTTAGAATGAGTTTTTCAGCTTTAAAAAAGGAAGCAAATTCTGATAGTGTACAACATGAATGGACCATCAAGCCAGTCACAACAGAAAATACTATGTTTTAGATTCTATGATTGTATTTCTACCTAATCAAGGTCATAGATAAGGTAGAATAACAGATTTCAGTTGCTGAGGTTAACCATATTAGTGTTTAAAGAGTACAAATTTTTTGTTTGGATGAAAGAATTCAATTTCTCAGATGAGGGTGTGTCACTTTGTCTCAGAAATCAAACTTAGCATGCATGAAACCTTCAGTTCAAATCTCAGCACTGGGGGAAAAATAAATTCTAACTATGTGAGTAGCAACATCATCCATCACATAAAGCTATCAGCTGCCCAAGCTGGTGTACCCGAGTTCTATCCCTGAGAACCCACATAGTAGGAGAAAATCAACTCCTATAATAGTCCTCTGACTTTCACCTGTGACCTTTGGCTGCATGAATGTTTATGCAGTAAGAAAAAATAAAATCTAGTAAAAATAACATTTTTCTAGGGCTGAAGAGATGGCTCAGTGGTTAAGAGTCATCTTAACCAAGAGCCTCCTCCAAAGGACCTGAGTTCAATTCCCAGCATCCGTATCAGGCACTCCTAACTGCCTGTGACTCTTAAGTTCCTATATGTACACACAGAGATAATTAGAAACACAAAGTTAAAAAAAAAAAAAAAAAAAGGAGGGTGGGTGGGAGAGATGGGTAAGAGGTTAAGAGCACTGACTGCTCCTCCAGAGGTTCAATTCCTAGCAGCCACATGGCAACTCACAACTTTCTGTAACCTTCACAGACCAAATACCCTCACAGGCAAACACCCTCACAGGCAAACACCTTCACAGGCAAACACCCTCACAAGGCAAACACCCTCACAGGCAAACACCCTCACAGGCAAACACCCTCACAGGCAAACACCCTCACAGGCAAACACCCTCACAGGCAAACACCCTCACAGGCAAAACACCAATGCACAAAAATAAAATAAAACAAAACACACACACACACAATTTAAAAACGAATTCAGCAGATAGCAATGGTAATGATATACAACAATGTAAATGTGTACAGAAATGTTTAATTATCAATATGAGTGTATAGACACATATATACCTGCTAGGTAACCCTCCTTACTAACTTTACCTTACCTAACTCAGTGGTAGAACATTCTTGGATTTGATTTCCAGCACTTCAGAAAAATATTTTGAGATACACTTTGCTGGGTGTGGGTGTACAAATCTGTAATCTTAGCATCTGGGAAGCAGAGGAATGATCCTAGCTATCCTCTCTGAGCCAGGTAATAAAATGACTAGCTACTGTCTTCTTAGCTCATTTATTTCTTGCCTTATTTTTTAACTCAACCTGTGGATGACAGCTTTTAACAAACACCTTTAAAGGTTTGTTAAAACTTGCACAAAAGAAAACTTAAAATTTCAATTTAGCACTCAAAATTCTTCTACAGAGTCAGCCTTCTGGCTACTTAATGTTCCCTATAGAAAATATCTTCTGGAGAGGAGAAGCTCTGTCTGCTCATTTTGTCTTCTTCTTCCTCTATTCCCTTTCCCTAGCACTAATATCCAATTTATACACCCCCCAACACACACAAAGTGAGTGTAACAATTTCTATGTAAACATAAACACTCATTGGCCAGTTGACTACCAAGTGTCCCAGGAAGTTATTTAAACTCCCAAGGGCAGGCTAGAACTCCCACTACCCTGACCTCCCACAGCATTCTCTGCATTAGCAGAGCTCATTAGACTGACTTCTAGTCTCATGTGAATGCATCTTTTCCCAGTAAGAACCCTGAGGCAAAGCCTATTATATATTACATTTCTTGACTCCCACTCCCTAGGTCTGGAATAATAAAAACACAAAGCAGACCTTTAATAATCATACGTAATCTGAGCCTTGTGACTAAAATATGAAAACAAAATCACTTGATTCTATTTTATTCCTGAAAAGTTGACCTGTAACATATTACATATAAAATTCTGAAGCCCAACAAAAGAAGAGAAGGGGACTAGGCAGTATAACCTGGAAAACCACTGTTTTAAACCTAAGGTTAGAGCCAGATACAAAGAACTTGAGATGCTAATCATGTTGGGACAGAACACTAACAGGAGTTAGGTTTTACAGAATGAACCCATGCAAGAGCGAGCCAGGCTACAATGTGATGAGAATCTAGTTATGGACCTAAGAAAACTTCAAATGAAATGTTACTCAGTGTTACTAAATATGGTTGGTGTTGGGTGGGGTGGCCTCCTTAGCAGTTCTTTTGATTGAAGTAGCTGCCAGGTTCAGAGAGATGCTCATTTCTACTTTCAACTTTATTGTGCAAAGGCCTAGAGATTGGGATGAACCGCGTGGTGAAAGCAATCCACAAACAGTAGTGCAAGAGTGGAGTGAAAAGAGCTCTTTCTCACCTGCAGAAGCCTAGATCCTAGTTTAGGTCTCACCCCTCCCCAGCTAAGTTAAGACCCATGGCAACACGCGTCCATCTCTCCCCACCCCCCCTTTAAAACACGCTAAATCTCTATAGGTTTTTCTGACTTCAAAATTACAAGACAAGTCTAATCATAACTGCTACTGCTATTAAGTTCATATAACTTCAAGTCTTTCTTCCAGACTTACAAGGAAGACGATGTGAGTGATGAGTGAAACCTAGACGCTACTCAGAGACAAACTATAACGTTTGCTGGAAAAGCTAACTCTTCTGCAAAAAAAAAAAATGCTTTTTCCTTGCTCGTCACAGTTAGATGCTTGAACCGAGGAAACAGTGCACTGGGAAAGAGAGCCAAGACTGCTCTGTAAATTAGGCCTACGCCAAGAGTACTTATTATGCCTGCTGGTATGTGAGAGGCGCTGTGGTAGTTCAAAGCAGATACAACACTCCTCGGAGTTTCTCCTAAGACGGTGAGAAAGTTCTCACCCTAGAGTGTGAGAGAGTGAGTGTGAGTGCGTGGAAGGGAGTAAACAGCAGAGGCAGAAGAGAAGGCACACCTTTCGCCAAGTACTCCAGGGAGCTCCATCAGCCTCCGCGTCTCCAGCAGACGCTCGGTATTGTCTCCCCACCTACCTGTCAAAGCTCAACGCCAGTTTCTTTCCTCCCGGAGCACTCACCCCGGACGATCTCACTTCGCCCGCGGGGAGTGGCCCTCCCCAGGCCTGCTCCTCCCCAAGCTCTGGCCCTCCCTGCGGCCTCACGCCCACCCGCGGCCCCGCACCCCATAAACAGGAGTCCGCGCCGGGAGCGGGTTCCCCAGCGCAGGGTGCGGCGGGTCCCGCCCCTCGAAGCCCAGAGCTAGCAGCCCGACCCGGCGGCCACCCCGGGCGGGGGTGGGTGGGATGCGCGCCCTCCGGCCCAGAGCGCCGCGTCTCAGTCCGGGCCCGGTCGGCTGCGCGCTGTCCGGCCCGCCCCTCAGGGCACGGGGACCGGCCCGTCCCGCGCCCGCGCGCTGGGCCCTAGACGGCCGGCTGGCCAGCGCCTCAGCAACCCCCGCGGCGTCCCGGCCTCAGCTAAGGCGCCACCACGCCCAACCACAGCCCCTTCCTCAGCCGGACGCCTCGCGCCGCGTCGGACGGCGAGACGGCTCCTCAGCTTCAGACACCGAGGGACACTCACCTCGGAGGCTCCTCCCGCCGCGACTGCTGCTGGGACCGCTGCCGTCGCCTCCGCCGCCGCCGCCCCCAGCGCCGCCGTCCGCACTGGCGCCAGCCCCCGCGGCCATTCTCCTCCAGCCGCCGCCGCCGCCGCCCTCCCCTCTCCTGTCAGTGGTTTAGGCTCCGGGACCACTCCAGGTTCCCCCCGTCGCCATTTTGACTCCGACAGGGAGCAGGAGGGGCTCGCCTCGGCGCGGCCCTGGCGCGCGTGCGCCGCTCTGCGGAGCCGGACGGCCCCGCCCGCCCCCGCTGTCGGCGCGCCCCCGTCACGTGACCCGACGTCGGCGCGCCGGGTTGGGGGAGGAGGGGCAAGCTAAGGGAGGCGCGTTCCAAAAGGCGAGTGCGCGCGCATTCTTCTGGCTAACTCGGCCTGAGGGAGATGCGAAGGGGCGCCGGGTACTTGTTGCAGCATCCTGTACAGCTCCTGGAACTGTACCCTATTATTCGTTGTATTTAAATGGAATAATCACCACTACGCAGGGGAAAGCCAGTTCCATTGGTTCGTTTTCTCTGGGTAGCTGCCACCCACTGGGTGGTGGCAAATGCTTGCCTCAAAAAGAACTGCGATCTGGAGGAAAATTCCTTCCTGGCCGACTTTGCATTTCGGTGGCTTCTATTTGTTAAGAATTTCTTAAACTCTTTTGTCCTCTTGGTATTTTTATAGGTAGCACTTTTCTAGTTACCTAGTATGTGAGAAAAAAAAGATACCGAAAAGTTTCAACAACAAAGAACTAGGCTGATAGAATTAACAGCGCCCCCCCCCCCCATGGGAGAGCCAGATCTCTTCCATAAACAGCCCTTGTTTGTGATTTTTGCTGTAATTACAGCGAGGCAGTAACAAAAACGACTTACATTTATGGAGTGCCCTACAGTTTTCAAAATACATGGTTTCTGTCTGAATGCCAAAACCGCCCTTTAAGGTAGTTGGGATCGGCGTTATTATCACTGTTTTACAGTGAGGGCAGCGGG
This sequence comes from Micromys minutus, assembly GCF_963924665.1. Taxonomy (NCBI): domain Eukaryota; kingdom Metazoa; phylum Chordata; class Mammalia; order Rodentia; family Muridae; genus Micromys; species Micromys minutus. The sequence continues at coordinate 245,550,998 of NC_137969.1, forward strand.
CAAGCCAGGACAAGAATCCAGGCTGTGTCCTTCAGGAATTTGCGTTTTCTCTGTTTCCCCAGTCTTTCTGAAGCAAGTTCTCTAGCATACTTCTTTTTGATGGTGTTAGATTAATGTTTATGTGTATGAATGTTTTGCCTGCATGCATGTGCCCCACATGTGTGTCTGGTGTCCACAGATCCCCTGAACTGGAGTCATAGGATGGAGTCACCATGTGAGTGCTGGGAATCGAGCCCGGGTCCTCTGCAGGAGCAACAAGTTCTCCGAATCACTGATCCATGTTTTCAGCCTCTTCGTGGTCGTTTTAAAAAGCACCTGAGTAAAAGGTCCTGTCCCCAGTTCCTGAAAGAATCGACTTGATTTAACCTAATCTTTTAAAGATTTAACTGGCCTTTAGCACTTTTACTTTCTCAATAGATTTGGGGCGTGGGGGGGTATTTGTATTGAGACCTGTCTGAAGCCAAGGCTAAACTTTGACTTACTGACTTTGACCTTGAGCTCCTGCTCTTCCTAGTTCCTCCTATAGAGCAGGGGGGGGGGGGGTTACAAGGGTGTGTAGTCAGGCCCACCAACCCACTTTGCCTGATGACTGACTTTCTTCAGTTGACCGCGGGTGTTCAACATTTCTGATGTGTGGGGTATGGCAATCAAGTTAGAGTTGGTGGAATTTTGATCCTTTTCCAGTTCTCTGAGAGATGGATTTGAAACTTGTCCTTGAGGTCCCATGCCCTTGCCTCTCTATGAATAAGCACTGTGTTTTGCAAGTCTCCCCGCCCCCATTGGTATATTGTGTACAGGTTTAGGTAAGTTTCAAAGGATAAAAGCAACAAAATTCTGTCATGGGTTTGGCTTCTGGGTTTTTTTGTTTGTTTGTTTGTTTGTTTTGTTTTTGTTTTTTGGTTTTTTTCTGTTTTGTGGTAAAAAGGGTCCTAGTCCTTTGATATTTGTTCTTGTTTTGTTTTCATTGAATAGATGGTATATGTGTGTGCCTATGTGGTGGGGGAGGAGGGGTGTGCAGGGCAGAGGACAAACTCAGGAGTCAGTCTTCCCCTTTCACTTTGAGGGAAGGTCTCTTTCTATCACGGTCCAGCTGGCCTGTGAGCTCTGTCTCCCATCTCTCCAAAGTAGCGATAACATTACAGATGAAAAGCCTTACCCGGGTCTGGAGATTTAATTCAGTTGCCTGGCAAGCACTTTACCCGTCTTCCTAGTCTCTGTTTGCAAAAGAAGATTTGATCTGTGTTGTTTTAGATATTTGGCCTTCAGTTAAAGGGCATAAATTGTTTCTGTCAACTTCTAATAGAAGAACTTTCCTTTCTTTGAATATTTTCCTGACTTTTTTTCGAACATTTTAAAGTTTATTATAATTTCCTTATTGGTTCATTAACTGCTTTCTTTAAAAAACAACAACAAAAAGAGCTCTTCCTGGATTTATTAGCTTACTGTTTCCTTGTGCAGTGTAAATGCTGCCACAATTCTAATCCCTGAAGGTGTGTCGATTATAGCAGAAACTGTAACTATTGTTCAAAAGAGGATTCTGTTTGCACTAGGGCTCTTTCCAGCTTCCAGAGCTGACTACAAGGTGGCTGTCATCTCCTCTGAGACGTTATGGCTGCCCTCAGATCTCTGAGAAAGCCCAAGATCACCAAAAAAGAGGAGCCAGAGCTTTACCCTGTTGAGCAGTATGTCAGAGTCCAACTGACGGAAACTCAGAGGTAATGACATCATTCAAGGAGATTCAAGGGCCAGATTCCTATGCTCCACATTTGGTTATGAAACAACAGGAAAACTGGGTACATGCTGCCCACTGGTTTCTGGAAGTTCCTGATTCACAGCATCAAGGAGCTGGATGAGCTCCTGATGTTCAGCAAATTTTACCGTGTTGGGATTACTCACCGTGTTTTCTCCAGGAACTCAAAACCATCGGAAAAGCAGCACAGTCGGCCACCAGAGTCACCAAACCTGCAGAACAACAAAAATGGATAAAAGGTGTTTCATTTGCACTAAGATAACCCCAGAAAAAATGGCCACACAGGGATTCCCTGACAGCTGGTCGGTGTCAACTGACCACACAGCTGTGAGCAATAGACAAATGATAAATAGAAAAAAGTTTTGAGGGAAACTGGTCCATCTGGTTGGAGCTGATGTACCAACCTCCTAGGCCCCCTCCACTGTAGCTCGGAGTCCATAACTGCACGGTATCTTCAGTCAAGCCCCCACCACTATTTTCCACAACATGAACTTTGTCTATATCCGTTGACCACTCATTAAGGGGTGGAGAGATGGTTCAGCAGTTAGGAGCACTGACTGCTTTTTCAGAGGAACCAGGCTTGACTCAGTTCTCACGCTGCCACTCACAGCTAGCTATGACTCCAGTTCTGGCCTCTGGCAGCACTAGGCATACATGTGGTGAGCAAACATATCCAAACAATGTTAATACACATATGACTTTAAAAATCTTTACAACGGGCCATCACTAACTTGCTTCTGCTTAACCACAATCACAGGAAAAGGACTTATTTCAGAGTTTCCACCAGCAATCTTTGGTTTTTTTTCTAGCCTTGTGATGAAGCACAATTCAGCAGAAGTTTGTGGCTACTTGCTTAATGATGGCTAGGAAGCAGAGATGGGGACAGACTGGGGACCAGGGGTAACCTTCAAAGGTAAGCTCCCTGTGACCCTCTTTCTCCAGCTATGGCCTATTTCCTATACTTTCCACCAGTTCCCAGAATAGTGTCCCCGATAGAGACCAACTGTTGAAAACTTGAGCCTGTGGACTGTATACAGTTCATACTTAAATGAAAACATAGTCAGAGATAGATGAGCGTGTGACACAGTCCAGTCAATTGGAATATTTTCTGAAAAAAATGTTTACCAGAGTTGAAAACCTGAGACATTTGCATCCAAGAATTCCAGTTACTGCCACTCCAGTGGCTTGAGTTTCTTTTTTATATTTATTTTATTTTAAGGTCTCTCTCTCTCTCTCTCTTTCTCTCTCTCTCTCTCTCTCTCTCTCTCTCTCTCTCTCTCTCTCTGTCTCTCTGTGTGTGTGTGTGTCTGTGTGTGTGTATGGATGGGGGTATGTGCATCCCACAGTGTGCATGTGGAGGTCAACAGACAACCTGAGGGAATCAGTTGTCTCCCTCTGCGTGGGTCCTGGGGATGGAGCTTCTGTTGTCAGGTTTGACTAGAAGTACCTTTATTGGTTGAGCATCTCACCAGCTCAAATTCTAACAGTATTTTCTTCCCAGTATACTTGCTTTTTTATTCATAAGCCACGGAAGCCCCTTCTCAAGCCCCTTCCTGGATGTATATAATAGAAACAGGGTTGGTTGGTTGGTTTTTTAAAGTCTCAGAGGCCAATTTTACTTTCTCCAATTGCTTTGCATATGATTCTGCTTCCACTCATTTCTTTCAAAGTCCCTGGTGTCTAAGTGGTGAGAAAAGTTGAAGTACATTTGTCAAATTATAAGAGGCTAGAGAAGTGACTCAGCAGTTGAGAGCACTGACTGCTCTTCCAAAGGGCCTGGGTTGGATTTCCAGCACCCACATAGCAGTTCACAAACATCTGTAATTCCAGGTCCAGGGGATAGGATGATGTCCTGCTCTGACCTTCATGAGCACCAAGCACACATGTCATGCACATATATACATGCAGACAAAACTTCCATACACATAAAAATAAGTGGCTAAATCTTTAAAATTGCTTAGTATCCAGAACAATAATTGATGTATAGTGCTTAATAAGTTAGTATTTATTATTATGTTAATAAGTAATAAGATTAATAAGGTTTCTAGAAACTAATATTGGAGGATAGTTTAATTGAGCTGGGGAAGAAAAGTTTTGTTTTGTTTTTTTTTTTTTTTTTCCAGATGGGGTCTTATATACCCAAAGCTGGTCTCAAACTCTGTGTAGCCAAGATGATCTTGAACTTTTGATTATCCTGCTTGTATCTCCTAAGAACTGGGATTATAGACCTGTGTTTTAATTCAAGGGAGAAAAACAAAACAAAATAGATAAACAATCAAACAAACAAAACCCATAAGGTTCATGGAACTTCAGAACATAGCAGCATTTGTGTCCAGCATCTCAAATCCAGTTGAGGCTGGAGGATTAGGAATTCAGGAGTTCAAAGTAACCTCCAGTCTGTAGTAACTTTCAGTCTGTAGTAACCTTCAGTCTGTAGTAACCTCCAGTCTATAGTAACCTCCAGTCTATAGTAACCTTCAGTCTATAGTAACCTTCAGTCTGTAGTAACCTCCAGTCTATAGTAACCTTCAGTCTATAGTAACCTTCAGTCTATAGTAACCTTCAGTCTATAGTAACCTCCAGTCTATAGTAACCTTCAGTCTATAGTAACCTTCAGTCTATAGTAACCTTCAGTCTCAGCACATCTTTTTCCTAAGTGGCAGTGTTACAGCTCTCATGACAGAAGCTCTCAGATGACAAGAGGAGAGTAATTCCTGCACACCTTTATTCCTTCTGGATAGGATTCTTATATACAGTTTTGGGATGACTCAGGGTCTGAAAGTAGGTGCTTCCTATTGGCTTGGGAATACCTCATCTACATATGGGAGGGTTTGGTCCTTCTTCTATGTGAATGATCTGACTTGAACTGACCTGTGGAGGAGGGGCTTACGGTGGGCTGTAGGGAGGCTGTAGCTACCTGAGAGGGGCCTGACCTCCTGGGAGATTAGGGAAGCACCTACCATCTCTTAGGGTCACCAGGACTTCAACCTATCTCTACCAGGAATCAGGATACCTTTCACAGCCCGCCACCCTATCCACACTTTGTCGCAAGCAAGCAAGCAAGCAAGCAAGCAAGCAAGCAAGCAAGCATGTGCAATCCCAGTCTTCAGAAGGCTGAGGCAGCAGGAGTTTGAAGCCAACCTGGGCTACATAGTGAACTCTTGTTTGTAAACAGTGAAGTCTAGTTCCTCAAAATATATAGAAGAGTATGAAAAGAGAAGGCACACAATAGAAAAAGGTGTTTACATTTTATAGCAGAAGGACGATTGAGAATATAGCTCAGTAGAGTAGCTCTCAGGTGTGTGTGAAGACCTGGGAGTCAGCCCCCAGCACACATTCAGTCCTGAAAATGGACTGTGGTGAGAGAGTCGAACAAATGGAGAATTCCAGATAAAAGAAACAAAGAGGGGGTTCAAACACAACCGATGTAAAGGAAGTACCCATGCTAATACTGATGTCTCCGATTGATTAAGAAAACAAAACAAGATCATTGGGCAGGCGAGATGACTCAGTGGTTAAAAGTGATTGCCACCAAGCCTGAAAACTGGAGGTTTCCTACATCCTGAGTTCAATCCCAAGAACCAATATGGTAGTAGAGAACTGACCCCCCCTTAAGTTGTCCTCTGACTGTCATATATATTATGACATGTGGAGCAACACACACACAAACACACACACACACACCCCACACACATGAATAAAAGTAAATACACATTAAAAAAAATTCTTCTGTGAGCTGAGTTCAAGGCCAACCTGTGTTACAATGAAACCTTATCTAAAAAAACATAGTGTGAGGTTTGGTTAGGATCTAAGCTGCTGGTGGGAGTGAGAATAGGAAAACTGCTTAGGAAAGCAGCTTAACTTTGCCTAGGAAGGATGAAACTATTTGTGCTACCACACAACTAAGATAGACCAGGACACCCCTCCCTGAAGGTACTTAGCTGGTACTTAATTATCATTAGGCAGCATTTATTTGAGAGCTATGCTAAGTTCATATTAGGTCTCTGTCAAAGTTATTCTTTAATGTGTTTGTCCCTTTAAATGATTAAAGATGTTATAGCCTAGCAGATTAGCCATTTGATTGACAGCCGTCAAGTTCTTCAGATGGCGGCGGCGGCAGCGGCGGCAGCAGCAGCAGCAGTTGCCTAGGAGCCTGACTGAGTATCCCCAAATCAGAGAAGACTGGGAACCAAGTGTAACTGCTGCTGTTGGGGGCTATGGTCCCCGAGTCTAGGACAACAGTGAACAAGACCACAGCTGCCCCCAAAGGTGTGTTGGGGTAGTAGAAGCTGCAACGGAGTGTGGCACCTCTCCGACACCTGCTTATTAGGTGACCACTAACTGTTTTACACTTCACTGCTGTTAGCAGAAACTTCAGGCCAGCCAAGATGCTGAGCAGAGACTTCTTTCTAGCCCCAGAAACTATCACAATGGCCATGCCCTCCTATGTAACGACAGCTTTGCTTTGGGAAACTCGGCTTCACTCAGTGCTGTGGTGGCTCTGAGACTTCACCCTGCTTTTGACAGCTTCAGGTAACCCTTGTGTGACCTTGTCTTCAAGGACTGCAGGTGTCTCCCCCCCCCAGCAGCTCCTGGGCATCACAGCACTTCCTCCATCCATCCTTGCCAGCTGGTCTTGCAGCCTTAGGTCTCAGGAAAGCCTTTTTGAATGGGTTCATTGCCTGCTTGTGGTGTAGCTGGAGCAGAATGACCTGGCTGCACCAAAGAGCAGAAAATTCTCCAGGCTGCCAGCTGCAGGCACAGCCAGAAGCAGCAGCTAGAGGGCAGCGGAAGAGAGCAGCAGGGAGCTCAGAAGGAGAAAACATGGGGCTTGCGCAAGTGCTAAGAAGGCAAGATACCAAGGAGAGCTGGAGACGATGGAGAGGAAGGACTGCAGAGCCAGAAACTGCAGAAGGCAAGGGGCTGCAAAAAGCTGCTAGCCCAAGCTGCTGGAATTGTTGCAGGGTGCTGCCCAGTACCCAGCGTGGCTAAAAGCTGAGGGGCTGGGCACTGAGAGTTCAGAAATATAACTCCAGCTGCAATGAGTCTCTGACTTTGAAAGTCCAGAGCTAGGCATCTGTGGCCCCCAAAGCTTAGATCTATCTGTAGCCTGTGGCGGGCGCACAGAGGCTCTTGCTGCCAGCCCGACTTCCACTTATTCTCACAGATGCCCATAAACACAACTATCCAGCAAGTGTTCCTATAGTGGCAAAACCATCAAGACCATGGATTTAAAACTGCTGTTTTCACTGTGGGAATGAACTTTGACACCCTCAGTTTCTTTGCACGGCTGGTCATGGTGGTGTAGCACTCAGGAGACTGAGGCAGCTCATGTGTTTTAGCCTGTACCCTGGCGATTTTCACTACCCAGGTCCTCAATAGACCAATTTAAGGAGACAAAGAAACACCAAACGGCAGGAGAAGGAGAGTTACTCATTGTGACAGCCCTGGTAAGGGAACAAAAGGGTCCTGTGCACCTCAAGTCCATCTTTGGTGTCTTAACATGAGATCCAGCTTGAGGAAGGAGATGAGAGCTTCCTCTAGGCAAGCAGTCCTGGTCAAAGTCGCAGCTGCCACCTTTCTCAAGGTGGTCTGACAGGTGTCAGAACTGTGGTCTCTGCCAGAACCATAGCTCCAGCCCTTCCCAGTAAAATTCCAAGCTCTCTGGGTTTATTCAATAGTCTGATTCCCAAACTGAAGAGCAAAAGCTCCTCTTTAGAAGGAACACAAGCACTAGGCCAATTCTTGGGTATATAGCTCCTTCCAGGACAGCTTGGGTTACATACCAATACACAGTCTCAAATAGAAAAAAAAAAATGTCTGGATGCAGTTCAGGAGAAATAATGAGTGTTGATTCTGAAATAAAAGGCAATAAATAAAAATAAAAACTGCTTTAATAGTTTAAAATAGAAATCTATATCTATCTCTATATAGATATATAATTTAAATGTGTACAAAAGAAGAATGTGGAACACCAAGATTGTCTTTTAAACTGCCCGAGGGCACTTCTGCCTTGAGATTCTTTGTAATAATGGGCCACAGCTTCTACTGGGGCTTTTTATATTACCATTGCGCCTGCAGCTCACAAGTGTGTTACTGAGGCTACCAGTTACATAACTTGAGAGCTCCCACCCTGGCAACTGTCTGCCCTTCCGGCCCGCTTATCTGAGCCTCTCTGTCCTTGAGGTCGTGCCTTTGTGAAGACAGGCGAGACAAAGGGAGGCACTTCATTCCTCAAAGACATTTGGTCCTTGAGCAGAAATTAAAGGTGTTTTTTTCTAGCGGCCACAGTTCAAGATATTTGGACGTGAGGCAGTACAGGGTTAATGTCGTTACATAATTTTCTCGAAGCCCAACATCAGCTTTTTAAGAGAATGAACACTTAAAAAAAATCACATTAAAAAAAAAAGGTGAGTGGGTGAGGGAGACTTTCCTATTCATCGTGTACGTGGGGCTGCAGCTCTGTATGCCCTTTTACATGACTGCTGAAGGCAGGCCTTGCATTGTGGGTCACTGGGAATACACTGAATACGGCCCACTAAGCCCTTTATTGAAAATTGTAGAGGCCTAAGTTAACAGTGCAGGGCTTTTGTGATTTAGAGAAACTAAACTGAGGAAGGGTTGTTCTTACCTGTAATTTGAGCAGCTAAAAGAGCTATTCCCCGGGGTGGGGGTGGGTGGCTTAATTGTGTTGTGGCTGAATTCGGAGTCAGACTTACTGACAACCCGTAAAAAGTCATTTGAGTCTGTTTCAGAGACACTTAAAATTCTGGCTTCTCCCATCAGCTGTGCTGTGCTTCGAACTTCCCAGGATTGGGATGAACACAGCCAGGTTTCTCTGCATTAAGCTCTTCTCAGTTTCAGGGTGTTGTTTACATTTTGTTTCCCTTTCTTTCTTCCTTTCTTCCTTTCTTTCTTTCTTCCTTTCTTCCTTCCTTCCTTCCTTCCTTCCCTTCCTTCCTTCCTTCCTTCCTTCCTTCCTTCCTTCCTTCCTTCCTTCCTTCTTTCTTTCTTTCTTTCTTTCTTTCTTTCTTTCTTTCTTTCTTTCTTTCTTTCTTTTTTGGTTGTTTAGCTTTTAAAAGACTGGTTTCTACGGTATTGTCCCAAATAGCTCTGACTTCCTGAGCTTAAGCACCCTTCTACCTTATCCTCATTATTAGCTGGGACTGCAGGTGCATGCTGCTGTCCCCAGCATCAGTGAGGAAGGACAGCTGGATGGAGACGGAGGCAGGAAGGCCTCAAAATCAGCGGATGAGGGACTGGAGAAACAAACGGCCCAGTGCTGGAGAATACTTAACTTCTCTTGCAGGGGACACAAGTTCATTTTCCAGTACCCACCTCAGTTCCCAACTCCCTGTAACTAGCTCCAGGGGATCTGAATCTCTCTTCCGGCCTCCATGGGCACCCCCACACTGGTGCACATAAAAACAACTGAGTTTTAGAAAGAAGTCATTACAGAGGAGGAGTGGATCCCTACGATCCCCACTGGCTACATACACGAAACAAAACAGAGCATGCGCAGAAGAAATGTCCGTAAGTGAAACATGCTCAGAAAAAGTGAAGGGTAGGTAAATGACTCTTTAAAAGGTCACAAGGTTCTAGGCAGGGTTCTCTGAGTCTCTGACCTTTCTTTGGAGCTGGCCCACTTCCAATATAAAAAGGTGCTTTTCTCCTTTAATAAAATGTCTCTGTTTCTACCACTGTTTTACTCATCCCTGGACCAATTCTTGTTCCAGGGCATAACCAGTCTCTACCTCTAAGCCAGATCCCATAGCTTGAATGAGGCTGCACCTCCCAGCCACCCTCTCTAAGACAGTTAGAATCTGGGCTGCCCAGACTTTCCCTTTGTTCTGGGAATTCATCTGAGACTCACTATGAGGAACTTGAGGTGTTCTTTAGGCTGCTTTCTGAAGTGGTTCCACTATTCCATCCCTTTACTTCACTCATGGTGGTCCATTTCTCTGTCTCCCTCTTCCTCCCCCTCCTCCAACTTCCCTTTAAGGCTCCATCAAGTTTAGACTTCTCCATATATTGAATTGTTTCTAATGCTCATCCTCCCACCCTGCTTGTGGCCTTGAGAGACTTTCATTATAATAAACTTCATTCCTGAAGAGAATTCATGTGTTAGTTTTCCTTTGTAGACAGACCACAAAGGCCTTTTCTTTTCTTTTCTTTATTTTACTACAAGAAACTGAAAATCCCAGCAGGTGCTTTCTGGCGAGGGTGAGTCAGTTTTCTCTACGAGTGTAACCCCTGTTAAGCTGACCATGCTCCAGTGGAAGGCCACACATCTAAGCCTGTATGGGCAGCACAAAGTGGACGTGATGGGTTTAAAACAAGACCCGAAGCTGAGCAGGCAGGGAAAGGAGGTGAATCAGAGAGGAGCGGGGAAGGGGGAAATATGTAAGATGGAAACACATTGTACAAAATTCCCATAGAACTGACATAAATAAAGAAAAATTAAAAAATGGGAACTGGGCTGGAGAGATGGCTCAGTGGTTAGGAGCACTGACTGCTCTTCCAGAGGTCCTGAGTTCAATTCCCAGAAACCACATGGTGGCTCACAACCATCTGCAATGAGATGATCTGGTGCCCTCTTCTGGTGTGTCTGAAGACAGCTACAGTGTGCTCACATATACAAGAATAAATAAACCTTAAAAAGGGGGGGGAACCTGGGGAGATGATTCAGTACTTTCTGCTGAGCCTAACCTCTACCCGAGTCGCTATGACAGAAGAACAGAACTGACTTCTGCAAATTGTCCTCTGATCTCCATGTAGGAGCTATGACATACATGTCCCTTCAAAACAAACAAGCAAACAAACAAACACAAAAATAAAATGGCTGGATATCATGGCACCTGCCTGAAATATCAGAACTCTAGAAACTAAAGAAGGAGAATCATGTGAGTGAGGCCACCTGGTTTACATAGGAAGACTCTTGCCTTAGTACATGTGTGTATCATATATATATACATATATATGTATACTATAAACATTTATATATCATATAACATTCATATATCTATATATAGGCATATAGATAATATATAAATATAACAAATAAAAATATAATGTAAAAAATAATAAAAATATATAGTAGTGGTTTGAGTAGAGTGGTCCCTGTAAGGAAAAGATGACGGGGCACCAATGAAAGGAAAAGTCACAGGGCATCAATGTTGTGAAAGGATAACGATCCGAGTCACGGCACCAATGTTAGGGGAAGGATGAAGAGAGTGGGGGGCATATGGCCCATGGAGGTGCGGCGAGGCCTGAGGGCAAGGGAGATGCCTCTGAGGGGTCCATGTTGGGAATCCCTTCCCTGAGGGACCAGCCACACAACAGTATAGTACGGAATAGAGTTTATTCAGGTCATGGGAGAGTTAAGAGGGTGGTAGAGGCAGAGAGAAGTAGAGGAGTAGAGGCCGGCCATGAGCACGTGGAAGAGAGGGGGGAAGGGAAATGGGAGAGCAAGGCTGCAAGAGCACAAGGGCAGGAGAGGCCAAGAGAGAGAGGAGGGGTCAAGCAGCTCCTTTTATAGTGTCAGGTCACTGGGGCGGAGCATACCTGGCCACTGCTGGGTAATTGAGGGGTGGGTATACCTGGCTGTTGCTAGGTAACTGAGAGGTGGGGTTTACAGAATCCCAACAGTCCCCATTGGCTTAGATATCTAAATTCTTAGTCCTTAGTTGGTAGAACTGTTTGGGAAAGACTAGGAGGTATGGCCTTGTTGGAGAAGATATGTCACCATGGGCAGGCCTTGAAGCCTCAAAAGTCCCTGTAGGTCTATATTTTGTAAAAACCTACTATAATAAGGGTTCTTAAATGCTCCAACCTTTCTCATAGCCCACCAACCAAAAGTAGGGGAAGAAAATGGCTAAAAGGACATGGGAGGCGTGGACCTATTTAGAAATAGTCCCTTGGGGGTAATTCTAAACTTGGTTGTCTATAGTCCAGTCCACTATCGAAACACCAAACATGAATCAGTAGCAGTGGCTCCATCCAGAAAAAAACCTTGATGATCTGTTGATCAGCCCGAGTCTGTGATAGTGACAAGAAGCCATTGGAACATCACAGTTTCTTTGGTACACTTCTCTCTACAAAGTCACAACAAGCAATGATCATCCGAGAAAGCAAGGCAAACCAATGTCATCAGCAAAGCCCAATGAAGACCAGCAAAGAGTAGCAAGGCAAACCAATGCCAGAGCATCATCTACTGTCAGTTGGGTTATACTTTACCCTTTCCAAACATCACGTGTCCTCTCAAGTGTCTTGTTTGGTATATATTTTACATGTGAACCACGCAGGCCAGTAATGCCTAGAGCTGGGGGAACTGAATTTGCTTTATTTATTAGCCACCCATTCTGCAGTCTATTAGTATGATACCAATAGAAAAGAACCTGAGTAGTTCACCTTATTCATAGCCTTGAATGAAAAGTCAAGAATAGGTGGAGAAAACCCACACAGCCAAAAGGAACAGAGTTCACACTAGAGGAAATGTGTAGATTGTCCTGAAGCTGTTAGTATTTTAATGTTAATTCCACTTCCCCAAGAAGGGCTATCTAGTCATATGACTCCAACTGAACCTTCCCATTTTAATTAGTAAAATAAAGGAAAGCCAGTGACTGGGCCAGGCAAGAGAAGTAGAGAGGGCTGAGAGGTCGAAGGAGGTCAGAGGAGGTTAGACATCGGAGGTGGAAGATTGTGGCAACATGGAGCTTCCCAAGGACCAGCTAGACCCAGGTGGGATTGATTGGTATTAAAAAGCTATGAACATTAAGGATTTTACAGGTCTAGTATATCATATAAAAAGGCAGTTTGTACCTTTGTCTATTTGATGCAATCGTGTTGTGTAGAGAGTTTGTGGATTGAAAGTTGGATATATAAACCTGTATGAAAAGCTATCTGTAGAATTGTGTTTGTGGATTTTGGGGTACAGAAACACCCCGGGACAGAGGCAGAGAACAGGTGGTAGTAAACCGCCAAGGGAAGGGTGTTGCAGGGACAAGTTGGGCCGTGGTGGCAGCTCAGACTGGGCACCAGAGGTGCGTGCGGCTCCGTATCAGGGTTGGGACTAAGGAGTGAGACCTCAGGGCCGGAAAAGAGACAAGCACTTTTATTTTTTAATATTTACTATTTAGCAATATAAATATAACTACAAAACTGAACAGAGAAGAATATTCAAATGTTCAGTGAGTATTCAGAGGGAAATTGGAGGTGATGGTGCATCTGTAAAGCACTGAAAGGTGACTCTTAGACACGTAAAAGGAAACAAAAACTGTAAAAATGTAAATCCAGGCACTCTGCTACTGAGGTATGCATAATCTAAGATAAAAAATTCAAGAGAAAGGACTAGAGGAGGAAGCCATGGACATTCTGCAAAGTTCTGAGAAGGGGAAGAAAAATGGACAGTGAGAGAATAATTAAAAACCACAGATGACTCACCAAGGAGAGCCAAGAATCTATCTAACAGGAATCTTAGATTAGGACCAGAAGAGCAGACAAACATCCCTTGGAGTTAAAGATCCAGCTTTAAATGCCCGATCTATTGCTAGTTTATATGAATAAAAGAAGATGTATATGTATCCAATTTCTGGAGAAATCTCACAAAAAAAAGAAAGAAAAATAAATTAGGAGCTATATCAAATGATGACAATACATTATATGGTGGTCTGAATGAATGTGCCCCCTCATAGGCTCATAGGGAGTGGCACTATTCAGAGGTGTGGCCTTGCTGAAGTAGGTGTGGCATTGGAGGTGGGCTTTGAGGTTTTAGATGCTCTAGCCAGGCCCAGGGTCTTACTCTCATCCTGCTGGCTTCGATCTGGATGTAGAGCTCTCAGCTACTTCTCAAGTACCACGTCAGCCTGCATCCTGCCATGCTTCCTTCCTTGATGATAATGGACTAAACCTTTGAATTGTAAACCAGCTCCAATGAAATGTTTTCCTTCATAAGAGTTGCCATGGTCATGGTGTCTGTTCACAGCAATAAGTCACTGACTAAACACATTATATTGGCTTACTAGTTGCTAGAAAACCAAGAAATAATGACATAAAAAAAAAAAAAAAAACATGGTGTGAAGACATGGCCCAGGGGTTGCAAGCACACATTGCTCCTTCAGAGTACCAGTTTGGTTTCTAGCACCCATATGGGGTGCTAAGAGGATAGGGTAGGGAGTCAAAACCTCCTATAACTCCAGCTCCAGTGGACCCAGTGCCCTCTACTGGCCTCTGCTGGTACACACACACACACACACACACACACACACACACACACGAATAAAATTAAATGTTTTTAAAATTGAAAAATCCCAATGTATAATGATTTTGAACTGAGAATTCTTGTAAGCTCACTATATCAGAGACACAGATGAACATGCCTGTGTTTTCCTACAATGTCAGAATTTATTGTTTAAATAATAGTGTCATTCCCTGCGGCCAAGCATTCAAACCACCACACACAGTATTGGTTATGGCCTCATTGGAACCAATTTGCCAAATGCCACTGTTTTCCTTGATAGCCTAAGCCCAGGTAAATACGCATTCTTTTATACCAGTATCAATTACTAATATGAACTCTCAGGTCACACATTACACACCATACTGTAAGTCTATCACCCGTGTACCTATGTGTGTATGTATCTACACTACAGAATGACTACAAAGGGTTAATAGTTCAAGAGTTTTCACTGACAGAAATGCAAGTAGACCCCACCCACACACATACACACTTGCCCGTGTGTGTGTGTGTGTGTGTGTGTGTGTGTGTGTGTGTGTGTGTGTGAGAGAGAGAGAGATGAGACACACGTGGGGAAGGGATGGGACATATAATTAAACAAACCAACCCAGAGAAGCGATTGTGGCTGAAGGGTCAAAGTGAGCTGTAGAGTCGAGTTTAGCTACAGAGATGAAAGGGCAGAATCAGCTTCGATAAGTGAATGGCTGACGGGAACCTTGGCGGAACGGTGGAGAGCAGTTTGAGTAGGCCTTATCATCAGTGGAGACCAAGCCCAGTTGAAATCTCTTCTTGTCCGTTCCTTGCCACACATTGGTGGTCACATGACAGGTTGGTAGAACCATCACCCTCTCTGTACGAGATGTTGACCTCTTTATGAGGTGCACATGAGAGAACCACACCCTGTCCTTGGTCCAGTACGGTATTGGCCTGGTTCTCCTGATATGATGGTAATATACCCATGTGCCTTATAGTTTCAACCCACTCCTAAAATCGTATAGAGTGGCACAATACACTTTCTACTCTCCAAACAAGTCATTTATTGTCCCCGAGGTTACTCATGTCATAGGCTCTCAAGAGAAATATTTCCGATATTAAGTTTCAAAACTTACAATCTATTCTATTTTTCCATTGAGGAATACAAATTCAGTGGTTGGTGATTTTCACATCCTCTCTTCTGGGCCCAGGTTCTCTGTACTATGAATATTTTTTTTAACATCATCCTCATATTATAAAAATTTGTTGGGCCAAAGAGATGGCTCAGTGGTTAAGAGCACTGACTGCTCTTCCAGAGGTCCTGAGTTCAAATCCCAGCAACCACATGGTGGCTCACAACCATCTGTAATGAGATCTGATGCCCTCTTCTGGTGTGTTTGAAGACAACTACAGTGTACTCACATATAATAAATAAATCTTTAAAAAAATTTTTGTTCTTTTCATCTTTTTTCTGAGGGGGGGAAGGGGGTTGAGACAGGGTTTCTCTGTGTCTTGGTACTTGCTCTGTAGATCAGGCTAGCCTTAGACTCAGAAATCCACCTGCCTCTGCCTTGGGATTGAAGGTGTGCACCATCGATGCCCAGTTCAGAAGCTTGATCTCGGTCTTGTCTCTCATTCCTCTTTTAGTCCCTTTGCTCCCTTTCCTCCCTCATTCCCTTCTCTCTCTCTCTGTTTTTTCCTCCTTTCTCTCCTTACCACAGTGTCTCACGTAGCTCAGGCTGGCCTCCTGCTGTAACTTTAGCCTAGCATGCATGGCCTTAGCCTCCCCATCCCCCTGCTTTCAAACTAATGCTGGAATGGCAGATGCAGTCCACCATGCATGGCTTTTCTGTTTGTTTTCATTGTTAAGAATGAATTTGCAGGTAGGAAAGAAGTAAAGCAAAGGTAAAATATACACGTGTTTGTGTGTGTGTGTGTGTGTGTGTGTGTGTGTGTGTGTGTGTATAAAAGGATGAGTTACAATGTTTTAGCTCAGTTAGTGTTGTAACATGCATGGAGCCCGGAGTGAGAGCTTCAGGACCACAAAAACAAAGAGAAAAGGAAGTTTCAAACAATACCAGGAAGACAGTATGGAAATTTTAATTCATATTATAGAGCAGTGTAGAAATGGCATGACATTGCTACTGACTAAAAGCAAGGGGATATTGATCAACGCCTACAGATGCTGGTAACCAGTAGTTCCCTCGCCTTACCTTAGGAGAAGAAAATCAGTAGAATCTGAGTGTGGCTTTGCGGGCTGAATAGGTTTGGCATTCATGAGTATGGGAGAGGGCAGGGAGCTGGACTTGTGGGGACATGGGCAGGAAGCAGGTAGAGAGTGACAGCAGGGTGGGGTCAGAGCGCAGATTCCATCCAAAGAGCCCCAGTGGTTGGTGCGCATGCTCAAACCAGCTGCCCGCCTCCCTCACACACTTGACCAACGGCCTTCGACTGGTGCTCTCCGGTTTGCTCCGCCTCGGTGGCCCCTCTCTGACCTGCGATGTCTCGCTTGCTGCTGTTCTGCTCTCGAGCAGTCCTGTTCTCGAAGCCTGGCCACTCTGGCCGCCTCAGCCACTCAGAAAGCCCACAAAACCAAGACCTGTCGCCCACGGTGAGGTTGAGACCGCCTAACGGTCCAAGTGAAGTGGGTAGGGAGGTATGTGTGTATGTGTGTGTGTGTGTATGTATGTATGTTGTGGTGTGTGGGTATATGTACAGATGGTGTGTGTGTGTGTGTGTGTGTGCATGCGTGCGTGCGTGTGTGTGTGCGTGTGTGCGTGTGTGTGTGTATGTATGTATGTATGTATGGTGTGGTGTATGTGTGTGTATGTACGGATGGTGTGTGTGTGTGCGCGTGCATGCGTGTGTGTGTGTGTGTGTGTGTGTGTGTGTGTGTGTGTATGTATGTATATATGTATGTATGTATGGTGTGGTGTGTGTGTATGTATGGTATGTATGTATGAATGGATGGATGGTGTGGTGTGTGTGTGTGTGTGTGTGTGTGTGTGTATGGATGGATGGATGGTGTGGTGTGTGTGTGTCTCGTTTCTGTGTGGTGTGTAGTATGAGTGAGTGTGTGGTGTGTGTGATATGAGTGAGTGTGTGTGCTGTGTGTGGTGTGTATGGTGTGTGTGTGGTATGTATGCTGTGTGTGATGTGTGTGTGTATATGTGTGTGGTATGAGTGAGTGTGTGCGTTGTGTGTGTGTAGTGTGGTATGTGTGCTGTGTGTGGTGTGTATGGTGAGTGTGTGTTGGGGGGGATGGTGTGTGTGTGTGTGTGGTGTGTGTAGGTAGGTGTGTGTGGTGTGTGTGTGTGGTGTGGTGTGTGTGTATAGGTAGGTGTGTGTGTGATGTGTGTGTGTGTGATGTGTGTTGGTGACTTTAGTTGTGGGGTCACTTTGGATGGAGGCTCAGAGTGTGGGTGAGTCCCAGGTAGGACCCGCCCTTCTTTTTGGACATGGAGGTGCAGGGTCCTGGGTTCACTTCAGGGTAACTTACTTGTCTCGTGGCCAAGCCATAGCATTTTTTTCTAAAAAATGGTAGAGATGCTGGACATATTCAAGTTTCCAGAATCCAGATGTCAGAAATTGGCAACTATTGAAAGAAACTTAGTTTTCTGAAAGTTCAGTTGTGTATGAGTGGAATACATTGCCAGGACCCCAAGCCTTTTTTAGTTTTAAAGATCTCTTGACGGATTTCACAGAATACTTTTGTGCATGTGTGCGCCCAAGTGCAGGTATCTGAAGAGTCCAGAGGTGCTGGATCTGGAGCTACAGTTGATTATGACCTGCTTGACATGGGTTCTGGGAACCAAATTTAGGTTCACTGCAAGAGTGGTAGAAGACTTAGCAGATGAACCATCTCTCCAACCTTGGGACACCCAGAGTTTTGTGCACAGGAGACTGCAACATCTGGTTTCTACTGCTAACCTCCGTCCGCCTCTTCCACAAATCATCTTATTAGACATCGGGTCACACTCGCTAATGTGACTTTTCTTCTTTTCCAGGAATCGGTTGTTGGAATTGCCGTGTTTTTTACAACCTTTTTCATCCCAGCTGCGTATGTGCTAAGCAATCTGAAGTATTTCAAAGGCGAGTAGATACGAGATGTCGATGAACAGCTCCTCAGATCCAAAATGCTTTCAGAAAAGGCCATGGCCCCTTTAAATGAGAAAGAGTGCCTGTTGGAACCTCGTGTGGCTATTTAGTCTTATGTCTGCGGTGTTCTGCGATTTTTTTTTTTTTTTTTTTTTTTGGACTATGCATAGGATGGCAAACATGATCTGCTTAGGTGTTAAATAAAATGGAAACACTTGTTCGTGCTTAGCATTATTTTCTGTTTTACTTTTCCTGTTTTGCTTTGCTTTGACTTGAAAGGCTAGGGATCCAACCCTGGGTCTCATGCATGGGAGGAGGTACTCTACCACTGAGCTACAACCCCAGTCCTTGGAGGTTGTTTTCCGAACATCCTTAGAGCTGACAAAAATTTACTAATGAAAAATTACAGTGAGGAAAAAAAAATAATGAAGATTGTTATGAAAGGTTGCACTTAGGGATTCTGAGCGACATCAAAAGTCTTGTGGATGTGAATAATTGAATCTAATAACCTCAGCTAGGAAAGAGTAAACAGGCTTTGAGGCCTTGGGGATTTGAATGAAAGTAGTCCCCATCACCTCAGAGGCTAATAGTGTCACTAGTAGGAAGTGTGACCTTGTTGGAGGAAGTGTGTCACTGGGGGGTGGGTGGGCTTTGAGGTTTCCAGTGCTCAAGCCAGGCCCAGTGTGTGTCTCTCTGTCCTCGCTGTCCCTCAGCTACCTGTCCAGTGCCATGCCCGCCTGTGTTCCGCCAGGCTTCCAGAATGACAATGGACTGAACCTCTGAATTCAATGCCAGACCCAATTAAAAGTTTTCCTGTATAGGAGTTGCCATGGTCATAGTATTCCTTCAAACTAAATAAATTTAGCTATATGTTTTGCATGTTTTGCTGGTCCCATTTTTACTGTGAAAGATGTGTGTGTGTGTATGTGTGTGTGTGTTCTGGGAATGAAACCCATGACCTTTCCATGTGCTCCAGCCCTGAGTTTCAGTTCTGTAACTCTTCATTTTTTCAAGGTTTGTTTACTACATCCATGTAGTCACTCTCCTAATTTCTAATTTTGTTATTCTTAATTATCTTTCAAGTTTGGCACACCATATGTATACACGGCTGTAGTCATCATTTTTCCTGTTGCTGTGACCAAATCCCAACAGAAGCAGGGTAAAGAGGGAAAGACTATGCTTTGGGGATCGTGTGACAGAGCAGAGCATTTCAGTCATGGTGGCCAGGAAACAGAAGGGTGTTGCAGAAAAGTGGGTGGGGAAAATATAACCCCGAGGTACACTCAAGTGCAGTGAGGATGCCCCCCCAATAAGGCCCCGACTTCCTGTTCTTTATCCCCCAATGATTTCCTATTACTACAAATACAAGGGATTAAGCCATTGATTGCACTGGAGCCTTCAATCCCTTCAGGAAAGGATATTGAGGGGGGACATTTCATATTCAAACTAAAAATACCTTGTATTTTTTTTTTAATTTTACAAGTTATGTACTTGTGTGTATGTGCCATGTTGTGAAAGAGCCAGAGTTGGGGTCAATCTAAAGCCAGTGGGACAATTCCACCACAAAGACCCCTCCCTTCCAGGAAGAATAGGGCTAGTTTAGGTCCTGGAACAGCTATAAGCCAAACTGTCAAAAAAGTCACCTGTGACTCCCTATGGACCCCAGCCCTGGAACATCCCAAAGGTCCACTGACCACAAGTTGGTTTGAAGGTTGCGTTGCTCCACCAATAGTACATAGTACCCTGTCTGGTTGGCATTGTTTGAATTCTACCCTTATCAAATGTATATAATCCCCTGTTAGAGTCTGCCCAGGGTCATCTCCCTCCCAAAGTGATGCAGATCCAAGCATTGGAATAGTAAAACTCCTCTTGCTTATGTATTGATTACCACCTCTGTGAGTCTCATTCAAGGGGTCCCGGAAGATGTCCAAATTGAACCTCACAGATGTAGAGGTCAGAGAAAAACTCCCAGGGGACAGTTTTCTTTGTCCACCATGTGGGTCTTGGGGAGGTCACACATGGGGTGCCAGGCTTGGTAACAAGGTCCATTAGTCACAGAGCCTGTCAGTAGCCTGCCTGTGAACTTTTCGTTTACTCTGTAGTTGTGGTGGGACTGAACAACACTGTTCAACTCTAAGCCTTGGCTTCCTTATCTCTGTAATAGGGACTTAAAATTACTCTTTTGGAGGGAATTTGTGGGGACTAGTTAACTTGGTAAACAAAGATAAAATAGTTTTTAGTATGGTGCCTGAAAGTAAATAAGTACAAGCTCCTGTTTGCAAATATTTAACATCCTGTATTCCTGTGACTCACTAAGAGCAAACAGTACAGGGCTTGGCATTTCATGGACCTAAAGATCTTGGAAATTTTGTATTTTGTTACTTTTGCATTATATTTATTTTTCAAAATTTATATTGTGTGCTAGGTGGGGTGGTATACAACTGTAGACCTAGCACAAAGAGGTTTTACAGGTGGATCATAAATTTGAAGCCAATCTGGACTATGAAGTAAGACCCCTGTACTGGCTAGTTTTGTGTGTCAACTTGACACAAGTACAGTCATCACAGAGAGTGTCTCAGTTGAGGAAATTCGTTCATGAGATCCAGCTGTAAAGCATTTTCTCAATTAGTTATTAATAGGTGAAGGCTCAGCCCATTGTGGTTGGTGCCATCCCTGGCCTGGTAGTCCTCAGTTCTATATGAAAGCAGGCTGAGCAAACCAAGGGAAGCAAACCAGTAATCAGCATCCCTCCATGACCTGTGCATCAGCTCCTGCCTCCAGGTTCCTGCCCTGCTTGTGTTCCTGTCCTGACTCCCTTTGGTGATGTACCCTGATGTGGAATTGTAAGCCAAATAAACCTTCCCCAACTTGCTTTTTGGTCTTGGTGTTTCACCACAATAGAAAACCTAACTAAGACAAGATAGTACCAGTGTAGTGGGGTATTGCTGTGACAGACCTGACAGTGTTGGGGAAGGATTGTGGAAAGACTTGGGTCCTTTGGGCTGGCCCAGCCAATGAGTGTTGAGAGCTCAGTGGGATGTTCCGTAGGAGCTTGGAAGGTAAGAATGTTGAGAGCAGTGTAGAAGATGGAGGGCTGGCTTGTGACATTTCAGGGGGAAAAATTAAAGACTCTTTCAGGGGCATTTGCTATTTTGACTTAAGATTCTGTGGTTCTGGTTAGCTGGGGCTGAAGAATCAGCTGTGATTAACAAGACACCAGAACTACTAAAGTGAAACCTTCATTTACTGGGACAAACTGATGCTGGTTAGGTGAAGCTAAGAAATTAGCAGCGATTAAGAAGAGACCAGCATTACCCAGGTGAAATCCTGGAAGAGTTTTCTGAGAGCACCAGAGAAGCCTGTATCTTGTTCTTGCAGATGGACTGGATAATGTATAAGAGTTACTCAGGTGGTATTGATTTTGAAAGCATGCCGGGATCACGGCGAGCAGCTGAGGCTCGAATGCAGGGATCATGGAGAGCAGATGGGACTTGGCACTTGAGAGGCCAGGGGAGACCATTCATGAAGGTGCAGCCTCCGTGGAAGCTGAAGGTCCAGGATTATAGGAGTGATGTAAAGGAGTTGAGGCTTGGCACCAGGAAGAGCCCAGGAGAGGCTGTTGGTGAAAGTATAGCCCGGTTACAGCAGAGGACCCCAGCATTTTGGAGATGCCACTACCATGGAATGACCCCCAAGAACAGCAGCAGCAGTGGAGTGGAGCCGGCCAGAAGACAAGAAGACAAGCTGTGTGCTGACGATGGCAGAGACAGAGAAGTGACTCACGCTCCTTGGAGGAGTCCAGAGGATCATGACTTGTGACTATGCCCTAATTTTCCCCTCTTGAAGCAAGAAAATATCTTACTGGATTAACTGTGGATAACCCACAGTTAAGAGACTTTGAATTTTAAAAGACTTTGGATTAAAAAAAATATTGGATGCTTTAAAGGGACTGAACTTTTAATGTGTTTGAATTTGTAAAGACTGTAATTATTTTTATTGGGTATTCTATTTACATTTCAAATGTTATCCCCTTCCCCCACTTCTCCTACCCCTCCCCTCTACCCTCCATGAAGATGGAGCCTTCACTGGACAAAAGTCCTCTCCTCCCATCAATGCCAGATAATGCCATCCTCTGCTACATATGCAGCTGGAGCCATGGGTCCCTCCATGTGTACTCACTGGTTGGTGGTTTAGTCTCCTGGAGCTCTGGGGGATTTGGTTGGTTGATATTATTGTTCTTCCCATGGGGATGCAAATTCTTTCAGCTCCTTCTGTCCTTTCTCTAGCTCCTTCATTGGGGTTCCTGTGAGTTGAAATTTTGATGGGGATTACATTGAATCTGTAGATTGCTTTCAGTTTTACTATATTAATACTGCCAATCTATGAACATGGGAGATCTTTCCATCTTTTTAGATAGTCTTCATTTTCTTTCTTCAGAGACTCGAAGTTCTCGTTATATAGATCTTTCACTTGCTTGGTTAGGGTAACACAAATGTATTTTATATTATTTGTGACTATTGTGAAGGGTGTTGTTTTTCTAATTTCTTTCTCAGTCTGTTTATCCTTTGAGTAGAGGAAGGCAGTTGAGTTGTTTGAGTTAGTTTTATATCCAGCCACTTTGCTGCAAAGTTGCTTATCAGGTTTGGGAGTTTTCTGGTGGAATTTTTGGGGTCACTAAAGTATACTATCATATCTGCAAATAGTGATATTTTGACTTCTTGATTTCCAATTTCTATACCTTTGATTTCTTTTTGTTGTCTAATTGCTCTGGCTAGGACTTCCAGTACTACACTGAATAGGTAGAGAGAGAGAGGGCAGCTTTATCTAGTCCCTAATTTCAGCAGGATTGCTTCAAGACTCTCTCCATTTAGTTTGATATTGGTTACTGGTTTGCTGTATACTGCTTTTACTATGTTTGGGTATGGGCCTTGAATACCTGATCTTTCCAAGACTTTTTACCATGAAGGAGTATTGAATTTTGCCAAATCCTTTCTCAATATTTAATTAGATAATCATGTGTTTTTTTCTTTGAGTTTGTTTATATAATAGATTACATTGATGCAATTCCATATATTGAACCAACCCTGTATCCCTGGGATGGAGCCTACATGATCTTGGTGAATGATCAGTTTGATGTGTTCTTGGATTCATTTTGCAAGGATTTTATTCAGTATTTTTGCATCAATATTTATGAAGGAAATTGGTCTGAAGTGTTCTTTCTTTGTAGGGTTTTTCATGTGATTTAGGTATAAGCAAAATAGTTGCTTTGAAAAACAAATTGGGTAGTGTTTCTTGTGTTTCTATTTTGTGGAACAGTTTAAAGAGTATTGGTATTAGGTCTTCTTTGAATGTTTGATAGAATTCGGCACTAAACCCATCTGGTCCTGGCCTTTTTTTGGTTGGGAGACTTTTTATGGTTGCTTCTATTTCTTTATAGGTTATGGAACTATTTGGATGGTTTACCTGATCCTCATTTAACTTTGGTACTTGGTATCTGTCTAGAAAATTGTCCATTTCATCCAGATTTTCCAGTTTTCTTGAGTATAGGCTTTTGTAGTAGAATCTGATAAGTTTTTGAATTTCCTGTTTCTGTTGTTATATCTCCATTTTTATTTCTGATTTTGTTAATTTGAATATTGTCTCTGTGTCCTCTGGTTAATCTGGCTAAGGATTCACCTATCTTGTTGATTTTCTCAAATAACCAGCTCCTGGTTTTGTTGATTCTTTGTATAGTTCTTTTTCTCCTTGGTTGATTTCAGCTCTGAGTTTGATTGCTTCCTGACTTCTACTTCTCTTGGGTATATTTGCTTCTTTTTGTTCTAGAGCTTTCAGGTGTGCTGTCAAGCTGTTACTGTATGTTCTCTCCAGTTTCTTTTTGGAGGCACTCAGAACTATGAGTTTTCTTCTTAGCACCATTTTCATTGTATCCCATAAGTTTGTGTATGTTGTGCCTTCATTTTCATTAAATTCTAAAATGTCTTTAATTTTTTCTTCGACTAAGTTGTCATTGAGTAGAACATTTTTGAGCTTCCATGTGTATGTGAGTTTCCTGTTGCTTTTGTTGTTATTAAAGACCAGCTTTAGTCCAGGGTAATATGATTGCATGCATATGATTATTTAAATCTTCTTGTATATGTTTAGGCCTGTTTTGTGACTGATTATATGGTCAATTTTGAAGAAGGTACCATGAGGTGTTGAGAAGAAGGTATATTCTTTTGTTTTAGATGAAATGTTCTATAGATATCTGTTAAATCCATTTTGTTCATAACTTCTGTTAGTTTCACTATGTCTCTGGTTAGTTTCTGTTTCTGTGATCTGTCCATATTTGAGGATGGGGTGCAATGTGTGCTTTGAGCTTTAGTAAAATTTATTTTATGAATGTGGACGACCTTGCCTTTGGAGCATAGATGTTCAGAATGAGAGTTCATCTTGATAGATTTTCCCTTTGACTAGTATGAAGTGTCCTTCCTTATCTTTCAACTATTTGTTGAAAGTCAATTTTATTGATATCAGAATGGCTACTTCAGTTTGTTTCTTGGGACTATTTGCTTAGAATTTTCCCCAGTCTTTTACTCTGAAGTAGTGTCTGTCTTTGTCACTGAGATGAGTTTCCTGTGTGTAGCAAAATTCTGGGTCCTATTTATGTATCCAATCTGTTAGTCTATGCCTTTTTTTTTTTTAACCAGGGAATTGAGTCCATTGATATTAAGAGATATTAAGGAATAGTGATTGTTGTTTCCCATTATTTTTGTTGTTAGAGGTAGAATCATGTTTGTGTGGCTATCTTTCTTTGGGTTTGTTGCAAGAAGATTATTTTCCTGCTTTTTCTAGGGTGTATTTTCCTTTTTTTTGTTGGAGTTTTCTATCTATTATTCTTTGTAGGGCTGGATTTGTTGAAAGATATTGTGTAAACTTGTTTTTTCATGGAATATCTTGTTTTTTTTCCATCTATGGTAATTGATAGTAGCCTGGGCTGGCATTTGTGTTCTCTTAGGGTCTGTATGACATCTGTTCAGGATCTTCTAGCTTTCATAGTCTTTGTTGAGAAGTCTTGTGTAATTCTGATAGGTCTACCTTTATATGTTACTTGCTATTTCCCCTTACAACTTTTAATATTCTTTCTTTGTTTTGTGCGCTTGGTGTTTTGACTATTATGTGACAGGAGGAATTTCTTTTCTGGTTCAATATATTTGGAGTTCTATAGGCTTCTTGTATATTCATGGGCATTGCTTTCTTTAGGTTAGGGAAGTTTTCTTCTATAATTTTGTTGAAGATATTTACTGGTCCTTTAAGTTGGGAATCTTTGCTCTCTTCTATACATATTATCCTCAAGTTTGATCCTCCCATTGTGTCCCGAATTTCCTGGATGTTTTGGGTTAGGAGCTTTTTGCATTTTCTTTCACTATTGTGTCAATATTTTCTATGGTATCTTCTGCACCTGAGATTCTATCTTCTGTCTCTTGTATTCTGTTGGTGATGCTTGTGTCTATGACTCCTGATCTCTTTCCTAGGTTTTTTTATCTCCAGGGTTGTGCCTTTTTATAAATTCTTTATTGTTTCTCTTCCCATTTTTAGATTCTGGATGGTTTTGTTCAATTCCTTCACCTGTTTGGTTATGATTTCCTGTAACTCTTTAAGGGATTTTTGTGTTTCCTCTTTAAAGGCTTCTACTTTTTACCTGTATTCTTCTTTATTTCTTTAAGGGAGTTATTCATGTCCTTCTTAAAGTCTTCTATTATCATCATGAGGTGTGATTTTTAAATCCAAATCTTGCTTTTCCTGTGTGTTAGGTTATCCGGTACTTTCTGTGATGGGAGAACTGGGTTCTGATGATACCAAGTTGTCTTGGTTTCTGTTGCTTAGGTTCTTATGCTTGCCTCTTGCCATCTCATTACCTGTGATGTTAGTTGGTCTTGCTATCTCTGACTGGAGCTTGTCCCTCATGTGGGCTGGTGATCCTTTGGGCTTAGGAGTGAGAGTGCTCTTGGGAGATCAGTTCTCTGCTGGCAGGTTTTGTGTCCTGATCAGCTCTGGGCACAGATCAATTGTGAGACTTTTAAAGTTATTAATGCTATTTATGTGAGAATGAATCCAAAAGGAAGGATTGTGACTTACTAGGTTTGTGTGTCAAGTTGATACAGGTTATAGTCATCAGAGAGGAAGGAGCCTCAGTTGAGGAAATGTCTCCACTGAGTAATAGAAACCCTAACTAAGATGACCCTCCCACCCCATCTCCAAAAAATAAAAATAAAAAAAAAATAATAAAGGGAAGAGAGAGAAGAATTTGGTGTCCCCCCCCCCCCCAGAGAAACAGCCAATAGAAGGTATGTGTTCGCACAGGCACATGTATATGTGATTGATTACTTTTATGTATATAGAAACTGGCTTAAAGGTTTAGTGTGTGTAGTTATAGAAGCTGGGAAATAAAGTGTATACAGGGTCGTACAGCTGAAGGCACAGGCTAAAGTTGTAGTTAAGTTTGAAGACATCCCAGAAAGACTTCCTTTTTCAGGCCTTGAAAAGTATTTTTTTGTGGGCTGGAGAGATGATTTAGTGGTTAAGTGCATTGACTGCTCTTCCAGAGGTCCCAAGTTCAAATCCCAGCAACCACATGGTGGCTCACAGCCATCTGTAATGAGATTTGATGCAATCTTCTGGTGTGTCTGAAGACAGATACAGTGTAATAAATAAATAAATCTTTTAAAAAATGTATTTTTTAGGGGTCTGCTTTTGTGTTGGACACAGGGCCTTGTCTGTGCTGAGCAAGCACTTGAAAGGAATCTAAACCTTAGTTTTTTCTTCTTTCCTTTCTTCCTTCCTCCTCTTTTTCTTTCCTTTTTTTTTTGTTTTTTTTTTTTTTTTTTTTTATAGCCCAGCCTGTTCTGAAATTCACTTTGTAAACCAGGCTGTCCTGGAACTCATAGAGTTCCACTTGCCTCCTGAGTGCCAGGATTATTAAAGGCATGTGCCGCCACATCTAACCTCATTCTTTTTTAAAAGCTTTAGCTCACTGGATGAAGCCAGCCACATTTCACATTTGTCTTGCAAAAAATCTGTTGATTTATGGAAGACTCATCTCTTCTGTCTCTCAGAGGAACATCTAAAATAGTGTTTAGCTGAAAAGCTAGGTGTCATAGTGTATCCAAGTTGACATAAAATTAACCATCATAATTGGGTAAAACAAAGTGGATTAATTAAAATCTTACCAACGTGCTAAGAGCCACCGTCCCTCATCAACAGTGGCAGAACCTCTTGTAGGCCCTTCAGAAACAAAGTAACCTATAACCGTTATATGGACCCAGCATTTTTTCCCTGATAATCTTTATCAAAGAAGGAAAAATGAAAATAATTTTAGGAGTTATAAATTTGGTCCTTTAAAGACTTAGAAGCCATGTGTGGTATTTTAATTTGTAAGTGTGCCAAGCACTGTAACTGTGCTCTTTCCTACCATGTCCCAGTTACTGAATAACAACTCTGAGACTTAATTATTTATAAGTAAATGTCTAGGCCATAAGCTTGGATTTGTTCTCTGACTAGTTCTTAATTTATATAACCTGTTTATTCTATGTGTACCATATGGCTGGTTACCTCTTCTCAGTTTCATGAGTCTGACTCCTCAGAGTCTGGGTGGTGAATCTTCCCCTCCTAACTACCCAGAGTTTCTATCTCTATTTAAACTCCCACCTCTTATTTCTTGCCTTTTGCTAACAGGACATCAGCTTTTTATTGACAGGTGATGCTTCAACACTGCACACAAAAGATTCTAGAGAGCACCATAAACAATGCATATGGTATTTGCAGCAAATATTTTATGGGAACACTGGAATTTTTTTCAGTAGGATTTTAATCGTGCTCTTTTACCCTATGAGGGGGTGCATACAGATTCTCATTATGTAGTTCACACAGGCCTTGAACTCAAATTTCTCCTTTTTTATTAGCCTCCTGAGTGCTGCGATTCAGGTATGTACTATTAGGCCTTGCCAAATTGTTTTCAATATATAAAAAATGATATTTGTGTATGTTTTGATTTTCTGACACACAGTGTGTACAGTCATTTGAATGAGTTGTACCCCATAGTTTGGGGGACTTGAATATTTTGTTGTTTATGTTTTGAAAAAGGGTCTTACTATATAGCCCTGGCTGTCCTGGAACTATGTAGATCAGGCTGGCCCAGAACCCAAGGAGTTCCACCTGACTTTGCCAAATGCTGGGATTAAAGACATGAAACATTATGTCCGACTATAAAAACATTATTTTCAAGTCTGTGTTCATGTTTAAAGATTTGATGCTATGGGAGATCACTGGATAATTTGTAAATCAATTAATTCTGTAAATTTGTTTTCTTTGCTGCAAGACTAATAGATTGTCCTAAACCTATACATTCTAGTTTTTCTTTTATTGGAAACAGCCATCATTTAAAGATGTTTTTCTTACTATTTATAGGACAATTTCATTTTTCAAAATGTATTATTATTATGTGTATAAGATGTATGAGTGCAGACATTCCACTCCCACAGTCTCTCTCTCTCTCTCTCTCTCTTCTCTCTCTCTCTCTCTCTCTCTCTCTCTCTCTCTCTCTCTCTCTGTGTGTGTGTATGTGTGTGTGTGTGTGTATAACTCAGGGGACCACTTTTGGATTTGGTCCTGGATTGGCCTCAGGTCATTTTTCTTGGTGTCTTAGTTAGGGTTTTACTGCTGTGAACAGACACCATGACCAAGACACCTCTCATAGGGACAACATTTGACTGGGCCTGCTTTACAGGTTCAGAGGTTCAGTCCAGTGTCATCAAGGTGGGAACATGGCAGCTTCCAGGCAAACATGGTGTAGAAAGGGCTGAGAGTTCTACATCTTTATCTGAAGGCTGCTAGCAGAATAGTCCCTTGGAGCACTACCGGGCACTGCAAGGTTGGTCAGCTTTTGTCTTCTGTTGGATACTGGTCCAAAGTACAACCATGCTTGCTCTGGCACTTGGGTCTCTCTCTCTCTCCCTCTCTCCCTCCATTTCTATCTCTTCTTCTCCCTCTCTATCTCCCCCCCCTGCTTTGAATTCCCTTTCCCTTTCGACCCTGAAGCAACTTGCCGACCTACATTGTAAAAGTTGTGTGCTGGTTGGTTTGTTTGGCTTTCTTTTCTCTTCATCTCTGTCCTTCAGGCAGCTGCCAAGATCAATGGTTTGCTTGTCTTGTAGGTTTTCTCTCGAGCTCAAGTAAAATTGTCTTTAAACTTCCTTCTGAGTCCATCTTAAATTTTTTTTTATTACTTATGCTAAGAATCCAAACAGGAAACCTCATTTTCCCTAGTAACAGAATAACTCCTGCAGCAGAGGAGAAACATTTGACATAATACTAACCAAGACTTCTCTCTATTCACATCAAATACCAAACCATGGACCCAGGAAGCTCAGAAAACACCAGTCAGGACGAGTGCCAAAGACTATACTGAGCTGCATAGTTCTCAACTCTAGGAAAACCAAAGATGAAGACTTTCTGAGAGCAGTGAGAAGGACAAACGTCCCATCTCTAGAGCAACAAAGAATTACAGCCATGGAGCTGGGGACACCACTCAGTGGGTAGCACTTGGTTTTCACAGAGAACCAGGGTTTTGTTCCCAGCACCCACATGGTTGCACATGACCACTCATAACTCCAGTTCCAGGGGATCTGGTCTCCTCTTCTGACCTCTACAGGCGCCAGGCACACACGCACGTGCATGCACACACGTAGGTAAACACACATGTAAAAATAAATAGACCTAAAAAAAAAAAAAAAAAAAAAAAAACAACAACAAAGTTCTCAGGAACCATGATGTTTGAGCACCAAGTTGAGCAGGAATGGGTTTTCGATAGGTAGATTTCATTGTCAACCTGACCAGAGTTCACCGAGGAAACACATCTCTAGGCATGTCTGTTAGTGGGGTTTTCAGAGAGATTAAAATGAGAAGATCCACTCTGGATCTGGGGAGGATCATCTCATGGGCTGTGGTCCTGGACTAAATCCAAAGGAATACAAGAGAAGTGAGATGAGCACTATTGTTTCTTTTTCTCCCAGACTGTAGACACATTGTAAGCAGCGCCTCATGCTGCTTCCTTATCTGGAGCTGGCTTTGCTACTGTGCCTTTCCCAGAATGGGAACTATCTGAGAAACTAAGAGCCCAATCAAGCCATTCCTGACTGCCTTTGTTGGGTTTTGGTCACAGCAAGTTAGAGAGATCTTACTTCAGAAATAACCAAAGCAGTTGAGAACTGAAAAACAGGCTATGACAAAGGACCCCCAAACCCCATCAAGCCCTCACAAAGAAGCCAACAGGATTATGACTTCTGCAGGCATGTCCCTGGTATTCCGGGATACTCTGTGGACACGGTCAGGCTCCAACAAATCAGCCTCCAAGTTTACCTACACAATCCATTATGTACTTTGGTACCACGGACTATTTCTGGAAGACAGGACACCATGGGGTTGAGACATGGCTGTAGCTGTCATCCAGCAATCACCCCATTACTTTGGGGTAGGGGCTACTCAGCCTAGTACCACATGAAGTAGCCTCTCCCTCTGTCCTCACCAGCCAGCCTCCCATCAAGAGCCTTTCTGTGAATCTGTAATCCTCTAACAGGCGCCCCAGGTACCGAGACACCAGGACATAAATGTTAGATCCCAGAGCAGATGCTACTCAGATCAGAGCCATCTGCAGCTCTCTCAGCCTCTGCTCTTATATTTGATTCTGTGATCATTGCTGCTGCAGGGACAGATGGACACCCTACAGAGAGCCTGTCTATGAATCTGTTGCCCTCTAACAGACTCCCCAGGTGCCTGAATTCCAGGAGAATGGCAGGCACCTTAATACGTAATTACCCAAAGGAAATGTACAGGGTCTAAACCACAAGAGTTTGACTCTCATCCTCAGCTCCCATCCCCCTTCTTCTATGGTTCAGGAATTAGAGACATGGAATTACTGACTATAGGCCGGTACCCTGGATTAATTATCAGTCACATGGCAAAGAGCTTCCCTCTCTTTTGGATACCAGAAGAAGGAACTCTTTACACTGCTTTGTGGGTCTGATTTCTCCTCATAAGTCCGGCCATGCTGTCTCTCCATGGCATTAATAAATCTTTAATAAGTTATCACAAAGGACAATCTCTCTCATTGGTCCCCTGGAGCAGGCAAACCCCCACGACCACTGTGTACTTCTTTGGATTTGGTTTTGAGAAGAAGCCACATCAGAAGTCCCCAGAGTATGTGTTTAGCTAGCCCCACTCTTTGTAGCCAGGATATGGTCTGGTGTGTTGACCAAAAGAATCATGTCCCCTAGAGAGTAGATAAGTGCCCTCTGTAGACCTGCTTCCATGGATTTGGAATTGAAATTGCCAAGAAGTTCCTGAGTTGGGTCACCCCCAGCTTTTTAGGCTGCCAGAGATCTGGGCTATGAAAAACCTGGAAAGTCATCAGCTGTCGGTGAGAATTGTCCTCAAGGGTGTGCGGAGAAGGATGGTGTGATCGGAGCTCCTCATGGACCGGATGGGACTCTTGCTTTGATGACGTCTTGTTCCTGACATAACCTGGTATGCCTTTTGAAGCTTAAGCTCACTCTTGACAGTTCAGGAGCTCTCAGAGAGTTCAGAAATGGATTAAGTAGCTTCTAGATTAGATAGCCTTTGAAGCTAGGATGCTACCTGTGATTGACCATTGGCCATACTACACCCAAAATAGTTCTTGCTAAGAAGGTAATTTTAGCCTCTTGCTGGAGGCATTTGCACATTTTCCACCAGCTGACCAGGAGCTGAAACCTCCAGCTGAAAAAACTCAGTTAGTAACCAACGTGCCTTCTAATTATCTTGAGATAAGATTCCTAGCAGTTATATTAAAAGCAGGGCACAATGGTTCATGAAGGAACTCTAGCATAGCAAACATGGCTCTGGCAGGCTATGCCCTTCTCCCCCATTCCCTCTGCTTTGCTAAAAACCATTAGGTTACATTTCTAAAGCTAGTCACCAAGGTCTACTTCCTTATTTGGCCACTTCCTCTCCTGAGGCTGACTACCAAGGTCCAGCCATCGAAGTATTAAACTCCAGCCATCAAAAACTCCCTTTGGCTCACCTAATTAACATGTCCAATAAAAAATTAATCACCTCATCTTAAGGTAGGGTTCTCCCTTTTCCTTTATAAACTACCATTTACCCGAGGGCCATATTTATCTCCTCTTTATCCATAGGAAGTCTTCTGTCCTCCAGGACAAATATCTCTCCTCCTCTTCCTGTTCCCTCCCCCTTCTCCCTCATTCTCTACCTCCAGTCTGTGTTTCTTATCCCATACTCTCTATCCCTCTGGGGCAACTAAATCTCCCTTATGCTGAGAATTTGTTTGGGGGTGTCTTGAGCTGACTAAGGCTTCCTACCATTGTTCATGCAGGCAATTCCAGTTTCTGAAGGTGCATGGTAACGGATGGTCCACCAATCTAAGCTGTATCCAGAGCCGGAGGGAGAGAGGCTCTGTCTCAGATGTGAAAGGTAGAAAGCGACTGAGGAACATACTTGCAGTTACCATCTGGTTTCACATGTACCATGGTGATCCTGCAGTCTTCACAAACACACATATATAATCCCCCACAGATACAGGTTTAAAAAATCTATTAAGATAAAAGCTGTTGTAAAAAATATATATACAGGTCTTTGTGTACATAGGCATCTTAATTTCTCCCCAGTCCCAGGAATCAAAATTAGCTTTTTTAATTGGTCCCTTTGCCAGGAGGCAAAGGCAGGTGGATCTCTGTGAGTGTGAAGCCAGCTTAGTCTACAAAGTGAGTCTAGTCCAGGACAGCCAGGGCTATTACACAGAGAAACCCTGTCTTGAAAAACCAAAAAGAAAAAAGAAAAAAGGTTGTTTCCATCAGCAACATTCTACTCAATGCATCTCACTCATTTAGCAATGTTGTAGGCTTCATGCTGCAGTGAGATTGTGGAGAAGTTGCATCACTGTGACCAACAGGCTGGTCGTATGCCCAGTCTGGTCTTTTAACAGCAAGTTTGCTGATGTTGGCTCCAGGAGTGTGAGGCTGGTGAACTAACATAGATGGACCTTCCTGCCTGCTTGCTTGTCCAGTAATTAATTTTCTTTTTTTTTCCTCTTAGAGATGCAGGATGCTCCATTTGTACGTTATCCCACTGTTAGCTTTCCCCCCACTTCTCATTCTGGTGGGCGTTCCTTGTAAAATGTGAGAACTGGCATTCTCGGCTCTCGTCAAACACTATCTCAACGTTTGCATTTAGAACTCAAGAGAAAAGAATCTGTATTGTAACTTACTAGTGTTGATATAGACAATGTTGTCAAGATGAAAACACACTTGAGGTTCAAAATTAGGAACAGAGATAATCTCACTCGGTGGCACGTGCTTCTGGTTGCTCAGGGAGCAAGAGTTGGTTGAGTGTAACTTCAATTTTTTTGAAGCCTTATTTTTAGTGATGGCTCTTAAATGTTTTAATGTTCTCTGCAGACCCCCAGCCACCAGAGGTAGTGGGAAAGAAAGGATGGGGGTCAGGGTGAGGGAGTGGACCTGTTTAGAAAGGTTCTTTGGAGCAGCTTCCTGTGTTGTCTAGGAATGAGCAGTTCAGTTCACAAGTCAACAGCAGCAGCAGCAGCAGCTTGACCCACTCACAAACTCTTCACGGATACACCAGCAGTCCAGTTCGGTGGAGTCGGGATGGCAAACATGAGTCAGCAGCAGTGGCGTGACCTTGCAGAGACAGCCAGGCCTCAGCCTCAGCTTGAGTCAGCAGGAGGGACCCGGAAGGACACCAGGAGAAGCTCTCTACTGTGCCTCTCTCAGGGAATCGAAGATCAGTGAAGACATGAGACACACAGGTGTTACACAGCTGGCTCTGTAAGCAAGCAAAGCTCAGCCTCTGTCACTGGCTACTGAGTCCTATTTATACCCTCCAAACATCCCGAGTCCTCCATGAGTCTTGCCTCAGCATGTGTGTCTGTCTCAGCTGACATCACTCTGCCAATCAGCCTGAGTCTGCAGAGGCAGCAGGAAACTGCAGCACACCACCAAAGTATTTTGGTGTGGTTTCTCTCTATGGAGATCCAACAAATGCAGCTCAACTACGCAATGTAAGGTGGACCAATACATGCGTGTTATTAGCAAAGAATCTTTTATCACATGTCCGTTCATGTGCTTTAGAAGAACATCCTCTCTCCCTTGTCTGCTTCAGGAAGTGTTTCTTAGTCTGCCTTAGTTCTCCACCCGTGTCCACTTCAGGAAAACACTCCCTCACGTGTTTGCCCCAGCAAAACACCATCCAACACAACTGACTTTCCACAGAATCCTTACGTTTCCACTTCAGTTGTGCCCAGGAATTTGAAGCTGGCCTGAGAAAGAGCCTATTCCTTTAAACAACCAATAAAAAGAAAAACGCTCATGAGTCAAACACCAATCTAGTTTTAGTCAATTCTCAGGAATAAAATGTAAAGCAATTACTTGAAAAATGCCACTGTTGTCTTTTGTGGCAAGTAGCACAGAGATTTTCAGAATTGAAACAGATTCATTGTGTCAATATCACACACACAAACACACACACACACACACACACACACACACACACACACACACACATACCACTTGATTTTTCATAGGGTTTCTCTGTGTAACCCTGGCTGTTCTGGAACTCACTCTATAGACCAAGCTGGCCTCAAGCATGAAATCTGCCTCCTGAGTGCTGGGATTAAAGGCCTGGGTCACCACTGCCCAACTATTTTAATGATGATGATGATATAAGGAGGCTATGAGGGACATTTTCTATTGTATATATGCTTTATAACCAGAAACAACACAAACATCTGTGGGAAACACATCCTGTGCAAGGGCCACCATAGTTTTAGAATAATTCTGAGCCTGGTGTGGTGCACACCTATAATCCCGGCTCCATGAGGATTATAAATTTGACGCTCACCTGGGCAACATAGCAAGATTCATCTCAAAAGACTAAACAGAGCCTAAAGTGTTTTATCAGTGGATAAAATACTTGAGACCAGAATTAAGAACTCTGAAACCCAAGTAGGTTTTGGAAAGCCAGGCAGGTGTATGGTAGGGCAATTCCTAGAGCAAGTTGGTTAGCTTGACCAGCTGGAATTGGTAAACCCTGGGCTCTCGAGAGACCCTGCCTCAGTAAAGAGGAGAGAGACTGAGAAAAGATCCCCAGTGCCAACTTTTAGGCCTTTATATCTGTGTACATGTGTACACAGATGAACCTGTACCCTCTTAGACATGTACCAATGCACATATCCACAAAAAAAAATCATCCATGCATATACAAAATAAAATAAAAAATAAAATAATCTTCTATGAGACTATCTGTCCGATAAGTTTCTATTCAGTGTTTGTCTTTCTGTTGATCCTTATAGCTAGATATTATTATATCAGAATGAATTATGTTTTCCTCCTATTCTCATCTTCTTTCTTCTCCTCCTCCTGACTTTGGTTTAGAAATCTCCTTTTACGCGTTTCTTCTGAATGTGCATATGATTTCTGTGGCCAACATAGTCTTCCTTCAGTTAGTGCTCCCTACTTATTTCAGAGACAGTGCTCCATCTCTTTTCAAGGCTGGCTATCACAAACTAGGCAGAGACTCATTTATTTCCTTATTTATCTGACAAATCCAAAATGTACATTTTTAGTACATCATGTAGCAGGATAAAGATATACATGGGTCCTTTGATAGCCTTCTCATTGAGGTGGGGTTCATATCTTTTTGACTCTGTCTAGACTTTTATTATGTAACATTGATCAGTTTACACGACAGAAGGCATACTCTGTTGCTTTCTTGGCATAAGCTTTAGAAGACTGGTAGCTTCAGCTTGCTATCTTTTTGATCATTCCAGAAGGTCTGAGGTGCCATGTAAGAAGTCCAATTATCTGGAAGCCACCCTGGAGTTACTATTTATATGCACACTGTGCCCAGACTTTCAAGCCAAGGTGCCAGACATGTTAATAATGCCATTTTGGACCCTCCAGACCATCCATCTGCTAGCTGAGTGATCAGGTAATATTGGTAGATGCCGTACTGAGCAGAAAATCATCCTGCTGAGTGAGGTCAGCCCAAATTGTTGACCAAAACAATTGTGAGCTATGGTAGGGTTTTTGCAACAGTTACTGATCATTATCTAACAGTAGATAAGCTGAGAGCTTAATGTGTATCAGGAAAAGAGTTTTTGAGGTAGATAGATTTGGGGTAAGAAAGGAACTAGTGTATATTTAAGGATTTTGGTGGGGGGGGGGTGGAGATGGGGCCAGGTTGTTTGTTTTGAGACAGGGTTTCACTGTGTAGCCCTGGCTGTCCAGGGAACATGCTCTGTAGACCAATCTGTCTTCGAACTTACAGAGATCATCCACCTGTCTTTGAATCCCTAGTGCTGGGGTTAAAGGAGTGTGCCAGCGCTGCCTGGCTAAGGTAGTTTTGTTGTTGTTTTGGTTTTTTTCTTTATGTTCTATATCTGGTGTATAAGTTTTCTTGCCTTTTCTCAGTCTTAAGAAAATGCATGTTACTTATTTTGAATGTATGCCAGAGTAGCATAGATCTGTTTGGAACAAAGAAGGTTCTTATAATACCAATTACTTATCTACATGCCTATATATCTACAACTTATACACACATATATATCTGTGTGTGCTATGGAGACATATATAGTTAAAATATATTTTTAGGTAAATTTAACAAAGTTTGTTTGCTCAGGCAGTGTTTATGGAAAGAGCACTCAGCTCAGTGGTATAGGCAGCAAGCTTTAAAATCTGACTTTTATTTACTTACTTTAAAAAAAGATTTCTTTATTAATTATATATAAGTACACCAAAGCTGTTTTCAGACACACCAGAAGAGGGCATCAGAACTCATTCCAGATGGTTGTGAGCCACCATGTGGTTGCTGGGATTTGAGCTCAGGACCTCTGGAAGAACAGTCAGTGCTCTTAACCACTGAGCCATCTCTCCAGCCATGATTTTTATTTTTAATTAGCAGACAGCATCTTAAGATACTATTGAATCCTATAGCAGGTACTATTGGAGTTTCTAGGATGGTTTTGGAAAGGGACAACCCCATTTTTTTTTTTTTTGTCCCAGTATATATCATTACATGATGGTCACTTAGTTATTGTCTGCCAGAATACCCTCCAACATGAAAACTCACAAGAACAACCCCATTCACTTTTGCCTATGCTGGAGGAATACTCACTACACAGAAGTTTCAAGGGACCAGAAAGAGGATCCCTGTCTCTTGGAATGTAGTTACTTGTTAGCAACAATGAAATACATTTTAATTTTTAAACAGTTTAAATAATTGAGAATTAGTTGTAGTAATGATCAGGTATCCTGGC
This sequence comes from Micromys minutus, assembly GCF_963924665.1. Taxonomy (NCBI): domain Eukaryota; kingdom Metazoa; phylum Chordata; class Mammalia; order Rodentia; family Muridae; genus Micromys; species Micromys minutus. The sequence goes on from NC_137969.1 coordinate 245,588,414, forward strand.
ATAGCATTTGTTAATTAATTAGAAATTACTAAAACTTTACCATTCTGAAATGAGGAGTGGGCCACAGCTCATCCTGTGCCTGCTCATCACTATGCTAATGCCCTAAACTTGTCTCCAGATGCCTTTGCCTTCTGTACCGACTCACTAGCAGAGACAACATTGTCCTTTGCAGTCTGTCCCTTGGGCAAATGTCCTTAGGACTTGAATTAAATGCCTGTCAGAAATTGGCACTGCCATTTTCTTTAGGTGATTGTAACATTTTTCAATCAAGGAAGAGAATGTTGTAAGTTTTAACCTTTGGGAAACATTTTCTTGGGATTAACCAATATGCAGTGGGTAGGTAACACTGCTTTGTTAGGAGTTACAGCACATGCTGGCCATGAAGCTAGTGTAATTACCAGAATTCTTCTTCTCCTTTGAAGCATAATGTGTTTGTGGTGCTGTCAGTGGTGTGGGAGCACTGAGAATAAAGAAGAATGGTGTGGAAATGTGAGGTTGTGTTGGTGTGTGGAAAAGCCATAAAGATATCTTTATATGATATAAATGGTACTTCTGTGCATCTGTTTCTATCTTCTGTCTGTATGTCTATCTATCTATCTATCTATCTATCTATCTATCTATCTATCTATCTACCTACCTACCTATCTACCTATTTACCTACCTATCTATCATCTATCTATCTATCATCTATCTATCTATCTATCTATCTATCTATCTATCTATCTATCTATATATCTATCTATCTATATATCTATTGTCTGTCTCCTATCTCTCTCTCTCTCCTAGCTTCTGTCACCAGGGTCAGAGAGTTCCTTGTTGTAAGTTCTTGATCTCATTGTTAAAAGAATTTAAGAAATGACACGAAATGGGAACTAATGAGCAACTGGTTGAAAAGAGAGCAGGAAACCTGGGATCTTAGTGGTTCCTTGGACAAGGAAAATGATAGTGATAGATACTTTAATGACAGTAGGAGACAGATGAGGGACAAGGTAGGTGCACTGCGAAGTAAAAAACTGGATGCCCACGACATTTGTTCCTTCTGGTTTTTACAGAAGGGTATGATTGTCCTCCTAAGGTGACACAAACCTTGGGCACACGAGTAATGTTCCACACCTGTGTGTCTAGTGCGCAATATTACTTGGCTTAGCGCTGAAGTTGGCAGAGAGTTAATAATCGGTGTGGCACAGTACTGAGGGCAGACATGTTTAAGGAAAGAAGGAATAATAGCCAGCTGGATCCTGTCATCTGTTTGCCTTTTAGTTTTGTGGCAGCTATGCCTGAGATTTTAGGGTCTAGGCCTGGGCTCTGGTAGTCCTAAGGGGCTCAGCCGCTTGGTCCTTAGTGAACAGACCACAGTGGCATCTGATGATAAAGGACACAGAGAGGAGGTTTACTTCATGACTGAATTCAAAAGAGCAAGAAGCTAAGAGGTCCAGTGACCCCAAATCCATCTTCGTGAGACTGACATGAAGTTTGCATTTAAATAAAGATCAAGGAAGCACTCCTGGCCAGAGCTGTGTGACAAGTCCCTCCTCTGGTTGTCCCTGGGGCTTCAAAGGTTCATCTCCCCAGCGGATTTCTGGGGAGAAATCCGATTCTTTGGGGCCCAGTGTTTTAATAGTCTGGTAGTCAAAGCTGCTCTCCTATCTCCACGCAGGCCAGGACAGTAAGTGCGGGCAAGAACCATTAACAGCATTTATTGCCTGAGGCTTACCTTTCAGCCTTGGGCTGGGAACGCAGCACTAACTGTATTGCCACCCACTTGTCCTTCAGCTCTGCTGGCCAGTTTAAAGCCCTTGCCGCTGGCTCACCTTTACCCCTGCAGTTAATTATAAGCAGTATAAGCAACCTATGCTCTTTCTCACTGACTTGGGAGGCTAGTGGTGGTTATTATGAATGGCAATGGAAGGCTTGTGCTGGAACATGAGTTAGAAGTAGCTCGGAGATTTTTCCACGATCGTGCTTGAAATCTACCTTTTAACTCTGTAAAGATTTCCACTGATCATGCATGCTACTTGTATCAGAGGACCCTGATATGTGTGTATATATATATATATATATATATATATATATATATATATATATATGTATATATATATGTATGTATGTATGTATATATGTATATATCATGTATGTATATTCATGATACTCAAATGACTGAGTGGGTGCCTTGGAAGGACATGACTGCAGAGGACAGTTTTGTTTCCTTTCTTCTAGGACCTCTGATTACTATGTTCCTTGTAGCTGAAGCTACCCCACTAGTGGTGCAGGGGGCAGAGCACTGAATGTTTCCAATGCTATAACCCATTCTATAACCTGGATATAGCTGATTGGAATAGGGGTTGTCACATATGACCAAAGACGAACCAGGCCAATTAATGGGTATTCATTTTTACCTTTTCTTATAAACCTGAATTTAGACACATGGGACCACAGTACAACAGAGCTGGTATTAAGATTCAAATGCCAGAATGAATCTGTAAGCTGGCGAGACTCCAAGAGATCCCATGAAAGCCAGTCTTGGAACATGGGGAAGCAGTTGAGTCCAGGATAGGAGAGCAAAGGAATTCGGGAGAGTTGTGTTATCTATAAAGAGGAAGAGTGGGCATTCATGAATGGCCGCTGCTGTGAGCCATCTCTTCCTGCATCCAGAACTGCTTTACGTCTGTACTTGGGTTTCTGTATGTGGCTGTCTGGGATGTTATTATTTCATCAGGAAGAACCTTTATTAACTTGTCTTTTGTTTTGTTTCTTTCACTTGAACTAAGTAGTATCCACCTTGTTACTTTCCTAAAGAAATAACATGTGTAGAACTAGCCAAGTGGGGAGGCATGTACCTTTGATTCCAGCACTTGGAAGGCAGGTGACTCTGAGTTTGAGGTCAGCCTTGTCTACATGGAGAGTTCTACGCCAGCCAGAGTTATGTAGTGAGACCATATAACAACCAAACAGACAGACAAAATATTCATAGATGTATAACTTGATGAATTTGAAACTAAAGTTTACAAGGCATAGATACCCCCTGCCCCAAAGTCATCACCTCTAACTAAGCAGAGTTTGCTAAATACTGAGAGAGCACTTTTAATGAGGTTGGTGAATCATGGAGCTGCCTGCAGTTGGCCATAAATGTTAAAGTGTTCATGGCCTAAGGTCTGAATATTATCTTTCATGCTGCAGACACTCATTACACCCCTCATTTGGTGCATTTCAGAAATGAACAAAATGGAAAATTTTCCCTGCTGTCATTTCTACCCACATTAATATACAACTTGCGTTGAAAATCCATTAAATGCTTTGTAGCTGCTTGAAACTCTAATATGCAGAAGGAAGTTTTGTTTCTTTATTAAGTTTTTATTTTGATTTTTGAAAATTTCACCTAATTTTTCCAATTCCTCCTGTGTCCTCTCTCTTTCCCCCTCAAGCTCATGACCTCTTTGTCTATAATTACTATATTATATTATTATATTTCTCCCTCTCCTTCCCCCTCCCCCCTCCCCCTCTTTCTCTCCCTCTCTCCCTTCCCTTCCTGCTCTCCCTCCCCTCTCCCCTCCCTCTCTCTCCCCCTCCCCCCTTTCCTCCTTCTCACATTCCTCCTCTCTTCCTCTCCCTATCCCTCCTCCCCTCCCCCCTCCCCCCTGAACAGAGTTTAATAGAAAGTGGAAACTTCAGTTGAGGAACTGACTCCTTCAGATTTTCCTGTGGCCATACCTACAAACTTTGTTTTTAAATTGTTAAGTGATGTAAGGAGAGCCTGGCCCTGTTGTGGACAGTACCGTTCCTAGGCAAGTCAGTTATATAAGGCTGGTGGAACAACCCAAGGAACAAAAATCAGTAAGCAGTGTTCTTCCATGGTTTATATTTTAGCTCCTTGGCTTCCTTCCAGGATGAACTGTAATCTGTGAGCCAAATCAACTCTCTCCTCCCCAAGTCATGGTACTTATCATAGCAACAGAAAGTAAAGGGTGACCCTCACCCCATGCACAGACAGATGACTGCTCCGGAAACCTACTCAGCCTTCTTACTGTTGCTATTATAAACGATTAGGATCAGATGACCTTTCAGGGGGCTGTCCCTGTAGAAGACTGATTTTCCCTCTCCCAGCAGCCATTGGCTTTAGCTCTTCATCTCAGAGTGTGGCCATGTGAATTTTCCCCTATGTGAATCAGCATGCTGAATGTTGTCCTCATGTAGATTTTGTTCAGACCAACACATCCAAGGTTCTACAAATAAAACACAACAATACTATTTTTTCTCCAGAAAAACACCTGGGGCATTAGAACATCATTTTGTCTTTTTCCCCCCTAGGAGGTGAGAAAGACCTAGCATTTCTGTGTTCTTTCCCACATTTGTTGGCAATCCAGATTCTCTTCTTGAGAAATATTAACACAGGAAATTTCCATGTGCATGTCACAAACTCATTATTTCCTCAAATAATCTGAATTCAAATCCTAAGATCATATGACTCAGCTATACTATTCTTGAGCATGTATCCAAAGACCTCTATAACCCAAGGTGGAGACACCTGCATATCCAGGCTTATCACCGGAGAAGCCTATTAGTGGTAATGAAAATTTTGTATTGATTTTTCTTTAGTTCCTTCCCATTGGGTTCCACAATGTCTGTACTAGTTTATATTCTGACCAGCGTATATAAAGATTCATCTACCTCCCAATCCTGGACAGCGTTGGTTGATCATTGCCTCGTGATGATTAGCCATTTATTTGGAGGTAAACAGTTTTAATTTGCATTTTTATGATATTGTGTGTGTGTGTGTGTGTGCATGTGCACATGTGCATGTGTTTGTATATATGAGTGCAGGTGCTCAAAAAACCCAGAGGTGTTCCATAGCCTGAAAGCGGAGTTAGAGGTGGTTGTGAGCTGCCCAATATGGGTGCTAAGATTTAAAGTTGGATCTTCTAGAAGAGCAATAGATGCTCTTAACCGCTGAGCCATCTCTCTAGGCCCTTTACTGGACATTTCTAAGATATATTTCTTACCTATTGGTATTTATTCTTCAAAAACTTTTTGAGAACTACATGTACAAAGTTCTTTATGCATCTATATCATTCTTGTCTCTTCAATTCCTCCCGTGTTTTCTCTCCAATAGTCATGACCTCTTCTTTAATTATTATTGTTACACATGTATAAATATGTAAGTATACACACACACACATGTACATACATACATACAACCCACTGAACCCTTTTAGCATTGTTTTCTATGTATCCTGGGATAACCTCCGTATTTCTTCTTTTGAGACCAGTTTCTTTATTTCATTAGCCTACTTATTGATGGTATAGTTGTGTGTGTGTGTGTGTGTGTGTGTGTGTGTGTGTTTAACTTGCTTTTGAGACACAGTCCCGCTGTGGTTGGCTGGAACTCTCATGTAGATCAATTGTCTACATAGTCTACTCTCAGAGTCCCAAAGATCTGCCTGCTTCTGCCTCCCAAGTTCTGGGATTACAGATGTGCACCACCACACACGGCTTTGCACTGGTAATTTTGGCAGTCCATTGAATGTTTCAGACACTGTGCTCTGTCAGCTGTGTGGCTGGCAGAGATTCTCCCACTCTATAAGCTGATTCTTCACTCTGCTGACTGTTTCCTTTGCTACACAGAAGCCATTTTGTTTTGTGAAGTCCAATTTGTGCATTTTGAAGATTATTTCCTGAATTTCTGGAGTCCTTTTTTGAAAAGGCCTAACTCCCGAAGTGCCTTGCTCATATTTTCCCCTATCATTGCTAAAGTTCCAGGCAATATGTGAAGGTTCCAATCCATTTCTATCATTGTACCAGATGAGGAGTACAGGCTGATTTTACTCTTTTACATATGCACATACAAGTTACCCTGGACCATTATCTGAGGACGCCTTTTTTCCAATACATGTTTTTGACACTTTGGTTGAAAATTAAGTGGCTGTCACAGCTCAGACTTACTCTCAAGCAGCCCTGACTTCTTCCCTTTCAACCACATGTTTGCGTTTGTTGCACTATTACAAGTTTTGTTACTGTAGGTCCAATGTGATTCAAGATCAGGGACTGTTGCTGTTAGCATTGTTCTTTCTGCTTAGGATGGCTTTGGTCATCCTAGGTCTTTCATGCTTCTATATGAATCTCATAATAGTTCAGTGAAGAATGTAATCAAATTTTAATACAGATTATGTTGACTTTGGTTTTAGCCACCATGCCTTCCCTGCCAGATAGACTGTGTCACTTTAAACTGTAAACCAGAACAAACCAGTTCTCACTGAAGTTGCTTATTGGTCATAGTGGAAATAAAAACCTGGTAATGTTGACTCACTCCTGCAATCCCACAATTTGGGAAATAGAGGCAGGAAGGTCAGGAGTTCAAGGTCACCCTCAGCTACATAGTGTCTGAGGCCAGCCTGAGCTACAGGAGACCCTGTGTCTTAAGTTACTTTTCACAGTTCCAGAGGGTAGTTGAGTCTGTAACCATTATTGTAGAGAGCATGGCAGCAGGCATTCAAGCATGGTGCTGGAGCAGTAGCTCAGAGATTACATGTTCAGACAACAATTATAAGACAGAGAAAGCGGTTTACTGGGAATAACATGGACTTTGAAATTTCAAAGCCAGTCTACCTGACACACCTCTACAAGGCCACACCTCCCAATCCTTTGCAAACTGTTCCATCAGCTGAAGAACAAGCATTCAAATATATAAGCCTATGGGGGCCATTCCCATGCAAACTACCATGCCCCATCTAAAACAAAATTTTAAAAAGTACAAAAAAGTCTCTTTTTCATCAAGCCATGGACTTAAGAGGACGCAAAGGTAGACAGCGAGGTGACACAAATTGCCTGCTGTTGCTGAAGTTGTCTTCCTGGGAGAGATATAAAATAATATTTTCCCTCTTCTTAGGGTCAAATTCACATTGGAGAATCAACGAGTTCATTGGACTCACTTAAAGACCAATGGGTGAGGCGTTATGAGCAAGAGTGTAGATGGCCTTGCAGAAGCCACACTGAAAAGTCTGCAATAACATGGATGACTGTGAATGGAGACCTAGCCTTAGTCTCTCATAGCCTGTGTACTTCTGGTCCCTGCCTGGGGCAATTGAAATTAGGACAGAACTGTGCACAGCTGATTAGAGGGAGTAGCTGGATCTTTGGGTGAGGGACCATCATGTTCCCATCCCCATCTTTTATGAGGGAAGATCAACAGTCAACAATCCAAGCTGTGACGATCTTTTGTAAGTGGTTATAGATAAACTCATGAGGAAGTGGCACTTTGGCTCTGAGGATAGTCCTATACAACACCTGCATCATAGAAAACTGACAGAGCGGTTATAACTGGATGACACAAACTACTCCTGCAGATCAGTAAGGAAGAGAAGACAATTTGTCAAGATAGCTAGAGCTGAGTTGGAACTTCATAGGAAAGGAAGCCAAGTATAAAATAATCCTGTGAAATAGTCTCAATTTACTTGTAATTGGCAAATTGCAAATTAAAAGAGAACCTCCTACACAATTATCTGAATAGATTAATTAAAAAGGCTGTGATGTCTAATAGAGCCAAGGAAGTATAGAGGTACTGGTGGAAGCCTAAGTTGGCACAGTCATTTGAAAGGAGTTTAGTATGATTTGCTGAGGCTAAAGATAAAGCAAACGTATGAATAGCAATTTCAGACTTAGGTATGCACTCAACTATATTAGCTACTTTTCTAATTCTGTGTGTGGTGGCTTGAATAAAAATGGTTCCCATAGATAGGCTCAAATGGAGTGGCACTGTTAGGAGGCGTGGTGTTGGAGTAGGTGTGGCCTTGTTGGAGGAAGTGTATCACTGGAGGCGGGGCTTTGAGGTCTCAGATGCTCAAGCCTGTACCAGTGACTCACTCTCTTCCTGCCGTCTGCCAATCTGGATATAGAACTCCCAGGTACCACTCCAGCACCATATCTGCCTGCAGGCCACCATGCTTCTTGCCATGACAATAGTGGACTAAACCTCTGAACTGTAAGTCAGGTCCAATTAAATGTTGTCCTTGTAAGAGTTGCCATAGTCTTTCTGCCTACTTGTTCTTTTTCATTGTAGACTTGCATAAGTATTATCAATAACAACCATACCATAGATTCAGTGCTATGTCGTTTTGAAATTGTCTCTACCAAAGAAATCAGTCCATGTATTAGTTATTTTTCTGTTGCTGTGATAAAACACTATTTGACGAATGCAACTTAAGAGAAAACATTGATTTGGGCTTATGGTTCCGGAGTGGTAAGAGCCATCATGGCAGGGAGGTTTGGCACTGAGAGATGAGCATATTGGATGGAATAGAAAGTCGAAGGCTCACTCTTGAAGTGCAAGCACATAGCATTATAAATATAAAATGGTGCATATCTTTAAACCCTCAAAGCCCACCCCAGTGACATATTCCTCTACTAAAGCCACGCCTCCTAAGCTTACCTGGTCAGAGCCACAATTTGGGATCAAGTATTTAAACATCTGAGGCTATGTGGGACATTTTTGTTCCAACCACCTTTTAATTAGCCCCTGGAAAGTTCTCAGGGAAAAGGGCAGAAGACAGCCAGATTCTTTGCCAAAATATTATAGGAATAACCACTAAAGCAGTTGCTGTTAGAGTCTTTTCTTCCTTCTGAAATGTCTTGAGCCAGTCCTCCACAGTGTGCTTTGCCCTCGGCATCACTGCCTTAGGCTACAAAGAATGCTGCTTATAGCATCAACTTTTCATCATCAAAGTTTCAGAGTCTTCCATATTCCACGATGGAATACAGCTCCTGTATTAGTTACTTATTTGCTGCTGTGATGAAATGCTATGAATAAGGTAACTTACTGAAGAAAGAGTTTTTCTAGGTTACTGGATCCAGAGGGAAAAGAGTTCACCACGAGGAGGAAGCAACAAACAGCAGCCATGGAGGTAGATTAGGGGAGCCCTAGAGCTCACATCTTCCATTACATGGAGGTAGATTAGGGGAGCCCTAGAGCTCATATCCTCGATTATAAGAACAAGGCAGAAAGGAGAATGTGGAAGTAGAGCAAAGATGTAAGCTCTCAAGTCTCAGCTCTAATCACATCCTTCCTTTAGCAGAGTTGCACCAGCTAAGCCTCTGTAAACGGAGTCGCCAAGTGGGGACCAACTGATCAAATCCCTGAGCCCGTAAGGGTCATATATCATTCAAATGATGGCGGTGTGTATTGTTTCAAGCTGAATTTTCCTTTCTTGTTTCTCAGCATCCACACACTGAATATCAGCACCCACCCCTCCCCTATTTGTCTCTGTCTCTTGTGGAGAAGCTAGTGACAAAGGTGATACTTAAAAACTAAAAAACTAGAGAAGAATTATTATTTTTTTCCATCTTCAGCCATGGGAGTTTCCCGACAACTCCATCCCAAACTTTGTTTTTAACCAGTAGCAGCTGTTTTCTAAGAAGCATTTCCACAGGATAGGAGTGTGTAATCTTCCTGAAATATTGGTCTTTGAGGAATGATCGCTCAGATCTTGGGGATTACACCTAATATATCCTCAAAGAAATGAAGAACTGAATCCTGCCTGCCATTTTACCATTGATGATGAGCTTCAAGGGCATGCAATAAATTCAACCTGAGCATTGACAGAGGCCAGAGAGGTAATTCGGGGCATTGGTAAGCTCATAAAAATAATTTGGAGAATTCTTCTAAAAATGATGTTGGCCATATGTTCAGACATAGTCTAGTGACTAATAAATTTTCCTTGATCTTCTGTTCTTTTAAGAACTCATTTGTATAAAGAGAGCAAAGAAAGCAATTACCCTCACAGTCAGATTTATAACTGTTGAGAGAGAAGTAGGGAGTTCTGATGGGGGGAGTTCAAGGCTCTTTGTAGTGGTGGCATGTTTTGTTTCTTGACCTGGGTGTGATTACGTGGCATTTGCTTGATTAACCACTGTTCAGTAAGCTGTATTTTTTATGTTTGCACATAGCAGATCTGCTCTATACATAGGGAATAAATATCTTCTTAGCTCCTCAGTGGATGTCAGAAACCACAGATGATGCTGAGCCCTGCACACATCTTTTTTTCATGGTAAAATTCAATCTATAAATTAAGCACAACATTAGCAATATCAATCTCTTATAACACAGAGAGTTTTTACAATATACCATGGTAAAAGTAATGAGGATGTAGTTTTTCTCTTTTTAGAGAGAATCAAATTTGTATGTGTGTGTGTATGTGTGTGTGTGTGTGTGTGTGTGAGTGTGTGTTTGCCTGCACATATAGATGTGCACTGTGTGTGCACTATTGTGAAGGCCAGAAGAGGATGTTAGTTTTCTTGGAACTAGACTTATGTATAGTTTGTGAGCTGCCATGTAGGTTTCGGGAACCAAATCTGGGTCCTCTGCGAGAGCAGTCAGTGCTCTTAACTGCTGAGCCATCTCTCCAGCCCCTGTAGTGTGTTTGAACCACAGCTGATGCACGTAATTAAAGCTGCAGAGAAGCAAAGCCACAGATCAGAGGGAGGACTGTGCTTTGCTGTCTTTCCCAGTATTAATGGCTTTAAGGGAGATCCAGAAACAAGACTTCAATTTGTCTTATAATTATCTGTCTTAAGGAGATATAATGTTGAATGTTCCTTTAAGCCCCTGGAAAATATTTTTGACTTATTAGATTCAGCTTTATGAAGATTAAGGAGTGATGGTTTTCTTGACATATGGTTGTTTTTCTCAAAAAAGCATGTATAAACCAGACCCAGAAGGACAACCATTGAATATTTGCTCTCTTCAGAGGTGCCTAGCACCAACTCTTTTATTCCCCTTACACCTTTATTTAAAAAGAGAGAGAGAGATACATGTACAGATTTTTAGAAGCATTTTGGCATAAAACTAAATAAATATATTTTTGTTAGTACTTGATTTTTTTTAAAGGTTTGATAGTATGAATTGAAATCTTACTAGTTACCATAAGCATAAAGTATATGTAAAACAAAACGTAACATGGAACTAGTCAAAGTTTTCTTGATGTGTATAGATTAAACATAAATGATTTTTAAATACCAAAAATTCCCACAAGGCTATCTTCTTAGCTCTTGAGTTATTAATGATTTAAGGTCTAGGTGTACCCTACTCTGCGTGGGTGCTATACACTTGTTTTTTTTTTTTTTTCTAAGAAGGACTGAGGCTTCCACTTTTTGGCCTTCCTTTTTTTTTTGAGCTTCATATGATCTGTGAGTTGTTTCTTGGATATTCAGAGATTTCTGGGGCCAGTATCCAATTATCAGTGACTGCATATTATATCTGTTTTTTCGTGATTGGGTTACCTCACTCAGAATGATATTCTCTAGATACATCCATTTTCCTAGGAATTTCATAAAGTCATTGTTTCTAGTAGCTGAGTAGTACTCTATTGTGTAAATATACGACAATTTTTGTATCCATTCATCTACTGAAGGACATCTGGGTTCTTTCCAGCTTCTGGCTATTATAGATAAGGCTGCTATGAACATGGTAGCACCAACTCTTAAGACATGAGTACGTATCCTGGAGCAGCTGCAGAAACCAAGAGTGTTCAAAGAGAGCATCACTGGGGGAAGGTGGCTGTGGGGGCACCAGGGAGGGGTCTGGCAGGGTATATGTGACCTGACCAGGGAGAGTGTGATCTGACCAGGGAAAGTGGGAAAGGGGGGCTGTAGTAAGGGAGGGGAGATAAGGACAGAGGAGGAAGGTAGGTAAAATAACTGTAAGGGTTTTCAAAAAAGCCACAGGGAATTATACTACTAACTATGTGTCTTAAAAAGTGGACAATACATAGAAGTCTGTGCATCAACAGCTAGTTTAAATGAAATTTTCTCACCAAAGATCAGCTAACAAAGCCCCCAATATCAGGCATGAGAAATCCTCTTTTGAGTTGTCCAGGAGACTTCCCAAATTGTACAGACTATTGTCTTTGCTCTTGGCTGCTCCTCAGAGGTACAAGGTAATTCTCTATGGTTAAAGGCACCACGTACTTCAGACACAGGGCCTAAAGGGCCATGAGCTTGGATAGACCTGTATGTCTCCTCCATTAGCTTTCATGGTACCAAAAGATGCCATGTAAGTTTTCAAAGGTAAAAAGCAACCAACAGTCCTTCCAGCTGTGACACCTATGGACCCAAACAATGTGGCAGTGTGGCACAATAGCCCTGATGGTGAAGTAGTGGCACACATAGCTTGGTGGTGACCTACGGCTTTCTAACTGGAGTTAAGACCTGCCCAACAAGAGGGAAAGCATGCTTTGTACTAGAAACCTAACTAACTACCCATGACTAGTTAAAGTCATAGATCTTCAGGGGGAACCCACAACCATTACTCTACCAAGTTACATAATTCTCAACTACATTCTCAGTATTTGTCCTTGTGCTCACAGACAAGTGTAGTCCTCACTCCTCCCCAAGGAAACTTCTTGCAGCAGATGGGAGACCCTTATAGAAAGCTACAGCCAATCAAAATGCAGTGGTAGAGCCCAGTCCCAGTGGCTATGAACAAGGCTCAGGGAACATTGCAGGAGAGTTTGCTGCAAGACTGTCTCCTAGTAATGCTAGAACCTATACTAATAAAGTCTGATCAATATGCCTGCCTAAATGAGCTGAACAAGGACTTGCTAAAGGGACCAGGAAAAGACCTTGTGGTCTCAACCGTACACAAAAGCCTACAGGCAACTGGGAATGCTGAAAATGGGAGAAACGTTCTCCCCTGGGGAAGGGTACACCAACTGGTTTTCCAACACCAAATAGTTACCCCTGAAACCATACAAACAAATAACATTATTATAGACTGAGCAGATTATATTTAGAAATATATGTGTATAATGTGTATATTCATAGATGCATAACAGCAAATATTTAAAGAGATCATGGTTAGAAATTTGAAAGAGAGCAGGGGATGGATATATGGGAGGGTGTGGATGGATGGGGAAAATGTAATTATATTATAAACTCAAAAATAAAAAAATTTAAATAAAACATTTAAAATATAGAAAAAAATAAGCAAAGAGAAACTACAAGAATTAAAAAAAGTGGCTCTATGTGATTCCGCTGCATAACAAGGAGATATGGGTGTGGAGATTAACATCTGAAAATGTAAACAGTTGTCATGGGAAACTTTGAAAATGGGAGATTAAAATATCTTGTATTCTTTGAGAAAAAGAAAGAAATATATATCATTTTGTGGTTAATACCCGTGTCTAGAAACGGTCTTCACGGAGTGGGAAGCATGACCTGTAATACACAGTAGGGTCGACTGTGTCTTCAGTGAATCTAAGACAGTCATTAAACAAGACTGTTCTTGCCTTTAATACCTTCCATTATTATTTTAGTGAAAAAATTTTGTAGTTTCCCATAGTTCACATAGGAAATAGAACTTCCTTTCTTTCTCCTTCCTGTCGTTTTTCTTCCATAAAAAAAAAAAAGCCCACTTATTTATTTATTTATTTTTCCCACTTTATTTATTTATTTTTTCAAATAAATTTTTTAAGGTTGTAATTAAGTATTTGTGGGTACATATACATACACATATGTATATATGTAACAATAATATAGGAAAAGAGGCTATTAATTTGAGGGGATAGAAAAGAGACTATGAGGGGCTGTAGGGAGGAAAGGGGGATGTGATACAGTTCTATTTTAATTAAAACATATTCTTATTTATTTATTTATTTGTTTATTTATTTATTATGTGCATGGTTGCTCACAAGTGGTCATTCCACTCAGCATATCATATATGCAACAATAAAATACCAATGATTTCTGCTGTTACAAAGAACTTACAGTGAGCCATGTGCTCCTCCAAAAACTTTACAGGAGTTAACAAGTTTGGAACATAAACATATAAATGGGCTCAGGAGACCATTTCAGGATGGAGAAGATGACAGCAAGATGAACTAAATGTACTTATCTAATTTACCAGCTCTTGTGTCTGTGGCAGTGTGGGGCAGATGCTTACAACGGTTTCACCAGGCTAATCACCTATGGGTTGAATGTCAAATCACCATGAAGCATCTAGGATTTTCTTGAGTTTCATATTGTATAAACACTGGGGAGCTTTGGGGGAGAGAGGTCACTTGCAGCTACAGTAACCAGGAAGTTTTGCACCTGAGAAGGAAAACTTCCCTTTGAACAACAGCTATGGTTTGCTAGGCAATTGGTCAAAGGGTTGCTGCATGTGTCCACTGACACAGGGTAGGAATGAGTGTGAAACGGGAGGGTGGGTGTTAGGGTTAACAGGGGAATGCACTTCAGACAGAAGCAAGTTGCTCAGGGAAATGTTATTTGAGAATGAAAAACCCTCAAGTGAAACGTTTTAGAACAGAATGGTGGAAGGTCCCAAGGGACTGAAATGGAAATGCTATGGGCTTGGGCACTACTCACGACAGATTGACTAATTCTGCAGTTTTTCTCTTCTTACTGTTTTCCTCTTTTACTGTTTTTGAAGTGGAAAAAGAACCCAATTTATTATACATCTACTACATGCCTATCAGCACGCTAAGCACTTTATATGTGAGTTTAATTTATTTCTTATGTCACAACTTTTGTGATAATGCTATTAGTAGCCCACTTTAAAGACTTAAAAGGTTTAGTGTTTAAATTGGTTTTTTTTATTATTATGGAAATGAAATTCATGACAAGTTGAGTTATCATTAGGGCAATAATTGGGGAATTTTTTTTTTGCAAACATTCTGTATGCAACTTGTGTGTGTGTGTTGTACACATGTATATTGTGCATGTTTGTGAGAGTGTACATGTGTGTATACATTCACATAGCAGCCAGGGCTAACTTCAGTTGTGGCTCCTCAGGAGATGTCGCAGTTTAGCCCGAGCTTGCTAATCAAGTCTCCTCCTGCCCAGTGTTCAGACTGCAGGTGTGTATCACCGCGCTCGGGGACCTGGCTTAGATAACTAAATATGGTATGACGTGGCAGACCTGTGCTATATATGTAGCCTAGGCAGAGAATTTGGGGCATTGAAACAAAGGAGATATTGCTCTGGAACAAATTGATCAGAGAAGGACTCATGGCTTAAGTAGAGGTTGAGTAGAGATAGGTAGAGATGTTCAGGGCAGGTGTAGGGACGGGATTGACAGTATAGAGACCCAGCAATGAGGAAGGCACAAGAACAAATGTGAATGTATAGATAAGGTTCCATAGACTTTGGCACATATAGCTCTTGAATGATTAAACGGTGCTGGGAGCATCGAGAAGACTCAACTGAATCATATTGCCTAATAACTAAATTCCATTTTTCTGGTTGGGTACAGTCAACACTCAGAAAGCAGTGATAGGCAGATGTCTGTGAGTTCAAGGCCAGCCAGGGCTACACAGTGAGACCATGTTTAAAAATCAAATCAATTTATTTAATTTTTTTTGCAGTTCTGGGGATAAGATCCAGGGCCTCCCAGGTGCATTCTCAGGCTTAATTCTATGCCCTCCCCCCCCCGCCCGCATTTCATGACTCGTGACTGTATTTATGACAGTCTCTGGTTAACGCTCTCCTTGGATGGTTACTATACCTAGTTTGGACCAGGCTATGTAGAGAGCCAGGTGGAGACAAAGAGATGAAGCAGAAAGTGCTAGAGAAAGTGAACACCGAAGAATAGAAGGAAAGAGAAGAAAAGGGAACAAAAGGCCTCACAAAAGAGACATCTGAACCCAGATTTCGTAAGCTAATTCAGTGCTGAGGACTGGAGCAAAGAAAACAAGACCGAACACCCCAAGAAAATGTGAATTCCCTACAAATGAAATTAGCGGCTGAAAACTTATTTTAAGAACCGAAACAATCAGTAAAAGACCAGAAGCAGAATCTAAGCCTCTCAGATCGGCAGAAGGAAAGGGACATCGTGTACGAGTTCTGTATATTAAAAGCACAATTATAGGATAAGGGAGAAAAATGAAGAAGTAAAAAAGACTCTGCAAGACCAGAAGGTGAACATAAGCTAAGGGTATCTGAAGAAGCACAAAAAAGAGTCGACCTGTTACTGAAGGAGATTATGGGTCTAAACTCAAGCCTCAACCGTGTTGCTGATGGAGAGATAAAACTTAAAACCACACAGAGTCACTGAAAACAGAGATGAAAATGACACACAAAGCACTGTTCAAAGCACTGACCCCGAAAGGCTGCGGCGTCACACAACATAGAAGTCGGGGCACGGCTGTTTGAAAGGAAGAATGAAGATGCAGCCGATTAACAAGAGAAGCCACCAGGAGCTTGTAACGATTAGACATGTTTCCACGTAATATAATCCTTAATTTACAAACGTGTTCTCACATGTTGTTATCTGTAGATGACAAGATGAGCAGAATCATGAGGGGAAATGAATCAAAACCACAATCGAATCGGGATAAACAGGTAAGTGTGCCAAAAACTAGCAGAGGCCAGAGCGAAGCTCAGTGGTCAGGATGCTCACTGCTCACTTAGAGGAGCCATCTGGTCCCTGCTCTAGCTCCAGGGTATCTGACACCCTGTTCTGTCCTTCTCAGGCATGTGTGCATACACACAAACACACATACATACACACACATACATACACACATACACACAAACACACATACATACACACACATACATACACACATACACAAACACATACACACACATACACATACACACATACACACGAATATACACATACACGCATACACACACATACACATACACACACATACATACACACACACATACACATACACATACATACACACATACACACACGCATACACATACACACATACACACATACACACATACACACACGCATACACATACACGCATACACACACATATACACACATGCACATACACACATACACAAACACATACACACACATACATACACACACATACACATACACATACATACACATATACACACACGCATACACATACACGCATACACACACATACATACACACACACATACACATACACACACACACATACACACATACACACACATACACATACACGCATACACACACATATACACACATACACACATACACACACACATACACATACACACATACACACGAATATACACATACATACACACACATACACACACACACATACACATACACATACATACACACATACACACACGCATACACATACACGCATACACACACATATACACACATGCACATACACACATACACAAACACATACACACACATACACACACATGCATACACACACACATAGTCAAAAGATAAGATAAATCCATAAAAAGCTAGAAAAGAGCCAGAAGATGTCTATTTAAAATCAGCGGGGCTGGATTTGTGTCTGCATTTGACACAGGCTAGCATTGGGCAACTCCTGGGTTCAGTTTCTAGGACCACAGCAAACAAACAAGCAAACACCCCAAACCAAAACTGTTATTTACTTATCTCTTTGCTTGTTTATTTTATATTTTATTTTATTTTGGTTTTCCTAGAGAAGGTCTTTCTGTGTAGCCCTAGCTATCTGGAACTCAAGCCGTCCACCAGGCTGGCCCCTAACTCACAGGAGATCCTCATAGTTGTACCAGTCAAGTTCAGGGACTGAAGGCCTGCACCACTTTTCGGAGGCATGGACCAGCCTCTTGGAGCCGGTGTTCTGAACAATGCTTGCTTTACGTATCTTTTCACCCCTTTATTTTCGCTGAGTCTGTGTGGTTTTAAGTTTTATCTCTTTTAATCAGCAACGAGGTGGAAGCCTGTTTGCATTTACTCTCTCTCCTCTCTCCCTCTCCCTCTCCTTCTATTTTAAGAGAAAATCAGAGCATTAATTGGAAAATGATTTGTAAACAAATGGCGGTTTTACCTGAGACGCATAATGCTAAGACAACACTGATGGGTAAACATGTAGCACTTATTATGAGTCATTAACAACTGTCCAGTTTAGCTGGAGACATAGAAATGGATAAGGGGAGGGAGCTCCTCCTGCTTCCAACAGCGAGAACTGCAGTTGTTCAGACAGTGGTTCTCAACCTCTGGGTCAAGGCCCCTCTGAGTTTGCCCATCAGATTTTGCCCATCAGATATTTACATCATGGTTCACGACCGTAGCAGGGTCACAGCCAGGAAGAAGCAATGAAATATTTTTAAGGTTAGGGGTCACCATAGCCTAAGGAACTATATTAAAGGGCTGCAGCATTAGGGAGCTTGAGAACCACTGTACTAAGCTGACCTGTGTTTTTGATGGTCCAGGACTGAGGGGACAGTTGGCTTTTTAATGCTATACAGGGACAGTTACAGGCTCGTCCTACCCTTAGCCATCAAAGAACAGATCATCCTAATTTAAAGATTAGACAAAGAAAGAAAAGAACCCATTCCTTTTTGCTCTGACAACTATCACCTGAATGCTGTGACTGGACGAGAAAATGACTAACCGGGGACACACTTTTCATGACAGGTGCAAAAATTCCAGGAAACAATTATCAAGTCAGTTCAGAAGTATTCAAGAAAGATAGGATCAAGTCTATCCCGGGAATGTGGCAATCCTTTAGAAATCTATTAATATAATAGATCTCATCAACAGATAGAAGGCATTATGGCTTACTTCACAGATGATTTACTAAATTCAGTACAAGTTGGGGGTGCGCCTGTAGATGCAGATATATGGGAGGCTGAGGCAGGAGGATGGTTTGAGCTGAGATGCTGAAGGCTAGTATGTTCAGTTCAGCAGCATCTCAGCTCAACAAACACAAACACAAAACCGACTCCACACAGACATCTGTTTCCCTTCTCCACAGAGCAGAAGCTGTTACTTCTGCCCCGGTGGTAAGAGAAAGCACCAAAGCTCACTGGCTGTTCCTAGATTCACCAGAGGTTTGAGGCCGGAGAACGCACTGCTGTTTCAGTTTTTCAGGGTCGCTGCTAAGAAATGCCAGACACTGGAGTGCTTAATAACCACAGCACAAGGAAGCCGTACTTCTTCAAAGGCTTTGTGGAAGCAATTTGCTGGTGTAGTGCTTGTCTCCAGGATGTCCAGGTATTCTCATAATCTCTGTCCCCATCCTCACAGGATCACCCTTCTGGTTCACATGGGCCTTACAAACTTTCCAACCCATGATGGCCCTAACTTGATTACATCTGAGAAGACTCAAATTTTCAAATGTGGTCATATGGTGATATTCTGGGTGAACATGTCCTTGGTGGAGTAAGACTCAATAAGTTTCAACACACACACACACACACACACACACACACACACACACACACTCACTACAAACAAAGCAATACACAAACCCTGGATGAACAGGTGAGCACAGACTCACTCTACTGAATCACAATGCATGAAACACCTTCATGATTATAGATGAGCTGTTGCAGCAGAGGGCAGACTACCTGGATAAGCGAAAACGCGTGGCAGGTGCAGGCTTGGAGAGGCTCGCTTTCATATGCTTTCACCTCTAGAGCAGTGGTTCTTGATCTGTGGATCAAGACCCCGTGTGGGGGTTACAGATCAGATATCCTGTATATTAGATGGTTTCGTTATGATTCGTGATAAAAGTATAGTTATGAAGTAGCAACATAACATTACAGTTGGGGTCACCACAACATGAGGAACTGTATTAAAGCATCACAACATTAGGAAGGTTGAGAAACACTGGGTTAGGGGCTCCAAGAGATTCTCATGGTGAGGGGCTAAGAAAAGCATTCTGCTTCTGGCAGGGAGTAAGAAGATCAAAGACTTTAGGATCCAACCAGAGCTATATATTCTCCACAGGGAAGGCTTTTCTCAGAACAGCTTCATTCAATCCTTGCTCAAGCTTGGGACAGAGAGTTGGAACTCACATCAGACTTTCTGCCTCACATAATGGTTGTGTAAGGGTGGAGTGAGAGCTAAGAAATTCTTCTGTAGGTTACAGTAAAAAGGGATTTGAGCATGGTACTATAGATTACTTCTCCCATGTAAAACCTAACTGCCATGTCAACAGGGCTCCAGTATATTTACTGGCTTATAAGTAAGAGAGGCAAGACAGTATGTAAAGAATTTCTAGGGGAACTTAGGTAACAAGGGAGACAAGGAATAAAACTAGAGGAAACGGAAGTCTGACACACACAGCTTCAGTTAGCAGGAAATACAGCCTAACTTCTAAGTAAACAAACCCTCGAGCTAAATGCTATTTTATTACCCAATACATTTAGTCGGGCACTCAACAAAAATTTACAAGGCATGTATAGTAGTCAGAACTAGTAGGTTACTCTTACTCTCTGAGGCAATTAGCTCAAAGAGTCTTTCATTTATTTTGGAGTCTGGAGTTTTCTGTCCGAGGTTGAGCATCCCATTGACTTGGGCCTTTGGTGAGGGTCCTGGTTAGCAATGGAAGGAAGCACTTGTCAGGGTAAATTGTTTACTTATGAGCCATGAAGGAGAAAGACCACAAAACGAGATTCCATGCTCCCTTTTGTGGACATACCCTCAGTGACCTAAGATCCACCCTTAAGGTCCTCCTTCTAAAGGTCAAAGACATGTCCCAGGAGAGTTACCCCGGGGATGACGACATTAGTGCACAGATCTCTAGAGGGGACGGCTAGCATTTGAAGCATGTTGGCATGCTGAAAGGAAAGACATCACACAAGCTGAAAGGCAAAGCAAGCACTGGAAGCAAACACAGACGCGGCAGGTTAGGATGGCAAGACATAATGATGATTTGATTTCAAATGGGCATGATCATTGTGCTAAGGGATCTGCTAGAAAAGTGGACAACAGGAAGAACAAACGGGTATTATGAGCAGAGCAGGAACCTCCATCTAAAGAAAATTCTAGAATTAAAAAGCCTCTTATGGTAGAAATGAACAAAGTCTTACTGAGCCATCTCTAGAATGCTACAACACAGACCGAAGATTTAAACTATGGATTCTGGTTAATGTGTGATCACCATTGGTTCAGTTGCAAAAAATGCAGTGTGTTAGCAATAAAGTCTCTCTGTGTGTGGACTCATGTCTGAGTGTGTGTCTGTGTGTGCATCTGTGCATGAAGTGTGTGTGTGTGTGTGTGTGTGTGTGTGTCTGCATGTGAGATACATGCGTTTCTGTGCATGAGTGTGCATGGACATGTGCTAATGCATGTGTAGGGACACAAAAAGTGCATATGGAGACTCTCCAGTCTATCTTCTCAGTAACTTCTTTATTAAAAATAACTTTCCATCATTAAAGGTCCATGGCTAAGTAGAAGAAACACTTCCCCAGCATACTATAAAAATGTCCTCAAAACCCAGCAAAGGTAGTATCGAATATTGGAAGAATAACTCGTAAGATTTGGAGTAGGGAAAAGATGTCAAAGTGAATTTATTCTATAGTATTCTGAAGTTTCTGTCCAATGTAGTGAAATTAAACTATGGACCTAACAAGGAAGAGTGAAATAGATTCTCTCATTATTCCTAGATGTTAAGTTTGTCAATGTGGAACATCTTAGAAAAATCTAACAGATACTAGAACTTGTAAGAAAGGATGTCAGTCTAAGGTTAAAAATTTAAAAAAATATGCTCTACATATCAATAAAAATGAATTATAGAGCCAGATGTAGTGTCTGTGAACCCAAGACACAGGAAGTTGAGGCAGGAGGATTGCCAAGAGTTCCAGGCCAGCTTAGACACAGAGGGTTTTAGGTCACCTTGGCTTACCTGGTGAGATCCATCCCAAATAAATCAAAATAGAAAATAAGAAAATGTACCATGAAGCATCATTGCATTCACAGTATAAATAAAATAGACAAACTGATTAATAAGTAACCTACAAATGGTCTGCAATGGAAACATCTACAACAAATGATTAAAAAGCTAGATACAGAGAAAGAAAAATCATATTCAATGATGGTAACATTCAAGACATCAGCTATATCTAAATTACTTTATATGCTAAACTAAATAGTAAAACTTTCAAGTTTTCCCATGTCACTTGGTAAGTTCATTGTAAAGTCAATCTGCCTTACAAATATTTTAATTATAAAGCTGGTTATTAAGATGCTATGGCAATGTGTCTGGTTGTATGGGCCTGGAGTCTGTGTACTTGGGTTGCTGGGGCTGGATCATTACATATTTAAGGCCAGTCTGCTCTGAAGTGTAGTTAGGGCTGGAACACTCCATTAGAGAAGACTAATTTTCCCTTTACCAATGGTCATCAACTGCAAATACTTTTTTGGAGAGAGGTCAGACCTCATGCCCACATCCCCTTCATGGGACCCTGTCTGGATTGACCCTGTGCAGCCCCATGCATGCTGTCATGATCTCTTGTGAGTCATACGTGTATCAGTCCTGATATGTCTGGAAGATACTTTCCTTGGAGTTGTCCTTCACCTCTGGCTCCTTCCACCTCTTCTTCCACACAGATCCCTGAGCCTTAAGGGAAGGGTTTGATAGAGACGTTTTATTTATGGTTGAATATTCCTAAATCTCTCATTCTCTACACAGTGTCCAGTTATAGGTCACTGATTTAGGGATGAGTGAAGCCCTAATCTATGGGTACAGCAGGATGTCATTAGGAGTCATTTTATTGTCATGTTCCTTTAGCAGAACAAACTAGTATTAGGTTTTACTCTAGGCCCACACCATAACAAGTCTCAGGTTCTTGGTTATTGTAGTAGTGTCAGGTATGGATTTTGTCTCACAGAGGGAGCCTTAAATCCATTCAGAGACTGGTTGGTTGCTACCGTAGCATGATGCCACTATTGCACCTGTATATCCTGCAGGCAGGTTGCTGCTGAAGGTTTCAGAGTTTGTACCTGGGTGATAGTATGATTTTCTTTCTTTTCTGGTTCTATGCAGAGTATGTCTCAGTGCCATGGTGGTGAAGCTGCTAGTCTAGCACTAGCTTGAATTGAGAAGTTTAAATTCATAGAAAATCAAGCAAGCAAGCAAACAAACAAAAAAGAAATGGGATGTACAAGAATTCCCATAAGTCCCCTGCCCCTATGCAGCTACACCCTAAGACAAAATATATTTAATGAAAATCAAGCCTGGGCACATTGAATTCAAACAGAAGAAAACCAAAACCCCAAGCATGGGGCCACAGATGATTCCGTGTTCTACATCAGCCTGGGCTGCCTAGAAAGACTGAAGACCCCCCCCCCAAAATACCCCACTAACTTCTGGACTCAAGACATCCTACTGCCTCAGCTTTGGAACTATAGGTGTGCACCAAACCCTATATCCTGTTTCTTTATGTGTTAAATAAGTTTAAATTTTATCCTAGATATTGTGACTCTCATGTTGTGGAGAGTCTGTGTCTTAGTTAGGGTTTCTATTCCTGCACAAAATATCATGACCAAGAAGCAAGTTGGGGAGGAAAGGGTTTATTCAGCTTACATTTCCACATGGCTGTTCATCACTAGAGGAAGTCAGAACTGGAACTCAAGCAGGTCAGGAAGCAGGAGTTGATGCAGAGGCCATGGAGGGATGTCACTTACTGGCTTGCTTCCCCTGGCTTGCTCAGCTTGCTTTCTTATAGAACCCAGGTCTACCAGCCCAGGGATGGCACCACCCACAGTGGGCTGGGCCCTCCCCCCTTGATCACTAGTTGAGAAAATACCTTACAGCTGGATCTCATGGAGGAATTTCCTCAACTGAGGCTTCTTTCTCTGTGATAACTCCAGCTTGTGTCAAGTTCACACAAAACCAGCCAGTATAGTCTGTGTTCTATTATATTCTGACTATGAACTTGACTCCCCTCCAGCAAATACTCCCAGGTCCATCCATGTTCTCTTCCACCCGAATCCATATCCTCCTTCTCTTACTAGAAAACAAACAGGCATCTAAAAATATAACAAAATTAAAATAAAAGTTGAATTGGACGAAACAAAGAAGCTGAAGGAAAAATATCAAAGAACAGGGAGTGTTGACTTTTTAAAAAAGCGTTTGTTTAATGAGTTAGATAAAAACCAACTCTTGGGGGGATTTGTTTAAAACAGAAATATTTGCTTAGGTCTTTTAGTCCTAGTTTGGTAATTGTTGCTTGTGTGTAGCCCTGCATGTGTGTGGTTCAGAAATCAGTGAGAGATTTGGATAGACACAGATAGTTTGTACATCTTTTGCTTTGGTTCCTTCTGATAATTCTTCCCTCACTGCCCACGAGCTACGGTTCCTTTAAACTACTTATTTTGCTATTTCTGGCAAGAAATGCTTTGGCCACACTAGTGGAGTCTTCAGCCCCAGCAAGGGAAACTCATCTGGGTCATTTCTCTCTTCCAAGTGTTGATGCCTCTTGAGAATCTCTCCAATACTTTCAGCGAGTGTTTTGGTCTTTTATCCAGGGTTTATAATTACTGTCTGTGGGAAGATAAGTCTGACAGAGTCATTTATTTGTCCATAATGGAAATGGAACCTGGAAGGAGTCTAAATTGGTACAGTCACTTCAGTGAGGGACTTGACAATGACTTGTGAAAATTGAACTTGCCCTCAAGGACTATTATCTGTGGACATAAGGACATATGTCAGGATGGTCACTGAACTTTGTGTTTTGCAAAAGAAAAAAAATATTGCAAATAACTTAAAATCCCAACAACAAAATCATGAGTAAATTAATTGTGGGGTATTTTTATGAATGAATAAACAGGCTTGGGGGCAGGCTTAGTGGGTAAAGTACTCGCATCCAAGTGTTAAGAACCTGACGTAAAATCGTCAGAACTTGCCAGGCAGTGGTGGTGAAACCTTTAATCAGCACTTGGAAGGCAGAGGCAGGCAGATCTCAGAGTGTGAAGCCAGCCTGGTCTACAGAACAAGTTTCTGGACATTCAGGACTACACAGAGAAGCCTGTCTTTAAAAACAAGACAAAACAAAACCAAGTAAAACAAGAGTAACCAGAACTCACGTAAAGCTCGGTGTGGTAGCCTGTAATCCTCTGGTGAGACCTGAGGCGGGAGGCAGAGAACACTTGCAAACTTGGTAGCCAGATGGCTTGACATAGCAGACATGAACAATGAGAGAACTTACCTCAAGCAAGGTAGGAGAAGAGGACACTCGGACCAGCCCTCGCCGTGTGTATCCGTGTCACCCACATACAAAGAATGAATAAACCAGTGTTTAATTGACATGATTAACTAAAAGTGCCATTGTAAGCAGAGAATTCTATAAATATATCTATATGCATATATGTGTATAGATAAATCACACACACACACACACACACACACACACACACATATATATATATATATATATATATATATACTTTGATAATTATATAAGCTTAAAATGTGGTAACTAGGTTCTAGGTACGTAGCTCATTTGGTAAAGTATTTGTCTAACCTGCATGAAGCCCTGGGCTTGATTCCAAGCACCACAAAAACCAAGCGTAGTAGAGCATGCTTAAAATCCTAACATCAGGGAGGCGGAGGCTGGGGTCTCAGAAGCTCAAGGTCATCCTTGGCCACTTTATGAGTTAGAATCCAAGCTGAGATGCATGAAAGTGTCTGGAAATAAAAATCTGTCTACCCATCATCTACCTACATGCCTAATTATCTACCCATCTATGAGATAGGGCTGGGGGATATAGTTCAGTGGTAGAGTGCTTGCCTTGTATGCACTATGCAGACACAAGAATACATATTTCAAAGATAAAACCCCAATTGTATGTGCATAGGTGTTTTGCCTGCACGTCTGTCTGTGTACCACAGGCACACAGTGCCTGTGAATGCCGGAAGGTGGGTTATCTGGAACTGAAGCTACAGGAGGTTGTGAGAAGAGCATCAGTTTCTTTTATCCACTAAGCCATCGCTCCAGGCCCAAAATATATATTTTTGTGGATCTAGGTACAGAAGAATGTTTAAAACAAAGGTTGTATTTTAACTGTATGTATATGTGGAGAGGGAGTTGTGTATTCGTATGCAGGTGCCCATAAAGGTCTGGGACATAAGCTCCCCCTAGAGCAACAGATGGTTGTGAGCCACCTGAAGTGGGTGCTGGGAACCAAACTTGGGTCTTCTGGAATGTCAGTACAGATCTTAACTGCTGAGCAATCTCTTTAGCCCTATGCTGATTTTATAAGGGGTTCTACTATTCATAAAGTATTTTATTTTATCTCTAGAATATAAATTATACCGTACCCAATTAAGATCTGATGTCACAACAATGCAGCTAGTAGGCAGCAGTGCACAGTGCGTTAGAATGGTTACTCCAGACTTTCCAGGGCAGAGCACTTCTCTCTACGCTAGATATTCACTTACCTAGAACAAATGGAAGCTCTTATAACTACAGGCAGGGCCTAGGAAGCAAAGACCTTTTATGTGGCAAAGAGAGGAGGCACAGTTTCTGCAATGGACAAAAACATATCCAGAAAGGTTAGGGGCAGGTAAGGGGGAAAGGCAGGAGAGAAGACAAGGAAGAGTGTGTCTCCCTGAAGGAGTGAGTCGGAGCTTGTGCTGGCATGGAGCTGGGTGTGGAGATTGTCCAGGCTGTTGAATTGACGAGAACTGCTGGGGACGGACCAGGGGCCTGTGATCTTTCTTAGCAATACTGGCAACAACAACCATTGTTCACGTGTGCCTGGCTGCTCTGGACTCTCACAAGTGTACTCCTTTAATCCTGACAGCGACTTTTGATATGACTATCATGCCACTGCTTTTTTTTTTTTTTTTTTTTTTTAAGATGAGGAAATAAAAACATAGGAGAGTGAAAGGTCTTGAGTAGGAGCAGGTCTGAAACCCAGATCTGGATTCACCCAGGTCGACATGACCTTAACAGCGGCAGGTTCTTAGTGTGGAGATATATGTTCAGTGACAGAGCAACACCATCCGGCAGGGGATGGGGGAATAGTATCCAAGGTGTATTTGCTCCTGTGTTCTCTGTTTGTCCAAGCTGTTTTCTTCCTTTCAAGTCCCAATTACCGCTTTCTTTATTAATGCCTCAAATGTCCCAGAGATTTTGGAACAGATCCTTGAGTTTTCCTCCAATCACACAAAATGTGTGTCGTTTTTCTCAGAAATGTTCACCATATTATTATTTTTGCTCAGAACCACTTCCGTGTATTTTGATTTCATTTACTCAGGGTGAACTTGTTTCACCGTCATTCTTCACAGAATCATTTATCTTTGCCCGAAACAGGGCTGTGATCTTGGGAGTGAACAATGGTAGAATATGGTAGTCTGGGCAGGTAGCTCAAGCTGCCTACCAAGAATGCAGTCACCGGGCATCCTCAAGAGCCACATCACTCCCTGTTAGCTGCTCAGCTTCTTGGCAGTACTTGCACCATGGACAGCTCCCTAGACGTCTGTTTTTCCAGGCCACTTGGAACACCTTAATAAGGGCTCACAGTATCTGTTTTTTTTCCTTAATATTAAAAATCGCTCATCAACTTACAGTCCCTACGGTCTTTGTTTATAATAGTCAAAGATCTGGATAGTTAGTACATTTCTCAAAGAATTTTCTGTGATTTCCTTAACCTATATATATTGTTCTTCCTGAGATGGAAGAAAATGGATTTTTCTTCATATTAAAAATCGCTCAACTTATAGTTCCTATTGCGTTTGCTAAATAGGTTTTCTATGCTCGTTGTCACCCCCCCCACCCAAGTTTTCCAAGTGAACAATCTGAATGAAGATTGGTTCTAATGGCTGGCAGTTAGTCTTAGAGTTTCCGATTTTAAGAGAACTCTCGCCTCTGTTGTGTTGTTTGACTCCCGTTAATTCTGGGTGTCAGGACGGATTTTATTGTTCCCATTTTACAGATGGCGAAGAACCATAGGCTAATGGAACTGGGTCTGGAACATGGTTCTTCTAAGCCCGAGCTTCCAATGCTTTTTTACTTTGAGGTGAACTCGCCAGGAGTCTTCCTATTAATATACATGTTGCCCTTTTGATCGCTTCCCATTTCCATTGGTTTCTGCTTCCCAGCAGAGAGAGGGGCTTCCCACGGCGGCGCCCAAGCTGGACTGCTTGCACACCTGGGTTCTTTCTGTCTCCAGTTTCTCCTCTTTCTTTTCTGTGGACCTTCCACCTTTACCATCTATGGAAATCTCCTCCTTTCCCTAGCTCCAACCCACACCCCCTCAAGTCTTCTCACAGCCCCCTGGCAGTGGGACCTCCCATCGCTGCTCAGCAGCAGGAGAGCCCATCCGCCAGGGGAGGCAGAGGGCACGGAGCGCAGCACGCCGGGAAGCCATGCAGAGGGTTACTTCTCCATTTCCTTCCTCGCAGTCCTCGGGAGCACCGTCGTCGCCCTCCGGCCCGGCTGTGTGCAGCCCGCCCCGGATCCGCCTCCCTGCCCTTCCTCCCGGAGGCTGAGACGCGCGTGGGACGCACCTGTGCTCCTCTCCGGTCACCGCGTCGAGGCGCCGGGGGCTGCTTCGCCCGCCGCATCTACGGGCCTGGAGAACGCCAATGGGGAGATCCAAATGGTCGGGGACTCCGGCACTTTAAGAGGCTTTTCTCTGGGAAACACCCGGCCCCTCCGTGCGCCTTATGAATGGAAATACTCCTCCCCCGGTCGAGCCCATTTTCCCATTTCACCAGGAGCCGCAGCTCGCTCTCTCCTTTCGGTCTCCCCGCCCACATCCACGCGGGCAGCTCCAGGAGGGGACGGACAGGAAGCCTTTGGCCGCCCATTAAATCCCACCCATTTCTCCGGGGGCGATTTCCTAACCTTCCGGGACCGAATTCTGCAATTTGATGTGCGTTTTGTCCGAATGGTAGCGACACGGGCCTAAGGGAGGGGGAAAGCGAGGGGGTGGGGGGTGGGGGGTATGCGCTCTTTTCCTCGCAACATCGCTGGCGGAGCGAGGGAGCTCACACGACACAGATTTTGGGGCAAAGCCTTTCCATCTGGACAGCACCATGTCCACCAAAGCGGAGCAGTGTAAGTAGCAGCCGGCCCGGCGTTCGGCCCGGCTTCCGGCTGGGAGCTATCGCAGCTGCGGCGTTTGCGGCTGCTGGGAGACCTTGGCATTGTGCTGGTGCGGGGGTGGGGGCTGAGGTTGGGGCGGGTGGCGGGTGGGGGGTGGAAGGAGGTGGGGGAGGGTGGACGGCGGAGGCAGCGCGGCGCTGTCCCCGGTGCTGAAAAATAATGCAGTCTACTGGGGCTAGCAGTGGGGTTCTCCAGACCGAAGACCCCGCGAGATGAAATTAAAATGGGGTCATTCTCGGGAAAAAAGAGGCCTCGTATCTTTCAGATAAACATTTCTGTATCTCTTGTTGGAGTGGGGGAAGGGGGGCAGCGGCAAATCAGGGGCGGGGAACTGTCAGTTGCAACCAAAGCCTGCCTGGCCTTCTGAGCATGCCCAGTTCCTGGTGCTGGAGCCATCGGGGAGTTTGAGTCTGCAGTTTCCACTTCGGGTGGAAGAGGCAAGAAGGGAGAGAGGGGGTAGGGAACAGGGAGCAGGCTGAATTCTGCATTCAGTATAAAGAAAATTAACTCGTGCATAGCAACTGCTCCTCTGGATCAACTAACCTCCACTGTGTGGGGGCTTACAAGACAGCGAAAGGGGCACTGGGAAAATGATCTACTGATCTAATGTTTTTTCCAAAGTGCAGGCTTTCTTTGTAGGGCAGCTTACACAAACTCTAATAGCACAGGAGGAATTTGGTTGTACCAATAAGGACTGACTCTGTGCTTGGCTGGTAACAACATGATAACTCCATGTGGACGGAGGACATTTCCAGCTTGGTCCCCATAGTAACTCCTATTTCGATGTGCACTAGTAGGCCTTGGGAATGCACTTGGAAGGCTGGTTGATTTGATTGTCTACCTGCGTGCACTTGAGGGATTCAGAAACTTAAGCTTTTGGCTGTAAATAAATGATCATTTCAATAAGCAATCAGTTGGTATTTCATACAAGCGTATGTAGAACTTATTTTTCTAAATGATTCTTTGTTTCTTCCAAAGCAGTATACATGTATTCTGATAATGCTGTCACTACTTAAGCCTGTGTAATTCTTCTTTGGAATGGTACTAACATGGATTTGGAATGTGTTCGATAAGATGCTGTATGCCATTTATCCACCACACGAGACTGAATGAGCTGGAGATCACACAATTCCGAGAATGATGCTACTTTAGAAATTGTGTGTGTCCACTTCTCACCAGAGCTTTCACCATGATTTTGAAATCTAGAACATCTGGGTATAAATGTTAGTTCTGCCTCTGACCTTGGGCGAGGTAACTGACCCCTCCAAACTTCATACCCTCATCTGTAGATCTGGGTGTGGATGTGAAGCTGATAATCAGTGAGAAAATACACACGAAATATTTCATGATCCCAGCATATAAAATATACCCACCATATGACAGTTACAACGCTCCCAAGCATTTCCCCTTTCAATTGTCCATCTCTTCTAAATAGTGAAAAATGTCCCCTGTGATTTTTTTTTTGCCTGTTTCCAAAAGTCAAATGTTCCCTCAAAGTTAAATTCTGTTTCTACATAGACTTTCAAGAATATTGGGTGCACTTATTTTACAGTATATGTAACAGAATCAGTGCAGAGCTTCCTACTTGAGGACCCCTGAAAACTTTATTGTACTCTGGTTTTCAAGAAGCCCCGCCACCTGTCATTTGATTCTGTAACACATTATATAAGTGTTTCCAGGTTAAAGCCACTGGATATCACTGTCCTCTTACTGTGTTTTCTTCCTCGTGTTGTATTTTGATGTCTGCCTCAGGTTTTGTTTTGCTTCTTTTCTGGGCAGTGAATTCTAGAATGGGGAAAAAAAATCTAGATCAGGGTTTGGCTGCGCAGTGCGGTTTGTGGACTGGGATGTAACTATGTTATACTTGTTTGCAGAACAGATGTTTTCATCTGTAGAGAGTGGACTGGACATGTGGATCTGAGCTGTGCATGCCCTTCTGATGACCTGTGAGACCTGGGTCAATTCGCTTAATAGTTCTGTGCCTTAGAATCACATCTAAGTGAAGAAACAGCAGTGATAGCTATTGTTGGAGGTCAAAGGGGATAAATAAAAGGAGGCTGTTTTGGGCCTTACAGATATATTTTACATTTAGAGTTAGGAATTTGTTTCTTTTCCTCCTTTACGCACTAACGCGAACGGATGTGATGTGCACTCCAGAAAACCGAGCAACAGCAGGAAAAGCTGCTAGTGGATGTCAGTAAATACATCTACCAAAGTTGCAGATTGCAAACAGTTTATCCTTGGACTTGGTAGGAGTACAGCTATTTGGAGAAGAGAAAGAAGAAAGGACCAAACGGAAGATTTTTTCCCCCCTTCTTGTACTGGGAGTGAAGCTCACCAGAGGGAAGAGGAGAGACAGAAGTCCTTTTCTCCTCTGCAGTCAGGAGCATGCACAGTACAGCTTTCTTAAGAACCAAGTAGGGGGAGGACTAGGCTTCACATAATGTAACAAGATTATTTTGTTACTCTTTCTCTTGGAGCCTCTTGAGAAGTGAAGGTTCCACATACAGGAAGTGGATATAGTTTGGTTGAGGCAGCAAGAGGAAGTACTTGCATTTCAACCCAAACAGATTACGTTTCCCTCTGAAGTGTGGATTATCAGAGAGCTAGGACAAACGGTCTTTATTTTGTATGCAGTAGCTTTTTTTTTGTTTGCATGTGTTAAACAACAATCATGCAAGATAGATTAGTTTTAAGTGAAGATGTAGTTGGGAGCCTGGGTGAAACTTCCAGTCTCTGTGCTGTCTGCAGAACTTGCCTGATAACAGGAGGTGAAAATTCCCAGCATTTTCTCAGGCAACTGCAGAAGAGCCAGGTTCTCTTTCCTCTTTGTGGCACCCGCCCCCTCTCACAGAGTCCATTGTAGTGAAGATGTTTATACGGCATATGTAGACATGGGAAAGGTTCTAATAGAAATTCATGATCTATCTGGGTTTCTCAAAAGGATTCTACCACCCCTCCCCGCCCCCGACCTTTTCTTTCCATTGGTAGTTAGCAATAGACAACCTGGAATATATGGGAAGAGGGGTGCTTTTTAGCATGAATCTTTGCTTTTGACAATGACAGAAGTTAAGTCTTGGGGCTCTAACATCAGATTGTGGCCTTGGTTTGATTCTTGACTCTGCCTCCTGCAAGTTTTGTGACCTTGAACAAGTCAGTTTAACTCATCTGAGCTTTGGTTGAATCATTTATAATTTGATTGCTGTTGTGAAGATGACCAATAGAAAGGTCTTAGCATAGAAGGCTGGCACAATGGTGCGGAGTGCAGAGATGTGACCTTCTTTTATCATCAAGAATAAAACCATGAGCTTGCTACCAAAGTGGAGGTGAATATAAACTTTGAGTCTAGCTTTCTAGAATGCAGCAAAAAAATTTAAAAACTGATATTATTTAAATGGCACATGGACTATTGGGCGAGACTGCACTCCTTGTCTCTTTTGCATGGGGACTCTTGGAGTTGATATTTCTAGCAAAACGCTGACTGGTTACCTACACAGAACCGTTATAAGGCGTGAGCTGCCTTTCTGTCATCCTTTGTGTTGTGATGACAGTATATGATGTCCACAATAATGTCTGTCAAATTTGCAAATCAACCACTAATAATTGAAACTCAAGATACCTAATTATATAATATAAACATGTATATTATTTTTAACCTGTTCATTAACACAGTATCTTTGTCTTAATAACTAAACATAATTTTAATTACATCAGAGGCATTTAGAAAAAGCTAAGTTACATTTGTGTGTGTTTGTGTGTGTGTGTGTGTGTGTACTTGCACCCTATAGGATGCATGTTGTGGTTAGAGGACAACTTTCAGAAGTCTTTTCTTCTACCATGTGAGTTAGAGGATTGAGCTCTGCTGTCAGGCTTGGTGGTAAGCACTTTTATATTTACCCATTGGGCCATCTGCAGACAAATTCTTTTAAGACTGTATCTACTTAGCAGTTTAAGGTTGAACCTGTTCCTTTCTAGGCAAGCTTAATCGTCCTGCTGCATAAATCAATAGACAGCTTCCTATTTTTTTTTTCACACAAGAGAGCCACCAGGATAGAAAAGCATTCTTCCTTCCTTTGAACACAGGACTGTGATCTGCAGTCTTGAAAAAAAATCTTTGTGTAACACCACAGCTTCTTGCAGGGGAAATGCTTGTTTTCTTTATATATGCAGCAATTAGTGATTTGTGGTTGTAACACAAAAACAATGGTTTGTAGTTTCTGTTTGACATGACTCCTCTGTGTTGTTGGATACTAGTTAATACATTCCTTAAACTCTCCCATGCTTCTGACTATCTCTACTCAGACCTTTTTTCTTTTGGGGGGGGGTATATGTTTTGCTTTAAAATCATCTACCCAAGATTTTATATTTAGTCCAGCCTCCTTCTCTCCCCTCCCCAATAATATCAGTTATCTTCCACATGTTTGTTGCTCTCCAGTATAGCCTACTAGTCCAAGCATGTATCTTGAATTAGATGCCCTTACATCTCTTCAGGCATCTAGCATGCAGATAAAAAAAAAACCCAAAAAAACTCAGTGTATTGTCTCAAAGTGGTACATTTAAAAAATGTCCATCTCAGTAAGTGTCGCCGTTTGTTTCAGCCAAACAATTAGGAGTCTTTCTTCCAAGGTTTCGGCTCTTCACATTAACTATCCAGAAAATCACTAAGTTCTTCATCTTTTGTCTTACCTGACGTCATATCTGTCTTATGGCTTCACTGTGCTGGCAGTGGGCTGAGTATTTAATTCTGCCAGTGTACCATGCTCTTTGTCCAAAATGTTCTTCCCCTCTGTGGTCCTTGGTGTAATGTGGCTGTCGCTGACTTAATGCTGAGCATTTAGCTCAGACGCTGGGCTCTACTGACCATCTCCTCTGTGTCCTTAGATGCCACACTGGACTCTAGCAATTAGCTTGATCATTGGTTCCCTTAATTTACTTGGTGTGTGTATTATATTGTGTTCTTATCCCAGCTCCCGGATGTGTCACGTTGCTGGTGCACATTTTACACAAAAACTGGTTCTCGAAGAAATAAAAAATGATTGAGGGTGGATGAAAAAAATGTTTTTTTGGTATGGAAGGATTATATAACCAAGTTCTCGAATATGGTTTTATGCTTTACTTTGTATTATTATGAAATTTGGCTCTCTCTCCAATGTGAATATTGCACAAAATATGTTTTTCAAATGGATTTCTAATTGTCAAAAATACTTGAGAATATAGTTGCTTAATCAAATGTTGTAGTGTTTATATAACAAGTTACATTTTAATTGAATATTGAATATGATTTTGATTCTTTCTAATTAGCTGAAATTTCTTTTTATTATGTTTAGCACAATAATTATGATTCCTAATTGGTAGGCTGTCTTAGTCCACAACCAGCCAATTGGTGTTTGTAAGATAAAGCGGCAGTACATCAGAAGTCAGAGATGCCTTGAGATGTAGTTTTCCATAGATCCTGTTCAAGTTCCATGCACCGATTGTTCGACTGTGTGTAGGCTGACGTTGAGTTCTTCTGTGCTGTGATGATGTGTTAGAACAGTTAGAACGGCTCTCCTAACTCTGTGACCGTTCAGTATGCATCCTCACATTGTGGTGACTCCCAACCATAAAAGTCCTTTCACTGCTACATTATCACTATAGTTTTGCTGCTGTTTTGAATCTCAATGTAAATATTTTTGGAGATAAAGAGGTTTGCTGAAGGGGTTGAGACCCCCACAGGTTGAGAACCACCATGTTAGATGTTCATTGATCTCTTATGCTCGGAAGAGATATGGCGGCTCCTTGGAGGCGAGCAATGCTGGCTTAGATGTGAAGTCGACTGCTTCGGAAAGTGTAGAGAACTAGCTAACATGTACTCACCAATAGTCTAGCTCTCAGTGGTGAGGAAAGATCAGCCATTTTCTGTAGCTTCTCTCATCCCAAGCATTCCATTTCTGTCTGTCAAACCCTTTCAACAGCACATATATCACCATGAGTCTCATTTTATATTTGATGTTAGATGAGCCATAGGGAGGTGTCCAGCATCTCAAGGTATCTTTTGTTTTCATCAACCCCAGAGATTGACTGACACATGGATAAAATTGAAAGGATGTATGTACACATAGACATTTGGTTACATGTAGTATTATTTTAATTATAAGAACAAACGGGCTTGCCTTAGAAGTAGAACAAGATGATAACTCATGATCATATAACCAATTTGGCATAAAGAGTTATACATATATTTGGGGGTGGAGAGATGGCTCAGTCATAATCCACATTAAAAAAAATCTGGGTGCACATGCTCTCTCTCTCTCTCTCTCTCTCTCTCTCTCTCTCTCTCTCTCTCTCACACACACACACACACACACACACACACACACACACACACACACACTCACATGCATGCGCACTTGAGTCCCAAATAAAATAAAATAAAATAAAATAAAATAAGGTAAGGTAAGATAAGAAAAAAGCCAGGCATGGTGGCTTTTTAATTCCAGCTCTGGAGAGGTGAGATAGATACATCCCTGGGGCTTGCTTGGCCTGCCAGCCTGGCTTTCTTGGTGAGCTCCAGGTCACTGAGAAACAGGGTGAATGAACCCCAAGATGAATAGTTCGTGAAGGCGTCCTTTGACCTCCACATGCACTCCTACAGATGAGTGTACACACAGAGGTCTCCTCTGTTCTGCTCCAAGAGAATTAGTTATTTACATTTGAATCTTAACCTCTCACAGGGAAGTTTAGGTATTTATTGTTTCTGCCGAAGGCCAGAAGTGGTATATATCACTTCTAATGTTAACTTTGAGAGGGAAGGGCTAATATACTGATACTCTGGCATTATCTCAAGTATGCCTTAGACAGATCATTTCCTCTTCTTGCCATTGCCAATTAGCTATGGAATTTAGCATAGTGCTTCTCTATTGCGACAGCCTTCTGACATACTTCCTCGAGTCTGCTTCTGATGGAGTATCTTGGCTATCAGTTTGACATAACCTGGGAAGAGGGAACTTTATTTGAGAACATTCTTCCACCATACTGGGCTGTGGGTAAGCCTGTGGGGACATGTTCTTGATTAATGATTGACGTGGGGAGGTTCATCCCAGTATGAACAAGGTCATCCCCAAATAGGAAGACCTGGGAGATAAGAAAGGTAGCTGAGCAAGCCAGAGGAACAGTAAGTAGTGCTCCTCTGTGATCTCTGCTTCAGTTCCTGACTCCAGGCTCCTGCGTGAGTTCCTGCCTTGTGTTCTCTTGATGATGGCCTGTACCATTTAAGCCAAGACAATCCTTTCCTTCTCTACACACTTTCTGATAAGGGTTTCATCACAGCAATGCAAAGCAAACTAGAGTACTGTTGTTCTTCCTATCAAATGTATTGTCACACAGCAGCCTGGAAGACCCACCAAAAATGCAGAGATCACCCTGCCAGTGCCCTCAGCTTTAAAACCCACGGGTAACTGAGCATCACCACTGACCTGTGTCAGAGCTCAATAGAACAACCACTTACTAAACAGTCATGCAGGGTAACTGCTGTTTAGTGGCAGAATAACAAACATCCCAGAAACTTACCTTTTCTTACCACCACTTAAAAAGTACATTGCAGGTCTTCCTCACCTCCTCCTTCAAAGGCAGGATTATAAAAGGACCCATGACCTACGCTCACCTAGTTAGCGCAGAGCACAGGGATCTTTCTCTCCAAATACGAATATTCCTTTCTGTCAGCTGTGTTCCATTGGGGGGGGTGGAGAGAGAGAGAGAGAGAGAGAGAGAGAGAGAGAGAGAGAGAGAGAGAAAGAGAGAGAGAGAGAGAGAGAGAGAGAGAGAGAGAGAGAGAGAGAGAGAGAGAAAGAGAGAGAGAGTCTTCATCTTCTGTGGCTTCTTTAAAAATTACCAGAACCTGGATGGCTTAAACAGTAATATCAGATACAGACAGTTCGGACAATTGGTGTTTTTGTCTGTCTTCTTCTGTGAAGTGGGTCTCATCATCCTATAGCCCAGGGCTTGCCCGTGCATCTCAGATACCCCGCTGATAGATAGATGTGTACCAACACAAGTGTTTTCTTGTCTTGTTTTTAATTTTAGCAAGAACACACTGGTATTTCTCTGTTAAGTAAGACATATTTTATTTTTACTTTTATGTGTATGTGTGAGTACCTGCATGGATGGTGTCTAAGGAGGCCAGGCATGTCAGATTTCCTGGAACTGAAATTACAGGTAGTTGTGAGCCACCAGGTAGGTCCTGGAAAATGAATCCTGGTCCTCTGCAAGAATAGCAAGTGTTCTTAATCTCTTAGTTATCTATCCAGTCTCTGACGCTCTGAACTTTATCTGTCTGTCTGTCTGTCTGTCTGTCTGTCTATCTATCTATCTATCTATCTATCTATCTATCTATCTATCTATCTATCTATCCATCCATAAACACTAGTGAGTATTGAATTTAATTCATTGTCTCTATTGCAAGCATATGCCATCTTTTAACTGTATTATATTTGGAAAACTTTGAGAAATTTTGTAATCATAGTAACTAGTTGATTGGTTGTCAGGGTTTGGAGGAGGTAGAGTAGAGGCAAGCTGTAGTCAGTATTTGGGAAAAATCTTCTTTTTAGTGTTGGAAGTGGGTTTGGGGCATTTGCCTTAATCTGCAGCACAGTAGCGTTGAGACTGTTCATTCTTAAATGTGCCTAGTGTCCTCTGTGAAACCATTTAGTTAAGGCTTAAAAAAACCTTTTCTCTTTGTTTTGTGTGTTTCGTTTAGACTTTCTGCTTTTTTTCCTACTGGGGTGAAACTTGGTATGCTTTATTTGTCAGAACAATAATAATACATTTCACATAAGTTTTCTGTTTTGCTTGTATGGGGTTATGCAAAAGTCCCTATGAGCTCAAAAGTCCTCAGGCTTAATATTTGCTTCTCTTTATCTTTTTTTTTTTTTTTTTTTTAGTGTGGTGTGTTTATACTTTCTCCCTGGACCTCCTACACATTAGTCTCAGCTTTTCTTACTTCTCACTTTTTTTCATTTAAAAATTTATTTGTTTTCATGAGTTTTGAGTTTCTCATAATTTAAATTTTAACAACATACGAACTTCATATGATATATTTTTTTGATGTTTCCTTTGGCTGTAGCTCACGAATTTCTGGTCACAGATTTGAGATGTAATTATCATTATTTTCAAGAAATTTTGTGGTAGAATCTCGTTCTTTGATTCCAACATGGTCAGGCATTTTGGTTTTCAGTCTCATTGTTGATTTCTATTTTTATTGCACTGTATTCTAAAGAAGGTGAGCTGCTGTTGTTCTTTATGGCATTCGTGTTTTCTTGGTTTTGCCCATGTTCCACGCTCACTTGAAAGACTGTTATAATGTCTATCATCGATCAGAATATCACACTTGACAGATATCTACATGATTGATTTTGATTAGCTCTTCTGCAGCCTATTGATTATAAGTGCACTTGACTGGATTGGGAGAGGTATGTGGAGGTCTTTTTGATTAGTGTGTTTCTGTCTGTTCCTGCATCATTCTGTGTTGCTGCTCATGGAAGTTACTCTCGTCCTATTGGATGCAAAAACATCCGTGACCAAAACCTTCCCTGTGAATGTAGCCTTCAGCATTGTGATACACACAGGCACATGTAGGGATACTTGGTGACCTTGCCAGGCATCAAGATCATAGCTCCTGTTTGCTTCTTTATTTGTTTGTGTTTATTTGGTACATTGTCTTGCTTTTTACTCATTCGGGCTTCTTTGTTTTAGGTATATCTTTTCTATTCTGTGTGGGGTTGGATTTTTCTTTACTAGCCAATCTGAAAATCCCATTCTTTCAGTAAGTGAGTTAAGCCCATTTAAATGTGCTGATATGATTAATATGGGTTGGCTTAGTTCTAGCATTCTTTTTTTTTTACATATTTATATCAAAGGCTTTTTCATATCGAATGGGTTTTTAATTTTCATATTTGTTCTATTCATTAAATTTATATTAATTTCTTCATGTAAGGGTAATTAGCTCATATGTTTGGGGACTAATTATTTCTCTACATTGAACAATATTGGAATTATTTGTAGCCTCCCCTCACCCAGTATCTGATATAAAATAATATCTCTTTATTTATAATTAATGCCTATTAATGAGTCATATCTACATGCACTATTTATTCCCCAGGCTTTTCAGCTTTTTAATAATTGTAC
Source organism: Micromys minutus (assembly GCF_963924665.1). Classification (NCBI taxonomy): domain Eukaryota; kingdom Metazoa; phylum Chordata; class Mammalia; order Rodentia; family Muridae; genus Micromys; species Micromys minutus. The sequence continues at coordinate 245,627,370 of NC_137969.1, forward strand.
AGTTGTTTCTGTGTCCTCTCTCTATAGCCATGTCTCAGCCTTGTTCTGTGGGCTTCCTAACGGTGCCCACTGCTTATTCCTTCTAACAGATTCTACTGGAAGGGCTCAAAGGCTCAATGCGCCCTGACGTTTGGCAGGTTTATGAGGGTTTGTTTATAGGCTTGTACTTGAAGACTAGGTTGGGTAGATATAAAACCCTTGGCTTATACTCCCCATGGCTAAGGGCCTTAAATTTGTTAAATTTTTCCTTTGGGGTTTAAGAATTGGTAAATAGCCTAGTGTCGATATCATTTCCCTTTTCTTGCTTACTGTTTTTGTCTGTTTGTCCAAACGACCTCTCCCCCCCCCCCGAAGTAGTTTTAACACGACATGACATGATTCACTGTTGGCTGTGCTGAAGTCATTGCCGTGTGGGTCTTTCGATGTTCAATTTGAAGATATCTTAGGAAAATGCTTTGAAACTATTGTTTCAAATATTTGTTTTGTCCTATTTTTGCCTTTTTCTCATGATCCATATCTTATGTATGCATTTCTTTAAAAAATTGTTTATTTATATGTATGAGTACTTTCCCTGCACATTCATCCCTGTGCCATGTGCATGCCTAGAACCCATGGAGACCAGAAGACGGCACTGGATCCCTGGAAGTAGATTTACAGATGGTTTGTGAGCTACCATGTAGGTGCCAGGAATCGAACACGGCTCCGCTGAAAGAACAGCCGGAACCCTTAATCACGAAGCTCTCTCCAGCCACTGCATTAAAAAAAAAATTATCCCCTGAATAGATCATTTTACATTGTTTTAGAAACCTGTATGTTTTTATCTTTAAAAATATGTATTTGTTGTGTATGTGTTTATAGGCATGCGTGTATATGTGCATGCTCGGATGTCTGAAGAGGCCTTCAGCTATGCACCAACATATCACTTATTCCTCTGAGGCTCGGTGTAGAGGAATCCAGCACTGTGGCTGCTCCAGCAAGGGATCACATCCAAAGATAAGATCTGGCTGGAATGCAGACATGCCACACACCTTTAATTCTTCTGATTAGAATTCAGACAAGCCCTTAGCACGCACCTTTGATCTCTCTGGGTGGACTGTAGACATGCCTTTAGTATATACAGCTTTAGTTTACTTATTTTAAAATAAATAAATTTTACTTATTTAAAATTTAATTATTTTAATCAAATAAATAATTATTTAATATTTAATAATTAAATTATCAAATATAATTTAATAAATTTAAATTATGTAATTTAATATACAGACAAATGCCATCTAATTGAGGGACAGACAAAGAAGCGATGAATCAGAGAAAGATTTGACAGAATGAGTCAGAGAGAGGATATGCCCAACTCTCACAAGAACAGGAAACAGGTTACTTACAAACAGTGAGGGAGAGACAGTCAATTGAGTTCATCTGTGTTGAGTTGAGTTTGGTTGAGTGCAGTTGTGCTCAGTTAATCCTGGAGCAGTTTAGTTCATAGAATTCAGAGGCGGTCTTTCCAAGCAGAGTAATTCAGTCAGAATCCCAGTGAAGCCAGTTCGAATTAGTCAGCTTGGAGAGGCGTTTGAGCCAGGAGAGCTGAGTTCAGAACCAAGTTCAGAAAGAGCTAGAAAGGGTGAGTCTGTTCAGTAGAAAGTCTCAGAGGCTGAGATATCCTAGGCCTAGGTTAATAGAAGGAGGCTGGAAGCTGAAGCCTCTGAGGTTCAGGTTTGTAGAGGATTAGATTGTACAGAGGCCAGAAGCTTCCAGGGGCAGGTCCAGGGAGAGTCAGAACAGACAGAAATGCTCTGGGATCAGCCCAAGCCACAAATTCATCAAGCTCGGGTGTGGCTCTCATCTCATCCCTTTATCTGAGGAAATAAAAGCAGCATTTACAGTTACAGCAGGGTCTCTCCCTGAACCTGGAGCTTGCAATTTCTCAGCTAGGCTAGGAGCCAGCAAACCCCAGTGATCTTCCTGTTGCTGGCCCCTCAGAGGGGTTAGAAGTGCCTTCAGGGACATCTGGCTTGTGCAAGTCCTGGGATCTGAACTCTAGTCTTTATAACTATCCCATAAGCATTTATTGATGAGCTATCTCTCCAGGCTTGTATTTTAAAAAATCTGTTCCCACAGTATTCCTTGATTAGTCACTTTTGAACTAGCCGGTTTGTGGCGGTTCTACACAGACACTCATGCATGTGTTTACTTAGCCCCTAACTTGAAATGTTAAATATAGATTAAAAAATGGACACCATTTAGTTGAATATTGTCATCTCATGATTATCATCTTATTATATGCATAAGCATTAGCTTATAATCACAAGCATTTGACTATATCATTATGTTTTGTTCCGTTTGCCAAGCTTGGCAATAATTTCGTACAGTAAAATCAATCTGTCTTCAGAATGTAGCTGGGTGGATTTTCCTAAATGTATACATGCACTGTCACAGCGAGAGTGACAGGGCCCTCACCACAGAGGATGCTTGTGGTCTGCTCCTTCCACCCCAGCTCCAGGAGGACACTCACTTGTGTCTGTCATGGAAGACATCGCCCTTTGTAGAGTTTCACACAAATGGAGTCGTTCAGCACTTGGCCATTCATATTTACCTTTTTGTTTTTCTGTATTCTGGTTCAGCCGAGACTACTGGTTAATTCATAAGGAGGAAAGGGTTTTAAAGGTCATTGCCTGTGTCTGTTTTGGGACCATTGATGTAGCTGAGAAACCTGTTCAGATCATGGCAGGTGAGGAACAAAGAGAGGAGACTCTGGGTCCCCAGTAGTTCTTACTGGGGGGCACACACATCAATGACCTAATGTCTTTTTATTAGACTCCACCCCTTGAAGGTTCCGCCACCTCCTGAAAGCGACACAGGCTGGTCACCTTTGGGGGACTTCCATCCAAACTATAGCAGGTCTTTATTAGCACAATGTTTTTGAAGGTCAGTTGTGTAATATTCATTTCTATGGCTCTGTGGTGTGCTGTGGCAGGTGTGCATTGCCCTTCGTTTACACACTCACCATTCAGTAGATATCTAGATGATTTCCAGCCCTTGGGCCTTGTGGGTGGTGCTGCTGGGATTGTTGGTGAATGTGTTTCACGTGGGATTTAGTTTTCGTTTCTCTGGTTTTATTTTGAGCCCATATCTCACTATGGATTCCATATCGGTCTGAAGCTCACTGAAATTCAGATTGGCCTTGAATTTACAGTAATTCTTCTGCCTCAGCTTTTCAAGTACTGGGATTGTAGACGTGGCCCAAGTGCCTGGCTTTGGACATATGTTTGTTTCACTTGGTGTTGGTGTTGTGTGGTGTGGTATGGTATGGTGTGGCGGTAGTGGTGGTGGTGGTGGTGGTGGTGGTATGTGTGTGTGTGTACATGACTATACAGATATGTGTGTGTGCACAAATGGAGACCAGAGCAAGATGTCAGGATGAACCTTGTTGCTCTGTCTTATTTTCTTCAGACAGGGCTTCTCACTGCACCAGAAACTAGGCTGGCAGGCCAGTGAGCTCTTGGGATTCTCCTGTTTCCGTGCTCAATGCTGAGATTGCAGGCACATACAGATGTGCCTGGCTTTTTATGTAGGTGCTAGAGATTCGAACTCAGGTCTGATGCTTACACAGAGTCACACTCCTTATCTCTGTTTATACCCTTTAGGTTCAATACCTGGAATCAAATTGCTTGGTGTTAGGATAAATGATGTTACTATTTTATAAAATGGACATATCGTTTTTGTACTCCCACCAGAAATGTCGGGAGGGTTCCAGCATCCTTTATCCTTGTCTGTACTTAACATTCTCAGTCATTTTAATCTTAACCTTTCTAGTCAAGGTATAATGGACTCTTCTGTGATTTTAGCTAGCATTTCTCAGAGGACTAGTGACAAGGAGCGTATTTTCTTGTGCTTTTTGGCTATTTGGTATCTTCTTCTGGACAATGCCTGTTCTAATCTTTTGGCCGTTTTAATTGAAAAATTTGGTTTTATTGAGTTGTAAGAGTTCTGTGTAAACTCTCTGGGCTCAAGTACATTTTCTTGAGAAATTTGCCTCCAATATGTAGCTTACTTTTGTGTTTTATTCACTAAGATCAAAAAAAAAAAAAAAAAAAACATGACTCTGTGTGTTTGTTTGTGTGTGTGTTCGCATGTGTGTGCATAAGTGTGTGCATGTGTGTAGAGGTTGGAGGACATCTTGGTTGTTAGCCTCTGGAAGGCCATCCTCATCCTTTGAGACAGGGTCAGCTATTGGCTCGGAGGCTCAGCAGTTAGACTAGACTGCCCAGCCTGTAGCTTCATAGAGCCACTTTCCTCTTCCCCTAGCACTGGCATCACAAACGTGTGTCACCATCCCTGGCACTGAACTCAGGTCCTTATGCTCGCAAGCAAGCATTTTGCCAAGTGAGCCATCTCCTCCACCCCTAACTGTGACTTTAGAGATGAGAGCTTTTAAATCACCTAGCTCCTTACGTAAATTCTTCTTTTATCCTTTTTTTTTTTTTTTTTGGTTGCTTTTGATATGCTATTCGAGAATTTTTGTTTCCGATCATCGCTACAAATATTTTCTCTCCAGTGTCATGTAGAAGTTAAATTGTTTTTGCCTCTTTTAGAGTCCATTTCCATGTGTGGTGTGAGGTGAGGTTTGGAGTTTATTGTTTCCCCATACAATATCCATTCATTCGGGCTCCATTTGCTATGAAAACCAGCTTGTCTTTATTGAAGTCCCCAGAGACCTTTGCAGAGAGTCAGTGAACCGTGCCTGTGTAGCTTTATCTCGGTGCTCCATTCTGTTTATCCATTTGAGCCTCTCTCTTTATTCTAAGACACACCGTCTTTGCCAGTCTGTGTCTTACATTCCTTTTCACAGTTGTTTCAGCTTTTTTGCTTTTCATATAGTTCTTAATATCGAAGTCTTTTTAAAAATATTAATACTTGCATTTTGGTTTCGTGATAATTGGGGAGGAGGATTATGATCTCAACCTCTGCTCTTTGGAGAAACACACATACACACACACAGAGGAGAACACACTTGGGGAGATTTTATTGAACTGCCCTTTCCAATATTATATCTTTAATTAAATGTTCTCCTAAGTGCTTTGGTGAATGGAGTTTTCTCAGTTTTGTTTCTTGGGGCATGGCTTGTAGCTCAGTGATAGAGTGCCCATGGGGCACTTGCAAGTCTCTGGGTTCCATCTTTACATCTAACAGAACAAAATAAGCCTGACACGGGGGCTCATTCCTGTAATCCCAGTGCCAGGAACTAATGTAGGAGGCCTGGGAGGTCCTGGTCTAGCATGGGCTACATTTTGAATTCTGGGCCATCCTGAGCAATAGTGTGAACCCTTGAACCCTTGTCGTAAAGAAAGAGAGAGAGAGAGAGAGAGAGAGAGAGAGAGAGAGAGAGAGAGAGAGAGAGAGAGAGAGAGAGAGAAGGAAAGGAAAGGAATGCCTTTAGTCCTAGCACAGAGGCAGAGGCAGGCAAATCTTTAAGTTTGAGGCAAGCCTGGTCAACAGAAGGAGTTCCCGGACAGCCAGGAATATACAGAGAAACCCTGTCTTAAAAAACTAAGCCAAAGCAAAGCAAACAACCCTCCCCCCCCAACCCATCTAGAACAAACAACAGCAACAAATCCTGTCAAGGGGGCTCAGGCTGAGAATTACTTGCTACGCAAGCATGAGTTTGGATTTCTAACACTCATGCTAAAGGCTGGGTCTCAGGGCACACACTTGTCAGCCCAGTACAAATGAAGCAGAGTTGGGGAAGATTCTTAGGACCTGTTGGCCATCCAATTAGACCAATTATCAATTCCAGGTTCAGTCAGAAACTACCTCAAAGCAAATAACGAGGAGAAAGACTGGAGAGAAAATTCAGCACCAACCTCTGGGCTCCACATTCATGCACAGAAATGTGTATGTGTGCACGGGTGTGCACCCACAGACAAACACGTATGACACATGAACACATAAACACACACGCACACATGTGCACATACACAAAGATAAAGCAAAGCACAAGCCAACAACAATTAAAAAAGACAACTTAGAAGGCCATTTTCTAACTGCAGTTGTATGAACATGCATGCGCTCTGGGGTGGCTTTGTGTTTTTACTGGCACTCCGGCCATGCTTGCTCCTTAGACTTAGCAGCTTGGTTTGGAGGTTATTTGAGGTTTTCAAAACACATGACCATGTGTCTTTCCTCTGTTACCTTTTTTTTTTTTTTTTTTTTTTTTTTTTTAAATTGCCTAATTGCACTGGCTCAGACCTTGGGAACAAGGTTAAATAAAAACAATGTGGGTGGGTGTTTTTATGATGATGCTCTGTTTTCTCTGCCACTGACCACTCTGAGACTCTCAGGGTTAGACCAGCCTTAGATGACTGAAATAAACCCTGTTTGTTAGAATCTGTGTCCTTTTAAAACGGTGTTGAATTCAGTTTGCTAACAATTTGTTAAGGGTTTTCCTACCTAAAAATACTGGTCTATTCTTCTTCCTTCTCTTCCTCTCCTCTCCCTCCTCATTCTCTCCTCCCTCCCTCCCTCCCTCCCTCCCTCCCTCCATCCCTCCCTCCCTTTCTCCTTCCCTCTTTCCCCTCTCTCTGGGTTAAAATTACTCTCATTTAATGGATAGAGCTGTCTATCCATCTGTCTCCGTCTGTCTCTCTGTCTCTATGTATCTCTCTCTCTGTCTCTCTGGGTTAAAATTGCTCTCATTTAATAGATAGAGTTGTCCATCAATCTGTCTTTGTCTGTGTCTCTGTGTCTTTGTCTCTGTCTGTCTCTGTCTCTGTCTCTGTCTCTCTTTCTCTGCTGCAGTATGGCCCTAACACAGATTTCTTCTGTGACCTGAAAGGGGTAGGCATGTCTTCCTAACAGCACATACTCAGTCAATTCTGCAGAGCTGCACAGTCTCCCATCTGGCTTCTTTTTGTGACACTGTCAACCTAGAGATACCAGAGTTCTGGAACAATTTCCTCAATTATTCCCCCTACTCCCATATGCTAATCCAAGGCCTGTGTGGCTTCACCTGAGCCCTCCAGGTGGCCCTCTACAAACCAGAGCCTTTCAACGATCCTCAGTTTTTATAAGTTTGCTTGAGCCAGTCACAGAACCCAGGGAAACATGTTTTCTGGTTTCTCATGAAGGACATTGCAAAGGTTTCAGATGAATGAATACCCAGGGCTGAGGCATGGGGGGAAGGGACACAGAGCTCCCATGCTCCTCCCGAGCTTGCCACTTTCCAGAAACCTCCGTGTGCTCAGCTGTCTGGAAGCTATCAGAGCCTGTCCTTTGCGCTTTTGCGGTGACCTCGTTGCATAAGCATTAGTGAGGCCGACATATGCTTAGGACTGAAGAAGGTGCCGAATGTCTCCCAGATATGAGCAGGACTCTTTAGGAAACTGGATGGTCTTATACGTTCCCTGATAAAATATGCCAGACAATTTCTGTATGTCTAGCTCCGACATAGAAAAGTGAGGAAAATCTTAGGTTTTTTTTCCCCTCTACATCTGATTTTTGAGAGCAAAGGGAATAGATTGAGGAGAGAGCAATATATATATTTTATATGTGTGTGTGTATGTATGTATTATGTATGTATGTATGTATGTATGGTTTTTGAAGTCTGCTTCTTCAGTTTCAATAGGGACAAAGAGTGGAGCAGAAACTGAAGGAAAGGCCATCCAGAGACCTAGAGGCATCCTAGTTCATCCCATCTGCTGACACCAAACCCAGACACTATTGCTGATGACAGGAAGTGCTTATTGACAGGACTCTGGTATAGTTGTATCTGAGAGGCTCTGCCAGAGCTGGACCAATACAGATGCGGATGTACACAGACAAGCATCGAACTGAGCACAGGGTCCCCAATGGGGAAGTTAGGACAAGGACTGTAGCAGCTGAAGGGGTTTGCAATCCATAGGAAGAACAACAATATCAACCAACCAGACCCCCCAAAGCTCCCAGGGACTAAACCACCAACCAAAGAGAACACAGGGGGTACCCATGGCTCCAAAGGATGGCCTTATCTGGCATCACTGGGAGAAGGGCCCTCTGGTCCTGTGGAGGCTTGATAACACACAATAGGGGAACACTAGGTGGCTGAGGCAGGAGTAGGTGGGCAGGTGGCCTAGCACCTTCATAGAGGCAGGGGGAGGGAGGAGGGGATGGGGGGCTAGTAGAGGGGAAACTGGGAAGGGAAATAACATTTGAAATGTAAATAAATACAATAACCAATTTAAAAAAGTATGAATTTAAAACAAAGGAGACTCATTTACTTTCCTTGTTACAAAGCTGTTCCAAATGAAAGGTGAGAAATATACTTTGACCGTATTACTCCTGGCATTTAGGGCAGGACAAAAACCATGGAGTTGGAAGCTAGACCCTGTGGCCCGAGTATCCCTAAACAAGAATGGGGAGATGGCTTAGTGGTTAAACACGCTTGCTGTGCAAGCTCAAGGACCTGAGGTCACCTTCCCTATACCCAAGCAAATAAAGCTGGCCTGGCTTCACACGTCTGTCACCCCAGCACTGGGGTGGATGCAGGAGGATTCCTGGATCTCACCAGTTGCCAGAAAGCTTAGGCAATCAAGCATACATGCATTTTTTTTTGGGCTGTACAAATCTGTGCACACACACATGAGCATACATATACACACACCGCTAAATATACATCATATTACCACAGCTCAGTAATATTTATTTGTGATTTTTTAAAGGAATCTGTTCATGGTGTGCATTTGGCAGATTTGTCCAGATGTCTGCGTATTGGCATAAACTTGTTTGTGTCTCTTTTTCTGTTCCACCTGTAGAATTTGCTGCTATATTTTTAAGTTTGCAGTTCTATTATGTGCAAGCATGCCGTGTGCGTCTGTGTGCATGTGTGCGAGTTTGCTTGTGCTCACCCACGTACAAGCTGCAAACTAACTTTGGGTGTGTTCCTTTTCTGCTCTCTAGTTTATCCTTTGAGGCAGGGGCTCTTTGGAGGCATGGAATGACCCACTCACAGGGTAATAATACATCAGATATACTATGTATCATATTTTTACATTAAGATTCATAACAGTAGCAAAATTACAGTTATGAAGTAGCAATGAAAATGATTTTGCAGTTGGGGGTCATCACAACAGAAGGAACTGTATTAACGAGTTGCAACATCAAGGAAGTTGAGAACCACTGAGCTAGACTGTCTAGCCATCGAGCCCCTAAGATCCACTTGTGTCTGTACCCCCAGAATTGGGGTTATAGATGTATGTCACAGTGCTGGAGATCTGAACTCAGGTCTTTATACTTAATACCTTGTGCTCTTCCCACTGAACCTTGTCTTCAGACATGTTCGTTTATTTCTGATATTGGCAATTAATGCCTGCTTTTTATTCTCGAGTTTCCTGGTTAGAAGTTATGAATCTCACTGGTGTCAAACAGCCCGTGTTGGTTTGATGCTTTTCTTAGCTACACTGTTTCTCTCCTTTGGTTTGGTTAGACTTAATTCTCTTTAGTTCATTGACATAAAAGCCTACATCATTGGTTTGAGATCTTACTTTCTTTATAAAGCAGTTTTAAAGCTACATATTTGGTTGTAATCCCTGCATTAAGAGAATCCTGTTGTCCTGTCTTTTGTTTGTTATTTTTTCTGGACAGGGTCTCGCTGGCTTTAAACCTGACTATGATGTGATCCTTCTGCCTTTGCTTCTTGAACAGTGAGAGAACAGGTGTGTGCCGCCATGTTGGCCCATACATTTTGATATGTTCTATTTTCATTATTGTTCAGCTCAAAATATTCTCTAACGTCTCTGCTTTGTTTATGCATCTATTTCTGACTATTAGGCTTCCTTACCAATGAGCTTAGTTCCAAATACTTGCGATTTCCCTGAACAGTCCCATTGTTTTTGATTTCTAACATCATTTTGCTCTGACACAGAGAACACATTTTGTGTACTTTGACCCTTTTAAACTTTTCTTTTAGGACCCTAAATATGGTCTGTGCTAATAAACACTGAAGACAATGCTATTGCAGTTGAGTGATATGTTAAAGTCTATTATATTTTTGATGAATTTTGCCTTACTTTCTCCATCAGTTATTGATTAAGCATGTTGCAATCCTCACCTCTGTTTATGGGATTTATTTTTTCTATAAATTTATCCATTTTTGTTTGGTGTGTTTGAAGCTGTGTCATTGGGTTAATAGGTAATGTTTTCCTGTTCATTGTCTCTTTCATTGCACTTGGCCTCTGTCACTGTGTTTTGTCTTTATGACTGCCTTATAGGATATTGATATTGTCACCATGGTCTGCCTTTGCTGATTGTGTGATAGATGTTTTTCACCCATGACTTCCCAACATTCTAGACTTTACTTCCTAGGGTCTTTCTCTCCCATCCTCCATTTAGAAATTAGTGGCTGAGCTGGAGAGGTATCTGTGTTGGCAGGGTGCTTATGTAGTGTACATGGATTTCTACATTCAGTCACCAGTATAAATATGAATAATCTGGGTGTGGTAGCACATGCCTGTGACCCCAGCACTTGATATAAGAGTCTTAGAAGTTCAAGTTCATCCCTAGCTATGTGGACAGTTTTTAGAAAAAAAAAAAACCCTACAAATGGTTGCTTTAGCAATAATAATTAAATTAATTTACAATAGTTAGCAAAATATAAATGTTCTGAATGTATAAAAATCTTGCAACCCAGTGGGCTCATGTCTTTGTTTTATAATTGTTTTTGGCAATATATCTATATATGTTAGATGCTCCCCAAAGCTACATTATAACTTTAATTTTCAAGTTATATGATTAGTAAAGAAATTAAGGAAAAAAACTTTATTTTTGTTCTTTTATCAAAGTATTTTCAATTTTTGAGAGTCTCCCTTCCCCCTTCCCCTCCCCCTCTCTCCTGCCCCTCCTCCTTCTTCCCCTTCCCCTCCTCCTTCCCTTCCCTTCTCCCTTTCCTCTTCTCCTCCCCTCCCCCTGCCCTCTTCCCCTCTCCCTCCCTCTTCCTTTTCCCCCTCTCCCTCTTTCTTTTCCCCCTTCCCCTTCCCTTACTCCTTCCCCTCCCCCTTCCCCTTCCCCTCCTTTTCTCCCTCCCTTCCTCCATTCCTTGTTTTCTTCCCTTTTTAATTGGGGAGTTACTTTTCTTTTTTCCATGAAGATCAAGTTTCCACTTGATCTCATTTTCAGTTCTCCAATGAGCTGCTTTGTTTTTTTTTTTTTTTTGTTTGTTTTTTTTGTTTTTTGTTTTTTTGGTAGTATAAATCTGCTTGTAACAGAATCTTTAACCTTTCATAATGGTTGTTTTTTTTTTTTTTTTTTTTTCCTAAATACTGCATTCGGATCAGTTTTCTTTTCAGTAGAAATGCCATTCCATCTGGGCCTCATCAGGTGGCAGAGGGCACTAGCATTGCCCAGTGCTAGTGTACGGAGTTTATGTAAAGTTAATGGAGTTGGCTTTCAAGGCCCCTTCATCTTTTTTTTTTTTTTTTTTTTAAATCGGTTCAGGGACTGCGTGTTTCTTACTGGCGTGGGCTCCCAATGTGTTTACTCTTGTGTGTATTTCGTATCAGAAAATGTCTGTGTTTTAGCAAGCTGGTGAATCTTCCATGACAAGTGCTTCCGATATGTCTGCCCCACTGTTTCTCTGGCTCCCTCTGATGAGCTCGCTAAGCATGCATCCTGTTCTCCAGTGTTACCTAGCAGGCCTCCGCACTTCTGCACCCTCCCCATCTTTTTCTTATTTTCCACCTAGGACACTTTCTATTAATCATCTCTCTGTTTTGTATGTTCAGCTGCTTAGCCCATCTGGTGAATTTTTTTTTAAGGTCCCAATATGCAGTTTTATTTTTCAGCTCTAGGATTTTGATCTTGTTTTTTCCTTATTTACTTTTGAAAAGGAAATTTTGAATCTTGCCTACTATTGTTGTGTCTGTGTGAGTGCATGGAGGTCAGGGAACAACTTTGGAGAGTTGGTTTTCTCTTACTGTGGCCTCTGAGAGCTTCAGCCTGCGTCACCCTCCCTCTTTTGTTCCCCCTTTCTGTGGAGACTTCCCGATTCTGAAAGTGTGTTTTATTTCATCTAGGACAGGTGTAGGGATGGCACTGAAATCTGTTTTATTTTTGACAGTTGTTTCTTTTCAGGGTTGAACTAGACTGACTTTCTTTTCTTCTGAGAATATGTCATTATTCTGTTTCTTTGCTCGATTTATTTGAGGCATTGCTGGATCTCATGAATACTAAGTTTCAGAGACTTTGAGTTTTCTTATTTCCTGCTATTTATTTTGGTAGGTCATTTTTTTTCTTCTTCAGTTGGAATTGACTTGCAATCTCTTTTCCTCCTCTCTTTTCCCCATCTCCCTAGTCCTTTTGTTTTTTTCTTGTGACAGGGTTTTACTCTGGAGTCCAGGCTGGTCTGAGACTTATTCTGAAGCCCAGGCTGTTCTTGAACTCATGACAGTTGTCCTGCCTCAGCCTCCAAAGTGCTGGGTCTGATCCACCAAACTACGTGAATGGCAGACTCTCTGGCTCTCTCAACAGCTTCCTGCTCTGCTCAGTACTCTGGTCTCTAGCTGAGCTACTCTTTGCCCGTTTTTTCAGAGGACAGTGAGAGACTAGACACCTAGGGTGTGAGGATTGTGAGGTAGCAGTATCAGTCTTGAGGCCTGCCTCTCCAAATCTCTCCCTTTACAGTTCCGATACTTGTCTTAGCATCTACAGTTTGCTGATGCTCTTTTTCTAATCCCCCGGTCCAGAAAGATTGTGAGGCTTTCTGTCTGCCCATACAGTGTAGGCTGTCTTCAAGTCACTGTCTGGAGATGGGAACCGACTTCCTGTCTCCTTCTCTCACCCTCCTCGGTAACTCTGGCTGGATGTTCTGTGGCCTTCTTACTTGTGTGATCGAGAGATGTATGTATGTATGTATGTATGTATGTATGTATATACGTATGTATGTACGTATGTATGTATGTATGTATGTATGTATGCATGTATTTAATGTGGAGAGAGGCAGGATCCTTGGTAGAGATTTAGATGATCATAACGAAGTGCCACTTTGCTTCTTTTAATTTTTCAGAGTTTCTAGGGGGTGAGTGAGATTGCTCAGTGGGTAAATTTGGTGTTTGATCCTAGGAACAGAAAGGTGGAAGGAGAGGACCAGCTTCACTAAGTTGTCCTCTGAAGGCCACGTGAATGCTATGGTACATGTGCCTAGAAACATGTCTGTCTGTCTGTCTGTCTGTCTGTCTCTCTGTCTCTCCCTCTCACACACACATACACTAATAAAAAATAAAATAAAAGGAATCTCTCTTCTCTGTGCTTCACTTAAGCACCGTCTTGTGTACTTTTTTGCCTTACATTTTGACATGTAGTTTTCAGTATTGAAATATTTACCTTCTTTTTTTCTTAGGAGTTTTCCACTTTTCTTTTCGTTATGTCTCTTTTATCTGGTCACCTAACTTTAATATTTTTAATAACACAGATGTAGCAGTTTCCTTAATTATTTTGAGCTTGTTTAGAAATATTAAGCTGGGCTGTAGATTTTTAATCTGCTAAATGGACAGACCTCTGCTGCTTCTTTGTTTTTAATTATTTATTTTTGAGTTGGTAAAATTTATATGTACAATATAAAATTAAAAAAATATATTGTGGGGTGTTTAGAGCTGCTTAGCAGATGTACCGCTTCACATCCATTTTCCCTATGACACACTCTCTTATTGTGAATTTGTTTTTTTATGATATTCTGTTTTATTATTTATACATATTAATATATGGTATTTTCTGTTACTCGGTTTTCAAGTTGTTTGCTTTTTAAAAGTTTTTTCTTTGTTTTTTTTTTTTTTTTTTTTTTTTTTTTGAGACAGGGTCTCTGTATGCCCTGGCTGTCTTGGAATTTGTTTTGTAGACCAGGCTGGCATCGAACTCACAAAGATCTGCCTACCTCTTTCTCCTGAGAGCTAAGATTAAAGGTGTATGCCACCACTGCCCGCTACAAATTGTTCTTAATTATGTGTTTATACGCGTGACCCTTGGTGGTTTTGTGTGTGTGAGTGCAGGTGCCCTGAGAACTTAGAGACAATGGGTCTCCCCTTGGAGCTTCCTGACATGGGCCCTGGGACAAGAAATGGGGTCCCGCAGAGGAACAGTAGACACTCAAAGCCACCCACACGTTTCTCCCGTCCCGTTTGTCTTCTTTTGCCTGTGTCTTTTCTGAGTTCTCTTTTACCTCCATTGCCCACTTCCGCTTGCAACCCCGAACCCCCACCCCAAATTCCCCCCACCCTCCGCATCCCCCGCCCCCGCAGCTCCCCACAGTCCAGTGCTCTTACACTGTTCTGCCTTCATTCTGTTCCCTGTGGCTTTGCCTCAGTGTAGAGCTTGATTCTGAGGGAGGGTTTTTGCTTGCGAGTGAACTGGAAGTCGGCCTCTTTGCTTTGAGCTCTTACCACACGAACAGCCCTTCTCTGCCCGATGGCTCTTTTCAGACGAGCCAACTACATTTCCAGTAGTACTTACTGGCTTCTTGGGAGGCTTCCTGAACCGAGGACCACTAACTTCTCTTTGTGTTTTCCGTATGAATCCTGACGAACTACACACTTGTAGCTCTCAGCAACTCTTCCTTACCCCGCGCATTTGGTTTTGGGCACGCCCTCTTCCCTGCTTTGCTGCACATGGTCAGTAGCCTTTGCTGTCCTTATCCCCATGATCTTGCCTGGTTTTAATGGATGACATTCGGGTTGCTGCCTCCAGGAACCTCTTCTCAGAACCCTCTTCCGCTTGTGGCATATTTCAGTGGGCTTTCTGGACACTCAAAGTCTTTTTCTCTAGGGTTTAGATGGCAATTGTCTTTAGAAGGAGACCTGTGTCTAATCACCTGCTCCTGTTCCTGGGTCCAGAGGTGGATGGACCTTTTATCTTTAATAAAAGAATGATACACAAAACCTGTGCAGGGGCTGCTTGTATGATTGGATCTACCTTATATCACCAGGTTTCCCTTCAATTGGTTAGTATAGGTTTGAATGACACACACTATGGGCAAGTATGTACACGTAATTGTACACTCCCTCTCATATTATGAACATAGACTAATGCGGCCTCTGGGGCATGGCCTGACTTCATCTTTGAGAGCCCCTCCTTTGGAAGTAACTAAGCAACTCAGTCAATTTTAAAGAAGGAGTCAGCCTGCTTGGGGCTGTGGTGTGGAGAGTTGCATTGGATTTTTATGTTGAAGCTCAGATTTATCATTAGTGATTAGAAGTTCAAACTAGAACACTTCTGTGGGGTAAACGAGTGTCCCATCTGAGGCCATTGTAGAAGAGGGTACAGATGAAAATCAGGGTTATGCTTGCCCAGGCAGAGCATACTTGGTTAAAAAACACAGTATATTAGGTATGGAGGATTCTTAGTGATAGCAATTTTTTGCCAGTCGTTTCTTAGCTACAGTCCTCTGACCTTGACAGGTTGCTATCTATACCGGATGCACTTCCGGGTCTTGGTCCTCTCAGGAGAAAGGATGTACCCATAAATGTCCAAACACACCAAGGACTCAATTTGCAATTTGTCCGGACACATACTTCTGCTTAGGTGGCAGTTTGTTTCTGAGATGTTGAATGCTTTGCTTCATTCTTGTCTTGCTGGTGGTCCTGCTCTTGAAGGGTCCAGAACTATTTGATCTTTGATCTTTCTTAAGTAATGAAACATTTTGAGAGATACCTAGATGCATATAGAACCTTTCCTTTGCCTCTAGTTTCCGACATCGTGCAATGGTATACACTGTCGACTTTTCTTCGTTGTGATGGGCCCCTTTTAACATGGTTTAATATTATTATATTAATCATTGTTGTGCATGTGTATGAGCACATGATGTGTGTGGAGGCATATGCACCATGGTCTCAGGACTGCTCTGTGTGCTTAGCTCTCTCAGGTACTAAGGATTAAACTCGGTTCCCTGGTTTCAGTGCTAAGCGCATTTACCTGCTGAGCCATTTTGCTAGTCCATCATGGGCCCCTTTAATCTCCTTTTACCTAAACGCTCCTTAGTTTCATGTCGTGGGTTCACCTCCTCTGGTTTTGTGTGCCTTTTCTGGACTTCTTTTCTAAACCCAGTATCCTGGATCTATCGTCTCTCCCTCCCTCTGTGCCTCTGTCCTTTTGCTGCACTTGGGGGAATTTTCCCAGCTCTGTCTTTTAGTCCTGCTGTCGATTATTACTAAAATGATGTTTCAGTGTTCAATGGCTCTGTTTTCTTGTCATTTTCTGTGTGTTATTTTTGGAAAGATCACCAGTGTTTATTTATAACTAGAGTGCTGCCCTTGGTGATATTTATAACAGTTTTAAAATTTTTTTAAAATTTGTTTATGTGTAGGAGTGTTTTGCTTGCATGTCTGACATGTATGTCTGGTGCACACAGGGGCCAGAAGAAGGTGTTGGGTCCCTGTCACTAGAGTTACAGATAGTTGGGAACCTCCATGTGGGTGCTGGGGACTGAACCTGAGTCCTCTGGAAGAACAGCCAGCGCTCTTGACCTTCAACCCCTTATAACATTTTAAATTAATTAATCAACTAATTAATTAATGTTTGTGGGTATCTGTGGTGTATGGGTGTGTGTGCAGGGGTGCATTCACCTATGTATGTCTCTACAGAGGTAAAGGACCAACTTCAAGATTGTTCCTTTTACACTATCTTGTTCTTTAAGACAGCATCTCATGAAGCCAAAAGCTAGTCGGGTTTTTTGTTTTTTGGTTTTTTTTTTGTTTTGTTTTCTTTTGTTTTTTTGTCTAGAATGTCTGGGCAGTGAGCTTCAGCGGTCTACTTGTCTCAGCCTCCCAACCCCAAACACCATCCCAGGCTTTGAGTAGGTGCTTAGGATCTGAACTTGGGTCCTCATACTTGTGTGGCAAGCACCTTACATGTGTAAATATCTCCCCAGCACCTATAATATTACACACACACACACACACACACACACACACACACACACACACACACACACACACACAGAGAGAGAGAGAGAGAGAGAGAGAGAGAGAGAGAGATTCCTTTTCTGCTGAGATATTCATTCCTCAAGGTAACTTTCTGTTTCCTCTGCCTCGTCTTTTCCTTATGTGGCTGCCTGTGCACTGCCGTCCACTCAGATTCAGGGTTGGATTAAGATGCTGAAGTAGCATGCTGTTGGACCATTACCCAGGGGATCCCTTGATGTCGCTGTTTTTAGGTCAGATTTATGGTGGAGGGAGCAAAAGCAGGCCTCCAACCTCTAACCTGAAGGTTGAGGCTGTTAGATGCTGAGAACAAGGTTTGGCTTAGCATTGTGGTCAGCATTTTTAGTTTATTTAACAGGCTGATCATCTTGGCTTTTGCAAGTTACCCCCATCCTCAGATGTGCATGGTCTTCATTAGAGTTCTCAGAGGCACGGTTTTTCTAGGAAGTGAGCTTCTCATCTGTCAGGTTGGGAGAGAAGTCCTTCCAGAGATGTGAAGTAAAGTAGATGCTATAGCCGTCCGATGACTCGTAACAGTTCTTTACCATTTCTCTTAAAAACCTTCTTTTGCCTCCTGTCCATCTGTAGCTGCAGAGTTCTGTGGTGTGGCCGGTGAGCCTTAGGGAATTCTAGGATGCACATTCATTTTTTTCTTTGCTGCAGCTGTCCTGGGATCCAACTTCCTCTGGCTTGCCAAGTCACATGCTTCCTACCTATTGGCTTTCAGGCTCCAGAATCTATTCTCTTGTGTCTCTTTCTTTCTTCTCTTTCATGTATCTATCTATATCTATATCTATACCTATACCTATATCATCTATATACATATCCTTACACTGTACGCAAGTGACTTCCAGTGAGTATGATAAATGACATCTTCAGGTTGTGGTCTTAATTCAGAGCACCCCTCCCCCACCTCAGGTCTCATGTCATCTCATCTTCTAAAACTTACTTAAGACTCATCTCTTCAGAAGAGCCGGTCCCAAAGTCACTCTGTGCAAAGGAGGTACATTAACTTTGTTTTCGCTCTCTGTTTTAGCCCCTTACATATTTCTTCACAGACCTTTAAAAATATTGTCTTGTGTTTTTATTCACATCTTGTTCTTTTCTATCTGCTCATGAGGTCGATGGTGAGGGTTGTCTTGTGCATGGTTGGACCTTGATAAACGCTTGCTGCCTGACTGTAAGAACACATTTTATGTGGATGGCATGCCTTTTTTGAAACTGACAACAACTTCCTCAGTTTTCTTATCTGTTAAAAAAAAAAAAAAAAAAAAAAAAGGACAGAGAAAGAAAGCCAGTGCCTGCCTCGTAGAATTGTGTCAAAATTTACAAGAGCCAAATGGGCAAAGTGCTCCAGACACTGCCTGGTTTGTGGGGATGCTACAGAAATGCTGGCTACGTTTCTTAAAAAGTCCCCAATGAGCTGGGCTCTTCTGTTTAATAGGTGTTCAGTTTTGGTCATGAGAATTTTCTTGCAGAATGGTGTGAATTACTCCTGAATGTTGCATTGTCTGCACCAAATCATGGCACATGCGAATTTTAACTCCAGTTGATCCTGGCTCTCCACTTGGACTTGGGCCTTGTCATTCATGGAAGACAGCTTGCTTCCAAAAGAAAGTGGGATCCCACGTATCCCCAGCGGTTGTCTGCACGGCTCGGTGTTTGAGGACAATGGTGGCTGCAGTCAATTTTCTTATTTGGACAATTTGGGGAGCTCTTATCTTCTTAGGGAGTAGAGCTGATTGTCAGCAGTGCTATTGTGAATGATACAGAAGGGTAGCCTTCATTTCTCTTCTGTCCATCACGCTGGGGTAGTGAAGGCAGCGGAAGCCTGAAGCATCTGGTCATGTTGTGTTCACATCAGGCAGCAGAGGCGTGAATGCTGGGCTGTTCAGCCTCCTTCTCCACTTACAGACCCCAGGATCCCCTGCCTCAGGATCGGTCTTACCCACAACTAAGACCTGGGTGTTTCCACACCATCAATTAATTTAATCAAGATTATCTTTCACAAACATGCTCACCAGCTCCCAAGTGGCTTTCCTTCCTTCCTTCCTTCCTTTCTTCCTTCCTTCCTTCCTTCTTTCTTTCTTTCTTTCTTTCTTTCTTTCTTTCTTTCTTTCTTTCTTTCTTTCTTTCTTTCTTCTAATCAAACTGACTCTAACCCTGACAGTGGTTGGCAACTCAAATTTTCCTTGAGTATTTAACCTTGCTGTAGAAATGTAAAGAATGTCAATGAGTCAGTATTCTGTTATCTCTGAAATGAATTCTACTAAAGATCTCTTAAAACTTTGTGTTTTTTTTTTAAATTAGGGAGCAAAGTGCAATTTAGCAGAGAGATTATAGCATCTTGTAGTGTCTGGTCTATAAATCTGAATTTGTGAACTTTTGATATTATGGATAGATTAGTAGTAGCTCTTGTCTTTACTCATGAAACCTCAAGTATGGTGGTACTCAGGCGTCTTGCCATGTCAATTAGGGACTACAACGGTTGAGTCTTGTGATGCTTTGGAAGGGGCTTAGTAACAGGGCTTCAGATCCCTCCAGTTTGACATTTTGGTCTGTGGAAGCTGCTCAGTTAGCTTTCAAACCAAGTGCCATCTTCTAGTCCTGTTGTGTTAGGCAGGATGGGAGCCTGTTCCTTTCAGAGCTTCCCGACCACCAACCCTCTGCTCTAAGGCAACACTGAAGCCCTCTCTCCACCATGCCTAGAGGTAAATCTGACTCACAGAGTTCTTAGTCCGGGCTCTCCCGACCAGCAGAGCACTAGCAGCCTTAAGTGGCTCTTTTCTCTTTAATTGCAAGTGTCTCGTTTCCAGCAAGTGAAATGTTTCTGTGTTTATGCTCCCCCCCCCCACATATGACAAGAGGTTAATTTACAACTTGCAAATTCACATGTGAAAGCTCACTGAGTCGCTTTAATCAGCTGCATACTTTTAATGAGCTAAAAATGTGCAGTGGTCCATAGCTGGTTCTAGCATCTCTTACTAGGTGGCTCGCTGGTACAGTTCTCTTGACACCTCAGGGTGACCTACCGAGCTCCCATCAACTCTGGTTTGCTCACTGGAAATGTGGGAGTAAGAGTCATTATTTTTATGTTTACTAGCATCACACAGGGCACGTCAAAATTGAGAATTATCATTGTATCTTTCTGTGACCTTCTAGAGGATGTGGCAGGGTGGGGTGGGTTATGTGTCAGTAATTGTTGCTTTGTTAGTACCTCAAAGTTTTTAGTTGATCAATGTTTGTTAAATGGATAAGTGCGCTTGGGTCTTCTACTTTGTGTTGGCCTCGCTGTGTAATGTCTAAACTTCCCTAAACTTCCAATGCCTCCTTATTTTTACATCTTAAATGCTCAAAACCTAACGGAACGATGCTTTTTGGAAGTATTTGGAAGAATGTAAACAATTAAACCAACGCAGTGTTTAGTGGTGTTAGTGGGAATGAAGTTCTTTGAGGAACAGGGATGCTTTTTGTTGACCTTTCTCAGCTGCTGAATGTGCCAGGAAAAGTCTGCCACCTGGAGCTTAAATAGGCTGAGGATTATATGTGTGAGGGTCTGGAGAAGCCTGCTGAGGTGGTGTGTGGCATCTGACATCTTTGGACTGCTTGGGCTGTCTGTCTGTTTCCTTCGCCTTTACCCTTCCTGCATAATTTTTGTGAGGTTTCGCTTTTCAGCCAGGGTGACCTTCCTGTAAGGGGGAGTGACATTCTTTGATCAAAGGTTTGCCAGGGACCCTGCATACCCAGCAGCCATACTCTGTTGCTTTGTTTCCCCCTACATTTCAATTTTTGAATATCTTCATTATTAACTACATTTGTGTATTATCTTTTATTTAAAGGACAGAGCAATAGCCTAGGGAAGAGAAAGGAAGGGAGGAGGAAGGTCTGTACCTGCCAATTAGGATTGTAACATCCTTTTATTGTATGCCAGTCTTTGTGCTACAGAATTGCTGTACGCAGCCCCCAGAGATAAAAACAATTGCCCTCATTGTATAGATAATGAAGTTCATTACCTTGTCTCTGTTCTCACAGCCAGTACTAAGGGAGCCAGAATTCACGCAAAGACCGATATCTACTTGCTTTTCTCTTTACCACGTTAGAACTTCTGACAGAAGGGACTCAAGGGAGGGGAGATTTATTTTGGCTTCTGGTTTAAAAAAAACCGCAGGTCATTGTGGCGGGAAAGACCAAGTGCGTGATTTGTTTGTTGGCAGCTAGTGTGCACAGGAAAGGCTTGTCACAGATAGAAGACGGGAAGGTTGGGAGTGTAGTAAAGGGGCATTCGTCCCTTTCAAAGGCCTGCTTCTGGGGTCACATTTCCAACAGCCAGGCTCCACTTCCAAAGCTGCCGCAGCATGGGGAGCAAGTGTTCAAATTGTGAGCCTGGAGCGAGGCAGGGTGGTGCATACAGAAGTGGCCAGTCTCCTCTGCATAGTAGGTACCAGGACAACCAGGTTACACAGTGAAACTTTATCGCAAACAACCATCTATCAATCAAGCAACCAAACCAAACAAAAGTCTGGAGAGAAGCATTCAAGCCATAACATTCTGCCCTGGTCACCAAAATGCATCCAGTGACAACCTCAGAAACCCACCCAGTCGTCACAGTCCCAAACTGTTTAAAAGTCCAGGCGCAAAGCAAATTCTTAACTGTGAGTCCCAAATGCACATCACATACTTCCAAGTGTGTAATGGAAGAAATTGGAGCACATTTGGAAAATATGGGGTGAAAGCAAGACTGGAGCCTAGCAGGACAAACAGCTGTAACTTGGAGGATGCATGTCCTGTGTGTGAGGCATCTCATACAGTGATGCGCAGCTCAGTGGGCTGGGGTAGCCCTGCTCCTGAGCCTGGCCATCAGCAGAACACATGGGCTGTCTCTTGGAGGGGGTATCACCCCCTCTATTTTAATGGGTACTATTCCCATTATTTAATGCAGATCATATCCATGCCCCCTAATAGTGATAGATTTAAGGGTTTTGAGGAGAAAGTGATACAAGGGGTCCTTGTGATGAGCACTAGGAAGAGGGGGCAGAAAACCTTAGTCACATCCACAATTTAACTCTAGTTCACGAAAGGACTGGAAACTTTAAACTGCTTTGTTGTGCTGTGTTGTGTGCTACGTTTGCTCTCTTACACAGCAAACACATATTCATAACCAGACACTCACAATACGCTGCATGTACGGCATTGAAAGTGATGCTTCTGATAGTCCATGCTTCTGGAGACAGCTATTGAGTTATTGGCAGCATCATGCAGTGGTACCTGCCAGAGAGAAACCCGGGACTGTGAATGCTCAGGTAACTTCAGCAAAGTGGTCATGCACTAGGGAAGGCTAGCTGTATACAGGAGACATGGTTGGTCCTGAAACTTGGGGAAATCTTTTGGGAGCTTCCATACAGAGAGGTAGAGATTGTATTTCTGAACAGGATGATGTTTAAGAAAGACCATCACGTGGACTTTTGCAAGTTAGAATGGCTGAGGTGAGACACACCGGGAGAGAGCGGGAGAGTAGGCTTGCCTGGTGAGCAGGGAGCTATTCTTCCTGGGCTTCATATGTTAATGGAATTTCAATGAACAGAAAATGAAAAAAAAAAAAAACATTTGAATTCTGGAGAGACAGCTGTGGATGTCATACTGGAGAAGGATCAGGGTGCAATCAGACAGATTATTATAGCAATTTATCTCCGAAGGAGATTGTGCAAATTTAATTCAGGTGATATTGTGAGGAGGGAAAAGAAAATAGATCTTGAGAAATGATTTCATGTTAGAACCAATACAACTACTAAATAACCCCACGTCTATTAATGCAAAACAAGTAAATAAAGACAGATATGCAGCGGTAATCAAGGAAGACATCCTGTTCTGTAACCTATGCTTGACCAAGAGGAGAATGTGCTGTCAGACATGATTGTTGCTTAAACAACTGTGATTACAGTGATCCGATCTGAGAGCTATGCCTAGATACCTTTTATTTATGTTTATAATTTCTTTTAAAAATGGTTTACACTTGTGTACTTAGTTACTTAGTCTGTCTTTTTGGGTCTTTGCTCATGTGTGCCATGATACATATTTGGAAGCCAGTGGACCACGCTGTGGAGTTGGTTCCTTTCTTTCTTCCCAGCTGGATATGTGGGTCTGGGACTCAAACAGGTCTTAAGGCAGGACGGCAAGTGTCTTTACCCACTGAGCCATCCTGCTAGCCCCATGTCTGTTATTCCTTAATGAAATATTAAACTGACAGTAAGACAGTCTAAAATACGAAATCCATTAGAGAGTTTACACAGTACAAGGAGGAACTGATTAAAATTAAGGTAGAATTAGAATGTGGACTGTCAGGTTTACAGCATTAATAACTAAGATTTGCAAAGATTTTTCCAGAAATGCTCTTTTAATTCTTGGTTTGGTAAGAACCAAGCAATTCGAAACAAGAATCCCCCAAGTCAAGATATTAACTAGCTTGTGGTAATACACAGCTGTAGATGGGAACCCATAGTCCATCTAGGGCTCTCTGTAGGGCATCATGAAACTCCACTGGTAGAACAAGAATTGCTAGTCAGAAACAAAGCAAAACAAAAACAAAAAAACAAAGAGTGAGAGTATTCAAATATAACAAGGAACTTACAAAACATTTGAAATATGTATCAAGAGAATTTTTTTTTGAGTTTTGTTGGAACAAGGGAAGAAAATTAGTCATGAGAAGAATTCTGCATTCTTTATGCAATTTTATATAATAAATTGCATATGGAAATAATTTGTACAAGAAATAGCAGGATAAAAAATTAAAGACTTTGGAGTATGTACAGGATTCAGAAGAGCTGTCACTTAAGCCACTGCTACTGCTGACCATCTGCCAGATACAGATTCTGAGGGACTTAACAGTGAAAAGTAAGGACAGGTCTGTCTCTAAGGAGCTAGAGGTGTTTGGGAAAATGGATTTGCCAACATGAAACTAACTGGAGTCATCCAGATCAGCTTACAGTTACCGACACACATGTAACAATGTGACTCCATTAGAGAGTGGAGTTCTGCGTGCTTAGAAAAGGAGCGGTTGATAACGTCTCATCAATTAGAAGGCTTCAGAGATGATGGAAAAGAGTCTTAAGAGCTGGTGATGTGGTCTTAAGGTAGATTCTGAAGGATGAAAGTCATTTGAGTTTTCAGGGAAAGGGTAGACCAGTGAAGTAGATATATTGAGTTGTATGTTTCTAATATATATTGGAAATTTAGTCTGATAGCCCATTTGCTTGTTGTAGTGTTCTTTAATGGGATGCTGAGAACAAGGATCAGGGGAATATTATTTCATGTCATATCCATTGAATGCCTCCCCAAACACTAAAAACAATTAGGGAACAGGGTCGTTTGGAGAAAACGTCACTCTGGGTCTGCTAAGTGGCCAGCTCTACTGTGCACTAGCTCTGTGGCTAAGGGCAGATCACTTACTTCTGTGATGTTATGGTTTAGTAACTGTAAATGGGAAGTGATACAACACAAAAGCTTTTACAACACACACACATTCACACACACAATTGTCGGTCCTCAGTGGTGCACACACACATACATACACTCATATGCACAAACACACACATACACACTCACACACACATACACACATACACACATATACACACACTTGCACACGCACACATAATTGTCAGTACTCAGTGCTGTTATTATCAATGCTAATGATGTTTACATCTTTCTGAAGAACATCTTTATTAAAAATTAGATACTCTGTATTTACATTTGAGATGTTATCTCTTCTCCCCTCCCTGCTCCCATCCCTCTCCCCCTCCTCTGAAGAACATCTTATCAAGTATCCTAAAAAGCTTTGTTCTTTTAAAGCAGTTGGGTTTTGCTTTGTTTTGTTTTTGATTCAGTGTCTAATGTAGTCCAGGGTGGCCACAAACTTGCTATGTAGGATGGTCTTATATGTACTGGGGTTTTGCTTGTGTGCCTGTAGTGGGTAGAAGACAGTGTCAGATCTGCTGGAACTGGAGTCATAGATACTTGTGAGCTGCCATGTGGGTGCTGAGAATTGAACAGAGGTCTTCTGGGAAAGTAGTCAGTGCTCTTAACTGCTGAGCTAATAACTCCAGTCCTGACCATGGACCCTTGATTCTGCTGTTTGCTCCTTTCAAGTGCTGGAATTAAAGGTATACACTACCATATCTGACGTCCCCAAATCATTGCAAAAATATTTCATATTTGTGTAGTTCTACATTGAAAATTGATTCTAAGGAAACACAAAGATATGTTCAGGTATTAAGGAGGAATTCTTTTGCAGTATTAGAAACTTATTTTATTTTAAAATTATGTGTATATGTATATAGCACATGTGTGTAGATTCCTGAAGAGGACAGAAGAGGGCATCAGATACCCTGGCTCTGGAACTAGAGGCAAGCTGCCTGCTGTGGGTGCAGGGAACCCAACTCATGTCCTTTGCAAGAGCAGTGTTGGCTGCTATCCACTCAACCACTGCTACATCTTCTTTACTGCCTAACACAGAATAGTGGAGCCGTCTCAAGCCTCACAAACATCAATAAATGATTGGTGAAATAAAGTATGATATACCTTTAAAAGGAGTTACAGAGTAATTGAAATGATGTAGAAATCTACTTCTGATGTGTGGGGAAAATGAATTCTGAAATGTGTGTGTGTGTGTGTGTGTGTGTGTGTGTGTGTGTGTGTGTGTATTTGAAACTTGTATGTTATAAAATCCTAGTTTTGTTGAAACAGTTTATGTCTACGGTCAAGGTTTTCTTCTATGTTTTGTTTCTTAAAAACAAAAACCATAGCGAAGCGTCTAAGAAGTAAGGTAGCTGAGGCTGGAATAGGGTCTGCTCAGTGAAACCGAGCACCTTCTTTGTGAGACAAACCACTTACAGCCCTTTTTGGGTTTTGCTCATTTTTATCTTGCTTTGGCAGTTGGCTCTCTGGGTTGTAAAAGACACAGAGTTTAATGGCTGAAAGCAGGCACTGTCTTGCTGACCACCTCTTCATTTTCCCCCTTTAACTTGGGAGGGGCGGTGAACTCTGCAGTCCTTACGAGGTCCTGGGGTTCTGCAGTGAAGAGCTCGTGTGTGGTTTTTGATGCATGTCCGCTTGGAAGAAGTAGTGGGCACTCATCTGAACACACATACAATTGCAAGTTGTGTTAGCCCTAACTCGTGTATTATATAGAGAAAATTGGAAGTGTGGCTCAGGGAATCAGTTCGGATGGGAACGTTGGCAAAGGCCACTATGAGCGAGTGGCAAGTAAAGCCACCTCTGAGGTGCAAATGGATATCAGACACTCAGAATGTGAAGGGACGAGAACTTAGGGAAGAGGGTGAGCACACACAACGTTTTTGTGCAAAAGTGAGAAACTGAGAAAGAGCAACCGGCGCAGCTGCAGGGTGTGTGGTCAGACCAGAAGTAGGTGGAAAGAAGTTCAGATTTACTACCAGAGCAGTGGGCTGCAGACCATTATGCAAAACAGCTTTAAAAGACCTCTTAGGCTTCTCCAAGGAGAAAGAAGTGGGCCATAGCAAGCCATCAAGGAGGAAGATGAAGATACTTTGCGGGTATCTTTTGGTGGTTGTGTTTGTAGGAGGTTGTGATGGGTTAGATTAGAGGTAGACACACAAGGATCCTTTCATCCTTTGTGTGAACTTGGTAGATCACATTCCCAGTAGCAGGATGTTATTTGAGTGAGGGTGTGTAGGGCAGGATTACTTAGCATTGGATGTGTTTAGTCTGAAGTCCCTGTACAGTGAAAAAAATTTAAGATGTCTATTGTTCATGTGACATAAGCCTCTGAGACCGAGATGTATAGTCAGAATATTTGGTCCATGGATAGAACTTGTAGTCATGTGGATAGATGGGGATTGCCCAGGCAGAGGCTGTTGAGAGAGAATGAGTGTCAGTGGTTAAGCCCTGATAAATTTCAAAATTCTAGAAGCAGGGAGGTGGCGGAGCACTCTGTGAGGGATGCATCTCTAAGTCTGGGGGAATATGGTGCTAGGGAAATTAAGGGGAGAGAGTTTCAGAAAAGTGGGACTGGCGAACTGATTGTATAGGAGAGCTGAAAGGGTTAGTGGTGTCGTGGGTGACAGGGAAATGTCATTGGATGTGACACTGGGTGCTGTGAGGGAGCCAGAAGGGGTGAGTGAGAGGACTCTGTATGTGTGTGTGTGTGTGTGTGTGTGTGTGTGTGTGAGTGTGTGTGAGTGTGTGTGAATGTGTGTGTGAGTGTGTGTGTATGACAGAGAGAGGGAGGTAGAGAGAGGGGGAGGGAGGTAGAGAGAGAGAGAGAGAGAGAGAGAGAGAGAGACAGAGAGAGAGAGAGAGAGAGAGAACAAAAGAGACAGAGAAAAGAGATAGATACAGAACACACACACACACACTCGGAAGAGATTATGTCTACTTTTTTTTTTTTTTTTTTTAACTAGGCAAAGAATTTTATTAACCTCTCCCAAACTTTATTCCTAGGCTTTTTCAGCTTGATTTGCAGCAAAGAATGATTTAGATATAATAGAAAACCGAAAACAGCACAGTGTCCGGGGTGAGGGTGGGGGTAGGGTTGGGCTTAAAAATATTAGAGATCTAGATTTTATCAGATCCATAATAAACAAAAAAAGATTAAAAGCAGTCATGATCTAAAATAGCAGCTCCTGTGACTTCTGCAAGTGTCACCTTCTTCAGAAGTTGCTTCAGCTCAGTTTGCCTCATTCTTAGAAGCCTCATCAAAATTCTCCACCAGATCTAGAACTTCATCATCCTCCTCCTCTCCAGGAGCAAGTGGTGCTTTTCCATCCACAGATTGTTCAGGCAGAGCTTCAGCCAGCCTCCTTAAACTAGTCAGACTGTCTGCACCGAGATGGTTTAGGATACTGGGAAGCATGTCTGTCAGCTGCTTTGTCTCAGCGTGGCCCAAGGCAGACGATAAAAACCTGCAATTCTCCTTAAAGAAGTTGGGGTAAACGATATCTCTGGTACTGAAGAGGTGAACATGTTTACAAACCAAGGAACAGTGATCCATTTTAACAACCCTAAAGTTCAGGCATCTCTACAACTATTAATAATTCAAGCTCTGAAGGCAGAAGCCAGTAGTTGCAGGAAGGGGACTAGGGGGGCTGGGGGAAGGTGTTTTCTTTGTTTCCCTCTGACAAAGGAGATTCTAGTTACTGTGGGTGACTTAGTAAAGAGGGAGAGATGAATGGTGTAGGGGGCAGCTGATGGATGTCAGGCGCTCATGGTGAGCTTGGTGCTTCGTAGCCGGGGAATGAGATACAAGCCGGCTCATGTTATCTACTGCAAGTGAGTATGTTCTGGGCGCTGTGCTAAATGACCGTGAACTGACTCATGGACATGATCCTCTCTATCTTACAGAGGAGGGAATTCGGGGCTCACACCTCTCACTTAGAGACCTTCCTCTGTGGTGGGGTATTCAATTTCTCCAGCTGCCACAAAGCACCACAGATGGACCCGCTAAAACAGCCGACATTTATTTTCTCACAGTTCTGAAGACTTTCAGTTCAAGATCAAGGTGTTGGCAGATTTGCTTTCTCCTGAGGCCTCTTTCCTTGCCTCACAGATGGTCACTTTCTCACCTGTCCTCACTCAGCCTTTCCCCTCCACTCCCCCATTCCTGATGTCTCTTGTATGTCCTAATGTTCTTCTTACAAGGACACAAGGAAGATAGTATTTGAAGAGCACATCGATGTATTGGCTTCATTTGAACTTGGTCACCTCTTTTACAGGCTTTGTCTCCAGGGACACTCACCTTTTGAGGTTAGGGTTTCAAATATGAATTCGAGGAAATACAGTTTATGGAAGATGACTTCTCATGGTATACGGCTTGGCCAGGTCACTGAAAATGTTCTGAAAATGTAGAGCAGATTAGAGCAGGAGATTGCTGGATGTATGTGGTCCTGAGGTCACTTGTGTTGGGAGATGATGCATCTGGTCTGCCAGTGATCTGAGTCTACAGCAACAGCACAGTACATGCGTGGTTTCTGAGCTTTGCCGAGGCACTGGGTCCTCCTGGGCTTATGAGCCAGCTGACACGCCCTCTTTTCTGCACAAGGTTGAGATGCAAATGAGCTTGAGTTATATCTTCAGCACAGTTACAGGTTACTGCTTGTCAAACATGGTTCTGATTATTTTCTTTCCCTTTCCTCTTCTTCCTCCTCCTCCTTCTCCCATCTTCATCTTTTTTAAAACAAGGGAATGGGTGTTTTGCCTAAATGTATGTAAGTGCATCATCTATGTGCCTAGTACTCATGGAGGCCAGAAGAGGGCATTGGATTTCCTGACACTGGAGTTAAGGATGGTTGTGAGCAGCCATGTGGGTGCTGGGAATCAAAACCAGATCCTCTGGAAGAGCAGCCAGGGCTTTTAATTGCCGAGTCCTTATTATTTTCAAGTAGTTGAAAAGAAATCTATGAGGGCTGAAAATTTGTTGGCCTCCCAATATAGAAAGTAATTTGAACATATCCCAAGCTGTTCTGTAAACTGTCTTTCATGATTGTGAATTTATTTATTTTTTTATCCTCTTTCTTCTTTTCTTACACCTTCATTTTTTCCTTTACTGGTAAATTCCTGAGCAGTTAATAGGTATCTGGAATCTAAGAATAAAGAATTCATATATATATATATATGTATATATATATATAAATAAAACTTTATATGTGTATTATGCACACACACACAGCACCAAGTGCTAAAGCTGTTCTTAAAGTATTAGCTCAGTTGTTTACTTCAGTCCAATGACTGTTGGGTACCCATTCATCACTAGTCAGTGCCCTCAGACTGGGATGGAAACATGGGTAAAATTCCTCTTAACATTTGCAATTTGATATAGAAAAATAAACAGCTGTGTGAACAGAGAGCTCTATGTGAATATGCAAACTATGCAAGCATCCCAAAGGAGGAAGTGGCCGTAGTGTCTGCTTTCTCCTATGTGTTTGGAAACTCACTGAAAGGAGGCATTACTCCATTTTAACGGAAGTCTCTATGAAAAGATCACCCATTCATCTCATAAACATGTCTGAATGCTCACAATCATGTGTAATGATGTTTTTAAAGTTCTTAAATTATGAGCAAGCCATTGACTTGGTGGGGGGGGGGAATCTTTGACTTTTGTCCTCATTTCACAAGTATTAAAACTCTAGAAAAGTCACAGTAATAAAATATCATTGTGATAGTGGATGGAAGAAAGTATAAACTGGTCTGGCATACATGTCAGGTATTGGGTGTTTAAACCTATACATTAACATAGTGTCTCTTATAATGTCATTATTAAAGTTATGCTGAATGACAGGTCAAAAACATTTGAAAGAAATGGATCTTTGTTGATTATGTGATTGATATATTTTCTGGTATTACCTATTTATAGTTTGATCTCAGAAAATTTGTTTATAAACAAATACTATGGGTTGAATGGAATAATAGCTATTAAAATTACTGCTGTCTTTGGAGATGATGGTAGAGGCTGTCTATCTGCAATGTGAACTTATTTCGTTGGGAAAATGCTGAGAAGCAGAAAGGAGAAAGGCCAAGTATGAGCCATGGAATCTGTAGACTTCAGATCAGCAATTAGCCCAACAACTGCTGGCAATTGTTTTGATGTTGTATAATGAATATTTACTGTGTGCATGCTGGCTTGATCACAGAATTGTCATAGTGGGAAAAACACTGGATCAGAAGTCAGGAGAGCTAATTGCAACCCACAAGTGTGCCTTTGTTACCCACCTTTAAAATGAAATGGTTGTAGGGAAAGGACCATAAGGTTCTCCCTGTTCTGATACTTACTGTTCTGTGGTTCTCCGTCGCACACCTGTCAAAAGCATTTTGACTTTCTCTAAGTTGCTTAAGCCAGCGTTTCAGTTAGACGAATCCAGGAGCTTATCCCCACTGGCTGTTGGGAACAGCAAAACCTTGCTTCTCCGGGACTTGATATGTCTTCTGCTAACCGCTGACAGTGAGCCATACCACCTAAAAGGCTCCCTGGGTAGCCTTAAAGATTGAAAGGACAAACGGACATTATTGAGAACTCTGTGGAAGAGGAGACCAGAAAGACGTTGATCATCATGGCTCCTTGGGATTTGCAAAGAGGAATGACTAGAGATGGGCCATTCACTACAGCCAGGTCAAAGGTCAGGTCAGGAATGTGGACAATGCTGGTGACTCCAGGTAGGTGTAGGAGGGTAAATACACATGTTTAGTCCCTCCTGTCTTGAGACTGGGAAGCCAATCTCAGAGAGCTATTAGGATGGTTCCTAATTTATGCAATTCATTGGAAGAAAGATGTGATATTTATTGTTTGTGTTTTTATTACCAGTCATTGTGTTCTTCCTCGATACTTATCAAATAAGTAATATACTTACCGTAGTCATGCAACTAAGCATTCATTAAACACACTTTCAAAATCACCACTGAGTTAAAGATTTTAACGGATGCCATTGTACAATGGGCACCTAACTTTTTGGATACTTTATTAAAGTGTATTTTTCCTTCATATTAACTATAACTCTCTAGTGACAGAGATTTATATTTATTATTATTTGCTAATAGGAAGCCAATCTGGAGATAATTAGGAAGTGATTAGAACAATGCTTTCCTTAGTGATTGAAAAGGAGCAAACAGTTTGTGTAGGGCTATCGATCCAAGTAACTAAAACTATGTTTAAGTGTTGAATGCAGTTAAAGGAAATTGTTTTATACCAGTGTTTCTATCATGGAATTCCAGGAAAATTTACATGTTTTTTTTTTTAAAAGTATGGATTGAGTTTTTGTTTGTAGTTATTTACTGTGAGCTTGATACATAGTACAAGAAGGTCCTTCTTTTATTTTCTTCTTTTTTTCTCTTTTGCTTTTATCTAGTTGCTTCCAAGATCCGGTACTTGCAGGAATATCATAACCGAGTTCTCCACAACATTTATCCCGTACCATCAGGAACAGATATTGCAAACACCCTGAAGTACTTTTCCCAGACCTTGTTAAGGTAAGCCTTAAATACCCTTGACTTTGAGAGAATTATTAGGTAGTACTGCTGAGTTTGTTGGGACCTAATTTCACAGTGAACTGAAAGTCTTAAAAGCCTTAGTTTTCTGGTGCTCTGACAGAAGAGACAGAAAGAGTCTGGGCTGTAGTCCTCCGGGAGTGTCTAGCACACCAGATCCCAGCTCACTTGGAAACATGGTGGCATGGCTGTAGCCTGGCCCCCTCAGTTGCCTGTTCTTTCAGGAGAATACAGATGCTTTAAAAAAGTTGTGTGTTTGACATGAATAACATAAGGTTAAGGGATGCTATTAGGGTCTTTAAAATTGAGAATGAGAAACACTCGGGTTTAAAAGAGTTTTGTGGCGATTTAGATTTGTTGCTAGCACATCCCAGTTCTCTGACTGGCACGGCAACAGTGGTTGCTTCCATCCTCTACATCACAACTGATGTTAGGTTCAAAGAGGACAAGGGAGCAATAGTTCAGGAGCTCTCTGCTTTTGCTACAGGACAGAGACCGTTCCTCTTCATCCTTGTTACCGATGCCAACAAGCAAAGACAAGCTTTTTCCAGCAGCGTAGCTATCTTTGACAAACAAGGTTGAAAAATTCAGAATAGAAGCACTGACCATTATACCCCAGCCCTTGGTCTCCCCATTGCCACAGCTCCTCTGTAAATCTGCTTCTGGACTTGCTGCCATTCTGGCTTTTAGATAGCAGTAGGAGTTCTGTAAATCAGGTACAGGGAGGGCACACTTTGGAGTGACTGTAGTTTTACCAGAGGTTCCTGTGGTCTGTCACTTTTGGTTCTCAGACAATCTGACCATAGACAGAGAGAAACATCCTGTGCACAGCCAGTTGCTGGTCTTCTGCACTGACATCTATCATTCTTTTTTGGATATTTTCTCATCTTTAGAGTCTTTACTGTTCCTGTCCTAGTGTGAAGCAATTCTATTTATCACGTTCATGATGCCTGTCAGACACTCGCAGTTGGTTTAAGACCCTGGGGCAGGCTATTTCCCTGTTTCAAAGGGGACAGAATAGTTATCCAGGTTTTCATGGTAACAATCAGATGAACTCCTGAACAGAGGCATCCTATTCCAGACTTCTACATTTCTCTTTTGCCTTTGAGGCTGGGAACCTCATAGGGAAACTCTTTCCTACAGGGAAACCCAAAACCAGAAATGCATTCCTGGTAGGGAACATTTTAGATTCCACTTGTAAAGAAATTCTGACATCTCTGTTGGCTTCAGAGCTTAGCCTTCATGGCTTTGCAACAGTGCCAATGAGTTAAGAAATTTAGGATACTCTTAAGTTATGTGTGGCAGTCTCGAGGGCTCTGTTTTGGTCATTAGGATGTGGTTGCTGTGACAGCACCTTCATGATGAAACTGGTATTAGGATTGTCTTTTCAATTGGCTATTACTGTAACCGAGCATGGTTTGCTTTCAGGGAGAGTCAGTTTCAACAGCTGCTAATGGTGACAGTGGCAATAGTTGTCATCACCATAGCAACATTATGTTATGGTACCTATATTTCTTCCCGTCAAGTTCTGCTCGAAGCTCTTTAAGTGTGACATTTCCTTTAACCCCTCGTAATTAGATAAAGGTACTACCGTGCACATTTCACAGATAACGAAGCCAAGTTACAAGAGCAGTTCAATAAGTTGCTCAGTGTTACTTATGTGGCAGTATTGGGGTCATTAGGTCATCAGTGATCCTAACCCACGGTGCATACCATTGTACCCATGCCATGCTGCTGTTCTCTGGTCCCTGTCACACGGCAGGGACACTTCTTTAATAAAAACTTGATCCAGCCTTTGGGAACACCAATGTCTATTATAAAGTTGGTGAAATCAAGAGAAGGAAGGGGGCACGTAGTGTATAGATTTGCCATCTATTCAGAACTTCAGTTAAACTGAGCTGTGCTCAGGTACAGTTGCTCCCAGCTGTCTGCTTCACCTTGCCCTCACAAGGTATCTGCAGGCCATGGATCAAAACAGGGCTGACAGACTCTGTTCCTAACTACATAGTGCGCATGTGCACAAGACAGGGAGGTGTGTAGTTTATCACAGACGGGACTTGAATAGGAATATTTACAGGACAACTATTTGGTTCAGACCTTATGAATTTTCTGTCTTCTCTATGTCAACCAAAGCTTCCCCCCGACTTAAAAACTGGAAATACAAAAACTTTTAACCTTAAAACTTTTAGCTTTTGTTCTCTATATTGAACCAGGTTAGAAGTCCTTTGGCTGTTGGCAGCTTCACCCATTCCAATGATATTCAGATTCCTTCCTCTTCATAAAGCTAGTCAAAAGTATAAACCATGTGAGATGAACTCAGTCTTTGGCTCTTTGCTTAAACATCTCTATCACAAACAAGGTGGTTCCCTTTGCATTTGTGTGTGTACTTTTTACTTTCAGAATTAGTCCGGAACTTTGCTTCTTGAAAAGAAACACAATGAAAAATCTGGGTGCTGTGGCTCATGTCTGAAATCTCCAAACTAGGGAGTTGGGGTCAAGAGGAGTAAGACATGGGCAGGTTTATGTGGCACCATCTTACAAAATCCAAGCAGCTTTATTTGGATTCCATGGTTAGGATACACCATTAGCACAAGTTGTCTGATGTCTCTGCATTCATTCGATCTCAGTGAATTCAGGAAAGCTTCATATGGATTTGGAAAGGCTGGGGTTGGCCTAGATGTTTAATATCAACCAGTTTAGTTCATGGGAGGAGAGAGATTGCCTGTAACCACAGCTGACTAGGCGATCAGCTGTGGTGTCTGCCTAAGATAATTACTCTGCCAGGGTTCTCTGGGTTCTAGTCTGATGCATCCTCTTTGATATTCAGCATACTAAGCCCTTGCGCTCAGAACAGCCTTTGTCCTATAACAGGAGATTCATAAATACTCCTTGAATTGATGTGTGAAATTTCATCCAGCACAGGAGCTTTTGGGAGCCTTTCCTGTCTCAAGGAGTTACCGAAGGCCCTACGTGGCATTACACATTACAATGAATTATGCTCATTGTAGTTGAGCTGGGTCCCAAGTCCGGCAGTGGACAATTTAACAGAGTTTTACCACAGAGGTTGTTTTACTTATTTGCTTCTTAGCATTAGGGGTGTCAACAAAGATTGGCTAGTCTAAGCCCCTTGGCGCATACAGGTTCACTTCATATAGAAGCATGTTGTGATCACATTTAGATCATCCAAGGTCTTTTACTCTTGCCTTTTACCTAGCTAGATGTTTACAGGTTTCTGGTTTCCTTCCTGTTGCAGACTTGCTGATAGAAATCTTCCTTCATGTCCCTCTTCTGGTGTTCTTGGAGCTGCCAGAGTGTAAATCTTTACATTTTCTACCAACTTGTTAGAAAACGTGAAGACATTTTAAAAAGAGATTCCAGTCTCAGTCCGCTGGTCTTAATTAAATCAGAATTTCTAAGGAGACACATTCACATACACAGTTTGAAATCCACATGCAGTTTTAGAGCCTAGCACAGTCAATTTGTTTAGTGCACAGATGTAACATACATGTCAAAATTCTTAATTGTGTAGAAAGTCAATCTGATATATTAATTTTCAGTACAAGAAAGGCTTGAAGGCACAGAATCCCCTGGCCTACCCCACCATAAGGGTTTTCTCTGTTCTTGAAATTGGAAACCAGTGCTCACAAAGAGGGCTTAAAGAGGGAAAGGAAAAGTGAAAGTTTGGTGACAATGTCTGACTCTTCTGACAGGGCATTCCTAATATTCTTTTTGGTTAAATCTATAAATAGACCTTTGGGAGAGAATTTCAAATGTGGAAATCTTTGGTCGTTCCCAAGTTAAACAGTTTGGTTGGGGAAATAAATATTTTTTTTCTCTGAATAAACTTCACGAAACATCATAAAACCACAGTGCATTGTACATTGATTCATGAGCCCTTCCTAAGTTTTCCCACAAATGAACACATTTCCTTACATTGAGACATGAATGGTAATTTAAAACTGGTTTCATGGATAACTCATTTCCGCCTTTTTTTTCTTCAACCTCACCTACTTTGCTAAATCCGAAGGCAGCCTGAGAAAGTTTTACTGTTTCCCTGCCGACATCCTTCCCTTTCTGAATGTAGGACACTGTGGTTGCTGTCACTTGGGACTCCCACATGTACAGGAGGGAAGAATACCACAGCAGTAATCTCCAAAGTTGACTCACTAGTGTTTATTATCACCCTTCCAGCTTTGGAGCACTAGTAACATGGAGTCAGTCACGTGTCATATTTTCCCCACCAAGGAGGTGGTTGGGCCAGACTTAATGGACACTTTACATATCATGCATTTATGATATTCAATATTTTTTAATTGACTAAGGGACAATGTTGTTTTCTTGAGAGGATGTTGTCAGCTAGCCAACCTATGCTGAAATTTGGGGAACTATATTGACATATCCATTTTGTGATTGTAAAGGGATTTTAGGAGGATAGACTCCTTTATGACTGAAAAAAAATGTCGGTGACTGGACTTATCAATAATTCAACATGTAAAGATGGTAATCTGAGGAGTAATTTAGTTTTGTGGTAAACTATAATGTCTGATGAAAAAAAATGTTCTTTATAATAGAGGTAGGCAGATCGTGAGAGGTGGAATACTTCCAACCCATTGTACAGTGTGAGGTACAAAGCCCAATATAGCACACACTTAAAAAGGTAAATTAAATTTCTTTTTAACAAAAACAAATACAGAAACTCCTACGTTCTTTATTGCTAAGAAATATTACATAAGTATTCTGAAATTATCTTTGTTATCAATTGTTTTCCCTTGGACACTGGGTAACAGAAGACAGAGGAAATTGAGGTAAATTAGGCACATAGCAAATAAAAAGCATGTAGTCATTTCTTTTTACATTGTAACGTATTTCTGCGCTAAAAGTAAATAAGAAGCAATGTCAACCTGACAAAGCAAGCATGCTGACACTAACCAGTCCTTCACGTCACTGTGATATGGTAGATGCCACACCATTAGCTGAGAATTTAGTAATGGATGCACACAAGTAAGTATAAAACAAAGTTATCTTCATGAAACGAAGCATTGCATAACTGACCTCTAGTTTGGCTAGGAAACAGCTATATGATAGGAAAGCACTTAGATGACTTAGTGCGTAATGGTTGCCTACTAACTACTAAATAGCATAATCTAATTTTAAAAACTTAAACATCTGGTGCAGCAGTAATTACTTTTGACTTTTAAAATCACCAACTCTCCTGCCTTATAATGTCTACTAAAACTTTTGTAGATTTAAATGGAGACTAAAAGCAAAACTATGTTAGCAATGACTTCTACCCCCACTAAACTTATTTTTAACTTTTTAAATGATTTTTTTCTCTAGTGTTTAGTGAGTTTTGTTGAGTAATAAAAGTAAGTAACAGCAGTGACATTAGATTTTGTTGTACAACCTTATAAGAGATGATGCTTGCTAGCTTTAGAGTTTTCAAGGTAACTATTTAATAAGCCACTGTTTGTATTCATGAAATAAGAAATTTCCTCCCCAACATGCCAAATTAAAACACACACACACACACACACACACACACACACACACACACACACACACACACGATATCATTAGTTCACCAACACATGCTATGGGCCATTTACTATCTATTATTTTATAGCTTTTCCAATGTAGTTTAGTTAACACTTTAGAAATATGTATTATTTCTAAGTTCATATGCCTGTTTAAACTTCATTATCTCAAATGATACTGACAGAATGTCATGAAACAGTATCATAATATACATATAGACATTATTTTGATGCAATAAACATGTGATTTTTAAGAGTTTCTTAATAAACGCACATGTTTATTCTTTGCTAAAACATGTTTCCACAAGTGCCATACCTATATTTCGCACGTTTCTATTTACACACCGAGCTAGTATTTCTGACAGTGTTGCTTTGAAAGCTCCCTATAATTAGGAAGGAGAGCCCTCACAGATGAAGCTAAGCCAGCGCTCCTCCTAGGAAACCTTTCCTTCGCCAAATTGACAAACTGTGAAACATGGGTTTGGCACTGAAACATGCATTTTTATATTTTTGCTCCTTATAAACCAGATAACACATGAGATGCAATGCAACTTCAACCGAGTCCACCCGTGTTGTTGGCATCTGGAGCACGTTGCTGTGCACCAGCACTCGCTCTGCAGACTGTGCTGCTGTGGCGATTGCATCTTATGTGGGATGTATCTGGTGTTTTACTATTTGTTTTAGAGTGTCATTTCAATGTAATGTGCTGTTCTTTGTGTCTTTGTTGTCTCTTTTTTTTCTTTGTCCCCCCAACAGCATTTTGTCCCGCACAGGGAAGAAGGAAAACCAAGATGCCTCCAATTTGACAGTGCCCATGACCATGTGTCTTTTTCCCGTGCCATTCCCACTCACCCCATCTCTAAGACCGCAGGTCAGTTCCATCAACCCTACTGTTACTCGCTCCCTCCTTTACAGCGTCCTGCGAGATGCTCCTTCAGAACGCGGCCCGCAAAGTCGTGATGCACAGTTGTCAGACTACCCTTCTTTGGACTACCAAGGCCTCTACGTGACTTTGGTGACTCTCCTGGATCTAGTTCCTTTACTACAGCATGGCCAACATGGTGAGCATTTTTATTGAAGTCTCTGGAGATGTCCATGTGTGCTTATGAATATTTATGATGCCGAGCAGCGGGCTTGGAGAATGTTGTTACTGTCATAAATCTCTTGAAGGGTTTTACGCATTTGAAGCCTCTCTGACAATGAAACCTAATAATGGTGCTTCCCATCCTTCGTTCCACACTGCCTGGATACCCAGGGTTGTTATCTAGGGGTTTGCACGGGAGACAATGGGACTGGAGACAGGAGGCTATAGCAAGCAGCTCCCTCCCCTGATCAGTTTATTGTGAGGACTCTTGTTAAAGCCGAAGTTGAGAAGCCGAGTTTAAAACCTTGCCCCAGAAAATGTAAGAGGTCGAGCGTGACAAGGAGGCTCTGCTCCTTGACTGATTCTGGGAGTTTCAGGGGCAAATCAAAGTTTCTCTCTGGGACTTATTCCCCACCCCCCATAAAAGAAATGTCCAAGAACTCTTCCAAATTTATCTAACAACCACCAATTACTGCAAACTGCTGGGGCGAGATGCTGGAGCACACGGCGTGTCGGTGGTGATTAAGAGTGGTGACCCATCCGACTGTGTCTTTCCATTACCATGGTTGTTCACTCTGTTCTTGTAACCCATGCAGAGGAGGGCTGTGATGTCTGCTCAGCTAGCCCATATGGATTTGGGCTAATAAAATTAAAAACTGTACGGGGAGTAGAGATCTGTGGTTTTTAAAGTACTTTAGAAAACTGAGATATCTTTAAGTTTAAGACTTGGTAAATGTCTCTGATACATTTTTTCATTTGGTCCCTGGAAATATGTGAACCCAAGTTTCATTGTACAGAAAAGCTAGCTATTTACAGGTGGGTGGGTTGGGGTTATTTTATTTTTTCATATCGCTACATGTCTGTCCTAAAAGAATGCTTAATGGTTGATTTAGTATTAAGTGTTTGTAATTAAAATGTTTTAAATTGTTTATTCTCATAAAATGATGAAATAGCTACCACTGGGCTTGTTTTTCTTGTATTTACAAATGTTGTATTATGGTGAAAATAAAAGTGTAGACACCTGTAGCGTTGCTTATCTTGAACGCATTTGCCATCTTAAACCTACCTAGCCTCTGGTACTACCATCTTCTCTCAGTCAGAAGCAGACTGTGGGGACTTACTGGTTGTCGATTGACACATCTGCTGAGACTCACTGGGACCTTTGCTCTGTGGCACCCAGTCTTACACTCAATATGAACTCCTGTTCCTTGGCAGGTCCACTGGGTTAGAGTAGATGCCCTTTTATTTTCAAGATCTCTTGATTGTGGTATTTCATTTGGTAAATGGCAATCCACATAATGTGTGAGTCTTGACAATGATTTATGTTTTTGCTTTCATGCCTATGCCTTCTTTGTGACCTTACCTTGATATTTATTTATTGTGTTCTTTTTCTGCATAATAAAGCTTAGGAGCTAGGATGCCCTCCCCACCCCCAATTCCTTCTAGTGACTGGTCTAGAAAGTCTGGAGAGCGCACCGTTTTGCTCAGGGCTGTCTGTAAAACTGGGTCAGAGGGTAACTTGGAATGTGCGGTTCTTCAGTGAGAGTCACTGAGCTGTGGTCCTGCCAGCTGATGTTTTGAGCAAGCTTCATGTGAGGCTTCTTCAGTGAGCTGAGCTGAGAATGACGGATTGCTCCATGCGCAGAGGCTCTGTGCTCACTGTGGCCTATAGGAAAAAGCAGGAGCAATTCAACTACGGGCAAACTGTGATTTGGGCAGTCACTGCTTTCGCCAGATCTCAGTGTCCTTGGGTGGAAAATAACCCAGGTGGACTTCCAGGCCCTTTTGGTGCTAATAATCTGTAATTAAAAAGGCTCAGTGAATATAGCAGAGGTGTCTTTTATGCACAGCCTTGTGTAATTCACACTAAAAGACCTGTGAATTTTCCACCGGTAGATCTGAGCTCAAAGGCAATATACCGTGGCTCTCCAGGTTGCACATTGACCACACTGTCAGTCGACATGCTGGTTGACATGGCACATTAACTCTCACGCCTATCAGAAATAATTTTAGGAATGCACATGGTTCTGGAAGACAAATCTAGGCCACAGCAGACCAGAGTCTAAGACTTTGATATGTTAATGAATACAGAAGTGATCTGTCTTCGTGTCAAGCCTTGGCTGATGGCCTATACTTTGAGAGGTTCAGAAAAATATCACAATGTGCATTTGAATGTCATGGATTTATTCTTCATACATTCTGAAGCTAAATAGTTGTGGTTTGTTTTGAAGGTCCTCTATCTTCACTTCTCGCGCAGGCTAGTGATATTAGTGACAATAAGTAGTAATGTTTTTGGAGTATATACTATGCTCTGCTGAGCCCTTTGTATTTATTTCGTCTAAGCCTGCTACAGAGCCAGGTAGGTATTGTTATCTGCATTTTAAAGCCTTGAGAGATTACTTGGAGGGAAGCAGTCTTTCTGGAGAGTTAACAACCAATTATACAGGGTTGGGCAATGCCAACAGTTCATAGCTTCCTTTCTCTGAAGAACACAGAATCTGGAGGTTACAAACTATCTCACAGCCCAAGACTTCAGGTATCGGACCAGTGTGGTTTGGTCAGTAGAGCAGAAATAGCCAAGTTTTATTTCCAATAATGCCTTGTCTTTTTCTTACTGGGCACATCATTGTGTTCTGGTGATCTTTATGAAATGCAATGGAGCTATTTCTTTTTTAAAAAAAATGGAGGGATGTCACAATTCACTTTTCTCTTGTGAAGTGCTTTGAGATTAATGGGATCAATGGGGTCATCTTAACAGTGAGGCTTATAGATGACTGATACACTGTTGAGAGACTCACAGAACAGATTTATTTCTTAATATATTTACCAATTAACTGCTATGTACATCGCACATTTACTTAGCTGAACTCTCAGTAGGAAGGGGACAGTAGCTGCTTTTCCAATTTCAAACCAGCTTGTTACTATGGGAGAGCAGAGTACTAGTTCAAATCTTTTGAGT
Organism: Micromys minutus; assembly: GCF_963924665.1. Taxonomy (NCBI): domain Eukaryota; kingdom Metazoa; phylum Chordata; class Mammalia; order Rodentia; family Muridae; genus Micromys; species Micromys minutus. The sequence goes on from NC_137969.1 coordinate 245,668,884, forward strand.
CAACCAGTTCCTGTATCTATACTGCCCATATAGCATGAACCCAGTCTTCTGCACACACCAATATCATATCCTGGCGTTTCATAGCATCTTCCTTAAGGAAATTTTAACTGATGCTTGAAGACACTGGAGAGAGATTTCCATTATTCATGGCCTGCAGAGGTGAAAACTCACTCATTGTTGCTTACTTAAGAATCATACGTTACCTTTTACACGTTATTAGGAACAGTCAAGAATACCAAGGAATGATCAATCTTCATGCAACTCTAAAAATCCATACTAAGAATAGCAGAGGTAAAGTACAGGAAGATTACTAATGCTTAATAAGGAATATGTGAACACCAATATATTTATTTAGTGATGAACTAACGGCAAAAAAACCCAGTTTATTAATTAAATAATTAAACAATAAACAATTAAAACAAGCTTATAATAGAAGACTAGCATATTGTTAATGGCACAATCTTCAGTGGCTGACTACTTACTTTTGTTTTGTAGATCTTGGACAGTCGATATTTTATACGACCACGTGTTTGCTCCCCTTTCTCAATGATGATGTTCTGAGCACTTTGCCCTACACGATGATTTCAACGCTAGCCACCTTTCCTCCATTTCTTCACAAGGATATTATTGAATATCTTAGCACATCTTTTCTACCAATGGCTATATGTAAGTTCAATATCACCTAATCCTGAATTATCTTTGTCTATTATACAAATTGTGTTTACTGTTATAGGCACTTCATTTTCAAGATTATAATGGAGTCATTTGAAATATACATATTTTATACACACACACTTTGATCTAAACTCCATTGGTTCAGTATTTACATCATGGTGGAAGTTGACAACATGAAAAAATATTATACCTTAGAATCATTGTATTCTCTCACTTTGCCATTAAGAATAGGGAGAAAAAATGTGTCAAAGCATTCTGATGCCTTCTTCCACATTAGAAAGAAGGTAAACAGAGTGTTGCCTGGTATGAAAACTATTCTCCTCTGCATGTGAAGGCAGTTGGATGGAATGGGAAAAGCAGGAGAGACTGGGGATATATGTATTCTGGTCCCGGACTTGTCCTTGACTGTGCAGCTCAGTTCCCGTGGCTAAAATCTAATTCAGTACTGATGACTGGATCAGCTTTTCTTCTCAGTATTTTGGTAACAAAATGAGTCAAAACTTATGGTACACTTTGAAAAAAAGCCAAGGCACATGGCTTCTGTGCAAGATATAGACACAAGTCAGGGACCAGTCTTGTATGTAGGTGTGTGTCTGTGTGTGTGTGTGTGTACATATGTATGTATGTATGTATGCATGCATCCATTTATATTTTTGAAGACAAAGCCTCTTCGCTTCAGGTTGGCCTGGAACTCGATTGGCTATGTAGTCAAGAATGGCTTTGAATTCTTGACCCGCTGTCTTGGACTGGGATTGTGGGTGTGTGCCACCACACCTGACTTTTATAGACATAATTCTGCAGGCTTTGAAGACATGAAAGGGAAGGGAAGTCTGAACTGTAGCTTCTACGATCGCAGCCTCTGAAGCGTTCTTTAAAGGCGGACCATGGATTAACCTATGTTTCAGGGAATAATCTGGAAAAGTGTCATGGCTTTAGAATTCAACAAATCTCAGCAGCTTCTCTGCTCTGCCACTGGCTAGCTGTGTGCACCTAGGCAGGTGACTTGATCTTTGAGTGTATGTCTGTAAAATAATAATTGTAGCTCCCTCATAATCAAAGCTGCCCCAGGCATAGTCATTGTAGCTGCACCTTGAGATGAGGGTGTAGCCTGGTAGGTGCCACCTCAGGACCTGGCACACAGTGGGTCTTACTTAATTCTTCTCACACTGTTTTCCTCTGATTGGTTCAGTACTAACTAAGTCACTCATGTCTATTCTTCTGCCTCAGCCTGCTCGGTACTGGGATTGCATGCCTGCAGTGCCATATCTGCTTTCCTTATCTTGGTTCTTTTTCTTTTCTTTTTTAAAAAGACTTATTTATTCATTATAACTAAGTACACTGTAGCTGTCTTCAGACAAACCAGAAGAGGGCATCAGATCCCATTACAGATGGTTGTGAGCCACCATGTGGTGGCTGGGATTTGAACTCAGGACCTCTGGAAGAGCAGTCAGTGCTCGTAGCCACGGAGCCACCTCTCCAGACTTTGATTCTTTTTCTTAAAGATAAAAAATATCTTTACTGGTCATGTCCACTATCAGTGATAGTCATACTAATACCATGCCCTTATTAAAGTTGCTGCCGTGTGTCAACAACTGGCTAATACGTGTACCTTTTTGGCTACATTGGCTTCTCTTTATTTTAAATGTGCATTGCTGTATTGACAGCATGTACGTCCATGTGAGGGTGTCAGATTATCTGGAACCAGGGCTGTAGAGAGCTGTGAGCTGCCCTGTGGGATTTGAACCGTGGTCCCTTGGAAAAGCAGCAAGTACTCTTAACCACTGAGCCATCTCTCCCATCCCCTTTGACTTATCTTGTAGCCGAGTTTAATTTTGGCAAAGAAGTGTAGTTTTCATGTATTTGTAGCAGGGAATCTAACCCCTACCCTAACCATTCAGCAACACGGAAAAATGAGCAGACTGACCATGTCATTCTGGGTTGTAGGATTTTCCATTTCTTTACCACTATGATCTCATCAACCAGTGCTTGCTTATGGGTATGGTCTTAGAATTTTGCGATCTTATTTTTAAATGGACAGTGTTGACTGTTAAGTAAATGAACCGGCATTTTAAAGAAAAGAATAGCAGGTGAGGCCACATCTTCCCAATAATGACCTAGTTCACTGTGTCCCTAGCTCTTAGATTAAGTTAGTAATTTGGGGGAAAGACATTAATGTAGTGAGCTTCTCACATTGTACTGAAGATTGATCAGGTATTGTTGGCTCATTTCTCCCTCCCTCCCTTTCTCCCTCCCTCCCTCCCTCTGTCTCTCCCTTCCTTTCTTCCTTCTTTTCTTCCTCCCTTCTTCCCTCCCTCCCTTCCCTCCCTTCCTTCCTTCCCTCCCTTCCCTTCGCTCCCTCCCTCCCTTCCCTCCCTTCCCTTCCCTCTCTCCCTTCCTTTCTTCCTTCTTTTCTTCCTCCCTTCTTCCCTCCCTCCCTCCCTCCCCACCTCTTTCTTTCTTTCTTTGGAGCTGGTGACTAATTGCTCCTCAATTAGAGGTCCCCAGACATAAACCTTGTCATAAAATCCTTGCTTTACACAAATGTCTGAAGCAACTGCACACTAAAGCCGAGTGACACAGACCTAAAAGGTTGTATTTCAGTGTCTATCAGTGGAATAACATATCCATTTGAAAGTGTGACCAAGTCACTTCATGTCTCTGGGACGTATGACTTTTCGATTTTAAAGGAGGGGGTGCTTTCAGAAAACAAGTTGACTGTCCCTGGTTCTTTGTGGATTAATAATTGTAGGTTGGATAACATCAATGTTATTTTACATAAGTGCTACATACCTCTCTGCCTAGCCCAGGGTGGACCTGGCTCCTGTGTGTGTTCTAACACTCTGGTCTTATCTGTTAGTTTGGCCTTGGCCACTAAGCACCCCTTGGTAGTCCAAAATAGTAGCCCATCTTTGTCATTTTTAAATCTTTGAAATATAGTGGCAGTCTCCGTACCTGCTCTTAGACTACCAAAGATGGAAGGGATATGCTTTCAGATTCCTGTTAAAATAGACTGAGGTGAGGAAGTGCCTCTTACTATTTATCCACAGTTTTCCGACAGGGGCTTTTAACTTGGTGGAGGATATTTTGATTTCGGTACAAATGTGTTAGAATCAAAGGCGCTGCATTTTCTGAATACTTGACAGTTTATGCCAGAAGGACTTGCTGGAAGTGAAGGCGCAGGTTTATAATGTCAGCACTTAGAAGGCTGAAGCAGGAGGATCGCTACAAGATTAAGGCCAGTGAGACCCTGTTGCCAAAAGAAAATACAACACAAAACAAAAGCGGAAGGAAGATGTTAAAGCGTATTTCTTTGATATGGTGTTCCTATAGTCAGCAGAGAGCCTGGATAATGTTTTTCCATTTTTAAATGATTGTCACTAATGATTATATAACTAATGATTATGTAATTTAAGATTACATAATTAATGGTCATATCACTGTCTGTATTACTTAGATGGTGCAGTTTTGACTTTGAAATGGATCCAACTCCTCAAACCAAGCATTGGCTGCATAGCATATGGGCTGCGCACACCATCTTTGCTACCCCACTAATCGCTCATGCTCTTATTTTTAAATAACTCCTTTTGAGGTCTCATAGTACATTAATTTATTATAACAAATTTTCTTTCACACATTTTAACTTCCTTTCTTAGATAAAATATAGGTCTTTATTCCATAGGTGCGGAATGTACTTTGTTTATGAAAAGATATTAAAATAGTTACTAAGAATTACCAAAAAAAAAAAAATAATAATAATAATTTGCACATCACCATGGAAACCTCTCTTTTTTCCAATAAAGGACTTATGATTTGTGGACCAAATTGAAATACGGATGTCTGAAGGATGATACTTTGGTGTGGCTCTAATTAAATGCCCATTAGTGTAGGCAGCTTATTTTGAAGAAGGAGACAATGCTGAAGAATCGTAGCACCCTGGACAGGCAGTGCTAGCTAATGCTGCCCCCTTCCTAACTTACATTTCCTCAGACACTGACCCTTAGCAAAGAGAAAGGCTCATTCAGATCTTTGAGTTAACTTAAAAACAATATATGACTTCACGGAATATTGTCCGAGACCAGCTCGAACTCTCAAGAGGTCCACCCGAAACCGGAGCGAGGATTGAAAGAAAAAGACAAGTTTGTTAAAGCTGCAATATGACTTCGGCCCGGACTTGAGACCGAAGCCTCCTGGCTAAAGCGAAGCCTTTGTTTATTAGTTTTCTTATATACCACTTTAATCCCATGCAGAAAGATTACATCAGTTCTAAGACAGGGAACAAGCAAGTTAACAAAGATCCTGTAAACATCCTTCTGGAGGCCAGGTGTGAAGATCAGGGACAAAAGAGGGTCTCTAAAGACAAAGAGACTGCTGAGCTTACATCCACTGTATCTGCCAAATCTGCCCTGTCAGGAGCTGCATTCTAGGAGCTTCAAATGCAAATGTACTTCCCTAGGTTACAGTCCTAAGTGTTTTGCTCCGAACTTCAGATGCAAACGTGCTTAATTCTAGCCCTTTAGGGGCGCAGCACAAAAGCCAGTTTCCTGCCTGGGGTCAGCTTCAAGGTGTCCTGAAAAATTAATATTTATCCACCACCAGCTGACCAGAGGTGCCAAAACGGCTCTCCACAGAATATCTGTCTCCAGGCTCTAGGCCAAGGGTCATTTATTGTTTGGTTTTGGCTACTATGTGGGACACGTGGTCTAGTGTTATGGTTTCTGTGTGGTCCTTGCTGTCCTAGAACTCACTCTGTAGACCAGTCTGGCCTCAAACTTAGAGATCCACCTGCCTCTGCTGCCAAATGCCGGGATTAATGATGTATACCACCACTGCCTGGCCTAGTTTTATGGTTTTATGAAGACTAATCTCACACAGACAGAAGACAGTAAATGACAAGCTATTGATGTCACATGATGATGGCTGTAATGTCTGTTCCTGCTCCACTTACTAGCTGATGAGGTAGGTGTTGCTGTAAGAGCTTAGGGTTGAACTGTGAGAATTGTCTGGGATCAGGATTCTTTGGGGGGCAGAATCATAGTCCTTTGGCTGTTGACAACTCTCTTTCCCTCATTTAGCTTTTATCTTCTTAGCTATAAAATGGTCACTAATTATAACTCTCCCCATGTACATCCATCTTTGTTGTGAGACCATGAGATAAAAGCCACATGAGACTTGAATTGGAATGTTCTGTGACACTGGGTAAATCTGTAATGGGTCAAATGCACAAGCAAGTCATGGGTATAATAATTAAGTCACATTGCAGCAAACACTGACACTAGTCTGCTGAGATTGTTCATGTTCTTCAGAGGATTCTCTGTCTTAGACACCGAGGTCAAGGGTCATCTGGAAAAGGTTGGACCTTCCGTGGCTTATGTGATGATAGCCCACATAAAACCACACAAGGGTTTGCTCTCATGGTTCTTGCACAGTTAGGCATCTGGCTTCCATGGCTCTTCACCAACCCAACTGGCAAGTATTTTAATGAGCCACGGGACTCTGGTCCTCTCTTTAAGTGTACCTGATGCCTTCTGAAGTCATGGCTCTCTCTTAACTATTTTTCTTGGAGCACAGTCATCTCTGCACAGCCCAAGGCCTGTGAGAGGAGAGGCCACTTTGCTATCGAGATAATGCTATCTGGCCAGCGTAGGAAGTGATTTTGTCACATGTTCTAGGAGTTTCTTTACCCCGGGTGACCCCCTTGTCTTTATCGTTCAGAAGACTATAAGGCTAATGGGTTTATTTCCATGTATCCCATCTCAGACTGTGTCTTATGGTGGTTCCTTGGATGAATCTAATAGCTGCAGACCCTGTCTTTCTACTTCCTTGGTTAGGCTTCCCATCCCCTATTCTTTACCCCAAACCCAGAGCCACCTTCCAAGCATTTAGACTAAATCACCTATTTCCCTTCCCCTGAAACAGTCGAGTTCAGTGGCCTTATTTAGCTCACAAAACCTGCGCGTGCTGGTGGTGGCCAGCCTCTCTGTTGTCACAGGGCCTCTCTGCATGTCTGGACTGGCCTTTATGTGAGTTTACAAAGGCACCCTCAGGCTTTTTCTAACTGCTCTTTATAATTTCCCTAACCTCAGAGCCCTTCCAAATATCCTCTCGATGTGTTTCCTTTAGGTCTCAGTTCAAATACTACATCTTCCAAAGAAAGGTGTGTGTGTGTGTGTGTTTGTGTGTGTGTGTGTGTGTGTGTTTGTGTGTGTGTGTGTATGTGTGTGTGTGTGTGTGTGTGTGAGACTGAGGGGGAGAGAAACAGACAGAGATTTGTGGGAGGTCAAAGGAAAACATTTGGGTGTCAGTTTTCTGCACCTTGTTGAGGCAGAAGCTCCTTTGTTGCTTCCACGATCTCGCTGTGCGCCAGGCCAGGTGGCCCAAGGTTTCTCGTGGGTTCTCCAGTCTCTGCCTGCTATCTGGCCGTAGGAGTTGCTGGATCTTCAGATGTAAGCCATTATTACATCTAGCTTCTCCTGTGGGCTCTGGGTGAAGTTTGGATAGTCAGGCCTGTGCAGCCGGAGTGTTTCCTCCCTGGTTCATGCTCCTGGACACTCTGAAGGATCATATTATTTGAGACTTTCCCTTCTAATCTAATGCAGAACGTCCCATTATCTTGTTTCTGTTTCCTTGCCCAGATTCCCGCTTCTCACTGGTGGATGTTTGTCCCTTTCTGCAGAACAACACTGTCCACAGAACTCCCTCTGATAATAGAAACGCTTCATAAAATTTTATGCCACCCCATGCTGTAGCCACTAGCATATAGGGTTGCTAAGTCTGTATGACGTGCCTAGTAAGGCTGAAGAATGTAATACTAAATTTTATCTAATCTTAAATAATATATGTAACCACTTACAAGGGCGCAGAATGATGCCTGGTGCATGTGTGTGAAAAAAGTAGAGTTGATTGACTGAATGAGCAACTGGAACATTGGCCGTGATTGTCCTCATCTTGGACTGTCACTGTCCCCGAGATTATGCTTTCCCGAAGCTAGTTCACCTCTAGCTTATAAAATGGCTTTCGCTGTCTGCTTACTTTTAAAGGCAAGGATCCTGTAAGAACCACGCATACAGTGCATTATCCAATGCAGGCACTTGTTAAAGGATTGGTACTGTTCTCGGGAGGAAGGCCTGGTGGTCATTTTTGTTCTGATGCTACTGGGGTAATAGAAGAAAGGTCTGGAAACTTTACATTGTATTTCCTGAGGACGATCGTCTTTTCCCTTTAATTTCATGTGGTTGGTTTTTGTTTATTTGGTTTTTGTTTTTTGTTTGTGTGTGTGTGTGTGTGTGTGTGTGTGTGTGTGTGTTCTCATGGGATTGAGCTGCGTATCTGTTTACATCATACCTTTTAAACAAGATTCAGGAAATGATGTGTGCTTGTGTATGCTTATTAAATTAGAGCCATGGTGATTTTATTCGGTCTTGTAGAAGGCTTTGAAATTGCAAGATGCTGTCTGTTTATATAAGTATTGGAGCCAATTTCCTGGGGCTTGTGTCCTAGGGGAACTCTTGGCTTTATGGATGGCCATACTTGAGGGACAGCATAGATTTGCAGAGGTAACAGGGACATCCAAAGGTCGCTAAGCCATCTGGGCAGTGCTCCAAGCAGACTTCACTTAAATCATCTGAGACAGTTGGGCATCTCTCCCATTTTTAAAGGCCTCTGGGCACAGTGGCTCTCAACCTCTTTGAACAGTTTTCATTGTTGAAAAATGCTTATTATTAAAAAGTTTGAGTTGAATTTAGATAAAGGTGAAAACACTTGTCACCAAAAAAACCATACGTGTGTGGGAGGGAGAGAGAGAGAGAGAGAGAGAGAGAGAGAGAGAGAGAGAGAGAGAGAGAGAGAGAGAGGAGAGAGGAGAGGAGGAGGAGACCAGATGAGAGGAGAGGGGATGAGAGGGAGGAGGGGATAAGAAAAGATAGAGAAGAGAAGAGATTAAAAAGAGGAGACAGACAGACACTTCTATTTTTATGTTGCAGCAGGCATTCCTTTTCTTCCTTCTTCAACAAAGAACACAGGAGTACTGTAAAAGCTCTCACCCTTCTGAGCCGTGGGCACTGGACTGGGCATCCCCTTGCTTACCTCTCTCCCTCTTACAGTACTTCTCAAAGGCAGATCTAAGGCCAGTCTGCTGAGACTCACCCCATATGCTTATCAGTTGAACAGTTTTCCATTCCTCACACTGTCCGAGAGCTAGGATCTGCAGGAGTGGACCATACGGAGCTGAACAGGAAAAGGCTAAAGATGAGAAGCATTTGATTCAAAGTTCTTTCTTCAGTTTATCCTGCTTCATTAGTCATCCTTACTTATCTCTGTATTGATCTATGTACCTGAATATCACCTGCTCTGGGAGTTAGATACACGCAGCTGTAGTGATTAATAAAAGCAGACTCAGGCTAGCAGAACTCGGTTGGACACCTGTTTTGTTTGTTTTTATCTCTCAAACCTGTCGCAAACTGTCCTTTATGGCATCAGAAAAATTTTTTTTAAAGATTTATTTGTTTTATGTATATGAGTACACTGTCACTATCTTCAGACTCAGCAGAAGAGGGCATCGAATTTCATTAAAAATGATTGTGAGCCACCATGTGGTTGCTGGAACTGAACTCAGAACCTCTGTAATAGCAGCCAGTGACTGCTGAACCATCTCTCCAGCCTAGCATCAGAAGTTCTTGATGTGGAAATAAAATAGAATCCCATTAAACATCCATTGTCTCCACTATTGTGCTGGGGCAACTCCCCAGGAGCACTTTGACGTTTCTGTTTCTCAGATGCCTTATTGCATTTCCTTGTTCCTTAGGGATGTAAACTCCCCACATACTGCACGCCCATATAAAATAAAAATAAAATAAAAGCAGACTTTGAGATTATCTGCCTTCTGCTGGCTGGCATCAGTGGTCTTTACTGTGTAGAAAACAGTGTTGAATGGTGAATCTTCACCGCATACTGGGTTTTTTTTTTTTTTTTTTTTTTTTTTTTTTTTTTTTGTGTGTGTGTGTGTGTTTGATAGGTTGATACGTAAGCATATCTACAAGAGTTTTCTCCTGCTTGTTTAGTTATCGCTGTGGAAAAAGGAATTCACTTTACATTTTAATCTTAATAAAAGTCTTCCTTTTGTAGGGGCCCTCTCTCAATTATTGCTGGGATAAAAACATCCTTTGGTGAAAACGTGTTAAACTAGATAACTTTCATCAGAGCTAATTTTGAGTACTTATGGATCTGCGGAGTCTATTCCATTAAAACGAGACGATTTTAATGTGGAGTTTGATGCTGTCATGAACAGGCTATTTAAAGACGTGTTAAAAACCAGTGTGCAAGTGGATATCATGATTACACAACAATTAAGTGAATTTTAAAGACTATTTGCTTTGCAATTGGGCATTTGCTAGTGCAGGATAAATGTTCTTCACCGTTATTCACAGACTCACAAGAGTGCTTTGTTTCAAACAACTCAACTCGATGTGAAGAGGGTAAACTTTGGAAAGCCGAGATTGATTTCTCATGATAATGAGGACACTGGTGGGGCTCCGGGTGAAGGTTTGAATGCAGCTGTGTGGTGACATATGAGCAATGAGAATCATCTAAAAGCCACCGTGATCATTTTCACAATATGTTATTTGAGGTTTCCATGTATAATTAAATATAATGTTGCTCATTATATGGAGCTAGCTTGCCTAGCTCTCTAAGTGTTAATGTGCTCTAGTTGGGCTCCCACTTTTGTAGGTTAACCATTAACATGTTTATGTTCCCTTTAAATTTGGGACTAGAGATCACTCCTAAGCACAACTCTGACAAAGTCATTATATTCCGGCTTTATACCTTCTCCAAGCTGCTATGCATTAGATGTTGTTGTTGGGTTTTTTTGTTTGTTTGTTTGTTTGTTTTGTTTTGTTTTGTTTTTTACAGTGGCATGTAATGGTAGCATTTTTATGCTAGAAGCTTTGTGGTTTTGTTTCAATTAATTTCTATTGGCTTTGGGGCTGGGGGTATGGCTTAGTCTGTAGTGTTTTCTTAACAATGATAAGGCCCCCGGAGTTGATTATCAGCATCACATAAACTGCATGTGCCTCCCCAGATCGATTGGTAGACGCAGGAGGATCAGGAATTCAAGGTCATCCTGACTACGTAGAAAGTCTGAGGCTAGTCTCAGCTACAAGAGACACCATCTTTAAAAAAAAAAATAAAGAGGAAGAGGATGCCAGTAGTTCCTCGGTTCGTCTGCAATTTTCTCAGGAAGCTCTTTCAAGGATCTTTGTAAGGGAGCAAGCATGTACTCATATCTAGAAATGAGTTCGCATCTCATCAGAGAATTTTGGTTTCAGTGGGCTCCTCCAGAAGAGAAGGTGTTCCGGCCCATGTCAACCTCTCTGCGTCCTCCATGCTAATGATTGCAATGCAGTACACCTCTAACCCAGGTAAGTGACCGCTTCCCTAAACTGTCACGAGGCCACACTCAGCAGGCAACATAGCCGTTCATGCGAGAGCTTCTCTAGGCAGAACAGATACTGGATGTGTTAAAAACAGACTTCTGAGTTAAAATTTGTTGGTCTGGTGTTGGTGTTGATGCGTTGGTTTGCTAAGGAACACTTTAGAATGTTTGACGATGAAGTTTCAGATGACTGGGAAGTAATGAAAAAACTACAGTAAATACAGAACGATACCTAACACTAAGGCTGGTGTGTTGGTTTATACCTATAGTACTTGGGAGGTTGAGGCAGGAGGATGGTCATTAGTTGCAGAGCAGCCTAGACTATAGAGGGAGATCTTGTCTTACACACACACACATACACACCTCATGTATATTACATGTATTGATCCATATGCATACATACATACATACATACATACATACATACATACATACATACATACATGTGTACTGCATATATTTACTGCACTGTAACCACTAATAACAAAAATATCTCTAAACATAAATTTCTTACCAAATTTCAGGTTTTCCATAGAATAAATTGATGAAAAGGGATGCACAATTAAAAAAAAATTTAATATTGTTCCAATTGTAGGAGAGAAAACAGTGGTATCCTGTGGCCGTCTCCTTTAGTATTATCCTAAAAGTTGTATTTGAGTTGAGTAGCAGAGGAATAATGACCACTTTTGCTTCCGTGTCTCAGATCACCTTTGGTATTGGATGGGCTTGCCAATGGTGTTGGCGTTTGTCAGGATAACTGCTAATTAATTTGGAGGAACTGAGCTAGCTCACTGTTGAAGCAATGTGTAAGCTATGGGTTCTGGTTTTATGTTCACTGAATGTTTGTTTGGAAAATGGCAATATTTTGAGACATTGTTTTCAGTCTGTTTAAGTGGCATAATAGTTGAGTTTTTGATTCTAAAACTTTAAAAATAGTATTCTTACGGACTCACTGAGAATTTCATACAATGAATTTTGTTCATATTCACTAATATAGCTCTGTCCCTGTGTCACCCTGTACATAGTTTTAGTTGTTGACCTGTTGTTAGTTTGAGATGGAGTTTTTATTGTTGTTTTGCCCGGGCTGACCTCCTGGATTAAGTCAGTTCTTCATCTCCAGCCTCCTCAAATGCTGGAATCAAGGTAGATGCCAGTTTTTAGTCTAGTTTTAGTCACTTGAGCTACCAAAAAAAAAGGCTTGAAAACAACGACTACTTAAAGTTCTGGAAGCCAGGAAGTTGAAAACCAAGGTCCTAGCAGACTCGCTGTCTGGTGACGGCTTAATTCCCTGATGTGTGTGTGTGTGTGTGTGTGTGTGTGTGTGTGTGTGTGTTTGTGCTGTCCCCTCTCACAAAGGAAGGAGGAAAGTGATCTCTTGAGCTGCTGATGTGCAGACACTGTCACATTTGTTGGGGGGGGGGCAGTCCTCATGACCTCAGTGCCTCCTAAACACACTGTCTCCTAGTTTTATCATATTGGGGGCTAGGATCTAACATGGATGTTTGGGAACACAGATATTTGATTTATCAGTATTCAACCCCTTCTCCCCAATATTACATCCTTCCACACCCGAAACACATTAATTCCATCCTGACAATCCTGCAGGTGTTAATTCATCCCATTATCAGCTGAAAAACCTGTGGTCCAATAGTTCATATAACTGACAGATTTGGGGCATGATTTAATCCCAGAATGCTTTGCTCTTCAGTATGTCACATGCTTTCAAAACAGAACTGTGAGGGCTGGGGCTGCACCTCCATGGCAGAGCACTTGCTTTGTGTATGGGAAGCTGAGGGTTAAGTCCCTCCACAGACTCGGACAGGCACGTAAACCACAAAGTACACAGGTGAGCCAGCCAGAGAATAGAAAGCCCAGCCCAAAGGCAAAAGGGGTGAGTTTGAAACTCAGCATCAAACCTTAACCCTGTACATCTTCTTTGACTTGATGCCTTTCCTTCTAGAGCCCCCGTGGAGGCAGTTGTTGCTCCAAGGCTTGTGTAGTGACCCTGCCACTATAGCACTAGGCAGCCTGGCCTCCACTGGTCCACTGGGAGTTCCCTTAATTAGGTCTTCCTGTGGTGACTGTTCTTTATTATCTACCTCCGCTTCACCCCCACAGTCTGGGGTTGGGTGCCCATGGCTTCTCAGGGTATCCTTTTAACTTTAAGTGGGTGTATCCATGGGCCCACAGTTTTGTTGGGTGTAGTGTAAGCTACTCTGGGGCCCAAAGAGCCGCAATCTGACAGATAAAGAATATGGCAGAATAAAGCAGGAACGAGGGCACGATGTGAGGTCCTCCACTTGCTTGTGGGCCCCTAGAAGCCATGCTGTCCCTTGTTCTCTAGGCCTGTGATGATTTCTAAACTGTCTTTGGTGGTCTTGGACCACAGTGTGTGGCTTCTTTGGTGAGGGCTGATTGATGTGTTCTCGAGTTCCCTGGTCATACTCCCAGTGATCCCTCCCGAGGAGTTTGCAAACTTTCACCTAGTTTCTTCTTTGATGAACAGTGCTGATTGAAATAATGTCTTCCCTCTGGAATTTTACTACAAACACTCAGAAAACAATAGCAGAAACAAAAATCAAAACACAGACCAGGTCACTGAGCACTTCCAAAAGAATTTCCTCAGCCAGTTTCATCTCTCACAAAGTCTCTTCCTTCCATAGAACACCAAGACGTCACCGTAATTTGACCATGTTCTCTGTCACTTTATGACAAGGGTGGCCTTTTCTCCAGTTTGCCATTTCATGCTCCTGTTTCTGCCTGACGCCTGCTTAGAACTGCTTCTCCTGTTCAGTTGCGTGTGTGTGTGTGTCTTTTAAACCAACAGCCAGTCTAGCATGATTTCAGAAGCGTGGAGCTCTGCCTGCGCGTCTCTTCCTCAGACATCACATAGTTGTCTTTAATAGTTATTTAGAGTAACATCGACTTCTCCAGAATGGACCTCACAAGGCTTGCAGTCTCTACAGCTCCCTAATGCTAAGATGGCTTCCACATTTTTAGGTACTTGTTCCAGTAGCACCCCACGTTTTAGCACTAGTTCCCAGCGTCAGTGTGTTTGGGGTTATATTAGTTCTTTGCTTTGTTGCTGTGGCAAAAATACCCAACCAGAAACTCAAGGAAGGAAAGGGAGTCATTTTGCCTTGTAGTTTAAGGCATACACACCACACTGGTGGGGAAGCCATGATGGGAGGACTATGAGTATCCACAGTCAGGAATGGGAGCGAGGTGGACGCTAAAGTTTCTATTGTCATCCCGAAAATGGCTCCTCCCACATTTCCCTCCCTTAGTCGAGCCTTCTGGTAGCATCCCTAGAGACACACAGCAGTTTGTCTCCTAGGTAATTTTAAATCACATTCATGTGTTAGTCCAGATTAAAGAATTCCTCTAGCAGGAATACTTTAACGGATACCGTGATGTGAGTGGCGTATAGGGTTAAATGCTTATTTCTCATGGCTTCAGAATGTAGGACATTTATTTTGAGGTCGTTGATAGATTTGGGTTTCTGGTAGGGGCTCATTTCTTGGCTCATAAGCAGATTTATTTGTCCTTTCATAGAAGAAAGGTCAAGGGGAATTTTTTAGGGTCTTTAAAGAAAGGAGCATTAAAGGGCTGAGTTAATGACTTTCATAGTCAATGAATTTATTACTGGTTCAGTAGTTAAGAGTGCATTCTGCTCTTGTAGATGATCCAAGTTCAATTCCCAGCACCCACATTGGGCATCTCACAATTGTCTGTAACCTCAGCCCCAGCGTGTCCAGAACCCTCTTCTGGCCTCTGTAAGAAAATGTACACCTTCTCTATACACACAATTTAACAATGATAATACTATCATTGCTAATAAAATATTAAAAAAACAAGGTCACTAAAAAAACCTCCTCTGCCTTCACAACCTAAGTACACCCTAAAGCCTCACCTCCTAATGATGTCACTCTGGGGAGCAGAATTTTATATGTGGATTTTGAGAGATATGCTGTCCAAAACACCCTCAAGTATAACATCTCTGGAATTATTATGTGAATTTAATTTAAATGTCTACTTTATGGCAAGCTATAATCTCCTATCTTTCACTGTTTACCTTAGAAGACCCTCAAAATACAACTTATATTTATTGTATTATTTGTTCTTAAAGGATTCTTCATTTAGACAGTATTGAGTTAAGGTGTTATCAGGAAGAGTGGGCCCGGTGTTGGGCAGCAATAGAGTGGAGTGGACATCTTGAGGTTAGTCCAATGTGGGTTTGATCCTGGACCTGGGTCCTGGACTTCATTCCATGGAAGAAGCAATGTCTGATTGGCAGGGGAAAGTAAGACTTTATTCATTGGCCAGATAATGAAGAATAGGGGAGAGTGTACTCACAAATCAGTTTCTTTACCACAGGAGAGTGGGGTTCCATCTACAGGACAAAGAAAAGGATGGATGGAAATCGTGTCATAAAAGGAAGACTACTTTTGTCTTCTCTGGTATGAGGTAGACCCTTCCAGAACCTTCTTTGACACTGCTTTATTTTTTCTTTTTTCATGGTCTGGTAGTTCCAGTCATGGGGGCTGGTAGATGTCTTTAGCTTTGATGGGAGAAGAGAGAGACTAGGAAGTCCAGGACAAGTTAAATAACCCTGCATTGTATTTCTGGGCACAAGTTTTTCCCGTGATCAACATATCCATGTATAGAATCTTACCTGAACATTCAGGCAGAGGAGGGATGGACACAGTATGAAAGCAGAAGCCACACCTCTTCACCTCTCCTAGCCACCCAGTAGACATTAACAGTCCCAGGGGAAGAGTTAGGGTTTTGGCTAAATTGGCCTTCAAGACTTGGAACAATAATTCAGGTGACTGTTACAGTAACCCACCCAAAGAAGTATTATTCTCAGGGGAAAAAAACATGCAAGAAGTGGGCCTTCTTGGCTGTGTCACCTCTAAGTGAGTGATGTTTAAGTGAACCCTAGGCTCTGGAAGGTACCAGGTTTGCTTTGGTTTGCCCCCAGTATCACCGTTGAAGAGATGTGTGGAGAATGTGATTTGGCCCTAACAAACCATCTAATACCTGAACTAATTCTGGGAGCTTCAGAGGTCAGAGTTTCCTGAGCTCATTTGCAAAAGTCTCATCATTGCATTCCCAAACAAGTTTACAGCCTCATGGCTGAGCTCTCTCACCACGAAATAGGACATTTTTTCCCCGATATTCCTTAACATGTTGTTAAGATCAAAAAGTTAAAAACATGAGTGCACGTGCTTGCTTGGCCTTGGTGTTCTGACCTGTACATTGTAAGTGCTGGGAAACAAGGCGAGCTGCTACAATGTAGCATTTTCTTCCTGAACTTGAAGTGATGGAAAACTACTGTGATCATACAAAATCACCCCTGTTATTTTCAAATCTGCTCACGGGATAATGTTTACAGCCAGCGAACTCTCCGGTATTGGGGATTACATTTCTGACTCAAAACTAGTCTTGTGATGTGGGAAACAGGTAAGAAATGAGAAGATATCCACAAGGGTCACTTTGGGATCAAATGTATGCAGGTATGTTCAAATTTCTAATGGGACAAGGTAACTGTGTTGCCTTCTACAAAGCTCACATTTGAGAACTGTTGCATCAGCTTCTAAAACAAAGCAACCAACCAACCAACCAACCAACCAACCAACCAACCAACCAACCAACCACCAACCACCAAAAAATCCCACCCAAAACCTAAAATTTTACAAAAACTGGTTTTGTAATGTTTCAAGTAAGTTTAAAAAAAAATCTTTCTCCTGTTTAAATTTTAGTGGCATGGGGTAGAGGAAGCAACAAGTGACCATTTAGTTTTGTAGCTGATTGTGTATTACACATTAGCCATCAGGGGTTGGAGAGATGGTTTAGTGGTTAAGAGCACACATTGCTCTTCCAGAAAACTCAAGTTCCTTGTTTGGTTCCTAGCATCCACGTCCAGGAGTTTACAATTGTCTATAAGTCTAGTTCCTAAGGGGATCTTATGTCTCTGATGACCATTGACACTCACACGCGTGTGTACAAACCACCCCATACAAATGCGTGAATAATTAAAAATAAAATACGTCTTAAAAGACTAAAAGTGCACTTGCTTAAGCAGCTATCATTCACTGAGCAACTCCTGTGTGCAGAGCTTTCTGGTAGGTATTGTGGAAACCACTGCAATGGAAGGCTTCTCTTGGGATCTACTTTTCTTTGGGAGGATAAAGCATATTCCCATGATTCATTATCATTCTGGGGCAGCCAGGTGTGGTGGCATCTGCAACTCCAACATCATGAAGGCAGAGGATCACTGTACATTTGAGGCCAAGTCAGCCAGGGGCCACAGAGGGAGCCGTCTTGCACAAGACTGATAATAAATGTAGAGCAAGCTGTGTAATGCACCAATTAAACACTGTGGGTCATTAACGTATCAGAGGAGGACTCAGGGAATTGAAATAATCAGGAGCAGCTTCATGCTTCTTGAGCAAAGAAAATATAGATCAAGTTCTGCTCGATAGACTGAGTGGGGGAATTTGGAGGGGAAGCGGTTTGAACAGAGGAACTCTCTAAGTCTGTTCACAGGACAGGCCGTGGAATGCTCTGAATAGGGTCCATGTAAGCCACACTGCAGAAGATCAGATGTTGTGTAAGACCAAGTGTCCTGGGACACTCGCCCACTCAGCGTTGGCATAGGGACAGACTACTGAGTGAAGCCACAAGAGGAGAGATTTAAAATGTAGAGAGCATCACCAAATGCTTCCGAAGAGTCAGAGAAAAATGCAGATGAAACGTGTCCGTGGGATTTGGATGACACAGAGGTCTGCAGTGCATAAACTTCCGTGTTGGAATGGAGATGGGAAATAGATTATGGAAAGAACCAAACACTAATCTGTCTAAGACGAATGTTGTTCTTTTGCAAGTGAACACAGGTAGATCAAAGAAGCATGCTGGCTGTTGTGTGGCTCTAACAGGTCCCCTGCAAAAGACTCTTTTGTGAAGATATCACATGCTTTGGTCACAGGAAATGGAGAAATCAAGTTGGTGCTAGTATGAAGTTTCCTCCGTGGTTAGCTTTCATAGTACTAAGTTTTACCCAGCTATGAGCCCTGGGAATTACTATAATGGACAAGATAGACTCATGGGTGTTATAGTGGCACAAATATTATGGAGGTAACCAACTGCTTTCAGATTGGATTTAAGACCCAAGACACAGGAAGAAATGCAGGCTTGGAACTGTAAGTTTGGCTAATAATAAATGGCTAGAGAGTTCCCAGTTCTCAGGCAAGAACCTACTACTATTATTTTGCCAAGTGAACATGGTATCACAGTGCTCTCTAAATTTATATTTTATGCCTATTAATCAGAACAGCTCTTAGACATCAGAGGAAAAAAATTTCAGGCTCAGGGACCATCATGGAAGGGGGACAGGAAAGAGTGTAAGAGCCATAGGTCAAAGCCAGTCTTTGGGACATGACAGGACTACTACACTCAACAACTTATGGAAGACCAAGATAGTTGTGCTGAGAGATGGCTCAGTAGTTAAAACACTTACTTCTCTTACAGAGGATCCAGGCCCAGTTTTCTTGGCATCCAAATGATGGCTCACAATTGCCTCCAGTTCCAGAGTCTCTGGCATCCTTTTCTGGCTTCTGTGGGTACCACACACACACACACACACACACACACACACACACACACACATACACACATACACACACACAGTGCACATGCATACATACATGCATACATATACATAATACACATATGTACACACAAATAAAGATCTACAGATCTTTTTAAAAAGTCAAGCCAGTTAGTCTAGCATGGGGGATGAGAGGCTCATAAGGCCTCACCTATGGGTAACAGCAATTGATCACTATTGGTTTCTATGGAGAGAGAGAGTCAGTTTTCTTTAAGGGTGTGACCCCTGATGGGTTGGCCATGCTTCACTAAATGGCCCCACACCCATGAGTATATGGACAGCAAAAAAATGGGCTTGAGGGACTATTACAAAAAAAGGAGGAAAATCCGTAAAGTTGGGAGGGGTAGAAAGTCAGGAGTGGGTCTGGGAGGAGTTAGGGGAATAAGTAAGACTATGATCAAAAAACATTGTAGAAAATTCTCAAAAGATTAATGAAACTTCCACTTAAAATGAACGAAACCCCAAAACCCAAATTTCCTATTATTGGGACTCAGTTCTAGCCAGCAACATCTGCCAGGAGCTTATGAGACGGGTCTTTTTCTTTATGATGAGTGGATGGGGCTATTGGTTAAGTGGTAAAATTTCTGCGTTGCTTGGTGGTTTTCAGACTTGGGGTGGGGATAGGAAAATCAGCACCAGTTTTCTAACTACTGATGGCCTGGAGTTTGTGAGGTCACGTGTGTGGATCGCCCAGCCCAATATCTGACCAAGAACAAGTTCACTCAAAAACAACAATCTCTTCGGTGAGGCTTTTCCTTCTCGAGTGGTTCTTAGCTGCACCGGTCCATGTGCACAGTATATAAGTACAGTTGCTGGAGATGTCTACTGTTTGCGTTGCTAGTGCGATTTGCAGAGCCTGTCTGGATGGCTTTGAGATGAAGCTCAGTGAAGCTAAGGGCTGGTAGGATGTTTAGGAATGTGCTGAATACTTTCCAACTTAATGTTGAAGTAAAGATGGAAGCTGAGGTGATTTATGATACCTCCAAGGATGATTCCCTGTCATTCACATTTCATCACAAATTACGTTTTCTTCCTCACAGTGTATCATTGTCAATTACTGGAATGCCTCATGAAGTATAAACAAGAAGTCTGGAAAGTAAGTTCTATGTCAAGATTGTCCCATATTTACTAACCGAATTTATATCAATTTTAACAATTACATATTATTATTGTTTCTTTGATCAGATTTATACTTGTCTTATCATTTTGATGTGATTAACCTATACTTTATTTTTACTGGTAAAATTATCACTTAGAACAGAAATCAAACTTCAAGAACAGAACTTCTTGACAGAATAATTGAACGTATCTTATTCATGGAATTAGGCAAATATTATATTACATGACAGTATGACTTGAATGTGAAATTGCTTAAGATTTGTCTTTTTTCCCCCAAATAGCAGACATGAATTGTTAAAAAATGTTATTAGGAAAATGTTTTTTTTTATAAAACAGTCTTTGATATGTGGGCATACGCTGTTGTAAAAAGTCTTTCATTTGAATCTCATTAGAGGATTAATGGCGATTGCACTTTTGAACCCCCCTTGAGGGCATCATTTGTAGGACATATAAGCAAACACATGAATGTATGAAGAAAATGATATGCTAACATAATTTCATCTGTAAAGTGCACCTGGAGGATGGGATCCAGGGAAATGACCCACCTTCTCTGTTCGGATTTTTACTGCTTTGGTTATATTGGGTGAGTGATCATTATTTTTATTTGAGGTTGCTGAGTCAAATCGTGTCCCTTCCTCTGGCAGGATCTTTTGTATGTGATTGCTTACGGGCCTTCACAGGTGAAGCCTCCGGCGGTGCAGATGCTTTTCCACTATTGGCCCAACCTGAAGCCTCCCGGAGCAATAAGCGAGTACAGGGGCTTACAATACACAGGTAAGGAGAGCGGAGCTCTGCGGTGGCCCGTGTTCCTCTCCCTCTTGCCACCGCGCCTCACTATGTTAGATGGCCATCTTAGACAGTTTGACATTGTCCTTTCGGACACTGGGCTTCAAAAGAAGCCATTTAGCCAGGGGCAGCTGTCCAGGCTGTTAGGGGAGGCTGAGATGGGAAGATCACTTGAGCCCGGGAGTTTGAGGAGCCATCCTAGGCAGCACAGAAAGACACGATTTCTTAAGATAATCAAGTGTGTGCTGTGCGTATATGGCAATCCCAGCACTTGAGCGGTGGAGGCAGGAGGATCAGAAGTGCAAAGTCAGTCTTGACTATAAATCAGGTCTGAAGTCATCAGGAACTATTAGAGAACCCCATTCCAAACCAAACCAAAGCACAACCCAGAGAAAAACAAGCAATAAAACAATCAACAAGCAACAAACAACCCCTCCACCATCACCAAAACTCCCTTAATTATACCAATTAAAATATTTATGACTTCGTAGCAGATTGCCCAAGGCCCTATCCTAGTTACTATCCAAAGGGTCTCCATCATACCCACTGCTAAGATTAATTACTTCAAAACCAGAAGTGATGGGAACAAGGTTGGATATTTACTATCACTTAGCAGATGCCCAGCTGCCTAATTCTGTTCTCGGGAGAGGCCTGGCTGAGTTTTCAGTGTCACCAGAAGAGTCTCATCATGGCAACAAAACAGTGACATTAAATGCAATGATTCAGTCAGACACGGTGGCCTACTCTTATGACCTCAGCACTCTGCAGGCTGACATTAAAAATCTCTAGAGTTCAAGGCCAGCCTGGGCCACAGCATGGATTATAAGATGCCCTGAGCTATAGAGAACCTTCAAAAAAAAAAAAAAAAAAAAAAAAAAAAAAAAAAAAAAAAAAAACAGTGACAGATATCTACCAAGGAACTTTAAAAAAGACAGACAGAAAGACTGGATGGCACAAGGTCCTAGGTTGTTCCTTATATCACAAAGTTTAAAAAAAAATCCCAGTGGCTAAGGGATTTTCCAATATCCATGCCCACCTCCCCTCAACGGTGTCATACATATGTTTTACACCATACAAGGTGGATTTCAAGCGGTAGAGACTGGGATAAGAAGTGGTTTATGCAGGAAAGGTGGACAGGGAATTTGTTAAATTGTTTCTTCTTATTATTTTGTATTACTGATAGAGAATGCTTCATTGTTGCGAGATGAATAACTTGGTAAAGGGAAATGGCTGATATACTTGGCACTGACGCTTTTTTGTGGGGTCTCTGACATAAGCTCTCCCGTGACGTTTGAATGTGTGATCAATACCAGCAAGGTCTGCCTATACAGCAGCTATCTATCTGGTGCTAGCTCTGTTCCAGGTGTTGTAGTTTCGTTCCTGGCATAGGAACCAACACAAAAGCCGCCTTCATTAAACCGAATATAGCCTAGGTACGGAAATTCAGTTTATTCAGCAAATATTCATGGGGTATCTAGATGTGGAAATTCATTTTATTTAACAAATATTTATGGGTTAAATGCTGTTAGCCAGGCATTTCTCTGTGTTCCGGTGAAAAAAGCAAAAACATTTTATAGTCATTAGCTTCTTGGAGCTTTCAAGTGAATTGTGGGGGTAGGGGGACGAGGATCCAGACTGTTTACTAAGGCTAAGTACTAAAGTAGAGCAAAAACAAATCTGTGGGAACTCTGGGAGGGCTCCTAGCTCATCCTGGCCATAGGTGAGTCTGGAGGAGAGGCATTTGTTAGGGGGGGTTAGTTGGTAGCCCAGGCTGTGATGGGTACATAATTAGACACAGGAAGAGATTAGTTGGTAGCCCAGGCTGTGATGGGTACATAATTAGACACAGGAAGAGAAGAAGCCAAGAGTGCACGAAACAGGAGTTTAAGCTGGAGGAAACTTCAGGTAGAAGGGCAGAAGGGCTTGGGAGGTGGATGCAGCAGACAGCTTGGTGACGTTTAGAACTGGAAAAATTACAAGTCAATTAGACAATGGAGTGAGGAGGCCCACAGAAGACTGGCAGTACCTGCGAAAGACTTGCCGCTGTTTCCTAACAACGAGGGGTTGCCTGCTGTAGACTTTGATGAGATTCGCTGACCAGAGCATCCCTCAATCCCAAACCCTGACAGTCATTTCTAGTTATGGGGTATCCAAAGCCTCTAGCAGGGACCAACTAAGAAATCTAAGAAATTGTCATTCAAACTGGTTTGGCATTTGCATGCTAGGATCAGAGCAGTTCTTCTTCATTCTCTTGGACTCATGGGAAGAGGCTAGGGCTTCACTCATAGTCCATCCTTGTAGTCACGTGTTGCCTCCCTTGTTTACTGCTGGACTCGTGTGTTACTTTGTAGCCAAGCACCGTCCTCAGTGATAAGTGGCTCTCTTAGAATTCCCACGCTAACAGACCACTAAGAGACAGAAAGCCGTCACTGTGGTCTGTGTATTCCTGTGTGTTTGGCACCAGCTACCTGTTGGATATTGTTCTTGCAGCTTTGGATGCTGAGATTTCCCCCTTCTTCATTAGCCTGTTGGTACCGTCATCATCCCTGTCTTGACCAGGCAGCCACGCTGTTGAGGTGTGTCTCTGACATTTCTAAGAGATACAATATCACAGCTGATTTTGGGTCCTCTGGCTCTTACTGACTTTCCTACCCCTCTTCTGAGATGTTCCCTGAGCATTAGGTGCAGGGTTTATATTGTAGATGTGGCACCTCCCGAGAAGTTGTTCTCTACAGTGTGAGCAGTTGACCGTCTGTTGAAAGAGATTTCTTCAATGAGGGGTAAGCACCGCACTTACCAAGCAGAGAGGTTCCTAAACCCACTTCATCTTTAATGTGCACATGGCTTGCACATATGGAAGCCAGCGATCAATGCCATGTGTCTTGCCCTGTCACTGGTTACTTTATTGTCCAAAACAGGCTTTTTCTCTGAACCTGGATGCTCTGGTAGATTGACTGGTCAGCAGTCCTGGGCTATCCTTTTATCTCCACCTCTTTTGCTTCTCCAGCAAGCACTTTACTGAATGAACCATCCACCTCCCCAGCTGTTCCCCACCTCTTATTATAAAAACAGGAGCTGGAGAGATGCTCAGCAGTGAAGAGTACTAGCTGGTCTCCTGGAGGTCTTGGTTTTACTTCCCAGCATCTACATGGGAGCTCATAACCATGTGTAACTCCAGTTTCAGGGGATATGATGCTCTCTTTTACCCTCTGTGGGCACCAGGCACACATAGCAAAGTAACATATTCCAAGTAAAACACCCACACAAATAAAACAAAAGAGAAAGTATGCAGTGATTTTCTTGTTACAGCATACCAAATGACTTAGCCTTTGTAGCAGAGTTGCTACTTAGCTTCCATTTAACTACATTTCTAGACAGCACAAAGAAAATGGGAGGTGCACTGGGAGGATAAGCTTGATCTGGGTTATCAGACATGGCATACAATGTAAGCAGTGTTAGCAGACTTGAAGATTTAGTTGACTCTATGAGATGGTTGGACCAGGACTTTCCCACCATTATGTTCTTATTTCTCTTCAGTTATCTTGACTCTCTATCTACACAACTAAAATCTTGTAAGACTGTTTTGCTGGTGCATTATGCACATGTAAAAACCCCCAAGTAAGTGTATGAGGACCCAATGTGGTCTCAGCATGGTCACCTCCTTTCAACAGCAGAGGTTAAGTTTTGTCTGAATTTGAGCTTTATAAAAGTGGAATGTGTTCATTAGTTTTGTGTGTGTGTGTGTGTGTGTGTGTGTGTGTGTGTGTGTATGTGTGTGGATTATCTGTGTACTAAGGATGACTGTTGTCTGTTCACTTTTGTTGCTATATAGTCCATAAAATATGTGTGCCACAATTTTTCTAACTTCTCTACTATTATCAAATGTTTGGGTTGTTCCTAAATTTTGGTTGTTCAAATACTGCTACTCTGAGCATTTTTTGAAATGTCTTTAATATGATATATATGTATATTTGTATATGTATATATATATATCTATAGATATAGATATAGAGATAGAGATAGAGATATAGATATCGATATATATATATATATATATATCTATCTCCCTACAATGGAACTGCTGGCTTAAAGGGCACACATATACTCAACTTTAATAAACAGCTTCCCACTCCAGTTACACTAACACACACTCTCATTATGCATATATATTTATCATGGTAGCTTCATTAAACATTACTTTATATTTCATACCATTAAAGAACAAGAAACTATATTTTCTTTCTAACCTACAAGACTTTTATAGCCTCTTGTTAATCTGTGATTTAACATTGGTCACATTAATTGTACAGAGGGCTTTCAGTATGGCATTGCTACAGGTACTTACAACGGCAAGTCACATTTTTATTTACCAATCTATTACAGTTTTATTCCTGTACTAGTCAATGTTTTACTGCAATGAAGAGACACTATGACCATGACAACTCTTTTTTTAAAGATTATATATATATATATATATATATATATATGAATACACTGTAGCTGTCCTCAGCTATACCAGAAGACGGCATCGGATCCCACTACAGATGGTTGTGAGTAACCATGTGGTTGCTGGGAATTGAACTCATGACCTCTGGAAGAGCTGTCAGTGCTCTTAACCGCTGAGCCATCTCTCCAGCTCCATGGCAACTCTTATAAAGGAAAGCGTTTCATTGGGGCTGGCTTACAGTTCAGAAGTTTAATTCATTGTCATCTTGGCAGGAAGCATGGCACCAGGCAGGTGGACATGTGAGAGGGGCTGACAGTTCTGTGTCCCAATCCATAGGCAGCAGGAAGAAAGAGAGACACTTAGACTCCTTGGGCTTTTGAAATTCTGAAGCTCACCCCCAATCAACATGGCCGCACCTACTCCAACAAGGCCACACTTCCTAATGCCTGTCAAGTAGTGTTACACCCTGATGAGCAGCGGGGGGCCATTCCTATGCCAACCCCCACAATACTCTCTGGTCCTAATGCTTGCAATGTTTTCCCATAGAAATTCCAACCTTATGTTAAAGCTTGTGATGAGCTGTAGTTGATTTTTGTGAGAGGGATCCAGTTTCAGTCTTGTACACGTGGATGCTTGTTTACCCCAGCATCATTCACTAAAGATGTCTCTCTCGTTTTTGTAAGCAATGCATGTCTCTTGGTATCTTCTTTCAGGATGAAGCAGTTAACAGTGCTTGGGTTAAACTCTGTGTCTTCTGTTCTACCCCTCTGTTGCTATGGCAACGCTGCGCTGGTTTGGTTACTATGGATTTGTGGTGTAGCTTGAACTCAGTATTGTAGATTCTCCAGTATCTGGCTTTTTTGTTTGAGTGCTGGGATCAAATCCAGACCACTCTTCTTGCATAGCAAACACTTCATTGACCGATCCATCTTCACAGTCCTACATTATTTATTTATTTTTGAAATAAATTCCTTCAGGACTAAGCATGTAAATATTTCTGTGTATTTAAACAATGTGGACAGTATTCTACATGAAAGAAACCAGATTTATTACTTGTCTGCTTCACACTTTCTATAACGCCATTCCATTTTTTAAACTTAAATTATTATTTTATGTGTATGGGTATTTTGCCTGTATATACATCTGTGTCAGATGCTTACCTGGTGCCCAAAAGGGCCAGAAGAGGGCATGGGATTCTCTGGTACTGGAGTTACAGACGGTTATGAGCTGCCATGTGGATGCTGGGAATCAAACCCTGGTTCTCTGTAAGAGCAGCCAGTGCTCTAACCACTGACCCACCTCTCCAACCCTGTCACTGCATGCCGCTCACTTTCTCTAGCATTACCAAGAGGGGAGTCCCAAAGTGGTAGGTTGTTTTATTTTTGTTGTTGTTGTTTTGTTTTACTGTGATTATGGATTTATCTAGTTCCTTTTCCCCCATCTGATCTATTTACTTTTTAATATCTTGAGAGGGTGCTAGTATGTAAATGCAACTTGCAAATTTAGAATTCAGTCTCTTCCAGGTGAATCGAAGCTTTATTACTACTTTTTGAAAGTATGTATTTTTTTTTAATCATTCATGAATCTTTCTGAGTTAAACACTTACTTTGTCATAAGCTAATATAGCTGTGCAGAGTTCTGAAAGTGTTTGTGTGGTATAACTTTTTCCATCATTTTACTTTCAACCTTTTATATCCTCACATAAGAGGCCAGCCAGCTTTCTCTAGCGATCTCGCAACTCCATCTTTCTAGCGGTGTGTTACAGGTGGGCCATGATGCCCTCCTGGCGTTCAGAAGGATTCTGGGATTTGAACTCTGGTCCTTAGGCTTGTATGGCAGGTGCTTTAGCCACTGAGCCATTTGAGTTTTGTTTTCTTTTGTTAAACAATGCACTTTTTTGTTTCCTTTAATGCTAATTTACTGGGGCTAATTTTTTATCTCTTTGCATTTATTTGAAAACCACCATTGTCCTGCCTTAATTTACTTATTTAGCTTTTTAGAGAGAGCTTCTTACTGTGCACATCTGACAGGCCTAGAGCACAAGATTTTAAGTGTGTTTCCCCTATGTCTACAGTTTAAAACTGGTAATCACTTTTCATTTATAAGCCTTGAAAGCATTTTATGAGCTTTGTTTCTGCTCCTGCTATTTGGATGCACACTGTTGACTATTGCTAACTTAGAGGCAGACAACCCTCATTTATTTATTTATTTATTTATTTATTTATTTATTTATTTATTTATTATTTATCTTTTTATCTATCTATCTACTTGGCTATGCTCCATCGAGTTCTGCTATCTCTGCCCGTCTTCCATGCAGTTCACAGGACTCTCCTAGCTGACAGTTGATATCTTGTCAGATTTAGAAAATGCCAGGTTTTATCTTGTGTCGCATTGAAAATGGTACTTAATGGAGGCATCCCATGGATCAGCTGCTGGGTCAGTTTTAGCCCATGTGCAACGCTCTTGTGGTCACCACAAAGACAAACAACAAAGCAAACGACAAGGACAAAACCACAGAAAATAATGTCTCTTCGGATCCGAACTCCCCTCTGGTGCCTGCGAGCAGTCCCTGACATGGTTCTAACTGAACTGATATAATTCAGCTGTACATGCATGTAAGATGGAAGAGCACGCACGTTTCCTGTCCAGCGTCACTCATCCACACAGCAATACTAAACTTAATCTATATTATTGAAGACGTTAGTTCTAGTTATTCTCCAAGTGCCCTATTTTATCAATATTTGTGCTGCTTTCAACTTTGAGCAGATATGAGAAACTGCTATGAACACCTTATGCCATTCAATGATTTGTGGAGGAGTTGGCGACTGACCTCTTTTGAATTTAAAATGTATTATTGCTGCACGTTTGTGTTCCTGATGGGCAAGTATGGGCTCATGCGGCACGGTTTGTATGCAGAGGTCAGAGAACAACTTTAGAGAGTCATTTCTATCCTTTATGTGGGTTCTGGGGTTCAAACTCAGATCGCCACGCGGCTTGGGAAGCAGCCGTGTGTCTCTGCCTAGGTTTTGCAGGCAGACATGCTGTGCCAGCCCTTCCCAAGCCTCGTGCCCTCTCACTGCTGGCTTCCTGCTTGGTTCCCTGGTCTGAGACCCTCGGATCAGAAAGGCTGGTGAGCGAAAGCGGAAGAACGGGCAGTGTTGGTTGGGCCTAACTGCAGGGGCATCTCGCCATGGTGCTAGTTGTTGGGATTTGCATACGATGATCAGCTTCAGAGCGTTTCATTTCCCGTTATTTACAGCTCTTATCTTGAACTTTTATCATAATGTTAAGATAAACTAGAATAAATCAAAATCAGAGAAGACAGATAAAGGTTATGTTTTTATGACTTCATCTTTTAATACTTCCTGGAACTGAATTTTATCTGTTTCTCTTTCTCTCTCTTTTTAAAATGAGGATTAGAGGATACTTCGACTGTGGATTTTAACATTAGAATAACTTTTAATTATGTTGTAATTGACCAGTTAACTCTGCATTTTACAGTTACCTTATCCAACAGGGTTTGGCAGGCTGTACTTTTATTAATGAGTTTTGTAACTTTGTTGTTGTTGTGTGCATGTGTGTTTAGCTTGTATGTGTGTCTGTGCTTCACATTCATGCCCGGTGTTCATGGAAGCCAAAAGAGGGGCTAGAGTTACAGGTGGTTTTGAGCTGTTTGACATAGGTGCCGGGAATTGAACCCGGGTCCTCTGGAAGGACAGCCTATGCTCTTAGCTACTGAGGCATTTTTCCAGATTCCATGTGCTGCATTTTTATTAATGCTCATCATGGCGGATTATTTACAAATTTGTATTGTTGGATCTTTTTCTTGTTTGTGGTAGGTATAGGCGGATTGCTTCATGCCCACATCTTTACAGTTATAGCTCTCTTTAATTTTTTTTTACCTTAATTTCATTGTAACTAGTAAATGTTGCTTTTCTCATTTAACATCATTTGTGTCACTTTGCTGTGTCTAAGGAGAAATCATTGTGGCATTTAATGTGATACCTTTCCGATTTGCATTTTTCAAAGGTTTTCCCGCTATTCGGTATTTACTAGTTTTCTCATGCTTGGCCTGTGGTTGTCTCTCTATTTACTCTGTTTGGGATCTGCTGAGCTTTTAGGGCATATGGTTTTCACCTCTTGTTGGTACTTCAAAAAACTGGGTGCCACCCTATCTAAATAGTCTTTCCTTTAAATATCCAGAGACTCTAAACATATTTAATATTACCTCCAGAGGTTTTATATACTTTATTATCTTGAGGGGACATGGCGGGTGGCTGAAGGCATGGTTCAGCTGATTAAGGGCTTGCTGCACAGACAGATGATCCATCCGTGTACTGGCCTCAGCCCTTACATGATACGCTGGGTTGGATAATCTGTGTGATGCTGGTGCCAGGGAGGCAGTGACAGGAGCTCCCTGGGTTAATGGGGGTCAGCTCTAGCTCCAGTGAGGAGCCTGGTCTCCAAGCATGAGGTGGAAAGTGGCTGAAGAAGGCACTAATATTGACTTCGGTCATGTGTGCACATGCACTTCTCTCTCTCTCTCTCTCTCTCTCTCTCTCTCTCTCTCTCTCTCTCTCTGTGTGTGTGTGTGTGTGTGTGTGTGTGTGCCCCTTTAGAAACATGTGAGCACATGCCCACACAAAGCAAACTGTACTTTCATTAAAATAGACTTTTATTTTAGTTTATCAATCCATTCTTTCTTCTTGCTGTGTCCAATGTTTTTGAAAGCCCACAGGCTGAATTACTGATTTGATGTGTTCTGTTTCTTTTAGTACTTCTACATAGAAATTTCATTTCTATGTTGGAATTTTCATTTTAACCGTCTGTCTCTAGCTTTAAATAAACCTAAAGTAATTATTTTAAAACCCTATTCCTAATTCCAGATGAGTCTAGGTATTCTTCTGTTTATACCCCACCCCTGTTATGGGTTATGATTTCTATGTCTTTGGCATGTTTCATAACATTTTTATTGTCTCCGAGTCTGGAACTTGACATTCCAGTCGAGGTTGACCTTGAACTCTTGGCCATTCTCTTGCTAGTTACCAGGTGTTTGCATTACATATGTGCCACTGAGCTGTAAAGCAAAACCTTCAGAAAGGTTTTTGTTTCTTTCTTTAAGCTTGAGCATATTAAAAATGGCTTTATGTGAAAAAAAATTCGCTTCACTGTGAAAGATGTGTAAACATTCATTCATTGTTTTCTGGTGTTTAGACTCATTGGAGAAGAATTTTAGGCCACTGAGATGTTTTTGTCTGTTGGAGAAATCTCTTTGTTTTTCATTTATTTTTAAAGTTTTCATGAACATTTGAGGTTGAATATCTTTATCTTGGTTTTCTTGATTGTAATGTGAAGCACTTTAAAAATTTTTTACATTTACTTATTCATTCTGTCTCTGTGTATATGTGTACATGTGAATGCACACATGTGGTGGTCAGGGAATAGCGTGTGGGAATTGAGGTGCTCCTACCATGTGGATTCTGGGGCCTCCTGCTTGGTGGCAAGCACCTTTACCCACTGAGCTACCTCACTGGCTTCCAACAAAGTACTTTCAATGTACAAATTTGTATACCTTTTCAATTTTTTTTTTCTCTAATGAAGTGTGGATTATTGCTTTTCTTCCTGTTATTTTCGCATGTTCCTCAGTAATCTGTAGCGGCTATCATCACTAATTCACGTATTTATTTCTTCTCTAAATTCTTAGCTTCTCAGTGTCTTTTACTCTGTAACTTACTGGATATGCGAACCCAGGGTCAGCTCTACTAATCTGTAGTGGCTGTGCAACACAGTGATCCCACATTCTAGGGCTGAGACCAAGTTCGGCACAGTAATACTTAGCTACAAACTAATATTTGTTAATGCATAGATACATAGTAATGCATAGTAACACGTAGGTACTTAGTAGTGCATAGTAATGCATAGATACATGGCAATAAGTAGTTACATAGTTATATGTGGTAATACATAGATACATAGCAATGCATACTGACACATAGATACTTATTCATAAGTAGCAACCCATAGATATATAGTAATATGTGGTAATACATAAATACATAGCAACACATAGATATGCAGTAATAGAGATATTTAGTAATACATAGGTATATAACAATACATAGAAACACTAACACATAAATACATAGTAATATATGGATACATAATAAGTATTTTGTCCCAAAAACAGTTTCTTTAAGCAAAGATTTTTAATTCTGCCTTTTTGATTTTAGTTTGTGTACATTTTAATCAAGTCTTACCCAAATCCATTTTGGTCCCATTCTGCTAGTCTCCTCTGGGACTGAATTTCTATGATTTTGGCATCTGATTTGGAGAGGCTGTGTTCTGTCATACACAGCTTTCACATGCTTTCTTAGAATCTGCTTGTCCATAGAGTAGATAATTTTCAGACCTGTTTCCTCTCAGCCTTTTATATGTTCTCTTTTCTCTAGTGCATTTTGGGGTTGATCTTTCATTTTTGGTCTTTTAATTTTTTTCTCTGGTGCTCAGAATTGGAACCAGGTTTTCAAGGCCCCAATATCCATAGCCTAAACAGGAGTTCTACATTTTGATATATTCTAATTGATCAGTATCTTCTTTTGTGCTTCTTTGTCTCTAAGATTATAAAGAATTATCCCCCCCCCCATTATAGCATTAAGGATCAAATCCAGGGCTGTGTGCATGGCAGACAAGATTGCTATCCAGGCCTATATCTTACTGCCTTTGCCCTGTAGTTAGGGGTGTGGTCTCACTAAAACTGACCTCAACTCACTCTATGCTTTGGGTCGCCTTGAACTTCTCTGTCTTCTGAGGTCATCGAGATTACAGGCCTGCATCAAGAGGTTCATCAAGACTTTCTCCTATGCACCTAGAAGGTTGATGTTTTATATCATGATCCGTTTAGAATGGGCATTTGGTGTAGAGTGAGAGAGAAGGATGAATTCTCCCCTAAAGAGACCAAGTTATTCCAACCGAAATCGTTGAAAAAACATATCTTTTTCACATTGAATTGATTTTTGATTTTCTTCTTTGAAAGGCAATTGCCCACATGGTTTTCAGGTCTGTTTGTAGAACTGTGTATTTTGCTCTACATCTCTCCTAGTGCCATAACTACATCCTATTACTTTAGCTCTATAGTATAGAGGACCTGCGCTCACGTAAAACATCAGCCATGGTAGTGCACACCTGTGATTTTAATGTTAGGGAGGCAGATGGGGGTTGGGGTTCAGGGGATCCCTGAGGCTTGCTGACTGGCCAGTTTTGCTGAATTGATGAGCTCCAGGATTGGGGAAAGACCATATCTCAAAACATGCAGTGGAGACCATAAAAAGTGAAAAAGGCAGTTGATGTTGATCTTTCCCCATCATGCATGTGTGCACATCCTCACATGCACACACATGCTCACATACACACACATGCTCACATGCATACACATGCTCACATGCAAACATGTTCATGCATGTGCATATGTAAACACACATGAAATATACACATACCAACCCCCCACAATAAAGTATATCTTAAAACTCTGCAATGTTCTTTGCATCTTCATGGATCTTGTCATTTCTATAAAAATAACCTGCTTGGATTTTTTAATCAGAACTTGAATATTTCATTGAATAAATAGGATAATTTGAGAAGATTGATGTTTTTCAACACCGAGCCTTTTAATCTGCAGACATATAAAATCTCCCACTTATACAGGTCCTTAAATATTTTCTTTCAGCTGTGTTCCCTCATCTTTTGTGTGTAGCTGTTACAATTATTTTGTTAAAAATTACTTGTAGTGTAGCTTGGATTGTTATGATAAATAGTGCTAAAACTTAATCTTCTATTTGTTTGTTGCTGGTGATTTTGAAATGCACTTTATACCCGAAACCTTGATAAGGTTAAGTGCTACTTTTCCTGTCCTACCTGTGAGTTTCTTAAGTTTTTTTTTTCCCTAAAAACTATTATGTGCCCTTGAAATAAAGATACTTGCCCCCCTTTTTCATGTGTCTCTGTGTATGGTGTGCTTGCTTGATATGTGTATGTATGTATGCTCACATGTGTGGGGGTGCATGTGTGTACTCCTTAGTTTAGAGGCTCCAGATTCTCCTCAGTCTTCCTCTGTATTTCCTCCCCCTTATTCACTGAGACAGGGACTCTAAGTCAAACCCAGAGCTCACTGATAAGGCTAACTGTCTAGTCAGCTTTCCCTAGGGCTCCCCTATCTCCACTGCCAAGCCAGGAATTACAGGCTGATCGCTGTGCCCACCCCAACCAGCACCCCTACTTAGGTGAGTTCTGTAGATTGGAACACTACACATTTGAGTGGCAGGTGCTTTAATTACGCCCCTCTTTCCTCAAGCCCAATAAGGATACTTTACAATTCCTTTTTCTTTTAATTCATGTCTTCCTGTCTTTGTTTAGTCTTTCCCTGTATATATATATATATATAGGTCTTTTTCTGTCTTTCCTTCTGCACTACCTTAAACCTTACAAGTGTTTGACAGACATGCTGAGGATGAACATCTTTGCCCTCCCCAGCTTTGTGGGGAATGTACTAAGACTTCATTTTGCATTAAACATGATGTTAGCAATGAGTTTTTCCACGGATGCTTTTCTTAAACACCAAATTAAGGCGGTTCTGGCCTGTTCTTCACTGAGATTGTTAATGAACTAAGGTCAGTTGGGATAAATGTTTCCTCTTTCTGCTGAGCTGACCATATGACTTCCTCTTTTTTATGCTCCTGATATGGCAAATTACACTGATTTGATTTGCATTTTTGAACCAACTGTGAATTTCTGGGATAAACTCCATATTGCCATGCTGTATTCTATTGCCAATTTTTTGTTAAATATTCTTGAAGTTGTATCTATGAGGGGCGTTTATAGTTTTTTTAATTGTCATGTTTCAAGTGGCCCTGTTGATGGAGTAACACCAGTTTTGTAAAATGAGTTGAGAAGAGTCTCAGTTCTTCTCTTTCCCGAGTCTATATTGGGATTATTCTTACACGAAATCCTAAATTCTGACTGAAACCATCTGGACTCAGGTTTTTGTTTTTGTTTTACAGGGAGATTTTATGTTATGAATTTGATTTCCATAACACTTGGAGGGTTACTTGTAGCCCATAGTTTTCATTGCGGCATCTTTTAAAAGTATGTCTTTTGAAGAATATGGACATGTCACCCAGTTGATAGATCTGTTGGTGTCTGTGTGCCTGCAGTGTCCCCCTGCTTTCATTTCCGACGATGGTAATTTATACATTATCTCAAGATTTATTTCTCTCTTTCGTAGGCTAGTTAGAAAGCCTATCAAATTCATCAGTTTCCCCAAGGAACTGCTTTTGGTCTCATCCCTTTTCTGTACTGTCTCTAGGATTTCAGCTTTGCTCACTTCTGCCTGTGTCTGCGTGGCCTTCTTCCTCCCTTTGATACTGTACTTCATTTTGTGTTTTTTTTTTTT
This sequence comes from Micromys minutus, assembly GCF_963924665.1. NCBI lineage: Eukaryota > Metazoa > Chordata > Mammalia > Rodentia > Muridae > Micromys > Micromys minutus. The sequence goes on from NC_137969.1 coordinate 245,703,457, forward strand.
TTTTTTTTTTCCATTTCATAAAGAAGCACCGTAAATGCTCCTAGGCCTTTTGCATTTTTACCATAAGAATTCGAAGCTATGATTTTCCCTTCTAATGCCATTTCCATTGTGTTCTTATGAAATTATCACGTACGTCATGAATTTGTTACTTCCTGGCCTTGAATACTTTCTAACAATTCTTGTGAATGTCAAGTACATGAGTTAAGCCTTGAGCTAAAGGAGAACTTTAACTCGTGTATTACTTAGGAGGATTTTAAAATAAGAATACTTAGTGCTTTTCTAGATGCCACTGTGTGGTGGATCTCCAGTGGAATTTCAGTGTCATCAAAGGACTTAAGACTTAAGTTTTGGTTCTTATTATGCATCTTAGTAAATGTTACTTACATAGTTCAAAATAACATGTATTCAGTGAGGTGTACAGAGAATCCTGTTATTACTGATTATTGTGTGAGACTCTTGTTTCATTAGCACAGTCGTATTGACTTTCTGTGTATTCACTTTATCAAATTAGTGAATGAGAGAAGATTGTCGAAACTCACAGCTGTAACCGAGGATGTCTTGCCTTGGTTCCGCCTGTTAAGCAAGTCCGCCCCCATTTAGGGCTGTTCTATGTCTTGCTCTGCTGGCCCTTTGCATCTTTATGGAATACTTTGTGTTTTTCTGCTCTTATTTCTTGTGCTGGGGTCAGCTTGCCTGGCATTTCTGTGGAGACTCTAGATCCTGTGTATTAGTGTTTACATGGCATAGTTTCTGTTTATCCGTTTCTTTGTAATTTGAGTCTTTCTCACATACACATCATAAAGTCGTAGTTTCTAGAAGAATCTCGTTTCACGATCTCTCTACGTTTTAGAACATCTACATGCACTGTGCCTATTGTCTAGGTCCCTCACAGTGTGACTGCTATGAGGGGAGGGCTCACCATGGCCCTTTATGGCTTATATGACTCTATTTCATTACTTAACATGATTTTATATTTTACATTTGTCCTTTATTACTATCTCAACTTTGTGAGTTATCTTTTTAAACATTTAATTTTATTTCTATACTGGATTAATGATTTCTACTTTTTTTTTTAAAAAAAGTTTTCTCTAAGACTTGTGCACCTTTAACATAGCTGCCTACCCTCAGATGATAATGTACTACCGATTCATGCGCTGACAGAAGAATGTTTTCACTTGGCCCCTTGTTCCTTTTCTTCTTTATCCCAAACAGCCTTTGTTTAGTATATATTTGTAAAGGATGTTTTTATTAGATGTAGAATTCTAAGCTGAGTTATGTTTCTTTTGGCCCATTGGAGATGTGGTTCTAGTGTATATTTTAAGAGTATATTAATTACACACAACAGAGGGCTTCATATATGTTCTGATGGCTTTCCATTTCCGTCACCCCACGACTGTCTCTTATTTCTCCTCCACCTTCTGCTGATTCCCTTTCCTTTCTCAGCTTAGCTTCTTTTCTGCCTCAGAGCCTTCTCTCTGCGAGTGCAGGGGGTTTCTTACAGGTGCAAGAGGAGGGGTGCAGGGTTGGAGGTGGGGCAGCAGGGTGGCATTGCTTACAGGAGCACAGGAGCCTGCCCGGTGGCTACACCACTCAGGAAAATGTTTCTCCTTCTCCTGTGAACCATTGAGTGGGTATCAATCCTCAGCCTCTAGAGTCTCTTCTCCCTTCATCATGAGCTTTTGACAGGCTGACTCATACTCAGATCTTTCCCCAGCAGATAATCACTGCTGTTGTGAGAGTTCAATCCCTCTTGTACCCAGAAGTCAGTGTTCCCCATCACTTCCCTACTTCCTCCAGCTCTTACATTCTCTCTGCTCCTTCTCCAAGGATGTTCCTTGAGCCTGGTGAGCATGTGTGGTATGGTGTGGTGTGTGTGTGTGTGTGTGTGTGTGTGTGTGTGTGTGTAGCATGTGCATGTGCATGTATGGTATATGTGTGTGGTGTGTGCATGTATGTGGTGTGTGTGCATACATGTGATGTGTGTGCATGTGTGGTGTGTATGTGTATGTATGTGCTATAGATTTCACAGTTACAGCTGTGCATTCAGCAGTCACCTGTTCTCGTCATTTTGTGTCTCTTTAACCACTTCTTTCCATTGCAAATGAAAGTGTCTACAATCAAAGCTGACAGCAGCCCTAACCTATGAACATAAACACAGTTACTTTGAAGGCACTTTGATGGGCACATCATGTGCATTTAACAAGACAACAGGGGCTGGAGAGATGCCTCAGAGGTTAAGAGCACTGGCTTGTTCTTCCAGAGGACTCAGGTTCAATTCTCAGTACCTGCATGGAGGCTCATAACTATCTATAACTTCAGTTCCAGGAGACCCGACACTATCGCACACACATACTATCAGGCAGAAAAGCAATGCACATAAAATAAAAATAAACCACAAACCAACAACAATAAAAACCAACAACCATAGCTTTTCCACTTCTGACCCTATGGCACTCTCTCAGGTGCAGGCTTTTGATTGTGTTTACAGTAGCAGATGTGAATTTCCTCCTGTGGAGTGGGCCTGAAATGCAATCAGGAAGTGGTTGGCTACACTCATAACAGACTCAGCACTATTTGCATGTTGCCTGGATCCATAGTATTGTACACAGGACCCAGGGCTAGGTCTGACTGCTGCTGAGAGCTTCCCCCAGAGTCTGCATAGCCCCTCCCAGCACTATGATGGTTAGCCAAGAAGCAGGAAGCTTTTAGACCACTTTGAACTTAACTTTCTATGTCCCTTCTTGCATTGATTTTAAGAAGACACGAGTGATTGTTCTTATCTTTATTTCTCTATTAGTGACATCATATTTTGTTCTTAACAGCAGCTTTAAGAGTTTTCTGGTTTTATCCATCAATTTGATTTTCATAAATTTTGATGTGGTTTTCCTTTGCTGAGTCTCGACTACAACTTCTTGAGCATCTGTGAACTGTGGGTTAATAATTCCCATCAAAGTTGAGCGGTTGCTTTAGGGAACTATCCTAGAACCTGTTCTTAGGGTGGTGGCACTGGTAAAAAGGGACTGGCCCTCTCATACAGCCCCCTCATCCACAGAGCAAAGGTCATTAGAGCCCTGCTCTAGTGTCACAGTCAAAGCATATGCTAATCTGTTTGTACCCTGCCATGGCGGCCAGTATGTTTTAAACATGACCTACTTTTCTAATCAACGGGTTCAGAGAGGTCAGCAGATGTCACTGTGTATGCCAACCTGATTTGACTTGCGGTGACTGGAGTTCACTGGGAAGAAGGTTTGAAGATCCGTTATGCAACTCAGCAGGAAGAGTGCTGTAACGGATGAGTGATGTCTTTCTCGACTTTGGGTTGGGGAACTAGGGCATTTGTCCCATTTCTGCAGCAATGCACAGTTTAAAGGTCATTGTGAAGTTCCCCCTGATTGCGGAAGGAAACTTACTGCTGTTCTCGGTCACCTTGCCTTTACTCCCCATCAGGAATGAATCTGATTGTTATGGGATCTCTAAACTCACATAATTTTCATTTATCTACTCATTTTTTTGTCCTTTCAAAGTAGATATGAATCTGTGATTAGAATACTATTTCTTGTTCGTATTTCCCGTCCCCCTTTAAAATTAATTGACCTGTTGTCCCATAAAGTTAGAATACGGCAGTTCAGAGAGGGCCCTACTTTGAAGCATTCAAACATTTTACATCACTTGAATGACAGCGTGCTGTTAACTGCATTAGACTGCGGAAAGGGCTGTTACTGGTTATGTAGTTTCCTGGTCCATCTCAGACCACTTGTTTGTTTTCCCTGCTCTTTATATGCACTGAGTTAGGGACTTGTGTACAGGCATCAGCAGACTAGCTGAGGCTCAGTGCTTCAGGCAAGGAACTTGCCTTCCTAGCCACCAGGTGAAGATAGGGTGGGAACTGGAATGGTGGAGAATCCCTTCTGACTTATCACGTTGTTACCTATTAAGCTTCTAGTGCTAAAAGCATGGGACATTTTGCATAGTATCCTCCCCCCCCCCCCCCCCCCCCCGTGAGATAAGCCTAGGTCAGGAACCTAGCATTGCAGCTTCTAGTATCGGCCTACAACAGTCTGTAACCATACTGGGCAACGTAACCTTCTAAAAGTTAACTTCCTGTGTGACATGCACTTGATAACTGTTGGGGAATCCAGTGAAAGTAGCTTTGGCACCTTGCGAACTAGTCAGTGTTGTAACACTGAGATTGTATGGTTCTGTGCATCCCACTTGCTACTGGCTTTTCTTCCCAGGGAAAGAGTCACCAGTCTTGGCTTGATTTTAGATCTCTTTTTTTCCCATAGGTGATTGATTCTGTTAGGATGCTATTTGATGATATTTTCATTTAGGAGGAGGAAAATCAGTGAGCTGTCCGCTGTGTTTTTTACAGGGGTATAAGCAACTCCAGAAAGAGATCTTCACTGGCTTTCTTTTGCTTTTCAGCTTGGAACCCCATCCACTGCCAGCACATCGAATGTCACAATGCAATCAACAAGCCGGCTGTGAAGGTACTGTTCTCCAAGCTTGCTCTGCGCCTGTGTTTTCAGTGGTTCAGTTAGTAACCTGCCCCATGAAGGAGCAAGGGGCGGGTATCTCTGTAAAGCAGAGATCCGTGGTCCATCTCAAGCACTTCTGTGTTCAACGCTGACAGTAGTGTTTGGGCAAAACTAACATTGGTCCCTATGAGTTTGGGCTGCGAACTCACAGCCAAGAGCTGTACGGCACTGAGCTAATTATCCGAAGAATCCTGACAAACACATCTTTAACTGACAGACTCATCTTTAACTGGCTTCTGTCTGAGCCAATATATCCAGAAATCCTCCCCTCTCTGGGGATCACTTCCGAGGGTCTGTGATAGGACTATGCAACTTCGAACTATAAGACATAGACAGATTTGTTAAGTCTTAGCTCAGGTCGTGGATGTGGGATAGTTAACTAAGTGGTGTTTGGATAGTACGCAGCTGATCACTCTAAGAGGTAAGGAAACCATTTCATGGCACCAAGTAGCTGGAGAGGCCAGTGGGACAAGGTGCTTGTGGGTGGTTTGCATAAAACCAGAGACAGAGCAAAGTGCTCTAACTCCCAGCCTCATTCTTTTCTCCACATGTTGCTCAATCTCACTGAAACTCTGAGCCTTGGGGATTAGATATCGAGAGGCACAACCACGTGCCTTAACTAACAAAATTGCTGGTAATGGAGTCGTAGGATGCAGGACACGCCGGTGGCTCGTCCAGGGATAAGGTCTGCGTGGGTTGATGTTGCCATGTCAAGGGTGGGTGCCTGCTGAGTTTGGGAGCCTTTCCAGGCAGTTTGAGAAAGTGGTGCTACTGGAGTTCCGTTTCCTTGCCTAGCTGACTGTGTTAGTGCCTGTGTAGTAGAAAACTAGCAACGGCACTCTACAGGAACAAGGACAAGGGAGCACGGGATTTGGTAGCTGTAGAGGACTAGCAGTGTGTGTGCACGGAGCAGTGATGACTGCACATGGCCATCTACACGCCTCACCTAGCAGACGCTTTCCTGGGATGCTCACATCAGGTCCCTGCCTTGAGCGTCAGAAAACCGAATGGCTCCAGAGGAAGAGCGGATGCCGGGGATGAAGCACAGGCTTCGTACTGGGCGTTTTCTTATATAACTGCATTCTGAACCCCAGAAGGTGTGGGGTTCAAGGTCTTTCCTCTTTGGCGTGAGGGTGTTGTGGTAAGCACATGGTGGATCCCACGTGAATCACGCGTGGTTCATGGAGTCAGTGGCTTTTCATAGCAGTGGGGCGTCTGAGGCTCCCTCTTGCTTTTGTTTTGTTTTGTTTCCCTTTCCTTTTTGCCTGTAACAGGTTTCTTCAGTTATTTTTCCCTTGCTTTTATGCCAGACTGAATTCTCAGGAGGCCTCTGGCATCCTGGTTAGTAATGCTTTCTGGCCATCTAATCACAGAGAGGAGAAATTAGATTTTCTCCTCTTCTAGGCAGACAGCCCAGCCCACACATCTGGGTTGACCTTACTTTTATGCCAAAAGCCAGTCCTGAAAGCCAGGCACAAGCAGCCTGCTCTAATTTTTTTTTTTTTTTATTGAGATGAAATTTACGTAAAAATTGTTTAAATGTAAAACTAACTACTTGAAAGTAAATAGTTGGCATTTAGTACGTTCAAATATTTGCAGCCACCACTGCGATGGTGACATTGGGAGATGTTTGCATTGCATGCTTTCTCCCCAACCATTTCTGTTTTTGATCTCTAGTTTTTCACTTTTAGAAAACCAGTGTTCTGGGCAATGCTTCCTGGGTGGGGCCGTGTTTCACACTATAGCAGGCCTGGGGTCTGGCTGCTCCTAATGGTCCTCCACCACTAGGATACACAGATGCAGGGTCTCCAACCCCCATGTGTCCGTCCTTCTGCTGACTGAAAAGGAAAGCCGAGGGTCTGCATAGGACGACACAGATGCAGTTTATTTAGAGGCAGGTCCACATTTGAAGTGAAAACCAGTAATGCCTACAAAAATGACCTTGCAGAAGGAGGATTGTTCGGTTTTAGAGTCTGGGACAGGGGACTGAGGTGGCTGTTTTACATATCAAAGCAGATCCAGCCGCCAGGTTCTCCCAGCTTCCCTTCCCCCAGAGGCTCCTCCCTATATGATCCAGACAGTAATCACTGTGTTCTCTGTCTCTCTTCCTCTTTCTTCCTCTTCCTCTTCTTTTTTCTCTCTCTCTCTTTCCCCCTCCCCATTGTGACGTCCCTGGCCTCAATCCTTGGGGCCAGTGAACTTGCCTGAGAGCAGCTTCCCAATAAATCTGCCTTTAATCTAATCTAATCTGGTTTGAATTGGTTCATTTCACTAATGGAGAAATAACCTATCATGTATGAGGCAGTGATATGAGTTACTTAATTTTTTTTCTTTATCTGTTTTCCTGAGCCTGTACATTGGGCAGATTATAAACAATCCTTTTTATTTTTATTTTTAAAGACAGGGTGTTATTATATGGTTGTGCCTGGCTTAGAACTCACTCTGTAGACCAGGCTGGCCTCAAACTCCCAGAGATCCACTTGCCTCTGCTTCTTGAGTGCTGGGATTAAAGGATTTTTTTTTTTTAAACGCAACAGCCAGACACAAACACACTAGTGAACAGAACCTGCCAGACGTGTTAATTAAGAAACATAACAGGTCAAAAGTCAGGCAAGCAGCCTCTGATGACTGTTGTTCTGTTCCAGGAATTTTCCCTTTGAAGTGGAATGGAAAACTTAGCTTCAACTGATAGACATTTCAGTGACTTATTGGAAAAGCGCATGAAGTAACACCGTGCTCAGTACATCCACCCTGGGTGCACAGAGATGCTCAGGGGGAGCAGATGAGTCCTCAGCAGAGCCACCTCTGTCACAGGCTCGGGAGGAGTCTGAGGCTTTAATGATTTGCCCAAGGGAATGATACTTTTTAAGTAACAGCCAACTGTCGCCATAGAGATGGGGGGAAAACATGCCACATTCCACTGGGAGTTATTCCTGGTTCCATTTAAAGTTCACCTTATGAAATTGGCTGAAGCCCATGGAATTATGTAAGAGGGTCAGCAAATTTCATACCATTGCTCGTGTGGCTGCCCTAACGTGGCCACTGTCTGTACTGTGAATAAAGTTTTATTGGAATGCAGCTGTGCTTGTTTGCTTGCAGATCGGCTGCTTTTATGCAATTCCTGAAGAGTGGCTGGGACAAAGACTGCATGACTTACAAAACCTAAAATACTCTCCGATCATTTGTAGAGAAACTGCCATTGTCCCAGAACCAAACAGTAGTTAATCACTGTGTCCTATTGAGTTTGCGTAGAAAATATGTCACAGCAGATGGTTAGCACTGGCTACCATGCAATGTATGAACTTTGTTGGCTTTATTTAAATCTATCCATTTTGGTCTCTAAGACGTCTCAAGAGTTTAGCTTTGAGTTATAGGTGGGTTTATAAATGTCGGCCACTTTCCTCCTTCACATCAGTGGAGACAGCTGAAGACGGAAGAGTTTGAGAACCAGGCACGTTACCTGTGCATTCAGCTAAACTATAGGCAAATTATTCTTGAACTCAAGCACAGAATGGGTTTTGGAAAGACTAGAGATTTTAATGGACAGAAAGGGTAACCTGATTGTCGACTGATTTAAAACAGCTAAACATCCCGACACTTGTGAGCGTGTGAACGTCTGTCTCTCAGCTCCAGCTCCAGCAATACTCTGCAATAAGTAGAAAGCATGGGGGGTAGACAACCTGCTGGCTGGGGTGGGGAGAAAAGCAACCTGGAACCCTGACTGCTTGAGTCTGGGCTAAGCTTTCGGGAGTGAGGAAAGGCGCCCGTCCTTCCCTGCTAGATTTCAAGTGACAGCCTCCACTGCCAACGTTTTGATGTCAGTTAATGATTTTGAAATCCTAACACTGAAGTTTCCTTTTCTTAAAGAGAGAGTGCTCAGTTTAACACCCCTGCTTCTAAGCTGCCTGGTAACCTGGCTCTTTCAGCCTTGTGGCAGGAGGGAGGATTTCTTGACAGTGTTTGTTACTTGAATTGCAAATTGCAAATAGAGGAACCCTGACAGCCAGTGTGGGCTCCTGGGCAGAGCAGATGGTTTACACAGGCGTGGGTTTTTCTAAACAGTTTATTCTACCTTGCTTCTGTTGTTGACCTCTGTGTCTCAGGCTGCGGATGTGGTCAGCAGGAGAGGTGACCCTGTCTTGTCCTTTGTTGCAGATGTGTATAGACCCGTCCTTGTCAGTAGCTCTGGGTGATAAGCCACCTCCCCTGTATCTCTGTGAAGAATGCAGCGAGAGGATTTCAGGGTAGGTATGAGTCTGCAGCCGTCTGCACACGGGTTGGTCACTCAAGCTTTTCTGCCCGTCTTTGTGGGGGTTTTCAGGGAGCTGTTATCTGGTTGATTTGATAAGTTGCCGCATCTGTCTCAGAGGACACAAGAGAGCAAGTCCATGCAGCAGCTCAGCTCTGATTTTGAAGTAGCCCCAGTCAGAAGGCTGCAGAGAAAGTTTGCCACTGTAGGAAACTGTAGTTTCCAAACACCCGAGTGTCATCACTCCGGCGGGCCCTTTGTCCGTGTTAGTTCTGGGATCTCACTTGCTTTGTTTATATTGACCTGAGTTTTTGGTTGGTATAAGTAACGTCTGAAAGCATCCTCTAAATACAACAGAATGTGAGGAAAGGCCTGTAATTTATAAATTGTTTGGGACTGTTTGGGACGCATCGGATGCCTTAAAAGTTTATGGCTGCGCTCTTAATTACGCCACCTATGGGAAGCGTTGATCAGGAGCGTATAACTCACAGGCGTGTGTGCGCAAGGGGAACATTCCAGCGAAACTCAGAAACCAATTTCGTTTTCTCTTCCTAGGGACCACAGCGAGTGGTTGATTGATGTTCTCCTGCCACAAGGTAAGGTTTTCTCCGGAAAGGATGGAAAATGAGTAATCGTGACTAATGACAGGGTTGATTTATCTCCTTTTGTACTGTTTTATGAAGACAGCAACCAAGCCTCAGGTTTTAGAAATAGTCACTGACCTGAGGCTTTCCATCAATGTCTTGTTTATAATATGCCTAAACACTTAATGATGAGGGAAGGAGCTTTTACTCCACTAAAAATTAAGGTTAGATACCACAATTAGGATTATGTGTGACCACGGTCCTGCTGAAGTTGTTGTGGCAAGTCGGAAAGGGAACAATGATCCTTTTCCCTGCTATTATTGTTGCTGGCTCTGTATTTTGGGGTGAGGGGACCTCCTTTAATTGCTCCGAGACCCTGACTCCCAGTCAGTAAGATGGGGAAAGAGCATTTATTGTCTTTTAATGAAAAGATTAGATTTGTGCGCCCTCCCCCCCCCCACCGAAGCCTCTTAGCGTCTGGAAGCTGTGTGTTAGAAGTTGCTAGGCTACACACCGAGAAGAGGGTATTGCAGCCAGCCTATCAGGGCTTCACGTAAAAGCAAAGGAGCTCAGGAAAGCTGGGGACACAGCAAGGACTGTGACTACAGACACAGGTAGTAAGGGACTATCAGGAGAGGCCGCATGCAAACAAGAGCCCTGAGCTCTCCTTCTAACTTACATTATATACTTCTTTGAAATCCTCCCTCTTAACATTAGGTAATCTCAGCTTTAAGAGAGAAACCAGTGTGATGAGCACATCCCTAACACGGAGCGATGCTGTCGGCCCCCTACTTTAGACGTAGGAAGATCTGGGCTTGTATGGACAGAGGCACATTTCTACACTTTAAACCAGGTCCCTCTTCTAGGGATCCTCTGCTGCTCTGACGTTGGACCGTCACATTCAGAAATACCTGCTTATTTTTGTTCTTTTGGGTTTTTCTGGGGTTTTGTTGTTGTTGTTTGCTTTTGTTTTGGGTTTTTTTTGTGTGTGTTTTGGTTGTTTTTTGTTTTTGTTGTTTTTTGTTTGTTTTTGTTTTGTTTTTGAGGTGCTGAAGCCTGGGTCTTACTATCTCTTCCTCCTGAGCACTGAACACAGGCATGCCCACCCTGCCCAGCTTTTTTTCCCCCTTATTTTAATTAGTTTGTTTTCTTAACAGTCAGGATCTTGCTATATCGCCCAGATAGGACTTAACCTCCCAGTTTGAGCAGCCTCTTGTCTCCTGAGTATCTGGTTCTACAGGAGCACAAATCAAAGCTCAGTTCTGCAGATACGCGTACTTGTGAAATATTAGACATGTTTCTGAATTCTGGCCACCATTTTAGTTCAACTGCGGAAGAGCTGATATCAGCTTTTGGTTTTTTACTTGGAGGTGTGACATTAACATAGATCATTTAATGCGTACAGTATGTAATCAAAGGATTATAGAAAGTGAGTTTTACACACCGACTTATACATTTTACTGACTTTGGTATCCATTCCAAATGTACAGGCAGGGCCTGGAAAACACCTTCCTCTAATCTTTTGAGTTAGTGTAACATGGACTAATCTATAAATAAAGTGTCAGTCTATTTGAGGGGGGACTTCCTATTTTAAGGCAAAATGGTGATAGATTCTTGGAAAAAATTATTTTCTACTACTCTCTCAGTCTCCATAGAAACAGAAAATGCAAACTGGGGAGAATTCTTATGGATTCATTAAGGTCAATCTCATTAGTAGGCAGCAGTTTGGCTGCCTTGCTCCAACGGACCTACTCGTGTCTGACAAGACATTTTTCATAAGTGACCACAGGCTGCTTTACACTAGTTAAGACGGATAGCTCAAGTCAGAGTAGACTAAGATAAGTGTCTCCTCTAGTCTTGACATTTCAGACCATCTCACGCAGGTCCACATCACTGTCTCGGGAAGGACAGTAAACAGGAACCCAGAGTCCTTAGCTGCTCTGGAGGCTTCTTTGCCAACCGCTTCTCTGATCCCGAGTAAGCCTTCTGAGTGTTACTGTCCACCGAACAAAGAGATTAAATGAGATGCTTTAACCTGATCGTCTTCCTTAAGGTATTTGAGGTTCGATTAGATGAGAGAGTATGAGACATAGTTACAGCACACAGTAAAACCTTAAAAGAATTAGCACATCGAGAAAGAGATGTTTTATGCACTTGAGGGGGAAATAGAGGCCAGTAAATGTAGATGGTAATTACAAGGCAAATCCAAAGCTTTTTGATGAAGTCCGTTGGTTTACATTACTAAGACCGTGTATATATTTTTTTTATTACCCTTCATGGTTGCCCTTATTTAGAAAGGGCTCTCTTGCTTTGTTGATATTTTGTGTACCTTCCCCTTACAGCTGAAATATCTGCTATATGTCAGAAAAAGGTAAGTGCAAACCATCTGTGTGACGGGCATGATCTTCCTGTGTTTGTGTGTAAGCTCATCCGCCGACATCTGCCTCATTTCTGCACCATGGTTTCCCACTGTGCACACATCGGTGTATTTGTGAAGGACGCAAGGGAGTGCCGCACGCATGTGAGATTGTGACATCTACATGGTCTGCCAGTCCATGGCTGCTTTTGTTCACTGTCATATGCTCAGTGTCTTTCTTTGCTCAGTACTCTGAAATAGAAGCATGTTTGTAGTTCTGGGGAAGAGGCTATGATCAGGGGCAAACGACAATGTACTCTATGCGATTTAATTTTAGGAAACGATGTTTCCGATGTACTAAAAGTCTTTAATGCATATAGCTTCATATATGTCAAAAACATATGTAGAAAACATTCATTCAGTAGAATGATATGCGTTTAACTAAAACTGCCTTTTGCCATTTTACACGGTTCCTTTGGGCCGTTCCCTTCTATGTCCCCCACCCCCTCTAATTTAGTAGTTGAAAAATTAAGGTTAAAAAGTATGGTCTTATGATAATTGCCCTGTTGGTTGAGGACCCTGGATTCTGGTCCACTCTATTCTCCCTGCTTATTTGCACCTTGTGCAATTCATTCAGACTTTTTTGTGAGGTTGACTGTGAATCTAAACCTCTGAAGGCTGTCTTGGTTATTTATTGTCATATAACAAAGCACCCTGAAATGTACTGGTTACCAGCAACAATGATCTGATTGCAACTTTGTGGACTGGCAACTTGGCTAATGAACTCCTCTAGGCTTCTCTAAGCTCATGGGTTGTTGTTGGTGTGTGGTAGGGGAGTAACTGGTGTAGACAGGAGAGGCCTGGCTGCTCGCAGATTTTCTGACCATCACGTATCATACATGGGACCTTAGCTGGCTTGGGTGAATGGTTGGGATGACAGAGGTGTCTGAGCTTCTGTCTTCCCATGAGAAGTCTCGCCCTCTAGGAGGCTAGGCTGGGCTTGTACACGGACAGTAGTGTTCTGAAAGAACCAGAAAGAGAGTTGCAAGGCCTCTTGTAACAGAAGCTCAGAAATCACAAAACATCACTTCTGCATGCCACTGGGTAAAGCCACTGGAAGGTCAGCGCAGCATGTGGGAATCTGTGTAACAGATCAAGGCAGTGAATAGTTAGGGCACCATGATCAAAATCAAGTTTGGGAGAAAAGGTCTTGTTTGGCTCGAATTTCATCGTTGAATGTATCCATGTCAGGAACTCAAACAGGGCAGGAGCTGATGCATAAACCTTGAAACGGTGCTTCATACTGGCTTGGTCCTCATGGTTCACACAATCTGGTTTCTTTAAAGAGCCCAGGACCACCATCCCAGGGATGACACCACCCACATTAATTACTACAACCTGAACTTAGGGAGGTATTTTCTCAATTGAGGTCCCTTCCTTTCAAATGACTCTAGGTGTGTCAAGCTGACATAAATTAGCCAGAAAAATAGCCTTGTCAACTTCAGACACAAACATTATCATTATTAAGCTGTAACCTTTCCTTTCCTGTTTATCCCCAAGACCACAAATTAACATCAACATCATAGATCGAAGCAATGTCCAGTGTCTGGGATCTACTCACAATTGTATGGACTCTTTCAAAGGGCTTCTCCAGCTTTGCCTTCTGTAGCACACAGCTAATCTTCTAGGCTCTGGCCAGCTTCACTCCAGGGCTACTGCTATTTTTGGTGGTCATTCCATGGTTCTGGAATCTCCAAAACGCTGGGGTCTTTTGTTGCAACTGGGATGCACTTTCATCAACAGCCTCTCCTAGGTTGTCTTCTTGGTGTCAAACCTCAACTTCTTTGCATGACCCCTTCAGCCCTGAGCCTTCAGCTGCCACCGATGCTGCGCCTTCACCAATGGCCTCTCTTGGCTTCTCACAATACTAAGCCTCAGCTGTTCTCCATGGCCCCTTCATGCCTGGGTGACTATTACACTACCAAGTTTGGCTACCAGATGAGGTACAACTTTGGCCACCTAAGGAACACAATTTCTGTGTGCTGACACTCAGGAAACACTTCCCAGAAGATTTCACCTCATCAACGCTGGATTTCTTAATTATCACTAGTTTCTCAGCTCCAGCTGACCAGTGTCAAGTGTCCCAGTAAAGCAAAGGTTTCACTTTAGTAGTTCTGATATCTTGTTAATCACAGCTGATTCTTCAGCTCCAGCTAAGCAAAACCTCATACCCTTAATTCTGAGATAAGTAGTGGTTCTGATAGTCTTTAATCTTCCCTCTGAAACTTCACAAGCTAGGGCTCCATCTTCTGCATTGCCTTCAACATTTTAAGTACCTACAGAATAGCTCTGAACACTGAACACTCAATGGCTGTTCTTCCACAAACCTTCCAAAGTCCTTCTACAAACCTTCCTAAAACAGCATGGTCAGGTCTGTCATAAAAATACTCCACAGTCCTAGTACCAACTTCTGTTAGTTAAGGTTACTGTTGCTGGGATGAAACATCATGACCAACAGCAAGTTGCAGAAGGGAGAGTTAATTTACCCATCTACATCACTGAAGGAAGCCAGAATAGAAACTCAAACAGGGCAGGAACCTGGAGGTAGAGCAGAAGCCATGGAGAACCGCTGCTTACTGGCTTGTTCCTTGTGGCTTGCTCAGCCTGCTTTCTTATAGAACCCAGGACCACCAGCCCACAATGGGTTGGGCCTCCCCCACTGATCACTAATTAACAAAATGCTCTAAAGCCAGTTCTTATGGAGGCAGTTTTCTCAACTGTGGCACCCTTCTTTCATAAGACTCTAGTTGACATTAGCCAGGACAAGAAGATTTAGCAGCTTACTCTTTGCTCTCAGAATCACCCAAGCCTGAAAGCATCTTCATCTTAGGCCTCTGTTCACCCTGACAGAATCCATGGGAAACACTGGCTTTTAAGTGCCCCTCAAAAAGCTCTTTCATTAAACTCAAGTTAGATGTACATATATGTCTCTGTGATATGTCCTGCTGCATCTTCAACTCTCCCTGAAGCTTCTGGGACTAATGCCTTATAGTCTTAGCTCTTTATTATTTAGTAGTAAGGGTAGTGATGTTGCCCCTTAAAACCTGCAGGTCTTTGCCTAAGAGTCTATGACGTAACACATTCATTCCAAGTCTTAATAAATGGCTTTGTATCTAACCCCATCATCATTTTTTTCCCCGAGATCACATTTTCCCAGTGGGTCCCTGGATTTAGTGTTTACCCAGGAACTTTTTCTTGCCTTGAGAATTTTAAATCACGGACTAGGAAGAGCCTCCTGGGTTCAATATTTTCTCTTTAAACTCTAGTTGTAAGTAGGATAGCTCATTCACTTTTTCTCTCACAGTTACGCTTTGTGAGTGGGATGTGTGTGTGTGTGTGTGTGTGTGTGTGTGTGTGTGTGCATGTGTACACAACTGTGTTTACTTGCATGTATGCATGTGGAGACCAAAGACAACCGTGAGGTGTCTTCCTCCATTGCTCTCCTGTTTATGTTTTGAGACAGATTCACAGAGAATCTGGAGTCTATGGTTTCAGCTACACTTGCTGGCCAACGACTCTGATGTTCACTTGTTTCCCCAACACCCCCAAATCTGGTTCCTATAAATATATAGCATTGCATGGGGCTTTTATATAGCTCCTGGGCTTCAGAATCTTGAATAGCAAGCCCTTGACCCATTGAGTTATCTCCCTACTGCTTCTCTCAATAAGAATACTCAGGTGGTATCTCTAACCCCACATAAAAATCCTTCAGTAGACCCGAGTTCCTCATGCTACCTTTCCTTGTAGCCAAATGTTTTACTGATGTGTCCCTTTTTCTTGACCTCAGAAAACTTTATTTCCTCTAAGCCCTCCATGAGGTCTATCTGACTCCTGTGAACCTTGTCTTCCAGACTTTATAGCTTTGCAGATCCTATAGCAAACCACTCAGTGTAGACAGTCTACCACAACCAGCCACTCAGTGTAGAAGTTCTATCACAGTGGCCACTCAGCGTGGACAGTCTCTCATGGTACACTCAGTGTGTACTATCTTTCCTAGCAACCACTAGGCGTAGATCACAATAACCACTTGGTGTGGTCTGTCTACCATGGTAGCCCCACACTGCCAAGCACACAATTATTTTCCAAACTCATAGCAACTCCACATCTGTGGGCAGGAGGGGCACTTGTGATAGACCTGGATATTCTGGATGAATAAGAGGACTGAAATAGTCTGAGAGAGATGACCTGTGACGTCTAGGACAATGATCACAGTGAGACTTTGGGGTGTTCCTTGGATGGGAAGTACAGTTCATGCAAGAAGAAACAGGAACACTTTGGTCAGAAGGACATTCTTTGGTTGTCCCCAAAGTGAGAAGTGGAGGCTGTGTTTCTTTCCCCGGGTTGGGAATGTGTGAGTCTTTTTTAGGTCAGAACTGAGTCTGTGTGACTTAGGCCAGGTCATCAAAGGTCACATTACCCCTGGTACTATTGAGCACCTGGTGTCCCTCCAGAATCTTCCCGTGTGCTATGAGAGCGTGGTTTGAGTGTAGTTTGTACTCCAAGGCTCATGTGTTTGAAGTTTGGTCCCAAAGGTGACAATGTTAAGAGATGGAACATAGTGGATATCACTAAGGACAGAGTTCATAGTTCTTCACAGAACCCTAGTGAGTCACACAGAATGGGCTGTACAGAAGACCAAGTTTGACACCTCTTGGCCTCTGGCTTGTCATGTGGCCTCCCCATGCCCCAAGCACTTCTTCCATTTGGAGACTCATCTATCAGGAGGTCCTCACCAGAGCCCAGCTATACCCTCTGCCATGCCTTTGAGCATCCTTTATATGGACCTTAAAAAGTAAACTATTTTCTTTATATCTGGGGCCATGTATATTTTGTTGTAGCAGCATAAGGTGAATGAACACGCCCAAGCATATGGAGCGAGCAGGCACAGAGGCTGTAGAGAGGGGGCACAGTGGGGCCGATCTTTCAGTTTCTGAGCCATGGGTAAAGAAGACTCCTGGCTTCAGAGCTTCTGGTGCTAAGCAGTTCGAGTCCTTTGCACTTTAGCTCCAGAGTGTCACAGAGCAGAGCAGAGCAAACTTGCTTCTGTCACACGAGAATCTTCAGTTTGGAGAATCCAGGCACATAAGCACGTGGCTGAGGTCCTGATTGACTTGTCAAGCAGCATGAAGAACTGGAGTCCGTTCTGTGATTGTTTTAAAGTTTTCTAAGGAGCAATTATTATGGTCATCTGCCCCTTTCCCCTTGCTCTCAATGTATGAATTCCTCTGGGACCTTCTTTCCAAATGACTCAGTCTCCATTAGGTGACTCCTGCTCTTCATAACCTGCAGTTAACACAGGCTATCCAGCCCCTTCACTGTTCGGTCACATCTGCACAAGCATTGGGTGCCCTGTATTTTATCTTACTGCAGACAGCAGTTATCCTGGGTGTTTCGTTACTACAAAATAAAAGTCCCTCCCCTTCTATCCTCCCTGTCTTTCCTGCCTTCCCCTTTCCTTTCCCTCCCTCCTTGCTTCTTTGTCCCCTCTCTTTGCCATGCCAGGGACAGAGCTCATGCCCATGCTAACACTCTGTCGTGAAGAACACATCTGGTTTACCTCTTCTCTAGCTTTCAAAGACTGTTTGCCCATCACCTTTTCCACTTCCTCCAGTATGCAGCATTGAGCTCTTGGCTCCCTTTCTAGCTCCCACCTCCCGCCCAGCACCAGCAGCAGTGGCGCTCCTCTCAGTGTGTGCTCTGCCTGCATCGTACTTCTGGAGTTCATTCCCAACTTGGCCAAGGCCCAGCCAAACATAAGAGCTTTGTAGGATGACGACCTACTTGTTTGCAATAAACAGTAGATTGATAATTTGGCCTCGGGTTGACTGGGCAATCCTTCTGGTTTTGCGTATTCTCATTCATGGAGGCACAGTTAGTTGAAAGGTAGCTGGGGGTTGGCTGCTCCCTACTTCCCATATTGTCCTCTCTGTGACATGCTGGGTTAACTGGAATGGCCCAGATACTAGGTGTCTGAACACCCTTCTGAATGTTGTATACTGAGGTTCCCGAGGTAACAGTGTTTCCTCAGACTCCGATGGGCAAAGCCTCTTGAGGAGAAACTCAGGAGTCACACAGAAGCATTACATTTGAAAGCAAGCCCACTGCACCCATCTCAGACTTAAGAGGCTGGGAGAAAGACTCCACTTGTTAAGAGATTAAGATAGAAGGCCGCTAGAGAGCAGCGTCTGGTCTCAGGCATGGCCTAAGTGTCACTCTGTCTGGGTCTGCTATGGGGGAGAAGTGGGGAAAAGAAGGTAGCAGCCAGTTTGAAACAATAGCCCATACAGCTAAGGACTTAGCCGAGGACTTAGTGCTACACCAGGTGTTTAGTGGATGTTTACAAATCCTATTGTTGCGTTCACAAGACGGTTCCATGCCTCCTGATTCTGCTCGATGTAACTGCTGCCTGTGCTGTTTTGTGCAGCTGAATGTTTGAAGAGATATAGAAAACTCCCACATTGAGTATAGATAATCATGGTAAATGAAGTCTTTCTTGCACATAGTAGCACAGCAAACAAGTAAAAAAAAAAAAAAAAGGAAAGAAAAAATTAAAAAAATGATGCTAGGATTTGGGGAGCACGGGGCAGTTGACGGGAGGGGGGGTAGTTAATAGCTGACCGTAAGCTCTAGGACTGTATTGTGAATGATGGAATCACACCCACTGCCTCTGATTTATGTAATAATGGGCCAAAGGAGCATAAAGCTAATTATAATTGTCTTAGTCCATTTGGGCTGCTACAAAATGTCATAGATTGGGTCCTTGCGAACAACTCACGTTTATTGGGAAGTCCAAGATCAAGGCACTGGTAAAGTTGATGTGGGAGGGCCTGCTCATCAAACATGGCATCTCCTTGTGGCATAGCCAGCTTTTCATAGCCAGCTTTCTCTAGGTCCCTTTGGTAGGGGCACCAAATCCTCTTTTCAGGGCTGTCACCATGAATTGCTTAACTCCCATAGGCTCTGCCTCCTAATATTACCATGTGGGGGTTAAGATTTCAACATGGGGGTTTAGGGGTAGGGTTTGGAATAAGTGTTCAGGCCACTAAGCATACCTGCTGAGCAATACTGCCCCGGTAGAACCATGTTGATTGGAGGGCGAGCAGGAGGAGCGCTATACTAATAAGAATACACAGATGTCTCCTCTCCCCAGAGTGGGCACCCACAACAGACCAAAGTATGATTCCCTCAAAATCCAAAGCCTTGCGTGTAGAGGTGAGTGAGGGGTCATGTGAAGGAGCTTGGGTGGCTGCAAAGCAGCTGTGCCACTAGAAAGTCTAACCCCGGCATGAGTGACAACTTCTCTATAGATGGAGTCCCCTCTTCAGTTAATGCTCTCTAGTCTAATTTTCTGAGACCATAAAGCTATGTTGCAACTAGGGTGGAACTGCCTAGAACTGGCTCAAAGTGCAGGAGGAAGTGGCTAGAGGCTTCGGTAAAGGTCTAGTGGCCCTCCATATCCCTCCTTCTGTGAGGTCATGCCAACGTCAACGGGCCTGGTCTCGAGGGTCTCATTCAGAGGTCACAGCTGTTCTGCAGACAGCGAGGGCGGTTACGTACTGTGCACAGCATATGATGGAATCCATAAACAAGGGGAAATCAGTGCCGACTCAGTTGCCAAAACAGGAAAACCGTAAGGACGCATAGTGGAAGAATCACAAGACGTCTCAACAGCTTATTTAAAAGATTAGAAAGAACATAACCACGTTTTAAACGCTATGACCATAAACACACAGCTGCAGTCTGTTGGGAAAGCCGTGGCTGTGGAAAGTATAGAGACTTAAGTATTCCCATCTTGCTCTGATGGTTTGTTGCCCTGAAGTCGTGTTAAAAAAAAAAAAAAAGAGGGATGTTTTTCTAACCCCAGCATCCAAAGTCAGTAGCCTCGTATCTGAAGAAGCGAATCGGTAGTTCCCACTGACAGCTCGTCGCATTGTTGACACGTTGATGGACGGGTTTGTGTTTGCAGCCTCCCTCCTGATTCCCCTGGGGTTCCTGTCAGGAGGGTTCCCCACTCTGTTACGAACTCTGAGTTGATAAAAGCCCGGGGTATTATTTGTCCTTAAGTTGATCGCATCTATCAGGTTCTCCAGCTTTGTCTGGTGATATCAGGGTGCTCCCTGCGCCCTCCAAGCTCCTTAGATCACTTGCCACAGAGGCCACCTCCCTTCCCTGCCTCTTGTCAGGGCAGCGATGACAACATCTCCTCCCCTGAGATGAAAAGGCATCTTTTTCTGCTGCACAACTTTTCTCCTTGTCATGACTCTGTCTGTTGAACGCCCTGCTGTGGTTGGTGCTGTGGCCAAGTCTGTGTCTAGGTCTAGTAATGCTTCGGTGTGTCCTTGTGCTGATTCATCCACTTGTTAAGCTTTTGGAGGGGTGGAAGAGGAGAAGGCCCTGTTACAAAGCTCTCAGCCCAGAGTAGCATACCCTCTCCTGCCCTCCTTGAATGCCAAGGATGGGTGAACTGCAGGGGAGATCTTACGCTGTGAGTGGCAGATAAACTAATTCTTAAAAGGCTTATGTGCTAGAAGTTGAAATATTTCCTTCCCGACTCTGGGGTGCTGTGGTGTGCTTTCTCTGAACCACAGTTCTACGTTTTTATTCTTAATTTCTGTTGAGAAAATCTTAAGCATTAAATTCAACCAACAGAATCAAGCTTCCTAATACAGTTCCATTGCATTCTAGATCATATCTACCCTTTCCACTAGAGTAAAACACCTCTGAGCGAATAGACGATACCTGTGCCCCGCCCCCCAGGTTCTATTTGCTCCAGGTTTTTATCCAACCGTGTCTCAGGAGTCAGCTTTAATTGGCTTTGCTTTTTCTGCTTCCAGAACTGCAGCTCCCATGTCAGAAGGGCAGTGGTCACCTGCTTTTCCGCAGGGTGCTGCGGTCGCCACGGAAACAGGCCTGTTCGGTACTGCAAAAGGTGCCACTCGAACCACCATAGTAATGAGGTGGGGGCCACCGCAGAGACTCACCTCTACCAGACCTCTCCGCCCCCCATCAACACCCGGGAGTGTGGGGCGGAGGAGCTGGTGTGCGCTGTGGAGGCAGTGATCAGGTAACCATGGCTCCGCCCCCGCCCCGCCCCCTGACCCCCCAACCTGGGTGGCTTTAAATTCCCACGCACACTGAGTAGAGCAGATCCACTTGTTCCTCATGCTCTCTAGTCCAGACATGGACGATGTTTTAATAAAATGTATGGATTTGATAAATACTTTGATTGGATGACAGTCTCGTGCAAGGCCTAAGCGCCTTTCAGTTACCTAAGCAGGTACTAAAGAAAGGAAATGTGTAACTGCGGTAGGCTCTGGTGAGCGTGCATGGTCAGAGCGGGCAGAGGAAGCCGGTGCTAGGGTGGTGGGGTGTTAGAGTGGTGAAGTGGAGGCTGGGGCATGGCAGTGTTAGCCAGGAGGAGGGCTGCAGAGAGCAAACTTCAAAGAGGAGGGACTGAGATGGCCCATCTGCCAGAAGAAAGCAGCATTTCACACCACAACCTCTACATGTGCTCTCTTCAGATATTATCCAAAGTCACAGGATCGTTAAAATCTAAATAATACCAAAATATACAGTGTTTAAGGGGACTTTGTCTCTTCCCTTATACCAATGACAAACCTTAATAGAATTCTGATGGTTACTAAATAGCACACAGAAAACAAAGACCAAACTGCAGCCCCGGAGTTCTGTACATCCCTAGCTGTTTTCAATGCATGTTTTATTTAGATGGCTGCAATTATAGGGAACCTGGGGGTTTTTTTTCCTGACCTAATATTCAATCTTCTCCTTCCATGTTGTGCTGAAGTCTTATATTTACCACTTTCTCGTCCATATTCATAACCCAGAGTGGGCAGGGGAGATGGCTCAGGGGGAAGAGCATCTGGGTCTGAATCCCAGAACCCGTCATAAAAGACTGGACGTGACCACATAGGCCGGTAATGACATCACTGTGCAGATCCCGACAGCGTGGGGCCTGTCAGCCTAAGCACGGCGAGCATCTAGTTCATCAGGATATTCAATAGAATCAGTCAGAGAGCAATGGGACACCCAGTGTCCTTCTCTGACCTCTGCAGGTGCACACACAAGTGTACACACCCATATCCCCAATTCACATGTATATATCACACACCATCATACACACATACCATCACATACACACACCATCACACACACACACACACACACACACACAGAGAGAGAGAGAGAGAGAGAGAGAGAGAGAGAGAGAGAGAAAAGAGAAGGGAGAAATATTTTTTTTCTCTGCCACCATATATTTATATGGATTTCAGTTTTAGTATTTTACAAACAACCTTTTGACATTTTGTGCATAAGGCTCCTCCTATATAGTCTCAGAGGTGGGTTAGCTTCTTAAAGGGCTTACTTTTTTTTTTTTTTTAAACAATGTGTTACCAAATTGCTTTAGAAAGCGTGAGTATCGGTTTACAAGGCTAACAGTGCACGTGAAGCCACTTGGCGTATGCTGCTGCTCCCTTGCTAACATTAGTTTTTATTTGCTACTTGCTTAGCAAGTTCGGAGCGGAGCCACGCCCTTCCTTCCAGAGCCTTGAACACTTGATACCCACTCTCCTTCCAACTGGGTGCAAATGACCCTTCAGTCTTGCCTTGCATGGGTAAAAATAAATGAAACTAGGGTTTCTGGGTAAATAACGTTGGGTGAGGGTAACACTAGTGGGGATTGGTCGTTCAGACGGGATTCAGTGTTTGCATCTTCTTTTCTTGGGCAGCTTGTTGAAGGAGGCGGAGTTCCACGCCGAGCAGAGGGAACACGAGTTGAACCGCCGGCGGCAGCTGGGCCTCTCTTCCTCCCACCACTCCCTGGACAACACCGACTTTGATAACAAAGAGGATGACAAGCATGACCAGAGGCTGCTCAGTCAATTCGGAATATGGTTCTTAGTAAGGAAAAGATGCCAGCCGCTCCCCCCTCCCCTCCTCCTCACTCCGGCATTGTGCCTGATGGGAAATTGCTCCTGCTCTCTTGAAACAGCAAATGGTGAAGAATTAACTCCCGAACAGGGGTGGTATACCCTGAGGTAGCAGCTCTCAACTCTGGGCTGCTTGTTCTTTTATCTGAGAATGCCTTTAGAAAGTCACAATGTCCGAATTTGTCTCCAGAAGCCCAGGAACTTTCCTTTTTAATGATAAAGAAATTTATTTTACAACCAGTTTTTGGTACACGCATACTTTTATCACTTATTAAAGATGAAGGAAGCTCACAGAATGAGATGAATATGCCTGTTTTTATGAAAACAATTAAATGTTGGCAGAATAAGTGATACTTCAGGATGCAGAGCGTCTTTAAGGTTTTCCAGGATGAAACAATACTTTTGATTTTATAATTGTCAGGGCTCGTTTCCACCCCCCCATTTGATTTTAACAAACAAGCAGGCGGCGAGAGCCACAGTGCCAAGGTCTTGCCTCACTGAAGCGCATCTCCCTCACCAGACGCAATGGGAAAGTTGCTAGTGCTGGTTGTCAAGTACTAGGCTTGATATAAGGCACGGGAGACTTATGCCTTATGATTTATGTACATGAGGAACCTTTTGTAGTGAAGGGGGTCTATGGTATAATATATACCTGTGTATACATATAGTCACTGTAGTCAGACTACTGGGGAGTGAGTCCATTGTACTATCCATCCAGTGGAGACCAAACACTGCAAAGATCCGACTGAATGAGCTGGTTCTGCAGAGATGCAGGCTTTTTTCCCCCTTGCCTGCTAGAGACAAGGATTATGTCTCCATAGTGATCTCGCTCTCCGATGCTTGCACACAGTTTCTTGGGGGGAGAGGGGAAGACTACCAAATTGGGAATTAATTGTTGGTTCCACATGTCTTGCTTCCAAGAACTTATTATACAGGAACACAGTGACTCCTATTGTTGGAAACTCTTTAGAGGCAGGGACAATGCTTTAATTAATTAACTAATTGATTGATTAATTTTGTTTCTTTTTGGACCCTGCCAAGTGCTCAGTAAACTATTGTTTCAGAATGGGTAAAAATTCTTTAAAAAAATTACTTACAACATGGTGAGTTGGGAGGAGCACCAGGGCATCAGAATTATTACTGATGAAAAATTTTTGCCTGAATCGGATCTTTGGAGAACTGAAATATGTATGAGGATTTTAAAAATTGAAGATATTAATGGAATATCACTTTATCGATAATCTTTTGGAAAAAATTTGTAGCTCAGGTTACGTAATAGGAAAACAATGTTTATTGGTTGCTTAGGGGATGTTACTGTAGCAATCCAGCCATGCCTTTAGAGAGGAAGGTAGTTCTGGATAGATGGTAACTGTTAGCAACATTGTTGGGTTTGAATATGCCATCTGGAGCCCCTCCCGTTTTTCCTTTCTAAGTATGCTTGCTGTAACTTTGTAAAGCTGGGCGGAGCCTGAGCAAGGTCTGTTCTGCTACCCTAGGTGAGCCTCTGCACGCCCAGCGAGAACACGCCCACGGAGAGCCTGGCCCGGCTGGTGGCCATGGTGTTTCAGTGGTTTCACTCCACTGCATACATGATGGACGATGAAGTCGGAAGCTTGGTGGAAAAGCTGAAGCCCCAGTTTGTCACCAAGTGGTTGAAGACAGTATGTGATGTCCGCTTTGATGTCATGGTCATGTGCCTTCTTCCCAAACCCATGGAATTTGCCAGAGTAAGTGGAGGTCATCTATCTGAACCTTGTTGTGGGAGAGGGATTGGGGACAGTGCCACCCACCTTTGACTGTCCCTCATTCTGTGTCAACAGCCAAAGGCAGCTTACTTGGATGTGGTGGCATATACCTGTAATCCGAGAATTTAGAAGGTGGAGGCAGGAGGATTGCTATGTATGCTAGTTTTTACTATACACTGAGTATCATGCCAGTCAGGATTACTATGTGATACTTTGCCTTAAAAATAAAAAATCCAAATCCAAACCAAAAAAATCCAAAAGCCAAAAAAAAAAAAAACAAAAAAAAAAAACAAAAACAAAGACAAACAAACAAAAAAACCAAAAAAAACAAAGGTGGTTAGTGTGATACCCTCATCTTTGGTGATGTGCTCTTTGGCTTTGGTTTGGTTTGGACTAGGGAAGAATGGCATGCTGGGATTACAAGGTGTCTAATAACTTACCTATGTGTTTATTCTTACGGTTGTTTGTTTTTATTAAGAAAGAAAAGAAATTGTTTCTATGTGCGTTGGGGGCTCTGTTCATTCCTGGCTTGCAACCAGTGAGGGGCATTTTTGTGGCTTCATGTGCATTTCTAGATTCTGGCGGAGTGGCAAGGACTCAAAGATCACATCTTACTAAAAGCAATGAATCTTCACTTGGGCTTGCACATGCCCAGTGGGTGTCTAAAAGCGGGGTAAAGCCTGGCATCTGTATGTTCACTTCCTGCAGGTCTTCTGTGGGTCAACGGTGCCGATAAATGGTGGTTATGATTACTTAGGCCCCTGCAAGGGTAAGCACATTAAGGTAAAAGCTACTCAGAGGTAGTTTTGCAAGTGGTAACCCACCCATTTTTAAGGTGTCCTGTTTTCAGACCTTTGTAATGGCTCCTTGAAGTCTTCAGTAATGTCTGCACACCTTCCAAGAACAACCAGGCTTTGCAGGAGATCACCCTGTGAGAAGACAGACTGCCCACTCCTCAATCAGGTCAGGCATCTCACGGGGGACAGATCACCCCGCTTCCAGCACAACCCATGAGCCAATGGAAACTGCCTTCTGATTAACCCCCTCCCCCACTTTTGGAGCAAATTTCCCAACACGTAGAATATTTGTGGGCAGAACTGAAATAACATCCAACCAGACAACAGTTTGTTGGAGACTGCTCCACTGTGCAGACCCCACACTCCCTTCCTGTGTTATTTCCAAGTTTGCCAGTGTTGTGGAAGAGAGGCTCCACCCTCTTTGTCACCTTCGAAGCGTGGTCATTCTAAATACCAAATTCCTTTCTTTTCTTCAACCATTACTTTGGGATGAGCGGCCAGACCTGATTTGTTGGGAATCCTTCTTCACTCTGGCTGTCCTAAATCAGCTTCCCATTGAAGACTCCAGTAACGGTCGAAAGTCCACCACTGTGCCATTTAAAATGGTTCCTAGAACTGCCGGAACCCCCTGTCCGTGTGTTGGATTTCTCTACTCCTCTCTTCTTGCTACCTAGTGGATCACTAGTTCTAGATGCTCAGTGGGAAGACCCCATACTTCTTCATTGCAATATCATTTGCGCCTAACTCAGAAAGGCGGAGGTTCGCAATCAGGTTTCGGCAATAATACACGATTTTCTCCCCAAAGTATTTCCTAGGTTTTATTTTTATTTGTAATTTTTTTCTTTCAATGAGACATTGAGGTGATTTTTAGTTTAAAACTGGGCTGCTATGAGACATTTGAGGGTAAGTCAGAATCCAGACCGTCTGCAGGAATGGCTCAGACTCTAGGATTCAGAGCCTGGGTAGTTGTGGAGATAGAAACTGGTCCTCTCTTCTTTGATGCCACCTACTGACTCCTTCACAAAATTGCATCTTTACATGCGGGGCAGAGGCTGGAACTCTGTGTTTGCATGCTTCCGTTATTTCTCTTAAAGTGGTAGAAGACTGTTCTGATGTGGTTCTGAGAGATAAGAAGTTATGTTCTTAGTAGAACTTCTCCTGGATCCTACAAGGTAGCCAATAATAGATTAATTAGAAGAAAAGGTTGATTGATGAGAATTACAGAAAATGACAAATTACTCCCGGAACAGTTAAAGATTTAACAAATTCAACATGGCTTTGGCTCTTTGAACCTAAGAACAAGACGTTATTTTCTGTACACTGGATGGATTCTCCAGAGTGTCTCTGGACACTCTCTTTGGTGTGTGTGGGGGAAACAGATGTATTTTCAGATTTCTCTGCTTTAGGCAGATATGAAAAGCTCAAACATACTTTGGTGTGGTCCCCTCCCCACCCAAGCATTTTTATGTTAAAACAGGTCCTTAGCAATTTGGAATTTGAGTGTCTCCAATATCTCTTTTTCTATGATCTCTGTTAATTTTACCTTTATCGAAGATGTCAGGCAGTCTGTATGCAGAGGTGCTTCAATCAGAACTTGCAAGACAAGGAGCCTGCAAAGGGAATAGAATGAATCCAAGGAAACAGCAGAGATCCAAGGTTGTAGACCTTGTTTCTGAGCCTGGAGCAGAGATTTCTAGATGTTAGAAAAATGAAAATGTTGGCGGCACAGTGACTCTGGTTTCCCACAGGCGTCATGAATGTTGTGGGTATTTGGTGAATTACCCAAGGGACTTGAACTAAGTCATCCAGATTCAGTTTGCAAGCCTCTGGGGCAATACGACCCAATACTAAAAAACAACAACAACAACAAAACCCCCATCATTTATTTGTTTATCGTGTGGTGGGGGAGGGATGTGCATGGGCTAGCTTGTGTGTGGAAGTCAGAGGACAATCCGTTGTAGCTCGTTCTCTTCCTTCTTTTACTGTGTTGATCTGGGAGTTGGTCGGGTCATTAAGCGTGACAGCAGACACCGTTATCTCCTGAGTCATCTCATCAGCTCGAGACTACCCAATCTTAATAAGAATCTGGACAACTGAATTTAGTTCTCTGTTGATGCTAAGCCAGGAGGGTGGGAGAAAATTTAGACACAGATCATAGATAGCTAAGAGGTAAGAGATCCTGCCATGCAAACATGGATATTTAAGTCTGAATCATTGGCGCCCACATGAAGAAGCCACATGTGGCCATGTATGCCACATGTAATCCCAGTACTGGGCCTGAGCAAGGGAGACAAGAGATGTGTGGGGTTCTCTGGCCAACATCCTTGTACCGGGTTCAGTGAGGGACCCCCATCTAAGGAGTAAGGCAGAGGAGGGTGCCTGCCATCCTCCTCTGGGATGTGCACCATATAGAGCTGCACAAACCATGCACTTACACAGTTTTACACAAAGGAAAAGTTAGAAACAGGAATTAATGACAAAATGGTCAAAGTGGAAGTCACAGCTTGTACTAAAGAGTGGAGGTCACAAGCTTCCCAACTCACCTACAGACATGCTTGGGAGAAGTGCAGGATAAAGATTCCTTAGTGAGATAATACATGCATCCTTCCCAGAGCCCTCTCTTAACACAGAGGCTTACTGAGCCTCTACAAAAAATTAAAAATATATTCACATTTTATGTTACAAGGTAAAGACCCAGGAACTGTCAACTTGTTATTAATTCTATTCTAGTAAGTAGAATATAGAACATAGGCTTGTATTTTTTTCAAAAACCACCTTAATGAGTGTACTTACATACTTTAACTGCACTTCTAGCCCACCACACACCAGAGGTAGTGGAAAGGACAGGTTAATAGGGGGCAGGGAGGGGAGGAAGAGGCTGCAGACCTTTTAGAAATAGTTCTTTGGGGGCAAATCCTATCTGCACTGTCAGGAAATCAGCAGCAGTTCAGTTCACATGAATCAGCAGTGGTTGCTCAATCCACTCACGAACACCATTCATGAACCAGTAACAAAGAGTTGAGTCCACAAGAAACCGCAAGGTTCTGTCAATAGTCCTGAGCCAGAGGAAGCAGCAGGAAATTTTTGGTGTCTTTCTTTCTTTCTCCTTTTGGGGATGGGTGCAGCAGAATTTTATTAATGGTATACAAGAGAGGAGGGAAAGATCCCTAGGGCCCCTCTTGTTATTATGGGGGTCTAGGATGGAAATTGTGACGAAGATGCTTAGTGTTGGGGGCCAAGTTAGGATGGTACTCCTCAGCAACTGAGGGTCTCTCCCTTTCTCTCAGTGTCCTTGTTAGGGTGGTGGTCCAGAGTTTCTTACTCCTTGGAGGCCATGTAGGCCATGAGGCCCATCACCCCATTGATGTAGCCATATTCATTGTCATACCAGGAAATGAGTTTCACAAAGTTGTCATTGAGAGCAATACCAGCTCCAGCATCAATGGTGGAAGAGTGGGAGTTGCTGTTGAAGTCACAGGAGACAACCTGGTCTTCAGTGTAGCCCAGGATGACCTTTAGTGGGCCCTCGGCTGCCTGTTTCACCACCTTCTTGATGTCATCATACTTGGCAGGCTTCTCTAGGTGGCATGTCAGATCCACAACAGATACATTGGGGGTAGGAACACAGAAGGCCATGCCAGTGAGCTTCTCACTCAGCTCTGGATGACCTTGCCCACAGACTTGGCAGCACCAGTGGATGCAAGGATAATATTCTGGGCTACCCCACAGCCATCACACCACAGCTTTCCAGAGGGTTCATCCACAGTCTTCTGAGTGGCAGTGATGGCATGCACTGTGGTCATGAGCCCTTCTGCAATTCCAAAGTTGTCATGGATGACCTTAGCTAGGGGGCTAAGCAATTGCTAGTGCAGGATGCGTTGCTGACAATCTTGAGTGAGTTGTCATATGATGGTTCACACTCATCACAAACATGGGACCATTGGCTGAAGGGGTGAAGATGATGACTCTTTTGACCCCACCCCTCAAGTGGGCCCTGGCCTTCTCCATGGTGATGAAGACACCAGTAGACTCCACAACATACTCAGAACCAGCATCACCCCATTTGATGTTAGCAGGTTTTTGCTTCTGGAAGATGGTGATGGGCTTCCCATTGATAACAAGCTTCCCAACTCAGCCTTGACTATGCCATTGAATTTGCCAAGGGTAGAGTCATACTGGAACATGTAGACCATGTAGTTGAGGTCAATGAAGGGGTTGTTGATGGCAACAATTTCCACTTTGCCAGATCCAGAGCAAAAGGCAGCCCTGGTAACCAGGTACCCAATATGGCCAAATCCATTCACACCCACCTTCACCATTTTGTCTAATGGACAAGGCTGGCACTGCATGAGAAGATGCAGCAGTCTCTGGAACAGGGAGGAGCAGAAAGCACATTGGTGTGTTTCTCCAAAATCACAACAAATGATCGGCAAAGAAGACAAGGTGAACCAATGCCACAATGTTGTTAGTGAAGACCAGAATCAGTAAACCCAAAGACCAGCAAGGGTGACAAGGCGAACCAATACCACACAGCATCGTCCACATGTTCTCTCAAATGTTCGCTCTAGCAAAACATCATAATGCCCCCTTTGCAGGCAGCTTACAGGAAAACATCACGTTTTCACCAAAACATCCTCCCCTGTTTCTACTTCAGCAGACACAACCTCTCATAAGACAGCTTCCAGAAAACCATCACATGACATAACTGAGTCTCCAAAGAAACTAGAAAGTTCTATTTCAATAGAACTTAGGCTTAAAACAACTTAAACTTAAAATTAATAAACTCTCTTAATTAGGATTTTTTTCAAGATGATTTTTTTCTGGCATTGAGGATTGAATCCAGGGCATTATGCATGCTAGGAAAGGGCTCCATTGCTGACCTGTACTCCTTGACCCCTCCAAATGCATCCTTTTTTATTCATGGATTTAACTATGTTAGAGCATCTTTTGCTTTTTAAAATGGCTGTGGCAGAATATGAGGAGTAGAGAAAATGGCGTTCTGTACCACTGTGCTGTCCATGAAACAAAACCTGCAGTACAGTGTGGCAGGAGGAAGCATGTCTCTCTGCAGATGGGAGCAGCTGCATGCTAATCCAGCTTTACAGAGTAGTTTTCATCATTCCTCATCGGAATAGGATGAGAACTTTAGAATTACAACTCACACACGCTCTGGAACTCCACTGCAGAATAGTTCAAATTCAGTTCTTGATCAAAACCTGTACCTTCCTGTAACTGTGTTCTCTTTATAATGGAGCTTAGTGGAAAGTCTCCAAAAGAGAAGCACAAATGGCCAGCAAACACTTTAAAAAGTATCTGACATCCTCAGTCATTATAGAAATGCAGATTCAAACCTCTTTAAGATTTGTCAGTGATGGTTCTTGTCCTTCATTTCAGCACTCGAGGCAGGTGGATCTTTGTGAGTTCAAGGCCAGCCTGGTCTACAGAGCGAGTTCCAGGACAGCCAGAGCTGTACAAAGAAATCTTGCCTCTAACCCACAATCCTCTTACCCCCCCCATCACTCCCTCCAACCAGTCTCACACCAGTTACAATGGCTATCACCAGGAAGATCTGTGACAACAAAGGCTGCCATGGAAGTGGGGGAGGGGAGCCCTTGTGTTCTGTTGGTGAGAGTGGAAGTTAATGCAGCCTCTTTGGAATTCTGTCGGGAGGGTTCTCAAAAGCTAGAAATAGACTTACCAAATGACCTAGCTATATTACTATTGGGCATTTCTGGAAAGGACTCAGTATCTTCCCACAGAGATACTCTTGTGTTCACTGATGGCTCGTAACAGTGATGTTGACTCTCACACATTTGAGTCTTGTACTAGGCCTATTACCTTCTAAAAAGTCCTTGAATGTAACTGTAAGGAGCATGACTTCTTTTTTTCTGCCCTTGTCAGGTTGGTGGATACTGGGACAAATCCTGTAGCACAGTGACTCAGTTGAAGGAAGGTCTCAACAGGATCCTCTGCCTGATCCCTTACAATGTCATCAGCCAGTCTGTGTGGGAGTGCATTATGCCTGAATGGCTGGAAGCCATCCGGACAGAAGTCCCTGATAACCAGTTAAAGGAATTCAGGGAAGTATTAAGGTGGGTAAGTAGTTTAATGAAGTCACTAGCTGTAGTGATGTCTAACACCCATGTGCACATACCGCCAGCCAGGAAGTCTGCTAAGCATCTTATCTTGGTGTTAACCATCCTGTGGAGCAAGGTGAAGCGTTCAGACGAGACACTGACAGAAACCGAGCTAAGGTGGTTGGGATCTATTATGGAAAGGACTTGTTCTTGTGGCATAATAAATGCATCTCATTCCCTTGGTTTATTTTCAAGTGTGGTTGATGGGGTAAGCTGGGAAAGTGTAACAAGAAATGTCTTTAGATGCTGGGGTAGTTCCTTCTATTAAGCCTCAGACAGGGATGAAGATTAATGTTATCACAGCCACACTCAAATGTCCAATGAGAACACAAGGTAACGAATGCAAAGTTAGAAATACTTTGGTGTCACCCAGTAGTCTTTGGTGTATGCCCATCGGTCACTTAACTTTTGTTGCTCTGCTTTCCAGCAAAATGTTTGACATAGAGCTGTGCCCTCTGCCATTTTCAATGGAAGAGATGTTTGGTTTTATTAGTTGCCGGTTTACAGGATACCCCTCCACTGTGCAGGAGCAAGCGCTACTCTGGCTTCATGTAAGTTAATGATGCCACCATTTTGACCTGTCTGCTAGTCGCTGATCTTCAGGTACCTAGGAGAAGGGGAAGGAGTTTTGCAGAGACTTTCAAGCCTTTGTGTTTATGAAAGATTGCTGCAGACTAATGCTACCATGCACGGAGATAAGTGGTTAAATTTCAGATACACGTAGGTGTAGCGTAGTGAATAAACATAAATGTATTTGGTAGCATTACCAAATTCATTGGGCCTTTGGGCCTTGCATTTGACTAGTGTCCTGGGTTCAGAGAAATCACCTTTACTTGGGAAGACTGAGAGTTAGTCATGGACAGCGGAGAGAACACAGCTTAGTGGGCATTGGGGAGAGGAAAATGGAAGTGTGGAAAATTGAAACAGCTGTACTCATTTGTGTATGCGAAAGGTCCTTACTTTCATGACCTAACTGTCACGACATTAGAGAAAAAACACTAAATGTAGTTTTCTGAGTTTGAAAATTTACTTTTGTATGTGTGTGTGTGTGTATTATGTGCTTTTCCCTCAGGTATTATCGGAGTTAGATATCACGGTTCCACTTCAACTCTTGATAAGTATGTTTTCTGATGGTGTTAATTCTGTCAAAGAATTGGCAAATCAAAGAAAATCAAGAGCCAATGAACTGGCAGGGAACCTCGCATCTCGAAGGGTAATTACTGTCGTGCCCGTTCTTGTCCTACTTGTTAAGGCTTGGGAAACCTCTGCCAGCTATGCGAACCTTGAAGGAAGCATCATTAGAAATCTCTTTGGGAAGATTGTATCATGTTCTTTTTATTAATCTTTTAATTACATTCAATATGAAACTATTTGCTAAAGACAGTCTTGATGTAGCCACTCATCAGTAAGTTACTGTTTTCGTTTTCTTCTTTTTTTTTTTTTTTAATTTAATTTGCCCTCTCTTACCATCGAGAGAAGAGAGGGATTCTTTAGCTTATGTTCTTCCTCTGGGTTCAGGGTGTCCTCCTGGGAACCAGGGACTCTTTGCTAGCTCCTGTGAGATCCTTCACGTTGAAGGAAGAATGGGGTGACTTGCTTTTGTCTTTGCTATCCTGTTTTTGGGAAGACGCAGTCAGTTGGTGGCGACTTTAGGTGATGCAGAGAGTCCGTGAATCAGCTGAAGTCTTGTTAGTGCATCTTTGTGGGTAAGAAAGTGAGTAAGGTTGGTGGGCGGGCTTCCGTGCCCATGGAGGACCTGAGGGAGTTTCTGTAGGTGGAGGGATGTCCCGAGAGATAAATGATCTCAGTGCTCTGCATGGCAGGCCTGACTCCAGAACATTCCCACAGCCAGTGCACTGACACCTTGGGGACCAGAAACTCTAACGAGCTTCCGTGATCATAGTCTGTATAGTTTGTGTTTTGAAAAGAGAGATTTTTGCTTGTCTGTCTGATAGGAACCATTGGCCCACCTTGTTTTCTTTTTGCAACTCAAAGGCTGTATGGCAAGCTTAGTCTGTTATTCTGTGTAGTGAACAATATCACCGAGTTGAAAGAGCCCCTTATCCTCATTTTTACAGTGGCTTAACCTTAGATCCAGCAAAGTGGTGCTATCAACACTTATTCTGATTCATAAGGGTGATCTTTCTTACCTGGAGCTGAATAAGATTTGTGATGCTTCTTGGTTACTAGAACGGTCCCTTAGGAGATAAAATGGGAGTTGAGCATGATACAGAGATATGCCGGACAGGGCTCCAGCACAGAATCTATCACCGTAGTAAAAGGAGGAGGTTTTAGTGGACATTCTGTGGGCTGAGTTATGAGAACTGTTAAAAGTCCAAAGACAATGGAGCTCCCACAGTGAATGACAGCTCAGTTGGAAGCCACTGTCCTGCAGGGCTGAATAAGGAACTCTAGTAGCCACCCTGAGCTGGAACTCCACTAGGTAGCTGACTGAGGTCTCCCTAGAGTGATGGCTTCAGGTACACCGCAGAGCAGGCAGAGGTGGCAAGAAGTATCCCCACTCTGTAGCCCTGGTGCCTGCCATTAACTGAGCCCACCTGGACACCAGGCAGCAAAGGAGGCAGGTGAGAGAGTGGTAAGCCGAATGCCAAAGCACACAGTGGGGGAGTCTGGGCGGGCACGCGGGAGAGAGCCAGTGTAGTAGGTCCATTGTACCGTTTCTCATGGAAATGTGATCATTATAACCCCATGGGCCATTCTAAAAATCCTTCCAGCCTAGACATCTACGTTTGTAATTCTAGGAATTATCTTAAAATATTTTACTTGATGATTTATCACTTTCAGCTTGTTTTCAGTAACATTAGTCGCTGAGGTTTGTTATGACAGTGTCTGGTGGATTGGGGACGGTGGCAGATACCTCCATTGCTAGGGATTCTAACTCATTTGCAGACAGCTAAGAGGAAAATTCGGGTGTTTCCTACCTTGTTTACATATTTTGTGGGGTTCTATCTGGTCAAGTACAAATACCGGTGGGAAGGTGGTCCGACAACAGGAAGTGCCTTCCCTGGGGCTCCCAGAAACCCCAGATGGAGGCCCTCTTAGGACACTTAGCCTTTGAAGCCTCCAAGAAATCATTTTGCATTTGCTGCTGTGTTTTCTTCCAGGTGAGTGTCGCCTCTGATCCTGGTCGACGAGGTCAGCACAATACGTTGAGTCCGTTTCATAGCCCTTTCCAGAGCCCGTTCCGGAGTCCCATGCGTAGCCCGTTCCGTAGCCCCTTCAAGAACTTTGGACACCCAGGAGGAAGGACTATTGATTTTGATTGTGAAGATGATGACATGAATCTAAATTGTTTCATCCTCATGTTTGACCTTCTCCTAAAGCAGGTAGCGGAAGCATGAGATCCCTTTAGTTCACAGGCTGGGCATACGAGGACCCCCCGCTGAGTGACCCTGTCCAGTGGGTGGGTCCCTCTGCTCTCACTGGCGTGGGTGCAATCACTCAAGACTTTTTGCAAACTCCTTGGGAATCACCTAAGGTGTCTCAAACGACGCACGTGGGCATCTGCAGTGTTGTTGACACATGGAAATGGACCTGGGTTTTAGAAATAATATTTTGGTAGAATAAATTGGGTGAAAGAACTGGCTACTGCTCTTGTTGGCATGATCACAGTGTGCTTTTGTTGTGATGAGGGTAATTTAAGTGTGTTTCATGAACTCATTTCTGAAGGGAATTTTAAAAGTTGAAAAGGTTCTGATAAGGAAAACATTTCCTTATAATTAAGAAATTTAAAATTATTTTGAATTAATAGAAAATCACTAGAATGGTCCAGAGAATTCTTAAACTACCGAATTAATTAGTTTTTGATTGTGTATGTACGCTTGTGTGTATGGGAGTTTTGACTGCATGTGTGTTTGTACACCATGGGTATGCCTGGTTCCCATCGAGGCATTGGATTCTCTGAGGCTGGAGTTACAGATGACTCTGAGCCACCCTTTGGAAGAGCAGCCAGTGCTCTTAACCACCAAGCCATCTCTCTAGTCCCCATGACCTATTTTTGATTTTAGAATAATCCAAAATTACTTAATGCAATTATTTGTTTTAGTTTCTGGTCAGTCAGTCAGTCAGTCAGCCTGTCTGCCTGTCCTACCCTCTCCCCCCTGAAATATGGTCTAACTACATGGCTCTGTTTGGCTTACTACTCATTATGTAGGCTAGGGTGACCCTGAACTTGTAGCAGTCCTCTGCAAGTCTCAGTAACTGTGA
This sequence comes from Micromys minutus, assembly GCF_963924665.1. Classification (NCBI taxonomy): domain Eukaryota; kingdom Metazoa; phylum Chordata; class Mammalia; order Rodentia; family Muridae; genus Micromys; species Micromys minutus. Next base: position 245,739,096 of record NC_137969.1, read on the forward strand.
AGTCCCTCAGTCAGTCTGGATCATTCTCTGAAGTGTTGGCTTTACAGACAGATGTTACTGTGCTTCTTGAGATGTGTACTTTTAATATCCCTGTGAAGCTACTGATTGTTCTTAGAGCTTCTCACAATTCTGGGCAGACACTGTGTCACCAGCTCTCGAGTCATTATTCTAGAACAATCTCTCAGTGTTTGTATAGACAGTCCCTCAGTCATAGTGTAGACAGTCTCTCAGTCATAGTGTAGACAGTCCCTCAGTCATAGTGCAGACAGTCCCTCAGTCATAGTGCAGACAGTTCCTCAGTTATAGTGTACTTACTGTACTCAGTCTTTCCTGTATTTACTGGTGTGCAGTGTCCCACAAGAGGAGCTGTTGTCCCTTCTCTTATGTGTGCTTCACCTCATCATCCCTATACCTGTGGATTCATACAATCCACTGCTCTGATTATTTTGTTCTGTTGCTCAGGTTACTCCATGTTTGGCTAGTGGGCCAGTGGGAACTCCTTTTTTGTTTGTTTATATTTTGAGAGAAGGTCTCCCCCCCCCCCCGTGTGTGTGTTTCTTTTTAATTTCCATTTTATGTATATGAGTACACTGTCGCTGTCTTCAGACACATCAGAAGAGGGCATCAAATCCTATTATAGATGGTTGTGAGGGATTTGAACTCAGGACCTCTGGAAGAACAGTCAGTGCTCTTAACCACGGAGCCATCTTTCCAGCCCCCAGACAGAGCCTCTCTTATGTAGCCTTGGTTGTCCTAATTTGCTCTGCAGACCAGGCTGCACTCAAATTTACAGAGATCTGTTTGCCTCTGCTTCCTGAGTGCTGGGATTAAAGGCGTGTGCTACCATTGTCTGGCCTGACTCTATGTTCTTCCAGCACGGCTGCCCCTTTCTCTTTCTTTCTCACTTGTGGGATCGGGACTCAAACCCAAGCCTTACACATAGGGAGGCATCCACTCTACCACTGAGCTACATCCCCAGTCTTCCATACTCCTTCAAAATAGTTCCTTAATTCCTGGTAGCATGAGGTTTATCCAGACACTTCTTGGTCTCAACTCTGAGATTAGCCACTTTTCCAAGGAACCCTGGTTCCTTTTGTTGGATAATAGTACTTAGAAACCAAGATCTAGACAGTACGTGAGACAACGTATTTTAAATGAGTAAAATCACACAGAGTAATACATTTTTAGAAGTATCTTTTAATATCTCATGATTTTAAGGATAACCTGTGTACTTTAACTTGTATTTATATTATTTTTAGACAGATGCTAAAAAGTACTGTGTCTTCATGACTTTTAAGCCTGTGTTGTTTCATAGTAATTTATTTGCTGACAAGTACCATGGCAACACGATACTGGATAAAGGACCGAACTCTGTCTTCTTTTTCTTCCTTCCTCTCTCCTTCTCTATGTTCTTCTGTGTGTCTTTCAGATGGAGCTACAAGACGACGGCATCACAATGGGTTTAGAGCACAGTTTGTCAAAGGACATTATTTCTATCATAAACAATGTCTTCCAGGCCCCTTGGGGGGGCTCCCACAGCTGCCAGAAGGACAAAAAGGTGACAGAGTGTAGCCTGTGTCAGTCTAGCATCCTCTGCTACCAGCTCGCGTGTGAGCTCCTGGAGAGACTAGCTCCCAAAGAAGAAAGCCGGCTGGTGGTAAGCAGTTGGAGAAATGAGATGGCCTGTGGCTAACAAAGCTGGTGTAGTGTGTGTATGTGTGTGTGTGTGTCTGACTCTGTATGTGTGCATGTCTGTGTGTGTGTCTGTGTCTGTGTATGTGTGTGTCTGTGTCTGTGTGTGTCTCTGTTTGTGTATATGTCTCTCTGTGTGTATATGTGTGTCTCTGTGTGTCTGTGTGTATGTGTGTGTCTATGTTTGTATATGTGTGTCTGTGTGTACTGTGTGTCTATGTGTGTCTGACTCTGTGTGTGTGTGCACGTGCATTTGTGTGTCTCCCTGTGTGTGTCTGTGTGAGTGTGTTTCTGTGTGCATGTGTGTGGGGGAGTGGTGGTGGGTATTTATCTGTTATCTAGGAGAAGAGCCACAGGATCTAGAATGCTTGCAAGTGGCTTGAGAGGAGTGGAGCAGTCCACTCATGAGGTTTCCATGGACACAGAGCATTGCTGGTATCCCTAAAGGCCTTTCCCCACTAAATTACTTTTGTGAAGTTTAAATAATAAGGAACATAGTACATTATGCAATCAAATATTAAGTAGATTCTGTATGAATACTGATTTAAGGAGCTCACTGACTTCACCAGCAGTGGAGAAAACCCACTCCCCTTCCTGGCTATGTTCACACTTTGCTTTCAGGGTGAATCATGTAAGGAACTGATGTGCTGAATGCCGTACTTCAGCGACTCCATCCTTCGCCGTTTTCTGTGTAGCATGTCTTAAGGGCATAGATAGCATTAAAACACCCCCAGTCGTTGGACACAGATGAAACTGAATTGTCCGAGCTACCTCCTGCCTTCTTCTGTTTCTTTACCAATTGTTTAAGGTCAAAAGTTACTTCTCTGAAAAATCCAGGACTGTCTGGAGTCTCACATAAAACAATAAAGGGTGTCTGCAGTTGTAGTCTGTCGACCTGATTTGTTTTAATGCAGTATTATGTCTTTTAACCCAGCCATTGGAAACTTATTATAAACATGTTCCCTCCCCTGCCCCTGTTGTTCTCTATCACTCCTGCCCACTGTCTGTCACTCTGAGCTCAGGCGTTTTAGATCCCTGGTGAGTGAGAATAGGTTATATTTGCTGCTTATATAGCCTTGTTTATTACTGTGGCACAATGTTTTCCAGGTTCATCCTTGTCAACCTGTCAGCATATGATACAATTTAATTGAAAAAAACAATCAGACCAAACCAAAATACAACCAGCCATAGTAACAGATGGTGAGGAAATACAAATCGAAGCCAAGAAATCTTGAGTCTGTTTGGAGATACAGCTCGACAGTGGTGTCTGCCTAGCGTGCACAAAACCCCAGCACTAAACACAAACAGACAAACAAATAAACAGAAATCCAAAACCCAAAATCCAAAACAAAACAACAAAGCTGAGAATCTAATCGGAAGCACACTGAACTAAAAGGAAAGCCACAAGCCAGAGCAATAAGTATTATATATCACAAGACTTGAACAGAGTGGCTTTGTAGGGATGGAGGGGGACCTTGAGACTAGAGTTAGGGCGTGAAGGGACCAGGAGTCTTTTGAGGAAGATGAGCCCTGAATTTATACCTGTAGTGAAGCCAGTGAAAGGAAAATGGCAGAAAGGAGTTCAGACTGAAAGAATTTCTGCCCAAATGATAGGTGGACATTAATTTGTTAGTGAACAAACTCTAATCATCTCTTAAAGGGCCCGTCTGGTCCCATCTTCATGTCACATTGGGGGCAACTTCAACAGGTCTTTCAGGGAATACACTAGCTCGCACACTGGACATCCAGGTAGAGTTGCCATGCATCCTGAATATTAGATCTGATTCTTAAGAGAAAGGTTGGAAAGAAATACATGCTTTGAAGTCGGGTATTCTAATTCTGGGGAAGACCAACTTGAAAGGGAAAAAGAAAGGAAGGGAAGACCAAAGGTAAATCCTCAAAGGGCCAGAGACAAAGAGGGAAGTCAAGCATAAATAAAGAGAACCCAAGCCACCTCAAATGATCTTTCATGTCTTCTGCCTCTCACGGATTTGGAGTGAAGCTTAGGATTTTGAAATTCAACTGGAAGTGATGCTCTTGAGCTAGAGAGATGTTTGTCCTGGAACATGGTCTCCACTGCCTGGACTCCAGCATCTTAGGCCTCTCATGCTCTCCCTTGGTCAAGGGGAGACACAATGAGAGGAAAACATGAAGGACAGCCTGGCAGGAGGCTTCAGCTAGTTTCCAAGGAGGTGATGCCAGCCCGGTCACATTACCAGACTTGTGGATTACAGGTGCTTGTAGACAAATCCTTAACCCGCGGGCAATTGTCTACATAAAGCCCAGCTTACAACATGGCTGGCTGTCTTGTTTGTAGATGGCCTAGAACCAGAGCCAGCCTCAGTAAACCTCTGAAGCTGGCAAAGATGTTTTTCAGAGACCTCGATCGAGTTCATTTTCTCTGCCAGTTAAAGAATTAAAGGGCAGAAAAATTCTCCAGTGCAGTAAGTAATAGCAGGGGAAATCTCAGCTATGGCAGACAGAACAGGTGATTATAGAACGACATCTATTAGAGGTGAGGAAACAGACAGACAGACACATACACAGAGAAACAGAGAGACAGAAAGACAGAGACAGAGAGAGACAGAGAAAGACAGAGACCTGAGAGAGAAACACACACACACACACACACACACAAACACACACACACACACACACACACACACACACACACACAAAGAGAAAGAGAGAGAGAGACAGAGACAGAGACAGAGTCAGAGACAGATCTGAGAGTTCATGGACATAACCCAGATAAAGCAGAGGAGGGCTAATGAAGGCTGGAGTGTTTTTTAAGGGTCTTGGAGGGATCTTCCTCCCCTAATATAGGTTTAGTCAGTTTGAACAAAGTCAGGAAAACTAATGGCCCCAAACTTAGGCATAAACAAATCCTAATCAGGCCTTGAACTCATCCAGCTGCTCCGCAGCAGGAACTCTACTGCAGGTAAGGAAGCAAAGAAGTTCAGGGAACACGTCTTTGTCTCTGGTCAGGAGTAGAAGGGTGAGGACGAAGTTTCCTATCTTCATAATCCTTTGTGTCCCCTCTTTCTGTCTCTGCCTATCATGTCTGTCTGACTCCTAGCCCCACCCCCAGGTCAGCCATGGTTTTAGCACTACTTTATTTCCAATGCCCTTTATCCCAGTCTGACTCCTAGCCCCGCCCCCAGGTCAGCCATGGTTTTAGCACTACTTTATTTCCCATGCCCTTTATCCCACCCTTCTTTGTCCTTCTTGTTTGAACTGGTTGTCAAAGAATTCTCTTAAAATATTTTTGGTTAAAGTATTAGCCAGAAAGATAATTTTCAAGCAGGATATTTAGAGATAAGACTGGGGAGAAAACAGATACAATAACCAGAGATTAAATACTTAAATAATAGCCATACCTAACGCATTCTTCCAACCTGCTTTCTGAGCTGGAGTCTCGGTATGTAGTTCAGGCTGTCCTTGAACTCTAGTTTGCCAACCTCTGCCTCCTGAGTAAAGAACCTAATGCACTCTTTAAAAAAGAATTTTTTCATTACTTCCTGTTTTTGCAGTTTGTTTTACATGTGTAAATATATTTTACATGTCTATATATGTCTATAGGAATGACGCTGGCGTGTGCACAGTATTGTGCAACCGATCTCCAGGACCCCTAAACAACTGCCCATCTCTCCCTCCCTACCCCTACTCTCCATTTCTATGACCTTGACTCCTGTAGCTGTGTTTTCGTCCATTGTGATTGTCTTATCTCACCCAGCACCACGTCGTCAAGCTTCCTCTGAGGTGTAGCACGAATCGATGCCTCCCTCCAAAAGCTGAGCAACAGTCCATTGTGTGGATACATATTTTGTTGATCCATCTGTCTATTGATAGACTCGAGTTTATCCTTATCTCCCCTTAATTTATATGTCTCATGTTCCAGCAACTTCAAGGCCCTAAAACACTGATTGGTCCAGGTATCCAGAATTGGCATTATGTCTGAAGGCATTGCATCCTAAGTGAATTGGAAGGGAGATTCTAATCTCTGGGACTAAAGAAAGGCGGGGGAGCAGTCTAAGATCAGGCAAAGTGTTTCATGTTTTGTTTTCCTGTGTCCATTTTAAACGAAAGCAAATGTTTCACCAGCCAGCAGTGCACATCTCTCAATAGGTTGGGTGTACTGGCAGGTGCATGATCTTCGGAGGTCTAGGGCCTCTGCCATCTCGGCTAGCACAAGGCTGGGTAGGAGAGGCTGGTCCACCTTTGTTAATGTAAACAAAACTGATCTTTGCAGCTTCTCACACAGCTGCTTGTATTTGTTGCAGGAGCCCACAGACAGCCTTGAAGACAGCCTCCTTTCTTCCAGACCAGAGTTCACTCTAGGCCCCGAGGGAGAAGAGGAGGAGAACCCAGCAGCCAAACATGGAGAGAATCCAGGCAACCGTCCAGTGCCCTCAGAACATGCTGGTAGGTCAACTTGGCTGATGGGAAGTGCCGTGTGTACACTTTCCAGTTTATACAACTTCACACCCATAGTCACAACTTGGACATGTTCAGTGCCGCTTCCTTAGGATAGATTGCACAGATGAGGCATTTCTCAACACATTAGGAAGTGAACAGCTTTATTATGGCACCAGAGGAATGCTATTCACCAAGTCTCTTCCGGGCAGCAGAATCTTGTTATTAATTATTACTGGTTATTATCTTATCACTGGGTCCTGGTAGTGTTGAAAACTAAGGTGGGTTTTATATAGTGTTTACCTGTGTGCAGAAGAGATTGAGAATGGTGGAGGTGGAAGGTGCTGACAGCCTTAAAAGCCATCACTTGAGGCATGTGGTCAAAGCCAGGTGCTTCTGGATGAGGCAACAGTATTTGCATCCATACAGCATCTGTATCTTGGGAGATTGGCCAAGACCCTAGACAGATGCACCTTCCTAGCTGTGCTCCAGGGATGGTCATCACTTCTGGTTGACCCTAGATCTGAGCAGTGATACACTCGGGGCTTGTACAGGACCTGCGACAAATTTGGGGAGCCTTAAGAAATTTTATTCCTACTGTCTCAGACTGTCTTGCTCCTGAGAGGTCCACTCTAGAACCAGGAAGCATGAGCTTTATCCTTTCGGTGAACAGCAAACATTCTTAGGGGACTATTTTCTGTGGTTTGTGGCAACTACCTCATCACTACAATTTCCTTGGTATAACCTACTGTTTCTGTGTGGGTGGGCGGATGCTATGAATGGTTAATGACTTTGACGATTTGGCTCATACTAAGTCTATCGGAAACGAGAGCTGGAAGGAGGTGATGGGTTTCATGGTAAAGGCTCCATGTTACTTCCTCTGGCAGTTCCTCCATAGTGCTGGTAATTGATGGGAAAGTGAAGGCAAATGATGAAGTTCCCATCCAGCTTCCACCAGAGAGCTCTGCCTTCCGTCTTCATATGTCAGAGTTATAAATACGATTTTCTCTAATCGAGTATCCTTCACAGAAAAAAAAGTTGATATCCGCTGACTTAATTCAGCCTACTCTCTGAATTTCATTTGCCAATGAAAAACCCAATCCCAAACAAGCCAAATGACTTGCCTATAGTCCAATAGCTCATGTGGTTCATTTATAATGAGCACTCCATCTGCATACAAAGAAAATGAGCAAGACTGGCTTCTATCTCTGCTTCTGGGTAATGGTGGGACTGAGAACTGGGAGGTCTAAGGTTGTAGAGTCAGTAGGGACAGGAGCTGGAACTCAGGCCTCCTGGTTTTGTAGAACTCATGACCTTGCTTTGGGGCTGCAGCTGCTGGCTTGCAGGTTAGAGTTGTTTCTGTTAAGCTCTATACTAAGAGAAGCAAGGACTTCACTGAAGATCTGATAACTTACACTCTTCCTATGAAAATATTTCCATTTGACCACATACAACTCAAATAATTATCGCTTCCTTTGTTGTTTTTGAGCAAGAGCCTCACTATGTTGTCCAGACTGAACTGGAACACAGCATATATCTCAGGTTTGGTCTTGAATTTGCACAAATTCTCCTGCCTCAGCTCCTTAGTACATTGGTTCTAGGATATATCTCCTTTTCCCCTATAAATTCCCAAGTCCCTGATGCAAAATGACATATATTGATGATATATAATTTGCCCATAACTTATGCATATCCTCTCATTTATTTTAAGCTATCCTTGGGATACATATGATATTTAATTTTATGTTGCAGTTCTGGGGGTTGAACCTAGGGCCTTGTGCGTGCTGGGCAAGTATTTTACCCCTGACTTGCTCTAAATCCTTGTATTGTTCATAGAATAGTGACCTAAAAAAAAAAGAACATCTCTGTGTTCAGAGCAGATGCAGTCTGGCTTCCCAGTGAGCCTTGCTTCACTGAGTCTGCAGATGCAAAAATTGTGGTTGCAGAGGCCACTTACATTCTTCTGTATAGATTTGGTACAAATTCTACCATTTAAAATGTTTTTTTCCTAAGAATTTTATGAAGTCACTGTTTTTAATAGCTGAGTAGTACTCTATTGTGTAAATATTGTGTAAATATCACATTCCTCTGTTGAAGGACATCTGGGTTCTTTCCAGCTTCTGGTTATTATAAATAAGACTGCTATGAACATAGTGGAGCATGTGTCCTTGTTTTATGATAGAGCATCTTTGGGGTATATGCTCAGGAGTTGTATAGCTGGGTCCTCAGGTAGTACTAAGTCCAATTTTCTGAGAAACCACCAGACTGATTTCCAGGGTGGTTGTACCAGTTTACAATACCACCAACAATGGAGGAGTGTTTCCTTTTTTCCCATATTCTCACCAGCTGTCACTTGAGTTTTTGATCTTGACCATTCTGACTGGTATGAGGTGGAATCAGGGTTGTTTTGATTTATATTTTTCTGATGACTAAAGATGTTGAATATTTCTTTAGGTGCTTCTCAGTCACTCAATATTCTTCAGTTGAGAATTCTTTGTTTAGCTCTGTCCCCCATTTTTAGTAGGGTTATTTGATTCTCTAGAGTCTAACTTCTTGAGTCTTTTGTATATATTGGATATCAGCCTTCTATCAGATGTAGGATTGGTAAACATTTTTTTTCCCCAATATGTTGGTTGCCATTTTGTCCTATTGACAATGCCCTTTGCCTTACAGAAGCTTTGTAATTCTATGAGGTCCCATTTGTTGATTCTTGTTCTTAGAGCATTAGCCACTGGTGTTCTATTCAGGAAAGTTTCCCCTGTACCCATGTGTTTGAGGCTCTTCCCCACTTTCTCTTCTGTTAGTTTGAAGGCATCTGGTTTTATGTGGAGGTCCTTGATCCACTTGGACTTGAGCTTTGAACAAGGAGATAAGAAAGGGTAGATTTGCATTCTTCTACATGCTGACCACCAGTTGAACCAGCACCATTTGCTGGAAATGCTGTCTTTTTCTCACTGGATGGTTTTAGCTCCTTTGTCAAAGATCAAGTGGCCATAGGTGTGTGAGTTCATTTCTGGGTCTTCACTTCTATTCAATTAATCTACTTGCCTGTCTCTGTACCAATACCATACAATTATTTCACGATTGCTCTGTAATACAGCTTGAGGTTGGGGATTCCCCCAGATGTTCTTTTATTGTTGAAAATAGTTTTTGTTATCCTATTTTTTTGTTATTCCAAATGAATTTGAAAATTGCTCTCTCCAACTCTATGAAGAATTGAGTTGGAATTTTGATGGGGATTGCATTGAATCTGTAGATTGCTTTTGGCAAGATGGCCATTTTTACTATATTAATCCTGCCAATACATGAGTATGGGAGAGCTTTTCATCTTCTGAGATCATCAATTTCTTTCTTTAGAGACTTGAAGTTCTTGCCATATAGATCTTTCACTTGCTTGATTAGAGCCACACCAAGGTATTTTACATTGTTTGTGACTATTGTGAAGGGTGTCATTTCCCTAATTTCTTTCTCAGTCTGTTGAGTAGAGGAAGACTAATGATTTGTTTGAGTTAATTTTATATCCACACACTCTGCTGAATTTGTTTATCAGGTTCAGAAGTTCTCTAGTGGAGTTTTTGGGGTCACTTAAGTATTCTTAGACAAATAAATGGAACTAGAAAATATCATCCTGAGTGAGGTAACACAGTCATAAAAGAATGCACATGGTATGCACTCACTAGTAAGTGGATAGTAGCCCCAAAACTCAGATTACCCAAGATACAATCCTCAGACCACATGAAGCTCCAGAAGAAGGAAAACCAAAGTATGGATGCTTCAGTCCTTCTTAGAAGGGGGAGCAAAATACTCACAGGAGAAAATACAGAGATAAAATGTGGCACAGAGACTGAAGGAAAGACCATTCAGAAACTGCCCCACCTGGGGATCCATCTCATATACAGTCACCAAACCCAGACAACATTTTGGATGCCAAGAAGTGGATGCTGACTGGAGCCTGATAAAGCTGTCTTCTGAGAGGCTCTGCCAGAGCCTGACAAATACAGAGGCAGATGCTCTCAGCCAACCATAGAACTGAGAATGGAGTCCCTAATTGAGGAGCTAGAGAAAGAACTGAAAAAGCTGAAGGGGTTTGCATCCCCATAGGAAGAACAACAATATCAACCAACCAGACTCCGACCCAGAGCTCCCAGAGACTAAACCACCAACCAAAGAGTACACATGGGAGGGACCCATGGCTCCAGCAGCATATGTAGCAGAAGGTGGTCTTATTGGGAATCAGTGGGAGGAGAGGCTCTTGGTTCTGTGCAAGCTCAATGCTTCAGTGTAGGGGAATGCCAGGGCGGGGAGGTAGAAGGGAGTGGGTGGGTGGAGGATCACTCTCATAGAGGCATGGGGAGAAGGATATGGGTTGGGGGATTCTGGAGGGGAAATCGGGAATAACATTTGAAATGTTAAGTAAATAAAATATCCAATTAAAAAAATCCTAACCCCAAGGCTGAGGTTTTAAATCTAAATTTTCTGTATTTCCTCATAGAGGGATATGGGTTAAGTTTTCTTTCTTTTTTCTTTCTTTTTTTTTTTTTTGTTTTTTGTTTTTTGTTTTTGTGTTTTGTTTGTTTTTGGTTTTGTTCTTTTGCTTGCATACAGAGTCTTGCTAGGTAGTTCTGGCTGTCCTGGAACTCACTATGTAAACCAGGCTGGCTTTGAACTCACAGAGGTCCATCTGCCTCTGCCTTCCAAGTGCTGGGATTAAAGATGTCCCCACCATACCCAGTTGGCACATAGCAGTATGAAAATGAAAGCACCCTACAAACATGGAGTACTTTTGTACCTTTGCGCCCTCTTTGGTTTCACAATCTTGAACTGATGATGCTGGGGAAAGGGACCGGGTTAACCTTTGTGTAATCATTTTTCCTCAGCAATAAAGAACGACACAGAAAGAAAATTTTGCTACCAACAGCTTCCAGTTACGTTGAGACTAATCTATACCATTTTTCAGGTAGATCTTTCTGAAATATTTAAATATTTGGTTTGGGTTTGGAACTATTTGCTGTTTGGGAGAATGAAGTGACTGTGTGTTCTTTGCGTAGGAAATGGCCAAGTTTGAAGAGCCAGACATTCTTTTTAATATGCTCAATTGCCTAAAGATTCTCTGTCTGCACGGGGAGTGTTTGTATACAGCGAGGAAAGACCATCCTCAATTTTTAGCCTACATCCAGGACCACATGTTGATTGCAAGGTATGGACTGTGAACATTTTTGTATGCAGTTTGGGTTCAGTTGTAAAATTTAAAGTGGGAGTAAGACTTATTTTGTTTCATTTGATTTTTCTCTCCCAGACCAGTAATTTGATAAAGAAACTTCCTCCCTTCCCTCATTTCTTCTCCTTCCTTTCTGTTTTTGTTCTTGGGACAGGGTCTCACTGCATATTCCTGGTTTGTACAGAACTCACAGAGATTCACCTGCCTCTGTCTCCTGAGTGCTTGGATTAAAGGCGAATGCCACCACACACTGGTTTAGTTTTTTTTTTTTTTTTTCTTTTAGTTTCTAAGTATGCTGACATGAAGAAAGTAGTGTTAGCTTACTAGATTCTGTTGCTCCAGACACATAAAATAAGGATCTTTCTATGCTTTTGAGTGTTAGGTGGATTAAGACTATAGGAGAGCCTGGAAAAATGTCAGGGGTGAATAATACATGATATTTCTAACATGGCAATCTCTCCCGACCCGAACTTAAGATATTTATTAACTCGGTTCTGTTCCCACATTCAGGATTTAAGGAAGAAAATTATTTTTTGCATAATATTTTAATTGATTATTTGGAAAATTCACATTATGACATTATGGAATTCATCCCAGACTGTTTGAGCTCCGACCGACCCAAAAAAAAAAAAAAAAGGAGAGGGGAGAGGGTGATGGGGAGGTAAGGGGGAGGAAGAAGAAGGGGGAGGTGGAAAGGAAAGAAAAAAATCAAGTGTAATTTGTTTTGTCCATATGTTCATTGGAACATGGTAAACTCCCAGTGGCTGGCCTTTTGAAGAAGATTGAGTCCTCCTCACCCCACTCTCATCCCCAGCAGAAGCCCTCGGTTGTGGAGAGCTATATATCAGCAGTGAGACAGCAATTTTATTTAAACTAGGAACTCAGAGGGGATAATGAACCCCTCTGGGTGCTGTCTCCCTTGCTTTCTAGAGATATGCATTTTGAGAATAGTAATAAAACAGTGCCCTAGGTTTATGGTGCTCTCTTTCTGAGCACCTCCAAATAACTATTATGGTCTTCCTGGAGGCAAGCCAGAAAAAAGACCATTTTATAATAAGGCTCTCAGGAAAGGCTTGTTCGTGTGTTGTAGCAAAAGCAAGTCAAGGTTCTATTTGGTTATTTTGTTAATTTATCTTTTCATTCAACAAATATAATGACTTGAATATGTTTTTAAACCACAATTCTGTTCTAGGTACTTTGGGGAATTTTTAGGCTACCCCAGGAAAGGATAAATAATAAATAAAAGAGTGATCTATATTTTATTAATTTGGTCTACTTTTGCATCCAGGAGGTAGCTCAGAGGATCAAGTGCTTGTATGACCATGGGGACCTTAGATTCCTAGTTATCCACATAAAAGCCAGGCATGGCATTTATAACTCCAATATTCTGGGAGGCAGAAACAAGCCAATCTTGTGGGCTTGCTGGCCATTCAGTCTAGATAAAACCATGAATTCCAGGCACATGGAGAAATCCTGACTTAAGAAGGGCAGTAAAAAGTGATAGAGAAAAACACTTAAGAGAGCCTCTAGCCTTCACATGCCCACACAGGTACATGTGTGTGTGTTTGCACATGCGCACACAAACACACATACACTTAGACACACTCAAAAACACAGCATACACAGGTGTACAAATACATGAATACGTACATATTTTCATGGCCACACATACACACATGCTCACACATACACAGGCACACACACACACTTACATACCCATGCATGTACACATGCATACATACAGACTCATACATGTGTCTTCACCATGCATTGCTCTACTTCTGAGGCTGAAGGAAGGGAGCAACCCTGACACCAACCTCCAAATAATAAACTAGAGTAAGATCTTGGGGAAACAAAGATATACTTTTGTACTGTGCATGTACAAGTCACTAATAATCTAGTGTCATGTGGTAAGTGACTGTCCTGCACAGGTCACAGGTAGACAAGAACCATTCTGGACCAATGACTAGGGTTTAGCAGTAGGTAATTCCCATTATGGGAATGGGTTTTGATAAAGATGTAATATTGATAGGACATTTTTGGAAAGCAGGAACATCAAGGACAGAGATGTGGAATTGCTAAAAAATGGGGAGAAGACAAGAAATGGAGAACACTAGTGAGGTGATACCAGGTTGCATTGTCTAATGTGGGTTTAGGGCATAAGGGAAAGTGGTTAGAGAAGTAGGCCAGGGACCCAAGTGTGGGGAGCCTTGTAGATAATACCTCTGTTCAATGACAGATGCAGATCTAAGACAAGTAGTAAAAAACCTGAACGGAGCCAGCACTGGGCTTTACTTGAAAGAAGAGAAGGATCCCTGGGAACTACACACATTGAAGGGAGTGTGTGAACGTGCTCCTGGGGCTCAGGGACTGTGAGGATGAAGATTTAGCACAGAACATCTTTCCTGTGAAAAGTCTGTTTGAAAAGGGAAAGAAACAGGCAAGGGGCGAATGTCAAGGTCTTGGGGGTGGTAGTAAAGAACATCTGGATAGATTTATGGTCAGTAGGGAGGTTCAGCTGAAAGACTCCAGAGAAGAGAGTTGTGGAGCCAAGAGTTAAAGGCCAGGCTCAGTCAGGCAGAGTATAAACAAGAAGACAGGGAGAGTGGAGAAGAGGAGGGGGGCTGAAAGGGAAGGTTGGTTTGGGTAGAAAGGGAAGAATGTTAAGGATGATGTAATAGAAGATTTGAGCCTGAAGGAGAGTGTGTGTTGCTGACCTCTCCAGAGGGGCAAGATGGAAGACTGGGTTAGGAATGCCAAGAACATGGAAGAAAGCATATCACAGCCAACTGGAGGGAGACAGCAGGGAGTCAGCAGGAAATCACAAAGAATGGCTGCTTCTTCGGAGCCCTGCTGGAGGAGCTAACCTGGTTTCAGAGAGTCGTTTCAGAGTTTGGGTTTTCTTTCGTCCAGTGCTTAGGGTCTCAGAAGTGAAGACATTGATCAGGGAACATACTGTATATCAGGTCTCTCCTCTTCCTTCTCCCTTTTCTTCCAACCTTCCACCATTAGCTCAGTTGCATCTCAGTTAGGTCAAACTAAATAGTGGCTTCTTCCTACACATGCTGAGCCTGGGAGGTAGGTCCCTGGTAGCTCTCAATTGGTATAGTCTTTTGTCTTTTTCCCCACCCACCCAGAGCTGAGGACCAAACCCAGGGTCTTGTACTTGCTAGGCAAGTGCTCTACCACTGAGCTAAATCCTCAACTCCTTGATATAGTCTTTCATTCATGAAGTTTCTGAAGGAGAGACCCTGTCTCCCAGAGCCCATACCATGATCTCTAAAAAGGGTTCTGAAAGCCCTAAGTTTGGATCATATGCCTGCTCACTAATAGGTTTATGTGCTGGTGTTTTGTGCTCATCCTTAGGATAGAAAAAGTGGGAGACCTTGAGTGGCAGCTTTAGAGAGGCTGTTATTAGCAGACAAAAAGTTATTTTTTGCCATTCAAAGGGGGGAAAGGCCGCTGGGCTCCAAAATAAACAATGATGCTTTCTAGTTATTCATATAAGAGACAATTTTAAAACCATTTATCACACTATTATCTTCACATAACTGTTAATTTTGTATATTATTTAATTAGTTTGCATTTCTTAATTCATGTCTGGAATTAAATTTTTATATTTAAATATGTTTTTCTATTTTGTTACATGAGAGTTATTTTCTTCAGAAGACGTAAACAGATCAAAACATAAATGTTTCTTGGAGGATTATAGTCGTTTGGATAGATCCACTTTTACACATTCTACCAGCACCTACTGTCCACACCTGCCATAAGTTAACAGAATAGACTCTTTCCCTCTGAAGAGACAGCAATGACCATAATGCCTCTGCTTCTTCTTGATTTTCCAGCCTCTGGAGAGTTGTCAAGTCTGAGTTCTCTCAGCTGTCTTCACTGGCAGTTCCTCTCCTTCTTCATGCTCTTTCCCTTCCTCATGGTGCTGACATATTCTGGACAATCATAAATGGCAACTTCAACAGCAAAGACTGGAAGATGAGGTTTGAAGCAGGTACTTCTATGTTAGTTAAAAATCCTCTGGGTCACAAGGTAAACCAGATGTCCAGTTTTGAAATGCACTTTTGACTATCATTGTTGACATTCAAATTATCCATGTAAGAGCCCCAAGTTAACTTTTTTTATGGGGTTCAGTTCTCATGAGACTTAAATAGATGTTAATACAAGGCCAGAAGATGGATCAATGGGGGTGTGTGTGTGAAGATACTGTCTCCCAGCCGGAAGACCTGAGTTTTGTCCACTGGAATCATAATGGTGGAAAGAGAGGTCCAACTCCCATAGTTGTTTTCTGGTCTCCTCGCATGCCCTGCGCTACATACATGCTCCACCTACAAGTAAATAAGATAAACAATAAATAAATAACTGAAATAATATTTTCAATAAATAAGTGTAAATATTTATAATGTGTTAATAAATGCATGTACACCTTTTGTCCTCTATATTTTATATTGCAGTGGAAAAAGTAGCTGTCATTTGTAGGTTTTTGGATATTCACTCAGTGACCAAAAACCACCTGCTGAAGTACTCTCTGGCACACGCCTTCTGCTGCTTTCTGACAGCTGTGGAAGATGTCAATCCTGCAGTGGCCACCAGAGCCGGTCTCCTGCTTGACACTATAAAGAGGCCAGCACTGCAGGTGATGGGGAATTTGTGTTATCAGCCCTGCAGATTGTCAGTTCCACCAACAATTGATTGTCACATGTCTTGTTTAGCCATGCCATATCAAAATATCACAAACAGGGTAGCTTAGAGAGCCATAAGAATTTATGTAGTATGATTCTGAGTCTGGGAGGTTTGTTGTCAAGGGGCTTGTAGATTCAGTGTCTTTTAATGGCCCAATTTATGGTTCATAACTGATGCCTTTAACCACACCTGAGCCTTTGTTTAAGGACAAGAATCCTATTTGTGAGAATTCTGTCCACATGGCTTTGTCCTCTCAAAGACTCACCTTCTAATACTGTCACTTAAATTGTTGAGTTTCAGGGGGGTGAACTTTTTAGGGGAGTGGACACAGATATTAAGACTACAGTACTGTCCAAACTAATGATAGTGATTGTAACAGTGGAAGTCTGTGAGTTCAAGTGTGTGCTTTTAACTTTTAATGAAAACAAGAAGAGATCTGACTTACCCCAAACTCTCCCTATACAGTGGGAAAACAACCCAGAACCTGCTTCCCTCGTGTGTCCTAAAATGTAGTTTGGGGGTTAGTGAGGTAGTTCAGTAGATACAGGTGCCTGAGGCACGAGTTTGAGGACCTTATCTCAATTCCCCGAACTTACTGCTATAAGAGAGAATGGGTTTTCAAAAGTTGTCTCTGGTCTCTACATGTGCTGTGGGATAAGCATGTATGTGTGCACACAATACAATAATAAATTATAATCTAATGTTGAGTGTGTGCTTCTCAGTGTAAACTACAGACATTTAAAATGATGCATTCATGTTTGAATTAAGTGGCTGTTATTTAATATTTAGAAAACAAATGACATACATTTAGCTCACATTTTTGGATCAACATTCAAGAGGTATTGGGAATCAGGAGAAAACTGCTTGTGTATCTTTTCCCTTCCAATATTTGTGGTCAGAAATATTCCAATGGGATAGTTTTGCCTTGTGGACAATGCCTTGTTCAATTGGCCTTCCAGTGTATTGTCTCTTAGAGGTTTGTGTCTTATCCCTCTTTTCCA
This sequence comes from Micromys minutus, assembly GCF_963924665.1. Taxonomy (NCBI): domain Eukaryota; kingdom Metazoa; phylum Chordata; class Mammalia; order Rodentia; family Muridae; genus Micromys; species Micromys minutus. The sequence goes on from NC_137969.1 coordinate 245,756,118, forward strand.
GGGTCTTTGTCTTTGCCTTGACTTCCAGTTCGACACTGTGGTTAAAGACCGACCCACCATCCTGAGCAAGCTTTTACTCTTGCATTTTCTTAAGCAAGATATTCCTGCTTTGAGCTGGGAGTTCTTTGTCAATAGATTTGAGACACTTTCCTTGGAAGCTCAGCTGCATTTAGATTGTAACAAAGAATTTCCCTTTCCTACAAGTAAGTAAGACAAAAGACTTACATTAAATTGCCCCAGCCAAGGCACTTGGCATGTAGCTTGTTCCACACATGGAAGAGGATGTCTTGATCTCATGTACCCATTTCATCAGCTCCTGAGTGCTTATGTTGCTAATCTGTAGATTTAAACACTCACTTACAGCAGGACACACAGTAACAACCATCTGCAACTGTTTTTTTACCTACCACCCAGTTGATAATGACCATGAACAGTTTTATGAGACACATTTGTTCTGTGCAAACTCCCATCTGCTTATTATTTAGTTGCTTATGGCTTCACATTCATGTAGAAAAAGTAACAAAATTGGGTAGTCAAACCTCATGGAGGAAGGGGTAGAGAACGAAAGTCATGGTCATAGAGGGAGGTGGGGGAAATCGTGTATACATGGAAGCTATCTTCTTATCTCCAAACCATACTCACATGAATCATTTCAAAAGAGCTATACCATGTGGCCTGCCAAGGAAAACAATAATAATGTCTTTAATTCCTTTTGAAAAGCCATCACTGCTGTGAGAACCAATGTTGCCAACCTCAGCGATGCTGCCTTGTGGAAGATCAAGAGAGCACGTTTTGCCAGAAACCGACAGAAGAGTGTGAGGTCCCTGAGAGACAGTGTGAAAGGGCCCTCAGAATCCAAGAGGGCGCTCTCCCTCCCCGAGACCCTGACCTCCAAAATCCGTTGAGTATCTTTCCCCTTTGTCTTGTAACTTCTGTCTAATGTCTTTCTGAAGCTGACATGTCTTGTTGAGTGTTCACAGAGAGCAGCGCAGTTAGCAAACTAAACCTGTCCATCAAATTTGGTCCTCAGAGTCCCAGGGCATGGGTACTTCTCTCATTTGTGGGTGCAGCAAAATCCTGACTGATCTCTATCAGTAGTTCTGAAATGTAGAAGGCTGTGAACCCACCAATGCTTGGCATGAGGCTTAGAGACGTTTATTTTTGAGATCTAGAATATAAGGGTGCACACAGCAGCCTGGGAGCACAAGGGTTTTCAGAATGAGACTTAGATACGAAAAGCTATGTGGCTAAAGGGATAACGTCTAAACTCTCAATGGTTGTCATTCCAGGAATGCTGGAAACAACCACATAACCTCCCCAGAAAACCCAGTAAAAATAGTGTCTTCTGAATAAGAAAAATCAGGCTTTCCTGAAGAGAAGTTGGGTTCCTATTCAACTTCAGATAAACAGAAATATGATTTGTTGTCAAATTTAAAAGACCACACACACTTGTTTTATAAAGGTCTTTTATATGATATATTTTTAAAAGAGAGTGAGTTTCCTTAAATAACCAAATGCCTAGTAAACACTCATGTTTAGCAACAGCACATAAAGGGAAAATAATAAACCCTACAGAACCAAATCACTGAATGAATGGATGAACGAGAATATTTAAATGAGTTACTGAATGAATGAGTATATTTAAATAATTTGATATTGAATACCACCTGTGCAATCTCCCAATTAACACCTTAAGTACACTTCTCCTGTCCGAAGCAGAAAGATTTGCATTTTCATTGGCATTTATTCCAGAACAACTTGATAAAACATAATCATGTTAATCATAAATATGATTTGATTTTCTTTGCTACATTTTTTTCTTTTTTATGACAAGCTCTGAGTCTGTGGTATTTTCAACCTTAGAAGAGTTGATCAAAAGCCTTAGCTTCACAGGAAGCAAAGTTAACCACACTGAAGAATAATTCCTAGTGGCCCCAGAGAAGCTGCTTTCAGATCTAGGGTACCAATCCTAGATTAAACTAACTACAAATTTATATATGAGTTTTCCAACCCTTGAATAAACTAATTGACTAGCTTGGGGTATTCATTTTATTTATTCTTATTTCTTGTTAATGAAATTCACACAGCCATTTTGATGCTTTTAGAATCAAAATGACATTAAGACGTTTTTCTTGAGGTCAGAAACAAAACGCAAAAATTCTGGAGTAAACATCTTTTATGTGATGTTAATTACAAATAAGAATACTAGGCTTGCTTCTGCTAGCCAGTGCAGTCAGCACTGAGGGTTCTTCTAGGCTCAAGTTGTCTTTAATGCTTATTTCAATAGAGTTGTTGTTGATTTTTAAGCTGTAAGGTTGACCAGGCATGAGCAGTCTGCTCCGGCTCTCGGTGGGACACCTGAACAGACGCCAGGTGGGTACTTCTGACATTGAAGGGCCATGTTCAAGTGTCTCTATCATAGGTGGACAAGGTATAAAAAGCAAGTGTTTCTCACTGGACCAGAGTGATATTAGGATTTGTGAGCCCCAAAGGGTCTCAAGTGTCTGGGCTGTTGGTATCCCAATTCTTTGCCTCATTTTCTAAGCAGGTGATTTCTGATTCCATTGACTTTTGGTCCAGTAAGAAGCATGTGACTGCCCACCTCTTCCTGGACAGCAGGTGTGACCAGGATTGTATTCTTCAATGCTATATGACTTCTGTTTGTATGTGTATGCTACACATACAAACACTGTGTTCATAGACGAGAGTTTTCTTTAGGTAAAGCACACACTTCATTTACATTTTGAAAGGTTTTATGTTTGAATCACCATCTTCTCATCCTCGTAGCTGCTCTTAATTCCTTGCAAGTCTGAGCATTTCTGTTTCTCAGGAGCATTTCTACTTTTGGAAGATTTGAAGGTCTTATTCAGGGTGACATGGTGTAACTTATCATGTCCTGTTCCTTATAACTCAACATCAGCATCCTAAGCGTTGAGCAGATATTGTTAAAGACAATGCTAACTGAACGCTGTCCACACAAAGAGGGCCACCATTCACTGAGGGACCGTGAGTGTCTGAACACTCGTGTGTCTGTCACAACAATCTCAGTGGCTCACTCTGTATCTTTTATAAACATTTTTATTCTAATTTGACAATAAGCTTAAGTTAAAACTTTTCAAAATGGTATTGACTGACATCCTTGGGGGGGGGGAATCTATGTAAGAAGACTTTGAAGATAACGAGCATATTGTTAAAAAGACACTTGAAACAGAAATTCAGGAGAGGAAGGGATGAAAGAGACCCAGAGATCATGAAAACAGGAAGTAGATGCTGACAAAAAAATCCCCTTTTTCTGTTGAAAGGGATCAAAAGACAAACAGGTAGCTGAGTCCCCTTCTCTGAATTATACACATCTCTTCTTTGGGGAGGGAGAGAAAGAGATTCACAAGAACGTCTGGTCTAAGGTCACTCAGTGTCATTAGAAAGGTGAGTTCTGGGCTGGAGATGTTTCAGTGATTAAGAGTACTCACTGCTCCTGCAGAGGACCTAGGCTCAATTTCCAGAACGCACATGATGGTTCACAATTCTTCTGTAACTCCAGTTTTAGGGGATCTGATACCCTCTTCTGGCCTCTTGGGGCACCAGGCATGGGTCCTATATCTACGCCTGTAGGCAAAGGACTCACAGACATGAAATAAAAAAAAATAAATCTAAAGAAAGAAAGGAAGGAAGGTGAGATCCAGCCTGTTCCCTTTCAGTGGGGCCTTTAGGAGAAAACTTTTAAGCCATTTTATGCATTTCCTCCATTTTGTCTTGAGGCTGACCTTTCTGTCCAAGCTTCTTTGAAAGGCCAGTTATTATCATTCATTCTAATAATCGAAACAAAGGAGCCCCTGACATCTCTGTAGGAAAATGTCCCTGTGTTCACTGGGGTTAAGGAAAGCCTTGGGCTCCCATCCCAGGACATGGCCGGGTGGGAAGGAGCAGATAACAGGATCGTTTAAACGGTGAAGCTAAAACTTCTGGACAGCAAATCCTCACGGAAACTCCACAAGGGAAGCTTGCCTTTGATTTGGAAGCAGTTGGTGAAGTTTTAAGGCACATCTATAAATTATCCTTTACTAGATGTATGGAAGCAAAGGCACACCCCAGCAGAAGACCACAGGATAAAGTGGAAATAAAGCATCTACTGCTTAATTCAGGGTCTCTTGTTTAGTCTAGGTGTCGAGCCCCTCTGTGCAGACTTCCTACTGATTAGGCCTGAAGTAAACCAGATGTGATTTAATTACACAGCGAAAAGCTTTCTAATTGCTGTTTAGGCTGAACTTTGGGGCTCTGGGTTTACAATTTGTAATTTTCTACTCGTAGCCTTCACGTAGAATGCACAGCAAATAAAACAAAAGATTTTCTATAGGTCAATGGTATACTCCCAAAGGCCTGCAAAAAGCTATATTCCTCTGGAATCTATAGGAATCAAACCAAAGTCTTTGGTGCATATGAACAGCATTCTTGGAATGTGATAGCTAACCATGGAGGTGTACAAGCGAAACTGAGTTTCTCACCAAAGGACAGATGTCACAACGTTGTGGGTGACAGACCTAGATCTCACTCCCAGAGTTCCCAACCTCCCCATTTATGTGGCATATGTGGCCAGGGCTAACAGGAGCTCAGCGCTGTGTTCATCCTGGTTTTAGACTCTGTAACTGTTGTTCAGCCATGCACAGGTGTGTTTTCAGTGATACTGTGAGCATCATGGGTTTGTGTGTCTACAGTGACCACTGCAGGTCAGTTGGTACACAGTTCAAATCTGTCAGCTCAACAGTGAATGAACAGTGCCAGCCACGGGAATGTAAAATGTCTAATCCTGCTATATTTTCGTCCCCTGGGATGAATAACTGAACAGTAAGAGGATATAATCATATTTCATGTACATTTTATGCCTCTTCACCTATGGTGCGTTCGCACATAGGTGCCTAGCTTTGACTTTATAGAACCTTTGGATATAAGTAAGTTTTCCCCTCACTCTGTACAGACAGGAAAACTGAAACACTACAGTATTACATCATTCTGCTTAGTGACTGGCTTAAGGCCACATCAATTTAGAACACGACCAATACATGCACATAAGAGATACGGCTTGCTTGCTTTCCACTACAGTAAGAACCTCCCAGTTGCTGATTTTACACCTTGTAGCACATCAAGACACTACTCTGGTTGACTTGGTGTTCAGTTCTCCTGTGTCCAGACAAAAGACCTTTCCCCAGGCTGGTCCAGAGCTATCCTTACAGGACACACATTCTTCCAGCCTGTAGAGAATATGGAAATCTTATTACCCGAATTTACACTCAGAAGAAAAGGTGCCTCGTGCTAGTGAGAACTGGTAAAAATGTCTTACATCGGCTTTTCCTGCTTCCTCTTCTGTAGCCACATCTGGGATTTCAAACAACTTCTCTTGAGCTCTTTTGTCCTATAGATGATTAACCTCCCTGGCTTGCAAAGTACCTGTGGCCCACTGAGGTACCAGTTGTTTCTCTAGGAATGCTGTGTTTACCATCATAGTTTTGAGAAGTAGCTTTTGCTGAACAAACATTTCTGCGTCTACGTTCCAGGAAACAGTACAAAGATCCATGAGACATGTTTACAATCTCAACTTATTTTATAGGCAAGGAAGGGAGATAAACATGGCCGTCAGTGTGCGCTCCTCTGGAGAGAGAGTGGTAGCAGTTAGGGTGGTTCCTGTCAGATGGGGCAGGAGAAGAGTGTTTCATCAACTGAAGCCACAGGGGACTTTTCATCCAGGTTCTCATTGGCAGGCACGGCCAGAGTTTTCTTTTTATTGTTTAGTCATAAACATCATGACTGAACACACCCAGGGAAGAGAGGGTTTACTTCATCTTAAAGCTTATAGTTCATCATGAAGGGAAGTCAGGGCAGGAACTCAAGGCAGGAATTTGGAGGCAGGAACTGAAGCAAAGACCATAGAGGAACACTGCTTATTGGCTTGCTGCTCCCCATGGCCTTTTCAATTTGCTTTTTTAATAGCACTTTAGACCACCTGTCCATAGATGGCGCCACCCACTGTGGTCTAGATCTCCCACATCAATCATCAGCCAAGAAAATGCCCTTACAGACTTGTCTACAGGGAATCTGATGGAGGCGTTTTCTCAGATGAGAGTCTCTCTTCCAATATGACTCTAGCTTGTATTATTGACAAACTAGCAAACAATCAAACAAAGCCAAAACAAAAGCCCATAACCAGCACATGGTGTAAGCACATGATGGTAGGAATAGGTTCTATGAAGGCAGCCATCAGCATATGCACAAGCACACATACAAGCACACATGCACACACATGCATATGTGCATGCATGCATATGCACATATGCACATATACAATATGCACACGCACACATGCACACATATATGCACCCACATATGCACACATATATGCACATACACACACTAGACCTGGTATAAGAGTGTGGGCATAAGATTGAAATGCAGCCCAATAAACAGACTCTAAGCTTTTGATTTCTAGGCCAAATGTAAAACAAACTCATGGAAGCAGTCCTTGTTTTCCCACATGTTACTTTGACAGAGAGGAGCACTATTTGAATTCAGTTCACTTAGACATTTACGAACAATGAGCATCTACTATATGTCAGGCAACATCCCGTGTTCCATGGAGGATGCCAAGATGGATGGGATGTAGCATATGCCTTCAAGCCCAGTATGTTTCTACAGGGAACATATAGCCAATGAGTAGATAAAGTTCTGCCTTTCATAAAAGTTATTTGGGAAGCTAGAGAAATTTTTCCTTTTCTGTCCCTGCCTCCACCTCCCCTCTCTTGTCTTTGGAACACACCAGAATATAGGGACCACATCTGATTACTGAAAAGAGTGTGGGCATAGGTTCCTGAAAGCTAGTTTTATGGCACAAAATGGGGGACTGTGTGGAAGTCCACTCTGGCAAAGCAGAGATCACTGTGAGTGAAAATAAGGGTGAGGTAGTATTGGCTCTTCTGAGATCCATAGGTACCCCAGCTTTGGGGAATGCCTAGCATTCCGGGATGTGGGAGGGCCAGGAGATAAGTCTAGAGAAGCAGATCCTGATCCTGCCTGGTGCCAAATAATCCAAGGCCGTGATGTACTCTGCTTCAGAGTTTCTGTCAGTTACTCCATTCTGAACACACCATGGAGACCCAGTTCACACTAACTGATGGTAGGCTGGCTCTGCCTACAGTTTATACTGACGTCGTATCCCTTACAGAGATAAAAATCAAACCTTTAAACATGCATCGCTAGGGCTAAGGAAGATATGGGAAGCACATAGACAAGAACTGAAAACTGGTGTCCTAGCCGTCGTGCCTTGGGAGAATGTGTTGCTGGTATTTAGTTTGAAGGTGGAAAATTTACATCTTTTATAGTACATAACTGTCCATCCAGTTGGACAGCTCATTTTTCACAGGGCTTTGACGGGGACCACCTTTCCTTAGGAAGGTTGTATCTGTCATAAGCTTGCTCTATTCTAATAGAAGACGAGCTAAATTCAGACTTGTAATGTTCAGGTTGAGAGGAGCAGATTAATGGGGTAAGAAACAGTGTTTTACTTTATGCAGGAGGAGCAGCGCATTTAGCGGCTTGTTAAGGGTGTCTCATCACGACTGTTGAGGGAAGACAGACTAAGATCAGCCAGCATCGGTCACTCTGAAGCCCAGGTTGCTGAAAGGAGGCCACACAAGACATGATTTCCAGCCATTGGGGAAATAGGATTCTCTGATAATTAAAAACAAAGTCTGCCCCTTGTAATGGGGAGGAGTGCCTTGGAGGAGTTCAGAGGAAGTTAGAGTAGTTGTTTTTCTCGCCTCTGACTTGAGACAGAATGAAGCGGGGGTTTGGGGCTCTTTCTGTTCTAAGGTCCCCAGCCCATTAGGATGGAAATCAAAGTAGTTTTAAAAAATCATTTTCACATCCATTTAGGAGTCAGGCTTTTGCTGGACAAGGAGGAGCCAGGCATGGCTGGGAGATGTGTGCTCTCCTAACCTTGCACCCAGCACCTGCTGTAGCAGTTTTAATTGCTCCCATAGTAACTGGAACCATGTGGAACCTACCCGCACACAATTGTCACAGTTTTTTTTTTTTTTCATCAGTTTGCCTGAAGCAGTAATATTATTGCAGTTGTAAAATAATACCCCAGGAGGAGGAAATCAAAAGCAGTTTAAAACAACAACAACAAACGCTTTTTATTTATGTGTGTGCACGCCTGCTTGTCTGTGTGTGCACCACACGAATGCAGGTGCTGCAAGAGCCAGAAGAGGGATTTGATGTCACAGGTAACTGTGAGCTGCGTGGTGTGGGTGATGGGAACTGAACCCCTACCCTCTACAAGAGCAGCAAGTGCTCTTAATTGAGGAGCCAAATCTCCGTGTCTCCCCCCCACCCCCACACACAAAGAGACATTGTCTTAAAATGTTTGTTTTCAGAGATTTCTATAAGAATTGCTTTTGATCAAATCTTATAACTATTCAGTTTAGCTTTAGTATGTGCTGATGTTGGACATGGCTGGTCTTTCACTGAAATAAATTGCCCCACATAAATTGATGTGTGATAAACGCCTTTGTACAATGATGCTTATGGACAGCTCATGCGAGAAACGAAATCTTAGGTGCTTTAAACATTGTAGTGGGGAAAATGTCTAAGGCATGTTGCATGTATGCGTGTTGCATGTATGAACATTGCACGTATGCAGTATGCATGCCTTTGTGGACAGAAACATAGGGTAGAAAATGTTAATATCTCAGGGCCATAATGACAGGTGTCAGAAGGCCCCCTTGTATTAGAGGACCTTAGGTTCAGTTGCTTCTGCCTTCTCTTTACTTGTTAACCACTGCCTCCTTGTATATCACTGGTGGGTGGGTCAAAACCCTTCTGATGACTAGAGAAAGCAGCTAACCAAGGTTTCTGTCTTCTAGTTGGGTTTTGTTGATGTATGACAGCTAACTGTTGATTGGGTGCTATTTTATGCCCTTGTCCCAGAGAGAAGTGGCCATTAGACAGCTCAGTTCTTCACTAAAAGGAAACATTTCTTCTCTCTTGCTTCTCTTTATGGGGTTTTTAAAGACTGGAATTTTTGCCAGGCTAACCGAGGCATTGGAGGCTATAAATTGCTCCCTGGATCTCTGTCGCATCATTTTTTACCATAGTCATAACGGATGTGACCAAGGCTAGGTTTGGAAAAGCTCATACCCGAAGCTTGTCCTCACGGAGCAGGATTTTTTTTTTTTCTCAAAGGAAGAGATGAGTATGCTGGTGTTCAGCTCTAACCTATGACACAAAAACTTAAATTTAATTTTAATTTAGAAGTTCTAACGTTGTTTGTCAAAAGGACAGACTGTAGAGTGCTTTGATTAAACCCCAAAGCAAATAAATACAGAAGTAAGAAGATTCACCAAACCTGACCATGGAGTGAACGGGGTGGGGCAGGAGGTGGGGCACGCTAGAAGGCTGGGGCCACTCAGCAGCTTAAGAGGAAGCCAAGGACTAGGGTGCTTTCTTTTCCATGTGAACTCTCAGCTCATCTTCATGTGCTGGTTTTGTTTTGTTTTTTAAATGTTTTTGAGAGCTCATGTCTCTCTCTGTCTTTCCTTCCCCTCCGTGTCTCTCATTGCATCCTGCAGGGCTTATCACTGGCTATTTATAATTCAGACAGTACACACTGCTGAATCTCTCAGCCTTTGGAAAAATTATTTTTTTTGCCCCAGCTGACTCATGAACATAATTGAATTGAGACAATAATTTAAACAAATTTAATAACCCCAAGCAGATACTTTTATGCACAGTGAAATTTAGCATCTGGGGCTGATGTTACAAGCACATTGTACAAACTGGGCAGAGCCTTCTTTGCCTTGGTCCCTGAGGGTACAAGGTTGCTGCTCTGTTATGAACTGTTGAGTGCAAAGTTTGCTAGGTGTCTGTCTGACACATTGAGGATACTGTTGCTATATAGTTCCTCACTTTTATTTTCACTCCTGTCTGTGAGCAACTTGGTTACTTAGTAAATGATGGAGAGAGCAGCTGCCATTTCAGGAATGACACTTTGCAGAGGAGCCACATTGTGCCTTTAAGTTTCTCAACTAGGACAGACATTTAACTATGCAGTAGAAGTGAAAGAAAAGAAAGAAAAGAAAAGAAAAGAAAGGATGGTAGTTTGTCCATGTCAGGTGATGACTTAATGTAGCCTTGCTTGAGGTGGGGATAGCTACACACTGACTGTGTTTCTAACACTGACAGGACAACAGTCACCCGAGAACGACAACACCATCAAGGACTTGCTCCCAGAAGATGCTGGCATTGATCACCAGACAGTACACCAGCTGATTACAGTACTCATGAAGTTCATGGCCAGGGATGAAAGCAGTGCGGAGTCGGACATCAGCAGCGCAAAGGCCTTCAACACAGTCAAGAGGCACCTCTACGTTTTACTTGGCTATGACCAACAGGAAGGATGCTTCATGATTGCACCTCAAAAAATGCGCCTGTCAACATGTTTTAATGCATTTATTGCAGGAATTGCCCAAGTAAGTGCAACAATGCTTTCAGGAGCTCCGTCTTGGTTTTTGATAGAAGCAAGACATCCATTCCATTTAGTTAATGTTGAGTGTAAAAGTTTGTTTGAATTATTTGGAAAGGGAATATAGAGATAGAAGAGAAATTGGTAACTTTGTATTATAAAGGAAATACTTGTAAAATATATGTAACACACACTGAACCACTTTAAATGTACAATGGCAATACGATAGCTCAGTAAGATGGGCGTGGAACAAGCATAGGGAGGGACCCGATTTCAGCTCCTCAGTGCCCAATTGAAAAGACAGACATGGTAGAGTGTATCTATAACTCCAGCACTGGGGCAGTGGAGACAGAGAAGTTCCTAGAGCTCATTGGCTAGCCAGCCTAGCTAATTGGTGAGCCCTACGTTCAACAAGAGATGCTGTCTAAAAGAATATGTTGGAGAGGGGCTGAGAAAAATATCTGATATCATTTGTGACCTAGTTCTATACTCTCACCAACTCATACACACATACATCTCATACACTCATACATATAGAACATGTTCACAAATACATACCCTAAGAGAGAAAGGACTCAAACACACTTATAATCCCCATTTGTGTACACACATACAAACATACATACACACACAAAACTCAAAAACATATGTGCACACCCCATGTGCTTACACACATACACAGACACAAACACACAAAGAGCTCACAAACACATATGTGCACAAAACGATACACATACACACACATACAAATACACACACAAATATATATATATATATATACCCAATGTGGTCTCTCACAAAAGGATAAACACACACACAAACACAAACAATCATAACACACCTCATGCACTCTCTCACACATATTTATAAGAAGAAAGAGTCTCATTATTATGCAGTCATTACCATATTCCATCTCTTAACCCTTTTGTGTCTTAAACTAAAACTCCCTTCCCAGTAAACAATAAAGGTCAGAGTGTTTTTTGTTTGAGTGGAATCCCGTTTAACATTGGTTCCCCTTTGGTTCCAGATGGAGAGAACTGAGCTAACTTGTTTTCCACTACACTACCCCCTTGGCTTCTCTGCATTTGTGTGCTCTTCCTGTGAGCTGTATTATGTGCCTTGGCAGATGTCACTTGCATTCTTTCTAGTCCAGTGATGAGCACTCACCTTGCTCTGGACTCCTTACTACTCCAGTCAGCTCAGCAATACACACCCTTGGCTATACCTTAGTGACACCCTGGCCATTGCTTTGGGATGTGAGTCACAGAGGAGAATTACTGGATCCTGGGATCCATGTGCGTCTAATTAGATCAGTGGTGCACATCTCACCCTCTTGATTTGCTGCAGCGGTTTGCAAAGGTGTAGAAAGACGTGCAGAGCTCAGGTTTTTACCATGGTTATCAGTTTATGTCCACAGGCATCTTTTGCTTGCTTTCTCATAGGCAATCTATTACCTTGGTGGGGGGTTTACAGTTAACACACTGTGTGCATCCTCATCAGCATCTGCCTCGTGGCAGGGACTCAGCAGGCAGCAGGCATTAGCAGGATCTCCAAAGATTGTAATATGGTGAATAAGAACAGGCAGAGCAGGAGTAACCTGCAGACAGCTGCTCTTGCCCAGGCAAAGTTTATATCCTAGATATAAGATTATATTATTTCCTGTTTGGTGGCTACAAAGTATTCTTTTCTACAACCAAGATTTTATTTATTTTGCTTGTTTGTTCATTGATACAGAATCTCACACTGCAAACCCAGTATTCAGTATGTAGACCAGACTGGCTTCACATCCTTCTGTTTAAGCCTTCTGAGTTTTGGGGTTGCAGGCATGAACCATCATACCTACCACAAATAACATTTAATTAATTGTTGAACCTGGAGCTAATTTTCCGTTTGACACAACAAAGCCATCCTGAATGAAATACAAACATTTCAGAACACTGTCTGGTTACTCCTTCAGATTCATTTTGTTTCTGTGATGGAGGATATATATATATTTTTTAGTTTTGAATGCATTTTTGGTAAGTTGCTGTTCTAGAAGACTCTACAACTTTCTATTCTTACCACATTTGTCCAAACAATCTCCTTGCTCTTGAAGGTTAACACAAGGGTTTTCTTTTCATCCAGACCAGCCTAGTCCTAGGTAGCTGTTATAATAGGTATTTTAATAGATACCATTTGATTTTTTAATACATAACAAATAAATAGATAATTAGATTAAAACTATCAACTTGAAAGTATTAAGATTTTTTGTGAGGTTTCCTCTCATGTAGACTGTCTACCGATGTCGATATTTCGTGAAGTGCCTGTGTGTGCTATGACAGCTCAATTTCTTCCTCTTACTTCTGGATATTTATAGTTTTCTTTCAGTTACTAATATTCTTCTATTTCAGGTTATGGACTATAACATTAACTTGGGCAAACACCTTCTCCCCCTCGTGGTTCAGGTGCTCAAATACAGCTCTTGTCCTCAACTACGGCATTATTTCCAACAGCCCCCTCGCTGCTCCCTCTGGTCCCTAAAGCCTCACATCAGGCAGATGTGGTTGAAGGCCTTGCTTGTCATCCTTTACAAGGTGAGTGGCTGTGCTCCCTCCTCTGGGGTGGAAGGTTTTCTGAGAGCGTACAGCACGAGGCAAGCGGGCACCTAACAGATCAGGATTCCAGATAAAAACTTGACCTTCAGAAGAAACACAGTCAGAGCTGAGAAGCAAAGCATGGTTAGAATGGAGAACAAAACAGGAGGGAAGGCCAACGTAGGTTTGCAAAATGTTTAACACAAACCTCTATGCTCAGAATCTTATATTTTTTCCAAGTATGGATGATTTTTCAGAAAACAAAGATGCTATTTAAAATTACATTTGTCAAAGGCCAATGCCAGTGTTCTCTAAGGCCTCGCTGCTTTGATCTAGCCCGTGTTGCCTTCAGTGGTCTGGTACAAAGAGAAATAGGGGACCCTATAAAACGAAGTGTGGTCAGAAGCCAGGTGGTTACTTTTGTGTGCGTTTTTCTAGTGCATGAGAAATACAGGAAGAGCTATGCAGTAGATGAGTGGGAAAGTGTGTCCTCTGAAATAACCACTTGTATTTTCTCCCCCCACTGAACAGTATCCGTACAGAGACTGTGATGTCAGCAAGACCCTGCTGCATCTGATTCACATAACTGTCAATACACTCAATGCGCAGTACCATAGCTGCAAGCCCCACGCCACAGCAGGACCTCTGTACACTGACAACAGCAACATAAGCAGATACAGCGAGAAGGAAAAAGGTACTTCTCAGGACAGATTCCTGTCCAGAACTTAGCTGGGATATGTACTGTGCATCCGGACAGCCGTCTTTATGTTTTCTTAGGAGGGCGAGGAGCACCCTATATATTCTTATGAAGAATCCTGTGAGACACTAAGACAGTCCCTTTTCTGTTTGGCTGATTTTTCAACTCCCTCAGGAATGTTGCTTTCCCCTTTGAACTGAGTGCACAGAAGTCAATTGATAATAATAATAATAATAATAATAATAATAATAATAATAATAATAATAATTATTATTATTATTATTATAATGTTAGCTCTGCTATTTTCTGGCATTTGATTGAGGAGATTTTTAGAGTCCTCTATTCCACGCTGGAAATCTCTTACCTTTGGGCTGTGACTTGCCTGGGTTGGCAGTCACTGGGACCCTCATTTCTGTGTCTCTAGTTTGCCCTTGAACTTTGTGCTCCTAGATTTTGAATTCAGTCTCAATTTCCTGAAGTGCCTTTCCGAGTCTCATTATTCAGTAAGGAGTGATTGAAGGTGCTGGAGATGAGGGACTTTTTTGTGTATCAGTTTAAATTGTTGTCAGCTTTGCTGCCTTTCCTCAAAGATAATGCTAGGATGGGGTGGATGCTAAGCTGGGTGAAGTCGCAGGTGAAATATGAAAAGATCGGGTTTGTATCGTTGATAAATGTCACAGCGTAACTTGAATTCTAAGCGGTGACATAATCGAATCTAACCCTGGGAGAGAACCAAGAGTCCGATGACCTTGTAGTTTGAGAACAGCCAGCAGTCAGAACTGGTGGTTGGGGTGGGGTACAGTCAGGAGCTTGGCTAGTGGCCAGCAATCCACTGTTTTTTGCTGAGAGGACCAAGGTGCCAGGTTCCCTTCAGACAAAGCTAAGGACTGGCTAGATTATGGTACCATTTAGATTCTCCTTGAAGAGCATGCTGTTTGTCAGCTGAGGTCTCTAGAAAATTCCTTAGATTCATCTAAGCTATGGGCACTTTTCAGTGTGCTCACAGTTCGGACAGGTCAACCCCTGGTGACTTCCTGGGTGGGGAGGGGCAGCTTCTGGTCCTTCTGTCTCTATCATGGGACAGAGTGTATCTTGGGAATTATTCCAAAGCTATGAAATGCAAATCACAATTGCTATTTGCTTAGAAAACTAGTTTTCAAGAGACTTTTTTTTTTCCTAAAAAGAAATAAAGTGGGTCATCTTGATGCATTTCCCCTAGAAACATGGGGACTTTATAGAATGTCTCATCTTTGTGTAAGTTCACATAGAGCTTTGTGTCCATTTGGTTGTTAATGTTTTTTTAATTTAATTTAAAAGATTTCTATGGTCCCATCAACTAAAGTTTAATGCTTCAGATTCCATTTACCGAAAAACTCTTGTGCATTAGAAGAGAATTGGTCTTTAAACTTTAGGGCTGACATTCCCTTAGGCTCAAGAAATCTAGACTCCACATTGTCATCACGCCTGGGTCACATCTTGTCATATGTAGCTATCCCTAAAGCTCAAACATTGCTGTTTCAGAGATGCTGAACTCAGATAGCAATTTCATTTACGGGGCTGGGACATGCACGTCTCTGCTCTCTGTCCCGCTGCCTGGATGTGCCTTGTCCTTTCAAAAGACAAGAGTGGAAACTTTGGGAAGAAAATGTTAGGCTTTACAGCATGGTGGGTGTCACTTGTCACTTGGATTATTTTTACCTAAAAGCAGCCACGTAGGGATACAAAAAGGGATCTCTAAGCAAGCTTAGTAGACCTCAAGCAACCCAGGTTCACCAGAGCCAAAGGATTATTTCCCTAGGATCCACAGAAACGGTTGCAGCTAGGCAGTAAACGCCACGGGGGAGAGTCTTCTACTAGGAAGAAGTGTGATCTTTCTGTTTTCTTTTTTCCTTCGTTTACCCTTTCAGTCCATAACCATCTGTGGAGCTTCTGAGATGACAAGTGGCTTTTCCAAGCTTTTTCTGTGTGTCGTGTGTGTCATTACCAAATGTAGAGTACAGTATTTTGCATTCACAAAGCGTAAGGTGCGTGCACTGTTAGGCTGTGTCTATACCAGTTTCCAGATAGCA
Source organism: Micromys minutus (assembly GCF_963924665.1). NCBI lineage: Eukaryota > Metazoa > Chordata > Mammalia > Rodentia > Muridae > Micromys > Micromys minutus. The sequence continues at coordinate 245,771,967 of NC_137969.1, forward strand.
AGAAGGCATGCGTATGTATGTATATATTTCTTTTAGAAAGGTCAAGACCCACTCCTGTAAATTTCCTCTCCGTTAAATTAGCCTGGAAACAACAGGCGTGATTAAGCAGTGTCCAGACTCCTGGATGAAGTGCGGGCATACACTTTGTTTTCGAGTGTGATGGGCACACTCCCCAAGGAAAGCTCTCTTGGACCACCGAGATGTTTCTCACAATGCCGCCCAGCACCTTTTAGAAGATGGCGGGCAGCTTTGTAATCAGGCTCCGCTGGTGCAGGACGCACGTCGGCCCTTCTGGAATGCTTTCGCTGAATGCTCGTGTAGACACAGCCTAAGAGAGAGTAACCTCCTAAGTGTAATTTTGACTTTCTCTCCCCAATTAGAAGAAGATAGTGTTTTTGATGAATCTGATATTCATGATACACCTACTGGACCCTGCAATAAAGAGTCTCAAACTTTTTTTGCAAGATTGAAAAGGATAGGCGGCGGCAGGATGGTCAAAGGCCAGCCGGTTGGGATGAATGTGCAGAGAAGTATGATCTTTTCCTCTTAGTAGTTTCATGCAGAAATGTTGTACTCTACTGTTTGTTTGGGGTGAAATCTTAATTTTATTGTGTTACTACACATTTCGATATTGTTGATTTATATATATATATGTGTGTGTGTACACATGAGCGGTATATATATACACACACACATTTATATATATACGCAAGTTGACAGACACGTCATTAATGTCATGATTGTCTTCAAGGGCCATTGCTTGGTTCGATTTGTTGCAAAATGTTTGCTTCTCTTCCACACAATTTGAATACACGTTCCTAGATTTGCCTCAGCCAAAACCAACCAGACAAACAAAAACCAAACCAAACAAAACAAGACAAAATAAACCAAACTTTCCCCCCCCCCAAAAAAAAACAACCCTCCTATTTTATGTCCAATGAATTATCAGAGCTGAGGAGCCAACTCAAAGCTTGATTTTTGGAAATTGGATCTTAAAGCACGACTTGGGCTTCTTTTGTACCCAAGTTTCCCAGTTTTTTGAAATCAGAATGAATCTTACAAAAACATGGCCAGAAAGTCAGTTTTCCCTTCTGGTAGAGCTGGGATTATAATTCCAAACTGTGCCAATTTGCGTGCCCAAGTAGGAGGGGAAATAGTACACTCTCCAAGGGAAACAGTACTAGCTCTTTCTGTTTTAATCAGGTGAAATAGAACTGGCCGAATATAGAGAAACGGGCGCGTTGCAAGACAGCGTTCTACACTGTGTGAGAGAAGAAAGCATTCAGAAAAAAAAGCTACGCTCTTTAAAACAAAAATCTCTTGATATAGGGAACGCAGACTCTCTCTTGTTTACGTTAGATGAGCATCGTAGGAAGTCCTGCATAGATCGATGTGACATAGATAAGCCTTCTACCCAAGCTTCTTATATCACGCAACGGCAAAACGATCACCACGGACGCTCGAGACAGAATTCCGCAACGAGGCCAGACAATGCTGAAATCCCCAAGAATCCAGGCACCGAAGGTTTGCAAGAACCACGAAGGCCGGTGATACCAGAAGTCAGGTTGAACTGCATGGAGACGTTTGAAGTGAGAGTTGACTCCCCAGGACAGCCTGCTCCTAGGGAGGACTTAGATCTGATAGATCTGTCCTCAGACTCAACATCTGGGCCAGAGAAACACTCTATACTGTCCACATCTGACAGCGACTCTCTTGTGTTTGAGCCTCTCCCGCCTCTCAGAATAGTCGAAAGTGATGAAGAAGAGATAATGAACCAAGGGAATTGTGGTCCCTTGGGTAACAATGCTGCCTCCTCCCCCTCCATTCCTAGCCAGCCCTCTGTCCTCAGCCTGAGCACAACTCCTCTTGTGCAGGTGAGTGTAGAGGACTGTTCCAAAGACTTTTCTTCCAAGGACTCAGGAAACCACCAGTCAGCGAGCAATGAGGACTCTACCATCACAGCTCTGGATGACCTCACAGACTCTGAAGAGCTGTCAAAGTCAGAGGACCTGAGAGAGTTCATCTCTGGCAGTCCGCTAACGCTTAAGCAAAAACGAGACCTCCTCCAGAAGTCATTCGCCGTCCCTGAGATGTCAGTGGACTATAACCCCGAACCAGGCCTGGCTGAAGAAAAGCCAGGGCAGACGTCAACATCGGGGGCCAAAACTGTGCTCCTTCAAGTTCCTGAAGATGGTGAGAATTTAACAGAAAGCGAGAAGCCCAACAACAGCACCGAGTCTGACACAGAACAGAACCCTGAAAGGAAGGTGGAGGAGGATGGAGCTGAGGAATCAGAATTTAAGATTCAGATCGTCCCCAGGCAGAGGAAACAAAGGAAGATTGCTGTCAGCGCTATCCAGAGAGAGTACCTTGACATCTCCTTCAACATCCTAGACAAACTGGGAGAACAGAAGGATCCAGGTAAGCCTGTATCTCTTCTTTCAGACCTTCAGGTTTGTGCATCTTACTTGGTAGGGTTTTGACACAAAATACGCACCAAACTGGAAACCTTATAATGTCAGAGCTGACATTATAACTGCTTCATAACCACTCGGAATCCATCCTGCTCGCTACAATGTGCTGGATTCAGATGAGGCTGTACCAGTTCCATCAATGTTCTGTGTCTGTTGTTTCCAATTCTTACCATCAACCTTGACTGTTCTGGGCAGTAAGAGGCAGTGTCTAATTGATACCTCGATATTTTAAAAGTAAGTTTGGCCTTCTTAAGCCAACAAAAGCCATTAATCTGGTGTTTATTTTTGCTTTCATTTTTCCCCTCTCTTATTATAATTTTCTTTTTGTTCCTGTGCTAAAACTCTGCCACAAAACAACTGGAGAGGGGGAAAGGTTTGTTTCCTCTTATACTTCTAGGTCACACTTCATCATGGAGGGAAGCTCACGGTAGGAACCAGGAGGCAGGAGTTGAGGCAGAGACCTTGGAGGGGCTTCCTGAGTTGCTGGCTTGTTTTCAGGCTCAGCAACCTTTCTTATCTCAGGTTGGCACTGCCCAGAGTGGTCTGAGACCTCGTACATCAACTAGTAGTTAAGAAAATGCCCACAGGCCAGTCTGATGGAGGCAATTCCTCAGTTGGTTTGTAATTGGCAGTTCCACTCCCCAGGTATGCAATATGAAGTTGGCAATCAAAATTAGGCACCACACTCCTGTTTATGGTATTGAACTATATAGTCCGAAGGCAGAGTAAATCAGCTGTTTGTATAATCATTTAGGGGCCATGGCAGATTGTATATACTGACCAAACATCAGAAACCCCAAGTTACCAGTTACAATCTAGACCCCAATCCATAGGCACCGCCTGATGGGCTTCCAGTCTCAAGTGACATTTCCTATGTTTCATGTGACACACCATTTCTAAGAGGATGTGTTTTAAAAAGTGGTCATGTGATAGTCACTTCCTTCATCCCAAACCAGCCTCCTGCTGGTTTATAACACGAAGAGAGTCGCTTCCTCTTTGTCTGAGTGATAATGGTGATTAAAGGTCTTGAGAAAAATGAAGTTGGATAGCTACAGTCATTTCACTCGAAGTAACTTAGAAACCAGAGACCACTGAGAATCGGCAAAGACCTTGAAGGTGACCTAGAATCCAGCCTGTGGGATCTGAGGTTTCCTCTGTGCACCTCCACCAGTGACGCAGTCCACCACAAAGCAGCTACTTGGAAAAATGCTCAGACCTCTTTATTGGCACCAACATCTGTAGGGGTTTCTATCTCGTTTTTAGTCCTGAGATTCAATCAACAGTTTTCCCAGAAGACACTGTGAGCGTTAGTGTCTTTGGAAAGGGTCGTGTTCTAACCAGGCATGGGTGGCATCCTAACATATAAGGAAAGTTTAACCAGCTAAGAAGGCTTAGAAGGAAATGTGGACATTTTTAAATCTTATTTGTAGCCAGGAAAATTGCTGCATTTGATTTAAGGACAGAACAGGCCGGGAAACTATATAGGTCTATGATAGGAGTATAAGAAACAAGTGATAAACATTTATGATAAACAGGCTGTGTGTAGGTCATAGGACATCCTAGTATATGCATATGTTCCATCTTCTTTATTTATCCTTATATTTAATTATTTCCAAAGATACCAGGAAAAAACTCTGTGTGTGTGTGTGTGTGTGTGTGTGTTCATAATCATACATTTGATCTCAGAACAAGAGAAAGGTACATGAGGAAGGCAAACGATTGTCTCATTTTTTAATAATGTACATTACCCATCAGTTGGTTCTTTAGACCCAGCTTTCCACAGGGGTACACATCTGTCCCTTTCCCTATGGGAGGCACCAGAAGGAGGAGGGGCCACAGAATCAGTGTTTGACTCAGGTTTTCCTGCTTCTACCAGAAGGAGCAAGAGAGGCCCAGACACCCACCCTTCCGTATCCACCCAGAGCTTCACTTGCTAACTGCCTAGAAAATAGGTCTCATCTCTCTGCTGGTGGCAGTCACTGTGCAAAGACTCATGAGCTGGGCTGCTCTTTAACGGCCTTACCAGATTTCCATAAGACCGCATACCTTCAGTTCTGAAAGCATTCCCAGGTTACTCTACCTTCCTCTACCCCCTCAGAAGAAATCCATGGGTTCCTTATCGCAAAATCCTTTGTAGGTCTGTCTGTCTGTGTCTTTCTCTAATTTTCTTCACCTTTCTAACCTAATGGGAGCTGGCTCTTTTCAAGGACACAGCTTTCCTGAAAGCCCGTGTAACTGACATGTGCCATTGGGCTTGGGTCAGGGTTTAGGGGTTATTCTCACTCACCATGGCCACCCTCATGCCAGTATTTCCTCACCTCTGAGACCCACAGCTGCTGTCATCTGGCCATCAGACACACAGTCTCATTGTACATTACTTCTCCCTTGCTCTTTGATCTACCCACACATATGTCCCTGTCAAAATTCTTACTGTTATTAGGTGTTGATGCCCTTGGACACTCTGGGATACTTCACTGCTTCCTGTTTATAAATAAAATACGACCAGCCAGTATCCCGCTTGCATTACCAGGCCATGCCAAGCTAAGACCAAGCTTTCATAACAATAAAAGGTCTCTGTGTCACTATTCTCGGGATAGTGATCCGAGCGAGAAAGTCATGTTATATTTGGCATTCAATGTGGGGCACCACTTATAATAGGCTGGCAAATCTTTCCATGCCTGACTCCAGATCCCTATCTCTCCCTGGAAGTCCTGCATTTCCACTCCTGCCTCAGCTATTGGCCATTCAGCTCTTTAGGAGACCAATCAGAAGGTGTAGGAAGACATGTTTACAAGAAATAAGGCAGCCATATGAATAACAGTACCAGAGTCTGGTCTGCACTCCACTCCCTGCTGGCACAGAAATCAGCGTTTGAATAATAGAAAGACAATCTTTGCACAGTGTACAAAAACATTCTCCCAACAGTTCCACAAGCTCCCCAAACAGCCGCCAGCTGGGGGCCAAATGAGCAACTGTAGTAGGCAGTATAGGACATTTATCATTGCAATCACCACGGGCGGCTCTTTTAACAATTACTACTCTTTCCAGTTTTCACCCGTTTTTTTTTTTCTTCCTTCCACCCCCTTCCTACTCTAACTAAACTGTATTTCTCACAATCACCAAGAACTCCATGGCTAAACCCAATGGTCAGCTACTGAAGCACATACACTAGCATAGCTACAATATTTGTCATAACTGATGAACCCTGCTTCAAGTGGATACTGCATGCATCTGGGTTTCCTTTTATTCAGTGGTCACGACTTCTCACTTGCTCCTGTTGGTTCTCCTCGTCTCCCAGATGGGGTGCCTTCCCTGAGAGAGCGCCATCCTGGGTCGTTTCCTTACCTCTAAGGTCACCACTTACTTTTCTTGGTGATCTCATCTACTGAGACAATTGTTAGTTATTTGTTGCTGGACTAATGCTGTGTCACAAAAACCACCAGCCTGCAGCAGTAAGCTTTCATCGATGAACTAAGCTAAGCCAAGCGTGGGTGGGTGCCTGAGCTCTCATGCTTGCCATCCTACTATGTGCTTCATAAAATCTAGTGATATTCTTATTGTTATACAGCTAGAGAGCAAGCTTAGTCACACAAGCTCTAATCAAAGCTTAATTCAATGGTCTGAGTTGCTTCATTTTGTTGTGATAAGACATTATGACCAAAATCAACTTGGGGAAGGAAAGGGTGTACTTAGCTTATAGTTCCAAGTCACAATCCATTATTGATGGCAGTTAGGAACTGGAGCAGAAACCATGAAGGATTGCTGCTTATTGTCTTGCTCTCCTTCAGCTAGATTCTTATACAGCCTAAACCCAACTGCCTATGGCTATAGGGCAATAGTGGGCTGGGTCCTTCTATGTCAATTAGCATTCAAGAAAATGCTCCACATACATGTCTATAGGCCAGTCTTACCAAGGCAATTCTTCATCTGACATTCTTTCATCCCAGGGGACACTAGGTTGTATCTACTTGACAATATGGTCTTACCGGGACAATCACAGAATACCTGCAAGTGCTTTGTTAGTGAAAGCAAATCGCATGGCTGAACCAAAACCAAGGAGAAATAGGCTTTCCTCCTTAGTGGAGGGGTGTCAGATTCATTCAGGGAAAGGATTTGGCTCAAGAGAGCAATGGGAACACGGAGTCTCATCTCTCACACTGTACAGAACATAATCATACTATAAAATGACCTCTTGCTGTTTAACAGAAATTAAACCCTGGCTGAACATCATTAGTTCTAGCTGGCAACTTTAATCTCCTTTAGATACATTGTATGCCACCCTTTTCTCGTGCATCCCATTTCTATAGTCACTGTTGGTCCGAGGGGTCAGTAATCCTACGTGGCTTACCTGCTGTCGCCGCCTAGCTGATCACCCACTGCCTTCTGTCCTTCCCTTCGTTTATCAACACAGCATCCAGCACAGTCATTTACAATAGAATAACATAACCTTTTTTTTTTCTGGAATAAATTCTTCTTCCCAGGGGCTTTGCACGTTCTTCATAGTAAGAAATCCGAGTTCCTTGTGTGCCCAGAAAGTTCTCTAGAGCCCCTGTCACCATGTTTGCTCACACAATCTGTACTGTTCTCTTTACGACTTCATGAGGCCACAATGGCTGGCCATCCTAAATGTCCTTAGCCTAGGGCTTTAAAAAATTGTATTGGTTATTTTATTTATTTGCACTTCAAATGTTTTCCCCCTTCCCAGTTTTCCCTCTAAATCTCTCCCCTCCCCCTGCTTCTATGAGGGTGGTCCCCACCCACCCATCCACCCACCCACTCCCACCTCACCACCCTAGCATTCCATATGCTGGGAAATCAAGCCTTCACAAGACCAAGGGCCTCCTTTCCCATTGATGCCAGATAAGGCCATCTTCTTCTACATATGTAGTTGCAGCCCTGGGTCTCTCCATGTGTACTCTTTGGTTGGTGATTTAATCTCTGGGAGCTCTGGGAGGATCTGGTTAGTTGATATTGTTTTTCCTATGGGGTTGCAAACCACAGGCTAGGGTTTTATACCTGCTGTTCTCTAAGTTTTGAGCGGTCCAAGACCCATTTGATACACACCCTCTCTTCTTTTAATTCTTTGATCCAACACTAGTCACCCATGAGACCTACCCTGAGCTCAGTTCCCCCTCGCCCCAGCTGGCATGGCAGTTCTAATTCTCTAGTGATCTCTCAACAAGTAATAATGTATTCACTCCAGCACATGTCTCCCCTCACCACACCAAAGTCCCATGAAGCAATAGATTTTTGTCCTGTGTGTTTTCTGTTTCTACCCTAAGTGACTAGGAGAGAGATGGAACATGTGACTAACAGGGAAGTCACCGCATTTTCTATGTGCCACTCTGAAAGACTGAGTGGAGGCGTGTTGAGAAAAAGTTGGTGGCTCTTTTTAAATATTTGCTTTAAATTGTATATAAATGAAGGGCTGCAGAAAATGACCGAGAGCTAAGGAAAGTTTGCTTGGTTTAAGAAAGAGGGCAAACAAACTCACCAATAACTGCCACCCAGTACCATTTCCTTAAGGCTAAAAGTACACTAGAGATTTCAGTACACACACCCCAAATCCCCAAAGCCACAGCCATCTTTCAGTGGAGTTTTGAAATTAATTCCTCTTTCCTCATTTTATATTATTGGTGGGCCATAATCCACGTCTATAAGACATATAGAGGGGAGGGGGTAAGTCAAAGCAGGAGAGATAATTTTGTAAACTTTCTAATTTTGCATTTAAATAAAAAATACCTAAAACATTTTATCTTGATGACTAAAATAATTGGAAATGACTGTTCACCATGAAGAGTGTTTGGGAAACTATAGCAGTTACACTTTTATAGGTTTTTGTTGTTGTTGTTGTTGTTGTTACCATGAAGGCATTAGAGGGAGTTGCAAAGGTTTAATGGTTAGAGTGAATACTCCTTATGTAGAGAACTCGAATTTGGTTCATAGCACCTACATTCTGTAGCTCACAGCTACCTGAAACTTCAGCTTCAGGGGATCCAGGACCCCCTTCTGGCTTCGGTGGGCATCTCTATAAGCACACAAGTGTGAACACACACACACAAACATGTGTGAGCACATGTGCATAAATACACATATATCTAAAATGTAAAAATGTAAAAAAAAAAACCCATAGAAGTTATTAGTGATGATTTGGCTCAGCAAACTGTCTGCTAATTAAGGGGGAACCAAGTTTGGATAACTAGCCCCTCGTAGATGTGAAGCAAGGCAGTACACTGTCTGGGATCCCATTGCTCGAGGGTTGGGGCAGGTCAGGGCAGAGGCAGACAGATCCCTTCAGCTCATTAGCCAGCCAGACTCCCTAAATCCAAGTTCCAGGTTCAGCGAGAAAGCCATCTCAGAAAAAAACCAGTACAAATTGATCAAAGAAAACACTCAACATGAAGCCCTAGTACATCTACACACACCCACATGAATAGGTACATACAGAACACACACAAGGTTACTAATATGGCAACCATATCTACCAGAAGACCCCTGGGTATGAAATGTAGATAGTTCATAGCCATTACTCCTGAACTTTTGTCCCAGACCCTGTTCTGGGACCTTTTATATCTGACTTGTATATCAGATTTAATGGCCATCCAGTGTTGGGAGCAGCATACACTAATTATAAAATATTATGGATTGATCTGTGGCAAGAAGAAGCGGTTGCATTATGAAAAGGATGAGATGGTACCCATTTTAGCTTGTAGTCATGGAAACCCACGGTGGCAAGTCTGAGCCAGCAAGAGGCTCTGTGTTCGCTGCCCAGTGCTGTTCTGAAGAATTGTAGGTTTGACATAATGATCCTTGCAGAACGTTTGAGAGGATACTGTGCAGTTACAGTGAGAGAGGGCTGACTTCCAATATTGATAGATGAATAAGACAATGTTATGTATTATATGTCAAAAATACTTCCTGCCAGAGAGACATATTTTCAATAGGAATGTTTGTGTCCCTCTAAAGCAGTTGTTCTCAGCATGTGGGTTGCAACCCCTTTGGGAGTCACATATCAGGTATTTACATTACAATTCCTAACAGTAGCAAAACTACAGTTATGAAGTAGCAATAAAATAATTTTATGGTTGGGGGGGGCACAACATGGGGAACTGCATTACAGGGTCACAGCATTAGGAAGGTTGAGAACCACTTCTTGGAAGAAACTAAGACACTCACTTAGTACTCTTTATATCATAGTGGACACAGGTCCTGCTTTTAAATCACTCCCAGTTTAGTAATGTTTCTAGGCAAGTGTGTAAACAGTGGCATCGTGGTGTGACATGTTCGGAAACAGTTAAGGGCAAATGCTCCATAAGATGTTGCCAGATCGGTTTTCTTGGGAAAAAAACAGAGTCCTGGAAACCTCCTTGGATGTGAAATCTTTATTGAAGATGGAAATGTATGTGAAAACTAGGAAACCTTCAGACAAGGTGAAGAAGGTAGATACATAGTGCAGAATACGGACCTGTTGGGGAGCTTGGCTCAGAGCAGTCGCAGTAGCATGAACGTGTCCAGTATTAGCTGTGTAGCCGTGGGAGCGTCACTCGATAGACGACATAGCTTCACGAACATCATGTGGTGTAGTCAGTCATCTGCTGGGCTTCGAAGGCATGGAACTCTCTAAGGCAATCGCTAGAGGCAGAGCGTGCATACAGCTTTGATTGGGCATGGCAGACACTCGAGTAAAAGACCCAGAGAGGTCCTTAACCGCTCCATCCCGCTGTCCTTAACTTTAAACAATATTTCCGTTTGTAGATCCCTCTGCTAAAGGACTTTCAACGTTGGAAATGCCACGGGAATCTTCCTCTGCCCCCACGTTAGAAGCAGGTGCACCCGAAACGAGCAGCCATTCATCAATATCAAGTAAGTGTTCCTCAGTGATGGTTTCTGTGTCTGTCAACTTTGGAACGTCACCGATACCTAGTGCTTTCAATTTTGCTAGTTCTCCTATTTAGAAAAACAAAATGACATGTTAGCTCCTCGATGACACAGTACTGTGTAGTTGGAGAAGTGTGGCCTGCGCTACTTCATACCTCAGAATTCAGGTTAATCACATGGGCACTGGCTGCCTAAGAACCCCGAATTCATTCAAGGATAATGACAGAATTTCATCGTTCAATGGAGTGAACACCACTGCTAGTCTGAACACAGGACACAGAACTGGCCATGTGACATGTGTAAGAATTTGTTCATATCCGAAGCTTACCTGGGACTCGTTGGTTTAATCTGAATCATTTCTATTATGAACACAGCTTTATCTGAGTTTTCCTAGAATAAATGCATCATGACCCTGTAGGTGAAATCTTCTTCTTTTAGGCTGAAAAGCAAAAATGGCCCAACACATTGCAAAGTATTCTGAAACTTCCCTCTGCTGCTGGGTACTAGGTTTTGACCATAAGAAGCTTGGGTTCCATTGCTGTTCCCCCAGAGTTTCTACCTCAGCTCAGTGGAGTCAAGAAAATATTATTTTCAGCAAAGGGAATTCTTGGAAGAAATCAGTGTATGTTTCTGGAAGCCTCTGTCTCATGTCCTGAGAAATTTGTATTTAATGTGGATGCTGCCTGAAGGGTTAGTGAATTTTCATTTGACCATCTTTGAAAAGGATAGTTCAAGAAGAAAAGGATAGTTCAAGAAGACAAAAAGTGTATTGTAAATGCTGGACTGTTTGCATAATAATGCAGATGCTGGACTGGTTTTATAGAGAGGAATCATTGTCAGCATCTACCCATTTGTGCATTCATCCATTCATCCATTCATCCATTCATCCATCCATCCATCCATTCATTCATTCATTCATTCATCATGCCGTGAGCATCTGGTGGGGGCCAGGTAGTATGCTTCCCATTGAAGATCAAGGAGGGTAAAGTCTCAGTAGTGACCATAGATGCCACTTCTGTGGTTCTCCTCCTGATGAATGGTTCACACAACATGATCTGGATCCAATCCTTACCTAATCACTGCATGGCAGATGGAGGAGAAAGGCTGAGTGCTTGCCTAAAGTCACAGCCATTGTGTGTGTGTGTGTGTGTGTGTGAGAGAGAGAGAGAGAGAGAGAGAAAGAGAGAGAGAGAGAGAGAGAGAGAGACTGATGAAGATGCTTAGCCTATAAGATTTTCAAGTTGATATTAATTCTACACAGTGTTTGAATAATTCTAAATCAATTATAAGACAGTAAAAATTATGATAATTTTCAAGTGGCCTTTGGTTGCAAAACGGGATGGCTCATTCTAAAGCTAAGTGTTTTGTTGTTGTTTTTTTTAATAATGTTTGATGACTTGACAAAGACACAATAGCATGCTTTCCCTTCCTCATTTACATGAGAAAGAGAAAACAAAAAGAGACCAAATTCCCTTCTTAGAACTCTAAGTCGTGTGTTTTGAAATGGGCAGAATGGTTAAATGTAATTCCGGTGCTGAACACGTGTGTCAGGAGGGTCAGGATCCTGGAGTCATGTCTGAGTCTAGCCTTTCTGGCATGGATTTAGCATGTTAATCTCACCTTCCTGCTCTTGTCATGCAAAGCATCACCATAGAACGTGGTGCTGTGCTCTTGGAGGCATAACGGCTTCGGAAACCATATCCATTGGCCTTCTTCCTCTCAGGAATTCTGTGCCTTCAGAAGCAGTTGAGAGACAGGGGCGTACCTCAGTGGTAGAGCCCTTGCCTAGCATGTGTGAGTCTCTGGGCTCTATTCCCAGGATGGAAAAACAAAGCAAAACTAAGAAAAGGGGGGTTCAGAATCTCACTATAAGAAGTTTTACAGCCTGACTTGATTGAGTCTAAGAGATGATATTTAGTTTTTAATTTTTTAAATCCTTTAAAAGTTTTCTGTTTTTAGCTGGGGATATGTGGCTCTGCCTAACATGTGCAAAGGCCTTGGGTTCAAAACCCAGCACTGAAGAAAAAAAATTTCTGCTTTTGAATTTTTCTTAAAAATTAAAAATTTTTACTTGAAGCTCTACATTTCACATGAGCTACAGACTTATAAAGTTTACCAGGCAATAAACAAACCAGTGACATTTAATATTCAGTTGATTAGCTATTTCCAAAAATTCCGTGAATATGGACTCCAAGACACACGAATCCCACCATGTTCCTGTCTTGACCAAGTTTCCAGTTGATGGTTTCATAACTAAACATTGCCATGACCCCCATAAATCAAACAGCATGCTGACCACACCGGAAATGATGCCATGAATAATATCACTTCTGTTATTAACTGTGAAACCTCTGCATAGTGTCCGGCGTTGTCCAGGGGCTATCTAGAAGACACTGGTCTCTGCATTCCTTTCTAGGGTGTATAGTTTATCAGCTTTGGCTCCTGAACTTGCCCTTTCAGTCGAACGGGGTTGGAGAATCTAACTGGGCAACATCCGGGTGCTTGGGGTCAGGCCCACAGCCATCTTGGTGAGACTGAATGCTCACACTACGTTGGTGTATAGGCAATGAGTGTCTCACATAACAACAGGAACTGAGGCTGGGGTGGCTTTCTAAGTCAGCAGGCAACTGGCAGCATGCTTTCTGATGGTTTTAGTTTGAAAATCCTATCATGACTTGATAACAGGACAAAAATATTAGCGTCATTTTCTAAAACAAAGAGTATACTTGTGGAATGATATTTAATTCACATTATTCAAATGATAGATAGAGGGCTCAAAGGCTGGGAAACAATGCGGATTTGGAAATCGGTATGTTTCGGCTTACTTCAGTTGCTTTTTTGATTCAATTCAAGGCAGCACTGTTTGTTTTGAATCCTTTTTAGGAATGTGGCGGAGGGTACATGTAAAACCGATAACACAGATAATCACATTGCGTTCACTGGGAGCTGGGTAAATGCACGTAGTTGGTGGGTCAATGCAAGAGGCATTACTGTTGCCTACACCACAGGCACAAGGACGGCGTTAGTTTTTCACGTGGTTAAGAGCATATGCTTTTCCGAAAATTGCGAGTAGCTAATGAAGACTCAGTTAAGATTTGTGTGCTGTGTAGAGCCTGTGCGTGCGATGGGAAACATGTTCCCGTGGTAATTGTCTCCTAATTTCCTCCGTATAGCTCAGTATAGGCAGATGAAAAGGGGATCCCTGGGAGTTCTGACAATGAGCCAGTTAATGAAGCGGCAGCTGGAACATCAGTCTAGCGCCCCCCATAACATCAGCAGCTGGGACACTGGTGGGTCACACTTTTTCTTCTTGTTTGCCTCTCAGATTAGCTAAAGCCACTTTCTCTGTGTCCACTTTTTGTGTTCTTTGGTTAAAACAGTTTAAAAGCAAACTGGAAATAATTAACATCTACTCAGATTTCCCAAGTGCTCTAGAGCAATGTGGTCTATGTCCAGGCTGAGCCTTGTTTAGGCTAATCCCCACCTAGGCTGGTTCCTGTCTAGACTGGTCTCTTCTAGGCAAGCCCAACTCTTTTTCTTTTTTTAAAGACCCAGATTTCAGATCTCAAGTTATCTGTCATAGGAAGAGTGGGTAGAGCCATGATTTCATGGCACACAGTTTTAAAAGCACCAGATTATCAATATCCTCTTTCAGAAAATACAAAGTACTGAAGTTAGCCTATTTAATGGCAAGTCTTGGGTCAGTGATGGCTTGACCTGCAAGTAGGTTGTGGAATGGATTGTGCAGTTTTGGCCATTGGGGTCACCAGGTTGCAGTCACACACCCTCATGTTCATAAGCCAGAACTGCATCTAGCCTGTCACCCAGTCAGAACGACCGCCATGGCACATCTGTTTTGAGTATGACTGTTTGGCATTTCCTGCCCCTTATCACATCTATGTGTGCCGCCTTCTCAGCTCATAACACTGCGGTGGTCGCTCTTAAGAGCCTGCCTTGTCTTAGTTTTTTTCTTCTTCTTAAATTAAATGGGTCATTTGAGGTACAAAATGAAAGTGCCTTGAAGTTTGCATAGGCTGAGAAAATGTAAGAGCTGATTACTGCAGCACGCTGTGGGAGTGCACTTTACTATCTCGGTGATTATTTTCAGGCTTAAATTATGAGATTATTTTTAAAATTCCTCATTATGATGCAGAATCACAGTGCTTGCACACACACAGTCACACACACACACACACACACACACACACACACACACACAAACACACACACACAAGCTCCAAGATCTTGAGCAGCTTTTCAAATTGTATGTATGTCCTTTTGTTTGCCTTTGTTGCTCTTCAAGAGATCCACATACCACACCAACCCCATATTAATAGGCAGCTTCAGTCCCCTGGACTTAGACGAGTGTTTGACAGGTCAAAGACTTAGCGTTTTCTCTTCATTTAATGGTACACAGAAGTGAGCAAAGAGTAGCTAAGAGGCAACAGACAAGAGAAGGGAAAGACACTGGCTAGTCATTCCCAAGCATGTGTTTGACTTGATGGTCTTTTTTTTTGCTGAATGTTCCATAGAGGACTCTGCCTCCCTCTGCAGAGATTAAGCTGCTTAGCCCGAGAAGCACAGTTCAGTTAGCACTCTGGTACTAAGCACTCAGCTTGCCTTGGGGACCCTGAAATCATTTTACCATTCGGTCGTAGCTCAACCTGTGGCTTGAACTTGGCCATTCTACATTCTGCCTATAGTTATAATCTGGTTTAATTAAGTAGAGCTACGGCAGTGTTCTGGCCTGAACTTTAAGCTACAAAACCCTACGTGATGCCACATAACCCAGTTAACTACAGGTGTCACCTTTCAGTCAGACCTAATGGTACTTGTCTTCTTGGTTTAACATAGGACTCCATGGTGTTCAGACTTCACTGACATGTGCTAGGGCTTATTTTTTAGTTTTCCCATTCTCAACTTACTTCTCCAGTCTCTAAGTCCTTTAACAAGTCTTATCTCACTATTCTCAAGTCCTTTGTTTGTTTGGTTGGTTGGTTTTGAACCCAGGCTCTTTCTTTGTTACCCAGGCTGTTCTTGAACTTCCGGGCTCAAGTGATCTTTTTGTCACAGCCTCCGGCAGCTGAGCCTGCCTTACACCTGGCTTCAGTCACCTCACGTTTGCTAACCTGAGGCCAGCAGGAAAGTCTGCGAATGTGTGGTGTGATGTTAGGTGACGTGTTATTTTGAACCACACACATTGATTTAGTGACTCTAGCTTCCACCAAGAAGAACTAAGGTCCTGGCAACATCCAGACTAGGACAACTTAAGTTGGGGCACGTTCACCTCAGTACACACCAGCTTGTCCATTGAGAGTCTGTCTCTTCTTTGCTGTCCGCATCTTCTGTATGAACATCTCTCTTAATGTCTCTCCATCTCGGCTCCTTCTTCTTGCTCTCTGCCCTCAGTCAAATCCCTATCATTTTCTGGACCTGTCCAAGTGTTTTCTGTGTGAACTGTCTGACCATTGTTCCAGCATACCATTGGCATATGTATTGATCCACATAACACGTTTCATGGCCATGGTCTTGGCCCTTCATTTCATATTGGGATTTGCACTCTTCTGAAACAGAGTGGGAATAGAACTTAAAAAAAAAAAAAAAAACAACTAGTTTTGAATGCTCTAATATTTTCAGGTGCAGCTCATTTAACTGAGAGACAGGTTTGTAGGTAAGCCTTGAATAAACCCCAGCCCCAGATTTAATCTTTATGTGTTGCTAAAGTAACTGTAACAGTTTGCTGCATTGAATTGCGTGGTGACTTGTACCCAACTGACCCCACTGAAGACTGAAACGCTCTCTTTATCCACAGAACAGATACAGCCTGGGAAACGGCAGTGTAACGTGCCAATGTGCCTAAACCCCGACCTGGAGGGACAGCCATTGCGAACAAGAGGTTGGTTGAGTCCCAAAGTGTCAGCCGGTAGAAGTGAAGGACAGCGTGTCTCTCACAAATCCACACAGCAGCCGCCAAAACCTCAGCCTCGGCAGCTCCACGTGTTGCAGTAGCTCCTGCAAACGCCTTCATGACCAGGGAATGGTGACAGCTTTTCCTTGAACATGGCCCACAAGGACGAAAGCTCTGCCTTATTATATCTTCCCAACAATGGGGGCTACATGACACAATTCTAATGGCTCTCGTCTAGTACTTTGGACATTTGAAAATAACTCCCCACTCATTTTCCCCTTAGCCGTTTCCAGAGCAGACTTCCCTGAGCTCCTTAGCCCTCCCTCCCAAGATGCATCATGTTTCTGCATTGCCCTTGCTCTTTTCCTGAGCAGAGTTTAGATTACTTAAACTTATTTTAGATTATTCGCTTAATTTCTCCAGAATGGTGGAACTGTGGCTGATCAGCTTTGTTCACAGCTATCTTGAATTATGTATGAAAAATACACACTTTCTTCTGCACGCGGGGATAAAATGAGCATCCATCTGTGCTGGGATCATCAAAATTTTTATTTTCTGAATTCATCCCACACATTTAAACACATATTTAATTAATCCTTACTTTTGTTCTTAAAATTAGGAAGGCTGGTGAATCTATCACTGGTTTAAAAAAAAAATCCTGACCACATCTTCCAAGTAGTCTCTTGAATCAAACAGACCAATGTGGTGATATTTGTGCCCAGCTTCCTGGACACTTCTTTGGTAATGGTTAGCGTCCTAGCCCTCCTGAAGATGAGACAAATCACTGGACTCTCTGGCTAAGAAAAGCTTTTGTGAGTCAGGGTGTTGAGCAAATCTTCGGTACCTGGTTGTGATCTACCCATCAAAACCAGGATGATGTAATGGCAAAAGCATGAATGCGGATGCACAGTCTTCCGGTCTCTCTCTTATTGCAAATGGTTAGAGTCCACTGGTGTGGCCGTGCAGTCGGTGTGTGCTTTGAGACCAGCACACCTTCGGAGTCTTGCCTGTCTCTGAGATTCCAAAGGGGGTGTTTATCAGCATCTATAACTTTGAAGTTTGGCTGTGGAAAAGATGCCATTTATATCCAAGTTTCTGAGCACCCTGCTTCTGTTTCTCTGTACAGAGGCTGGATGTCCTAGATATGTTGGAAAGGAACCAGTGGTGGTGGGGCCTCAGAATTGTTGCTAATAAATAGGGGACGAAAATGGAAGCTGAGTTTAACACTGCCAGCTTAGTTGTGGGTTTTTTATGACAAAAGGTTGCTGAACTCTGCATACATATATATATATATATATATATATATATATATAAAATTTCTTATCTTCTTATACATTGCTTTCAGTTTTCACTTCAGTAGTGGAACTTAGCCATCAGTTCAGCTAATGTTGTCCTATAAGAAACAATGTGCAGTCATCTAACTTACACTCTTTGATAGACAACTTCCATAAATACTACAGCATGCTTTCTGTCCTGTCAGAGAGAAAACCAACTTCATTTGGGTTACTATAAGTGGCCCCTATTAGGTAATGCCTGTTTGGAAGCCACCCAAAATACCTGAATCCTTCTAGATCCTTTGGTTGCAATCTTGACTTGGAGTTGTTCCTAATGGGATTGTGGACACATCTCCATAGATCTATGGGCAATTTTTTTTTCTACTCTGGTATAGTTGTTTTAGCATTTGGCTATTGTGCCCATCAATGATAAAGAGTTGCTGGGAATTATATTTACGCTGTCTGCCTTTGCTACGAGTTTGCTTATATGTCTGTGATACTGTGCAACATCTTTATAGACATCCTTAGTTACCAGCACCCTTAGATATCCCTGGCAGGAACGCTATCCCAGAAACATCTGATAATATGGTAGCAAGGTTTATATTCCCAACTGCGATCTTTGAAAGGTGCAGACATTTTCAGCACTGATAATTGTGTTTGCACGAATTTGCTTCTCAGAAATACCATGAACTTCAACAGCATTTCCCCTGTCAGGCCATACAACATGGCCTTTCAGGCTAAGCATCTAAGGTTTATATTCTTATATTATTAGAACCACCATTTTCTCAGTCGTTATTCTTTCTGAGGAGAAATCATACATCTTTGATTTCAGGGCCAAGTTATGTGTTTCTTGATGAGTTATTTATAAACGGGTTATTTAATGACTGTTGCTGTTCTGCCTTTTTATCTGCTTGGAGAACTTGGATTCACAATTACTATTTAGCAGAACGTGATGCTATTTCATGTTGTCACTTGGAGACTCATCTTTGAAGCCTCAGCTGCACAGCTCTAGGGAATTTGACCCATGCTGATGTCTTTCTTGGCAGAGAGCGTGCTCCTGAATTCCTACATTTATTACATTTTAAGATTTACTCCATTTATCTGTGTGTAAATTTTGCACGTGTGTACACATGAATGCAGGTGCCCACGGAGGCCAGAAGAGGAGCCTGTCAGGTCACTTGAAGCTGGAATGACAGGCAGGTGTAAGCCATCTTTCCAGTTCCCTTCCCTCCTTTACTGGTCTATTGGTTTCTATTGCTAAGATTCCAACCTCAGATTTCTTTGAAAGGTTCTAAACTCAAAGTCTTTAAACTGTCATATTGACTGGGGGAAGTAGAACAAGTCATCAAGTCAAACAGCTGATGCTGCATTCGTAAATCCTTCCGTCTTCTAGTGCTTTCGATGGTTATTTTCAAAGCAGATTAGGAAATTGGGTTTCTAGCCCTGGTACCTCCTGCTCATCTGTGTGAAGTCTGGGGGTCTCACTGCTTCCCACTTAATCAGGTGTATCAAGTCTGGGGTCTCACTGTCTTCCCATAGCAGCTCCACATTAATGATGATCCGCATTTGTACATTAGACGCACCATATTGTTCAGGCAATCTCCTTTAATGTTAGGAGGTCCATCTTTATCTTAGACTGCTGCCCCAGATGGGATTTCTGATTTCTCAAAATCATGAACCATGGAAAGGTAGGCATCCAGCTCTTTCTTGGCCCCGCTCCACCAAGGGGGAGGGTTGCTTTTTCATGCCGTGGATGGGGTGAGGTCACAGTCTCATGAGTGTGATCTTCAGAGAGTTACTGAATGCAGAGTGGGGAGTGCCCTGGCCCAGAAGCTTTTCTGTGTTCATGGTTGTCTCTCTGCCGTTTACCCAGGCGCCACTAAATCCAGCCTGCTGTCAGCACCCAGCATAGCCAGCATGTTTGTGCCTGCACCTGAAGAATTCACAGAGGAGCAGCCAACGGTGATGGCTGACAAGTAAGCTCGCCCGTTATTTTCCCCCCTTTGGTTATAAAGTTGGAGTCTGGTCACCAGGTGAGGATATACACTCTTGTTTTTCAACAGGCTAAAGCTGTGTTTTACACAGCTACAATTCAGAAATGTGCACAGTATGGCCAGGGCTCCTCCTCCTTTATTTTAATTTGAATTAAATCAGATAATTTCACTTACCCCTAAAATTAATTTCATGACCATAAGATAACCTTCATCTAGAGGCGTCAAATTTTTGCACTAGAAATAATGATAATAATAGTAATAATAAAACTGGGCTCCCCTCTTAGTCCATCCTGACAATACAGTCCGTTCTCAACATCAAACTGGCTCATCATCTCTCCACTTGTCAGTTCCCAGCAGCCTTGGGTTCTTCTAGGCTTAAGCCCACATTTAGCTCGTTGGCTAAGGTATTCTAGTGTGTGAATGTTCCCAGTGCTCTTTCCCCGGCCCCATCTAGAATTCCAGAGTGTTCCTGATGTGTTCTCTCTCCTTACTTGATCTTCCTTTACAGTCTAGCAAAGGCAAAGCTTCCCTGATTATGAGGGGCAGGGCTCCACTTTTTCAGGGCCTCTGGGCACATCTCTAGCCCGGCACATGTCACACTGTATTTTATTTCTTTGCCTAAATAATACTGGTACATGTTATAAAATCGATGCTGAGTTCCCTGGGATGAGAACAATTTCTTCTGTATTTGTGCCCTGAGCATGCTATGTCTTGTCTGGCACACAATTTTTTTTTTTTTGAGTGAGTGTGACAAAACAAAATAAGGCTTGGAGATTTTCAAACCTGAATAGATCCCTTGGGAATAGATAGGTTCTGAGGTGGTTCACACTTCTAATAAAGGAAAGTGAGTAGAAAGGACTGGGAATATCCACATAGGAATGCTGGTTGCTCAGTCAGAAGTGATCCGACGGCTGTCTTGGGCTTTCTACACCTGTAGTTAAACACTACGACCAAAACCAACTTAAAACGTGTAGCCCTTCATCTAGGGAAGTCAGGGTAGGAGGCCAGGAAGCAGAAACTGATGGAGGAATGCTGCTTACTGGCTTGCTCCCCCAACACTGTCTTAGCTTGCCTTTTCATACACCATATCAGCCACCCACCAAGAAAATGCCCCAAAGACATGCCCACAGGCTGAACCCATAGAGCTATTTTCTTAATCAAGATCCCTTTTTTCCAGATAATCCTAGCTTGAATCAAGTTGATATAAGAACTAGCCATCACAGTGGCCAGACTTGAGAGGCAAAGGTTTCTGGTTTGCACAACGGCCTTGAAATGTACCCAGAGCTTTGATTATAATTGCCCCATTTTGTGTTATATGCTTCCCATTTCAAGTTCTCATTTTCCTGGTTGCTTCTGGTTGTGTGTGTGTGTGTGTGTGTGTGTGTGTGTGTGTGTGTGTTCCAGTGCGCATGCATTTGTGTGAGCACCAGCTATTTTTAGTTCTCAGTTTTCCTTTATAAAGCTGCCTTTGGTTGAGTTGGGTGAATGGAACCTATATTAGGACACAGGGGAGATCGTGAGTATGGGCTTCTTAAGCAAGTGTGAATGTACTAGTTTGGCAGGACTTGACTCGAGAGGCTCAGCCTGGCTCTGCAGGCTTTCTTTCCTTTGTCTCTCACCCACAAATAGAATCTCTTTTCAAAGCTCCTAGCCATCTGTAGGCACTTTTGATTTTGACAAATGAAAAGTAATGTACTGCCACCCCTTCCTCCTTCCTTGCTGCTGTGTGTGAGGTGACTTCCCCCAGACACCTGATAAAGCCCAAGATCATCAAATAGAGGATCCTGAAGGCCACTCTGTACCAGTAGGAACAATACCTCCAAGTTAAGTGCATCTGGTATAACCCAGAGGTATCAACAGTAGAGTGTGAAGAGATTCAGGGACCAGGTCCTGATGTCCAGATTGGCTGTGCAACATGCTGCCCACAGACTTCCAGGAAATCCACGGTCCGTAGCGTCAAGGACCTGGAAGAGTTCCTGTTGTGAGCAGCTCTTACTGGGCTGCAACATTTCCTCCATCACAGAAACAGCAGCAGAACTGGCTGTCAGAGCCAAACATACCACCAAACTGTACAACAAGGGGAAAAAAAGAGATGTCTCACGTGCTCATTTATTTGTGCTTAAATAAAACCATAAAAACTGATTAAAAAAAACCCAAAACAAACAAACAAACAAACAAAAAAAAAACCCCAAAAAACCAAACCTAGTCACTGACTAGTCTCAGACACAGTTTCACATTCTCAGAGGCCTAAGAGCTGTTAGCCTACCTCAAGTTCTTTCTAAATTAGCAGAAACCTCTCTGGGGCCAGATGGTCATGGACTAAATGGTAAGGAACATCCAAGATGGCTGCCATGCACACTTTCTTCGTCTTCCAGTGACCGTGGCACTCAGGTCCTCACTTACGTGAGAGTGGGCCTAGTTGCCACCATTTTGGGCCTTTCTGAAGACTTCAGACAAATGCTTATATGTTTCCTTGCAACCACGGTTGGGTTTCTTACGCGTCCCTCCCTCTGTTTTCTTTGCAGATGCCATGACTGTGGGGCCATTCTGGAGGAATACGATGAGGAAACCCTTGGGCTAGCCATTGTGGTCCTCTCCACGTTCATTCACCTAAGCCCAGACTTGGCGGCGCCACTGTTGCTTGATATCATGCAGTCTGTGGGAAGGTAAATGTCAGCTTCTGTTTTATCTGTGGAGAGGAGCCTTACTTGAACTATATCTTACAATAAAAACCATCATCTGAAAGGGAAGCATCCGGTCAACTTGCAGATGCCTGAAACCCGGGGAAGCAACTCTGACTGTTTTTTTTTTTTTTTTTTTTTTTCTTTTTTAATTGGATGGAAACCTTTGATTTCATTTCTCAGCTGTCCTGAGTCAAGGTCAAAGTGGAGCCAAAGAGGCTGCACCAGGGGAGTTTGACTGTTCTGTGGTGATTTGATGCCGTCTTCTGTGATACCCAAGAGAGCCTCGCTGAACTGTTCAGCCCAGGGCATTACTGTGCATCACGCAGCATCTTCACAGTTCTGGCTTCATCTTTTGGGAATGGGAGCTTCAGTCTGAGTGCTAGTGTGTAGGGACTTCCCTTTCTATGTAGACATCAGAAGGGGAATGTGGTTCATGTTCACGACTAGATTCCAGTTCTGTGATAACTAGACGCTGAGTTTCACTCTGCGTGAACTTGCTAACTTTCCCATGTCTGCCAGCGCGATGCTAGGTGCCTTGAAACTATCTAACAAAGCGGTAGCTCCCGAGGCTGGAGAGATGGCTCGGCAGTAAAGAACACTTGTTGCTCTTCCAGAGGACCCAGGTCCAATTGCCAACACCCACCTGGTGCCTCACAACTGTCTGTAACTCCAGTCCTAGGGGATCTGATGCTTTCTTCTGGCCTCTTAGGGTGCCACACACACTGTGCACAGATATGCACAACCATCCGTAAATTAAAGTTGAATTAAATATTGCAAATAAAAAGAAGACTTAGGTCCTATGCTTAGGATCCCACATGCGCACGGTCCTAGCACTTTGGAGACAGGAGGATTGTTGATTGAGACAGTCTAGGATACAGAATGAAGCCGTTAGAGGCCAGCCTGAGCTACATAGTGAAATCCTATACTGAAACCAAACAAAAGAAAAGAACAGCACAAACCAAAAAGATTGCTTTTCCTTCCCTCACATTCTGAGGATCTGCAAATCTGCCTCCTCCAATGAAGGGAAGCCTTTCGTCTCTGAGCTTCTCCAAGCACTTGACCATGCCCTGTCTTCTATGGCCATCCAGTGATCTCACACAAAACTGTCTCCTTCAACAACCAAGATGCAGCCAGACATGGTGATAGATACCTACAATCTCAGTAACTCAGAGACTAAGGCTGGAGGGTCATGAGGTCAAAGCCAAATGTGGCTTCATAGCAAGTTCAAGGTCAACCTAAGCTACATAGCAAGACCCTGTCTTAAAATCAAAACAAAAAAGGAAACAGACAGACTCCACATATACCTGCAAGTGAGCACCTGTGAACCTAGTGGTGCAGGAGGCTGAGGCTGAAGGAGCACCAGGGTTACCTGGCTGCCAGCTGAACTCCAGGTTCAGTCAGGAACCCTGTCTTCAGGGAAGATGGCGGAGAGTGGTAGACCAGAACACTGACACCCTCTGGCCTGTGTGCACACCATCTGCACGTATGTGCAAGACACATATCCATCATGTATACTCATGTATACACACACTAAGAACTTGATCCCCCAAAATATATAGTCCTACTATTTGCTCTTCACCCCAATTCATGTGAATAGTATGCTGTGGTATGTGTGAGGTGCAGGTGAGTGTGGTATGGTGTGGTATGTGTGTGCATGATATGTTTGTGGTGTGTTTAAGGGTGTGGACACATCTATTTGTGTATGCAGAAGCTGGAGGACTTCAGATATCTTCCTTACTTCTTCTCTTCTTGTTCCCTTGAGACAGGGCCTGTCCTTGAACTAGAGGCTTGCTGCTGATGCTAGGCTGTCTGGTAGTGAGCTCCCAGGCCGAGTGACTCCACTTCCCCATGTTGGGGTCACAGGCATACAAACATAGCCAATATTTACATGAGTGCTAGGGATTTGAACTCAGACCCTTTATTTGTACAAGTGTTCTTACTGCACCATCTTCCTAAGCCAGCCTCCCTGATGATTTTTGGAGTACCTTTAGGGTCACATAGTCAGAGACAGCATGAAGTGAAGTGTAACAAAAATTCGAAAGCCATTGTTAGAAGTAAGGGATGGATATAGGCCTGGAAGAGAGAAGGAAAGGATAGCTTCATTCAAGCCATTGGTTTTCAACCCAGTCTTGCTGATTACAGAATACACCTGCCCTCTATCTCTACCGCTTATGGAACTGAAGGTTTTTATTAAGGCATGGCCACTGTCGGTACTCTATAGGTTTAGAACAGGTTGGGTTGTGGCTCTGCTCTGTCGATATATTGGAACAACTTACTTACGCCACAGAGGACAGAGAGAGCAGGTTGTGTTGTTTAACATAAAAGTACATAATCTATGTCCCAGTTATCACCAAATGTTAGGATGGAAACATGTGAACACATAGACAAACAGCAGCTCACACATTCTCACACTTACATCCACACACACTTCAATATCTACACTCTTACGCTTAAATCACTTGCTCTGTTGTGTAGGCTTTCGAGAGACTGGAAAACATTCAGTATAAATGGTGTAACTTTTGGTAGCCTAAACTTCACCATCTGGCTGCCAAGGAAACAGATTCCAAAATAACCTAGCTGGAGGTACCTTCACATTTCCCTGTTGCACCGTGAAGGGATGACCACACAGTCCTTCCTCAGAAGTACTAGGAGTCTTTAAGATCAGCCCTTTCATTTCTCCCTCAAATGTTTCCAATCTCACGTGGCGCCATTTGCTTAGATCCCTCCCACTCAAGCTTCCCCGCCCCTCTGGTTTTCAGGTGAATCCTTCAAGTTCACATTTCCCATACTGTTCTTATTTGGCAGAGTTGCCAATGTTTATCATGCCATCATAATCTTCAGCACCAGGGCCTATAGCCAAAGCAGCTTTGCTGATGGTGGTTGCTGGAGGCACTGTCCCTCTTTGGAAATCTTGGTCCCATTGGCTGTCCTATTAAAAATAGAAAGTTACGTGAGTATCATATGGTATCTTACAGATGACCGTGTGTCATTTCTGAATCCATCCATTTGGTCCATTCTCTGTCACGAGAGGAGCTACATCTACAGTTAAAGAGCCGCACCATACTTTCCGAACCGTGCTCAGTGTCCGTTATTTAATTCCCACTTCTCATCACCAAACAGATTTCTCAGCAGCAGGGGAGAATGCCTCTGCTGCCTGTTGTGCTGTAGTAGAGCGCATTAAAGCTCACGGTTCCACCGCAGTCGGCTTTGTAAAGGTCGTTGACGGAGACATACATTGATTTAATACAGGGATCACTGGATCACAGGTTCTGGTGTCTGTCCAGCCTGGTTACAACTACCTTTATTTTTTAATGTTGGGTGGGTGAGAGTAAACTTTTTTTTACCTGTATGCATTTACCTGGGGATCTGCGGTTGATACAGAAGACAGGTTTGGGAGGTTGGGATTAAGTTTAACCCTGCACATGACTGTGGAGTGGTCGCTCTGATACCTTACAAAGGGACTCTCAGGACCTATACTCTCACAACCAAACCCGAGGTCCCAGCTTAGCGCTAATGCACTTCACCGTGGAAAGCGAAGATTCCTGTGTGACTTTTCCCTTTGTTTTCTAGGCTCGCATCCAGCACTACCTTTTCTAATCAGGCAGAAAGGTAAGAACCTCAAGTGGGCTCGGCTCATTTCTCTTTTTCACCCTGTGCATGTCCTGACGGTCAGACACAGGCCACCAGCACATGCTTCCCGAGATGACGGCTGGGCTGCCATTGTATAGTAGCTCTCGAGAGTTTCTGACCTGGGCTTGCACATTTACTCTTTTGCTCATTTTAGCCAACAAGTATTTTTAAGCCCAACTTGTACTAGTTAAGTGAGGTTTTCATTGTTTGTCATGCTGTGAATCCAACTGAGAGCCTCAAGCATTCTAGGAAAAGGCTCTACCGCACCCTGCGCCCCAGCCCGGCTTGGGTCCTAGTTAAAGGCAGCAACTGGCATGATTCCTCACCTTGTTTGGCTTTCAGTCTTACCAAGGGGGCAGACATGAATGAATAGTCATAAAAGCATGTAGCAACTGTGCTGACTACTGTGAAGGAAACACACTCACATAGTGTTAATCGATTACACATTTATTTAGTTGCGTGTGTACACAGTGAATATGGAGGTCAGAAATCAAACCTGAGTGTCACCCTCGGCATCCCCCACCTTCGTTTTGGAGACAAGGTCTCTCAAAGAACCAGTGAGCTCAGGGGACCCGCCCGAGTGTTCCCTGTGCTAAGGTTATAGACCCATAATGAGTGTCTACAGAGTTAGTAGAGGGTCTAGAGAGGGTGGTCAGATGTCAAATGCTGGTGTTTGTGGGATTTACAGTCAAGTTGAAGAGACTGTATAAGCAAGTTAACCAATAAAAATTTGCCCATGTAATTTCATATTATTTAATGCAGTGTGTTATGAATATTAACTAATTCCAGAAGGCTCGGGACAATTTTAGAGACAATGGCCAAGGACAGTCTCCTGAAGGAAGTGCTATTTAAACAAAATCTAAGTGGGGTTATGGAGGCAGGAGAGAATGCCCCAGGCAGAAGGCACCACCAGGGCAAGGGCTTCAAGCTAGAAAAGAGGACAGTAAACCTGGAGACAGACCAGTGTGGCTTCAGTGGACACAGAGAAGATGGCAGAAGGTAAAACAGGATAGAACAGGATAGAAGCAGCCAGACCATGGAGATCACTCAAGGTTAGCTTTTACTGAGGTCACAGGGCATTAGGTGAGTAAGGGCCAACACGCTTTGCCTTAAAACACCTAAGACCCTCTGTCCTGGCTGGGCTTGTGTATAATAATATATTTTTGCTGGCAGACACCATGATGGCACTTTAGGTGTGACTTTTCTTTTGTAAAATGTACACACAACCCTAAGTGTAAATACACTGAGTTTGATGAATAGCTCGATCTGCACAGCTGGGCCCTGTCAAGCTAGAACTTAACCATGATTGTCAGAAGGGCCCACCTTTCACCGGTCTGGCTGTCATCCAACCATAGAAGCAAATGCTCTTTTCTTCAGTGATGGATTAATTTTGCCTGCTGTAGAGCAAATGCTCTTTTCTTCAGTGGTGTATTAATTTTGCCTGCTGTAGAGCTTTGTATGACTGGAATTGTGTTGCTGTTTTGTGTCTGGGCTTCTTCAGGCAACAATGCTTTGAGATTTATCCATGCTGCTGCTGGTACCTTGGTCTGTTTCTTTGTCAAAGCTGAGCGTGCATCCCATGGTCAGCTCAGGTTTCTACTAAAGGATATCGGGACTATTTCTAGTTTGGTGCGATTTCACTGCTGCTATGAACATTCGCAGACAAGGCTCTTTGCAAATGGATGCTTTATTTCTCTTGGAAATGAAATCCATGGGCCACAAAATATGTGCTTTATTTAAAAAAAAAAGATATCAGAACTTTTCTTACGTAAATATGGTTGTGTAAACGTGGTTGTGCTAGGGCCTAGCTCAGCACTTAAGGGTGCTTGCTGTTCTTGCAGATGACCTAACTTTGTTTTCCAGCACCCGTGACAGCTCATAACTGCCTGTAACTCCGGTTCTAAAGGACCCGGTGTTTTTTTCTGACCTCAAAAAGTATCTTTTCTGATACTCCGGGGGTATCTGAACATGTGTGTTTTATACTCACACATAGACAAATCTGTAAAAATAAAGAACATATTAAATAAAGATTATGCTCTGTGTCCTGTGTAAGATGCTATTTTATATTTCCACTGTTAGGCTGCCCCATCCTCTTGCCAGATTTTGGTATTGCGGGTGTTCTCACTGTAGCAGGTGGGGCGGCTATATGGTGGTTATCTCTTTGTAGTTTTAATTTGCATCTTCCTAATGACAACTTTTTTCAAGTATTCATCGACTGTTTTATATATCCTTTCCTGAAGTGTTCATTTAAATAACCTTTTCCATCTCTTAAATTGGGCTGTTTTCTTTTAACTCTGGACTTGTCGGTCTTCTTCGAATAAATGCCTTTTAAGAATATCCTTATCTAGGCTGGGCTCATTCCTTTTCCTGATGCTATAATTTGCCGGCAAGGTTTGCATTTAGACAAATCTAACTTATCCGTGCTTCAGAGTGTGTGTAATTATGGATTTTTATTGTTTAGCTAAAAAAACAAAAAAACAAAACAAAACAAAAACCTTGTCTGCTTCCAGTGTTCTCTACTGTTTTCTCCTGGTGTGTTCTCTAGTTTCATAACTTTAGCATTTAGGTTTATCACTTACATAATCCATCAATATTAACTTTTATATACTGTTGGGTAGGAACTTGCTCTGTACTCACATCAAATTTCCAGCTATGTCAGCACCTTCTTGTTTTAAATACTCCTTTCCTCGTTGCTCCACTGTGATATGCGTTAAGCTCCAAGTTCCGCATAGGGTAGCTTGTATCTGCCTGATTCCTTTGGTCTGTTTGCTGATCCTTAATCTAGTGTGGTGGTTCTCAACCTTCCTAAAGCTGTGACCCTTTAATTCAATTCCCCATGTTGTGATGATCTCCAACCATAAAATTATTTCATTGCTACCTCCTGACTGTAATTCTGCTACTGCTGTGAATTATAAATATCTCATGCACAGGATATCTGATATGCAACCCCCAGAGGGGTCATGACCTGGATCACATTAGTGAGGCTTGGCATCAGGTAGCGAGAGTATCCTTCCTTCCTTCCTTCCTTCCTTCCTTCCTTCCTTCCTTTTTTTCTTTCTTTTCATAAGGATTTGTTTAGATATAAAGATTCTTTAAATTTCCAAATTAGTTTCTCCTTTATATTTCTGTCTTGGCTTTTCAAGACAGTGTTTTGCTTTGAGCCCTGGCTTATGGAGATGCTTCTTCCTCTGTCTTCCCACTGTTGACATAACAGGAGTCAGTGCTACACTGTGTCCAAGCTTCTCTTTGCTATGACAAAATGGCTACTGAAGTTGACAGTGCATTAATCTGGAAATAACTGATAGAACAATGCTGGAATGTGTGTGTGTGTGTGTGTGTGTGTGTGTGTGTGTGTGTGTGTGTGATTAAGTTTAAGTTTCTCTCAGCTATGATTTTGAAATGTGTGCACACATATGTAGAGGGTGTCATCCTCAGGAATGCCATCCAGCTCCTGTGAGACAAAGCCTCTGATTGGTCTAGAGGTTCCAGTTAGGCTAGACTGGCTGGTCAGTGAGCCCCTGTGGTCCCTGTCTCCACCTCCCCAGTGCTGGGATTCTCAGTGTACACTACCAACACCTCTCCCTGTTATGAGGATTCTGGGTTCAAACTTAGATCCTGGAACTTGTAAGGCAAGTGTTGTTGGGCTGAGCCATCAACCCAGCCAGCTCCCAAGCAATGTTTAGTAGTGGTCTTATAAATCTTTGGTTAAGTTTTAAATTTTGTGATTTTTTTTGTAAATCTTTTGTTAAATACTTAAATTTTAAAATCTGTAAATCTCTTGTTAAATTTTGTTAGATTGATCTCTAAGAATTTTATGTATTTTAGAGCCAATGAAAATTGAATCTTAAAGGAAATAATTTTCACTTTTTTTGATGGATAAACAGATATTTTCTGGATTAATGTTGTATTCTAGCTGAATTCACACGCAAGTTCTAGAGGTTCCTTATACTCTAGACTTTATAGACTCCTTATGGTATTATTTTATTTGGGGGGGGATGCTATCAACAACCAAAAGTATGTATCACTATCACCTTTCTGATACTTTTAGGTTTTTGTATGTTATAGTTGGCAGAGCCACCAGTACAGAAAGGGATGTGGAAGTGACCATTTCTGTTGTTTCTGGCCTTCAGCCTCTCATTCTGATTATCTGTCAGCCAGGGTTTTTGTTTTTGTCTGTTTGTTTTTTCCACAGATACTTTTCAACAAATTGAGGGTGTTTCCTTCTATTTCTACTATGTTGAGTATTTTAAAACTCATAGATGCCTTTTTTCTTTATTTTACATGTTGAGTTACATTGACCTTTTTCTCTTTTTTTGTGTGTATAGTGTGTGTTTATATATGTGACAGTTCACATGTATGTGAGTGCATATGTGAGTGCGTGTGTCTGTAGCTGTATGCACATTTGTGTGGCGAGGTCCAAAGTTGATATCAGGAATCTTCCTTGGTCATTCCTCCACCTTATACTTTGAGGCAGGGTCTTTCCATCAGGCCTCAGAGCTTGCTGATGCAGTTAGTCTGGATGGGAAGCTTGCTCATGCAGAGGATTCCCCATCTCCATCTTCTGAGGCTCAAGTTATAGGCGGTTCACTGTGCCCACGTGGATGATCTGAACTCTGGTCCTCTTCCTTGCCTTCTTCCTAGCCTCTATATAAATTGTGAGGCTTTCTGGCATTCTATGAATAAGCCCTACTTGGTCATGACATACTCTTGTCATCTGTAGTTGGATGAAGTGTCCAGAGAAATACTGTGCTGTGTGTTCTCTTCCTGCTCCTTTGTTCTTATTTATTTATTCAGATAACAGTTTCTTCGGTTGTTAATTTTAGGGTGATGGGAGCCTCATGAAACAAATAGCCAAAGGCTTCCCTTGTTCTGTTTCCTTAACTTAGTCATAAGTTTCTGTTTCCCCTGAAGGTCATCTTTGGCCTTTGAACCAACATTTCAGGGTAGACTTGGCATAATGAAGTCAAGGCTGATGAACCTAGCTTAGGAGAGCTTCTTTTTCTTCACCCACTTGAGATCTTTGATTTCTCCCTTCTGGTAACCTCCCCAACCACCTCAGGAATTATTCTTTCTGGCGCTTTTGCCTAAGAGGCAGAGCCGTGTAACAATCTTGGCTCCTTTTTACCACAGGTGCCACCTCAGATACTCCAAGAAAACATGTCAGGTCTCCTAAAAGAACTGATGATACTCACCGAATTCTCTCAGGGCAACCCTCTCTTGACCTTGCTATGTCCTTGCTGATAACTCTTGTCCACTTCTGGATGTGTGGCCTTTGCAGGTCACTGGCTTTGGAATGATCTTCAGAAGGCCTGGAATAATTCTGCTGTGACCTTGGCACTTTATAGGTCGGTCTGAAAAATTGTTATGAAGCATTAAGTTTGACTATAGGTAATAGCGGATAAAATTGTGGCTTTCAGAGGCTAACCTCCAAGTCATTGCACACACGCTCTTTGATCCATAGCTTGTGTTTTCCTCTCTGTTTGCACGCAGCATGATGGTTCCAGGCAATGCAGCAGGTGTGGCCAAGCAGTTCCTGCGCTGTATCTTCCATCAGCTGGCCCCCAACGGCATTTTCCCTCAGCTCTTCCAGAGTGCCATCAAAGGTAACCCAGTCCCCGAGGACCCAGACACTGAAAGCCTGGCCAGTTCCTGGAAACCCTACTAAATTTGACCGTTTGCTTTATAGATGGGACTTTTTTACGGACCTTAGCCACATCTCTCATGGACTTCAATGAGCTGAGCTCTATTGCTGCCCTCAGTCAGCTCTTGGAGGTAGGTTTGTGTGGAAGGTACCCTGGGCCCCAGGCAAAGCCATTGGACCACACCTATCTCCCTCCATGAGGTACATCTGAACTGCTTCATGATGCAGTGTTGTATCTCAAGATGGGCTTGATGTCTTTATGAACTACATAGAGAAGTCCTGGATTGTGTCACCATGCCCAGATGTTGCTAAGAAGACAACAGCAGCTGCTAGTTTCTGCAGCTACAGTCTTTATTCTGGGAGATTCTTCCCAGAAGGCAGTATATATATATATATATACCCTTATATATAGGCACCAGTTATATATCCTTAGATATTTCTTAATTCATGATCCCATTTTATCTCATGGATGGAAAGGTCACTGGTTTTGCCTCCACTGGTTTTTCTTCTGTATTCCTTCTTCCCAGTAGAACAATCAGCCTGTGTAGCAGGCTGCCCAGAATGTTCATAGTGTGAATATTACGATTTCTAAGCAAACCTTCACTGGGTAGCTTTATGATTCATGTACTATTTCAGCAGTTGATTGCCTATGCTTTTGTGTTTTTAGGGTCTAAATAACAAAAAGAATTTACCAGCAGGGGGTGCTATGATACGCTGTTTGGAAAACATTGCCACCTTCATGGAAGCTCTGCCCATGGATTCTCCTAGCAGCCTCTGGACCACAATCAGCAACCAATTTCAGACATTTTTTGCCAAGCTGCCTTGTGTTTTACCTCTGAAGGTGAGCTCAGCCCAGGTTTTTAGCTTCCGTTACTTTCTGCCCATCTGCTTAAAGAGACCAACACATGAAGCACCGTCAGGTGAACTGGTAGATCTCAAAGGGATAGGGGAAATCTGTCAGCCAGAGTGCAGAGAATTATTTAGGTCATCCACTCTGCCTTAAGCAGCATGGGTTGGACACTTTACTTGCTGATAATGAAGGTGCCCAGTGGCCACATGGTTCAGTTGAATGCCAACAGTTTGTGGTCTTTCCTTTCTTTCTTTTTAAATTTGTGCTCGTTTGTTTTCAGTGAGGGGGCTGGAACTCAGCATCCTGTCCATGCTAGGCAATCATTCTGTTACTGAACTATACCCCCAACCCTTAGATCGCCTTTATGCAGAAACATTTTTTTTCAAGTGGCTATCCAATAGGCAAGGAATTTAATAGTTTTATCTAAAGGGAACCCAGACAAAGGTAAAGTGTTAGCTTTAGAGAGTTATTTAGTGAAATGTGTTCTTTTGGATTAGTGTTCAGGAAAGGGCAAGATGATATTCAGTGGTTAATTGGTAGTTCAAGTATCATTATTATCACGGACCTGACAATAAAAAAGAAAAGAAAAGAAAGAAAAACAGGAGGTTATTTTATTAAAGCAGGAGAAACCAATAAGGCATGCTCTTTCTGTATGTTTGCATTTTGTGTATGAGCTGCACATTAAGAGAGGAGTTTTGAGTTGTAATAGCTCCATGGAGGTGGGGTGAAGATGGGAGATGCACCTCCCGACTGTCAGTCGAGTGCTCTTTGTATGGCTGCACACTGATGCCAAGCAGGAAAGCGGCAAGCATTCGTATCTCCAGAAGCTGGGCCAGGAGGTAGCCAACCTTGGCAAAGCTCATTCTTCGACCCTTGCTTGCCTAGAGTTGTGTGATTTCTTCATGAAACTCACAGATAAGATGACTTACCCTGAAACAAAACCAAATCACTTGTTCATCTGACCAGTGAAGTCACATGTTGGTACTTCGGGAATACATGCTTCATATGTGGAAAATGTTGCAAAGGTCAGCTCTACCCGTGGCAATCACCGTTGTTAAACCGGTGGATGCTAATGAGGGTGCTATGGGGTCGTAATTCAGAGACTTTAGCCTGCTGGGTTCTGCTGCTTAGGGTTCAAAGGGACGGAGGAAAGCAGCGCAAAAGACGGTTTCTGTGTGTGTCACGGCGCGCGCGAGTGCGTGTACACACACACACACACACACACACACACACACACACACACACACACATACACACACACACATTTTAACATGGCCACACAGAACTCCCTTAGACCAGCGTGTCGTTCTGGAACATTCTTTCCCGATGAGCTGTTCAGAAGCATTTAGAAGCACCTGTTCGGATTGATAGTGGAAATGTTGAACTCAATACTGACCAGCAGGGGGTGCTGCTGCTGCGGTAAACAATTGGCAATCAGCCGCGCCTGCAGGGACTCCACCCTTAATGAGTGGCGTGGTGAGGTGAGAGGCAACCTAATAAGGAGAACCGAGACCCTTGACAGTGTTAATGCATGGCTCCTACTGAGGGCTGAGCTCCTCTCCTGCTGATGGCGGTTATGGGGGAACAAACCTCAGTATACGGATCGCCCCCCCCCCAAATGACATCTTCTGGCTTTTAAAGTCACTGGGGTTTGACCTGATCAGCAGCTAGTTTTTCAGCTCCCATTTTAAAGTAAGTAAATGTCACACCAATTCTGAAGGGTGTCAGCATATCAGACAGGCCGAAGTTCTTTCAAAAGATGCTTAGAAAATACCACCAGGATTTGTGTAAGAGCATTCCTTACTAAGTTAGATCCGAGAACTGATTCTGGTTTGTCCTTTATCTCTTGGGCAAATATTCTTCACTGAAACTCTTAGGGTTTGCTTTTGAGGAGTCTCGGTGAAGTAGTTCTTTGACTTCAGTGTGCACCACTGTTCCTGCTAAAGAGAGAGGGCTGTGGCTGGCCAGAGGGTGGCCTGAGGATTTGCATTTGAAGAAATGCAAATTTCAGGTGGCAGACAAGCTGCCAGTCCAGAGATACAAGAGGCTCCTTCTGGCTTAGTCTACACTGTGTGGAAAGGGGTCAGCGCCCACAGCAGAGAAGTTCTGTAAGGATGCTTGCAACAACAGTCAGTGTCAGCTTGGCATCTGTGCTCTGCCCTTTCCTCCCAATCCCTGCAAACTTGGGGATTTTCAAAGCATGTTTTGACAGAAAGTCTTACAAAGCATGACTTTTCTCTCTCAGAATTCGCACTGCTTTTCTCTGGGTTCTGGGTCATGTCTTCTGACAAAGGGAAGGTGACTTCCCTCCTAGAGACTGGGGACATGTAGCTCAGCAGTGCCACACCTTTTAACTGTGTACAAGGACCAAGTGTAATCCCCAGCCTTGTGAAAAATTAAAAATAAGAAACAAATCCCAGAGACAGGGTGCTAAAACTGGATCTTATTTGGACTAATAATTTCTATAAGGTATTTTTTTGCCCCTAAATAGATTTTCATAATTTAGTGAGCCTCCTTAGATTGGTATCTATTTAACATCTGTCTACTTACCTATGTGTCTACCTGCCATCTCTCTAGCCACCTGTTCATCCACCTATCTGCCCACCTAGCATCCATCTATCCATCTGTCTATCCATACATTTATCTTTCCATCCTGTTCTTTATCCAACTTTCTATATCATTTAATTCTGAAACCGTATCTTTGAGAAATAGCTTCAGAATGGCACCTGTTTGTTTAACTTATTCAATAATTATTTTAATTTTATGTAATTTTTAATATACATAGGAAACAGTATAGCTGTAGTTACAGTAAGACTGGTGTGTGCATATGTGTGTATGTGTAAGTACATGAGGGTGTGTGTATGTGTGTTTGTGCATGTGTATATATGTATATGTGCATTGCTGTGGATATGTGTTCACGTGGAGGCCAGAGGTCAGCATTGGGAATCACTCCTTACGCATGGTCTACCATGTCTTTGAGATGGGTTCTCTTCCCAGCCTGAGTCCACTGAGTTGGCTTTTATCACCTGACCCTGGGATTATAAATACCTACCAAAACAAGCAGTTCTTTTACATGGATTCTAGAGAGCATGTTTGGGGCTTTATGCATATGTGGCAAGCCCTTTGCTAACTGAGCTACCATTCCAGACCTACATTCTTCCTTTTGCAAAATAAATGCAGGGAGCATTGAGAGCTGACTTTTCCCTTTTCATATCTGTTCACAGTGTTCTTTAGATTCCAGTTTGAGAATTATGATTTGCCTCTTGAAGATACCTTCTACCAATGCCACGAGGGTATGTATTATTTGTTTTGGGTTTGTTTTTTTTTTTTTTTTTTTTTTTTGGTTTTTTTTTTTTTGCTTATTTGTTTTGTTTTAAAAGTACTTCAGAAAAGCTTGACTTGTTAGTTATTTTATTACTTTGTAACTGAAAGACAGGCAGATAGCAATACTGATAACATGACTGCTGTGTATGGACTGACCCCTGCTAGCATTCCGCATTGTTTGTAGCCATTCATGCTGGGCTAGCCTACCACCCCATCCTCCAGATGACCAACTAGTTGAGCCTTTTAAATAGGGCTGTGTTGGTTCCTTAGCTAAAAGTCTTTGATTACTTCTGATTTCTTTCAGGATAACATTTAAATTCCTTGATGTAGCACACAGTTACATCCCTTCGCACCAGTCACCTCCCCAGTCTAATCTCTGCTACTTGTTTCTTTCAACCTTGCCTCCCATGCAACTTCAAAGTCAGCATCACTATCATCATGATGACAGTGAACACTGTCTGTTGAATGTTCCTGCACTGCATCTAGTGCTTTACACAGTCTTAGACTCTTACCTTTGTTTAGGCTGTTTCCTTTGCCTGGCATACTTTAAACCCTTGTCAGTGTGCTGAACATCTTTTCATCTTTCAAGTCCCATTTAAAGCTTCTAAATGCTCATATTATCTGTAGGAAGCACTTCCTTGATCAAGCTTTACACTTACAGTTTCCTGCGGATGCCAGGAAACTCATGAGACTTGTTGGGGTGTTCAAGACTGTTTCTCATTTCCTTTTATACCCTGCTCACATATCTTGGATGCTTCCTGTGCAGCAGTATAAGAGCTTATTTTATGATAGTGCATATTTACTAGCTCATCATTTACCAACAATGCACACTTCTTATAGCTATGCTTTCTTAGCTATTTCTTTACTGTGTTTTCACAGAATCACAATTCATGCTAACTGGTTGAGAGATTATTTAGTCTGTGACTGTACAGAGAAAGACATAGGCTCAGAAGCAACATGTCTAGCCAAAGTCATAAAGCCAGTCTGTAAATATCTGAAACTTAAGCATAGGTCCTTAGAGAGCAAGTGTCTGGATTTTTCTGATGTGCCATGTTGCCAATTAGCTGTTGTTTCTGTATAATACAGAATATATCTTTCTATCTCACCATTTCCAAGTTTCTTTAAAGTTTTTTTATATGAAAAACACCACAAAGATTTCTATAGAGGAGTACCAATGAATAAAAAACTGCACCCACTCTCTGGGAGCAAAAAACAAGTAAAGTTTTTCTGCAAACATAAAGAGAACATCAGAAAATTTCATATCTGGGTTGAAGAGGAGGCTTAACAATTAAGAGTATTTGCTGCTTTTGCAGACTCCAAATTTGTTTCCATGTCAGGCAGTAACTCTGGTTCCAGTGAATCTGATACCCTCTCTGGCTTTCTCAGGCTCCTGGACATACATGAAATAAGCGTGCACTCAAGTATACGCACACACACACACACATAAATAAAAATAATCTAAATCTGTAAAAGTAAGTTCATATTTGGATGATAAGATGCTTGGAGAGTAAAAGCCTTTGGTTTCCTGAGTCCCCGCCACAAGAACTCACATAAGATGGATGTCAGACAGAGGCTTTGAGAGAGGGCAAGAGAGACTCTACCTAAAACAAGATAAACGCAGCTACCTGAGGTTATCCTTGGACCTCTCTACATGTGTACCGTGGCATACACACACACTCACATGTGAACACACACCAAGTAAATATTTTTAAATGTTTTAATCCTCTTATCAAGTCATTCTTTTTCTGAAATGTATTTTAAGGAAGAACATTGAAGTGAAAGTTTCATACACACATATTGTTGAGGTGTTGTTTTCAGTGTGGCTGTTAAGATGGATGGCTCTGAAGAATTAAATAGCACTTTAATTTCTTATATTGTTAATAAAAATGGATTGTGTATGTCTGTATCTAGATACAAGGTTCCATCTAAGAAGAGTAGAATCAAGTGCTAGAGCCTGCACTCTCCCTGGGTTGTCAGAAAGACTTTGTGTAGGACAAACACCGAGGTAGCACTGAGCTCTGCCTGATGATAGGGCTCAGATAAGAAAACAAACAGGAAACTTCCCTCTGATAAATACCTGCAGGAAACTGGGCAGCAGGACTGAACTCATGGGCCTTGGTGATACACATGGGGCATTTCTCAAGAGTATTACCAGTGGGTACAAACCTGAGCAGCCACAGCTGTTTGAGGGTCCAGAGAACAGATTGAGTGGTCCTAACACAGCCTCACAGAGATGGCATTGCCTAGCCTTGTATGAGGACAGGGCCAAAGTTGGGTTGGTTTGTCAATGATGCCATGTGAGAAAATGAGAGGCTTGATTTTTTTTTTCTTTTAGCAATAAAGTTACTGGGTCATTCTCTTTGAATTGTTGGTTGATTTATTAGACCAACAGAATGGCAATTAACAGCTGCTTGCATTGGATTTCTAAAACAAAAACAAAAACAAAAACAAAAACAAAAAAAAAACAAAAAAAAAAACTCTTGCAGTTAAGGTCCAATAAGACGAATCCCTTTATAGAAGGAAGAAGCAAACGACTTATCTGGCTCTGATCTCATTGTAGAGTTTGTTGGAGCCATTTTCCAAGCTACTGAGCTTTGTCATTCAGAATGCAGTCTTCACGCTGGCCTACCTGGTGGAGTTGTGTGGCTTGTGCTATCGAGCGTTCACAAAGGTAAGCCTTCTATGTATCCCCACGACCCCAGAGACAGAACTGGCAAATCCCTGCCAGCTTAGCTGCCTTATTGATGGTACAGTGAGATGTTAAACTGAGGTCCGGTTGGATACTTTACACATGTATACATTAGCTGGTTCTGAATGTACAGATTGGTAGACTGAGGCCACATGGTTTAGAAAACAAGAGAAATGGCCTAAGTGACCCCACGAAGACCTTTACAGGTTTGTTAGAGCATCATTAGCAGGCTCACTATTAGACATGACTGTGTGTCCTTTATAGTCAGAGGGGAAAAATGGCAGCTCTGTATTTGTAAAAGCCTCTGGTGTGCTCCTTAATGCTCTGTGCTTGTGTCCTTGTCTCTGAGAAGAGACTCATTGTCAGGGTTCCTCTGCTGGATTGTCTTCAGTACCTCTCTTCCCTGCCTGAGGAAATGGAAAAGTACTTCCTGTCCAGTGGTGATGGCTGCCTTATCATGGCTGGTGGGCACTGGCCTCAGGAACTGCAGGCAGCAGGGAAACGTGGGATCCTTCCCACCCTGAGGATGCTACCATGCTTCCTTCCAAGGCCCAGTGTCCTGAGCTTGTTCTCAATGGGCCTCTGTTTCAGTGGATCCCTCCTGAACATGTAGAACACTCTTTATTTCTGTCCCCTCCTTCTATGAGCCCTTTCTTTTCCTCGTAGGACTCGCATTTTACAACAAAGCTTTCTTTCTATTTATAAAAAGCTCCCTGGTCATCTTCCTTACCAACTTGTACCCATTCCGCCATGCTAAGTGTCCCATGATAGCATTTTCATTGGCCTTTCACATCCTAAGCAGCTTACCGCCCTGCCTGGGGCTTACATTTTCTACCTCTCAAGATAGCATCTTTTCCCTTGCACATTCTCTTTGAGAAGTAACTCAACCCCCCCTTTTTTCTTTTATGCTTAAGAAAGGGGATACACACAACACAGTCTCAAATTCAGCAAAATGCTTTATTTTTAGAAGTCATTTTATTTCAAAAGAGTTCTATCTAATAGCGCCTCCCTTACATAACCAAATGAGAAGACAGGAAAACAAAAAGAGCCCTGGTGACACCAGTCAGGCAGTCTAGAAGATCCAGAGCCATCCCCACTGAAAAGACTAGATATAAAATATATCTATATGCTCTATCTTGGATGAGAAAGAGCAATACTTTTATAATGTTTCCTTTAAATTTATGTATGATGTTATAAGAAGAACAGAGGCAAATGAAAGGCAGATTGAGAACCCGAATGTGGAGCATGGAAGTGGGTTTGTGTCAGGGAGTTGCTGTCTTAACTGCATGGTGGTTCGAGTGCCAATGTCCACACAAGAGAAGGGGATGGTGTTTTTAGTTCCATTCCAAGAGTTGGAGCCAGGTCATTGCCCTCAGGAAGTCAGAACGCTTGCAAGGCTATGCACTGGGTGAAAGGGTAGTTTGGGACGAATACATTTATGATGTGGCAGTGACAAGTAATGCCATGGAGTTTAGGCTTCTAATGGGGAAATGGTATCCTCTGAGAAATTAGTAAGCACAGGCAGGTCATTGAAAAGAGTAATGGTTTGAATTTATGGTACTTGCAAGCTTCGACATCAGTCAAGCCCAAGCCACGTGACTCTGATCCGACTCCAGCAACAGGTGCTCAGCCTCGGTGCCTCTGCAGAAGGAAGCCCAGAAACAAACCTTAGGCATCTCTGGAGAGAAGAGCCTGCAGCCCAGCCCCAGCATCATTCCTGAGGCTAAAACCTTGAGGAGCATAAGTAGTCTAAAATCAATTCTGCCCAAGCGAAAACACCCACCAGGGACTAGATTAAGAGAGTCAATAAATACAAATGATATTTCTGCCAAGAATATGAAAATTGTGAGACGGGGCCATTAGAGTACATGCTGCACTATAAGAGTATACTCATTTTATAAGCATATGAAGGATTAAAGAAACAACCTGGGAAGAGATTTAGTCATTTAAAAAAGAATCAGACCAACTGAAGCTTGACACATATGAAAGATAATTACTAATGTTAAAAAAGAAACACAATTGACAGGTGAAATAGCAAATTCGACATAGCTTAAAGGGAGAATTGGGGATATGGAAAAGCAGAAAGACATCTGAAAACACTGAGACAAAGACAAAAAGGTGAAAGATATAAAGATCTAATATGCAGTAGACAAATCTGTAGGAAACAGACTAGGCTTTTATCATTTGTATAGTTAATCAGTTCTCTGATTTGGGATACAATGTATCCAAAGTATTACACATCCTCCCACCTGGGCCCACTCACCTGGGCCTACTCACCTGTACTCATTCACCTGCACACACTCACCTGTGCTGACTCACCTGCACACATTCACCTGCTCCCACTTACCTGCACCCACTTGTGCCCATGCGTCTACTCAGCTGCACACACTCAACTGTGCCCACTCACCTGCACATGTTAGTCTATATGATCAGTTGTGATTGGAACAAGCAAGAAAAAGAAATGTTTTAAGAGCAGCTGAGAGAACAAACATTCTGAAAATAGACTTAACAGCAAACCTCATGACACCAGAGGGAACTAGATTCCAATGGGAATGTCTTTAAAATGATACAAGAGAAAAAGAATTGTTTACCTAGAATTCTCAATAGCTCAGAACACCTTTTAAGACTGAAGGCTAAGGAGGTATTCATGAAGAAAAAAAAGAAGGTATTGATCAGTTTCAAAGGAGATTCATTGATTCATGTGTGTGTGTAAGAGTGCCTGCATCTTTGTATGTGCTCCGTGTGTGCCTGGTACTCAAGGAGGCCAGAGAAAAGCATTGGGTCCCATGGAATTAAAGTTACAGATATGAATTCTTCAAGTGGGTGCCGGAAACTGAACCTGGATCCTCTGCAAGAACACTATTTGTTCTCGGCTGAGCCATCTCTTGAGCCCCTGAAAATGTGAACATATTCTTATTGACCTAATATTTCAAGATGTATTATAATAAGAAGGAAATTGAGTCAACCAAGAAGCTCTTTTTAAATATACAAAGGAAATTTACCAAAGAAACGAGTAAAATGTGTAACTCTAAGAAGATCATTGACAATATAAAGCAACAGTAGTAGCGATATTAATTATGCTTAATATTAATATTACTAAGTATAAGACTAAAGGACAATAAAATACTGGCTAACAATAACCTGTATACAGGATGTGTGTGTGTGTGTGTGTGTGTGTGTGTGTGTGTGTGTGTAGCTCAGGGATAGATTTAAAGCACTCTCCCTATTGTTCACAAGGACACGGATTATATGTAACTTTAAACTCTTAACACACATGTCACTGTTTTGAGCATAAACTTCAAAAGCCAGAAATACACTATGTAAGTTCCAAACAAGGACAGGGATAAAATACAAAGAAAAATTTAATTGTGACAAGAGACACAGAACAAGCTGCTGGAGAGATGGCTCAGTGGTTAAGAACGCTGACTGTTCTTCCAGAGGTCCTGAGTTCAAATCCCAGCACTGCATGGTGGCTCACAGCCATCTGTAATGGGATCTGATTCCCTCTTCTGGTGTGTGTCAAGATACACACACACACACACACACACACACACACACAAGGGATGGGGAGATGGTAGAAAGATGGTGTTGGCAGTTTAAAGCCTCTCGCAGATGAACACCATACAGCCCTGCTAACATCATTCTTCAGGTTTAGAAACAGTGCTGTGCACCTTCTGCACAATAATAAAACAGGGGCAGAGAAGACGGACCAGAGCCTCACAAGCCAGCAGGGACGTGCAGGAATATAAAATACATATACAACCAAATATTTACTACTAATGAACCATGGGAAAGCTTATTTTAGAACAACTGTTTGGTGGGCATGTACTTTTACCATCTATTAAAGGTAAGTTTTTTGGTGATGGAAAGATGGCTCAGCAATAAGAACACATACTTTGCCCCTGGAGAGGAATTAAGCACCAATGTTGAGCAGTTTATGGCTTCTTAGAACGCCAGTTTCAAGGGATTCAGCGCCCTCTTCTGGCCACTGCAGCAACCTGCGCTAGTAGACACATGCCCACCCACAGATACACAAACACATTAAAAATAAAAAGGTAAATCTTTATTTTAAAATTTCTTACTAATCAGATGGATTTGCTCGTTTATTTTTATATAAAGAATCAAATCTTACTGGAATATTTGATACTGCAGGACATAGATTGTCTTTAATGTTCTTCAGAGTTGTTTGGTATTTTATTTTATTCTCATTGATGCTGAGAACCATGCTTTGTCTAAATATGTAGTACAGTCATTGCAGAAGTACCTCCAAGGCCATCTCAAATTGTCGGAAAATTTTTCCTGATTCCAAGCTAAAATTTAGGTAGCAATTTAAAAAAGTCAGCTACTGAAGCATCAATTTCAAAATGAAACATTCTAACTCCATGACTCAGAGGTACACTCCCTTGGCATATACATGCTGAGGAATTGTGGTGGGGCTGACTTACAAGTCTTTGCTCTCCAAAGCTAAGCCATATGTTCTGGAAAAGCAGAGCCTTTGTAGAAGCACAGTCACTGATAGCATGTCATAGCCTGAGCATGTATTCCTTCCAGTGCACACCCACATGTATTCCATCTAGTGCACACCCACATGCTCAATGCAGGGCGTGTATGTGTGTGTGTGTGTGTGTGTGTGTGTGTGTGAAAGAGTGTGTGTGAATGTGAGTGTGAGTGTGTGAGTATGTGTGTGTGTGTGAGTATATGTGAGTGTGTATGAGTGTGTGTGTATATGTGAGTGTGTGTGTGTCTCTTAGTGTATGTGTGTGATGTTCAGAACAGAGGCCGAAGCAAAGTCACACGATATAACACAGACAAATGGGGGAGACACTTAGGATTTGTCACACACTTAACTCCGAGTTAAGATTTGGTCAAGAAACCTTTTACTGTTGTCAGTGGCCTCCCTCGACCCCTCACCTTTTTTTTTTTTTTTTTTTTTTTTTTTTGCCAGCCTTACATTGAGTCACTAGATGTACAGTTTAAAAAGCTGAGGACAGAGACTTTTGAAGCTAGACTTCCACTTAACTTGTTTTAGGGCCAGTGAAATGGCTTTGTAACAGGGGACTCTGCCCTGTTACAAAGCCTGACAGCTTGAAATTGACAGGACCCACATGGTAGAAGGAAATCACCAAGTCCTGAAAGTTGTCCTCTGCCCTACACACACACACACACACACACACACACACACACACACACACACACACAGAGAGAGAGAGAGAGAGAGAGAGAGAGACAGAGAGAGACAGAGAGAGAGACAGAGAGACAGAGAGACAGAGACAGAGAGAGACAGAGAGAGACAGAGAGAGAGAAAGTGAGAGAGACAGAGACAGAGAGACAAAGAGAGACAGAACGACAGAGACAGAGGGAGGGAGAGAAAGGGAGAGAGAGTTTTTAAATAATTAAGCAAACAGGGCATTTTCTTTTAAGCTTCTTGGAGGCATCAGTATAATGGCCAAGTTTACAGAACCCCGAGGTTAGTGTCCAGAGGAGCAGAGTATTGTAGGGTTGTGAGCCTGGCCCTGAAGGTCCGTTTCCCTTGGGAATGTTGGGAGGTTGGACATGTGACTGAGAGTTGCAGTTTACGAAGCTAGTGAGGGTAGAGACAAGCATCAGCTAGAGACTGGATTTCACATTCTCCAGGCATGTGTTCTGTCTAGAACCATAAACCAAGAAAGCCCGGAGGAAACTTGGTTTTGATGGTCCCAGCACAACGTTGGCGCTGAGGTTAAATCTACAAAACTTTCTGGGTACTAAGGTACCCAGCCAGGACGGGCCATGCCCATCTGGGGATAGCAAGCAGGAAGTGCTTTGAAGGAAGAAATAGTTCAGGAAGAGCCTTATCTCCACCCTGCCTTCGAAGAGGAAGCCTTCCTCACCCAGTTAACAGTAAGCAACCATGCAAATGGAAGCCGTGAGAGGAAGCACGGATCCGCGGAGCTCCTGACGGGTTTGCCATGTGCTTCTCTGTCCCGGGGGCACATCACCGAGAGCACTTCACATAACCGGACATTTACACACTGCGCACTTTTTTCCACGAGTGTGGTGTTTCATAATAAAGAAGGCCCGTCTAGTGTTCAGTCGACGGTCCGTTGTGCACAGCTCTACAATATATTAGTAAGCTTAGTTTTATTTGATTGATGCACTTCTTGGGCTCTGCTCCGTGTGTCTTCGGAAGCAGATCCCATGGGTTTGATGTTTAAGAGAAACCCCGCCATCCGTCATCCGGTCTGTGATGTGTCCTTGCAGCAGCGGTGGCGGACTCATTCCTCACACACAGCCATCTGTCTTTGGTGTGACTTTTATTTCCGAAAGGCAGTGTGTTGCACTTTTAAACCCTGTTTTGAGTTCCCGATCTGTCAATTTCTTGAAGCTTGTTTGGCACCGAATCATGCAAATTGAATTTTGAGAAATGACAGGACCGTTTCTATCTTGTTCTATTTAGGAGCGGGATAAGTTTTACTTGTCTCGGAGCGTCGTTCTGGAACTTCTAC
This sequence comes from Micromys minutus, assembly GCF_963924665.1. Lineage (NCBI taxonomy): Eukaryota > Metazoa > Chordata > Mammalia > Rodentia > Muridae > Micromys > Micromys minutus. Next base: position 245,816,798 of record NC_137969.1, read on the forward strand.
AGGCCCTGAAGCTCAAGTCACCTTTGCCAGACACAAACCTCCTGCTTCTTGTCCAGGTAGGCCTGTGCTGCATAAGAGAAACTTCTCATGATCTTGCCTGTGTAGGGGACAAGGAATGGAAGCTTGGGGCACATGCCTGAGGCCAAAGCCTGTGTCAGGAGACAGGGGAGTGGTGGTCTAATGGTCATAGTGTCCTTGACTCCTCCACTGGTTAAAAAATGGCAAAAGAGGAGTAATTTTTTCCCCAGTGTGGATCTGGTTTTGTGAATGAGAAAAAGGTAAAATAAAACAATATTGTTTCTTATCAAGAAACGAGCAGCTCAGGGCCGGGAAGATAGATAGATAGATGGTCATGGGTTAAGAGCACCTGTTTGCTCTTGCAGGGGACCAAGTTTGGTTCCTTAGCACCCATATCTAACTCAATCCAGATCAAGGAGAGATCCAACAGTTTTTCTGGCTTATGGGGCATGTGCAGGTGCACCCCCCCCCCCCACACACACACACCTCTCCCAAGAGAACGGAGATTTAAAGTGGGGAAAAAAATGAAAAAGAAAAGAAATTTGTAATTCATCCGTTGCCAGACATCTCACACACGGTGCAGAGATGGGACCAGCAAAGCCCAGAGTGAGGCTGTGGGCAAAGTTTTTCTGTATGGTCCAGTGAGCATGTGTGAGCCCCAGAATCTTCTGTATTTATGAGGATGGACCAAGCCAGATGCAGCCAACTGGCAGGATGTGCTGAATCCATGGGGTGGGAAGTGGGGATCAGCTGCTGTGGGCCTACTAAGGCGAGGGCATGAAGGCCAGCACTAGAGACTTAATGACAGTGGTCATACTTTTGGATACTGGGATACACAAGAGGGGCTGAAGCTTCTGTCCCCAGTGTTCTTAACAGCATCGCAGGCAAGCTCATTTAAACCTCCAAGATAGGCTGTGACTTGTACCCGGAGGGAGAGAGATAAGGAAGGTCCCTGGGGGACCAGGCAGGACTCTGTCCTGTGTAGTGTGCAGTCAGGGAAAACTTTGTCACTACAGTCAGGGAAGGCTTGTCACTACATCTGGGCCATCAAGGACACGTGCCTGCCTGGTATATCAGGTAGCCAGAGACTTGCAAGGCTTCAAACAACCTCGAGGACCCTGCGTGCTGTCCACAGCACTGGACAATTAATTGCCCTCAGTCTTGAGCAGAGCATATCTGTGTGGCTGGTCTTCTAGGGTCTGGCACCTTACACTGTAGCGGTTGCGGGATGGTTTCTCTGAAGTACACGAGTCAACCGTAATAAGTGCTTATCACAAAACCGCAAAAGAACGCTGACAGTTTCAATTACCCGGCACTGAAGGCAGCTGGGAAAACAGTGATTACTGCAGCACCGGGTATGCGGAAATAACAAAACCAAATTTGCTGTAAAGAGAAAGGCTAAACATAGACGATTCTAGACCCAGGATGCGTATCTGCCGTCACAAATGTTTAGGTTGTTGGGATTTTTTGTTTATTCGTTTTAAGATTTATTTATTTATTATATGTAAGTACACTGTAGCTGTCTTCAGACACACCAGAAGAGGGCATCAGATCTCATTACAGATGGTTGTGAGCCACCATGTGGTTGTTGGGATTTGAACTCAGGACCTCTGGAAGAGCAGTCAGTGCTCTTAACCACTGAGCCATCTCTCCAGCCCAGTTCTTTTGTTTTTTTCAAACTGAGTCTTATCCTGTAGTGTAGGCTCTTGCCCTAGCCTGTCAAGTACTAGAATTATATTTTCAAATTAATACACACACACACACACACACACACACACACACACACACACACACACACACACACACGGCGGGGGGGGGAGAGAATCATTAAGTTTAGAAAGTATTCGGGTTGAAGCTGTGCTCAGGAAACTACAATTCTACTCTGCAGAAACAGCTTTGTGACTAATGTTTCGCCCTCTCTAACAAAAAGTAAAAATCAACATCATGCCGTTTTGAAGTAACCCATGTCCTCTAAACTCTTAGTGTAAATCATTCTAATTGTTAGTGAGATGAGTCAAAGGGAGGCATAGCTTGAAGCCAGCGGCGCTTTCTTGTCCCACCCCAGCTGTGGAGAGAGCCTTCCATGAATAAAGAAGAGCCTAGGTTCCCCCACCCCATTTCCCTACTGTTTCCATGTCTGCCCCTTTCACCTTCCACTGCTGGGTCCTCTAGCTGTCTCTGGAGGGTGGTGAGGAGCTAGCCCATGCTCTCCTGGCTCTTTCTTGGCCAGAAAGTCTAAGCTTCACGCTCCACTCTTTCTCGGAGGGTACCGTCAGCTCCCAGCACCCAGACAATCGGTAAGGACAGAGCTTGTACCTGGGACCCTGAGACATTGGCTTTCTTCACATGGATCAGTGACCATGTTCTGAGAGCAGCAGGGTGTGTAACTGGAAAAAACATCTTGGGAGACAGAAGAGGATGGCAGGGGGAGTGCCGCCATCATTGAGAAGAGCCTGTTGCCCTGACATCGGATCTGACATTCACCCTTCAATCATATGAAGAACCTTCCTAGGTGGATGTGTTTATCCTAATGGAACTGTTGAGCTCTCCCCATGGAGAGAACACACCGTAACTGTGTTTCAGTACAATGGCAGTACCACAGACCCCCGCCCCACAGCGAACGCTTGCCTACTATCAAGCTTCCGTAATAGCGCAACAACCCACCGAAGAGACAAACTTCAAATCTAAATGGGTTTCCACTGCTCCTGGGTTGGGAGAGGAGATTCTCTGCGTGGGATAGCCGCACATCCAAGTGCTGAGGGGATCATGTTGGTAAAAGGTTCTCTTTTAAAAATAGGCTAGTTGTGGGCTGAGAACAAAGGTATAGCTGCTGTTTTTACTTCATCCCGCGATCGAGTTGCTAATACTAACGAGTTACAAATAACCTGCCCTATGGAAGGCGACGGAGAAGCGCTATTTTGGGTGTTCTTCGGTAATGGGGAACTTAATGATGGCGTCTTTGAGTCCTTCTGTTTCTTATGGAGGAGCTCATAGTTCAGTGATCTATTTCTTTCTGACATCGTAAAGTTCTCTAGGTTTTGTTTCAACTTTTATCGTAGAGATTATAATATAATAGCACCACCTCTCCCTTCCTTTCCCCCAAAGCCTCTCATACATGGCTCCTTGCTCTTTTTCAGACTCAAGGCGTCTTTTTTTTCTCATTCATTGTTGCTATAGGAAAGAACTTCACTTACTTCCCCCTCCCCCCCCACGTGAGTTGCGTCTCCCTGTCTGGACGGTTGCACACAGTTACAGTGGACGGCAGCTTTGCCAGTTTACGCCTGGCAGCTGGAACAAAGACAGCGGCTTTACTGAGTTCAGTTGCTCATACGCTGTAAAAACACACTAGACTGACATCCGCTCATATTGGTACCTGGCCTTTTAGAGTATCCTGCATTTTTTTTCTCTTCCTAGAGAAGTCCCCTTTGCAAATTTTTGACGTGTATTAGTCATGACAGTTTTGAGCCTGAGCACACCAGGTGGCAGGCACCGGCTGCAGGTGACCTCCCCTCGCTCAGTGGCCACCAGGCCATGCAGATGCATTTGGAGGGTCCAGGACCTTCTGCTGTCCTGAGAGACCACTCTAAATGCCCTTTCTGTCACACAGTTGGCGTGGCTCTATCTCCCCATGGCCTCCCTGCTGGACTCTCTCTTTCCTCCTCCGAAGGATGGAGTTAGCACTGATGGCTTTGGTGCTCAGTCTTAGATGTGTGTCTAAGAATGCAGACTCTGACTGCTGTGGAAAAGTCACTTTGTGGGAAGGCGTGCAGTGGGGTTGGGCCAGGTGAATAACGGGGTTGGTCAGCCCTTAGGCTTGGGTCTCAGAAGGTCACTGGCCTGAGCTCCGCTCTGTTAGCCGAAACCTGCTGCTCATCAACAGTGCGTGGGACCCTGATCAGTCAGTCCAAATGTTGGTTTCTGTTCTCGTATCCCATAATTTCTCAGCAGGCCTCCCCTTCCCTGAGCTTTCCTCTGTCCCACCCCAACTGCTGGCTCTTCCAGCTTGACAGGATAGAGCTTGCCTAGCTCCAGGAAGGTGTTCTGACCTACCTAGGTTCCCCACAGCTTCCAAATGGGAAGGAGAGGACATCTGTCTGAGTCCTGCAAACAGCAGATCTCAACATTGCAAGGATATCTGCCCAGAGGCCAAGAAGAGAAATTAAACAGGAGCTACTTACTCAACAACCTCTGGGCTTCGGTTAACTCCCCCTTTCCAGAACAAAACCATAAATAGCCAAATGTTAGAATAAATAGGAAACACCTACCGAGGTCTATAATGAAAGCAAATTATAATTTGGCTAAACCATCCCCATCATGGTCTTAAGTTGTAACTGATTAATAAACTCTTCTGGGCCACTCTGGGACCCCAGGCTAGCTCTGGAGAGGGCCAAGTCAGGCCGGCTCTTATGAAGAGCCCCCCAGCAGGTTGAGAAGCAACTGGTAGGCTTCTGCAGTCTGATGGTGGCACCTGAATTGTCCATGTGTGGAAAGCCCTGTGAGTACATGGGACAGGACTCAGGCCCTCTCAGCACAAGGGAGCATGTGTGGGTGAGTGGAGGGAAGAAGGTGGGGACATGGATGATCCCTGGGGAGGAATAGAGCCCTCACTCTGACACCCACTTTTCCCCCTGTTTTCACTCTGAATCGTGATATCATGATAGAAGTCAGGAAAGTCCACAGTGTGTGCCAACAGCTGTCAAATGCTACAGGACGGACTGGGGGCCTTGCAGGCTCTGGGAGGTCCCCCAAGTTCACTTTCTACCTCCATTTAATCGTGGGCTTGTGCATGAAGTCAGCACACGCACACGCATGCTGTTTCTAAGCTGAACGGGATGAACCATCACCATGCTTAGCACATCTGGTAGTTTCCAAGGCGAACCAGGAAGGAAGCGAACATGAATGAATTTCAACCCCGTGAATAAGACTATGAGTGAGTCGTGACTGTCCAAGTGCTATTAGGAATAATTCCTTTTCCCCCTTTTTAGTTTATTTGTGCAGATGCTGGAACCAAGCTGGCTGAGTCTACCATCCTGAGCAAGCAGATGCTAGCCTCTGTGCCCGGGGTAAGTCCTGGCTGAGCGTGTGGCCGGCGTTTTTGAGTCTCAGGGAATGGTGCTTTACACTGGGATTCTACTTTGAGGTTTGGCATCCACGGGTGGTGACTTAGGAGTAAAGTCACAGTGGCTCCCCATTTTCTTGTCGTCCATGTTGAGAATCAACTGGGGTAACGCATATTAAGCATTGCACAGAGTAAGAGCTGCCTATCAGTGCTGGACACCGTGGTTTCTATAGTGAGCGGACAGGCCAGCATCCTACAAAACTCTCCTAAGAAAACAGCTACAAAATAATATAAACAGACATTATTCCACCGCTGCTCTCATAATCGAGATGCAGTGGACATCTTAATTCTTAAAACTGTGCCCATACTTCACAGACTCCTTCTTTATGATAGAGTCACGGGAGGGGAATTACTCCACTGACTGTAAAGGACGTGTTTAACAGTTGTCAGTAAACATGAGAGGGGATCAAATTCCAGTCCCCGTTCCTGGTAGCTTAGTACACAGAAGTCCTCACATGATGTCTGCATAGGCATCCTGACAAGTGAGGTGACAACTACTTCAGAGGTGGGATCAACTGGTAAGGGGAGGGGAGAGAAGCAGCACAAACATGGGTGCTGTTATAGGTCTGCTCTAGGTTTCCGTACCTCTTCGGCTTCTCTTACACAAGGGCACAGCAACTGCAAGAGAGGATGGGAAATGTAGTCCAGTTATGTGCCTGGGCAGCCAGAAGCTCTGCATATTCTCTGCCTGTGCTGATGAACTCCTTAAATGGCAACAGTTGCTACATACATGGTTGAAAAAATGCACCCCTACTCTACAAAAGGCGGTTAGAGTCAGTAAGAAGGCAAGTTCACTACCACCGTCAACAAAGCACCTGTTACGCGACCCTCCTCCAGAGCCCTCTCCAGTGACCAAAGGAGACCACTCACAAGACATCTTTTTAAAAAAGACTTATTTTTTTTTTTTTTACTATTTTATGTGTGTGTGAGTGTTTTTGCCTACATGTACATCCGTGTACCACATGCGTGTTTGGTGCCTGAGGAGGTAGTGAGTCTTCACACAGGTGTTGGGAATCAAACCCAGGTCCTTCGTAACAACAAGGCGTGCTCTTAACCACAGAGCTAGCGCTCCAGCCCCCAAAGGCGTCTTCTGCTTTCACCTGCCACCAATAAATTATAAATAAATAAATTAATTAATTCAAGGACAGTAAATATAAAATATCTCAAAATATAAATATAAAAAATATAAAAAATATATAATAAATATATAAATATAGCTAATCGGCAATTTTCTTCTTATCTTATAAAAGAACTTTAAGCTTTGGTTGACATGTAAAAATCTATAGATCTCTGATTATGAAACCTGGTGGATTTGGAGGTGAGCAGACACCTGTGGAGCCATTGTCACAGCCTGGGCATGGGCATCATGTCTGCAAGTTCTCACAAATTATAATAACGCTTTACATATGAGCAATCCCCAGGGCAAAGTTGTAAGAATACACCAGCATTGCCAACAGTGGGCATTATCATTACCTAGTGGCACACCAGGACTTACCTGTCATAACTGTCACCTTGTCCCCACTGGCAAATGCCACCCATCCCGTTCTCCTTGGCAGACTCTTGGTTACTATACATATTGATGATCAAGGGGAAGAGTGAAGCCAACCTCGAGGAGGCCAGTTTGATACATTACTTCTAGAAATGTGTTTGAGAAAATACAAGGGTACCAGATAGCTTGCATTCAAGTGCCATTTTAGATGTGTCCTTTAAAATAAGGAAAACGGGGAACAAGGGGAATGCCCAACACCGCCACTGTTTAGGTAAAGCCAGGTCTGCTCATAAAGTAGACTGCTATGTGGATATTAAGCAAAGATTTCAAAGAATGTTACTCCATCAGGAAATGCTGGGGATGCGGTTAACTGAAGTGAGGATGCGGTTAACTGAAGGGCCAACAGTGCCCCGCCTGTTAGGCACCCTTGGCAGAGGTTTGGAAGGACATGCCAGCCAAGGCTCTCTCAGGAGAGAAAGGCAGGGTTTCAGATTATAGAATTTTAAATTGCTCGTTTTAATGCTTTGTGTTTTCCACCTTTCTGCAATGAACTCACACCGCTGTTATAAGAAATACAGCTTTTAAAACAGACGGATTTTGAAGAGCGGTTTCAGCTCACATGCTTGAGGTTAGCATGAGCCCAGCTCCTTTGTCACAAGTTTCCCCGTCAGAGCAGACAGGAAATGCAGGGAGCATGGTCCCTTGTTCTGTCTTCTGGTGACACATCTAAAGATATGGCCTCATCTTACAAAGGGAAAGGGGGGACTGGAAATTACAAGGGTGTGCTTTTTTAAAATGGCCTGCTCCCCAAGATTCTCCTGAGCCCAGGGTGGGTTTTTAAGTTGGATGTAGTCATTACCACTGGACCAAACTAACTGTGCAACGGTAAATATTGAATAATGTTTCCAGTGATTCTTTTCAGTGACATTTGCCTAGTGGAACTGGTATAAAATATTGCCTATGAAAGGAACAAATCCCTTTCAAGACATGCAGGAGCTGAGTCTCTGTTCCTATTTGCATGATACATGAAAGGTCAGAGAGAGTAGAATAAATCGGGGAGGGGGTCCTGCCTTTCCACTGAAGGACTCATATCGCAAGAGCCGGAGCACAATAGCCTTTTATAATTCCTTCACTGGATTTAAATGAGAAGGAGAAAACCTTAGAACACGTGAGATGCTTGGAAAACACTGACAGACTGACCACTGACCTTATTTTTACTATTTGTTATCCTGTCAGGGGAATTGACAAGCGGAACATTCTAGAAGAGAGGGGAGGCGATACAGTTCAGTGCGGTGCAGAGTCACATGAATATGGGGGAATGAAAGTCTCTGGGTGAGCTAGTTAAGTCTGTAATGTTCCAGATTTCCCTAAAGGAAGCCCAGAGAGGCCGTTAGCAGGGTATTCACAGGGCTTCAAAGACTGTGCGCCTTTGATCCGAATTATGCAGCTGACATGTGGGTTCTCTCGCAGGCAGGCACGGCTTTTGATGAGAGAGCATGTCCGTTCCCTTTGCTGTTTCACTCTGAATCCCAGATTCACCCCACCACTCCCAGAGAGCAGGTCCCTAACCCACCACACAGGCATGCCTTTTCTTTTGTTTTGTAATTGACCAAACACACGCAAAGGGTATGAGGGGATCCATCTTCCGGCTTCTTACCTATTCTAGAAAGAGCTCAAAATGAGCCTGAGGTCCTACCTCCTAACATGTGCCGTGCATGGGAGATCAAACCATGACTCGATTTGAAAACAACTTTTGACTCTGCAAACACAACATGACTCCTGTGTGTGTTGGTGTGGGGAGGGGGGCAGGGTAGAGGTTATTCTGGTAGCATAAACTTTGACAGAGCGCATCTCACAGACATCCAAGGTTTCTCTGGATTCACTGGAGCATCTGGTGGAGCGGCTGGGTCTGAGTCTTGTGTTTACACCAGCTTAAAGGCGAGCGTATTCCAACTGCCTGGTGGAAGTAGCAATTCATTTCCTTTCTTTGGGGGCTTTCTGGTTTCTTTGCTCTTTAGCACAAGCTTTTTTTTTTTTTTTAAACCAGTTTAGTACTGAAGGCAGTAGCAGCAGCAGGGGCCGGGTGGGGTGACATAAAGGAGACAGCTCTACAGTGAGTCTGGGGTGGCTGAGCCGTGTCCCCTTGTTTCAGTGTGGGACGGCAGCAATGGAATGCATACGGCAGTACATCAGTGAGATGCTGGACTTCATGGCCGACATGCACACCCTAACGAAGCTCAAGGTAAGCTCCGGCCCATCTGCCCCTTAGGGTGCAAAACAGAGAGGCTTCTTGTGGACCTACAGGGGAATTTGTTGCTTCCTGCAGAAGCAGCTGCAGCCCAGTAACATGATCCCATTTCTTGGGGGAGGGGGTCTGAAATATTGGGGTCCAGTAGTTCTGCAAATTAAAAGAAAGGAGAACCCCCCATGGTATCAGCTTTTTTGGTGTAGTTTTAAAAATACTCCGTTCTTGAGATGTCCTTGTTCAACACTTGCCGCCTTTAAAAATGTAGAAACTGTGGCCTGAGTAATATGGCCCTTCTGTCGGGTCACACTCTGTGGAAGTGGTGACATCAGAGTTGAACCTCCGGCTGCTGTGAGCCCTGGTGGATTTCCCTTCTTACCACCCAGAGCCACCTTGATACCTCCAGCTCCGGTCCCCAAGCTAGTCAGCAGGCTCCTTCCTTGTCTAATGTGTTTAGGATCGATGTAAAGCAACCCAGGAAGACTGTGGCCCACGGGCAAAGCACGAGCCAGTGAGTGTTTGTGTCTGCTTTGAAGCTGTCATCTTTAAGAAAATAATGAAGGGGATTAATAAGATTCACTTTACATGTAAACAGCATCCCCATGCCGGTGTTGAGTTTATCGCTCGCTCAGGGGTGTAGCGGGGAGATGAATGATTGGCAGGTGCCTTACTCTGCCATGGTCCTATCACGGAGCTAATAGTCTGAAAGAGTTGAGGAAGGCTCTGGACAGAGGGCGAGCCAAACACAATCCAGAGAGTGTCACCGAACAGTTCCCTTTGTGACAAACAGGAGCCTGTGGGCTTAGGAGTCCATCTGTTGAGAACATGGCCTCTTCACTAGACTCCCTCTTTAGACTCTGCACAGCAGGTCAGAGTGTTTGTTGGTACAGAGAGCAGTAAGAGGATAGTAGTGTTGGGACTCTGTAAGCCCCACCCCACAGTTACCTGGCAATAGCTAGGTATGCTCCACCCCAGTTACCTGACACTATAAAAGGGGCTGCTTGCCCCTCCTCTCTTGTCCTCTTGTTCTCTCTTGCTCTTCCCTTTGCTCCTCCTCTTCCCATTCCCTTCCCCCCCTCTATTTGCTCATGGCCAGCCTCTGCTTCTCTACTTCTCTACTGCTCTTCTCTGTCTATCTGTCTCTGTCTGTCTGTCTGTCTGTCTGTCTCTCTCTCTCTCTGCCTCTACTACCCCCTTAACTCCCCTCCCCATTCCCTGAATAAACTCTATTCTGTACTATACCATGTGGCTGGTCCCTCAGGGGGAAGGGATTCCCAACATGGGTCCCCCAAAGGCACTCCCTCCCTACCCCCCATGCCTCATGCACCTCCATGGAGCATATTCCCCCCCCACACACACATTCTCTCTTTTTGTTCCTAACAAGTAGTGTCTACCATGTCCAGACCCAGCCATTTTAGAGTGAACCTCCTTGTCTGTTAGTCACATACTGGTCACCAGTCACTGGTTACTTGAACCTAAATGACTTCAATACAAAAAGAAGAGGCAGCAAACTGTTTCCTAAACATTTGAGCTTGTTTTACAGAAACTTCCGGAAAAAGTATTCACAAATGCCTGTGACTGGTGGTTGAAAAGTTGATACAATCCAACCTCTGACCACTAACTTCTATTAGGAAGCAATCCAAACCCTCAAGTAGCTACAGGGTTAGGGATGGGGGGTTTACAAGAAGGGTGTTCAGACGAACTGCTAGGAAGTAAAGGGTTTAATAGGAAAGTTACTAACACTGTGGACAGACAGACAGACAGAAGCATGGTAGTGGCTCTCAAGAGACATCAGGGCCCAGCACCAAAACTACACTGGCATGGTAGGGCCCCTAAAGAGGGGGTTCATAGCCCACATTGCAGAAGTGGGGTGCCTCTCTGAGGAAGGGGGAGGTGTCATAGCACAAGAACCCAGACAGGCAGGCTCTCTGATTCCCAGGCAGGAGACAAGGAAGGAGAGAGTGAGAGGTGTATGACCACCAGTACCCACTTCCATGTAAACTCCCAAGTGAGCGCTGCTGGCTCTGGGAAGTCTGTTAGCTGGGGGACCTGGACCTGGTCTCTGCAGGTGACTCCTTCTGTGGAAGGGAGAATCTTTACAAGTGTTACCTGACATCGCTTTCTTAGCAGTCACGTGATTCAAACATGGTCATTGGCTACTTGGAACAGAACCAGGTCTAGAATCCAAGGTCTAAAGTCCCTAAGCAAAGGAAACCTTCAAAATTAACTCAGCAAATAACGTATTGAGAGTGTGCGTTACGCCTAGCCCTGTTGTAGGGTTGCATTGGTGGGCAAACACAATAGCTGCCCTCGTTTAGTTTACTGTCTGCCAGGGGCCAGATCTAGGGGCTTTCACAACTACTGTAATAAGCAGTACACAGCAGCCTGGAGCCGGCTAGGGAGCTCAGAGAAGTAAGGGAAGTGATTATTGAACAATTCAGCAAAGAGGGGCGGTATTTCAAATAGATGGACTGGAGTTGGGCAACCGAACCAGCACAGCAGATAGAGCACAGACTGGTTGAAAGGAACAAGGTAGAGGCCTGGACAGTAGTTACTCTGACTCCACAGGCCACAGGGTGGTCCATGGGCTTCATCCCAGCATGCCTCCACCCCCAGCTCTTAGCCTAAGAACAGTAGAAAAACACCCAAGAGGCTAAACAGGTTGTGTGTCTAGAGTACAATGGAGAACAACCTGACATTTCTACTAACAGTAAGAATGGGGTTGTCTCTGATTCTTTTGCCTGCATTTGGGACCCTTTTCCTTCTATTGGGTTGCCACATCCAGAGATACTCCTAGTCTTATTGTAACTTGATATGCCATGTTTGGTGGCTATCCCTGGGAGGCCTGCCTTTTTCTGAGGGGAAAGGGGAAGGAGCCATTCTGTGGAAGAGGGTACATGGACAGGGCAAAGGAGCAGAGGCAGGGGAAACCGAGGTCTGGAACATCTCCAGGTGTCTACCAGCATTACGAAGCATCATTTGATTTTACAGAGCCACATGAAGACGTGCTCCCAGCCTCTGCACGAGGATACCTTTGGAGGCCATCTCAAAGTTGGCCTTGCTCAGATTGCAGCTATGGAAATCTCCCGGGGCAACCACAGAGACAACAAAGCCGTGATCCGCTACCTGCCTTGGCTCTACCATCCCCCCTCTGCAATGCAGCAAGGGTGAGGCACCTAGCATCTTAAAGGTGGGGGAGGGGGACTAGAGAGGGGGCTCTGTGACTAAGAGCACTGGCTGCTCTTCCACAGGACCTGGGGTTGAATCCCAGCACATCCAGGCTCACAGCTGTTCGTAACTCCAGTCCTGGGGGATCTGCTGACCCTCTTCTGGCTTTCGCAGGCCCTGCACACACATGACGCACACTGGGAGGCAAAGTGTCCATATACATGAAGCAAATGTAAGACAGAGATGCAAATGAGCGGAAATGTCCCCAAATCCCCGAGACTTAGATGGCACTAATGGCTGTGTTGAAGATTTCTAAGAGTGGAATGGAGTTGGCTAAAGGGAAGGGGTACAAAGACCACCCTTAGGCTTGCGTGCAGACCCATAAGAGAAGCCAGCCTCTAACCCTGGTTTGTTGACACAGGGCGATGGAAGCCGCAGGCTTCCAGGCATCACTTGAACTCTAAACCTCAGCTAGTTAGTAAGCCAAGCACTGTGAATCACAGCCCCGTGCTTGCAGGCAGCTTTGACTTGCAGAGCAGAAGCCACCTCAGGGATGGAATGCACGCTGCTGAGGTCCATGCCCCTGACCTGCCTCTCTGGAGGCTGAAGATGGTCACTTGTGGCTGAGTTGCTTGAGCTCACTAGGGTCATCTCAGAGGAAGGATTTTGGGTGAGAAGGAGCAGAAGGAAAATAGATAAATAAACAAATACATACATACATACGTACATAATATATATGTATATACATACCACTTGATGGGTGTGTCTTCCACTCCTCTGTTCCCCCTTCCTTTGGGAGGACATCTGGAAAGAACTTTCTGATAAGGAAAGAAAGGATTTGGGGAAAGTCCAGGGAGACAGCCAGACTGGCTGAAGGATACTGAATCTAGTCCCACCAAAGCCACCCCCTCCTAAAGGGAAAATCCAGGATTAGAGTGGAAAGCGAGACAAATAGATAGGATTTTGGGTTTCCGCTCCTGCATTGGCATTTTGCTTTATGTACCAGCCTGTGAGGCTACACGTTAATCCGTTCCTTCACTAAGTATTCTCTGGGCTTCGAAGGAAAGAGAAAACCTAAAGTCACCCCTAATGCGCCCTTTCTTCCCTGACAGACCTAAAGAATTCATCGAGTGTGTCTCCCACATCCGGTTGCTGTCCTGGCTGCTTCTGGGGTCCCTCACGCATAATGCAGTCTGTCCCAACGCCTCCTCTCCCTGCCTTCCCATACCTCTGGATGCAGGCTCCCACATTGCAGACCACCTTATCGTTATCCTAATTGGATTTCCAGAGCAATCAAAGGTAAGCGGTTTCCGAGGGATTCAGACCCTGTGCATTGGGATTGCTAATGGGACCCTTACCAGCCAAGGAGATTCTTCTGAGAAGTAAAGGCATTTTAGCTCACTCTCCTGTGCTGGTAAGGAAAGTGACTGTGCTAATGCCTTACTTAGAGTTGTTTAAATCCCCGGGCTGTCTTTTCTCCCCCTAAATTGTTTCCTGGCTTACTTTTATGGAGATAAATTACAGCTGCAAGGAAGAGTTGTTTTCCCAGGGATTTTTTTTCCCTTTTGGTCTCAAAACAATAGAGAGAAATAACAGGCTACAAATACAACAAAAATTGGGTGCTCAGTTTTCAGAAAGAAAGATGAAGTGCGGGATGTATGCCTCATCTCATTCTTTATGCACTTAAAAAAAAAAAAAAAAAAAAAAACCAAATCCCGTAGGACACATGAACACACAGCATGAAAGTAAGAAAGCTAGCGTGGTGCTTGCAAAGCACACCGGAATCACCTACCCAGAGAAAGTTTGCAAATTGCAGAGACAGATGGTATGCTTAAGAGAATAAAGTAAAGCCCGGGCTGATACAAGTCATGAGGCCAGACATGCAAACCAGGCAAGTCAGATTCCAGGAGCCAGGGGCTAGTCCTGGAGCTTAGGCAAGCTCTGGGATATCTCGGTGGATTTAAGAGAAACTGAGACAGGCCAGAGCAAGCACTATGAGAAAACAGAGTACCCACCCAGATAACCATGATGTTTGCAAAAGGAGCTGTCTCCACCCAGACTTGTGCTTGACCCTTAAGGATGGTACCTGTACCCTTGTGCCCCATGCTTGCAAGACTCAAGGGATTTGATCTGCCTCGGGCAGTGAAGGGAATTAGAAAAGATAGACACATAGAAAATCTGGGATCAGGTAGACTGAACTATCTGACAGAGGAGCCTCGGCATCCCAGACACTCAGTGTGTTAATTATATAGAATCGAACAGAGTGGTAGGGTTACTGCCTCCAGCTGAACAAAGAGGTGTGGTTATTTCATACAGATAGACACAGAGGCAGGCGATGGTAAACATCTGGACAAGGAGGCTACTTTAATCTTAGTAGGAGCAGTCTCTGTGAGGGAGTGGTCTTTAGACTGTACACATCTGGGAACAGGGAGATAGGGTGAAGATTTTGCACACACACTATCAGCATCTGCACATGACCAGGAGAATATTTTGTCATCCCTTTGGGCCTCACCCCAAGGAGAAGACTTCGCCATTTTCCCACCGGTCCAAGCCTATGTTCCTTGACATTGCAGCACCCATGCTAAGAATACACAGTTCAGTTAAGACTTTATTCAGTCAGGGCTTCCTCTGCTCCCCACAACCTTTGTAAACTCAAAAAAAATGTTAATTCTTCCCAGCTCCAGTTCCTTATCTGTAAAGCACATAGTAGGGTGGTCTGTGAACTGTGGTCATCCTCTCATGCAAGCCTCTATGGTGCAGACGCTGTGGAGTGAGTGCTCATCACCACAGACAGGTCTTCTGTTGACACTTCTCTGCTGCTATAGTGGTTCTAAGCACAGGGAAGAGGGTCGTGCCTACCTCTCTTAGCTGGCCCCTTTAACAAGCTTGCCGTCATCCCTGTTTTATACGTGTGGAAACATGTTAACATGGCTAAATAGAACATCCATTTTCCTAATCCAGCTTACAGATGAAAATGCCAGTTTTAGAAAAGGACAAGGCACTGGGTAGATTTAGTCTGCAAATTATGGTGTCCTCTCTTGGAAAGAGAGGTCCCCCCCACCAACCAAGCACACTCCCACTGACTGAGAAGAGGTGACTCAAAGCATAGTCTGCAGCTGGGATAATACCTTTGTGAGTCTCCCGTGCTCCCTGGCAAGGCCATCTGCCGTGAGCATGGAGCAACACCCGTCCTCCTCCTCCTTTCCAGACCTGCGTGCTCCACATGTGCTCCCTCTTCCATGCATTCATCTTTGCTCAGCTCTGGACGGTATACTGCGAACAAAGCGCCGTGGCAACAAACGTCCAAAATCAGAACGAATTCAGCTTCACAGCAATACTAACAGCACTGGAATTTTGGAGCAGGGTGACACCGAGCATCCTTCAGCTGATGGCCCACAATAAAGTGGTGAGTTCGTGAGGATCCCCCTCTGAGATATACCTAAGCGGCTCCTAGTCATAAACCCACAAATAAGAATGGAAGGGAGCGCGAGGGTTAAGTGGCTTTATTTAGCCATGCCACCATAACAAAGCATCATGTTTTGAACATTAAACTACAGGTCATGAACATAAAAAAAATGCAAAACAACCAACAAACCAAATGCAAAGCAGACATATTTTATCTCTTCTACCTAGCGCTAATTGAACTCTGTATGAAATTTCTACCTTTAGGATGCTGTAAGGCCAAAGGATTAAGAGAAAAGGCCATGTTGGGATTGAATTCAAAAGCAATTTGGGTAAACCTCCACTATTAGGTACCTTTCTGTCCTAGTCTGAGAGCAGACAGTCATTGAGAGCCATCCCTGAGTTCCAACAGCAGCCTGACCAGGTGACTAAGGCAGGACCATTCCAAAGCCTCAGGAGCTTTGAAGGGTCTGTTTCTGGTGTGAGGTTTCAGAGGTGAATGGAAGCCATTCTCTGTTGTCTTCCATCATTAGGCAAAGAGAGCTTCTGGGAGCGGGGTACCAGACCTCTGTGGCTGCTGACAAGTGTACACTGTTTCTAGTTCACCGGGAATAGACTTGACTTTGATGTCTGTTGTTTCAGATGGTAGAAATGGTGTGTCTCCATGTGATTAGCTTAATGGAGGCGTTGCAAGAATGCAATTCAACCATTTTTGTCAAGGTAGGAAAAGCTTATGATTTTTACAAATCATTTCATACTCTAAAAGTGAAGATGGGTTTGTTTTGAACGTGTGATTCAAATGGGAGAGGGGTGAGAGAATGGATTTGGTTTAAACACATAGATCTGGGGCTGGAGGATGCAGTTTCTATCAATGTGACTGATGCGCTGTGTCTGCCGTCACCACACCACTGTAATGCGTTCTTCCATGGTAAGAGCATGGTTGCACATAACACTGGAGTTAAAATACGGCAAGGGAACTTTGCTTTAAAAACAGCCCTATGACGTGGCAATTCAGTCAGAGGTGCCCCACTTGGCAGAAGCTATCCAGAAAACCAGAGAAATCACTGTGTACTGTCTGAGGTGACACCAGCTGCTTCTGTCTGACATAGTATAAGAAGATAATTCAAATGTCCATCCCTCTTCCAGAAACAGCAGAGTATGGTGTCAGGAAAGAGCATGGGTAACTTTGTCACAGAGAATAAAACCAGAGAAACAGATCCGCACCAGGTTAATTCCTCTTTACCTTCTAGCCCCCTATTTCCCGTAGTCTCCTGCTATCTCCCCTCTTTATCCCAGGGATGATTGCTCCTCCCTGACCACGTTTTTTTTTTGCCTTCCACTTTGTATCCTTTCTTCTTGGCCCTGCCACCACTGCCACTCAGCACAGGGCATCAGCTTGGAATCTTACCTTGTTTCACCCCTTGCTTTGCTCCATTCTTGGTTAAAGACTTCATTACCTTGCTGTCTCGGGCTGTGCTGGACAAAAGCAGCCGTTTGGCAGGAAATGTTAGACTGATAGCATGGTCTTTGGTTCACGTGGAGGAGATATATCTTAGCATGTCTTAATAAGGGAAAAAGTCAGCAGTGTGGGAAAAACTGTCAGTTGGAGAACCCTACCTGATCTTAATTTTTTGCTGTTTCTTTTAAAAAAAAAATGTATTTACTCTACATATATGGTACACTGTTGCTGTCCTTAGACACACCAGAAGAGGGAGTCATATCCCACTACAGATGGTTGTGAGCCACCATGTGGCTGCTGGGACTTGAACTCAGGACCTCTGGAAGAACAGTCAGTGCCCTTACCGGCTAAGCCATCTCTCCAGCCCTGTAGTTTCTTTAAAGTACAATTTACATGGCTTACAGGCGCTAAGCTGAACATACCTAAGTTGTATGCTTTGATGAGCCTTGACATCTTTTTACAAGTATTTATCTTCATAAGCACATGTGTATATGTGTAGGTTTGTGCTGTTACGGAGTGCGGTCATGTGGAGGTCAGAGGATGAATTCAGAAGCCTATTGGCTCCTGGTACCTGGGTCCCTGGGGTTGAACTCAGGTCTTTGGTCTTGGTGGTCAGAATGTTGGCTCACTAAGATGTGTCACCAGCCTGACATCAATGATGTCTGTGACCCATCACTACAATCAAGAGAATGAACATAGCTGTCACCTCCAAAACATTCTTATACTCCTTATAATGGTTCTGTTCTGCTACTTCCTGCCCTTGGGCAGCCATTGATCTGATCTCTGCCATTCACTATGAATGGGTTCATGCCCTGCATGTTTCTGCCTTCCTTATCCTAGGACCATTCGACTGAGATTAATCTATGCTGTCACATGCATTAGTTGGCTGTCATTTTTATTTTTGATGGTAGTCCATTGTATGGATATGTGATACGTTGTTTATTCGTTGTTGTTAGTTGGACATCGGAGGTGTCCAGTGTGGGTCCAGCTGCTGTAAATCCGCACATATGAATGTTGGTGCATGCATGCTCTTGTGTGCTTGGTAAATATCCAGAAGTGACTGCAGGGTGGTTGGTGTGGTTATCGTGACATACTGTCTCCAAGGTGCCTGTGCTCCCTACCATAACCATGAAGAATGCTCCAGTCTCTCCATGGCATTTGATATAGCAACATTTTTATTACTGTGGATGCCTGTGATGCATCCTGAGATGATTTTTGTGTGGTGTGAGGCGTGCAATGAGATACTTTTTATGCCCATTGGGTGTAATTATTCCTGTGTTGTTAAAAAATACTGTTGATTTTCTATCAAAACTCAGCTGGTATGTGTGTGTGTGTGTGTGTGTGTGTGTGTGTGTGTGTGTCTGGATTCTTCCTTCTGATCCACAGCTTCCCTTACCCCTATCTGTCACAGAAGCCATGGTCTTCCATTCATCCTTTCCAAAGCAGTTTGACATTTAAAGGGACTTTGCTTTCACAGAAAGGTTTTAAAATCAGCTTGTCAATTTCTACAAGACTGCTCAGAATGTTACTGGGATTTCTTTGAATCCTAGGGTTGGAAGAAGAGCCTTCAGTCCTAACAATATCGTCTCCCGACCGATAAGCACACTCTAGCTTTACATTTGTATATGTTCAACTTCTCTCAGAAGTATTTCTAAAATGATCGTTTCATATTTCTGTCGGTTTTGTCCACAGCATGTCACATGGTCTACTGTGTCTGTGGGAAGGGAATATCGGGCGAGCAGTGTAATTTGTGCACATGTGTTGTCTCTTTCCAGTTCTACTGGTTTCGATTTTATGTATAATTATTAAGAAGCTCTCCTACCAGACCCATATGTTTAGGATTCTTGTGTATCCTTAATGACTTGGAATTATGAAGCATCACCTTTTATAATTGGCAAATCTTTCCCCTGAAAGCTATTTTGTCTAATGTTGATAAAAAAGCAAGGTAGCTCTTTCTTGCCTAGTGTTAGGATGGTAAATCTATTTCCATCTTTTTCATCCATATCTATAAAGTGTGCTTCTTGCAGATAGTGTGCAGTCAACTGTCTTTTTAAAAGCATCCAGTTTGACAGCCTCTTTTGGTTAAAGTCTTTAGGCCATTTTCATCTAATGTATTTTGTCACATTGTGGGCTTAAGTCAACCAGCGTTTCAATTGCTTTCTGTATTTCTCATCTGTTATTTGCCTTTATTCTGTCCCCCACTAGACTCAGAATTTTGGGATTATATTCTGATTATGCTTTTCTTTGTTTCGTTTTTTTAGGATGGGAGCTTGGGTCATTAATTTGGAATTCTCTTTCCAAGCACCAGTGTTTAGACTTAGTTTCCTTTTGGGTGCTGCTTCAAGTACTTTCCCTCAATTGGGTGGTAAATACTCACTTCGGTTGAGTTAAAAACACTTCCTAATTCTTGTTTTAGCTTCTTGTCTGACCTATAGATGTTTTAGAAGTATTTTAAATTATCTTCTTAACAGTGTTCCATTTATTATGTTTAGTGGTTGATTTTGAGTTCATAGTGTACGTCTTTTTTAACTTATCATGATTTTCAAGTAACATTGTAGCATTACTTGTATCTTTTCCCACTTCCTGTCTTTACACACGTTAAAAACCAAATCACACATTGCAAGGGTGACAAGGATGACAATGACGGCGATGATGACGATGAAGTACTAGCGTTTAACCTAGGATTGTGTGCATGCTAGGAAGTGTCCTACCCTGAAACCACCCTCATATCTTTTTTTATTTTGTACCTTTTGATAGAGTGTCTCAGTAAGTTACCCAGATGAGCCTTGAACTCATCCTATTGCCCAAATAAGCTTTGAACTTATAATCTTCTTGCCTCAGGCTCCCCCAGATAGCTGAGATTATAGGCCACCACCACCATGTCCAGGCACTGTCTTGCTGTTTGGTCTGAAGTAATTAACAATCACTTAAAGGGATTTGAAATCGGCTTTGAATTTGTTATACTTTCTTTTTTAAGTTTTTTTTTTTGTTTATGCATATGGATGTGTGACCGTGGGGGGTGCCCACATGTATGTACTTCCTGGCACCAGAACAGGGTGTTGATTGATCCCCTGGAGCTGAAGTTACAAATGCTTATGGGTTCTGGGACCCGAACCTGGGTCTTTTATAAGAGTAGACTTGATCTAACCACTGGACCACCTCAGCCCCATGTCATTATCTCTCTAGCCCCCACGCTGGCCATTTTCTATTTCTTCATGCTTACACATCTACCTTTGGTTATCATTCCTCCTTTACTTTAAAAAACAAAACATTTCTCACATCAGCCTCCTGCTTATGCATTACTTTAGCTTTTTGTGTCTCAAAACTATTTCACAGTTTATTTTTATTTATTTATTATATTCAAATAAGTCTAGGCATCACTATGTAGACCTGGCTAGCTTTGAATTCCAGTAATCCTCCTGCCTCTGTTCCTGGGATTACAGGCTTATCCACTACACCCAGCTTGCAGTGATTTAACTATCCAACGCTCCAGGTACCAAGCTCTGGAAACACAGTGCCACCCCGTGTCTGAGAGGGGACCCACTGTCTGGGTCCATTATTCCCGCCAGGAGTCCTACCTTTCCTAGTCTGATATGACATGCCCTCCCCCTACCACACCCCCTTTGAGGCTTTATCTTTACCACCCTTGTAAAGTGCTTGGAAGATGGTGCATCCTGGGAGAGTTTCTTTAACACTCTTGTGTTTGAGTTGGCTGAGACTTGAGGTTTATAGGTTGTTGTTTGTTGGTTCTTGGGTTTGGGGAGGCATCACCACAGTTTAACTGGCTATTCTCAGATCCTCTATGCGACTGTCTTCCTTTCTCTTGGTCTTCCTGGAAATAAGCATAGTGCGGTTGTTGAGATGCTCAGCAGGCAAAGGCTTGCAGCCCAACCTGATGACCTGGGCTTCATGCCTGAGCCCCACATGGTGGAGAAGAGAATAGGTTCCTGCAAGTTGTTCTCTGAGATCCACATTCACTCTTCCACCCTCCCTTCCTCCCTTCTTCCCTCCCTCCCTCCCTTCTCCTCCCCCACACACTACTCATCAGCGAACAACTTTTTAATTACTAATAGGTGTGACAACTCTCTAATTCTATCACCTCTGTCCTTTTGATTTTGTCTTCTATTACCTGGCTCTTCTTGTCATCTGTGGGTCATTTTTCTGTTTCTAGTCATGCCTCGTTGAGCTTTTAATTTTTATTTGTTTTTGATTCTTGACATTGTGAATCTGCTAGCTGTCTTTATAGCCATTTGAACATTCTTGATCTCACTTAGCAAGATAATTAAATTACTCACAAGTCTTTGCGCCTTTCCACAGGCTGGCTCTTCAGCTTTGCCGGTAGAGACAGAAGTGGCACTTCCGTGCTCATACGCCTCCTGTGGCACCACAGTGATGGAGCCCCTTCCTGACAGACTTGTTCAGTCCTCCCCTCTCTCCCATCCAGTGTGCACAGACTCTTCTTGCCCTAAGAGACCAGCATGAATGTTTCCCTCCATTCACTTACATCATGTTTCTCAGTATCGGGTGCTTTTCCTGCTGATACACACTGGTCAGTATTCGGCTCAAGTGCCCTAGTAGACTTGAGGCACTCTGTCTCTGAGGCACTCTGTCTCTGAGGCACTCTGTCTCTGTGGCACTCTGTCTCTGAGGCACTCTGTCTCTGTGGCACTCTGTCTCTGAGGAACTCTGTGTCTGAGGCACTCTGTGTCTGAGGCACTCTGTGTCTGAGGCACTCTGTCTCTGAGGCACTCTGTGGCACTCTGTCTCTGTGGCACTCTGTCTCTGAGGCACTCTGTCTCTGTGGCTCTCTGTGTCTGTGGCACTCTGTCTCTGAGGCACTCTGTCTCTGAGGAACTCTGTGTCTGAGGCACTCTGTCTCTGTGGCACTCTATCTCCGTGGCACTCTGTCTCTGAGGCACTCTGTCTCTGTCGCGCTCTGTCTCCGTGGCACTCTGTCTCTGAGGCACTCTGTCTCTGAGGCACTCTGTCTCTGAGGCACTCTGTGTCTGAGGCACTCTGTGTCTGAGGCACTCTGTCTCTGAGGCACTCTGTCTCTGAAGCACTCTGTGTCTGAGGCACTCTGTTTCTGAGGCACTCTGTCTCTGAGGCACTCTGTCTCTGTCGTGCTCTGTCTCCGTGGCACTCTGTCCCTGTGTGCAGCTCCTTTCCCCCACTTTCTCCATGTTGGTCTCTTCTCTCCAGTTTGCCCTACAAACTTCAGCCATGTGGAATAGCAAATTCATATTCAGACTATTGCAGATTACCTATGCATACAAAATGTCTCTGCAGACCACTTCAGGTTACCTCTCCAGGAAGACATTCTCCCCCTCTCCCCGACCCCCGCATGCCCAGAAACCACTCCTGTTTTACCTGGACCACCAAGCAGCCTCCACTCTAGACCCTGACTCCAAAGTCCATGCCTTTCTTCATCCTTCTTCAATTGTCTCCGTCATGCCCTTGTGGTGACAGGCCTTAGCCTGCCTTTGGGAGTCATTGTGAATTTGGAATGAAGCCCAGGCTCCCCAATGGGCCACACAAGGTCATCTGTGGGCTCACGGTGGGTGGCTTGGCCTTTGTTTTCTAAACCCCACTAAGATTCTTCTCAGCACTGGAGAGTCCCTCACATGTCTTATGGCTCTGTAAACTCCTACAGCTGTATCCAGGCTTTGTCCCTTCCCAAAGTACCTTGTATTCTTTCTCTGGGATCACCATGGTGAGGACCTTAGACTGGGTGGCTTAAATATCAGAAACCTATGCTTTCACAGTCTGAAGGGCTGGTTCCTCGTGCAGAGGGCGAGACAGCATCTCTCTGCCTCTCTCCTGGCCTTTGGCAGATCTTTGGCATCTCGTGGCTTCCATGTCTTCTCAGTGTTCCTCCCATGTGTGTCTGTGTCCAGACTCCCCTATTCATGAGGATGCCCGCTGTATGGGATCGAGACGCTGATGTTCCAGTATGACCTCATCTTAACTGACTCCATCTCCAACAGCCTTGTTTCCAAATAAGGCCACACACGTTCCGAGCACTGCAGGCTAGGACTACAATACAGAATTTTTGGAAATACGGTCTAATCCACAAAAGCCCTACTGTTGTGTTGGAGTGAAGCTTAAAAGAAACACGGAGGTTAAGAGTTGTGATGCCTATCAGTGAAAGAAGGTGCCGAGAATAAACCAGCATTCCCAAACTTACCTGATTGGCATCTCTTGTCCTGTGTACAAGTCACCAGTGAGATTTCTGGGGACACGAGGTTGTGTTCTCTCCCTGACTGCCGCATTTACGAGCGCCGCACACTCATGAACGCTGTGATGGGTAGAAGTGTGAGCAGGAGGTCAAGGCAGAGCGCAGAGAGCTGCTGCTTCTGGTTGTCATGTCGAATGACCCCACGCAAGGAGCGCTTCAGCGGCAGAGCAGACACAAACCCCGTCTTCTGGGTACCCATACTTTAAAAATCCCCAGCTTTGTCTGGCCTTCTAAGCTCTCTACACAGCCTTCCTAAAATTCTGCCCCTGGCGCCTCCTGCCCCCCCAGCCTCCCCCTTCACACACACCCATGGAGCTGTGCACGTGTCTTGCATGTGTCTTGCCCTCGCTTCCCACCCTCGTCAGGCACCTCCAGGGCTCTCTTCTTTCTGTCACGCACACATGTGTCCCAGTAGTGTTCTGCACACTGCGCCCTGATTCTCCAACCCCCACAGGCAAACCCAGTCACCACTCCTCTCAGAGCCTCACTGTAATGATCTTGAGGAGGATACCCCATTTCAAAAAAGCGGGGGTTTAATGAAACACATATACATTTAATTTCCCAAGCTCGGTAAATTCAGGGGACCATAGTTATCTACTCTAAAGTGTGTGGTTTAAGCAGCCAAGGGGAGCGTATTAACGTCCAAATGCCACCATCTCAGTGAGGGTCAGCCTGGGAAAGACACCGAGGACGGTGGCTCTGTGGCATGCCTGAATCTCTTGTGATGCTGAGCACATTCAGTGCAGCCTGTATTCCCTTGCAGTAATGGAGGCTTATGTGGGAGAAGGGAAGACAGCAGTAACTAGCCTTCTGTCTCTTCTCCATACAGCTGATCCCTATGTGGTTACCAATGATTCAGTCAAATACCAAGGTAAGTCATTCCCTGGGCTGGCTGGGAAGCTCTGTTTTCTCCAGAGAACTTCAGAGAATCTGTAAGCGAACATTGCTGCTCCCTTGACTACAAAGAAGGAACCATTTTGGCCTGTTTCTGGTCTTCTGGGCTGATGATGCAGGAGAGTCTTGGCAGATAAGGGGCTTACAGAGGGTATCAGCAGGGACCCTGGTTCTGATCACTGTGGATGAAGGAAGGAACACCAGCCCCTAATTAGAGGACAAATCCTATTTAAGAAGGATAACCACGAAGTCTAGCCCAGGCTAACCCGGTGATATCCCATGACAATCTGGGACAGAAAGACTTGCAGGGAAAAAAGGCTAACACTGAATAAATGACAGACCTGGGTCCCTTCACTCTGCATATGAGGAAAGTTGGGACCATAAGGAACAGTGACTTAGATAAGGCCCCAGATTCTGGAAGGGAGCCCCCCCCCCCCCCCGAGTGAATGTGTTTCTCAATCCCGGGTCTCACTGGTGGTGACATTTTGGCACATAGCGTTTAGTGAGGCAAATAAATGGCAGAGCTAAACACTGCTCCATCCACACCTGGTGTCTGTCTGTGACATCTGGAACGTTGGGGAGGGGAAGAGGGAAAACCACTCTTACTGGATTTCCTTCCCTAGGTTAGGAAGCCATGCTAGTGGGAGAGGGGTGTGGCCTCAAGACACCTGGGATGTCAAAAACCAGCAGGGCAGCTGTCAGCAGTGTGGACAGGAGGGCTTGGTGGGGAGAAGGATAAACTTTGACACGGCCTCTCCTTGTTGAGTGTCATGGAGACTGAGAGACCATCATAATACTAAAATGTACTGACCACCTGCTATGAACCGGGTCCTATCTAGAAAGTCTTGGCTCACTTGTTTTATGAAGCCCCTGAAATAAGTGCTGTATCCCCACTCTTCCCGGGATCATACCTTAACACAGACTGATAGACCTTGTTCCCGGAGCTTCCCCGCTACAGAGCCCGAGCACCTAACCACCGTATCAGCACAGACTCCTGTGCTGAATGTGAGCGGTTGCTCAGGTTTGATGTGATAATTCAGGTGCTGGGCATTAGCTCCATGTTCCCGCTACAGGGAATCAACGTGAGCTCATCTGTACGGATGGGGCTGGACCAGGATAACTGTAGCAACCTAGAGCAGGCTAATACCTCCCACCCCCGTACTGATTTCTACCACAGACTGACTGCCACGCCCATCCCCTTCTGACCAGCGCACTTAGCCCAGAGAAAGAACTGACCTGTCTGCCCTTTCTTAACAGCACTTATCCGCCGGCCTCCAGCTTCGTCTCCAGGCCATTCAGAACAACGTGAACCACCACAGCCTAAGGACGCTGCCCGGCTCGGGCCAGAGCAGTGCTGGCCTAGCAGCCCTCCGGAAGTGGCTGCAGTGCACCCAGTTCAAAATGGCCCAGGTGGAGATCCAATCCTCGGAAGCAGCTTCTCAATTTTATCCTCTATGAGCGGACTCCTCGGCTCCAGTGTCAACACGCTGGCTTAGCAATAATGGATATAAAAACAAACAATTCTATCCAGGCAGGTTGGGGAACCTCGGTACTGTACTCTTTCTAGTTTAGTATAAAGACGTGCAAAGGCCGGAGAGGGCCACAAACGAAGCTTTCTTGCTACACATATTTCTGATGACTCCTTGGGCTATCTGATTAAGTGTTTCCTTACATTATTTTTTAAGAAAAAAAAAAAAAACCAAAATCATTTTTCTTTATCTAACTTCTATTTTTTTTAAGAAAAAAAAATAGACTGGTGGGTAATCACAGAAAAGTTGTATAAATCCCCCTGTTGCTATTTTTGATGATAGAGAATAAATAGGGTTTTTGAAACCTTTGTAGTGTTTTTTTCTTAAGAATCCACTCTTGGAAATGCAATAAAACAAAAACAAACCAAACAGAACCCACTGACACTTGACCGGAGCCTTTTGTCATTACCCCTGGAAGAAAGAGGCAGCTTGTAAGGAACATTAATTACCAAGTGCACTTAGAAATTAGGTGGCTAAACTGTATAAATTTTTTGTTTGTTTGTTTGTTTGTTTTTAATATACTTTCCCAAAGCCATCTGCTAAGTCGTATTATTTTTAAAACTAGTTTTTCAACTCAGTAGTTCTGGGCTGGGCTTTCTTACAAGTTTTAAGGTCATCTCTTTTAGTTTTGTGAGTAATAATTTTATTCTTTTGTTAGCCCAGGACTCCATTTAAAACTGTAGCTTACACAGTGGGCCAGAGGAGGCCCTGAACAGGTTCTGAGCGCTGCCCCTAGGGTTACATTTCATAAAACAAAATTTTAACCATGTAAGAGAATCAAGGTTTATTTACTTTATAAGTATACCTTAGCATTCCCAAAGCAACCTTTTCCTCCAACCCTCCACCCACACTCTAACACACCAACCAGAGAAGACATAGAATACATCTGGATGCTGACTATTAAATGCATTTTTACCATCTTTGTGAGCCTGGGGTTTTAAAGTCAGTTTCTAGAGCTAGCATTTACTTCCTGGCAACCATCTCTTCGGGATTTTTATGGATCCTTACCTCCTCTAAGACCGAAATCATTCAGAGACAAGGGCTTCTCTTCTGGTCTAGTCCTCTCCCTTTCAAGGACTTTGAAAGCACAAGATAATTCCCATTTGAAAAGTAAGTTGGTAAGCAAGAGCCTCCTCCTCTGTTCTGGGAAGTGTGTGCTTCTCAGAGTCCTTGGCTGTGTGAGTGCTCCCGGGAGGACCACAGAGCTTGGTGCTTCTGAGAACCTACAGGGAACCTACTGGCTTATCCTAAGAGCACCAAAGTGATGCTATTTGCAGCTGCCTGACATATTCTTTGGGAAGGTCCTCTCACATAGTCAGGAAGGAGTCTCCTCTGCCCCCAGCCACGCTTGGCTGTGTTTCTGTGAATGTTTTGTGTTCCAGTAAATTGTACACAGATTAATCTCACTTGCAAATGGTGACAGCCTTGGGGAAATGTACCATTCCAATCCCCAAAGTGTGGCACATAGTACATGTTTAATAACATTTGCTGAATTGGATGCACTTAATTCTTTATGGTGCTATCCATTGGGCTCCGCTAGGTAGGGCTGAATTGTCCCATTTGGCTCTGGTTCAAGGATTTCTAGAAGGATTTACCCATCAGAGGAGGAAGTTCTAACCAGTCTCCTGGGGGGGTGCCTTTGTTGATTCCCCCATCCAGACTCAACTATAGCCACAGGGGACCTAAATCTTAGTGGCCACATCACAGCCTTAGAGAACATCAGTTCCTTCTCCAACTTATCTTTGCCCCAGTTCTTTGAATAAGCTTCTACTTCCACCTGCCTTTGTGTTTGTATTTGCAGTGAAGGCTGGAGTTGAGCCCTTAACCCAGTGTCTGGATTCTAGTCTTTATCCCATTTACCACCTACTGTGTGCTCCCCCCTCCCCCCAGGCATGCCTTTCTCCTTGCCATTTTATTTTATTATTGATTTTATTTTATTTATTGATTATTTTATTGCCAGTTTGGCACACACTCTGTCCCTGTGGTCAGTATATCACGAGTGTCCGTTGGTTGATAGAGATCGGTAAATTACCCCGCCTACACAGCGTCCACAGATGCCAGTATCATTCCTAGTTACCTTATGTAAGCTCTCCCTGAGCAAGAGCTCGGGTATTAGGAGACAGGAAGAGAGAGGGCATTTTAACAGGATTGCCCATGAAGGAAAATCTATTCATGTGGCTCAAGGACCGATGAACTAAAGCCACAGTCCAGGTGTCATCTGTAGGCTAGCTACTGTCTACAGGCAAGATGTCAGATGAAGTCTCAGGCCAGAGACTGTCTTCATGCTAGAATCCCTCCGCAGCCTGTTCAAGTGTAATTGGGCAAACCATAACTGCCACTCACATGTAAATTATGGCTGCTCTTGGGCTGCTGTAGCAAAGCTGATTGTGACGAATAGGATATCCTGGAAAGCTTCTTAATGCAGCCACCACCTGGCCCTTCAGAGCAGATTCGAACAAGGGGATGCTTGAAATTTCTTTCTTAGTGTTTCTTCATCTTTTACATGGGGGACAAAGACACATTCTACCTCATAGGGTTCTTAATGCAAAAAACAATTACAAATAATTAAATTATGAAACTTAGGGCAATGGTTGGCACATGATGAATACTTAGGAAGTTATTGTTTTTATTCTTGCTAAAGCCTAGAGAGGTAAAGATACTCATCCGAAGTCACATTGCTTGTAAGGAGCAGAGCAAAGCTTGGTTCCTGGGCCATCCAACCCAAGGACTGTGTTTTCCAACATATCCTGTTAGCTTGAGCTATGTGTGTCCCACATCAGTGCCAAAGGACAACTGTGAAAGCAAAGGCAAGAGTGGAGAGAGCCCAGCAAAATGTCACCTGGCTCAGGTGTGGCAAGCATTAGTAGTTTGAAGAAGGTTTAAGGAGTCACCCAGTTTTCCTTCCCTGAGGGAGTTCTACTGGATTCAGTGTCATTGAATTACTGTAAGAATCCCAAGGGTGTCATAGACCCAACTCTTTAAGTACAAAAATTCTGTTGTCAATGATTTGCCACGGTACATATGCCTCTTACTAGTTGGTTGACCTTGGACAAATTATTGTGTCTGGACCTCTGTTTTCTCTTTCTGTAAAATGGGTCTTTCCACCAATCCTGGGGTAATGGAGAGTCCCAGCAGGAAGAGGACTATGGTGCCACCGGGAGACCACAGGGGTCCACAGATCTCCGGAGGACTGCTACCTGGCAAAGACGTGGAAGAGGATGGCTCATAGCCGCACACCTACTTGGTTTCCTCTTGAGCCAGGACATCCCAATCAGGATCTGCAAGCCCAAAATGTACTACTTGGCCAACAGTTCCCAGAGTCTACTGCCTGTCATCAACTTTCAAGCCTGTCCTTCTGCCGCACACCGAGATGTTTCCGGCAATTTCTTCTCTAAGCTCCTCTAAGGCCAGCTGGTGCTGTCTCCATTGTCATGTGACAACAGGAAAGAAGACTGGATCAGGTCAGAGAAGATGGGTTGTCCCACGAGACTGATGAGCTCTGGTTGGAGAGCCTCTGCACTCACTGGACCATGCAGACGCTCACTGTACTATACCTTTGTGAATGTGTATATTGGGCAAACAACTTGTTTCAATCATAATGGTTCTTATGCAGAATGGAATGGGTGGAACTTACTGCACAGTGTAAAACTGTGGTGTTATGAAGGGTGACTCAGGGTGACTGAGGTGCCAAAGAGAGGCTGGTCAGCTCCACCCACAGCTAAGAAGTAAGCAGTGAGCCTGTAGGAGGGACCTTCGAGGACAGCCAAGGCAGCCACTGTGTATTGAGTGCCTACAAGGTCCCAAATGGCTTCTACACATTGCCCTGCCTGTGGCTTACACTTAGGGCTGTAAGCCCATGTCAGAGCTCAGCTAGAAATTGTTTTTGTCTCGTCTGAGCTGCGTCAGAAACTGAGAGTAGAGAATCTGGGGCCTTTCCGAACGCATTTCTGTTTGTTGACTGTCCTCAGTTTTGTCCTCACAAAAGAGTCACCTCATCTGACAAAGGTGTTCTCCCTCTATCTTGGGAATTGATTTCTGTGGGAAAATTATAGATCATACCTTGAATCTCAGTTAGTCTCTCAATTACTATAATACCTTTTAAAAATTCCTCTCTCATATAATATATCTCAACTTCAGGTTCCCCTTCTGTTCTCTCCCCCACCTATAACACACACACACACACACACACACACACACACACTACACCCAAGTTCAAGGTCAGCCTAAGCAACTTAGACCCGATCTCTAAATAAAAGTTTTAAAAGATGTGGGATGTAGGTAGAAGGATCAAATGCCTGCCAAGCGTGTGCAAAGTCCTGAGTTCAATCTTTAGCATCACAGAATTAATGACAATGACAATAGAAAAAAAAAAAGGATAGATCTGGATAAACTGGAGGTTGTGGTGATGAGCTAGCTCTTTTCTTTGGAAGCTGCTGAGTGGATTCAGGCAGTTCTGACAAGACCTTCCCCTAACTACAGCCTCAGATAGCGCTGACTAGGGCTTACTACATGTCACAAGCTTTTGATGTGATGCCATTTAATCTTTACAGTGGTGTGAGGTAGGCACCCCTAACCCCTTAATTATGAGCTTCATAGGAGAAATGAGGAAAAGGAGGCTCTCTGCAGGAATCTCCAGCAGCCTCGGTTTGTACATTACAGAAACTAGCAACGAGACAGTGGGAAGGGCCTTTGCTGATTATCTGGCCCACAAGAACTGTTTAGACCCAAAGGCATTAGTGGGGAACCTACAGGCTGATGATGCCCAGAGGGCCTTTGTGTGATGAGCTTTCAATTTTATTTCTTTTGATTGGAGTACCTATAGTCAAAAACTGTAATTTCAAGCATAGGCTAGCTCCCACCACTGATAAGGCCTCACATGGGCTAGTTCTCACCACTGATCTGGTCTCAGAATCAGGAAAAACCAACACCATTGCCACTGAACAGAAATCCTATGGTCTCTGAGTCGGTTCCTGGCTCCACATTTTCCCCTCCTTTACCTCTTTACCCAGAAGGCTCTGGTCTTACTAATCTGGGTTTAGACTGAACTCTAGTTTACAGGTTCCAAAGAGTCCCTCAGACAACAGGGAAAAAAGGGCAAAGGGAAAAGCAGGGCCTGAGGCTATGCTCTTTTCTCCACATTGACCCTCATGTTCCTGGTTGACATCACTCCTTGGATTATGAGCTTTGAGCTGCCAAGGACCCTGCCTCTCAGTGTGCTGACCAACAGCATCCCAGCACCATGCTGAGTTATTCCACAGAGAAGCTGAGGACAGGTGGGTATGTTGAGGTGAGGCCCCCAGCACAAGCAACACCCTGCAAACTTCACAGGAGTTTGAGAGTTGGTTGTTTCAGGAACAAAGCAGTGTTTCTAATTACACAGCCCAGACAGGTCCTTGGGCCAGTGGGGAAGGGTACCTCCTGGGGCTGCCTGGATGACACCTTGATTTCTACTTCTTCAAGTGGCCACTTAGCAAAGACAGGAATCAATGGATAATCAAGCTGAAGGATCTTGGCACTTTCCAGGTGAGGACAGTCATACTGCCTAGAGGAGAGGGAATTGCAGATGGATGGGGTGGGGGCACTGGGAAGACAGCAGGGTATGGGAGATCTTCAGCTCCTGGAGCAGAAGCCAGGCTCCAATGGGGACCAAAGGGGATGGAGCAGACATCCTTCACAGCCTGGGATTGGGTGTGGGGCCTGCATGTTTTCCTGCCCTCTGACCAGCATGAAATGCTTAAATTTCTGCTTTATCAGTGGCAAAATGGAGGTGACAGTTCCCTATCCCTATAAAGAGTACAAGAGGTGCCGTCTGTCCTCAACGGGAGAAAAGATTTCAAGTCAGGGATGAGCTCTACAGAGACCTGCCCCGTCCTGGGTCTGAGTGTCACCATTTACCATAACGCCAGTGACAGCTGGTGTTTTGCTGAAGAGAAATCACAGCTTGCTACGGGCGCTTGGCTCCAGCTCTTCAGTGTGCCGTTCCCACGCTGCCTCGCTCGCTCTGTGCGCTGACTCAAGGCTCCCACATTTCCAAGTCTGAATGAGCAACCGGGGAAATCCTCCCCCACACCCCACGTTCTGCCAACACTTAGAGTCACACGGCGTGAGCATAGCACTGTGTTTGTAATGGAGATAATATTTTGAAAATAATAACTGCATATGCTTTTTTTTCCTCCTTTTCTCCAGGAAACAGCACGCCCCAGTCTATTCTGTGGATGGTGGAGGCAGGAGGAAGCCGGAACGTGGGGAATGCTCTAGTCGGACAGGATGAGAAAACAGTACCCACCTCTTCTGGACCCTAGTAGAATGCTGGTCAGAGGCAGGAGAGAAGAAAGTGGGGGGTGGGGATGGGAGGTCAGGGGGTGTATCTGTATCTTGCCTGGGATTTTGAGACGAGGCCAGAATCCCCAAGGGTCGGGGGCTAAGGAAATAAGATACATCAGAAGGACATTCCTAGGACAAGCATGAGGCGGGCAGCTAATAACCCCAGGAGCTACGAGAGTGAGAGTGAGGCATGGCCTGGTCAGCCCAAGGAAGCAGCCAAGCCAGTCCCTCTGTAGCAGAGACTGGAGACCCTTAAGGAAAGTCATCGGGCCCAAGGCCAGCTGCTTCCTATCAGTGACTACACAGCTGTTGCCTGTCCACTGGCCCAGGCTGGTGCCTTCTGGAGGCGAGTGGCCCTTGGAGTGATGTCCACAGGAAACGAAGCTGCTTGAAAGAAGAGGATAAAACATCACCCTGTATAAATGCAGCTTTGACAACACCCAACTGTGTGCTGAAGGCATTTATAGGAAATAAAATGTTTTCTTCTTCATGCCCCTGTAAACTGTGTTGAGTCTGTCAACCACTGGGAGCTGGTAAAGTTAACGGACATTTCCGAGGTCAGGTACATTAGGATGTTAGGAGGACCGGAGATTTGGTAAGGAAGTATGACTGGGACCCAGAGAAGATCCTGTTCCTATACACCCTGTCTTCTAACAGGGGTAGGTCGGGAAGTGTGTGCATAAGCCAGCAATTATTCACCGGGCAGCATTGCTCTATTGCAGAGAGACCAGAGAGAAACTAGGAGTGCTCAGAGGCAGTCAGGAAGGATAAAAGGAAGAGCCTGCCAGGCCTAACTCGCTCCCATAGGGAGAAAGTTGAGGCTCTGAGATCAAGGAGCTTGGCCAGAGGTCACCCGTTTAGCAACTTTTTGTTAGATCCATGATCTAGAGGCTGGGATGCTACAGGCCCTGTCCCTTTGCTGAACTTTGGAGAAGTAACTCTTGAGTGTTTGCCTATGGTGGGGGAGGGGAGGGGGCTGCTGGTCATTTGAAATCTGTGAGCGCATCTGAGTTGGAAGAATTGGAACTTGTGGGCCATGCAGAATGGTATCTTAACTGTAGCTCTGCTCCCTCGCTGTTTTTTCTGAGCCCTGACGGCCCCTTAGCTTTTCTGAAACTTAGTTTACCCTCTGTTAAAGAGGGGTGTCTCCTAGGCTTAGGGAGAGGGTTCAAGTCAAGGTATAGAAGTGCTGGAAAGCCGGCCCTGGGTGTCTCTTACCGCCATATGCTCGCTCAAATGGGAGGGGTCATACCCACGGGGTAGCACAGAACGTGAGAGTTACACTGGACTAAAGGGCCCTGTGCAGGGTGCATGGGTGCTCTGTGGCACAGGGAGGAGGCAGCCTCTGAACGGGACTTGGGTGGCAGAGAGAGGCAAGCCAAGTAAGAATCAAGGATGACAAGGGCCGGTCCAGGATGGGGGTGGTGCAGATATGGGTGGGAATCAGTGAAGACGGGCTGGGGTAGCAGGACCCAGGGCAACAAGATGGAAGACCAAGGCCAGGGAAGGAGGCACAGCAGCCAGTGGATGGACTGGATGAAAGGCAGGGGGGCAGACAGCAGATCAAGGTAAAGTTACAGTCAGCTAGAGAGACCTGAAGTGTAATGGGTGGCTAGAAGGAGGAGCCGGGAGGGCAGATGTTGGTTTGCAGGGCTGCATGAAAGGCTGAGGTATACTTCAGTAGTCAAGAACCTCTGAGGAGTCCGGCCGGGACCTCAGGTTGGGAAAGCTGGGCCTGTGTTCAGCATGGCTCCTAGAGGTAGAGTCTCTTTTTTAGGGGGTGACTGGAGATCCCAGAGGTGTTCAGAGGACAGGTTTTGGCCAGTGTCCCACCCTAATATGAGAGAGAGGGTGGGGTCTGACTGACTGTAATGGGACAGACCCAGGATTGCAGGTGACCAAGCAAGGAAATTGTCAGATGCCCTCCAAGCTGATATTTGGATGGGCATGTGGTGGGGCACTAATTGGGTGGGTGGCCTACAGTAAGGCCATGACCAGGGGCTATATGTGACTGACTTCCAGTCGCCTCACGGTATGTTTGAGTGCCACATTTCATGGAAGGATGAAGGAAGAGTGGCCTGTTTCCACCAATCCCACGGGCCCAAGAATGGTTTTCTGCCTCTTCTCCAGCTGCCTGGCCAGGTGCCACAGTGGCCACTGCTGGGGGCAGACATGTTGCTATCAGACTCATCAGAGCGGTGCGCAGTGTTGGTCCTTGGAACTGAAACTACCAACAGAGACCTCAGCAAGGAGATCTGGTGGGGTACATGACACCTAGGAGGGGTCTGGTGTCACTGCTCTGTGCTGATAGCCTGCCCCGTCGTCACTCGCCAAGTCTGCCCTTAGAGACCTATTTTGGGGCACAGATGGACAGAGCCGTATGCACAGACTGGCTGCTCTCTGTCTTGTCCTCGTCTGGTCCCAGGCTTGCTGCTGTGGAACCCTGGCTGGGGTGGACGGGGTGTGGTTTGAGGGGCTCCATCCTCAATAGCATCAAGGTAGAAGAGCCAGGTCAGAAGCCTGAGTGGCGCAGGCTCTTTTATTGACAGCTATATTGACAGTAGCTGGAAGATGGCCCTTCCACTCTGTGCCTGCTTGAATGGGAATCCCCAGAGCTGACAGCTCATCAGATCCCACTGATACCGGGAAAGGGCCGAGAAAAGCATTTCCGGCTCAGCAGCAACTCCTCTCATTTCCCCAGGAGTCTGGAATACAGATTCTTGCCCAAGTCCCCATCTTGAGATGGCAACCTCCATGGCAGGGGGCCAGCTGGGAGATACACACCCCTAGTTCAGGACATGGGGGGTTCTCTTGTTCCTCCCCCACTCACTGAAGTTACTGAGAGACTGGAGACCTGAAGGAAGTAAGGAAAAGCAGCTGTACCTCGATTATGGGGAGACAGTCTATGTTAGGGTCCCCTCAGTCCTTAGCAGAGGCCAGTGCTGAAGATTTAGATTCCAGTCCCATCCTTGTTGGCTGGTCTCTGTGTGACCTTGACCATCAGAGTCTCCTCTCTGATCCATCTTTTTACCCTAAAGTTGAGGATAATGGCATTCTCTCTCCCAGTGGCCCTTCTGGCACAAGAGCAGGGACCCTACTGGCCCATAGAAAGATGGAAGTTTGGTGAAGTTTTCCTGCTGGGATCTGGAATTCAGCACAGCCCCCAGTGGTTCCTGCCTTACTTCCTTCAGGCTCAGGACTGTTGAGTGGACCTGCTCTTCCTGAGGCCCCTCTGATTGGAGCACATTTCAGGCCAGGGGACTGAGTACTGAGGTCCAGGCTGGATGAATCTTCCAGGACAGTGGCCACAGGCCCAATCCCATTCCTCCTCCAGCATGACCAGAAGTTCCTCAATGCCTAGATACCCACAGCAAGGCCAGACCGTTCTCCTGGAACCTTCTTAGTGGGACTTCTGAACCTGAACTAGTTCCACCCAGGCAAAATGGGAAGGTCTGTGGTTCTAGCCTCGGTTTAGACAGTTAGTGAGAGGATGAGGGTCAGGACTGGGCTTAGAAGTACCAGCCCGTGGGTGCTTCATTAACAGCGCTTGCTGCTCCTAGAGAGGACATGGGTCTGGTCTCTGCATCCACATCAGGCAGCTCACAACCATCTATAACCCCAGTTCCAGGGAATCTGATACCTGTTTCAGGCCTCCAAGGGCACCAGGCACACACAATATATATGTATATGTGTATATGATATATGTGTATATATATATATGATATATTTGTGTATATGTATATGCTATCTGTGTATATGTATATGATATATGTAAATGTGTATATGCATATGATACATATGTAAATGTTTATATGTGTACGATATATGTGTTTGCTTATATGTATATAATATATATGTAAAGGTGACTAAGTATATAATATATATGTATATGTGTATGATATATGTATATGTGTGTATGTATATGATATATGTATATATAATGTATGTGATGTATATGATATACACATATATACATATATACATATGTATACATATGCATATATGTATACATTTGTATGTGTATGCAGACAAAACATTCATACACTCAAAAATGAAAAAAATCTTGAAAAAACAAAACAAGCAAAAACACATCCCTGCGACTTTAGGATAAATCAATAGGCATAAAGCACCTTCAAAGTGCCCAGCCTGCCCTGGGTTCACGGCAGCATGCCTGCTCCTTCTCATCTGTGTTCAGGGTCAGTCACCCACTACAGACAACAGTGACAGTCATCTTTATAAGTATATTTTTATTGACAGTAAAAAAATCTCGATGCTTCCTTCTTTGTAAGGAAGGAACTGCTGAGTCTTGATGTGTGTACCTGCCACCAATGCGGAGTGCCAAAGGCACAGTCACCTCCCATACACACGCACTAAGAAGGCAGAGTTCACGGTATTTACATTCATGCACTGCGGTCACACACTACCTGGACTGTTTAGGTCATATTTGTACAGATCAGAGTACAGTATTTATATATATATATATTTGTATAGATAGATATCTCTTTATATATATAACTATATATAATATGCCTATTTTTTTTTTTACATCTACGTTTTTTCATCCAAAATGTTCTCTAGAAGGCTTATAGAAACACCTGGTAACTGGGAGGTCCTAAATGCTGTTGAGTTTTGACATGATTTAACCACAGTGAGAAACATTGGCAGAAATGCGGGGACATGGACATTTCTTCTAACCTGTGCATTCAGGAAGTTCTGAGAACAGGTCACAGTGGAGCTGACACAGGGCTCTTTGAAATGAAGGTCTGAGTTCACTCACCTGATTGACACTGATTTTCTGTATGTTACAGCCATGTGGGCATAAAAACTTGTGCCTTCTATTGTGATGTGAGATGCACCCTCTAAGTGGCAAGTCTTGGGCTCTAGAGGTTCTCCAGGGAACCCTTTAAAAACCTAGGCCCTTCCCTTGGTTTCCCCTAACTGTGTGTCGGGTAGCACAAGCCCACTAAAGAGAATTTACATGTACACTAGCCAAACACGATGCAACCTGCTGGCAAATAGCACACACACACACACTCTCTCTCTCTCTCTCTCTCTCTCTCTCTCTCTCACACACACACACACACACACACTCACACACACACACACACTCTCTCACACACACACACACACACACTCACACACACACACACACACACACACACACTGTGTGCTTCCTAGGTTTAAGCCAACGACTAGACAGGTACATGGAAGTCTCAGGCTCTGCTCAGTCCTCAGGCCCTCTGGTAGGGAGCTCTCCTCTAACCAGGGGAGTCCCTTCCTCACTGCTGGGTCTTGATAACTGGAGGTGGGAGTGGAGGGTATTACTCTCTCCTGTGAGGCTCTATGGGGTGTGTGTTTACAGCTGGGGCCAGGCCTCATATCTGCCCAGTGTCTGCTGTGGGCACAGACACCAGGAGACTGTGGCCCTTGTCTTGGTTTAGATCAAGGTGGTGATGGTGTGAGAGACAAGGCACTAGGGTAGAGCCCAACAGGCTTCTCATCCTTCCCTTGCCCATTCCTGATCTACCTCCTCTGGCCTCCTTGTCACTTGGAATCACATCCGAAGAGGACTGCCCAGTCATTCCCTGGGAGAGGTGGGGGCAGCCTCAGAAAAGGATCTTGGTGACTCTGTGCCAGAGCACAAGGCCTGATGTAAAAGGGAAATTCTAAACTGTGCCCTCAAGCAAAGGAAGACAAATGTCGCTTACAGGAGGTGTGCCATGCCCTGGACCGCCCCTTAACCTGTACCCATTGACTCAGAAGTAGAGCAGTGGCAACTTCAGGGCACCCAGCTACCTGGGGATGATTCTCATGTCTGTCAGTTTTATCTGGCTTTGAACTTCTCAAGTAGCACAAACACCCACCAGAGATCTCTGGTGGCTGAGGAGGAGGCTAACATGCCCAGCTAAATCTCTACACTGTGGGGGTGGGGGTGTGACTCTCCAGTAGGCCTGCTTCCTTCTAAACAAGTACATGTGGCTGGTGAGGGGGTTGGAGGGAGGGGTACAAGGGATACAAAATCACAAGGGTCAAGGGGTGTACCCCACTGTGTGGGTGGCCTCCAAAAAACAAGCCTGTGGGTGGGGGGTTATCAAAGCTAGATGATTCTTCTCCACTTTCTCTTCTACCCACATTCAGGAAGCTCTAGTGCTTTAAGAGTTCTGGTCCACAGAGAAAGCCACTCCAGGGACACACGGAAGGCTACCTTCTCCTGGGAACTTTCCGAGTTACCAAATTTAGACTTCCAGGGACTGTTGGGGTAAGTGGGTCACGGAGCACTCTAGACCAGCATCAGCCTGGCACAGAGTGCCCCTATGGGTTTGGCACAAGTTGTGACCTCTGTCCAGTGAGGCAGGGTCTGGTTCACACTGACGCTTCCTGAGGAGCCAGGGGTGGGGTGTCAGAGTGAGCAAAGGAAACCTCTGACTTTCTTGAGACACCCTCTGCCTGGGCATCTGGGAGACACTGAGTTCACTCCCTGGGGACTGTGTAGGCTGAGCTCACTGCTTTCCCAGGCAGGTGTGCAGTGAGGAGTCACAGGCTAGGCTGTGGGTGGGAGAAGGAGTGACACAAGCTCTGAAGACAGAAGACAGTGGCAGATTCGGCGATGGACAGATGTGTGGGAAGCACCTTTGGAAGGGGACATTTGTCTCATGGCTGTGTGATGGCTTTTGGAAGAATGTCCACAGAGGAGCAGCAGGTGGGTTTCCTGCAGGAGAGAAAGCTTCCAGAATGGGAGCAAGTCCCTGGATCACCTTTCTTCTGGCTAGAGTGGGGTATCTCTCTTCCCCAGGCAGACAGACAGACAGACCCTCTGCTTTCATTGGAATACATGCTTTCAGCAGCAACTGGGTGACAGTCGGTGTGCCCAACGTGAGACAAGGAGGAGCGGATGGAGAACCCTGGGTGGTGGTGCTGCTCAGGGGCCACATGCAGGGGAGCCTGGCTCAAGCCTGGCGCTGGTTGCCGCACCCCTCGGGAGTGACCAGGGCTAGCCTGGGAAGAGGATGCTTTCTCTTTCAGGAGGCTCGAGGCCTGCAAAGCACGAAGTCCTGGACAGGCCCAGGGTCAGCTCGTGTCCACCTGTCATTCATGTCCACCAGTGTCACCACGGTGCCCTTCTGGCCAAGTGGGTCCCAGGGCCTGCAGGTTCACACCACTGCAGTGTTCACATCCACCCCTTTGTTACTCTGCGAGGAGCTCATGGGGTACTCAGCAACACCGGTGCCATTTTCATCTTTTCTCAGTGGTTTCCTAGGAAGGAGCAGGGAGGGGGGAACAAGGACATTGTCAGTTCTGAGCAACTGTGACGGTGTAACCTCCGAGCCAGAGTCTGGGTTAGCACTTCTGTGGGGTCAATCAGAAGCTACATAGACTCCTAACTAGGGTGACCGTATAATTCAGTATGCAAACCAGGACCTACTGAGAAGGGAAAGGGAAGGAGACGACAATCTAAATCTGTTCTGGATAACCCAAAAAGTACGGTCAGCCTAGTGTGATCAAGCTCTGATTGATCCCTTTGGGAAGCGCATTAGTAATCGGAGTTTGTATCTTACTCTGTGCAATCAAAACCATGATGGTAGTGAGGGAATGGCGAGGGTAGTGGAGGTGTTAGTGATGCTGGCTGGGCTGGAGGTGGTGGTGATGATACCCATGATGTTCCTGGAGGTGGTTATGGTGATAATTGTGGTAGAGAAGGGGTTAGTGATGGTGCAGGAGGTGGTGGTGGTAGATAGGACGAGGCTGATGGTTAGTGTGATGATGATGGTGAAGGAGGTTATGGTAGTGGTGATAATGTGGACAAGGTGGAGATGCTGGTGGTGCTGGTGGACAGGATGATAGTTGTAGTAATTGTGGTAGTAATGGTGGTGGGAGTGGGTTGATGGTGGGATTTAATAGCTGTGGTCACGGTTGGGTTGATAGTGGTGGCCGTGATTGTGGTGACAGTTATGGCAGGGGGAATAATGACGAATTCCCAAGCTGAGCTAGTACACACTAGTGGGTCTTGATCAGTTTCATCAAATCATTGATAGCTCATTTCAGAGGACACTGAACCCAAGATCTGTTCCTCTTCTGTGTACCAGGGATCAGGAAGGCTAGGAGAGAGGCCCTAAAAAGGGTCTAGCCCCCTTGCTGAGGACGTGACATCATGGTGCTACTTCCTGGTTTTCCTCCTTTGTGTCATTCAGGAGGTCCCTGGCCTCCACCCTCGGTATCTACAACTTCCTGAGCTGCGCTGTACAATGCTTCACACCACTATACTGCTGCCTCTGCAGTGGGGATGATCCAGTTGAGCGTAGCTCAGGCACCTCCTATGTCCCCAGAAGTACCGGGGATGAATGGCTAGGTATTATCTAAACTAGACATTTACAATCATCCTAAAAAATAACCTCTCAGGGATCGATTGCTCCTGTATTCTCAAGCATCCTCAGAGCCTTCCCAAAGATAGGATGGGCAGGGATGGTTCAGAGACCTCAGAATATATTCTGCTTGCAGAATTTCAGCAAAGTGAGGAGGCAAAGAGGTGGTCAGTAGAGTCATGAGACTATCAGGACATCTCACACAACGCACGAAAGTCCGTTTTATTCACATCTGCCTCCCTTTGTGTCAGAAGTTTCTCACAGAAGAAATCACTCTAGCTGGCTGAGCCTAGCTCCTGAGGCTTTTAGAAAGGCGAGAACTACTCCACATGTCCTTCCTGCTGTGTTCGTGCTTTGAACAGAGCCCTCTTGGGTAGAGGTCTTTGTCCCTCTTCAGCCCCCGAAGAAGCTAGGCTGGAATTAGCAGTCATTTCATGGGGGCAAACTGAGGCTAAGTGAAAACTTTGACTTGCCAAAGGTCCCAGCTGCACTGCAGTAGGACTTGAACTGTCATCCTTGCCTGTCCCCTTAGGCCACCACCTTCTGTCTGGCCCTTTGGGAAAGCCTCCCTGCATCCCCTTTCAGAGATCCCTCAAAGTCGTATCGAGCCTTCCAAAAAGTCTGTCTCACCTAGCTTTAATCACAGGGCACAGAAGCACCCAGATTCAGCTCTTGATGGTGGCATAAAAGGCTCTCATGATTCGTAGATTTGGCCTGCTCACCTCCTGGCACCAGAGCCAAGACCTCCTCTGTTCTGTTCCTCATACTTTGGTCATAGCTGTTTGCAAAGCCTTCTATGGTTCATTGGTGTCAGTGAAAGCTGAATTGTCCCCAAAGCAGAAGATGGCCTGTGTGACTCCATTCTCTCACCAAACATAGCACTCATGGATGACACTAGCAACTTTAAGGGGCAGAGGCCACAGCTTCTAGAACCTCAGCTTTCCAACACCTCCACCTGTGTGAACTCAGGCAAGCTATACAACTTCTCTGAGCCCCACTTTTCTTATCTGTAAAATGGGTACAACAGTGCCCCTTTCATAGGTTTGCTGGAAGGATTAAACACATTAGTGCACATCAAGCATGTGGATAAGTGTCTATCATATAGTAAGCACTCTGTAAGTATCTGTTAGCTCTCAGCACTCCTGTCAGAGAGGCATCATGGGCGCTGACTGACTTGGCCGGCAGGGGCCATCATACCGTCCTCTAGGCTGCCCAGACTTCCTACTTAGCATGCACCTTCTGAGGCTCTGGCAGACCTAGCAGACACTGCTAGGTCTCCTTCTGATCCTCCAATCTGTGGACCAATCTGGGCTGGTCCCCACACAAGGCAGGAGCCACAGAGAATGCCTTTAAATGGCCTGGTTCCTAAAACCAAAAGAAAGGGGAGTGAGCGTCTCTATGTGTCCTGGCGTCTGGGCAGAAGAGATGGGGGACAGTGACCTTGCCATTTGGAGACCTTCTGTCCCGACCCACTAGGTGGGTCTTGATCTCTACGGGAAGCATCATGCACAGGGGTCCAGCCACGGAGCACCAAAGGGCTCACATCCAATCTGCTGTTCTGCTGAGGAAGGGGCAGATGAATCGTAGCTCTGAGCAGCCCACAGTTGGGGACACACACACACACACACACACACACACACACACACACACCACAGAGGCCCAGCAAGAGCCTCCTCTATAGAGCACAGAATTCCCCAATCTTGAGTTCAAAGCCAGAAAATGTTTTCCCCAGCCACCAGGGTGTCAGTGGGAGAAACAGATGGTGCTTAGGCTGCTCTCCCTCCACACCCAGGTGAAGGTGAGCCGAGGATGTGGTTCACCCCCACACCATCCTTCAGCTCTCTGGATTGGCTCTGCGAGAAGCATGGTGGGCAGGGGAAGGCCCCTTCCAGGGTGTGACTCTCCTCTGCGGAGTTCTGTAGTCATGGATCTGTACAGACAGAGCCCTTCCCAGGACAGATGCTGGAGGAAATACTGCCCGGAGATACAGACAGATGGAGCTCTAGACAGTGAACTTCTGGGATATCTCAGGCTCTCTGAGATGCCACATAGTCACGAGGGGTGAGGATCACTTGTGGGAGGTTGTCCGCATGGCACCTGACCTACAGTTTGGGGAAGGAACGGGACTGACAAGACAGCAAATAGAGGAAGTCAGAGTTGAATAAGGCAAGGTCTGAGCCTACAGCCCGTCGGCACAGAAGGACAAGACAAACTTGACCACATTGTTAGCTCCAGGAAGAGTCACCTTCATGACTCACGGCCCATGTTCCAATTCCGAAAGTCCCAGCAGCTCAGCCACTGTCAAGTGGAATTGGAATATCCACAGCAGGCAGTTGTCCCCAGGCCTAGGGACCATCAGCCCTCCTGCCTGGGGTCAGGTGAGTAGTTTATGGCTAAATAAGTTTTGTCACGT
The DNA here is from genome assembly GCF_963924665.1 of Micromys minutus. Taxonomy (NCBI): domain Eukaryota; kingdom Metazoa; phylum Chordata; class Mammalia; order Rodentia; family Muridae; genus Micromys; species Micromys minutus. The sequence goes on from NC_137969.1 coordinate 245,859,456, forward strand.
ACAAACACTACAAGTCTCTGTTAATGGAGCCAGCACATAGTGGGTATTCACAAAACACTTCAGCAGTGGAAGACTTCATCCACTCTGGAGTCCAAAGCCAGGTCTGTGCCCAGAGTTACTGGGTCTCGGGCCTCTGAGCCTCAGATTTGATGTCTGTCTTCTGTCTGTCTGACTTGGCAGGACACAGACATCAAATCCCCAGATTCCTTCTCACTCCCCAGGAAGGGCAGACAGGAGTGTGGAGGCTCATCATCAACTTTGGCTGAGCATCCCAGCCTGAGGGATGGACTTTGGCACCACACAATTCTATACTCAGATTCTGATAGGATGTCAGCTTCCTAGTTCCTTGGAGACTCAGTTTCCTAATCTGAATAGTGCAGCACTATTTCGGGAAAGGTTGGGGGATGGGCTAAGGACACGGGATAAAGAAATGAACACACAGCGTAGCCTGAACTTTCCAGGGGTCTAGTCAGTTCCTGAGGATTCAGTATTGGTATTCTCTGCAAAGGTCATCCTGTGATCTGTCCCCAGGGATGTGCATGCCCAGGTCTGTGGGACAGTCAAGTCCTCCCTCTCCTGCCCAGGTGTAGAGCTTAAGGCCTGCGGGCCCGGCCACACCCTCATTCTAAGATTTCTTTGTCATTCTTCTTGGTTTTGAATTATTAAACAGATCTTATTACACAGAAGAGTGGACTCGGGGGAGAGAATTAAGTATCTGAGATGCTAACAATTATTCTAATAATAATTAGAAGTAACTTTTGGAGCTCGGGGATTAGGGAAGGAAAACCTTCCCTAATCATATTTCCCAGAAGTAGTACTAATGACTGTTGTCCTTTGGTGCTCAGCAGTGTCTTTTGCACGGTTTTTCTATCTGCTGAAGCAGACATAGAACTTGCAGGCATCAAACATGTAAACACTTGTGAAGGTATGTCTGTGATCAACTCTGAAAGCTTAAAGGTACAAGAACAAAGAGAAACCTCTGGAGCCATTGCAGCAAATTCACAGTAAGCATTAAACAGGTTGGAGACAGAGAGGGTCCCTGCTCTTCCTTCCCACTCCTTAACTGGGTGTCAATCTTTATCACCGGGCAGTGGCCAAGCAGTTGAGGGACCGGGCAGCCCTGCTGGGTTCCAGAGGACACTCACCTCTTTATGGCTTTGTAGCAAATGATGACCAGGACAGTCAGAAACACTAGGGAGGCACAGACCACGGCGACGATGATCACCAGACCAGACCACCAGGTGTCCTCTGCAGGGCAGGAGGTAGAGTTGGGAGCTGAAAAAGACCAGTGTCTGAGTGTCTCTCAGTGAGGGGGTGGATCTGTGTGGCATTGGGGGAGGAGTGGCACTCACAACTATCCATCACCCCCCAAGGAAGGCCCTCTGACCTTTCCTGCCTTTCCCCACTCCCACCTCGGCAGGTGACATCATGCTTGGCCCCCAGCCAGCCCCTCCCCCACTCAGTGCCTCCACCCCGCCTTGGTGAGCTCAGAGCAGGGGTTGAGCGCCTGGCTAAGCAGGCCTCCATCCTCCCAGGCATGAGCTAACTGACAGCAGGGTCGGGCTTAATTTCCCATGAAAAATAACAGAACATCTCATTCTCTCGGCCAAGGCATTAAATTCGGTGCCTCGGTGGTTGGGGGTGGGGTGGCAGGCTCACAGGGGATGTAGGGAGAGAAAGGAGGGAAGGCTGGCCCTTCCATGTGTTTCTGAAATGAGGTTCGCTTTTCAGGCCTGCATTTGGTCCATGTGATGCCATGGTCTCGCTCTGCATGGAAGGGGCCAGAACATTAAAAATTCTCACACCTAACTCCACAAGGACTTTCTGTCCTTACCCTACCCACGAGGAGTCCTTAGGGTGAGCCTGTTCCCCGGTTGGTCTGGGCAGTGTTGATGCTCACCTGGAGAATAGGTCTCAAGAGACTGTTTACTCCACCCCATCCCCTCAGTAAAGCAAAAAAAAAAGAGCCCAGCTCCATCCCAGAGGCCTGGGTATTACAAAAGTATGGGGGGGGGGGAAGGGAGGTGCACAGAGGGAGGGGGAGGGAAGAGAGGAATGGACAGACCACACAGACAGTGCTAAACAAGTCATCAATATACATGAAGATCTGGACAAGAATCACAGCTGTATTCCTGGCTCTGTACTAGGTACCCTGTGCGGAGCCAGTGAATGATGCCCAAGACTCCAGGGTTGTGCCCAAGGGGATTCCCACCTCTCGACACACCTTCTGACAGCTGTAACAGATGTCTACACCAGCAGAAGCCACACTCATGGTTTCCAAGACTTTCAAAATAGCCTTGAGTCTCTTCCTCAGCAATTCCTAACCTGGGACAACCATGCTAATGATGGCTAAAATAGTAGATAAGATTTGTGTGTTTTGGGCGTTTGTGTAAATCAAATCATGTGAAAGACGTTCTTTTTTGTTTGTTTGTTTTTACATTTGCTTTATTTATTTGGCAGCATTGGGATTTGCCCAAGTAGCTATGAAGTTCAGTAGTTTTCCCTTTTTGTGGATGAGTAATGCTTCTTTCTCTCTCTCTCTCTCTTTCTCTCTCTCTCTCTCTCTCTCTCTCTCTCTCTATCTCTCTCTCTCCCTCCTTCTCTCTCTCTCTCTCCCTCTCTCCTCTCTCTGTCTCTCTCCTTGTCTTTCTCCCCCTCTCTCTCCGTCTTTGTCTCTCTCTGTCTCGCTCTCTCTCTCTCTGTGCATGTGTGTGTGCATGTGTGTGTGCATGTGTGTGTGATGTGTGTGTGTGTGTGTGTGTGTGTGTGTGTGTGTGATGTATGGTTATATCATAAGCACACACTTAGATGTCTTTCCCAGATGTTCCCCCTCTGGTACCCTTCCAGGCAGAATAAGCAGAAGACAGAGAAGAAACTAAACACAGTGGGATTCAGAAAGACACTCTACAGCTCCCAGGGGATCAGGGCTGCCCATTAACAAATGCATAGTCCCCAGTGTGCACCTCAGCTCCTCACAGGTCCAGCCACTCTGGGTGGTACACTGAGGCAAGAATACTACCAGGTTGCTGTCAGCTGGAAAGAGCTGGTCTTAGGTTTTTAGACCCTGCACAGACTCTGAATCATGCTGGACAGTCAGCAGATGCTTAGGGTCTATGTTCCCATCCATGAGTTCAATCAATGATTTTTTTTTTATTAAAAAAAAATCAAACTTCAAATCTGCCCCTTTGGGAACATCCTTGACTTGGCAGAGTCTTCCCAGGGTAATCTGGTGTGGCTTTAGCTCCCTGACCACAGCTGCCTTGACTATGCTGTTCCGGCACCTCCAAAGGTTTGTCCCTTCTTTTCCTAGACGAGAGAACTCTGCTGTGACTGTCCAAGCTCTGGCCTGTTTGAGGGTATGTTCCCAGGTCATTTCACCCAGCACGGCTTCCTGTGTGTAGTCTCAGGGAGTGGCTCCAGCCTGGTTTAGTGTCCCAGAGCACAGGAAGGGAAGGGTGTTCATTTTGGTCACGACAGCAAAGGATTCCATCACCTAGGGATGGTCACAATGAGCTAGACACGCCTAAGTTAGAATTGCCCCTCAAAGGTGCCAGCAAGGCCCTCCCTAGAGAGTCCACCTGCATGCCTGGCTTTTAAGCCTCAGCCTGGGATTTGGCAGAGCCACATTTCCTTACACTTCGCAGTCAGGTGGGGATTTTCTTTTGACAGTCCTTTTTTTTCAAAGCCTTGCTACTAGAAGCAGCTAGCTCTGGTGGGGTGCCCTTCTGTCTGAGACCAGTGGGAGCCAGCAGGTGCAGATGGGGGCTGCGTGTGCAGAAGAAGGCAGCCCATCTGTGAAGAGGAGTCTTTCCTGAGACCTAGCTGAGGCATAAATCACAGATTTTGGTCACGAAACTAGAGATATTTATCCACGCTTGAGTTGACTAGAGAATATCGGAGCTGGAGGAAGCCTGGGTGTTCTCACTTCGGGACAGAGAATAAACATTGGAGCAACTTCTGTGAGGCCTGGAGTGAGGCCCTGAAGCTTCCCACTAGCCTCAGTTTCCCTCAGTCCCCCTGCAAAGATGATAAAAGCTCACCAGGTGGGCAGGCTGGAGGCTGGTAATCAGAGGCGGCCTCCTGACAGAGCCCATTCATGCGTGCGTGCATGCATCCCCTTGGACGTGAACTAAGCGTGCTCAGTGTTTGCTGCTAAGAGCTGGGGGTCCGGCGATGAATCAGACACAAGCTGTCCTCTGCCAGACCTGGCGCCAGCTGCCCAGAGATGATTAAGAAGCTGACTAAGACCTGATCCTTTTGCAGTGAGGAACCGGCAATCTCCAAAAGAAGCGACAGGCACAGACAGACGGTGGTAGGGTAGATAAAGAAAGGGCAACCTGCACTTTGAGATGGCAATCCTGGGTGACAGGCAGGTGGCCATACAGGGGAGTGCTGAGCCCCAGGAAAGAGCTGTCCTGGCAGTGTCTCTGCTGTTTCTGTCACTTCCTTTAAACATGACAGAAAGGCAAGAGCTGTCCTGAAACCTCAGGGGTCATGTCACCCTTTCCTGAGCCCCAGAGAAGTTGACCTGTCAGTCAGCTCTCCTGACCCAGTGCGGATGATGGTCAGGTAGCCAGGAGGGCACTGGAGAGGGGCCACGCTCAAATCTGCTGTGTCAGAGTCTCCTTCCTTTGAGTGGGCTCATGCCACTGTATAGGCCTCAGAACACCCAACCTGGACCACGCCCTGGACATCATGGTTGAAAGCATTTGGACTTCTGCTTTTAGGCAAATGAAGTGATTTTGGCTGACTCTCCTGAAATATCCAGAATATTCCAAATATATGAAACAATGGGCAACAAGACAGTGGTCCATGGATAACTTAGCTTCAGATCTGGAACTCTGAAGCCATCACAGAAAGTACGTCAAGATGTAGGCGCGGGCCAGGAGTTTCCGAAAAGGACTCAGAGCCCAGGAAGTAACCCCAAGAACCACCGGTGGAGATCACAGGCCACTAAGCATCTTTTACACGGCAAAGGAAACCATCGTCAGAGCGAAGAGACGGCCTGTTAAAAATCTTTGCCAACCACACATCAGGCAGGATTATCCAGACTATATAAAGAGCTGAAAAAAAAAATAGATAAACCACCCAATCAATAATCAGGCCAATGAGTTAAATAGAGAGTTCCTAAAAACAAACAAACAAATAAATGTGGCTGTAAGTCCTTGGTGTCTAACACCTGGAGACATCAAGGACATACAAATTAAAGCAACGTTGAGATTCCTTCTCACACCTGTCTGAATGACTGCCACCAAGGAAACAAAGGGCAGTCACCAAACTCTAGTGGGGTGGGGGAAGGAGGAGCCTGGATCCTGTAGGTGGGGATGAAAATAGGTGCAGAGTTACAGGACCGAAAGGCGCTGCCTCGCAGAAACCTAAGACTAGAAACAACATATAGCTCCGTTGTGTCACTGGGCACATGCCTGAAAGAATCCAACCCCTGTCATGGACATGCTTACAGATCTATAATCATTAGCTGAGGCATGGAACCAACCAAAATGTCCCACCAACAGATGAACAGATAAAGAAACCGTGGGCCATACAACCGGACTTTTTTTCAGCTGTAAAGGAAGATGAAGCCTTTATCTGTGGGGGATGGGGCGGGGGGATGAAACCAGAGATTATCAAGATGAGACAAACCAGATTCAGAAAGATGAACACTGCTTTCTCTTAGATGCACAATCAAGATGTGTGTGTGTGTGAGGGGGGTGTTGCACATGTGTGTGAGTACAATCTGTAAACGTGGAGAGAGGATCGTGAGAAGAGAGGAGATCTCTCTTACAGGAGGAGCGGGGTAAAGGAGAGGACAGAGAAATACACATAATGTCAAAGCAGGAGGGGAGAGTCTTCAGGGGGCAGGAAGGAAACAAAAAGAGCAAAGGGAGGGGGGAGGGGGATGTAGGAAAACAGCATGTAACAGTAATGCTGAAAATGCCACGGTGAACTCTATTTCTTTCTAGGTTAATTTAAAATGACAATGACTCTGATTGTGATGGTGGCAATGATGATGATGATGGTGATGATGATGATGGTGGTGATGGTGATGATGATGGACAGTGACCTCTCAGCTTTCCGCCTCAAGGAATTTCTAGAGCAGTGTAGGAGGGAGGACTCCAGGCATTGACTTGGGACAGAGGTGGTCTCACCCTGGGGAGTTCTGAGGAGAGTAGAAGCGCCCTGAGGACATCAGTCATACACTGGCAGGTGCGAGGATGGGGAGAGAGGTCAGCAGATCAGGAGCCACGGGAACCAGGAAAGGAAGCAGGTAGACGGACCTGGCACACCAGATGCACCCAGTGGGTGGATTTTTAAGGGTACAGAAGAAACCAGAAGCCCCCTGAGGGGCTCATAGACTTCATGACACACAACCCTGCACCATGCTGATTTACTCCCTGTTAGCAGTGGAGAAACAGGCCACAGAGCCAGGGACTGGGGGGGCGGGGACGACAAGGCAGCGAGTACTAATAGGTAGCCTGAGAGAGAGCCAGCTATGGCTGGACCTAACAGGAGGGGCCGGAAGAGACAGGGATGAATAAAGAGTCCGTCTTAGTTTTGTTTCCCCGCTGCTGGGTTCAAATACCCAGACAGAAGAACTTAAAGGGGAAAGGCTGACTTACTGTAGCTCACAGTTCAGTGTACAGTCCGTCACGGCCAGGGAAGCCACAGCAGCTGGAGCCTAAGAGAATGAGTCACATCCACAGAGAGGCAGCTGGGATGCACATCCGCCTTCAGCTCACACTCACCACTTTAAACAGGACCCCTGGCTCAGGGGAATGGTCCTGCTCACAAGTAGGATGGCTTTGATTTCCTGTCAATGAACACACTCAAGACAGCTCCTCGCAGACACTCTCGGCGGCCAGTCTCAGTGTGGACCGTCTCTCACAGGCTTGATCCTGTCACAGGGGCTCTGCTGGGTCTGGAAGCGACCCTGTCTTTAAATGTCACTGAGAACCATGTTAGAAGGGAACAGAATGATTGCTCTACTGTATAAGAGTCACTTCTCGGGCTGGGGAGGTGGATTGATAATGACTTGCTGCCATTAAGAGACAGTGGTGGGGCACACCTGTGACTCCAGAGCTGGAGGAGGGGCAGTGACAGGACAGGCAGATGTTTGAGGATTATTATAGAAGAAATCCAAAGTTGATCTCAGGCACCTACACACCTACACACACAAACACACACACATACAAACACACACACACACAAGCACACACACACACACACAGACACACACAAACACACACACATACAAACACACACACACACACACACAGACACACACAAACACTCAAACACACACACAAACACACCCACATACACACACTCACACACACATTCACCCACAAACTCACCCCCACACAAACACACACAAACTCACACACACACAAACACATACACACACACTCATACACACACACACACACAAACACCTCCAGACCCCCACAAACACGCATACACCATCACTCATACACATACTTACAGACATAACACACAGATGTATACATACACACACTCACATACTTATGCACTCACACTCACACATGATCACTCACACACACCCTCACACACACAAACACACCCACCCACACACAAACACACACACACTCACATACATATGCACTCACACTCACACATGATCACTCACACACACCCTCACACACACACAAACACACACACAATCACTCACACACATACTCGCAGACACAACACACACGTATACACACATTCACATACACATGCACTCACACTCATACACACATACACACACACACACGGTCGGGACAGTAATTTTCCATCTTGAGCCATGGCTTTATCTGGTGCTCTGTCTCTCAACCCTATATGTGGCCCTCTCTAGATACACCCTGTGGTTAGGCCCAGCCTAAATGCCAGGCACTGCTGGGACACCACAGGCCTCGGGGACATCATTAGACATCTCTCCTGGGTTTCAAAGTCTTTGGTGACTCATGCGCAGGCTGCCCTAGTGGTTTGTGGCTGGTTCCCTGGAACTGAAAGGGTTGTAGGCCTAATTGGCCTTCGTTAAGCAGGCTATGATCAGGTGAGGGCCTCCAAACCTGGCTCTCCTGCTTCGAACTTCCAGAGTAGCCCAGGCCCACAAGCAGTGGCGAATTAGGTCAGCACTGGCTTATCCTTGTACTTCAGAAGTCAATTCCCTGCTCCCTCCAGGGGTAAGGACCCTACACACTGTGAGGTATCTCAGGCAAAGGGTAGGCTGGGCCCTAAACATTGTCTTCAGTTTACATGGATTTGGCGGCATCACCAGGTAGAGATGACAAGAGCCACACAGCCTGTTTCACGGGACAATTTTATGGCTCATTTCGTACTTGGGATGTGTGTCCTCTCTCCTCTCTCCTGTCACCACAAGGGTGTCAAGGAGGCTGTCCTGCTCCTCTAAGAAAGGTTTGAGGACACGGGACACAGAGCAAAAATGACAACCTGTCCCTGCTCTAGACAGTGTCCTAGGACATGCCCTGGTTCTGTGTGGTTTTTGAAGGAAGTGAGGAGCTCTGTTAAAGATCTGAGTTGTTCCAGGACCTTTTTCATGTCCCTTGGTGGCCAAGGAGGCCACTGAAGCTCAGAGAGGTGAGGGGAATCTTAAAGCTGCACAGCAACCTCAGTCTGAGCCCAACTTTCTGATCAGTCCCATAAGCAAGAGGATGCTAGCTCAGTTATTTCACGGGTCCCCAGCTCTTCCCCTGCCTCAGTGCCCGAAGCCCTGGCACTGCTGGGCAATCTGACACAGACCCAATGTCCAGTAAGGAGTTGTGGGGGAGGGCCACCATTCCCTCGGCCTGCCCCACAGAGAGACCCATTGTCCATGGACACAAGGAACTGACTCTCGGCAGCTGCTAGCCATTCACAGGCACTGGGCATCCATGGGGAGGCCTGTGCCAGGGCGTCCACCACCCACGGATGCCTCAGGGTCAGTGTGGGGGTGAAGCTGTCCTGCACTTCTTACCCTCCACCATGGGTTGGGCTAGACTTGAAACCACAGATAAGCCACAAGGCTTTGGTGCTTGAACACTCAGAACCCAGGTCCCATATCTAGAGTTTCTAGGAGTAAACCCAGTGAAGTGAACACTGTGTTTGGATCCTAGGGCACCTCCACCCATGTTAGCGGGCAGGGACATGTAGACAGATAATGCTGTGCCTAGTCTATCTTGTGTTCATCAGCCCTCTGCAGCCATGATGGAAGTCCTTCTTTACAACCCCAACCACCCAGGTACCCCTGCTTGCAAAGCTGACAACTGGGCCAGGAAGGCAACTACACTAGGATATGAGTAAAGTCTCTCTCGAGTTCTGAAGGGGGGTAGGGTAGCGTAGGGTCAGTGTGACACCTGAACAATATTCAGCTACAAATGGAATGACATTCCTGTCTGGGATGCTTAGAACCTTGGCCCTACACTCAGGGTAACTCTCAAAGCCTTGTGTCTGCTCCCAGCATCTTTTCAATCTTTCCTGTGCATGCAGCATCTTCCAGAAGTGCACTGATCTGGCCAATCCCAGGCTGGAGATAGCCAACAGTAATAAGTCCTCCTCAGTCTGACCAGGAGCTGTGTCTTCACCCAGATTTAGTCCCACACTGGACAGCCCTCTTTCTGGGCTTCTATCTCTGAGCCTCACAGCCATCAGCCGACCCCGTTTTGTCTTTCCCTTCCTCCGCTTTGCGCTGCTCCCAACTTCCGGCCTGCTCTAGTGATTCCCATCTTCCTCGAACCCAGAGGCTCCGCCTCCCTGGGTGTCCAATGTTCAGTTTTGTACACTGATTATCCACTGGCTTTGAATCAGGAGCTGGAGTTAAGTCCAGGCGGTGAGCTGGGCAAGCCACTCAGAATGCTTAATTTTATCTGCTTGAGCCACCATAACCTGAAAGAAGCCACAGACCGTCCTCCAAGGAGTGCCAGGACTAGATAAGATCCACAGACAGAGCTAGAGCCGATACCTGCCTTCTTCCCACCTCCGTAGTAGAACCCTAGTTCTCCTCCTATAGCCCGTCCTTCCCTGAGCCTAGCAGAGGTGGGATTTGGAGGTCTCAGGCCCGGTCACGCCAGTCCTTCACCTCTAGTTTATGTGGCTTCCGGGTCCTGCAGGTCTAGCCAAAGGACAGGAGAGGAAAAGTCAGCTGGACGCTTCTGGGAATGGTCTTGCTCTTGAGGGAAGATAAAGAGGAAGAGGTCACTTTCACCTCTGAGGTGCCAGTGTGTCCTTTGTTTTAGGTGAGAGCAGCTTAGGGAAAGGATGCTGACAAATGGGTCTCAGTGTCAGCATGCCCGAGAGCAGTCTTGAGGGTGGCACTTGAGCAAAGACTAGAGTTTGGCAATGGAGTTTGTCCTGAAGGTGTCTAGGGATGGATGTCAAGCAGAGGATCTATAGTGAGCTCGTGCCGGGGAGTATGACGATCAAGGACAATGAGACTGTGGGAGGTCTGGAGGCTGTGAGGAGGAAGAGGAAATAAGGTGGCATTAGAGGGTCCTGAGAAAGAGAGGTGAGTTCTGGCACTGTGTGTGCGCACTCGTGTGTGCATGAATATACCTATGCATCTCTGTGTATGTGTGTGTGTGCGTGTGTATGTACTATCGAGTGTGTGCACATGTGCATGCATATACCTATGTGTGTCTGTGTATGTGTGTGTGTGTGTGTGTGTGTGTGTGTGTGTGCAGGGTGGGAAGCTGTAAGGCAACCTGTGACTGAGCAGAGATGTTATTGCGGTTCAGACTGGAGGTCAGTGGTACAGCTACTGAGAAGAGATTCAGGAAATGATCTGTGAAGGCACATGTGTAAGGGACAGAGAAAGACCCCTTGCTCCTAGCTCAGAAGCCCATGCCTAAGCCTCAGATGGAGCCCTGCTGTGTAGGAAAGGTAAGCTGGAAGTTTGCACTGCATAATGTGGGTGTCTGTAGTGACTGGGCTGCCTCTTTCCCGATGTCAATCATTTCTAGGAACAGGTGTGGAGCCAGGACAAGTACTGAGTGTACCAGGGGCAAGGGGCAGGTTGTAAAGATTGTCTAGAAGAGTGACTGATGTCTGGAAAGGGGGGGAGTGGGAAAGACGTCAAGAGCCTTGAGGTCATGAACCCAAAGTTCAAGGTCATGCATGTGTCTTGCTCAGACCACCTTCTACTGCACAGGGCAGGTGGGGATGCAGAGAAACCATGGCTGGCTCTGTCCGGCAGGTATGAAGAAGTGAGAGCTGAGGGTGCTTGCAGGGAGCAAGGACAAGGATAGACAGCAGGGGAGACTGTGGCACAGAACCCGGTGACGTCATCTCTGCATTTGAACCTACACAGGTTTGAACCCATGACCTGATAAATAGACAGAACACAACCAAGAAGAACTACAGGTACAGATACTACTGAGACAGTGAGACAAAGGAGCCAACGCAGTGTGGAAGGGAAAACTGTTGTCACTGTGAGAATCAGGGTCCCCTCTCTCATAAAAGGGTCGAGGAGGTAACCCTAAAGGAAGGTCCTATCTGGATGATCCTGGGGGGCAAAGACACACATGCTGTGAGAACAACTGGGTTCTAGACTCTTCCATCTGCAACTCTAGTCAGCAGCCCATGCACCGTGGACCCTTTCTCCTCTGCTACCTTTTTTTCTGCTGTGTCTGGGCACAGAGCCCAGTGTGGTGGCGGTGTGGCTATTTATTATCAAGAGCACCATTTCTCAAGGCTCGGCTCCTGTGGGGCACTTAAAAACCCGGATACATTATTAATAATCGTCTCCTTCATTCCTGTGCCTAATTAGGAGAGGCAAATTATGAATCAGGTTCATGTCTCTCTGGTGGGGGGCAGCGACAGCTTTTCCCAGGTGAGAAAAAGATCACAGGGAGGAAAAGATCTGGGCAAGAGCCCGGAACAGCAGGTCACAAGCCGGTATAATTAATTTTGCTTCTGTGGGGACCGAGAAACACAGTCCCCCTATTTCTCACCCAAATAACCTTCTTTGTTAGGTTCACCACAGTAGAGATTTGTTAATCTGGAAGCTTGGCCCAACCTTTTCCTGTCTGCCTTGGTCACCTTCTCAAATCTGCCATGCCTGCTGGCCACAACAGGGCTGCAAAGGCAACAAAACACATTTGCCAGGTCTGGGACAGCCCGGCCCTGTCCAGAAGTGACAAGGAGGTGCCATGTCTAGACAGATCTTGGTGACCACTGAGCTGAACTCCTTGTCCTGGCCCTGTTGCTCCAGTGTGAGTCCACTCACCCACTCCTGAACTGGCTAGATGCCTGGAACCCTATGGACCCTTTCCTCGGGACACCAGCGACCTGCCGGAGCATGGGCGTTAATTAAATAATCATCGAGAAAATGCAGGCTGGGATTCCAACCTCATCCAGACACACATCGGTGCAGGTGTCGACGAGATGAACACCATAAAACCATAAAGCAGACAAAGAACAATGGCTTGACAGACATGAGGTAGCGATGGGGGGGGGGGGTGACTGAAGATGGTGAACTCATTTCTGCTCGAGACAAGCTTGTGGTCTGAGGATGGGAAGATGTTCTTGCCATCTACAGTAAATGCCCAGCAGAGCCTCAGCACTCTGCAGCACTGGTAGATGTTAAACAGATCTCTCCCCTTCATGAAGGCCCATAACCCATGATGGAGGCCTTGTGAACACCCAGGTTGATAGAGCAGCCCTGTCTAACCAGTTAATTTCAAAGAAATAATTAACCAGGATCACCTTGGACCAGTGGGTGATAAACTCTGGTCTGAAGGCTGACTCTGGCCACTGATTGTTTTATAAATAAGATTTTACTGGAACACAGACACACACATTTACAGAGCTGAAGAGCTGTACCAGAGACTGTGCCTGCAAGGATTGGAATAGCTACCGTGTGCCCTTTGACAAACGTCTGTCTACCATTTTTACCTAAAATTCTTCAGCAATCATAGCAGAGTTTTAGTCTGCCTTAGAATTTCTTCTCATGTGTATTATGAAGGTGAAGTTCCAGTCTCTCGGTTTTGTTTATTCATTCATTTAACCAGATATAACACCAGGTCCTTAGCGTGATCTCTAGGTTTGTGACACTGGGCTCTCTGCCTTTTCTAGGGTTCAGGGCGGCAGTTCGCTGACCAGGCCAGCACAGTAGACAATGGCCCTAAGTTTGCATCAGGACTTGATAAACCATCCCAGCTGAGTCAGTCCCCTCCCCCACAGCCAAAGCACTTAACATTTCACTGCCTTCAAATTCTCATCCACAGAAGCACGGACAGCCTCCCCTGGGAGGCTTGAGGAAACTGTCCTCTGGTGTGAGCAAGGATGTGGGGGCTCTGCTTTGGTTGTCACTGGGCAAGCTCTGCAGCCTTTCTTTGGGCTACTCTGCTGAGCTTCCTGCTACAGAGACTGAGCACAAGGCTGGGGGATCTCCTCAGTCTCAAATGGCATCCGCAGTCAGTGTCTGGCAAGTGTCACCAGCTGGGGGCATGTAGCAGGGCTTGGTGCTCTCAGATTCTTTCTGTGTTTCTCACCTCCTCTGTGGACCCCACAGGTTGCCTTGGAAACACCTGTTTTAAAAATCCTCACGGCAGGTCCTGAGGACAAGTTCCATGTCAAGACTCAAAGACATGAGCTCACTAAGGGCTGACAGACCTTGGCAGCCTTTGAGGATGAAATTCTATCCCGAGGAGGTGCATTCGAACTCTATGTTCTGAGCAACTCCCTCCCAGAACCTGCTGCCCTTTCCTGGTTTCCTGGCCAGGGCCTGTCTAGTCTAAAAATCTCTGGTAAGGAGCAGTAGGGTCAGCCCTGTCCTAGCTCAGGCCACCAAAGCACAATGTGCTGAGAAAGTCCCTCTGCTCATCAGGACTTGTTAAACAAACAAACAAACAAACAAAAAAAAAAAAAAACGAACATGTATGTGGCTTGGAGACAAAACTGTACTTAAAAAAAAGTACAAGTATTCGAGCTTGTTACCCAGGGGCACTCTGTCCAACAGAGTAGCTATCAACCACATGTGACTACTTAAACTTGCTGTAATCAATATAGGAAGGGCTGGAGAGATGGCTCAGTCAATTAAAAGCCTGCTGTACAAACACGAAGCCCCAGGTCTAATGCCCAGAATTTGCCTAAAAAAAGCTGGAGGAACAAGCTTGTAATCTCATCGCTAAGTAGGCAGAGACAGGTGGGTCTTTGGGGCTCGGAGCCAGACTGTCTAGATTACGGTTAAGAGTCCCTATCTCAAACAAATAACCACCACCACCTCAAAATAAAAAGGTGGATGGTGCCTGAGAAATGTCACCTAAGCCAACCTCTGGCCTTCTTATGCACTTAAACACACACACACACACACACACACACACACACAAAGAGAGAGAGAGAGAGAGAGAGAGAGAGAGAGAGAGAGAGACAGATACACAGAGGCACACAGACACACACACACACACACACAGACAGAGACAGAGAGACAGAGAGACAGAGAGACAGAGAGACAGAGAGCAGGCATTCAGTCCTTCAGAGGTATTTGCCCTTTGTCAAGTGCTCAGTAGCCACAGAGGAAGAAGACTCCTGTACTATGAAGACACAATCATGGCCATAATCATGGAAGATTGTTGGGTGGCTGGATGGCACTGTGTCAGACTTATGAGGACAGGAGTCCCCTTCAAAAATGACACCATAACTACTTTCTTTACCCTACCCAAAGCAAAAGGAAGCAAGATGGTTCTCTCGCTTCACTACTGTGGTTAGAGTGTGTTTCTTACATTTTTTCCTTCATTCTCAGATTCCTCCCGTCAGAAGAGTAACATGGCAGTGATCAGAGAGACAAAGTCACAGAGCCACGGGGGAAGTGACGACCAGAGCCTCTAAGTGGGAAGGCTTCGGCTATTACCTACCATTGGAGCAGACCATAGTGGTGTGAGCCATTCTCCCAACACTTCAGCTCTGACCAGTGGGGTAAGACCTATGGACCTTCCAACCCCACATGGAGCACACTCACAGCAGGCTGAGTGGAATGCCCGGACCTAAAATGCAGCCATTATTTTGTTGAGACAATA
Organism: Micromys minutus; assembly: GCF_963924665.1. Taxonomy (NCBI): domain Eukaryota; kingdom Metazoa; phylum Chordata; class Mammalia; order Rodentia; family Muridae; genus Micromys; species Micromys minutus. Next base: position 245,874,470 of record NC_137969.1, read on the forward strand.
GTGAAGCCTTCTATGATTGGCAGACAGGTCACTGCAGGGTTACCCAGCCAGGACCAAGCCCATGAAGATCCTGTTACCAAAACACCCATGGATAACTCCTTTACTTTTAGCTTGTCCAAAGCATGATGATGCTGAGATTGTGAAGAAGGTCACCCTAGCAACAAGCTCCACCTAGGTCTTTCTTCTATCTAGACATGCAGATTCTTCTAAAGATTAAGGTCACACCACCTGGCCATCTGGGCTCTGGTACTACCATCAAAAGTCTCTGAAGATTTGTAGGTCACTTCATCTCCCCGCCTCTCCAAGGTCTACCTGACAAATTGGAGAGGTGATGTAAGGTTAAGTCAGAGCCCCCAACTTCGTCATAACTGGCGTCTCGGGCTGTCCTATAGCATCTCAGTGTTTAGGAATTTCTCTGGCCTCTGCTTACTCAATAATGAACAGCTGTCCACTTCTGGGAACCCTCTTCTGACTCTTGAGTTAAGTGCAGAAGCCGGTGCATCCAACAGACAGCAGCAGACAAGAAAGCCAGAATCGGGCTCCTGGTATGCATTGCACCGATCTGACCAATCCAAGGAGGCCGACTTAATAGCTTTCTCATGGAACAGTCTGAGTCTCTAAGTCCATTGCCTTCAAAATGACCCCCAGCTACTGAGAGACTGCACAGAGAAACTGTCTATAACAGGGTTAGGCACTTAGAGACCCAGGCATTCTTTCCACCCATAATTCTCTCTGCAAAGGGTAGGGGTGGTGTGCCTCTGCTACCCATGGTCCAATTCATTCTAAATGTGAGAACAAGAAACTCATTCACTCTGAGCCAGGGTGCCTAGGGGTAGGGGGGTAGGAAATAGTGACCTCTGGCCTTTTCTGATCAAATGACAAGGGTCACATAGAAACTTGGGAGCAGAGAACAGACTCTAGTCACATTGCCTTGACAGAAGGTAGAGTGGGGACATTAACTAAGATGTGCTTTTCTTTGACCCACCCAAGACCTCTCCATCTTCCCCAGGCAGAAGATCCAAGAACAGAGTCTCTGTAAAGGCTGTTGAGACCTAACCTCACCTAACCAGAGAGGTAATACCACCTCCTTCCAACTATGGCCCCTTTGATAACTACGAACCATAAAGGAACAGAGGTACTCAAACCTTTCCAGACAGAGCAATTCTGAATTGGATCACATCAACCAACCTTCGGGATGATTCAGGTCTATAATGTGAGCCAGATTCTTTCCCATCATATAAAGACGTAATGATGGTAGTCACAAGACGTAATGATGCTCATGCTCATTCGAAAGGCCATGGAGTGCCACCGTAGGGGTGTACCAGGTTGTCTCTGTGTGGTCACAGGTATTTGTTGGCTTTCTGCCATGTGCTGCAAAGCAAGCCAATTCCAAAGGATTCAGAAAATGTTATAGAAGAACTCTGCAGAGTTCAACTGGCTGAGTAGGGAGGATGGCAGGGATGTGGGGAGATGGCTCATCTGGAAAATGCCTCTGCTGTGAACACAAGGACCTGAGTTCCGTCCTGCCATCCACGTGAAACAGCCAGGCCTGGTGGTGCAGAGACAGGAGGATTCCTGGAAACTGTTCGTCAGCCAGTCTAGTCTGCTTACAAGCTCCACATCAGTGAGAGATTCTCTCCTAAAAATTAAGGTGAACGGTGCCTGAAGAACAACACCTGAAGTTGACTTTTTGTCACACACACATGCACACATGCACACATGCATGCACACACATATACACATGTGCATACATGTACTCTGTCTCTCTCTCTCTCACACACATACACACATATATACACATGTGCACACATGTACTCTCTCTCTCTCACACACACACATATACACATACACACACACACACACACACACACACACACACACACACACACTATAGCAGTTGTTGCTCCTTTGCCAGCTGTGTGTCCCCGACAACTGCAGAAACATCACGTGATTTAAGTCTCCGGGTCCCAGAGGTGAGAGCAAGCTAACGGGGAAAGTCAATAGGGCTCCCTACCACACGCTACTGAAAAACCAGACAAGACCACGGGTACCAGACTTTAGTGAAGGCACATCACCCCAGCTTGAAGAACACAGACAGGTCGGAGAGGCTGCTCAGTGGTTAGCACTAGCTGATCTTGCAGAGGACATTAGTTCAGTTCCTAGCGCTAAGTTGGATGACCTCCAGTTGCCTGTAATTCTAACTCCAGGACATCTGAAGCTCTCCCCTCGCCTCTGTGAGCCCCGAGAGCAGCAGCACTCTGGGAGGACACAGTTCGCTCCGTTCATACTTTGGACCCCAGGTGTGATAACAGACACAAGTAAAGCGCTTGTCAAAGAGAGAAAGGGAGAAATGAGGTTTTACAGACCCTCATGTTGCCCAGGATAGCCCCAAATCATTATGTAGCCAAGGATGATGGCCTTGAATTGCCGAACCTCCTGCCCCTGCTTCCCAAGTGCTGGGGTTTCAGGTGTTTGCCATCTCTGCTCAAAACTTAACCTTTCCTTTCTGGTAGTGGGGATTGAACTCATGGCCCTGCGCATACTCGGAAGTCTCCCACTGAGCAACACTGCCAGCACTATGAGAGGGTCTTTTCCCATAGCATCGCCACAAGGAATTCTTCCACTTTAACCCAGTGTCATCCCAACCTTCTCCAAGCCCCTCAGTCTAAGATCCACATGGCATTCAGCCCCTGAGCACCCAGGTCCTGCCACCCGCTCTTTATTTTTCCTGACAGCTGGCCTCCCAGGTCAGCATAATCACTGCTCCATCAGCTTCCTTGGACAGGGACATTGATGGGGGCTTAGAGGTGACGGCTGTCTTCCACAGACAGGGTGATGCTACAGAGAGCAGCCCTGCCCACCAACTCCAGAAATCCTGTTTCTGCACTACCCACGCCCCTGTAAATAACTGTACCCCACACCTGGGCTCCTGCAAGGAACCCATCGGGCCATCCAAACAGAAAGGCATGAAGGCAGGAGACAACGTGCTAGGAATAAGTGGGGCCTCGGAGGGGGTAAGGGGAGGATAAGACACAGGGGGTGAGCAGGATTGGAATCATTATAGGCATATATGAATTCCCAAAGAATACACTTAAAAAAATAAAACAAAAAATCAGTCACCAGGCATAAGCTAGGCACTGTCCCATGACTCCTAACCCCACCTCCAGCTTCCCTTTACTGGCCAGCTTCTGGATGTTTCTAAAACTTTTGGTTCAGAACTGTCACCCCTTTCCTACGACCCCTTACAGATCCATGTTTTTATAGCCCCTTCAAGTGAGAACAGGCACCATTCTGCAGAAATGCTTCTGAGTCAGTATTAATGAAGCTACTTTTTTTGTTGTCTTTTCGTAAGAACCAAATGGCGTGCCACAGGATGCACCACAGTGCATCTACATCCTTCTTCTGAGACTCTTCACAGATGTAGGGCACCTCGGCCAGTTAGTAATTTCCAAACCCCAAAGTCCGTTTGGTACCCACAGTCGAGAGGGAGCTGTGTTATCTGCATTCTTGACTCCCCTCCCGTGGAAACCCACAATCTCTTAACAGGAATAGCACGGCGCTGCTCGGCACTGGCATTTCACTGATAGCGTACAGATGCTATTGCTTCTTCTAAAATCCAAATCCTGCTGAAGTGACCAGAGAACAGAAGATGCCTCCTACTTTTCTATGCCTCCCTTCCCTCCCAACCCCCACCGCATCCTGACCCTGCACTGCCTCAAACTTCCTTAATCAGCTCTGCTCTGGGCCTTGGCTCTCAGCCTTGCTATGGGGCAGTGTCTTGAGCTGCCGTCATTCTCCAGAGAACAGAGGATCTGGATTCTTAAATGTAACGTTTCTCTTACTGGTCAAGGGTCTCTTTTCTGTTTTGGAGTATTGTATATGGCTGGTTAGGCGGTTTGTGTTGTTTCTAATATGGTAGTCAAGTTGTACTTCTTAGGGGCAAGGGCCCAGTCCTAGACTTGGATAAATTTTAATCCAACCCTTGGAGAATAAAGGAGAGACAGTGTTGTCCTGGAAGATGGAGAGGAAAGAGCTGTATCCTCAAATCTTGGGGCTGCTGTTCACTGGCCTTAGCTTTCATGCTGAGCCTGCCTCTATCCATTCCCCTTTAAAGACCAATCAGCCCCACTGTTTCAAGTCTGGTTGGAAGCTAACCCCACACTTATTCTGTGCTCCAGACCCAACCTATGCCCAGCTCCTGGCCTGTGTTCGACTCTGACTTGGCATCTCTACTCAAATGGTTCAAGGGAGGCTCAGAGTTCATACGAGACAATGAACTAACTCGCCATCTGCTCAACCCAGGAAGGGTAGTCCTTCCTGATGATCCACACAATTCAACACTTAGCCATACACTTCTTCCTAAGGGTGGCTCAGCAGCCTCCTACCTGGCCTGCTGTTTCCCAAGTCTCCCCTCCCAGTCTCTTCCTCACACAGCAGCCTGAAGCAGATGGCTTTCACCTCTGCTCTGCAGCCTCCAGAGGCGTCTTGCCAAAGACGGCTTGAACCCTAATCTCCTAATCATGGCTTTGTTAAATATTGCTTCCATTTAAGTCACTTCCCTTGTCGGGAAGAATCTAGAAACCTCCTGAACAGTAACAGAGCTCCTCATAGCTAGTATGAAGTGCAAGAACTTCCGAGGGGAAGATGGATGGGTTACGGGATGTGTGTTAGGAGGTAAGGGAGGGGAGTCAGCTGTTACCTCACTGCTGCACCTCAGAAGCAGTACCATTAATTCCCATAAGCCCTGGTGTGTCTCACACCCTCACCCTCACTCCACTTCCACAGAACGATGAGCAGTTGGGTGGAAATGTCAGAGCTGGTTAATCCCACAGGGCTTATAGGCTGCAGAAAGCATCTTAGAGTTGAACAGGAAGATAAACTGCTTTGTTGCTATACGGCCCAGAATGTTCTCAGAGATGAGATGAAAATCCTTTGTGTATTTCTGACTGTGAAGGAATCCGGGTCCTGGCTTCAGGGAGGAAGGAAGGATTAGACTTCACTTGGTGATTTGCTTGTGTTTAAGGCCCCATGGGGAGCTAGCCTGCCTCCTGCTCTCCTTGATGATGAGGGGTGGGCACTTAGGAACAATGGGCTCCATCCAGGTCAGAACGGAAGCATGGAGGAAAAGGAATGGAAGGGGAGAATATGGGTAGATTTGTTTTATATCTCAAAAATAGTAAAAGAATTTGGCAGGTCTTTGTGTCATTGAATAATACCATGACAGAACCATGAACTGAACAAACAAACAAACAAAAAGCCCCAACGTTGTGCTTTATAGATGTCTTTGCTCTCAGAAGAATATGGGGTACATGCTATGGGGCCCCAGTTCACCGCTCTAAGGCAGCTTATGACATACTTCCTGTGTGTTTCCCATCACCACTGGATAGACTTCCTGTGGGATCCCTTGGAGTGTCCTGCAGAAACCAAACCCTGATTCCACAGAACCCTGTTCTGGCCCATTTCTCTTATTTCCTTCTGCTTCCTCAGGGGGACATTCCCTTTGTCCTTATATATACCTGAACCAGCTCAGCTCAGCTCTGCCTCTAGAATGAACCAGTCAGGATGACTAATGAAACTATAAAAACCCTGTGGCCCACACAGGACTGTGTGGGTCTAGTGTGAGACAGTACCATGATCACAGAGCAGAACTGGAAGCCTGATAAATAACTTCCTGTCTTGTAGCCCAGCTAAAGTCAATAACCATGGCTAACCAGTGCAAAGCAACTTGTGATAAGCCCTGTGGACTGTGTTCATAGATAGACAGACTCACTACATACCTTCCTTCAGGCCCCCCAGAAATGCTAAACTCTGGCTCTCTGGACCAGGTCTTCCATATTTGGTGTATGCATATAAATGGTTTATGAATCAACCCAGATTATCATACAGAATCATACAACAGCATGAAACTGAATCATCAAAAGACATAGTCAAGACCTCCCCCCAACAGACAACAAAGTGGGTAACTGAGAGTCTCCCCCTAAAAGCAAAGATTTGGCTCTTCATGGAGTACCAGGCAAGGTTGTGAAACATGGCTACTTGGAAGGGAGGCTTGCAGGGTAGGAGACTCACATTTTGTGATGAATGGCACTTACCAAACCTCTGACTGCTGCCCACTCTGTGCCAGGGGCATCCCCTCTCCAGCCAAATGCAGGAAAATAGCCATCCCAACAGTTCCACATATGCCCAGAGAGCATTTGTCATCATGGTAGGGAACTACTGTAGCAAACTCAGCTCAAGTGAGAGGGAGAAGGTTGAAGGAGACAGGCTCTGCTCCTGAGACTGGGGATTCAGGTGAACCCCTGTTCCCCAACTAAGGAGACTATGAGGAAATGACTAATTAAAGGAACACAGAGGAGAGAGAGCATGGAAGGGGGGCAGAAGGAATAGTGAGAATTTCACAGCCCTGCCCAGAAGTCCAGTAAGGCATTTCTAACTGGTCAGCCTATCATTTCCACTGCACACTTCCCTACACGGGGTGGGGGGGGGTGGGAGGTGTTCTGTCGGAGAAGCATCCAGAAAAGACTCTGCCCTTTCTCTGCACCTGTGGACTCCAGTTTGGTTACCACATGCCAAGAGCTTTCCAGTCTAGCCCAAGGCATGTGAACCTTCACTGGGATCCTCATGAAAGGGACAGGGGAGGACATAGATACCACTGCCAGGTCATTACAACTGGTTCTGCTAAGCTCCAGAAAGGCCCTGTGGTCTAGCAGATGACATCTCAGCATGCAGCTTGGCCATATTTAGAGAGACGAACGGAGGGAAGTATAAATCATGTCCCTAGAAACACGGCTGCAAACCAGGCCAACATCCCGGCACAGTCTTAGAAAGATGGTTGCCACAGTGAGGCCTCCAACACAGACACACAAACCAACCGGCAGGGACTTGGCCTCCCTCCATTCTGGAGAGATGGATAGTTGCTATGCAGTGCTTAGCCCATGATTCTCTTCAAACTTCTTCTGGGAACTGTCACATGGCTCTGAGTCATCCAAGTCTAACAGCGGTCTACCACCTGGACAGAGTGACGGCGTCATCCAGCCCTATGTTCTCCACGTTCCAACTCCCTTCCCACTCACCATCAATGCCATCGAAGCCCATTCCTTTAGGCTTTCCTCAGAGCCCCGAGTCTCTTTACTGGCTCTCCATTTGAAGAGGACCCAGCTTGTGCAGTATGATCCTGAATGGGTTGGTGCCAGCATTCTTGTCTCACCCTAGGACATTTCTTCTCCTGTGAACCACTGTCTCCTGCAGCTTACAGTGCCCAGCGGTGTGATCTGTGAGATTCCTACAATCTGTGGTTGTTCCGTTCCGAGGTTTTGCATATGTCCCCCTCTGCCTCGTAGGTTCTCCCCAGACTTCTGAAAGATCGTTACCTCAACAACTGGCCTGCTTGGAGATGTTCCCTGCCTCTCACTTGAAGCTAATCTCCTCATAGTCTCCATTTTGGCCTCCACTTCAGCCAGTCACTGACACCTATGTCTCTCTGCTTCTTGAGAGCGGCTTTACAATCCTGACCCTGCATCACCGTATGTATCCCCTCAAACTCCAAGATCACAAGAGCCCCTTTCTCTTTTCTCGTAGGGTGTTTGGAGAGAAAAGTAACTGGTGTACAGGAATTCTTGAAGTCTCTTCTGTGTCTTCAGAAGCCATTACCCATGAGGTGACATGGGACCCTGCCCTGGACCAGACAGCTCTGTAGATGCTGATCTCTGGTCCTTAGGGATGCAGTTGAAGCCAATCCAGACTATGCTGCCTGATCTCAGCATTTAACAGTGGTGACAAATTCTCAGCCTCACTGGGGGTCCCTGATGTCCCCACCTAGCAGGTGTGGAAGCCACACCCCCTCTTTCAACTATGCTACCACCAGATCACAAACAGGCTGCTTAGTTCAAGCTGGTATAGAATTATTCTGTTTTAGCAGGTGAGTCTGACTTAGCTCCACTATCTTGGACACCATGACATCCTCTCTCACTGATTACAGCTATTCTCTCTGCTCCCTGCCCTGTCTATGTCCTTCCTCAGTGTACGACCCATCAGCACCCGATTTGCTCAAAAGTACATACAACAGGTTCCCGTCTAGAATCTGAACCCTGCTAGTGGCATTTGGTTCCAGGGCCATCTCCTCTCCCCTGAACCACTGCAACAGCTCCTGACTTGTCTCCCCATCCTCTCCACAGTAGAACAGCGAGGGAGGAAGTAGGGAAGACAGAGGTCCCCTAGGGCACCATCTCCAAACCCTCAGAGTAGGCCCACAGACCCCTACTTTCTCTGCCTCTCTCTAGCCCTCGATTCTCACACTGCTTTAGACACCCTGGGTCTCAGGCTGCTGTTCAGCTGCTCTGATGACTCTAAAAGCCCAGGCCTCAGCCCTGGCTGCTCTCTCCATCTACAGTGCTCTCCCCAGTCCCTATCCAAGCTTCTCTCAGACACTGTCTTCTCTTCCAAGTGACCCAGGCTGCCCCACACAGCTCCCCCTCACACCACAGCCCTGCTCTCTGTAGCAGACCTGCTGCAGTCTGGCTCGAAGGATTAGCACATTGATTACTTCTGGTGTTTATCCCCTGCCAGAATGTCAGTTCTGAATCCATTTTGTCCTAGAGCATATTCCAAGTTCCGAAGACATGTTTAATAAAATGTTTGAATGAGTGAAAGTTGGCTTGCCCCCAAATGCTCTCCCTCAGGCTCCTTGGGCCTAGCCTTAGGACCTCCATTAGCATGTGCCTGTAACAATGTGGACCAAAACATCTGTGGGGGCCTTCAGTGGTCTTGACCACACCCCTGCTGGCTCTCTTCCCTTGGTTTATGCTGTCTCCACTCTAGGCCAGTACATCTTCCTAGAGCCCAAGCATCCCCTTATGGCCAAATGCATCCTTCCCCATTTCACATGCCCTCAGGATCTCTCTGCCTTCTTCTTGAATTCCCTGGGTTCTGCAAGTTTCTATCACTGATTGGCTTCCATGGCTGGCCCCTGAGGGGAAAGACCCACTTGTTCGGGCCCCAAGTGTCTCCTCCTCCCTTGTTCTGCTCCACTCACAGTGTTCAGGATCTCTGACTTCAGATGTCTGGGGGTGAGTCACATGGGGCGGTACATGCTCACCTTGTGGCTGCTCTAGCAAGAACTTCCACCCTCAACTCCTGCCTGCCTTCTGGCTCCGCCCCACACACTTGGTGCTTTCCTCAGACTCACCCCCAGCTCCGAGTCCTTGTGAACCTCAAGCCCTGTCTTTACCTCTCCCCACTTCGGTCCTCTCTCCAGTCACCTCCGTGAGTCTCATCCCTTTGTGAATGGCTCCCACGGTCTCCTCCTGAGTGACAGCTGAGGCGTTCTCCTCAGTGTTAGACTCATGGCTCTTCAAGGCTCTGTGACAAATCTGGAGTTAGACTTCTGTTGTCTCCCTGCTCCTACCCAAGAGGCAGCTGATCACACGGGGAGTTCTTTCTCCCTGCCATGGCTGTTGAGGCAGCTTTTCAAGCCCCTTGTCCAGCCCTGCCTGGCTGGGCTGCAGTTCTAAGCCCTGGCCCGCTACTCTCTAAGCTTTGCCTTCAGCCTCTGCCATCCAGCTTGTGTTTACTGTACTTCCTGTCCCATCCCTGTTAAGGCACCTCTGGCCTTTTCTAGCCTTTATTTGAGACTTGTTGTCCTATCTCTGCCTGTCTGACAGTTCCTCCAGGAGACCTGCCCCAGTCAGGTGCCTTCCTTCTGGCTAACCCTAGAGATGGGCACTCTGAGTGAGTAGCCTCCTCTCTATGCAGCCTTCCTCCACTGTCCCGACATCTTAAACTCCACCTGAGACAAAACACGATGCCATGAACCTTCCCTGTGGGTGTCCTCAGCAACACCCCACTTGGCCATCCTCAGCCACGGTGAAGTACTGGGCATGCTCAGAGCTATAGAAATGTTTGCTACATAAATATTGTGGAGTGTGTGTGTGTGTGTGTGTGTGTGTGTGTGTGTGTGTGTGTGTGTGACGTGTGAAGGTATAATTGTATGGTCTTGTAGGTATATTGCACAACATTTATAAGCACGCATTGCTTTTTTTTCCCAATGTGAGTTCTAGAGATAAAGCTGATAGTCATCTCCCTAGACTACTTTTCACTTCTTTAGGTAGGAGAGAGAGAGATGTGAGTTCACAGTGGGAGCCCAGAAGGCAGAGACCCGGTGAGTCTGACTGGGGAAAAGGTCAGCCATGGTGGTCCTATTAGAAGAGGGTAATCACTTATGGAAGATCCTTCTGGGACATGCTCCCTCTCTTTCCTGGGAAGTGACACTCCTGTTCATCCGCTGTGACTATGTTAATATGACAACTAACTCTCCCCTGCCGTACCACCAAGCCAGTGGCTCTCGGGTACCAGTCTCTCCTACTGCCCTAAGCTCCAGGGCCAGGCGTGACAGCATCATACTTGCCCTTTGCCTTCTCCCCTCCCCTCCCTGCAGGTGTCTCCCGGGATCACCTCCTAGGGACCACTTGCATCTGACTCCTTGCTCAGCATCTGTCTCTGGAGAAACCTAAATCAGACAGAGTCCCAAGAACCGCTCAAATGCGGCAAGCAGGAACTGATAAAACCCAAGTCCCGTGCTGGCTCCTCTCTCCTGGGCAGCTTCCCCTGTCTACATCACTCGGAGATGTGTTTCTGCACACACCGGGCAAGCACTCGCCATGTGTCAAGCCCAGAACCATCATTGGGGACAAAGACATACAAACAGTCCCTGAGTTTGGGAATAGGAGCAGACACTTAGTAGGGCTAAACCAGCGGCTCTGTCCTGGACACAAGTGGGGCATCCCAGGTGAAATTTGTAATAACATTAATGAGCTGACTCACTGACAGGACCTCTCCCTTACCCCCCACGAAGGGTGCTATCCTAAGCATTGCCTTGACTCTCCCAACTGCCCATGAGTACAAATGAGGTTCTTGCCTCTGTGATCTGTCAGTTGGTTCCAAATCACTACTGCTGGGCAGGGAATGCAGACCCCGGGAAGAGCTTGAAGTTTGTAAGCAGATGTGTTCTTGCTTTAAGCATGAGGCTTCACACATCTCCTCTCCCAATTATCAATTGCTTTGGGGAAACCAAGTCAACACCCAAGTTTCCAGCACCCCACGCTGTATCTTGGCTATCTGTGAATACCAGCTCACAGCTCCTTCCCAGCAAGCACTCTCCCCAAGCCATGTGTCCTAATTGATTGGCTTCTCTTCTAATTGATTGGTTTCTCTTCTAATTGATTGATTTCTCTTCTAATTGATTGGTTTCCAATTTGTCTTCGTTTGTAACTGAAAATGAGGATAAGGACATAAAAACGGAACACAGACTGAAGCAGATAAAACAAGATGCAAGCCATTTGCATCTGGAAGCATGTGTTTTCCTTCCGACTCCCCAGTAGTGTGTAAAGAGGGAACCGGGCCTTTTTCATAGCCACAGTTGCTACAGCTTCTGAGGGAACCGCTTGCAATGCCTGCTCTCCGTGCTCAGCTGGGAAGGCAATGGGTCTGGAGGGTTAATAAAACAAGGTACACCCTCAGTACCAGCTCCTGCTGTCTACTGTCCTTGGGAAAGTTCCAGACTTGAGAGACCTGGGGCTTGGTCCCAGGTACCTCATTGATGGATCTTCTAAGTATGAGTCTTCTTGGGGTCAGGCTTGCTAGAAGAGAGGGACCAACTTGTTTTGGTGAGATGGTGGTTGGTCTTTCCACACCAGGGTCAGGGACAGGTGATACCCAAGAACTGCCACTTCAGAGTCAAGGCCACATCTCCCTCCCCCTCCAGCCAACACACTGTGACTGCAGCCTTGGCACAGGTTTGAGGCCTCACAGAAGCCGCAGAGTGTGGTGTGGGAGCACGGTGCATGGAAATCAACAGATGCTTGATGAACAATTTGTAGGATGGCCTCAGGTCTCAAGGGGAAAAAAAAAATCCATCTTCACCCAGGGGGAACCCTGGCAGAAATCTCAAGTCTGTTTTCCCCATTGAGAGCTGAACAAAAGAAGCCAGTCCGCTGGCCTCAGTGAAGAGGGTTCATCAAGCTCCGAGACCCACAAATAAACAAAGGAGACATAAGGAACAACTTGATTAAGGTGAAGAAGGATCATGCTGGCCAGTGCTTGTCACTACCTCAGTAGGCAAGCTCAAGGAGACACAAAGGAAGAAATGATGGAGGTAAGTCTTTGAGGCCACAGATGGACAGTGCGTAATGAGCCTTGACCCAGGCTATTAAAGATCTCAAAGCCTTATCTGGGTGTAGCACCATGCTGGGATGCCCTGGACTGAATGTAGACTAAAATGTAAGAGTTGGCCCATTTTACAGATGGAAGAACAGAGTCTGAACCTGGGAAGTCCAACTCTGCATTAACACAGAGTAGAAAGCAAGATGCTTTCCAAGTCACACGGCTCCTGGGTGTCTGATACCCACACTCCATATGGCTCACTCCATGTCTAGCCAAGGGCAAGGTCGGAGGCATCTACGGCCCTCCATGGGGAGACTGGCATTCCTCACAGAAGGCAAGGTGATGGGGGTGAGTTTATCTGCTGTGCCTATCAGCTTTGTGACCCCAAGGGCAAGCAGACCACGCCTCCCTCACACTATGACCCAGGAGAACTCTAGTTGGCCTGTGATGAGAATCTTTGCTATTCGGAGGTTCAGTGGATCCAACCCCATATTAATGCTGAGGGTTTCAGAGCTTAAGATGAAAGTAGCTAAAACACAGGAGGAAAAAATAAATGGGTTCATGATTCTTCTTGGCCCCACCTGATCTTTACCACCAGCCTACTGTGAAATTACAAACAAGGAGAGGGTGCAGCAGGTGACATCCTCCACCCAGTGACTGATCAGAGCACAGCAGCATCCCTACATCCCTCTCTCCCAGCTCGGGCACAGCCTTCCTCAGCTTCCTCTCCTTTCGTGTGCTCTCAGGTTCACGAGTGCCGGCGGCCATCCTGCATCCCCTCAGAGTGCTGCACACACATTGTCTTCCATTTTCCTAAGCCATGTCTCTTACTTTTATTATAGCTCCTCCCACCATCCCAGGCATACATAGTAAACTGTAAGCTCCACGGCTTTACCCTTCTGCCCTGGTTACTGCATTCCCAGAACCCAGCCTATGCCTGATGCATAAAAGGTCCCCAAAAGTATCAGGGAACTGTGCTGTGTCCAACATGGGCTAACGAGCTGGAGCTGCCACTAAGGACCCAGCGACTGTGTGAGTCTAGGCAAGAATCAGAGCACTAGCCACTCAAATACACACTGAGATGATTGCTGTAAAGGAAAAAACCAAAGAACACATGTCTATAGGACAGCGTGGCCGCCAAACACACCTCAGTGTCTCATGCCTGTAATGTCAGCACTAGGGAGGCTGAGGCAGGAAAAGCATGGTCCCAGCCTAGACTGGGCTATAAAGAGAGTTTGGGGCCAGCCTGAGTCTATCTAAAAAAGGTGGGGGAGGACTTAGGATGTAGCCAGCTGAGGGCATTTGCCTGGCAAGTTCGAGCACTGCAAAAGCAAAAGTCAAGAGCATACGCACATATGAACAGGTAAACACACACATGTGCGTGTACACACACACATATGAACAGGTAAAGGCACTAATGAGAGTACATGCGCGTGCTCAGGTATACACACACACACAAAGAAAAGGGGGGAGGTGAATCGTCTGACCTTTTCTGACCCTCCTCATGGAGAGTCAAGGTCTAATCCCCACTCCTTGATGGGTAAGTGCTGGCCACCTGATTCCACGGAACATGGAACAAAACACAAGAGGCACACTGTTCTGTGCCTTTTCTTGGCCACACTGTCAAAAGGAACACAGCTTCCGTCTGCCTTGCAACCTCGAAACCTAGCCTCCATGTTGTGAGGAAGCCCAGACCGCACAGTGACGTCGCACACAGGTGCTCCAGAGCATGGCCCAGCAGAGGACTCTGCCAACAAGTGACCAAAGCCAATATGAACTGGCATACACTGGAGGGAAGTCGTTGGAATGACCCACCCCCAGCCGGCTCACTAACGGCTTCGTAAAAGACACATGGGAAGAGCATCCTGGCAGGATGCAGTTCACCCTGTAATCTGGGTCTGGGAAGAAACAACCCTTCTGTGGGTCATCAATGGAGGCAGCTGTTCTGCCTCCACAGGAAACCAGATAGGGCGGGTTGAGGTGAGATCTGTTTGAATTAATGTGCGCTCCTCAGAGGCGGGCTGGCTTTTGCAGCGGGGCAGCCTGGAACAGCTAACTCGCCCTTTCTGAAGCTCCAGTCTTTGCACAGAAAGTGAAGATAATGCCACTTATTACAAAGGAGCGTCGGAGGGTTCGCCGAGCTCCTGCCTGCAGGACCCAGGAGTAAATACTGATTTCTTTCTACTGTTCGAAGTGAGGGGAACATTCTAGCTGAGCATGGTGCTACATGTCTGCAAACTCATTACTGGGAAGATTGGGAGGGTCTACAGTCCTAGGCCAAGCTTTTCTACAATGTGAGACTCTGCCTCAAAAATAAAATATTCTGTAATGTTCACGGTGGTTTAATTGGGATCTTTTTGCTAATGCACAATTCCTGGCACATCGGGGGCCCAAGTGGCCCTATTCCCAGCTCTACCACTGATGTGTGGCCTTTAGGGGAGTCACTTAACCTCTCTTCTGATTTAATTAAATAAAGGCAGAAATAAAATACATCCCAGGGCTTTGAAGTCCTCCGGCTCTGTGGACACACCGGCTCATGCCTCTGCTCTGCCGTAGCTATTTCTGGCTTTCTGCCTTGAAGCCGGTCTCACATAGGAGGTGCGTATGCTTTTTCTTGAGAGATGGTGCATGGCTCTTCTTCCCGTGGCCTGAGAAAGCAAACTCAGGTCCTCCGTTCTGGTGGCTGTCATGGGCTTTGCCCCCCACACCTTCTAGAAATACCATCGTAGGGGTGCAAGGGGGATCCCACTTTACTCTGAGGATCACAGGCTGGAAGGACTGCCCTAGAAGGGATGTGAATGGAATTCTCAGAGCTCTTTTTTTTTGTGTGGCATCTACCTAGCTGGTAAGAGCTCACTCCATCCCAAGTTTACTCTCAGCCAGGTTCCAGAATCTACTAGGGGCTGCTGGTCTAATGGTCAGTGGCCTAAGATTATTACAACTGTCAGTCTTAATAATTTGTTTTTGAGACAGGGGTCTCATGTAGTCCAGGCTGTCCCTGAACTCACTACATAGTCAAGGATAGCCTTGAACTTCTAATCCTCCTGCTGCTGCCTCCTGGGAGCTGAAATTGCAGGTGAAAATCATTATTCCCAGTTTAACCCAAATAAAAGTTTTATTATCTCATGCTCCCCTCCCCCCCTCTCTGTGGTGATAATGATGATGATGATGATAATGATGATGATGATGTATGGAGGTCAGAGGACAAATTACAGGAGTTGCTTTCTCTTTCTGCCTCGTGGACCCTGGGGATCGAACTCAGGATATCAGGTTTGGCAGCAAGCACCTTTACCATCTCACCAGCCTAGCCTTCACATTTCTATTAGCTGCCACTGAGTGATATCTGGGTTCCAGGCTCCTCACGATGCCATGTGACACAGAGACCATGTGACCACCCATATGTAGCAGAAACAGCTTCTTGTCACTCATGTGTCTAATGAGCAAAGGTTACCAGGCAGGAAAGCCAGGCTCTGAGTCACAGCTCTGCGGCACCACAGAATTCAGCTAGGGTGGCATAATGAATCTCCAGTCTACTTCGAAGTTCCTTCCCAGGTGAGAAAACTGAGGCCTGGAGAGAGCTACGGATGGCGGGGTTTCATGGAGCCAAGGGAAAGGGCCTCCTGGGTCTCCAGTGCTCTTTGATATAACTGCCATTTCTTTGCACTCGGCTTCTCAGAGTGCCTCTATGCCAAGAGTCAGCCTCACTTGAGATGAGGGATGAGTTCAGATTGTCCAACCCCATGATGATCTACTACTGAGTGAGGAATCCTGGAGATGAAGCCCAGCATCTTCTTAAGACAGCTTCCCAGAGGCTTCTGAGGGTCCTGCTTTTTTAAGACCCCGCTGTGGTACAGCTCCCACACACATACCCAAAGAGTGATTCCCCCAGGCAGGTGCCCTTCTCTCTGGGCAGAGCATGCAGAGCAAGTTGGCAGCAAGTAAATACATTGTTCAAGAACCTTCCCTGGCATGCCAGCAATGGTGTTACATGTCTGTAATCCCAGCACAAAGAAGGTTGAGGTGAAGAATCTCAAGTTTGAGGCTAGCCTATACTACATACTATTTCAACAGACTAACTCATCCACCTACTCATCCATTTTCTCACGCGCTCACTGTCACACACACGAACTTCTGCATAGCAACAACTATGGCTGTGCTCCTTCCTAGTGAAGGGAAGGGTGAGGGATGTTGGGACAGTGGCACAGAGCTGGGCCCTACAGAATGCAAGGCACCTGTGGCCCACACATACAAATAAACATGACCCAAGTGAGCACAACAGAAAGCCATTTTTAAAATCACCTTGGCTTTGCCAGAGACCCAAGTCTGAGAAGTTTCCCCACCCAGAGACTTTGGGCGTTTAAACCAGGAGAGTCCTGGGGAAACTGAGATACACGGATCACCCTGAGCAGCAAGGAAGTGGCTGAATGCTGTTTGCATGGTGAGGGAGGGCTGCTCTGTCATGAGACCTCAAGGATCCAGAAATGGCTTCTGATGATTACTTCCATCAGGTCTGTGCCAACAGATGCCAGTCTCCCTAAGCAGTCTACTCCAGGCACATGTCCCCAGCCCTTGGGCCATGGGACATTTGTTCCCTGTCCTGTCAGCCTCTCACAAGACTTCCTCCTCATATTCTGCCTCCTTCACTGACCATCTGGTGAAAGATGGAGACGCGATCACAGGCATTTCACATCTGAAACCAGAGTCATGCATTGCTGGCGCAGAATCTCTTTCAGAGAGCTTGTCAACCAGCAACCGTTAAGGCAGGAGCTCTCCTGTGCTGTGGCCAGGGATGAAGACCTTTCTGGCTAAAGAAAGTCTTCTTGACTTGGGTGACAGGGAATCCCCTTTGGATAACCCTTCCTCAGTAGCATCCCTTCAGCCTTGGAGTCTAGATGGTGTCCTCAGGGTGCTTCTTTCAAAAATGATTTCCATTGGATGTGCAGCAAATGCAGTGCCCTGGCCAGGATTTGGGAATATTCCTCTCCTGTGAGATGCCTCAGGGTGTGTGTGTGTGTGTGTGTGTGTGAGAGAGAGAGAGAGAGAGAGAGAGAGAGAGAGAGAGAGAGAGAGAGAGAGAGAGAAGGAGAGAGAGAGAGAGAAGGAGAGAGAGAGAGAGAGAGAAGGAGAGAGAGAGAGAGAGAGAGAGAGAGAGAGAGAGAGAGAAGGAGAGGGGGGAGGGAGGGAGAGAGAGAGAGAGAGAGAGAGAAGGAGAGAGAGAGAGAGAGAGAGAGAGAGAGAGAGAGAAGGAGAGAGAGAGAGAGAGAGAGAGAGAGAGAGAGAGAGAGAGAGAGAGAGAAGGAGAGGGGGGGAGGGAGGGAGAGAGGGAGAGTGTGTCAGCAGTGACATGGGTGACCCATTGCCTATTTTCTAGATGAAGGACCTGTAATGTTGAGGGGGATCCTGGAGTTGGGTGCCACAGGGGCAGCAAAGGGCTAGAGAGAGACCGAGACTGGAAGACAGACACCAAGAAGGAATCCCAGATCATCATCATCTGAATCCATTAATCACAGATCTGAGAATGTAGCGTTATGATTCATGAACTCTCTCTCTAACTTTTGTAATACATAAGTCCCTTCCAGAAGTATGTCTAAAAAGAAAGGGAAGAGGGAAGGCAGTGGGGCAGGAGATGGTAAGGACAATGTGCAATCACACACACACACACACACACACACACACAGAGAGAGAGAGAGAGAGAGAGAGAGAGAGAGATAGGAAATCGCTGTAATAAAATCTATGACTTTGCTGTAGAAAGATGGCCATCAAACTCTTACTCTGGGTGGACCATCCATATTGTACCAGTGACCTGCCAGGTTAGTTGTTCCCACTAATGTGGCAACGGCATGACCATTCTGGAGTTAACCATTCAGAAGGAAACTGGGTTTGGTACTACAAAAGTGGTCAAAAGCCCATATTGTAGACCATGAGGAAGTGACCATTGTCATCCTTCTAAATGGATATTATCTTCCTGCACAATCTTTGAAATGTTTATGTATATGGAGATGGGAGAATTTTGCTTGTTTGTTTTTGCTGTGCGTGGGCAGCTATTATTGCATTGAGAACAAGTGTTCAAAGTCTGGCCCTCGGTGTGCCATGTTGATCACTTTCTCTGAGGATCATGTGGTCTAGAAAAATGTAAGGGCCTGAGGAAGGGATGGAGTGTTGTGGGATGCTGTCTTCCAGGCAAAGACTGGGTTCAGCAATATTCTGTCAAGGACAGGAGATGGGCTCACAAAGTCCCAGTCTTCTCTGAGGATCTGTAGCTAGTTAAGATTTGTTGAGGGAGAAAGAGACATTTTCCCCAGTGGTGTAACCACTGGGAAGTTACCCACAGCCCTGGAAATAACCTCTCATCTGTGCTTCTAGAAGTAACTATAACAAAGCTCACTGGGGCACCAACACAAAGAATAAAGGATGTGGAAGGAGGAGAGTGAGTGTCTGGGTAGTGGGTCAGTGAGGACTGGGTGGAACGGGAGAGGGTGATGCAGGCTGATTAGGATCACAGTCTATCGCAGACAGAAGGGTCATTTCTGAGGCTGCTAAGCTGCTGTTTCCACCACACTGTTCTCTTCTCTTCCAGAATCACCTTCCTGCCCAAAGCTCAGCTCTGCCCCTTTACCACACAGCACCCTCACCCCCCCCCCATAGGATTCAGCCTGGTTTCACGTGTCAGAGAGCTCTGGGCATCAAATAATCTCAAGACACCCCCCCACACACACATACACAATCTTGTCTGGCAAATCAACCCTACCATGCACTCCAAGTTGTTAAAAGAAGTTATTGTCTCTGAAGCAGGGGGTGCCATGGTATGCCATCTGCCTGCCTAACCCCTTTGTAGGCTCATCACTATACACACAGTGTCCTTAAAGATGGCCCATGTCCCTGCCATACTGTAGATGTTAGACAGCACACAGTGCTCAAACATGTGGAAGCTTTTTCAGTTTGGATCCTAAATGCTCTCCAAGAGCCATGTGTTGACAGTTTGGTGCCTACTGCATGAAGCAACTGAGATGGGACCTTTAGGAGGTGAGGCCTAGTAAGAAGAAGTTAAGTCATTAGGGCTATGACCTTGAAGGATACACTGTGGTTCCAGGGCTTCTCTTATTCCTTTTGCTTCCTGGCTGACAGACTGTGACCAGGCTTCCTCTGTCATCCATTTTCACCATGACAGACTTTGTACTGACACACCTGTCTGGATCACAGGGTCAAACAACCGTAACTGAATCCTCTGAACCGGAGTCTACAGGAACCTTTCCTGTTACTAAGGTGATTATCTCAGGTGTTTTGTTACAGTAACAGGAAGCTAACACAAAATTTGTAACGGCAACTCTCCCAACAATATAGCATGCCCCTTTCCATTCTCTTATAAGCCTTCTGATTATTATCTTAAAGCACTGGCTTGTTTTCATCTGTTTGATTTTAGGGACCCCTTCTATCTAAGCAAGTAGTCCTGGTTTCTTGTTTACTCAACTTCTATAAAGAAGCCTATGGAAACCAGGACGAAGATACCTAGAAAAGCAAAGGAAAATGAGAGGTGGTGCTTGGCTATATGGAAATTAGTGAGGCATCATGGTCCACAAGGTGGGATGTGGCTTGCTCACTGAGGCCTTAGGGACCCACGGGGCTGGAAGATCTGTCCCATAGCTGCCCCTTTTGGCCCTGCTGTGATTCGGATGCCATTTGCCCCAGCAAAACTTCTGTTAAAACTTGGTTGGCTGCCAACACAGTGGCATGCGGAGGTGGTATCCTTGAAGGGAGATTAATGTCTTTCTTGTGGCACTGGGTGGGTTCTCTTGGAAATGGAAATGCTACAGAGCAATCAGTTCTGGATAGCTCTGTTTCTGTCACATCTGCACACACCAGCCCACCCTTTGGCCCCGGTGTTATTAAAGAGTGAGAGGCCCTTACCAGATGCTTCCCCTTAGTCTCAGGTATTCCAGCCAACTTAACGCCTTTTCCTTTACAAACTACTCAGTCTCTGGTATTGTCTCACAGCAACAGAAAATGGATTAAGACAACCCCACTGAAGATTGTGGGATCCAAGATGTGTCTCATACAGCCATATCTCCCAGCCTCTGCCGTCCTTTGTTCATGCTATACTTTCTACTTGGATGTCTTTCTCACACAACCTCCACATCAACCCAGGACAGTTCCATTTATCTTACAGACCGGGGTCTCCATGAATAGTGGGTCATGTAGCAATAATTGATCCATCACCCCAGCCACTGCTTACAAGAAACAGCTTCTGCCCCAAATGGAAGACAGTAGGAAGGCTAACTTGACATTTAGAAGTAGAATCTGGCCTAACCAATCGGGAATTTCCAGTGTCCCTGCCAGCGATTTCCAGGTCCTCACAGACTGCCCTATGGGTGTCACTGATACAACACCTTCTGTGGATCCAGTGGTCACAGAACAGATTATCCTCCCCTGTCCAGGTGAGTGGCAACACAGGAGGAGTCGAAGGGACCACAGCTGAATTGGGGGAGCTACCATATCTCAGCACAGGGACCTGAGGGGCAGACACTGGGCTGAGAGGATGACTCAGGGAAGGAAGGTGACATCTCCAGGGACAGATGCTAGTTCTTAGCTCAGGAAGATGGGGTCTCTCGGGATAAGCAAGCCAGAGAACACCCAGGGGTAGAAAGATGCTGAAGGTTGCCAGAAGGCTTGATGAAATTTGGTTCTCACTTAAACCTGCATCCGGGGGAATCTCAGACGATTCTAAGCCCTGCCCCAAAGGCTGTAGCTCATATAGATTTAAAGTAAGCAAAAGAGGCTGTAAATAAGGTTATTTGGAGCTATACTCCCAGAAGCACAGGGTCACAAGGAGCTAATACAAAGGAAAGAACCCACACAAACTGCAAAGATGGCCCTGCCTTCTGTATTTCCCACTAGGTACCAAGAGGCTAGACACAGCCTAGCAGAAATTAAGTTTCATCAAGGTTATTTTAAAACACACTCACTTAATTCGGTGACAACATGATCATTGGTATGCTAGAGGGCAAACCTGGAGAGACCCATCTATAGATAAACATCACGAGAGACCCCAGGACCCACCACTTACATGCAGAGAACTTAACTATGCAGAAGGCAGGATTGAGGCCATTTCTGGGTAAAGAAATGCTCCTTTGTTTTCGTTATTAGGCGATTAAATTGTTCAGAAATGCAGTCACCGAGGGAGGAGGCAAGCCCAAGAGCTTCAGCAGGTTGGATTCAAATGGCCAAAATGCAAGAATGGATCTCTGCTCCCAGACCTTTGCCTTTGGCTCTACCCTAACTGCCTACTTAAGCAGGCACTGGAATTGAAAATTAAACTGTGTGGGTGGGGTATTTAAGATCGTACTGAGCAGCTGCCCCCTTTAAAGATCTGGCCCTCGGAATGTTCCAGGCTGGGTCACTTATCAAATGGAGATTGACTTTTATCCGATTAACCGAGGGAGAAGCATCCTTCTCCGTCTTGCAGGGGCATTCTGGGGGAATAGCATTCTGCAGACTGCAGGGAAAAGTTGGGTCTTGGCTTCTCTCCCGCTCGGCCAGTGGAAAATTACAAAGAAGGCAGAGCTGTCCTCTGTCTGTTCCTGGGCCCAGGAAAATATATAGAGTAACATGCCCCCCAAAACAAACAAACAAACAAACAAACAAACAATGAATGAGTCTTCACTTACCTGGGGCGGAGAGTAGTCTGGGAGGTGGCGGAGGTGGGGGTGGAGGGGGAAGAGGGGGTGGGGGCCGGCACTGGCAGATGTGTTGGCAGCTGTCAGTCACCTTAAAGCAAGACTTCTGGGGCTCAGCATGCGTCACCTGCAGATATGGATACAGCCAGGAGATGTAGGAGGCCACAAGGCAGCTAGAAGCTGAACCGAGCCTGCCCCCAGGTCCCTTCCAGGCCACAACCTGGGGATTTGTCACTAAGACCAGAGCAGCGGAATAGACAGGAGTCAAAGGAGCTATTCCCAAAGAGCAGCAGCTGCTCCATCATCTAAATCCCCAGACCACGTCTATCTTCCTGAGAATGTACAAGCTGAGCCCTTGCCTTTCTAGTTTCAGCTGCTTTAGCCTGCCTGTGTCTGTCTGGGGCTGGATTCTCCCATCCTGGAGAGGAAACCTCCCTGGCTGAACCTTTGTCTGCATCCCATGTGACCAATGGACAGAGTAACCTCCCGATGCTCTCTGTATATCAGCTGAGTGCTTTGTGGGAAATATACTTACCCAATCACCCCAGTCCCTCCAGTGACCCCCCAAGTTCTTCCTCACTACTCAGAGGACCCCATGGCCTGAAGTTATAGCCTAAGTAGCCCTTGGCAAGCTCTGTGCATCCTTCTGTCCCTCCCCAACTTTCCTGTCATCCTGGGCCATCGCGTTTGCTATCCTGGTGGCTGTCCTGTTCTCCACCTCACCCTTTGCCACCATTCAGCTCTGCTCTCATTTCCCCAGCCAGGCCGATCTCCTTCTCAAAGGTTTCCTGGTACCCTGGCTCACTTCTGCTACTTAGTTTCAGCCTGTCTTTACCATGAGCTATGCCAGAACAGGCCTTCCTATGCCTTGGTTCCCCTCTCATTATTAAAACCTGACACCCAAAGGAAGGGCCCAGCATTCACAGAGAGCTGGCCAGTGAATGAAGGAACATCATAGACTAGACCAGAACCCGAGCCTTGTCAGTCTGGGCCTGGCATCTTCCCGGGATGGGTTTCTGGTTCCTTAGTCAGCTAGAGACGACAGTTGTCAGGTAGTGTTCAATGGTGTTTCCTCACTCCGCAGCTCTGAGACATTCCTGCCTCTGCCTTGTCTGCGACCAGTGAACTGAGATTTTTGCAAGGGACCCGGGCCTGGGGTGTTTTGCTTTAGTCTCCCAGTCAAACACAGCCTGAGAACCATGGGTCAGAGAGTCGCCAATGTCCCTCCATAGACAGGGGATTGTAAAGCCAGGAGTCCAAAGCTGGCTTCAAGACAAGAAGAAAAGAGTTGGGGGTAACACGGTTGCCTCAGTGAAAGACATGATTTCACTGAGGAATTATTATGGCTGCATGTAAGCATTTAGAAACACAGAATTCCAATGTTCCTGCAACTTCCTCCAGCCTGCCATTACAGCTGGGGACCCTAGAGTCCCTCTGTTGAGTGAGAGAGGCTTATAGCTGCATAGCGGATATCAGGGTGGCAATGAGAGGTTGGACCAATTTACATCCCCAACTTAATATCTAGGAGGTCAACTGGCTCTTTTGGACCACCTCTTAGCATTTTTAAAGGGCCACTGACTATGTTTCTGACCCTGGAAACAGTCCTGTCTCCCAAGGCTACGTTGCTATTCTTGTAGCGACATGACTCAACTGTCAGAGTCAGGGTAGACACTCTTCCATATGTCTGAGCCCAGTCCCCAGTCAGGCCTGACTCCTGCCCTGCTCTGGATCATCACTGTCTAAGACTCTGAGCTCAAGCACGCCCAGCCAAAGCAATTCTCTTCCCAGTCTCTCAGGCACACTGAATGCAACAGAGTTCAGGAGCGGCACGTTGGTTTGACCTGGCCAGACACAATGACCTATTTTTTTTTCCGAGATCATTCTCAAGAGTGAAGACCTACAAGAGTGTTTTCAATATGATTAAATGACAGACAAGATCAAATGATAGACAAGAAGATTGGAACCAAATTTCAGGGCTGAAGGAGGAAGAAATAAAGGAGTTCATTGCATCTTAGAAATCAGTGGATCCTGGTCTCTGTCATGTGAAGGCTCGAACCTGTCCTCACAGAAGGGCCAAGAAGATATAAGATGCTTATTAGCCATACAACAGGCAAGACAAGGGGTCAACAAGCTTAAATGATATGCCCAGCATCAATCAAACACTGTCCAGACCCAGTGACCACCCGATGCTTGTCTTGGTTGCTTTTCTCACTTGTGGTGTCAAAATGTCTGACTTCGGAACTTCAGGAGGGAGGACTTCAGTTTGATTCACAGCTCCAGAGATAGTCCTTCATGGTGGGAAATCCCTAGCAGCAGAAGGCAGATGTGCCTGGTCACATTGCGTCCACAGTCAGGAAGCAGAGGGACATAAATGTGCACACGGGGAAGCAAGGACTTTATTAAGATGAGGCTGGAGGACATTCGGGGGGAAGTTCTGGCCCACAGTTTGGCTGCATTTTGCCTGTGTCCCGAGGATGTGAGTGGAGCTGGATTCAAGGTCAGTTTGTGTGGCTCTCACATCCAGTGTGGATGGCACCTCCTAAACGTGTTCAGGATTCTCCTCTGTCTCACCATTCCCTCTGTTACTGCCCTGCGCCAGACATCCATGCCTACTGGGTAGCACCTGCCTCTTACCTAGTATTGCTAGGAAAGGTGTCTTGTTAAACTTGAATAACAGGCAAGCAGTAAGCATCACTATATCTTACAAATATCCCCCAGGACGGTACAGAATAGACTTATGCTAAAAGTGAAACCAGGCTTGGCATTTGCTCAATATGGCAGCCCTGCCCTTCTCCGAGTGCTTCTCTGCCATCTTGTCTTATACTCTGGAATCAGAATCCACCCTTCCTGGAGACCTAGGCTGAGATGTCTACAGTGACAGTCTGAGACAGTGTCATGTCTGACTTTTAACTCTCCATTGTGAGACAGTTAGGGGCTTGCCTCTCCTTTCCCTCCCCATGTCTTTCCATGCCTCACCCTTGCCCTGGGCTTCAGGCTGTTCCCTCTGTCAAATGTTTCACTGTCTGGTGTATCCAGAGCTCTGTCACATCTCAGCAGTGGCACCTCTGTGGGCGGTCTCTTGGACTCTTTCTCCAAGCTCCAGGTCTCAGCCCATTTGCTCCTCCTGAGAGCGTCGCCAGCACAGCCTGTGAGTGCCACTACAACTGGGACCACTAAGCCACTTGCTCATGACATACAGCCTGTCAGCTGGAGGTGCCCAGGAAAGGCTGCTGCTGGAAAATGCCAGCTCAGGGAGCTGAGCTGAAGACTCGGCTTCTACTAGGTCTGGGATAGCTTCGTGCCAGCACATGGAAGAGACGCATAAGACCAGATCCAAGACTGTCTCCCTAGCGCTTGCTTTAGATAAGGGCCCACAGGCATGACGGCTTCTGGAATCTTTTAAGGAGATAGGCCAGGACCACAGTAACTTGATGAGGCGCACTCCTGTCACTCCTAATAAATCCGCCAGCTTGTCATCCTCGTCCCTTCCAAGGGAAAATAAAACCAACCGAAGTGAATTTAGAAGAACCCTAAATCACAAAAGCTGCATTCCAGACACATTAAAAGGCAGGAGGGTTAAGGGACGACCCCACCCACCTTTGGCAATTTAAATGACACTGGACTTGAGCAACTCCTAACCATCTTGCTGTAACCAGAGGCTTTCACCAGTTTCAAAGGAATGAACTTGCCACAAGAGGGACCCAGATTTCTGGCCTCATCAAGCGGCCCATTAATCACAGGACGGTTACATCAGACCCATCCTTTACTCTCTGGAGGATTCTTAGGCAGAGCAATTGCTCTTGGAAGCAATGGTGGCTCCTAGATCTCTATGTTCGGGAAACTCCTAGGATCTGATGGATTTATTTTCTCCACTTAAAAGAAGCACACGACCTTATGAGCTAGCAGGCTTCCTTCTTCTTTCCTCCCATGTCCCTCCCTGAATCCAGCCCTCCTGCTTAAGAAAACCAGACCCATTCACTGCCAAGCCTCCTTCCTTTTCTCTGGCTTCCCTACCTCTATCATCTGTAAATGAATTTTCCACAGCTTCAAGCCAAGATCTAGCCCGTTCTACTTAACTGAAGGATTCTTCTTTAATTGATTTTCATGAGAATTGATTATTGTATTGAGTCTGAGAATCTGAAACACGAATGCACAAACGCTTTTGTAAACACTGCCTGGAAGACACCACAAAGCCGGGGCTTTGTTTTGTTTTGTTAGTCCTCTGACTGGGGTAGGGCAGGTGGTGATGGCTCTTCTCTTTAGAGCCCTCTAATGTACGTGGCAGCTCTGTTGTCCCTGTCATCCCTCCTCTCTCAGTCCTAGCTGAAAGAATTTGAGAAAGCAGAGAACTAGGCACCTGAGTACACAGGTGAACTCTGCAATGGGGCTCAGCTACAAGCTGAACAAAGAGACCTGGTCTCAGTGGTCCGAGTGTTGAGAAGTGACCACCCTGAATCCTGGGGACACAAGGCACATTTAAACAAAGCAATCCTAAGTCAGAGGCAGGCCAGGGCAGAGAAAGCAGAAACCTTGGCCTGAGCTGGGAGATGGGGTGACTCTGGAAGGTGATGGAAGTGGAGGCAGGGTGTCTGTCCACTGGATGGAACATCTCACATCCCAGCAACAGCAAGGACAGCTACTAACCATGTTCCCTGTGGTTCAGCTGATGTACCAGGCAAGCAATTACTGACTCCATAGCAAGCAGGAAGGAGAAACCCAGGATCAGAGCCTACGTGTGCTGATTGTTCGGTCACTCCACCGGTGAAGGACTGGGGTGGGCATGGGGATTCTGGGCAGGACTAGAGAGCATCCAATCCAGCTGTCTCTCTGCCTGGAGTAACTGGAGTTGGTGGGGGCTTGCTTGGTTTCTGCCCTGATGCCCAGGAGGCCAAAGGTGAGGGTTTGTCCTCTGGCAGTCTAGACAGAGAATGTTCTTCATGAATAGTGGGTCACCATCCACCTTCCCAGCCACTAACAAGAAACACAGTCCTTACCCCAGGTTGGAAGGCTAATTTGAAGTTTAGGGATGTGATCTGGTAGGAAACAAGGCACCATTGTGGGATCTTTTTGTTGTTGTTGTTTTTGTTTTCCTTTTTCTTGGTTTTTCCGCTATTGTTGTTTGTTTGTAAGTTCGTTTATTTCCCCCAAACACTTCAGTAGAGTTCACTATGAGGTCTTAGCAACTTTCTATATCAATCCAGTCTTGCCCTGCAGGCCTTAGGCCACAACTGAGGCTCTTTGCAAAGTTTCTTATTTTTTTCCGGGTCAGAGCATGTTATACTTGACCCGTTTTTCTTTCTCCCCAAATCTCCCCAGGACCTCTCAGTGGGTGGCTGTAGTGACCCTACCCCTTTCCCAGGAGGCTTCTCACCTGAACTAAACCCCAGAGTGGGTGCAGCGCACAGTGCAGCAGAAGTGAGGGCCAGCAGCAGCCACGGCGCAGCACCAGGTCCCGGAGTAGCATCTCGGCTCGCGGCGCCCACTGGTGAGCTAACTGTCAAGGGAGTAAGGCTTGAGTCAGGTGGACACTGCATAGGCAGGGCAGCAACAATTCAAGAACCAACGGGATGAGGACTCACTTGCCCCGCACTTTGGGGCACCTGCGCAAAGCAAGTCTTCATCTTTCCTTCCAGTGCGGACACACTTGCTGACCCTCGGTGCTTCTCAGAACTCACACCCTACCTATCATGGCGCACACCCCCTCCCCTTCAGAATACTGCATGCACAGCTTGATTCCATGCACGCCTCCAGAAACATCCAAACACACTTACTGAACCCCATACAATCCCAGAAACGGCCATACACAACTCTAACTAGGAGTACGCTTCAAACCCTGCGAGAATCGCTCACTCTGCCCGCGCACGCACTGTGACCCCCCATGCACCGCCGCCGACTCCCGCCCGCACACCCCTTGACTTTGCTTGCTGAGTACCACCAAATCACTCGCTGCGTGTAGTCTCTCTGCCCCAGGGACTTCACTGCGCACACTGTCACATAGGCACCTCCGTGCGTGTCCCCATTTGCCGCCCAAACCCCAGTTCCCGTTCCCGGGCAGGCGTAGGTTTTTCCTGCACGCCCCCATCACCGCCCGCACCCCTCAGATGCCTCACGCCACCTTGCCTGGTGGCGACCCCCACCGATCGTCGACACGGAGAAGGGAGGTCAGGGTGCCCCCCACAGCAGCTCTGTTCTCAGCGACCGGACGGCCCCCATTTAAAGCCAGCCGCCTCCCCAGTCCCCCGCCCTCTAGGCGGGGCCTCCAAGCTCACCCTGGCGGCAGCGCGCGCGCTCGGGGGCTTCACTTGCAGAGGACGAGCGCCGGGCGCTGGAGCAAAAGTTTGCGCGCTGCGTGGGCCTCCAGGGCAGCTGATCTGGGGGACCGGGGCGCGGCGCGCTAGCACGGGGCTCCAGGCTCTTCTTGGCCGAGCGCGGGCCAGGAAAGGCAGCCACCTCCGAACCCGTGGTCCCGGTCGGACTGCCCAGGCAGAGGGCGGGGAAAGTGTCCTCGGATCCTTAGCGAGCCGGCCGCAGGAGTCCTCCTTCAGCCCAGCCACGGGTCCCTGCGCCGCCCCGGTCCCCGCCCTTCCCGGTGGCGCCGAGCGGCTGCTCGGGGCGCAGGGTGCCCGGGGCCCGCGGGAGGCAGCGGGCGAGAGGCGCCGGCCCGGAGCACTCGCTCCGGCAGCAGGGCCGCGGGCGGAGGCGAAATAAATAATGCACGGAAAAGGAAAACAGACGTGAGCGGAGCCAGAGCCTCGCCCGCCTCCCTCCCGGGCTGCGCTCCCGCCCGCGCTCCCCGCTGCCGTGGCCGCCAGCGCCGCTGCAGTGATTCCTCGTCTCCATCTAGCGAGGCTATTGTGTATTGGGCGCTTAATAATTTATTTATTCACCCTAGAGGCCGAGGACTCCCAGTGACAGTGGCAACCTGCTTCTGCTTGCCCTTCCCTCAAGTTCACCCCCTGCGGAAAGGTGGTAGTAAGGTCTGACTAGTGGGGACCCTGCCTGCCTGCCATCCTCGCGGACGTCCCCTTTCCTCTCAGGTTCTGCGTGTACCGAGCTGGGATAGTTCTGGGTAGCCCTCCAAAGCAATGTGTCTGACCTCCCTCCATCTGGAAGTCATGATTTCGGGACATTTCTATTGACTGTGTCTTAGGAGGAGTTGCAACATTTCAGGGAAAACCGTTTCCCCGGGGCTTCTCCTCCACCACCCGCAAACTCCAGTTTGATGCAAGATTATCAACAAGTCGGTTCTTCAGGAAGGAGCTGGTTGCATCTCCTTCAAACAAGCAGCTTGCTGCTCACATGAACCTTCCCAGGCGCCACGCAGGCGCCCTGTTCATCTGGTGATAGCGCTTTATTAAGGGCTCTGATTGATGTTCCCGGGAGGTGGGAGTGTGACAATTCCAAAGTCCCAAAGAGCTGGGCAATCCTGTCTGGGGTTGGGTGAGAGAATGAGAGGTTTATAGTGTAGTGTAGACATCACAGTCCACTGGTTAAGAAAGTTACTTAGTTCCTCTTGGTTGTCCCCAACCAGCACACTTGAGTCACTCCAGGTAGAGTCACACTTAATTACACGGTGTTGTGCAAAGCAGGTTTCAGACCAATTCTCCAGCAGCTTCCTTCATCGGACCACAGCAGCAAGGCCTCTCTTTCTCTGCGCATGCCTAGCCGATGAACTTTTGAGCCCAACACATGCCCAATTCTACTAAAGAGATTGGAACAGATGTGAACGAGGCCTTCCCTTACTAAGAACTGGGGAGGGAGGCAGGGGCCAGGAAACCATGTTAACAAGTTGCCAACACTGGTATCCCACTGTCATGGACACAGAGGCCGGGCCTACACTGATTAAGAGAACAGACAAATTGAGACTGGATAAAAGAGTATTTGGACAAAGTGGCCTGAGACTTTGGGAACATGCCAGCAGGTCTGGTAGCCCCTGGACAAAACTGTGAGATATTTGTTCATTTGTTAATTCAATCATTCGTTTGGTTCAGTATTCACAAGCATCTAGTGGGCACCAGCAGTGTACTGGGTGCCAGGCACAGGAGTACAGTGACACGTCATATACCTTTAGAGTTAGGAAGACGGGACAGAGAAATGCTTGAAAACAGCAGTTTCCTAGAACAGTGACCAGGACAGTCTGGAAAGAGGGCAATGAGGTATAGAACTGAGGCCTGTCAATCAGTTGAGAGTAAATGATGCTGGGTCTTTCCCTGTCTTTGTAACCTAAGCCAGCTGGAGTATTTTGCCCAGTACAGGACTCCAGTCTTTAGCTAAGACAATAGCACCTGGTACCCGGAGATCTTTGCGACTTGAAAAAGCAACTTGTGTTGCATTTTGAATTCATTCTCATAGCCCTGGCAAAATCCTCCAATTGTTCCATTTGGAAAGGGGAGAGATGTTTTCTAGCCAGAATCACACAGCTATTTCCCTAAGACTCACAAATACTGACTTCCAATTAAGGGCTAAGACACCCCAGGCTGTAGAGTGCTTGCTGACCTTGCACAAAGCCCTGGGGCAGATCCCAAATCTAGCATAAACTGGGCATGGTAATGCATATCTCAAATCATAGTACTTGGGAGGTATAATAGGTGGAGACAGGAAAGTGAGAAGTTCAAGGTCATTCTCAGCGACATAGAAAGTTGGAGACAAGCCTAATGGTTTTGTAGGTTGGTATTCAGTTTTCTGATTCTGAACTTAACCAGTGTACTTCTAGAAAGTTATCTGGTCCCCTACTTCCTGGCCCATGAAACCGGGGGCATCCCAAACTCCCTTAGAATGAACACTATCCTCTATAATAGGTCCATATGATATTGAAGGACCTAGACTGGTCCTTCAGCCTTTCCTGAGTCCCATGGCTTGTGATGTCTAGTGACAAGAATTCCCAAGTGACTTTACTAGCAGATAGCTCCCCCTCCCCCGCCTTTGGGAAAACATGGGCCAGCTAAAGACAGTAGAGGAAGAAGGAAGGAAGTCCTAGCTATGGAGAATAGTGGGTTCCATTTGGCCTATTGGGGGTTGTCCAGTATGTGTGGCAGAGCACTGGACAGCACCCTCAAGCTCTGGCCAGGCTTGACAACACCTAAGCTTGTCTTTACCTGTCCTTCCCTTTCCACAGCACCTGAACACCACTTCATTGTTGCTCTAGGATTTTGCTCCTCACCAAAGTGTATCTGACAGGTTTCTCCGGAGGAATGAAACAAACAGAATGGATTAATAAGAGGTGATTTATTAGACGCGTGTACACAGTCAGAGGCCGCATAGTCTCACAACATCTGGCTGCAGGCTTCGGAATCAGGAAATAAATTACCAAGTGCACAAAACTGGAAACCTCAGAACAAGAGAGAACAATAACCCAGCCCCAGATGAAGTTAGAATATCACTGATACAAATCTGCAGTCAAAAAGTAGAGAATCCAGGGGGGTCTGATATCTGCAGGTGATGGTAACAACCCCCTCAAACAATCACCTCTTAATAGGAGTAGCTTGTGCCCACTTCGGTTTTTTCACCAGCCAGGAGCTGGATCGGACGATGATGGAGGTTAACTCTCTTGTATCAATTCATGTCAGTGTGATGGCAAAGGCCGGGGGGATATACCAAGTCAGAAGACACAACACGGGCCTAGTTATCACAGGGCCACCAAGTCTCTCATGACAATGAGGATATCTTGTGCTACAGAATAAATCTAACTAGGTATGGGACAGACTAGACAGTTGGCCCCGATTCTCATGTCAGAAATATCTCTTCTTCAGCTTGAAGCAGGAGCTTCATCTCAAAGTCTAGTCGTGGGGAAGAGAACCAGACCTTCAAACTACATACAGACTGATACAACATACTGGTGCTAGCCAGACTATTGGTGCATGCCATCTGTGTTGGTCTAATGAAAATGGCCCCCATAGGCTCATAGAGGAAGTCACAATTAAGAGGTGTGGCCTTGCTGGAGGAAGTGCATCATGGGGGGGGGGTGAGGTTTCAGAAGCTCAAGCCAGGCCCAATGGCTCACTGTCTCTTCCTGCTACCTGCAGACACAGATGTAGGACCCTCAGCTACCTCTCTAGCACCATGTCTAAGACACCATCTTTGTTCAAGGGCAGGAATGAAGTACAGGAGAGGCGGCCTGAGGGTGTGGACTTGACCTGCTTTCTATGAGGGAGGTAGATGATGGGGGACAGTAACTTAAGTATGCAAATGAGGCCAGGCGGTAGTGGTGCACGCCTTTAATCCCAACACTCAAAAGGCAGAGGCAGGCAGGTGGATCTCTGCGAGTTCAAAGCCACCCTAGTATACAAATGGAGTTCCAGGACAGAGAGAAACCTTGTCTCAAATAACACAGCTCCCAGTGGTGTAGGGAGCCCGTAGGCAGTGAATAGACAGATTTATGGAGATAGTGTGAAGTCAAGGGAACCATTGCCGATGAGGCTGTCGGAAATCAGTTAGGCAGAGTGGCAGGAACTCTCTCACTGGTTACCCTGAGCTTCCACAGGCGATGGAAGAACGAACCATGTCATCCAGCTGAGAGACGAGATTTCCTGAACTAAAGAGCTTTTCTCGAGGAGAGAGGAAGAACCAGAAGATGCGTTGGCAGTAACTGAAAGGTACACGTCACAAAATCAAGCAGGAGGAACACCTTGGCCCATGAGTCCAGCTGCTGTCGAGAAACCTGCAAAGCAATGCCTCTTGTCCCAGGCATCTTGGATCTCAAAGAACAAATAGCCCTGGAATCCAAAGTGGAGGGGTCCCAGTGAACTAGACTAAGGCCTGGCACCTTAGAATCCTCATGCCAACGGAACAGGAGTAAGAAGGGCTCCTGGGGGAAGGCAGCTAGGGCTGTTATCACTCAGAAGCAAATGCCTGGTGCTATGAACTGATTCTGGTCTCCCCAGATGCAAACCACAAAGCTCTAACTCTCAGTGTGGCTGTATTTGGAGACAGGGTTCTCAGGAGTAATTAAGCTTAACTAAGGCTATGGATGGCAGGGAGAGGGAGGGCAGTCACACCTTACTTTTAAAAGGTAAGAAACCCCAGAGATTGATAGTTCTGTTCATCACCCTAGAACAAAGATGAAAGGTCATGGTTAGAACAAAGTGGTACCAGCTGCTGACCCCATCAGGGACTGACCCTGCTGAGGTTTGGTCTGAAGCTTTCAGCCTTCAGAACTGTAAGAAAATCAGTCCCCGTTGACGGAGCTGCCCAGCCTGTGGTGATTTTGTTCTGACACCTGGCAGTCGGAGATCTTCATTACAGGCAACTCCAGCATCCAGACACCTTCGGGTTAAGAACTTCAGATGGAAGCTTGCAATGGAAGAGGGGGAAGGAAACCATAATTGGTGTCAATCATGGCCTCTGGGCAGCTGCAGGGATGAAAGTTCAGCCTAGCTTACTAATCCTTTCCATCACTTTTTTTTTTTTTAGGAAGTTGGATTTGACCACATCAAAGATTAGACTTTCTTAAATTTCAGATTGATGGCAATTTTGTCCTTAAATTAGATGTAAATATCATAGAACAGGAGCTGCATCTGCCTCAGTCCATTTCCTGTCGTAGAACCCTTAAGCCCAGGGAATTCATAATGGAAGAAGCTGATCTTGATTCTCCGTTCTAGCAGCCCAAGAATATGGCACCTGTACCTTCTCAGCTTCTGTGCAAAGCCATGGGACAGGGAAGGCAGCTAAGGAAGGCAAACTTGCTTTCACAGGAAGCCAATCACTGGAACTTTTGAGCACTCCTAAAGATGGAAACTTCCTGAGTAGCCCTCAAAGGCCTTACTTTCCCTTGACACTTCCACACTGAGATGAGAAGCTTCAGAGTGAATCTTAATGGGGACAATAGAATGTGAGCCAGACCATAGCAGACTGCTTGGGCACCCTGCTGCTAAGTGGAGAAAGCAGAAGTTGCTACCCTAGTCCGGTCTCCAGATGCCTCCAATGGTCACATGGGCAGCTGACCTTGAACAAGAGGATGGATGTAGGATCCAACAGGAGTGGGCTAGAATCACAGGATCTTTGTCTTACCACCCTCACATGATGAGCTGAAGCAGCCAGTTTCCTCTCTGGCTGTCAATATGGGCTGAGGAATAGACCCAAAGGTGTAGGAGAGCTAACTCTCTAGGGGATGGACTTTGATCAATGACAGGGTCCAGGAAGATCTGCGGATGATTTATCTCCCCTTCTTCATCTGCGGCTCCATATGGCTTAGTCCAATATGTCTTGCACAACCGAACAGCTGGCTGTTTTCCCTGGCAAGACTGTGGCTGGCTCAGCATCACCCGTAAGTTGCCCTCTTTCCTATCCCGCCTCCCTTGCATTTCTCCTTCTTCCTGCCCTGGCCTGCACACCCATGATGGGCTATTACAAGAAGTTTGTCCTCTAGCCTCTTTGGGGCACTTCATTTGATGTATATGACCACAACCTCTGAAGCACATAACACTAAAGACC
Organism: Micromys minutus; assembly: GCF_963924665.1. Classification (NCBI taxonomy): domain Eukaryota; kingdom Metazoa; phylum Chordata; class Mammalia; order Rodentia; family Muridae; genus Micromys; species Micromys minutus. The sequence continues at coordinate 245,908,726 of NC_137969.1, forward strand.
ACATACATCACATGAAGTGGAACAACACAGCAACCAGGATATTGTATATCAGGACCATTTGTGTGGCTTTGTGGAAGCAAATGAGATGGCTCCTTAAGTATGAAGATGTTGTTTAGGCTTGCACCAAGCATGGCAGCATAGAGGAAGGAACACAAGTTTGAGGCTAGCCTGGACTACCTAGCAAGACCCGGTCTCCAAAACAAACAGAAAAACAAACAAATAGATGCAGACTCTTGAGTTAGACACCTTAATTTTCACTATATCAATCTTAGAAGAATTTTTAAAAGCTTGACACCCAACTCCTCTCCCCATTATGGATTAGAATGGTATTTAAATAGAATTAGGTCACGGTGTTTTTGGAAGGGTTAACACAGATGATTCTTAAAGGGTATCAAATAGCAGCTGGTGGAAGGGGACCCACTACCTGTCATGATTTTGAAGAGTAAAGTTACAAGGATGTGAATCGGCATCCAGGATGTTCTTGAGCAAAACACAGAGAAAACAACGGAAGCCCACGTGACTGGAAAGGAGAGGCTCAGCATTGAGCTTGGAAATGAGACAATGTTTCATTTTAAAATGCTGCAAATAAACATGGTGATCTGCAACACACTGACCTTACCCCAGTCATTCACTACCTCCAGCTCAGTTAACTATGTGACTCCAACCGCACAGCATAAGACAGAATGACCTAAACGTGAAGCAACAATCTGTCCTCAGTGGTGTGTGGAAGACAGATTTGCTCTACCTGAAAATGCAATTTTGTTCTTTTCCTAACACCCCAATTGGTTTAAATCTTGGAGACTAGAAGTTTACATTGGGAAGTGAAGCCAGGAAGAAGCCCAGACGTTCACTTTAATTTAAAATTATCCCTATCTTCCCTGTATACACAGGAGGGAGTGGAGGGAGACAGAGACAGACAGAGAGACAAAGGACAGAGATAGAGACAGATGCAAAGACATATAGAGAGAAAGACAGACATGCACACACACAAATATATATATAAATATATACAGAGAGACATACATACACACACAGACAGACACACAAACAGAGACAGACCTGCACACACACACAGACAAATATGTACATAAAGAAAGAGAGACCGACAGACAGATAAATACACAGGCATACATACACACAGAGGCAGACAGACAGACAGACACACGTTTCTTTTGGCAGTGCTAGAAATCAAGCCCAGGTCATCAAGAATGCTAGGCAAACGCTCTACCCCCAACATCCCAAGCCTTCCTGTTGCCCTTTCTTTAACACTAAGAAAGAGCCAAGAGTTGGAGAAGTTTTCAGGTCTGAGCATAGCTGATTGTCACTCTGGCCCAGTGCCATTTTTCTACATCAAAAGGAAGTCCAAACGAGAGATCCAGAGAACATTTGGTTGGGCCCATTTGGCTGACCGATCTTTTGGCCAGGGCAACTGAGTCCAAGTGCCAGCCCGACAGGCAGAGCCAGGTCCAGCTCCTGGATCGAGCTGAGCACCAACGTGTGCTGCGGCAGCTAGAAGACATCAGAAAGGAAGAGTGTCCTTACTCACAGCACTAAACTGCAAATTAGACCATGTCTTCTCCCTGCTGAAAATGGTCCAGAAGACACCCTAACTAGCCTCTGAGGACCCTCCACTCCAGGCTCCTCCCCTTCTGGCTCACCACACCTTTATACCGTCCATTTTTATGTATCTATACTGTGTGTTATGTATACTGTACCTCTTTACGCCTGCTGGCTTATACCTCCTTGTCTTACTCATGTCTCTACTCACAATCCCTTTTCTTCCTGGGAACTCCGCTAACTCCCATGGTGCTCTCCTATTCCCTTCTCTCCATCTCAGGCCTAGCACGGCACACCTCATGATGGAGTCTAATGATATGATCGTGAGATGGGTTTAGTGTGGATCATGTGTTAAGGCTTAGTCCTCACTGTGATGATGCTAAGAGATAATGGGACCTTTAAGGGGGCGGGACCTGGTGGGAAGTAGTTAGGTTATCATGAGCACTGCCCTTAAAAGGGATTCGTGTGGCCTGCTCTGTGTCTGAGCACGGAGCTCCTGAGACCCTGCATTAATTCTTGTGAGAATGAGTTGTCACGCAAACTGAGAACTGTCCTCACTGGACTGCTGTGTTACATGGCTGCTTTCATAGGGATGTCCAATGTGATGATGTCTGGTCCTAGTTTTGAATGTTATAACCTCTTGCAAGAGAAATGGTTCAGCTGTTAGCAGCAAGTGCTGCTCTAGCAGGGAACCTAAGTAGTGTTCCTAGAACCCACGTGGAGGTTCACAACCACCTGTAACTCTCCAGATAGATCTGACATCTCAGGGTTAGGGTTAGGGATAGGGTTAGGGTTAGGGTTAGGGTTAGTGTTAGGGTTAGGGTTAGGGATAGGGTTAGGGTCAGGGTCAGGGTCAGGGTCAGGGTCAGGGTCAGGGTCAGGGTCAGGGTCAGGGTCAGTGTTAGGGTTAGGGTTAGGGTTAGGGTTAGGGTCAGGGTCAGGGTCAGGGTCAGGGATAGGGTTAGGGTTAGGGTTAGGGTTAGGGTTAGGGTTAGGGTTAGGGTTAGGGTTAGGGTTAGGGTCAGGGTTAGGGTTAGGGTCAGGGTTAGGGTTAGGGTTAGGGTTAGGGTTAGGGTCAGTGTCAGGGTTAGGGTTAGGGTTAGGGTTAGGGTTAGGGTTAGGGTCAGGGTCAGGGTCAGGGTCAGGGATAGGGTTAGGGTTAGGGTTAGGGTTAGGGTTAGGGTTAGGGTTAGGGTTAGGGTTAGGGTTAGGGTTAGGGTTAGGGTCAGGGTCAGGGTCAGGGATAGGGTTAGGGTTAGGGTTAGGGTTAGGGTTAGGGTTAGGGTTAGGGTTAGGGTCAGGGTCAGGGTCAGGGTCAGGGTCAGGGATAGGGTTATGGTTAGGGTTAGGGTTAGGGTTAGGGTCAGGGTTAGGGTCAGGGTCAGGGTCAGGGTCAGGGATAGGGTTAGGGTTAGGGTTAGGGTTAGGGTTAGGGTCAGGGTTAGGGTTAGGGTTAGGGTTAGGGTTAGGGTTAGCGTGAGCTACCCAGTATGTTTTCCAGGATGCTTCAATGTAGCCACGTCTGCTTTGTAGTTGTCTTATTTTGTTCCTCAAGGAGATTTATGTGTTTTATTGTGCATGGTAGGGTTGAGTTCATTATTTCCAGAAAAGTTTTCACCAAAGTATGATGCCTTTACATATGCCTAAAATAAACTACTCAGGGTCAGACTCCTGAAGTTTGCACCAGCACCAATGATTGAGTCCTGCTGAGCTGAACTGTCTTCTTGTCTCCCATGGCTCATCTCTTTGCAGCCTGCTAAGGTCAGAGACGCCCAACCTCTGAGACACCAGGTCAGCCATCTAGTTATTCCTCAGACCCTCTGACCTGAGCATGCCTCAGCCAGGTCATTTCCGGTGTCTTGAAAGCTCTTGCCCAGCCACCGGGACCCGGTCCCTCACTCAGGGGCCACTTTGTCAACAACACACACTGCTATGGTTTGAGAACTTCAGCCCATCCAAATTCATGTTGGGACCTTGATCCAACATGATGGAGGGTGTTTAGGTCATGAGGGTCTGCCTCTGATTGGATGAGTTCTCCTATGGAAAGGACCTGATGCTGTGAGCTCACACCCATTCCTCAGTGTACAAGATGTCATCTTGGAAACAGAGAGGGCTCTTGCCAGACACCAAATCTCCCAACACTTCAGTCTGAAACTTTCAAACCCCCATGCTGTGATGAAGGAGCTCCCACTCTCTGTAAATTGAGCTGTCTCAGCTCTTCTGTGATACCCACAGCAAACACACCAAGACACTTACCCAGACGGCCTTGACTTACATCCAACCCACCGGCTCTTGCACTTCACACGTGACGGTCAGAGGACGATTTGTAGGAATAATTTCTTTCCTTCCACCATGTGGGTCCTAAGGATCAGATTCATGTCCCCAGGCTTGGTGGCAAGCCTGTCACCTCACTCTCAACCCCCTTAGCGCCCTGTGCTTTTTAGCACACACATGTTATACTATATATTTCTTTTGTTTATAGCTTGTCCCCCTCACTAGAAAGTGAGATCCATGTGGGCCAGAGTTCAGCTTCCTTCTTTGTTGTCTGGAGAAGAGGCTACATACTATGTCCCCTCAGCCCATTGATGGGTCTAAAGGAATTGTGGGAATATTCCCCTGTCTCTCGACCCCTAAATTCCTGTTGCAACATCGTGTTCTTTTGTCTGAAAGTCCAGTAAGCCTGTGTAGGAATCCAAACCCACATGTGTTGGTGGCACCTAGACCATAGAGATACTTATACGACAGATCAGGCTGCTGTGAGCATGCCCTGGCTCTCTACCTTGCACAGCTGACTGGCTCTAAGATCCCCTGCAGTCTTTTAAAGACCCTAGTGGAAGAACACCTTATCTCTCCAGCAGTACCTTGGCTCCTGCCCAGTCCTCCTGCCCCATCTTGCTTCTGGGCTAATTTCTGACCCAAACCAGAAGCACCCTGACATGTTCTCTGCTCTGCCTCGGGAAGCTCAGCTGCTACATTCCCAAGGCAGAATGGAACCGGACTCACTGTAGCCCAGCCTGTGTTTGCTGAGAGAATGAATGGAAAGAAACAGTTTACAAAGTTCTATATCCCGTGCCCTGCTTTATGATGAAAGGTTTGAGTGACTTTTCTCACTGAATTCTGCAGCTTCTTGTTTACAGTAGGATTTTCTGGGAATGGCTTCTGCCTGGAAACCTGTCTGGCTCTGAGCTTTGTAGATCTTTCAGGGAGGGAGGGCTTTGCCATTTACTTTAGTTAGAAATGTCAGAAGCACCCAGGTGCTTGGAGACCTGCCGCTCACACCGGCACCAGCCAGCCGGGCACACAGCTTGTTTCTGATGACTTTCAGATGTGCCCAGTTTTCTCAAGGTCTGATGTAGGAAGATCAGTTGGGGTTCACAGCTCTTTAAATCCTGTTGTCACCTTCCTCCTTGGCTTTCAAAAAGTGTGTCTGCATTGAAGGCTCTGTACCTGGCCATGAGCCCTGGGAATCCAAATGCTGGCTGAACAAGGTCCCCAGAAGAGCCTGGAGCTCTCTCCGCATCTGGGAGTAGATATGCTTTTCGCCTGGTGCAATCCACAGTAGCTTCCTCTACACACTTAGTTCCAACCTCTGCCTCACACACACAACGTACTCCTACCCTGAAGGTTTTACCCTCTACTTCCTAGCAGGGCCCTCAACATCCTTTGGCTCCAACCCTGAGTTCTCCCCAAGTTGTACCTCTCCCCAGCCCCATATTGTTTTCCCTAAGAGTATTGTGCTTTGGCTGGGTCTAGGAACTTGGAGCTGCCTTTTCTCCTCCATAAAGTCAGTGAAGGATAAAGAATAAGGCCAATGTCATGGGAGAAAGACTTATTGACTTTGATATCAAATAGCTGGGAGTCTTAGGCTTGCTGTTCCCTGGGGTTGTGGCTTGAATGTGGCATGTCCCCCAGAAGTTTGTGTGTTTGAACACTTGGTCCCTGGCTGCTTCTGCTGCTGCTGCTTGGTAAATTGTGGAACCATTGGACATAGGACCTAGGTAATAGACTGGAACCACAGGGGTGAGGATAGAGGGTTGTGACCCCTGCTGCAGTGTAAATTATTTGGTTCTTGTCTACCTCCGTGGCGTGAGAAAACAGCTTCATGAACCCACTGCCATGGGTGGGAGTTTTCCAGGGTCAGCTGTGCAACCAGGTGCCAAAGCAAACTTTCCTGTCCCTGAGCTGATTCTGTTAAGAATTTCGCCACGGTGATGAGAATCGTAGCTAACATATCTGGCTACGCTCTCTCGAGCATGAGTAGAGAGAACGAGAGATGAAACCGGTGGAGGGAAAGATGTCTAGGGGGAGGAGACAGTGACCTGGTGAGTCTGGCTAGACTTTGGCAATGTTGTGTAAAGCTAACGGCTTTGTAAAAGGAAAGCGTCAATGGCCTCAGATACCGGTGATTTGGGAAGACCATGCTGGCAGTGCCAGCAGTAAGATACAAAGATGCAGCTTCACACTGTCACCCTCAGAAGCTTCACACTGTCACCCTCAGAAGCTTCACACTGTCACCCTCAGAAGCTTCACACTGTCACCCTCAGAAGCTTCACACTGTCACCCTCAGAAGTTTCACACTATCACCCTCAGAAGTTTCACACTATCACCCTCAGAAGCTTCACACTGTCACCCTCAGCAGCCACTTCACACCATCACCCTCAGCAGCCACTTCACACTGTCACGCTCAGCAGCCACTTCACACTGCCACCCTCAGCAGCTGCTTTACACTGTCACCCTCAGAAGCTTCACACTGTCACTCTCAGAAGCTTCACACTGTCACCCTCAGCAGCCACTTCACACTGTCACCCTCAGCAGCTACTTCATACTGTCACCCTCAGCAGCTGCTTTACACTGTCACACACTCAGTAGCTGCAGGAGGTTCCTCTGATATTTTAGGGACTTTGACTCAGGTCAACCCAGGAACTACAGAGTTGAATTTCAAAGAATTTCAGAACTTGGCAGTATAAGGAGGCAGAGCTGGGATTTCATTAATGATGGTTTTAAAATTCTATTTTATTTTATTCTATATTGAGACAGGGTCTCATTATGTAGCCCTGCTTGGCCTGTATCTTAGTGATTTTAAAAAAATGCTGTGGCAGAACACCACGATCAAGACAAACTTGCAGAAGAAAGATTAATTTAGAGCTCATGGTTCCAGAGAGTTAGAGTCTGTAACCATCTTGAAGGGAAGTATGGCAACAACCAGGCAGTAGCTAAGAGCTTGTATCTGAGTCATAAGCATTCATTCATGAGGCAGAAAGAGACAGCTGAGAATGGTGTGGCCTTTTGAAATTCCAGTGTCCACCTAAAATTGTTAGACACAACTCCTCCAAAAAAGTCATACCTCCTAATCCTTCCCAAACAGTTCCACCCACTAGGTAGGACCCAAGCAGTCAAATAAATGAGTTTATGAGACCATTCATAGTCAAACCACCATAGCCTGGAACTCATTATGTAAATGAAGGGGTGGAATGAATCATGTGCCATATACAGGGGCAGGTATGAGCTCCTCAAGGGGAAGTCACAATGGATTGTCTTAACATAACCATATACATCATTTGGGTGGCTCTCTAGTTTCTAGAAAACCTTTGGAAATATTTTCTCAATTTTTTTGACAAGTGGAATTATAGAGCGTTTCTGGAGATGCCTTGGATGGAGTTCTAATCTGACAGATGATACAGGAGTCACTAGGTTTACACAGGGCTTGTCAAATGTCCTTTCCCTATAGAGGGAATTTCTGGTGAGATTCTTAGAAAACTGCAGGTTTGCTGTTGGGAAGGAAGATGTTCTTAAACAGTTCTTCCTTGTCCTGCAGTTTTTGCTTCTAGTCAGATGCCTGAATGAGAGGCTCCTTTCTCTTCCTCATGCTCCTTTCTCTCCTATCCTCAGCCATGTCGAGGGGGAGAATAAAGGTCGTAAATGAGACTGGTGGGCTGAGTGCACCCTGTGCTGACGGACAGCTTGACCCGAGTCTCATAGTTCAGGTTTTGACTAACACACTGATCTTGGCTAACTGTTTAAACTCCTCAAGCCTCGTTTCTTCATCTATAAAATGAGAACATGAATAACATCATTTGTTTTGCCTGAAAATATTATAGGGAAAAAATGAGAATAGGTTTTGTAAATTTAAAAATACTATGTAAATACAAGATGTGATCAGCAATGTCCAGAGAAGCCTAGGTATGAAAGAATTTTATATTCTTTCTCAACAAAAAAAAAAAAAAAAAGGAAAGTTTGTGTGTGTGTGCGTGGTGGGAAATACAGTGCCCGATGGAATAATATCCATGTTCTCTCTAACTCAAAGAGCTGCCATCTTTAGCATGTAGGAGTCTTCTTACCTTATAGTTCAAGATGACTACTCAAAGTCTAGCTATCACATCCCCAGCCCTACCATCAGGAAAAAAAGGGGAAAAGCCACTTTTGGAAGTCTCGCATGACACTTCTGCTTGGACTCAATAGCCCTGGATATCACATGGCCACACCTAGCTGCAAGAGAAGCTGTTAATCAGGACAGCCATAATAAATTCAAGGAGTCCAGTAGTAATGAACAATAGAGAAATGGGTATTGAGGGACTAGCAGGTGGCTAAAATTTCTGTCAGATTTTTACTATGATGTTCTGCCACAAGTTTTTCATAAAGTATAGGTACTTTATAAAAGGTAGAAACTACTGGGAAGTCCTCTGGGTTCATGCTTTTGAAAGGATACTGGGATCACAGTCTTTGGTCTCTAGGCCTAGAACAGGTTTACTCTCTAAGTGTCTGGAGATAAATTCATCTAGAGGCTTCTAGATCTCTAACTGGACGGCTCTAGCTCAAATTGACTCCAGGCCTCCCCTATCTTATCCTTCCCGAGGAGGGCGATTGCTTGTAGAAGCACCAGGTGAGTCACCAAAGTATTCCTTCAACTCTCTGTCTCCAGCTATCTAACACAAATGTGTGCTGGGTGCCTTTGTGATAATTAACAAACCCTGGGCACTTAAAATGATTTGTACTGAAGACGAGAGCTGGTGTTTGCTCTCGAAGAGTCTCCCAATCTGGCCTTATAAGGAAGGAGAAATGGAATTGGAGAATTCAGGAGAAAACTCATTTCTTCCCCGAGTGTGTTAATGAGTTGAGCCACAGGAGGCTGTGTGTGTAAGTCAGACTGCAAGCAGCTGTAAATTAAATTTATTACACGCCAAGGGATTTTAATAAACATTACTTAAAAATAGCAACAGACAGTCATTTGTATTATATCATGTGACCTGGTTATAGAGACATTTTTGTGCCGCTGCTATTAATCAGAGTTACTTTGAGAGACAGTTGGTAAATTCTTTTAGAGTTACTGCCACCTTCTACTTAATTTGGATTGTTCTGGAAGAGAGAAGGATGAGTCAAACCTAGTCATTGTGTATATTACCATGCCCTGGAGGCCCTCCTTGCTCATTAGATGGTGTTTATTAGGCTTTCCAAGAGATAGAAACTTAAGAGAAAATGTCACTTGCTTTAATGAAATCTCAGACACTGGAAGGTTAGCGCCAGAGGGCAGTTTCTCCCTACTGCCACTCCCACGCCAGCCTCAGGAGGGTGCTGCTCACTCTTTACCCCACTGGCCATCTAGCCAACCGGGTCTTTTCCTCTCCTGCTGTAGGAATGTAGTGATGATCAGAATGACGTTTGAAAATTTTCAAATCTGATGTAGTTGTTACCTTATCTAGATCTCCTCTTATCCACCCTCCACTTCTGTCCCTCCTATAGGGAAACGAGTTCCTGTAGCTCAGACCTTCCAACCTGGAATCTGCCATTTCTCAGTTGAGTAACCACTCCTCCACATCCTCATCTGAAAAATGGGGTCAGTCACTGACAGTCCTGTGACAAACTCCAAGAACAAAGCAACTTAGCATGGAAAAGGGTTTGTTTCAACATATAGGACCCAGTCCGTCACAGAGAGAAGGAGAAAGGATGGCTGAATGCTGTTTACTAGACCACAGGCTCCTGGTCAGCTAGCTTCTTCATACAGCTCATGCTCACCTACGTAGGGATAGTGCTACCCACTGTGGGCTGAGCCCTCCTACATCAATTATCTATCAAAATCATCCCTCCACAGACACACTCACAGGCCAGTCTGACCTGGAAAATCCCCGGGCAGAGGCTCTCTTCTCAGGTGGCTACATTGTATCAAGTTGACAATTTAACTAAGGCAATCACTCAGTCACTGCTCCCACACAAAGTTCTTAGAAGGATTATGTAAGAAGGACTACCGGCAGGACTAGAAACCTGAGAAAGGGCTTTAGAGATGTTAAAAGGAAGCTAGAAAAATGGCTCCATGGTTAAAAGCTCTTGTTGCTCCTACGGAGGACCTGGGTTTAATTTCCAGCACTCATGTGGTTGCTCATGGCCATCTAGTTCCAGGGATCAGACACTTTCTTCTGACTCCTGTGAGGGACCAGCCACACACGCGCGTGCGTGTGTGTGTGTGTGTGTGTGTGTGTGTGTGTGTGTACATGCATACATGCAAGCAAAACACTAACACACATAAAATAAATAAAGCTTTTTTAAGAGATGTGTTAAGAGAGCAGGGCTGGGGAGATGGTTCAGTGGGTAGAGCACTAGCCTGAAAGCATGTGGACCTGAGCTAAGCTCCCCAGAACCCACAAAAATGTGGAGTGTGGTGGTTGGTATCTATAACTCCAGCAGTGGTGAGATGGGAGGGAGGAGAGTAGGAAGGGCAGGGGATGGGGGAAAGAGGGAGGGAGGGGGGGAGATAACCCTGGGAGCTTGGTGCCCAACTCATGTGGCCAACATGATAAAGCTGAAAGTCCCTGAGAGACCTTGTCTGAAAAATAAAAAGGTGTAAGGCACCTGAGTACCAACACCCAGAAATTCTCCTCTGACTTCCACAGGTGGGCATGGCGAGTGCATCCTTAGGAACCTGCATAAGTATAAAACAGAGGAAGAGAGGAGAGAGAGAAGGAGGAAAGACATTGGTAATGTACTTCCTTGGCCCAACCCACCCTCAGCCCTTTGTCTGCTGGGTGATTTTTCATCCCTGGTGTCTCGGCTGTGGTGGCAGCATCTGCCAGCAGGTTCCAGTGTCCTGTCTGGTTTCACGAACCTTGCTCTGGGCTCTGGTCACGTCACACACTGGGACACAGGGTGCTAGTGGCTCCCCCCTTTGTCTGGTCTGGCTATGCAGGCCACGAAAGGTCTTTGAGAGCTGAGATCATGTCTGGCCTCCAGTGTCAGCTGCAAACACTCCGAAAGTATCTTTGGAAGGAAAGAAGTCACAGTGAAGATGATGAATCTAGACAAAGGGCCCGAGAATGGATTGGAGGGGACCATAAAAAGCTTACTGGTTTAGAGGGGGTTCCCCTGAAAGCAGAGGGGGGGGCGTCTCTCATCCAAAGCACCACAGTGCAATACGATATTTAGAGCACAGTAAATATGTAGTAAACATAAAATTACACACTTCAAATAAAAAGTAATCAATTTAATGAAATTGAAAGCAGGGGCTCAGATACTTGGGCACCATTATATTAGTTCCTGTAGCCAGAAGGTGGGAAATGCCCGGAGTCTATCAGCAGACAAACAGGTAAACTATAGGACCCAAGGGCCTGCAGAGGGAACACAGCAGTTAAGAGCACTTGACAAGTTCTGTCCCCAGCACCCACATGGAGGCTTACAACAATCTTCAACTCTGTTTCCCAGGATCTTTTGGCCTCTGCAGGCACTGCACACACATGAAGCCCATACATACACACTTTTAAAAAACTCTTAAACATTAGTTAATTAGTTGGTTAGTTAGTTCAAGAGCTATCAGCTAAATAATGAGTTTGAGGCTAGCGTGGGACTGCTTGTAAACATGCTTTCAATGTTCAGTAAACAGCAGGCATGTGCTTAGACACAAATGCATACACACAGAGACATACACAGGCATGCATACACACATACACACAACATTTAGACACACAGGCACACATACTCACAGAACATACAAATACACACGCACAGGTGCATGCACACATACACAGAATGCATAGACAATCACAAGCACATGCACACAACACAGAGGCATATACACAGGTATGCACACACACATACATACGACATATATAAACACACACATATATGCGGCATATAGAAACACACAAACACACACTCACTCTCATTCACACAATCATGGAAACAGTCGGGTTATTCCAGCTTTAGGAAGGCCCTGGGTTCACTAGATTTTTACTCAATGAGTTTCTAATGACACCATTTGTAGCAGGAAAGTCATGAATTAGTTATCAAACTACTCAATAATTCATAGGCACCACCACCAAACTCTGTGGAGATATAATTGTGTGCCTTTCCTGTGTGTGTGTGTGTGTGTGTGTGTGTGTGTTTGAATGCACATAAGCATGAGGCAACAGCTCATTCCTACGTTAAATTTTTAAAATTTAAAACATGTAGCACATGAGAGCCACAAAGATCTAAGAAACAATACACTGCATACAACATGAACTCAGTGCACTGGTTTGTTTTGTCGTTGTTTGAAGATGGGGTCTTCAAAGGCTGAAATGATAAGACACTAACTCCCGTTTATGCTAGCTGGTGATGGAACCCATGGCCCCATGCAGGCCAGGCAAGAGAACCCCGCTAACTAGGTCACATCTCTAGCTCCTTCTGGCATTTTTGCTTCTTTGTGTTGCTGGAACTATTGGGCAAGCCAACTCCCACATTTGTTCCCAATGGACCCTGAGCCCCTCATTTCATGAGACTTACATCTGAGATGCTCTAAACACATAACAAAATGATAGTGAACTTTATAAGGCTGCTCACTAATATGCTTGGGGAGAAAATGTCATTCGCATAGTGACCTTACTGTCAGATTAGGAGTGAGTTTGAAAATAGTAACATGGTAACATTCAGGTGGCCAGGCCCAGAGGAAAAGGGCATCTGACTTAGATTGCCAGGTGCCCACATGGGAGCCATCACTTCTGGGAAGTGACCAGGCAGTGTGTTGTGAGTGTCTGCCTCAGGTCCTTGACAAACTCAGATGCCCATCTCTGCATCACTGTGAAGACTCAAGGCAGAGACAATAGCGCTTGCTGTAGGAAGACCTGTGGGAAGATGTTTACAGCCTAATCATGCCCCAGCTGCAGGGCGCTTTAATCACCCAGCTCCTCTTTGTCACCCCAGGTGGACAACCTCACACTCTGTCCTCTGTGATCCAGAAGTGAATGGGGTGGGACCAGTGTGCTGAAGACCACAGGGCTGAGAAAAAGGTGGATCCCAACCTGCTGCCTGGGGAGAAACCCCAGCAACCCTGAAGCCAGCTCTGCCCCTGTGTGGCCAGGCCCTGACATTTGGAGTCCTCGGGAGACAGACATGATCATCTATATAGCCCTTGTCTTAGTGACATTCTGGGGATGGATGGAGAACCCCACTGAGCACATGCTTCAGCCAGAATCATGTTGCTCCGCCTCAGGGTTGAGACAGAAACCTACAACGAAGAAGGCCTAGATGAGGCCGGCAGATGAGCAAGCCTTGGGTAATAATCAGTCAACCTGGGTACTTATCTTCCCAGAGATGCCTCACAGATCCAAGGTGCTAAGTCGGGGGTCTGTGGGACCTTAACAGCCATGTGCCCACTGAATCCACAATCCTGAGATCATGCAAGGGCAGTGCCTGCCTCCCTCATCTGTGTCTCACAAACCGAAATGCTAGTTGGGAGTCTGAACCCGTGCCGGTTCCCACCTTCCCTGGGCAGCCTGCACCTTTGCAGCTTGGCTTCTTATTTGCTCAAGACCCGCATCTCTGCATTTCCAGCTCGAGGCCGTGCCCTGGAAGAAGCACTTAGATGTTTCCTGAAGCCCAGGGCAGCCACAGCTACTTTCCTGGCCTGGGGTGAGCAGCCTTCCACTACCCAGACCCTGACCTCCTCACCGGAAGGCGTGGCTCTTCTGACATCCCAGCTGCAAGGTTTAGGCCCTGCCCCCTGGACCACAGTCGCTGTTCTCTGGCTGTCACTCAACCCCAGTCCTATATGCACATTAGCTTTTCACCGAGAGGCCTGACATAGAGAGATGGCTAAGCCCTGTGCTGGGCAGCCATGATTCTGTATCCCTGTCCCCTGCCCCCACATCTGCTGCCAGTCCCAGCCCAGTAAAGTCCAAAGCATAGGGTGAAAGCAGAGGGGTATGTGGTCAGATCAGTGTCAGCCAAAAGCTGGTCTCTAAGAGCTAGGGTGGAAAGGGGGCCCCACATTTGGGTCAGACTCTCTTAGACGGGTCTTGTCTCTGCCATCTGCAGGCTGAGGCATCTTGGATGAATGGGAGGGTGGGGAGGGAGACTGAGTTAAGGGGGAGGGGCCCTTGGGGGAAGGGAGCCTAGGGGAGGGGCCAGGGAGGCAGGGAAGGCAATCACTCCTCCAGAGCTGCTGGGACTGTTGGCTGCTGTGAGTGAGGGTGCCTCTCTAGGGACAGTGACAGAGAAGGGCTTAGCAGATCCTGAGTCAGCCTGGTATAGGAGAATCCCTGTGAGAGGGGCCCAGGGAAGCCTGAGGAGCCAGGCCTCCTTCTCTGGAGTAGCACTGAGCTGGGTGGTGGGTGAGGCCTTGGTTTCCTTGTCAGTCTCTGGGTACAGTAAGGAGACCTGATCTTTGGGGTCTGGAGTGCTGTGGAAATGGGAACCAATACTTGCTGGCTAGTTTTTGTTCGTTTTGTTGTCTTTGTTGGGTTTTTTTTTGTGATTTATTTTCTTGTTTTTGTTTGTTTTGTTGTGTTTCTTTTGTTGACTTGACACAAGCTAAAGTCATCTGGGAGAAGGGAACTTCAGCTGGAAAAATGACTCCAGGCGCTTGGTCTGTAGGCAAGCCTGTGAGGCATTTTCTTGACCGGTGATTTATGTGGAAGGGCCCAGCCCACTCTGGTGGTGCAGCCCCTGGATGCAAGACACAGACTGTATGAGAAAACAAACTGAAGCAGCCAAGAGGAGCATCCAGTAAGCAGCACTCCTTCATGGCCTCTGCTTCAAGTCTTCTTGAGTTCCTGCTCTAACTGCCCTCAGTGATGAACTCTACGCTGTAAGATTAAACCAACCCTTTCCTCCACTCGTTGCTCTTATCTGTGGTGTTCAAACACAGCAGTAGACCCCTTAACTAAGACAAACAAACTCCTCTAAGATTTACATCTGCCTTGGGAACCCTGGTTTTCAATGGCTTCTTGGCTTCTTAACTATAGGGGTGGATGGAGCCGGGGCAGACTCTCTGACTCCAGAACTCTGCTTTACCATCTCAAAGAGTTGGTGAGGATGCCATTGGTGCTCTATAAAAAGTCAGATGAGGAAAAGTTCATAGTGTAGGGCTTGGCACATAATAGGTGCTCAATAAAGCTGGGCCTCTTCACATCATGGCTGCCAGCCTAGATTGCCTTCAGAAATAGTCTGTTAAAGCACTGTTAAAGGAACAAAAGGAGAATTCTAGAAACAAACAAGCAGGGCCTGGAAGGCTGTCCAGCTGTTACCCAGTAAAGCACTCCTGGAGGTGCCGCCAAAGCTGGTGTTAGCAACTTTATGTTAGTCTGCATACTTGTTCAATTCCTGTGGTCAGACAGTGACCTGAGACTACTACCATCACTTTTCAGAAAGTGAGGCGTGAAGAAAGGGCTCTTCATGTGTCACGGCAGGGCCGCAGTGGGAAGTTACATGATTAGCACCGAAGACTTGAAGAGATCTTTTAGGAGCATGTACTGTGTGTGTGTGTGTGTGTGTGTGTGTGTGTGTGTGTGTGTGTGTGTGTGTGTGTGGTACCTGCAGGTGTGTATGCATGTTCATGTGGGTGCAGTATGTAGAAGCCTCTGAGTCACGACTCAGCCTGCTGTGAGTGATGGGTCTCTAAGCATGTCCCGCCCACTTGCCTGAGCCTCCTCCCTCTTCTGCAGTTTACTTAGTCACCAAAGGCTTGGGGTAGAAGAAACGAATCTCATGACAGTGGCAGCCTGCTGCAATGAATGCTTTTCTCTCTGAACTGCTGATCAAGGGTGGGACTAAGGGAGACCCTCAGACTCTGTAAGCTAGGAGAGATGGTCCCAGCTCAGAGGCTTTGCTCCTCCCCTACCCAAGCCTGGGTCCTGCTACCTCTAGTCTACCCACGGATCATTGCCCCCTGCAGCAGGGCCACCATTTGACCCTCAGCTTGGCACTATCTCCCCCCATATCCTTGTGGTGCATGGGGTAAGGAGGAGGAAGCTGTCTTCCTCAGCTTCGTGAGTCAGGTCTGGACCAAGTCCTCAAACTCAGCGAGGCCCTGGGAGGGCTTTGTTTGAGTGGAAGAACTAACAACTTGAGGATGGAGTAACCTGAACAGTCACTTCCTCTGTTTAGAAATCTACTCTAAGCCCTTTCTGAGCTCAGTGCTTTCTGTGGGAGAGGTTTGGCTGGCCAGCCTGTGATCTGTATAAAGTGATTTAGATTTACAAGCCTGGATGTCGCAGCGTGTCACCATACCCCACCCCCTCCGCACACACAGACACATTCACCCCACAGTTCCGCTACCCTGTGACTGAGCTATGGGCTTTTTCAGGTGGCAGTGTGTGTGTGTGTGTGTGTGTGTGTGTGTGTGTGTGTGTGTGTGTGTGGACCCTGGGTCCTCACCCACATTGCATGGAAGGCACCCCTTCTCTTCCTCATGACTGTTCTGTGGGTTTGTGCCTCAGGGTCCTGGTGGCTTGGGAAAGGTGTCAGGGAAGGAAAACCCCGGGGGAAAAACAAGGAGCCTCCGCTTATGTCTGGGTTTTCTTATACTGCACTCTGAATCCGCTGCCTGCCCAGACTTGAACTCCTGATGTCCCTTTCCTGCCACCTCTACTCCAGCTTTACTGATATTTCATCTTCCAACCGTCTCAGAGCTTTGGACGCAGACTCGACGCTTCCCAGGGTTCTGTTTCACAGGTGAGGAAACTGAGGCTCCCGCTGGCCACTTGACCGGTCCATAGCGAACGGACAAAATTCTAATCGCAGGAAAGACAGACAGAACAAGGATTCATTCGTTCATACATTTATTCATGCATCTCATATTTACGAGGTGCAGAAACCAACAGCTGTGGCCCTCAATCTCTTGAAACTAGAGTTCTGGGACCAGGACTCGGAGACAAAGGGGCCACATGAATCTTTGCACCCCTCTTGTGATGTATGGAAATTCTTGCTTGCTTTCTGTATTCCAGGAGCTCCATCCATCACAGTTTCTGGCTCCCAAGCAGCTCAGGCTGGCGTTTGTCAGAGCTGTCCCTCCCCTCGATCTTTAGGATGAGAGCCAAAGGGTTGTTGACCACTCTGAAGGGTGCAGCGGATGGTGGTTGCCTGATGGGGCTGTTATTTCCCAGGCGTTTGTCTTCTCTTCGCTCTTGCAAATCAATGGTCCACACGGTGCGGCTGAGGATTCCTGTGGTTCCCTGGTGATTTCTTCACCAGATGCTCAGGTAAGAGTCTGGGTGTGCACGATGCAGTCGGGAGATGCCCAGAGTGGGGGTGGGGTGCAGAGGAAGCTAGCCTGGAGCCACAGCCAGGACTGCAGCTTCCCTTGGGTGGGAGGCTGAGGCAGTGTGGATTATGTGGTCAGTAATCTGCACCTCAGCTTTGCCAAAGATGGGCAATTAAGACTAACACCCACAGAGGGTGTGTTATATGAATCACAAACCGTGCCAGAATCTTCACAGATGGCATCTCATCCTCCACAGCTGAATGAAGGAGACATTCCTGACTCCATTTTATACACAGTGAAACTGGGACTCCTAGGGGCCAAGTGACTTGTCTAAAGCCACACAGTCAGCAGTGGGTCTGGGATATGGATCCTGAGCTTTAGCTTTCTACTGTGCTTCTGAGTCACAAGAGACACACTGTGTGTGTGTGTGTTTGTGTTTGTGTGTGTTTGTGCATTTGTGTGTTTGTGTATGTATATTTGTGTGTGCTTTTGTGTGTGTTTGTTTATGTATGTATGTATTTTTGTGGGTGTTTGTGTGTGTGTTTGTGAGTGTGTATTTGTGTGTGTTTGTGTATGTGTGTGTTTGTGTGTGTGTGTTTGTGTGTGTTTGGGTGCATGTGTGTGCTTAGTTGGTTGGTGTTTTGGTTTTCATTTTCGGTAAGAACTAGCTATATTGGTAAGTCTTCTGACGTTACTCAGACCTGCGAGGAGGTTGGTGCCTCCCTTCTCACTTCCATATTCTAGAGGTGCTCACTTCTCCTATAACTCTGGCTGCATCTGGTACCTGCATAGCAATGCCTTAGTTTGCATACTGTACAATGTGCCCTCTGTGTGGAGATGGAGTGGGGCCTTTAAGAGACAGGACCTAATAGGAAATAAATGGGGCATTGAAGGTGCTGTCCATGGTTGACCCAGAAGATATAAAACCTGCCCGGTCTCTCCAAGTCTCCCTCCCTCTCTGGCTTTCTGTCTAGACATGTAACCTCAGACCCATGTACTTGCCTATGGTGAGACCATCTGCCATGAGGCCAAGCAGACAGTGGAGCCCTTAGCAGAGCTGGTGTCATGCTGTTTGGACATTTGAATCCCTAAACACGAGATCTAAATAAACCTCATCTCTTAATAAAGCCGCTAGCTTCAGACATTTCATTACGGCAGTGGAAGGTGAACTACTGCAGTTTGAATTAGATGCTTTCACTGTAGAAATTCGTTATGGGGCAGTGATAACAAAAACATGAACAACCCAAATTTATATCCAGCTTGGAGATGGATAAATCAGCTCTGATGCATCCATACAATGAAATGTGGCTCAACAACGGGAGAACACAAGGCCACACAGCATCTTCACTATAAGGATGGGCCTCTTACGCATTGCAGGGAGTGAAAGCCAGTCTCAGAAGCCTGCATACGGGGAGGGGCTGTGCATACCACTGTTGGAGAAGGTAAACTAGACAGTGTGAAAACAGATGGGCCTAGTGTGTGCAGGAGTGAAATCTGCCTGGTAAGATAGATGTTTAAGAGAAAAGGAAGGGTCAAGGAATCGCTCACTTGGTGACAGCGTTAGCCACATAAGCCTGAGGACTTGAGTTCGAGCCCTAACATCCACGCAAAGAGTCAGGCCTTGTGCACACTGTTGTAATCCCAGCCCCAGGAAAGTAGAAACAGGAGAATAATAGGGGCTCACTGTCAGCCAGTCTAGCCCAATTGGTGAGCTGCAAGCTAGTGAGGGACCCTGTCCCAAAATTCAAAGTGGCTGACTTCTGAGGAGTAACCCCTGAGGCTGATCTCTGGCCTCCACAAGCACATACATACAAGTGCATGCATGCACACATCTGAACTTGGACACACGCAGAGAAATCTTTCGGTGTTGGGATATGGTGGGACTTAGGAATGTTTTACTCAGAGAGACAGTGATCTCCAGCATCTAAGGTTCCAGCACCCCAGGGTATTAGACCCCCTGCTTGCTTCCTTGGAGGAACACAGAACATGTGTGTTTTACTTACATGCATCCTGCTACATACTTTGAACTCTCTGTGTCTCACGGTACCTGGCGCCATGCACGTGATACATCAGAGCTCCCACTGAGTGACTCAGAAAATGGAAAGGGAGTGTCTGCAAAGCTCCGTACAATACAGTTGGTTTTATTTTTCCTCCAATATTTTCACTCCACAAAGGCCAACCTGGCAGTGCAACCAACCACATTTACACCAAGTACCTGGAGGAGCCCAATTGTCGAAGCTGGATGCCAAATGGTATTGTATGGGGGCTGAAGGGAGGGAGTAGGGAACTTTGAAAGTTAGATGAAAAATCTTCCTGATCTGCTGCACAGCGCTGCAGATGAACCTAACACAACTGTGATGTAAATAGAGAAGAGGAGCCAGGAATGTGGCTCAGCTGACAACGTTGCCTGGCATGCACCGGGCCCTGGGTTCAGTCTCCAGCCTAGAAACAGGGTGTGGTGGTGTAGGCCTAGAATCTAGTATTTGGGAGGTGGAGGCAGGAGGACCAAGAGTTCAAGGTCAGCCTCAGCTGCATATCAAGTGTCGGGCCAGCCTGATCTATGTGAAATTCTGTTTCAAAACAAAAAAGGGAAAAAAATAATAAAGATGATAAATTTTACCAATGTTTTAAAAAATTGAGGTTTAAAATAAAACATGTAAAGAAGATGAAGCTTTCTCGAGACCATGAGAGCCCTGGTGACTCCCTGCTGTGTGGACCTGTCAAATCCATCACACTGGACACTCAAAGCAAGGAGAGCCAGCTGCATGCAAATCACTGACACAATCAACTGGGGAAAAAACAAAAAACAAAAAAACAAAAAAAAAAAACCACGCTCCAGAATAGAAAAAAGGCCACACAGCCTCTCACTATAAACTCCTTTCTTTTAATCTTTTGTCTGCAGGGCTCAGGATGAAACTCAAGGCCCTGAACACACCACACCACTGAGCCACAGCCTCCACCCTCTCTTTACTTTTTATTTCAAGACAGTGTCTCGCAAGGACGCCCAGACTCTCACTTGTAGAGGAAGTTGAACTTATAATCTTCTTGCCCAGCTGCCAGAGTAACTGGACAGGACAGGTCTGTGTCACTAGGCCCAGCTAAATATAATATTTGTTAATTAGTTATGTTGTATCACACCCTAGTCTAGGCCAAGATAGTCCTGGGAAATTTACATTTTTAAGAAGGCATGATAAATCTAAGTATCAGACAGGTTAATGGAATAAAAGAGACAGTCTAGATCTCTGTCTGTCTGTCTGTCCGACTGTCTATCTGATGCAACAATTATCTTGTCTACATATTAAATGTCATCTGAATTTAATAAAGGTTAAAGACAACCATACAAATTAGAAAGGAAATCAAATTATACTATAATTTCTAACTTTATACTGTATCCCCAAATAATTTCCTTACTCTAATGTAAAAATTACTTTGGGGAGTATAAAAATCACAAAGAATGAATAAAATATAAATGTTTATACAATTTTGGCCTGGGAAAGAAGCCTTCTAAGTATAAAGCCAAAAGCAAATACACAAAAGCAAAGATTCATAGATTTGACCACTTATAAATTGAACAGCCTGACACCAAACACCATAAATAAAACCCAACGCCGAGGCGCAATGAGGAAATATTCCCTGCGGCCCGTGTTACAATGCAAGGATTAATACCCTTAATGTCTAAGGCAGTGCTTCGAACTGATGTGAAAAAGCCAAGCATTGGAATAAAAATGGGCACAAAAGATGTACAATCTGACGCTTTAATTATTTTAGCATTGTGTTTCAACAACTCTTGAATCAAGTGGTAGCTTAGAGGCCAAAAGCCATGCACTCATTGAGGGTGCCTGAAGATCACCGAGGGCCAGAAGAAGGAAGGTGTATCTTTCCTTAGACAACTAAAAAGGGGCCTCTTTGAGATTTGGGGACCAGGTGCCACCCTGCACTCAGGGGTCCTGCAGGGAGCAGCATCAGCTGACAGCAGCTTTCTGTAAGGGGTGATGTGTACCAAACACCTTCAGAACCATGAGTCACTGCTTTCCTGCCCCCACCACAACCACTCCTTCTGTTCTGTAACGCTAGCTAGACGTCTGAAAACTATTGCTTTTTAATAAGACACCCTTCTGGCTTCTAGCCAGCAGGGGGGAAAAGTTGGTCAGAGTAGAGGTTGAAGGGGAACAAAGCAGAGAAAGAACTCCCTATGTCTTCCATCCAGGGTCTGCCCCCTACCCCACAGCAGTGCACTATCCTTTGTTTCTAAGGTTCCTCGAGGCCTTTAAGCTGCTGCCTTGGAGACCAGTTCCGGCTTCTGGCTCACAAGCGTGGCACCTGTGGCAGATGCCCTCTGAGATGTCAAATGTAGGCCTTGAAATATCAGGGTGTCCAAGAACAGCTCCTGGTAGGGAGGGCCACAGGTGAGCAGCTGTCTCCCCAGGCCTTGAGTTGGAAACCTGACCCCTTAAAGTGACAGCTGATGGCAGTGAAAGCTGTTAGTGGAACTCTTTCAGATGCTGCAACAAATCTCTGACCAAAGCAACTTAATGAAAGGGGGTGGGGGGACATGTGTGGGAATTGCTCCAGGAGATACAGTTCTTCTTGACCAGACAGGTATGGCTGCAGGAACCTGGCTAGGCACATGGTATCTATAGTCAGGACACAGAGAGAGGAAAGCTGGTACTGGGCGTACAGACTGGTTGTGTGTCGACTTGTCACAAGCTGGAGTTATCACAGAGAAAGGATCCTCCCTTGAGGAAATGCCTCCATGAGATCCAGCTGTAAGGCATTTTCTCAACTAGTGATCAAGGGGGAGGGCCCAGTCCATTGTGGGTGGTGCTATCCCTAGTCCTGGGTTCTATAAGCTGAGCAAACCAGGGGAAGCAAGCCAGTAAGTAACATCCCCCCATGGCCTCTGCATCAGCTCCTGCCTCCTGACCTGCTTGAGTTCCAGTCCTGACTTCCTCTGGTGATGAACAGCAATGTGGAAGTGTAAGCTGAATAAACCCTTTCCTCCCCAGCTTGCTTCTTGGTCATGATGCTCGTGCAGGAATAGAAACCCTGACTAAGACACTGGGTTCTCTTTTTCTTTTCTTTTATTCAATGTGAGCCCCCAGCCCGTGGGATGGCGCTACCCTCATTTAAATTAGGTCTTCCCACCTCAAGTATTCTAAGCTGGATAAACCCTCAAGGACATGCCCAGAGATTTGTTTTTATGGTGGCTTTAAACCCAGTACCAGTGAGAAGATTAGCAATCACAGTGAGACTCCCATGATTGGCCTTAATCTCTTAGAAGGAGAGGAAGAGAGACTGAGTCAGCATCTTACTCTGCCATACAGTATGAAGCCCTTCACCTTGTCCCCAGGGTTAATGCTCCATGGTCTCATGCCATGGAGATTTGTTATGGTGACCAGGGCAATAAAGGAGGTTCTAACTGGTGACGTTATCCGTCAGCTTAGGTTAGCTTTCAACTTTGCCACCCCAATGTGTATCTCCTACTTAGCCAGGGCAGCAGGGCCAGCCATGAAGAAAGGAGGTCAAAGAAGTGCAGTGCTGTGATGTTTAGGGAGATCCCTGGAGGATGCACACATCATGACTTACGGGAATGAACTTAGTTACATGGCTGCAAGGGAGGCTGAGAAATACAGGCTCATTAGGGACTAAATTATGTTCCTCCAAATTCATATGTTACCTAATGTCTAGTGCCTCAGAATGTGGCTGGATTGGATACTGGGCACTTTAAGAGGTAATTAAGGGAAAAAGAGAACATTAGGATAACTTCTGATGCAAGGATACTGTCTTTATTAGATGAGACTAGAACCCAGACATGCACAGAGGGAGGAACACACAAATACCGAGGAAGAAAATGCCATCTCTACACCGTAAGGGGCTTCTGAGAAAGATTCTTGTCTATGTCCTTGTTTAACTGTTAGCCTCCAGCAATGAAGAATAAGTCCATTGTTGAAGCTGCCAGGTCTGGGATTCTTTGTTATATCAGCCTGAGCTGACTCATTCAGATAACAAGATCATACTCGGCCCATGGGTCTCAATGAACACTGGAGGAGGAGAGATAATTTTGTTACTAACCAAAGAGATGGAAGAAAGGACACTGGAGACAGTTGCCAGCACCACAGTCTCATTGGTGAGTCTGATCTAGTGAGCACTCTGACCTTCTAGTTCCTGGATGTCCAGTCCTGTGTGATACGGAACTTCAACATGCATCTTGACCTGTTGGCTTGAGTCTTTCCTGGGTCACAGATGGGTTGCATTGTGATATCTTTCATAAATGCCAGGACTCAGTTCGGACATCAGTCCTGTCTCTACCGCCTTGAATCCGGGGTGGACAGAAAGAGAAGTTGATCCTTCTGCAGATAAAACAGGGTAACTGAGGGCATAGCTCAGATGTACTTCACAGATGCTAAGCAAACACATTACCAACCAGGAGTTCAGGCCCGCTCACTGGCTTTGCCAGACAAATCTGTTCCTTTCACCAATCCCTGCCCCCATGGGCTCTGGGCTTCTGTAGTGCTTCAGGTTAGAAGGTGGAGTGGGCAGAAACCATTTATCAATAGGGAAGTCCAAGTCAGATGCTGTCCTGGGAATGGACCTTGTCTCTTCACTAGGCAGAAGCTAAGTTCCTCTTGGCACACTGTCTCCTGCATGGCGGGTTCCTCATGCTCCTCTAAATGTTCCTGCATCAGTTTCCCTACATGCAGCTGCTCTGCTAGGCTCTGTCCTCTGTCATTCACCTCCACTTAAAGGTGTTCTGAACCATGGCTGGGCTATGCCCCACCCCCCAGCACCATGCAATCAAAGCTATGGACCTCTCGACAGAGCAGTCTCAGTATCAAAATAAACACAGGGATGGAGAAATAAAGTAACTCTGATGGAGTGTGATACAGTGTTGAATGCTTCACTTTGGAGCTCACTGGTAACGATGAACAGCAATCTGGGTAAAATAGGAATTAATAATCATGAAAGCAAAGTAATGTGAACATGTATGATGGTTACAGACATGAGTGACAAGTGTAATATGATGTAAAACTACCTGTGGCATTCAGAACCCATGTTGCTGATTAGCTAGAAGAAGTGGATGTAGTAGTAATTTACAGTCCAACATATCCTTACACCTCCCAGAGGTGAAGTCTACCCATATCCCAGGGTATATGCCTATGCATACATCCACACATCTACTCATCCACCTACCCATCCATCTACCGACCCGTCCATCCATTCTCCCACTGTGATGGTTTTGATATGCTCCACCCATAATAACGGCACTATTAGAAGGTGTGGTCCTGTTGGAGTGGGTGTGGCCTTGTTGGAATAGGTATGTCAATGTGAGTGTGGGCTTTAAGACCCTCATTCTGACGGCCTGGAAGACAGTACTCTGCCGGCAGCCTTCAGATGAAGATGTAGGACTCTCAGCTCCTTCTGCAACGTGCCTGCCTGGATGCTACCATGTTCCCGCCTTGATGATAATGGACTGAACCTCTGAACCTGTCAGCCAGCCCCAATTAAATGTTGTCCTTATGAGAGTTGCCTTGGTCATGGTGTCTGTTCACAGCAGTAAAACCCTAAGATACCCACCCACTCACTCATCTACTTACACACACACACACACACACACACACACACACACACACACACATTTGGGCATAATACTATAAATGCTAACACAGAAACAGAAAGCCAGTGAGTCAAAAGCACAGTTGGGGGCAGAGGTCCAGAGGTGAGAACGGGTCTTATCTGGCAGAAGACTAGAGATGATGAGTCTGGTTCACCCATGAAGAATACTATGGGTGAATTCACAGCAAAGAATTCACGGAGGCTTTCCGGGACAAGGGGATAGGGTGGAAATTGGTAGACAGGCAGCAGGGAGGAGCTTTGGGAGCATTCCAAGCAGAAGGCAGAGAGCCCTATGTGAAGCAGTAAGAAGATGACAGACATGACAGCCACATCTGCAGCAAAAAGGACCAGTACTGATGACCTGGGGCATAGGGAGTGAGGGACCAGAAAGACTCTCCGCTCCCTGAACTAGAGAACACCATTGATATGAATTTGGGGGCTGTGGACAATGTTGGGGAGGAAAGGGGATATTAGTTTGATTTTGAGTTTTGATTTTTCCCAAGTTAAGCCAGGCCCTATAGAATGTTTATTTGGGGGAGGCATGCTAGGGAGGTAGCTAGGGATTTGGGGGGGGCATCTTGGTCCTTGAGTCCCATTTCCCCAAAGTGAGGAGGGCCAGTAGAAGGCAAGCAATCTCCCAGGGGAGCCTCCTTGTACTGAAGACCATGTGAACAGAGCTACAGTTGGTCAAGTCAAGAGGCTGTTGGGTAAAATGGAGTGTAAATGGGTCAAGGGGAAAGGTGCGGGGCAGGGACAATCCAGCTGTGAGTTACAAAGCCAAGTTAGCCAAGTAGAGTGTCATGCCCATACAGAGGAAAGATCCAGAGTTTACTGGGAGCAGGGAGACACCGGCCTAGTAAATATGTCTGAGGGCATAGCTGGGGCAATAAATAATTCTGCATGAATATCTCCCCAGGGACGAAGGCTGATTGGGTGGGGTGGGTCAGCAAACAGGAGTCACAGGAGGTATCTAAGCAGCTTTGGGAAGATCTCCATGAATCATGACGCTCAGGTAAGTCAGCCAGTCTGGAACTAAGAAGGTAGAACAGATGTTTGACTACCATGAATCTCCTAGCATATTTCTCCAAGAGGAGAAGTGCAGACAGCCAAAGTATTCTGCCCCAGAGAAGAATTTCTGTAAAAGTCCCCTAGGACTGTGTACATACATCAGCAAGGCTCTGGTCCAAGGGGTTTGAAGAGGGTGTCAGACTGTGGGCTTGAGTCAGCATTAACACTGGTGAAATACAGCCTCGGGGTCCCCCCCACTGATTTTTCATTGGGAAGGCTCTTGCTAAGCTGTAGAATTAATGGCAAACCATTTAAACACAGCTTGGTGGCTCTGAGAGCTTAATGCCAGCTTTGCCTACGGAAGGTGAGCAGCGGCTGTGGTGGATAGCCCCTGATGTATGTCTAGGGTGCTCCAGAAGCTGACAGATGCTCAGACTCTCCGCTGTTTGGTGGGGTGGGAGTGGCTTGGGTCCGATACTTGGTGACAGATTTCCAGCCTTCCTCTGAGAGTTGCTTAATTTGTTTGTACTGCAGATTGAGTGTGTCTCCCCAGGGACTTTGTCCTCTGGCTTTGGCAGGCGCCTATGTCTGCTGAGAGAGGAGGTGTGTGTCTGGGCCAAGTTCTGGTCCTGCGTTCCACCATAGGCCTGGGCCAGCTTCATGGGTGCTGACTCAGCACACCCTGCTCCAGAGCTTTCTTGGAGGAAGGGAATCTCACCTCCTAGGTTGTTCCGCCTCTCACTGTCTTCTCCTGCCTTCGGACTGGTCTTGCCCTGCTCTTCTCCCCTCATCTTCCATCTCTCTATTTAGGTCTCTCTTCCTGCAATCTTTCTATCCTTCCTCTCACCTCTGATTTCTGTCTGTATAGCTTGCTCCTCCCTCTCCCTCCCTCCCTTCCCCTCCCCTTCTCCCTCCCCTCCCCTCTCATCTTTCTCAGTCTTTCTTCCCTGTCTCTTATTTCTTCCTGTGTCTCTGTCTCTGTTTCCATCTCTCTTCTTTCATTGCCTCCCTTTCTTATCCCTGTCTCCCTGTTTCCCTGTCCTTGGCTCTTCACCACTAAGCCTCTAAGCCTCTGGCTCCTCCTCCTCCCCCCTGCCTCCCTTGTAGCCCTGGTGTTTGGATTCTCCCTGTTGTCTCCTGTGGCAGCCATTCCAAAGCTCCCCCCACTCTTGCCGGCCTGCCTCTATGGAGAGATTGAGAAGTTCCTGCTTGACTCTTAATTCCTTCCTTCCTCTGTTGACCACCCAAGTATCTTCCCTCACTCCCAGGCTCTGCCTCATTTCTTGTGGAATGGCCCGCAGGGGACTGCTGTGCTGGAAAGTCTTCTTTGCCCACAGACCCACTCCTGTCTCTACCTCCCCAAGACCTTCCTACATCTCTCCCTGACTCTGTCCTCTCTGCTTCTAGCTTCTCCGACCCTCTTCTTGACAATGTCTCCCTGCTCCTCAGGGCAATGCTGGTGGGGGATGTGGATGGATGGGGTGTTTGAGCACCTGAAGACTGTGCAGGGAAGAACCAGTTAGCCAGAGAGTGACAGCAGGGCTGTAGCTACTGATGTTCTTCCAAGTCCCAATGGGAGGTGCAGTCAGAGGGACAGGGTCAGCCTGCCACAGAATGGAGACTGTGCTGAGTTCCACCGACTTCACCATATACTGCCAGGGACCAGACTGGGCCACATCTCTCCCCTTGGGAGTGGAATGGTCATTTGTTTTTTGCCCTCTGCGAGGAGCCTGATAGTGAAGCCTGACAGTTGTTCTGTCTCTCTCAATCATAGTTGCAATGGCCCAGTAGAGCACAGCCTCCCTCCCATGTTACAAATGCATAAACCAAGACCCAGCATCCCACAGTAAAGAAGCTGAACTCAGTCAACGCCAGGACCACCTCTTGGGCACCTTGTGGAGTCATGACATACTCAGAACAGGGCTTTCACCCCAGCTAAAGTCATTGATGCTGGGATTCGGGCCAGGGCAGCTCCTTGGTGGACATCAGAATCGCTGGTTTCGTGAATTCCCCCCAAAGCCCACACTGCATGGTCACCGTGGCAAGTGCCTGTGCGCCTTAGCCCTGGCAAAGCCTTTGCTGACCTGTCTTCTTTCCCTCCACCCTCTGCTCCACAGTGCCAGGAGGCTGGAGGGAGGGAGGAGGCACCGAGTCCTTTTGGATCCTGGAGCAGACTGTCTTACATAAGGGCCCACTAAGTTCATATTTCAAAACACACCGAAAGGCCACTTCTCAGCTGTCACCAGAGACAGCAGAATGTGAACAGTGAATAGAGCAGGCAGGACCTGACCACAGGCTAAGCATGCAAGGGGCTGGCCAGAGGTAAGGTCTAGTAGCCTCTGGTGTTGTGGCTCCTGAGCAGAGCTGACTCTATGCTGGGAAAGGCATTGCGAGTGGCCGGAGTCAAGCGTTTCTGGGTCCCTGGCCTCATGTGTTTGTGTTGTTTTGCTATTGATTGTTTTGTCTTTTAGTGACTTGTCTTAAATACTTACTTCATTTTCAGTGTGTGTGTGTGTGTGTGTGTGTGTGTGTGTACACATTGCAAGTGCTCACAGAGTTCAGAAGAGGGTGTCAGATCCCCTAGAGCTGAAATCATAGATACTTGTCAGCCACCAAGTGTGCGAGCTGGAAAACAAACTTGGCTTCTCTGCCAGAGCAACAAGTGCTCTCAGCTGCTGAGCCATTGCTCCGGCCCCTGGTGCTTGGCCTCTTAGTCAAAGTATTGAAATAAGAGCATACATCGATTTTCAAAAGTAGCAAGGAGACTTTATTGAAAGCAAAGTAATAGAAAATATCCAACCCTATTCCAAGGGAGAGAGCAGTGGTCATGTATGTGAAGACACTCAAGGGTCCCATTCTTGTTGAGGTCCCTTTTAGGGGATTTAAGGACTTTGGTTACTAAAGGGCATAGTGAGGGAGGTTTTGTAGTTTTGGTTGATAGGTGAGGTCATATAATCTTCTTTTTACTGTACATATCTTTACCCAAAATGCTTTGCATTTTAGAACTATGCATGGCCCATTATGCATATGCATAAAATGATACACAGGGGATAGTCCCTAAAAGTTCACTTGAGGACTATATTGTCTTACTGTATGTGCCCAAAACCAGTTCAGGATCAACCCTTCTATGCTTGGGCCAGGATGTTTTGGGAATATGTTTGAATGGAAACTTTTCAAGCTCGATGATCAAGAGGAGGAGAAATGTATCCCACTTCTCAGAAAGGGACATTCATGTAGACAGTTACAGGCAAGGGTCTAAGGTTACTAGGTATGCTGTTTGGAAAGGAATACATGTACACACCACATTCAGGTAAAGGACTCAAGCTGCTAAGAATCTCATTAGAACATATCGTATTCATAATCTGATCCAAGTGGAGTCCCAGGCTGCTAAACCATTCTTTATGCTAGCTTGCCTTAAGGGGCTATGTTGTCTCCTCAGCAACCATGAGTATAGATATTCAGAGAACACTTCTGAAATCAGGGCTCTAGGTCCTAAAGCGCCACAGAGGGGTGTGGGTGATCTGAATGCCCCCTACTTTGTTTGCCACAAAGCCACTGTGCAGTAATCAGACACTGTTGAGCTGCTGAGACTGTGAGTAGACACAAGTTCCTGGGGACCTTGGGGAGTCATCAACAAGGCACAGACAGGGGTTGGATTTAGTGTCTTTGTTCTTAGGAACTTGAAGACTCAAAGTATTCTCAGATCAGATTCTGGTGTGGTCAGAGCTCAGGTGGCTGCTGGGTGTGTGGGGCGGCAGGGATGGGGAAGTGGGGGAGAAACAGCAAGACTCATAAAGAGCGCTTTGTTCTATCACTTGCCAGGGAAGCATAGGACCCTCCCCTGGGTCAAGATGAGTCTCAGTAAAGAACAGCAGCTCTGCAGACATAAAGACCTAAGGACCTCTAGAGACAAGGGAGCTCGAGATGCCTGATGACAGAATCAACAAGGGGCCCAAATTTGTAGGGAAGAGCCCTTGAGATGCCAAGCCTTCTGCTTCCTCAGTAGACGGTCAGGAGAAGACACACAAACCGGCAACAGCAGGTGGGATTGGGATACAGGAGTTTCCCTTGATCTGTAGCATCTGAACTGATTGCAGCCCAAAGGCAGCCACGTGCTTCTTGAGCAACAACAAGCAAGTAGGGTAATTAAGAAAAATGCAAATCAGCTGTGTGAATAGTAGACACATGGGCGTCATAATCAGACTGGATGACTGAGTCCACATGTGGTAAAGCACGTGTATGTTTATGGGACAAACCCCGGGCAGAGGCGACAACAAAGGCCCATGCCAGCTGGCCACAGGATTCAGAGCCATCTCCTCTGGGCTCCCACCCACCTCCCCCTCTTTCAGGAATAAGACATTTGAGTGGGCTTGAGTGAACACGAAGATTCTAATATATACACTATCCAATCTCTTCAGCCTGTCTGGAAGTGGGGGACAGGGAGTCATTCATGCCCAGCCAAGCTTCCAGGGTCATCCTGAAGATCAGGTAGGATCACAATGCTCAGACATGTTTCCTGGACCAGGAAGCAGGGAAGAATGATTTGGTTTCCTGTCTTCTTATTGGAAGCTGAGCAAGCTGCCTCAACTGAGAAGATATATCTCAAAGATTTCTGAGTTCAGCCTATCGAATCTCAAGGTCTCCATCAAATCTCTTCACCCATCTCCCAGGGAGGATGGGGCTGGTGTGTTGGGGTAGGAGGGGAGAGGGAGGTAAGAGCTTCTACAAAGCTAACTGTGTATCAGCCAGGAGCTGGGGGAGGGGATGGGCCAATCTCAGGGCCAGGTATGAAGTTGGCAGCAAGAATTCGTTTTCTCTTTCAGACTCAGCTTTTCCCTTTTTTCTTTTCCTGTGCTTTGCCAAGGAGTCCAGGTCCTGGGAGATTCTGCAGCCCTTTGAGTCTACAGAGTAGAATGCTAGTCCTCTCCTGAGAGTATGTATGAGGTTTGAGCTGACATGCCATGGTTACCTCTGCCCCTATCCTTAGCCTGATACATCAATAAGAATGCTACACAGAGTTCATGTCAGTCACGGAAATGGTTTTCCCTAAGTGTGGTGGCCAAGGCTCTAAGGCTCTGTGTCTCTGAGGTTTCCAGTCTGCATTTCTGGAGGCAGGGAACCAGGCACTGGGATCATGATGTTGTATCAGACTGGGACTTCGGTGCTGAGTCAGGTGAGATGAGCCTGGCTGCCCCTGTATGCCTCCTGCTGGCAAAGCACGAGTTAACAAACCAGCTCTACCAGTGCTAAGACATCAATTTCACTTTAACAAGATCCAATTAGTGTCTTCTCTGGGCAGCCCTGAGCCCTTCCAGAAGAGAGATGTTAACTAGGGGCTGCCTCTTCCTGTAACTCAGGAGCACCTTCCCTGCTTCTGCCTCTCTTCCAGGAACAAGGCTGCCAACAATTATTTCCTCAAAGCTTCCATCTCGTGCACGTCTGCTTCCAGCATTAGTCCATGTGTGGGTTCCTCGCGGGTGACTCTGAAGGGTAACATGGAACACGTCTTTGCCTTCTACCCATCTTCCCATTCATGAATACCAACTGTTATGGTTTGGATAAGTTCTATCCAGGGAGTGGCACTATCAGAAGGTGTGGCCCTTTTGAAATAGGTGTGGCCTTGTTGGAGTAGGTGTGTCACTGTGGGCATGGACTTTAAGACCCTCATCCTGGCTGCCTGGAAGCTAGTACTCTTCTAGCATCCTACAGATGAAGATGCAGAACTCCTCCTACACCACACCTTCCTGGACGTTGTCATGTTCCACCTTGATGATAATGGACTGAACCTCTGAACCTGTCAGCCAGTCCCAGTTAAATGTTGTCTTCGTCTTTGTAAGAGTTGCCTTTGTCATGGTGTCTGTTCACAGCATTACAGCCCTAGCTAAGACACTAACCCACCCTTTTCATCCAAATAGCCATTTTTCATTTATTCATACAACCCCCAAAGACACATCCGTTCAAATATCCCTCTACGCACTAACCATGTACCCGCCATCTGTCCAGTCATCCATCTGCTTGTCTATCTACCTCGTCACTACACTGCCCATCTCACCCAATGCCCATCTATTCTTCTACCCACCCAACCATTCATCCATCTGTCTATCCATCCAGTCATTACTGAAACACATCTGATAAACATTTCCTTGAGGACCCACTCTATGTGAAGTCCATTTGCTGATGGCACGAATAGAGTCAGGAACAAGATTTGCTCTCTCCTCTAGGCATGCTTCCTAACAACTTCACTCTTTGGTGTCTTAGGGCTAGGGACAAACTGCTGGATCTCAGGTTTGTCATTACAAGGGCTACTACTTCATGATTAGCTGTTGTAACTGTCAAATGATGTAATTTCTATAAAGTGCTTAGCCTGAATCCTGATATATGATCAATAACATTGTTACTTGTAGTATTGGTATTAGGATCACTTTAATTCATTTCTTTCCATACTAATTACAGAACTTGGTTGCTTATAAATTTAATAATCTACAGTGCACACAAAAAATTTTTATTGGGTATCTGCTGCATACACTGCCCTGTGCTAATGAGCTCCCTTGCCTTTAGGAATTGAGACTCTTGTGTAGATAAGACATGGTTGCTTGAGGTGGCTTGGCAGCATCGGTGGGCACCAGCATGGCCTCAGTGGCTCCAGGTATTTACAGAGTGCTTCTGTGCCAGGTATTGGTTGTACCAAGAATCTGCACTACTAATGACTCTAGGTAACTTCCAGTGTTTTTTTCCATTCTACAGATGAGAAAACCAGCCAAGGATAGGATGAATCTCATCCAACATCACAGAGCTGACAAATGGGACAACTGGGATTTGCATTTTGGAATTCACAGATTGCATGATGGGAAAACTCCAGAGGGTGGACTGAGGAGGGGGTGAGCAATGGGAAAATGACTTCCCTGTGAGGAAGAGTGACTGAGTACTCCTCCAGATATGGCTATGGAGTGACTATAACAGAGCCACACATCTTTAAGCCTTCAAAGGGAGACCCGTGGCATCAAAAGCATTGGAAGGCAGGCAACCTACACCCCCATTTTGTTACCATTCACTAGGGCTTGAAGCCCTGCTCTGATGTTGGATGCAGAGGGCTGTCCTCTGTCTCTCCACCTAATCCACGTGGGGTTCCATCTCCCTCTAGAAAGGGGGAATGATGGTAGTGTCATAGGATGTGATGACACCAGTATACTCAGACCTTGGTCTTTGGCTTAACAGTGGCCTGTCCTCAGTACAGGGGAAACTCATGTCCTCAGAGTCCGAGAATCTCTGTATGCTGTCTGTATCTGGGTTTTTGCTCTTCTGTGTTATTTTGTGACAAACTTTCCCTGGGAAGATATAGCATACACATCTACTCACCCCAGATAGGGGACCCGCCACAAATCAAAATATGAATACCACCAAAGTCCGATGTGGGTGGACCAATTAGTTTTATTGAAGTTACTTATAGGAATTTAGGTGAGAGGTCACTTACAGAAGCAATGACTTAAAGACAACCAAAGTTCACCACAGCATGGGCGACAGCTTACAAGCTGAGAACCTGGAGCATACTGCATAGCCTGTAGGCAGCTCAACAGATTAGAGGGTTACCTTTTGGGGTGCCTCAGGTGGTCTAAACCTCTTCCAGGTAGCTCAGATGGTTTCTGCTTCTCCTAGGCAGCTGATCTGTTTTCAGAGTCTTATTTGCAGTTGATCTTCCTGTTATCTGAGAGTCTGACTCTCAGCTTTTATTGCTTACTCTGGAAGGGTGGGGGCCTATTGATCTTGTCAGTTTCAGGAACTTTCTAAAGCTCTTTTGAATTGTTTACCTTCCTGTTTAAGGAGCCTCATGCAGAATGGAATGTTTCAGCTGGACTTGTCTTAGAATCTGATTGGGAAACAAACACTCAACCTTCTTCAAAAAGGAGATTTGCCCAATAGCTTCATCAGGAACATTCTTCTAGAACAAACAATGGGTGGAACATCAGAGTACTCTTGGTTTCTGACAAGAGCAGCAGCCTTTATATTGCCCTCAAACTCGAGAGACATTTTCATCAGATCCCTGGAGAAGCCAGCCTGCCACATATATCCCAGAAAAGTCATTACTCCCTCTGGCTTTGTAAACAGCAGATCAAGCTGTCTCTGCTCCTGCTGGGTGAGTGACAAGGTCACCCCACTGAGAGGGCTCTCTTGGGTGGGTATAAACAAGGGTCACCATAATGGCTGAGAGGGCAAAACTTATCCACCCACATGCCTGTCATTGTGACTGTCACTGTGAGCCACTTCACAGATCTGCCAACCATTCCTGCTGGCAGTGACCTGCCTTTCAGACTCAGAACGTGTTGGGGCAATGCTGGGAAGAGGGCAACGTCTGGCCCAGCAAGGACTTCTGACATGACATGTTGAAGTGGGTTTGTCTGGGTTGAGAAGACAGGCAGTGGTACTGAAGGATGCTGGCGGAAGTGGGGTGGACAAGGTAGGGGACAGTGAACTAAAGGATGAAACAACTGCAGAGGCTTGGAGCTCAGGGCATCCGGGAAAGCCAAGCAGCCTGGAGAGGCAAACAGAAGGTCGCAAGTCTCAAAAGCCCTTAAGCAGAACATTATGGAAGGCTGGTCAGAAGACAGTTACCTTCTAATCCTTGCCGGAGTTTCTCAAACTGACAATACCGACTCTGGAGCTGTCCTGACCAAGCACCACAGACTTGGTGGTTTGCACACACATGACAGGGGTGGGAGGGCCTGAGTGTTGCAGTCCCCCAAAAGTCACGTGGAAAGTTGAAGTCCCCAGGAGGTTATCTTGTCATGAAGGTGGAGTAGGACTAATTGCCCTTATCAAAAAGCCTGAAGGAGGTGTTAATCCCTCTCACCCTCTGTCTTTGACCCACAACACCCAACCTCTCCCTGGGTTGCAGTTTTAAGGTTCCACCTGGCCACGGAGGGCAGAACTCAGCAGATTCCAAACCAACCTGCAGAACTTTTGTACTGAGCATCTGCCCTCTCTCCAGAGCTGTGAGAAATAAATTTCTGTTCTTTGTCAACTACCCTGTCCCAAATATTTTGTTACAACTGCAGAATTATGACTAAGACTTCACCTCACACCTCCAGAGGCCAATTGTCCTCCAGAGCGCTTAACTTCTGTTGTCTGTCCACAATCTTTGGCTATCCTTGACCCCTGCCTGCACCTTTGTGCATATGTGTCTGTGTAGAAATTTCCCCCCCTGCACACAAGGACATCAGTTATATTCTACGAAGCAACTGCACCATTGCTCGTGACAACATTGTACCTAAATAGATCCTCTTCCCAAACAAGGTTTTGTTCTGAAGTACTGGTGGCTGTGACTTATGTCTTAAATGGTCAAATATAGCCTGTAACAGAAGGGAATCCCGGGAAACAGTTCCCAGCCTTCCATGGGATGGTGGTAATCTGTAGAGCTGGCATTGGTATCTCCCCAGCGCGTTCAAGCAGTTTGCAAGCACGTCCCTGAGCTTGTGCCCCTGTGTTTTCTGTCTCGGCCTTTTCCCTCCAGTCACCATAGGCATGAGCTGACAAACAGATCAATTATTGCTCATGACAGATGGGTCAGGGATACACAGAGTAGGGCATTTGTTTGCAGGCAGAGCAGATTGGGTAGCCCTAAGGAGGGGACTTGCAAGAGAAACATGTCACAGGTGGCACTATTACTGGTCCTTAATGGCTGTTGCCCATCTCACGAGTCAGCTCCTATGGGTGAA
This sequence comes from Micromys minutus, assembly GCF_963924665.1. Classification (NCBI taxonomy): domain Eukaryota; kingdom Metazoa; phylum Chordata; class Mammalia; order Rodentia; family Muridae; genus Micromys; species Micromys minutus. Next base: position 245,944,057 of record NC_137969.1, read on the forward strand.
TGGAGCAGAAGGCACTGGAAACAGACCATACCTAGGGGGTCCATAAAAGAAGACAAGGGAGGAAGTGGAGACAGGATAGTCCACACCTTCATCTGGCCCTGTCCTCCTTGTTTTCTTTTCAGTGTGAGAAAGCTGAGAGCAGGAAGGAAGTATCTTGAGGATGAGGCTGACCATTGAGGATGGCCTCAATGACTGGTTCATGTTCTGGGGGCCAGGGGCCTGACCATATGACAACACTGAGTCGTTTCATGTTGTGGATGTACTTAGAGCTCTTCTTGGACTATACTTGGTCCCATGGCTTCATCCATTTTGCCATTCTGGGTCCCCAACACCTGGCCCAGCAAAGTGTGGGAGCTCAGGAAGATTAAAAACCAAGGGCCACCAAAAAAAAAAAAAAAAAAAGAAAAAAAAAAAAAGAAAAGAAAAAGGTTTTTCTTAGGATCTTTCTCCTTGTTGCCCCAGCAAAGAGCCCCAGAAGACCTCTGTGCACATCCAGCCTTGCCCCTGAGTCCTAGTCTTTGCATTTGTTCACCTTAAATCAGTTTATAGACTTTATCTTATCTCCGAGTCAGAAGAGCAGGTGGGGCAGGGAGCAGGTGGCTCCCTCTGTGCAGCAGATAAATGCCTGTGTCTAGACAGGAAGAGGCCCTGTCTGAGGGCAGACTGCAGAACTCTATAGGATGCTAGGGGCAAAGGATGTGGGTATACCAGGCTATAGGGCCCAAGGTGACCTTGGAAACTGAATTCTTACTGGGATGGTGAAATCTTTGGGTTCAAAACTTCACTTTATCTTTTAGACCACCTAAAGAAAAAGTGAGTTTTCCCACCCTAGGCTCCCAGCATCCTGAGCAGAATGCAGTTTTCATCCTCACCCTAATAAAAGCCTAAGTGGACACAAACACCTTATGGCTGATTCTTTGATTTTTGTCTGTGAAGCATTCCTGGGGGGGGGGGGGTATCAACTTTTACTTTATTGTTTTTTTCTCTCTCACCTCCACCTTACTCTTTGGGTTCCAGGACAGCAGGTGATGGTGAGTCCCACCCCTCCCTGCTAAGGGTCACAGGGGCTGGTAGGCTTCATTCATGGGCTGGAGGGAGGCAAGATCTGGGCCAGCAGGGTTTATAGAAACGTCTGACTAATGGGGGGGAGACCATCTTCAACACGGGCAGCACTTTCCAGAGGTGGTACTGGTATATAGAGATCTGAGACACAAACAATGTGCCTACCTCATCACTTCTCCCTGAGGGGGCGTGTCTACTGTTGTACTCCAAAGACACCAGAATCCATCCCCTTTGGTCTTCTAACAGGAACTTAGGAAGGAAAGAAGGACGGACGGATGGAAGGAAGGAAGGAAGGAAGGAAGGAAGGAAGGAAGGAAGGAAGTTGCTTATTTTGGGAGAGCATTCTGTCCCAATTGTAATGGAATCCTGGGGGCTGAACAGTGACTATTTGTGATCTGCCCTTGGATCAGAGTCACTTCCCTCTCTTTGACCAGCCATCTAAATTCTGAGATAATGAGCAATGGAGGGGCTAGGGGGCTCGGTGTGTGAACTGAGGGTTTCAGTACCAGATGTGTAAACCGAGAGTGTGACCATGCTGAGGTCTGGCTAAGCAGAAGGTTTTTATTGTAGATACACAGGAAGGAACTGCTGTAGAATCTGCAGAATCCAGAGCAGTGAGATAAGACAATCGACTGAACAAGGCTAACAGACTGGACTTGGCCATGAAAGAAGAGAGAGGGAGAAAGACAGAGAGGAAGAGAGTCAGCCAAGAGAGAAGGAGGCAAGAAAGTATAGTCGAAATACCAGGATTATAAAGAGAAATGAGGAACTAGGAAAGGGAAGCCCTTTAGCTGGAGAAATTTAGGCTAATGGGGAGGGTGAGGGGAGCCAGGATGCCAGTCATCATAGACTCTGAAATTTCTAATAGGTACCTGTGGTTCTGAGGGAGCCTGGTGGCCAGCATGCATTTTGCTGTTCTAATTGGGACCACAGATAGCCATTTGTCTCTTCTGCCAAAGGTAAAGAAATGGCTCCTTTGGTAGACAGGAACCAGCTTCCCAAGTTCCTGTCGAATGCTGACCTTCATCTAACCACCAGAATTTGGACCTGGAAGTAAAGAGGTTAGAGGCGGGGGACCCCAGTTACATAGTGAGTCTGAGACAGTGTGGACTACATGAGACTTTGTCCAAAGAGAAGATGATGCTAGCTGCTAACCTTTGTTTTCTAGAGCCCAAAACATCTAGTGATGTTCACATAACTATCAGAGCATAGATGCCCTTCCTATTGTTTTCTCCTGAGTATCAGCTAACATAGAAAACTTGCAAACTGCTGTGAGGTTTAACTTATAGGAGAGTGGTATGTTGAAGAAACTGTAAGAGCTAGCTTCAGAATGTCCGAATGAACCGATGTTCAGGCCGGGAAAAGAAAAAGGGAAAGGTAGGCTGGAGAGATTGCTAGTGGTTCGGAACACTTCCTGCTCTTGCAGAGGACCAGAGCTTGTTCCCAGCATGCATATTGGGCAGCTCATGACTTCCTGTAAGCCCAGTATCTTCTTCTGGCCTCTGAAGACACCTACTTGCACACACACACACACACACACACACACACACACACACACAAATAAATCTTTAAAACAAAAAAAGAAACAAAACAGGACATGTGCCCTGGATTCTGTCTTCCCCCTATAATGAGGTCTTATGTGCTTTCTCCCAATCAGTACAAGCCCTTTGACATATCTGAATCCTCAAGGATGTTTTTGGAGTATCAGGAGTCTCCACCCTCCCATCTTCCCAGAGTGCTAGCCCTTGACTAAACCTTCTTAACTCTCCTCTGACTCAGGGAACAGAGGAAGGGTAAGAGTAATTCTGTTCTCCTTATTTCACAGTTGAAGAAACTGAGACATGGACCTGGGATGTGACTTGTTGGAGATACAGGACAGAAGACAGATCAGACCCATTGGCTCGACTTTGGTGGTTGGAATGGAGGAAGGCGGTGGACTGAGGGATGACCTACCATGTTGTGCCCTGTGTTCAGAACTTTCAAGGGGCTCTGTCTTTTTGTCTTTAACACCCACTGCTGTGGAGGTGCTACGCACAGACCCAGGATTGGTCTCAGAGTCCCGGGTGTTAATGCAGAAATACAGCTCTCACTTGTAAAAAGATGAATGATCATTTATTCTGGAGCCAAGTATGAGTGACCTCGGCTTGGGAAGACAGATGTAGGTTGGTCCAAATTCTATGCTCCTCTGCAGTAGCAATTCTATGACCTTTTATGGAACAAAAGAAAAAGTATAAGTCATGATAGTTTTCAAGTCTGTTGCTAAAATATCAGGTAGGCAGTTTACCAAAAAGCTGAGGGATTTTGGCTCTAGGCCTTGGAGGCACCCTTAGCCTTTACTTGGCAGGATCCAAAAGTTAATCATCACAGGGTGTTAGGCTAGACCAGTGGTTCTCAATCTATGGGTCAGGACCCCCATGGGGGGCATATATCAGCTATCCTGCATACCAAATATTTACATTATGATTCCTAACTGTAGAAATACTGCAGGTATGAAGTAGTAACAAAGTGATGTTATGGTTGGGGAATTATATTAAAGGGTAGCAGTGGTAGGAAGGTTGAGAGCCTCTGGGTTAGACACAGAGGTAGGCAGGAATGGCTATCAAAGGGGCTAAAGCTAGTCCCTTGAAATTAAGATCTGGACCTGCAACATTCCAACCTCTCCATAGTCATTAGGGCTCGGATCAGTTGATCAGTCATGGAGGGGCAGTCAGTGAAAGATCTAAATCTTTGCAGGAACATTTGTCCATGTAGATAAACCCCATCCCTTGAGCAGGTTGACTTGCCCAGACTACGTGGCCTCTCAGAACTTGCGTCTCTTCCTCTATGATGAGGCATCACACTTGCCTCATAAGGGAACCAGCCTTCAGGCCACCAGTGCGTGGCCATCACAGGTAGAAGCTTGTGATGAATTCCTCCTGACAGATCCTCTGTGAACGATGGTCTCCGTTCTCCTCCTGAGGGCCTCTTATCCAGCAGGATGGCTATGCTCCAAGCAACAGAGGAAGCCTCAAGGACTCCGCAGAAATAAAATCAAGACAGCCTTGCCCTTTCTTTCTAGTGAAACTTTGGGCCCAAACTCCTGAGCCTCAGTTTCCCAAATCTGAACCAAGAAAGTGACATTTTCTGGGCCCAAACTCAAGGCTTTCAAAAAGATGTTCTGGGCCAGGGCATTTGCTTCTTGCAGGCCCTTTGGGGACTCATTTGCATTCTTGGAATGAAATGTTGACTGTACTTCAGGCTCAGCCACACATTAAAATGCTCCTGAGGGTTTGTTTTGGAGAAGGAAGTCTGCAGTGCTGGCTGGCAGGCCCTCCACATCCCCTGAGAGAGCAATCAGCCCCCTGCCTAGGCTGTAGGGAGGAAGGCCTGAGCCTGTAGCCCTGAGAGTCGCTGACCAATGGCAGCCTCACCCCAGGGGCTGTCTCATTTTTATATGTAAATAAATCATTTCCAGAGATTGCCCAGATCCCAGCAGGTTGCTGCTAAAATGTTTGAAGTGGATCCTTTGCCACTGTGAACACTGTGGAGCATTATTACCAAGTTTGGATGTTTTTCTCTGCTGATTTCACAAAATCACCAACCTCCTTCCCTAGGCTCTGGCCTCTCCACCATCTAAGATACTTATATACATCTTGGGGCAGATTGCTCGCCACCTACAGGTTTCCTGTTCTGTGGCTCAACCCTCCTGACCACTAGCAAAAACTCCTAAAGGATCTGAAATCCAGACTCTTTCTCTGTAGCTTCACAATTTGTTCTGGTCTTAAGAGCAGGCTTGCTCTACCCTGTCTGTGAACCTTCTGTGCATTGGACTAGGTCTGCAACCTATGTGCTAAGGTTTCCAAATCCTCCAGCACCTAAACCCGCTCAATGCTCCACACTTATCCACTCCTACCCCTGCTTGTTATGCCGTAACCCTGCTATGCTCTATTGGTTCTTCCGTTGCTCAAATATATGGAAGCATGGGTGATGACAAGACACATGGGCGGGGCCAAGGCACATAGGAGGGAACAAAACCCATTGGTGGGATCAAGGTACATAGGCGGGGCTACAGTGCTTGGGCAGGGTCAAGGCACATGAGTGAGGACAAAACCCCTGGGCGTGGCCATGGTACATGGGGCGGGGCCAAGGTGTCCCTTTCTCCAGGTTTATTCTTGAATATCCCAGCTCAATCACTCCTTCCTTAGAGAGTTCTTTTCTACACTGCCACCACTCTAGGCAGCACTAGTCTGAGACCCATCTCTCTGTATTGTGAATACTCCACACAGTCCTCTTCACACCCCTGCACTGCTATTCAACTATGACATGTTGCGCTAGGACCCTGATTATTGTTAAGAGTCACTGTCTCAAGCTGGAGAGATGGCTCAGTGGTTAAGAGCACTGACTATTCTTCTAGAGGTCCTGAGTTTAATTCCCAGCAATCACATGGTAGCTCACAGCCATCTGTAATGGGATCTGGTACCCTCTTCTGACAAGAAGAATACTGTGTATATAATAAATATTTTTTTTTTTTAGAAAAAGTCACTGTCTCTGTGATTAGCATGCAAGTCTTATGAGGGTCTTCCTCTTGTTTCCTGCTGGAGTCTCTGACTTAGCACACAGTAGATGTTCAATATAAACATTCTTTCTGATAATATTGGCAAACTTGGGTATGGTGTTTAGAATGAGAAGGGCCTTCAAAGGCTGTTATGTTTGAATACTTAGTCCCTTGTTAATGGAACTATTTGGAAAGGATTAGGAGGTGTGGCTTGTTGGAATGGGTGTGGCCTTGTTGAAAGAAGTGTGTCATTGGTGGAGGGAGGGTTGAGATTTCAAAAGCCCAGGCCAGACTCAGTGTCTCTCTGCCCTGCTGCCTGTGGAACAGGATGTTAAGATCCAGTGCCATGCCTACGTGCTTCCCACCATGATGATTATGGACTGACCCTCTGAAACTGTAAGCAAGCCCTCAATTAAATGCTTTTTAACAACAAAAGTTATAATATTTCTTCACAGTAATTGAACAGTAACTAAGATATGGGGATCATAGGTTGTACCCCAAGCCAGGTTTAGCCAGCTATCTTTAATGAGCCTCTTAAAGGCACAACATTAAAAGTAGAAAATAGAAAAAAAAAGAAATCAATGTAGTCATAGATATGCCCATCTAACTAATTCCTGTCAAGGTGTACCCTGCCCCCGCTGACCCATCATTGTCTGGGCTTCACCCTGTTAGGTGGTCTTATACGTTGTTGGAACTGTGGGAAATCTCTTTCCAGGAGACAAGCACCCCCTCTGACTGGGACAGTTACCTTCTCCCAGCCTGAAATTCCTGGGGGGAATTCTTACTTCTTTAGGGTTCACTGTTTCAGTCACTGGATAGTCAGACTGAGGAACATAGGTGTCTCTTTAAAATACCTTTATTTCTGCCAAGGCAATGATAAAAAGGAACCCACAAAACAGAAAGGAACTGTCATATTCTAGGTTGTAGGAGCACATTTGCACTTTCCATTGTATCTTAGCTATTTCTCTATTGCTGTAAGAAGACCTCATGACCATGCAACTTAGAGAGGATAGAATTTAATTGGGCTCATGGTTCCAGAGGGTCAGAGTTTATGGTGGTGGAGCAAGGACACAGAGGTGCAGGCAGCCAGAGCAGTGACTAAATCCTCACCTTCCGATCCCCAGGCACTAGGAAGAGAGAACTAACTGGGAATGACATGGGTATTTTGAAACCTCAGAGCCCTTCCCCAGTAACTCACCTCCTCCAATGAGGCCATGCCTCCCAATCCTTTCCAAAGAGTTCCACTGACCTGAGACCAAATATTTGAATATATGAGCCTATGGGGGGTGGAAGGCATTATTGTTATGTTCAGTGGCAAGTGTCTCTACTTGCTGAATTATCGTACAGACCTACATAGTATGTTTTGCATTATTTTTCCTTAAAGGCAAAAAGTCAGAGTCTAGATGATATGATGATGGTGGTGGTGATGGTGGTGATGGTGGTGGTAGTGGTGATGGTGGTGATGGTGGTAGTGGTGATGGTGGTGATGGTGATGGTGGTGATGGTGGTGATGGTGATGTTGGTGATGGTGATGGTGGAGATGGTGGTGATGGTGGTGATGGTGGTGATGGTGATGGTGGTGATGGTGGTGATGGTGATGGTGGTGATGGTGGTGATGGTGGTGGTGGTGGTGGTGGTGATGGTGATGGTGGTGATGGTGGTGATGGTGATGTTGGTGATGGTGATGGTGGTGATGGTGGTGATGGTGGTGATGGTGGTGATGGTGATGATGGTGATGGTGATGGTGGTGATGGTGGTGATGGTGATGGTGGTGATGGTGGTGATGGTGGTGGTGGTGATGGTGATGGTGATGGTGGTGATGGTGGTGATGGTGGTGATGGTGGTGGTGGTGATGGTGGTGATGGTGGTGGTGGTGATGGTGGTGGTGGTGGTAATGGTGGTGATGGTGGTGGTGGTGGGTGGTGGTGGTGATGATGTGGTGATGGTGGTGATGGTGGTGGTAATGGTGATGGTGGTCGTGGTGGTGGTGATGATGGTAGTGGTGGTTGTGATGATGATGATGGTGGTGGTGGTGATGGTGGTGGTGTGGACACAACTCCTCTCAAACCAATATGAAAAGGAGTGTTCCCCAAGATAACAGTTTGGGAAAAAAAAGAACTCTGAATGGGAAAACCTTTATTTCAAGACAGAATTCCTCTGTGTAGACCAGGCTGGCCTTAGAAGCATGTACCACCACTGCCCAGCTTTTTTTTATTTCTTTTGATAAACTCAAAATAAGTAAAAGAGATGGGGATGCAGAAGGGACGGCTCAGCACTTAAGTGCCTCCTTGACACACTGTGAGGATCAGAGTTCAGCTCTGCCAAACCCCCTGCTGAATAGACATGGCAGACCACCTGCAATTCTGACTTCGGAAGGCAGAGTCAGCGTGAACTGGCTAGCAAGAGTATCCACATCAGTGAGCTCTGGGTTTGTTTGAGAGACCCTGCCTCAAAGAGTAAGGTAGGAGAGTGCCCGAGGAGGATACCTGGCCAGGTGCATGTGTGCAACTGTACATGTGAGACTCCACCCCCACATTCACATGCAAAAGAAAAATCTAGAAAGGATTGAAAATGACAGGGAGCAAGGTGGCATTGCTTATGGGTCCAGTGTGCTATCCTTTGCAGTAGTGGACCATCCTCTCCTGGGACATGGAACAGTAGGGTTCCTAACACTGACATGGTCCGCATCCTGGAGCATTGACCACATTTACAAAGGGGACTGCCACAACGCCATGTGTCCAGGTTTTAGGATACAGGCTGATGACAACTCTTGGGACAGAAGCAGGAGTGGCCACCAACCTGTGAGGCCCAAAAGACAGCAAGCGGGCTGTTGGGGCTGCTGTCCCAAAGAGAAAGAGGCCAGAGATGAAACCCAGACTTAGTTTTCTTGTGCCCTCCATCTCTGTGCCCAGGTCTCCCATGTGAGAGCTTCGGAGAGACAAAGATCCAGGTTTCCTTGAGCGTCCATTGCAGAGATCCTTCTAGGACAGTATAGGAAGCTAGATAGGGTGGGAGAGCATGCAGAAATTTGTTGAGGTAGAGCCAGGATCTCTGTGTGTACAACTCACCCTCATGCAGTGCGAGAAGGGCTCGCCTGGGTGGGTGAGGACCTCTGAGCACGCGGACAGGACCTGGAGCCCTATCTCTGTGAGAGACCAATAAGCCCACCCTCTGGGTGTCGATGCAGAGATTCAGCCTCTCACAGGCCTCCTCTCCACCTCTCATCCACAGCGTAGGTCTCGGTGAGGGGGGAGGAAACCTCAGTTACATCCTGGACTTAGCTCCAGGATGCAGACATCCCCGGTGATGGATTGTGGGAGCTCAGGTGGTAACAGGGTGTGTGCTGGATGAGTTGTGTGTATTTCAGTCTCGGTCTAGTGCCTTGTATCCAGTCAGCTGGCTGGGCTGCATCTGTCCTGATTTAGAGCTGTGGTCCTGCCAACTGAAGCTGGGGCCTGAACTCTTCAATTTGCTGAGTCAATAGTCATCGGATCTGCCCATGTCTGTGTTGGAGCTGGGTCTTCTGGATGTATAAGGGGAAACTGAGGCACAGGAAATGAAGACGTGGGAAGATGTGCATAACCAGCCAGGGTGGGCATAAGAGACACAAAACTCCAGGGGTTTGCACAGTGCTGGAGTTATAGGGAATGTACAGTGGGCAACACAGCGGTCCTGGCTGAAACTGACATAAAATGAACTCTCAGGCTACTAATCGTGGGTGTATCTAGAAGTCAGCATAGTTCACGCGTGGTAGAAATTGTCCCATGTCCTTATTAGCTTTATAAAATGGAGAAACTCCCTGTTGGATCCTTGTGGAAGACCCACAGTCGAAGGAACCTGTGGAGCCTTCTTATCCAGTCTCGTTTTTATGCAACAAAGAAAACAACTAAGGAACCTCCGCAGTCAGCTGCTTGTGTAGCCGTGGAGGACCCAAACTCGGCACCTATGCTCGGCAGCAAGCACTTGGCCCACTGAGCTCTCTTTCCACACCCACAGGAAGCAGACTGGAGGGGAATCTAGAGCAGGATCAAATCCACCAAGCTACTGACGAGCCCAATGCCTGTTCTTAGTGTTTGTTGAGTCAGTCGGTGAGATGGAAAAGGTCGCATATACTGTGGGGTACAGAGGACATTAGACTGTGGGGTACAGAGGACATGCTGCTTGTTCTGTTGTTTCATGTCAGTAAGAGAGACCTGTCCCTTCCAAGGTGATGGACCTCCCCAGACTTGTCCATGTGCCAGGGGATCCACCAGATTAATACTGTCCTGCCTGCCACACACTGGGACAAATCCCACTTCCTCTTGGTGGGATTTAAAGAGACATCGATGGATTGAACAAGAACCATCCAGCTGTCAGCGGTGGTGTATGGTCAGCTCAGCCAGACACTTAATGCCGAGTCTGTCATAAAGCTCGGGCCATGGCCACAGTTAAGAGGAAGTGGTTGGTGCTGGGAATGAGTCTCCCGGGGCTGCTGGGAGGATGAGGGCAGGACTGAGCCCAGCAACTTCTCGCTTCTACGGCAAACACTCATGGAGGATTGCTGCTTTATGGAGAAAGCAAGGGAAAAGCCCGGGGAGACGGAGATACAGCACAGGGGACATTCGGGGAAGGGGGCATTCCAGATGCTCATCCTGGATGGGCTAGGGAGATTTGGTAGAAATCTATATAGTTTAGATATTCTGTGACGGATCATTCTGGAAGGCTCACAGTAGAAGGGACGTGTGGAGTCATCTTATCTGGCCTCTTTTATATGAGATAAAGAAGGCAACCGAGGCAGAAAGGAGAGAGATCACATGCAGAACTGGCTCTTTTTTGGCACCCTATGCTGTCTGCGGCCCTCCCCGCCTGTGGTCTCACGTGGTCCATCCATCACCTCCATCAAGAACTGACTGCCATTTTATCCCTATCACTTCCATCCACATGCTTGTCAGTAGCTAGGGATTCCCAGAAAGTCACATGTTCTTCTCACCCATCTGGATTCACATTCCAAGACTGCATTCTTGGAATACATACACTCATCCCAAGCCCACAGAGGCTGCCCCACTGTGAATCTGTGTCCCAAGGACCCCACACCCCAAACACATCAGGCATCTGGAATTACTTCTCACCTCTATTGTTATTCATCTACTAGGGATCCCCAACCTTCCCTGGGTGGCAGCAATGTCACTTGTCCTTAGTCCCTGCCCTCACAAAGATGGATATATCACCTTAGGTCCCCTGTGAACAAGCTCACCCACTTAGTGTGGCTTAGAAAGTGCTTAGATATCCAGGTCCTTAACAACCTCTATACATGACATTCTTCCCTGTCAGCCATCCACAGATCTGCTCTCCTCAGCCCTGCAGCGGCTTCTTCACCTTCACCTGGTACCCTCTGCTCACCCTCGAAGAGCCACCAACACATCCTCCCTACATCCAAGAGCTGGTCCCTTAAACTTCAGAGTAGTTAAAAAAAAAAAAAAAAAAAACCCAGCCTCACCCTCCCCCTTTGCCAAGACCATTCTACAGGGCTATACACTCACAATTTTCTCTGGGATGATTCCAACTGCAGCCCAGAACATTCTAGAAAGATTGTCAACTGAATAAAAGTGATGTTTCTATTGGAATAACCTGAAATCTCTTCTTTCAGACATGGCTCGTGGATAAGCTCTGTGTTCGTAACAAGGACTTCATCACACACTCCATTCCACAGTAGCCACTGTACCCAGTGTGTGCCACACCCCTCCTCTCAGGCACAGATGTAACTGACCACAGACAGTGGGCCTCTGGTGTGCGAGGTATCTCAGCGACATTGCCCAACCTTCCCAGGGTAGAAAGATGACGAAGGCAAAATTTTGCTAGGCTGTGACCTAGGATTCCTGTGTCATTCCCCGTGTCCTGCTAAAGTGTCAAGAGAAAGCCCAGGTATCTCCCGTGACTTGTCCCCTCAGACTGTCAGTGTTTGATTCCCCAGGGCTGGACCTGGGCAGTGCCTTGATAATAAATGTCCAGAGCACCGGGGACCTGATGCTGCCTCAGGCACTCTCTGCCAGCATCTCAGATCTGTGAAGCACTGGGTTAAGGAGGCTCTGAGGTGAACACGCCAGCTTATGTCGGGTCTGAAAAGACACATCCCAGACTCTCTGTCCAGCACCCATTCATTACAGCACCGAGTCTCTGGAATTTTAAGACTCGAATTTCCCTCTCTGTTCTGATTAAGTTTGAATGGGAGATAAGCAGACAAGGGCTCACTCCGCTCCCTCACAACTGGAAGGATTTGGTCCTGGATCTTTGGACCAAAAGCCCAGTTTAGCAATGTCTGGGCCACCTGGTGGATGTACTGGGAATTGCAGACAGGTAGCAATAGGCCAAAACCTGAACCCCCTCACACAGCAAGCAGTCTGGGCCAAAAGGTAATCCCATTTTATTTATGGTAGACACAGATTCTCAGATGTGCCAGCAATCTTGGGTGCCTGTTCTGTGTGATAAGGTTTAGAAATCTAGAATTGTCCTATCAATTGGCTTCAAGCAACTTTAGGCTTTTCTGGGTCTCGGTTTCCATACTTATAGGTAGAAGAGGAATTCACTCTAGGGACCCACTTGGCTCTGAAAACCCTTTGTGTCACAAGAGGTTTGTGTCACAAACCTACCCTTCACAAAGCTAAGAACGTCCTTATGAAAGTCTGAGCCTTGTTGTCTCTTGTCCCCTGCTTCACAGGATAAAAACAGGTAGCTGCGGTGAGCTGATGCTGGCTGGCATCTGCCAAGGCTTGGGAAGATGGTCACTAAATCTCACTAGACAGGAATAAGAGGTGTGGCCAGTCTGTGGCCCCGCCCAATCAGGCTCCATATCTTCACAGCCATGGCTGGCTCACTAGCTCAGCTGCGAAGGAGCAGAGCCGTTCTGTTTGTCAGTATCTACAAATGTCCCTTGCTTTCCTCTTCAATTCAAAGAAAGTTCTTGTGGTGAGAACAGCACAGGGACCCTGAAGAGCTGAGGGCAGGAAAACCTGCTCACTGGGTGACCTGGGATAAATTCGCACAATCTCATCCTCATTTAACTGCTCCGGAAATGGCAAGTCTTGGGCCGCTCAAATGCCCGGAAAGCCAGGCTGCTGGTGCTCTGGGTCCTGTCTGCTTTTCCGTCTTATTCTTTTTTTTGGGAAATTTGGTGACTACAGAGGAGCCTGAATGGCAAATGACAGATCACACTGTTCCGAGTCAAGCTGTTTGTACAGAGCGTTAGGATGGGTCACCTTTCCTTCCTAGGCTGAAGCGGGGAGACCTTGGGTCTGAAGCCTACACACGGCCCTCCTTGGACAGCTGCCTGAGAAAGAAACAAGAAAATCCTCACAGTGTCCCCCTTGGCTGTAAAGCTTAGGTGTTTTCGTTTTAGCCAGAGGGAGAGGGACATAATTCTGAGATGTAGGCCTGCAGCCTAGTCTGGTTGAACTAAGAGGAAGCTTTACCCTTAGACTCCTAGGAAGAAAATCTCTTCTCATCCCCTAACCTAAGATCTGAGGTGAGGCAGGAACAGAATTGTGGTACTCCCAGTGTTCCCTAGGATTTTAGCCTGTGGAGGGCTAGGGACACTGAATTCAGGGGCCAGACATACCTGCAATCTACCGCACTTTGTACTTCTTGGATTTTAAGAGCCAGTAAGGTCTCCCCTCTCTTCACCACAGCCGGAGACTGTGTTGCATGACATTAAGACGCTTCCTAAAATGTTCGGTCTTCAGATCAAAATATCTTTAAGTCTTTTGTTAATCATTCAGGGAGAAGTGACTCACCACAGACTTTGGTGCTCAAGAGCCGCTCTCAACATTATGATACAAGTCTGAATGAACAGACCCTTCCAGGTATTTAAAGTGACAGCAGCCAGAGATGCGCAGAGTCCGTCTCTTCAAGTACTGCCCATTGATGGTCTGACTGTGGATATAAATCCAGGAAAGCCTAGCACAGGGCTGTGCTCAGAAATGTGTGACCCACTGTGTGCAAACATATACCAGCTGGAAGGGCTCGGAGAATCTCACCCATCAGAGTCTTTCCCATTCTTCCTGGAAGGAGCCCCCAGAGCTGGAATCAGGGGCTCCTTGCAGAGAAGCAGGTGGCTGGTGGGACGGAACTAACCTACTAACCTGCAGTGCGTCATCTGTAGTAGTAGGGTGGGCATAAAGAAAATACCTGTGTGTGTGTGTGTGTGTGTGTGTGTGTGTGTTTTCATGTTCATGTGTGAGAGATACAGAGACAGCAAAAGAGAGAGACACAGAGAAATACAAAGAAACAACACAGAGAGACAAAGAGGCAGAGATAGAGAGACAAAAAGACAGAGACAGAGAGAGAGTGACAATGAGAAGAGGAGGTGGGGAGACTCTCATGGTCAGGGAGACTCCTTGAGGTGCCTCTGCCAAACCCCAGGTCCTTCCTGCTGAGTTCAGAGACCAAATCCAAGCCAACTAGAAAGACCACATGTCCTTGATTAAGCGGATACAAATGGCTTCAGTGACTCACAACACGTGATTGGCATGCCCTGCAGCCTGGTGGACTGTGTCCCTGGCTCACGTGCTCTTTGCCTCGGGGGCTGAGCAGCCCTGGGGTGGAAGCAGACTGCTGCCTTGGATCTCTACAGCCATCCCTGGCTTTGAAAACACAACTTCCATGAAGCTTGTGGTAAAAAGGTTGTGAGTCTGAAGGGATGGGGGTGTAGGGACTGGAGTCGTATCTGTTCTCTGCATCTTTCGAGAACAGACCCTGAGCCACTGAGTGTCCTTTTCAGTGCATACCCAGGAAACACTCTGAGCGTGGGGCCAGCCATCTTTTCAGATGGGAAGGTAACTACCGACTTTTGTGGATGCCTGAAACCGAGTATCCTATACTGGGACTACAGAAAAAGATCCAATCACAAGGCCAAGCTGTTCACGAGCATTGGGGCCTGCAAGGGGGAGGCAGACCCAGCCCCTTTGCAAGCTGTAAGCCCCTCCTCATTGCTGGTGCCTGTGTCACTGAGGGGTGACCTATCTCACTCAGACCTGTGCTCAGTCCTGAGCCTCAAAGCCCACCATGCAAGCCCCCTCACTGGCCCATCCTCAGTCTTTCCTCTAGAGTACCCAATCCGTAATCTTCACAGATGACTGAGGTTTCTTATGTGCCCAAGAACACGGAACTCTACCCAGGTTGGTCTAGGATTAAGGTCAGTTGGAACGAACTATCCTACCCTTGCTCCCTCAACAGTGGCCACCCTGGGAAAATCAACACCCTCCCAAAGGCTATCTCATCTGGTAGACCCATCTGACACCAGGAACAACCATCTATCACCCAAGTTGCTTACCTTTAGCACCCAGCATATGGAGTCTGGTGCACACAGTAGGTGCGCAGTGAGTCTGAGTTGTTCTTAAGCTAGCCAAGGGCCAGTGTGCTGGTTTGAATAAGAATGGCCTGTTAGGCTCACATAGTTGAATGCTTAGTCACCAGGGAGTGGCACCATTTCAAAAGATTAGAAGGATTAGGAGGTGTGGCCTTGTTGGAGATAGTGTGTCACTGGAAATAGGCTTTGAGATTTCAAAAGCCCATGCCAGGCCCAGTGTCTCACTCTCTGCTTGCAAATCAGGATGTAGCCCTTGCCTACTTCTTCAGCCTTCCTGCTCTTATTTCCCCACCATAATAACAACAGACTAGACCTCTGAAACTGTAAACAAACTCCAGTTAACTGCTATGAGGGCTACCTTGGTCATGGCATCTCTTCGCAGCAATAGAACAGTGACCAAAAAGCCACTGAGTGCCTACCTAGAAACAGAGCATTTCTGGCTACCATACCACATGGCTGACCCAACAGTTAGCTGAGTTCTGAGCAAATCTAGACCTTGCCTAGACTCAGGAAGAGGACACCACCCAATTTGGCTGGGTGATGAGGCCAGGACCTCATTTATTCACCAGAGGCTCCCATCTGTGGATCAAGGGAGACAGGAAGAATTGCCCTAAGTTACTTACTACCGTGGTAAGCATTCTGTGGTCATTGCTGTGGCATCCAAAGAATTTGGTTAGCACCAGGGTATTTTTCTGTCTCCTAGCCTTGAGCATCTTGGTGTTGTCATGTTTCTGACGATCAAGGTCCTCTCCAGCTGTTGAAATTCTGGAGACGTGCTACTACAGTCCCAAGGTGGCCTGGGGGCTTATGTCCCCTATGTGACTCCTTTCTCCAGGGAATGGGGTGGAAACGGCACAGGAACAATACTGCAGTTGTTTAGGGCTGCTGTGAGAAGAGGAGGCTAGGCTTTGTCTTGCCTCCCTAGCTGATGCTGTTCCATCCTTGGGCATCTGTTTTTGAACCTCATTCTCTGCTTCACTAGCTCCATGATACTGCTTCTGGGTCTCACTAACCCCAAGAGCTGTGTCCTTCCCCCTGCCTTCCATACTTAGCTTTCCAGCTTAGGGTCAGGAGAATGGGGGTCCCCTCCTCCCAGGAGCATGGACTCCCTTTGGCCAACTTCATAGTATTCAGTTGTTATGCTGTGCTTAGAAAAGATCACAGTGCCCTCTGCTGGCTTCTTGGTAACACGGTTACCTCCAAGCTACCATGTAGAACTGAATTGAGAGGTCAGGACCGAAACCTCCTTCCTGCCCAACCGCTTGGCATAGTTTGGGGCTCCACTTAGGATCAGCAATTTTCAGGACATCCCTGAGCCTTCATCTCTCAGGCTTTCCTCCTGTTTCCATGCAACAGATAGAAATAAGTATTATGGTTTGGTCGGTTATTGTCTTATTTTCTGGGAGTCTCACACATGCTAGGCAGGAGCCCTTCCATGGAGTTAAAGCCAATTTCTTACTTTTTATTCTGAGACAGACAGGCCTTGAATCCGCAGTCCTCTTGACTCAGTCTTCCAAGTAGCCGTGATTACCAGCTTGTCATACTGGGCCAGCTGGTGTTAGCCGCATCATATTCTGCCACCATGCTTTTCTGAGAAAAGACTGAGGGGCTGCTGGCCTGGCAAGCCCAGAGCTTGCAGGTGGATGGAAAACTTGAGTGATTCTGTGAGCGCCCCCTTGTGGCGACCCGAGGCTGAGCACACTAAAGAGAATCCTGAAGGTGGGTTCAGAAGAGAGGGAGTTGTGTTATTGTTACTATTTATTACTATTACTATTACTATTACTACTATTACTATTACTATTACTATTACTATTACTATTACTATTACTATTACTATTACTATTACTATTACTATTAATATTACTATTACTATTACTATTACTATTACTATTACTATTACTATTACTATTAATTATTATTACTATTATTATTATTATTTTGGTTGTATATTTTTTTCTAAGGAGAGACAGAAAGGGTGTGGATTTGAGACGGAAAGTAGGAAGGATCTAGGAGGATCTGGGATAGGGGAAACTGTAATCAGAATGTATTATATAAAAAAAATCTATTTTCAGATAAAAGAGAGAGAAAAAAAGAAGGGAGGGAAGACACAGTCAGTCTTGAGAAGCAAGATTTCAACTACCAATCCTTCACATTGCTTAGTGAAAGTCGCCGTACATCTCAGTGTGTTTCCTTATCAAATGGGATGGATCGATGGGAGGCAGAGCTAATCCAGGTTTGAAGAACAGGCCAGAGGATCATAGCCTGACAGAATTGAAGAGGCTCAGGTGGCCACCAAGCTGGTGAGAGGCAAGACTAAGACCAGCAGCCAGGCGTGTGACATCAGAGACTCCTACCCTCTACCCCCTGTGACATCAGAGCCACTTGCCCCTTACCATGTGACATCAGTGGCCCCTTGCCCCATCCTGTGGTACTTCCCATGCTCCCCTAGTGCCTTCCACCTGTATCTGTGGCACACAGCGTTTGTTGAAGAAAATGGTACAGCAGACAGTAGAACCAGGTAGCCAGATGAGATGGAAGCTAAGGAGTGGGTTGACAAGGCATTTGTATGCAGGGCAACCTCACAGACAGAAAGACTTGGAGTATATGAAGAAATTATGATTACCAAATGCACTGTTTCTGGGAAACCCAGAAGTTTTAAACTGTCCATCCATTCAACTGCTCAGTCACCATTCACTTACCCATCCAATTCACCCATCCTTCCTTCCATCCATCCATCCATCCATCTATCCATCTATTCATTCATTCATCTACTCATCCATCCATCCACTCATCCATCCATCCATCCATCCATCCATCTATCCATTCATCCATCATTCCATCCATCTATCCATCCCAACCATCCATCATCTATCCATCATCCACTCATCCATCCATCTATCCATCCATCCACCCATCTACTCATCCATCCATCCATCCACTCACCTATTCTTCCATCCATCCATCATCTATCCATTCATCCATCTACTCATCCATCCATCCACCTACTCATCCATCCATCCACCCTCTTATCCATCCATCCATTCATCCACTTACCCATCCATTCATCCATCCCAACTATCCATCATCTATTTATCATCTATCCATTCATCCATCCATCCACTCATCTGCCCATCTATCCATCCATCTCACACATTCTTCCATCCATCAATTTACTCATTCATTTATCCATTCATCCACCCATTGATTCTCTCATTCATCCACTTATACATACTTACATTCTCACATACATACATACTATTACAAATCCATCCAACCACTTATCTGTCCATCCATCTACACACCTACCTGTCCACTCAACTGCCTACACATTCACTCACACACTCTTCCAACCTTGCCTAGAACTTGCAAGTCACCTGTCCTTTTAATAAGCAGAAATCTGTTAGGAGGAAGTCACTAAATCCATGTCAAGGGGAAGGTCTTACTATCCACTTTCCATAGGCAGGAGCAAGACACAGTTTTTGGAATCTACGTTACACTAGCATGTGTGTGAAAGGAGCCATGATAGAGGTGTTAAAAGAAAAAGAGATAAAAACAAAGATGGGGGAGGACAGAGGTGCCTGAATATAAAGGTCCCTTGTCTTTGGGAACATGTCTAGGGGTCACCTAATTCCAGGTAATGCTCAGCATCCCAGGATATATCACCCTTTCAAGTTAATGGACCTCAGATGGTTTCTCTGGTGTGTTTGGTGCCTGGTTGCAAGCTGCCATCTCTGCCTGATGGCAGTCTAGTTGGTACTTATTTGCCTCTGGAGACAGCAAGATCTCCACACTGAACACACTGGAGGCAGGTATGTGGTTATTTCTACTACTGTTCCTTTTGAAATTCGAGTGCCAGGGGGCAAGGGCTTCTGTGAAGATGGTGACATGTAGCTGCAAAGTGCCGCTGGGGGGGGCGTGTGCCCAGGGGTCAAGTCAGGCACCAAAGGGACACTCAAGAGTCAGATGACCATATTACTTCATGCTCTGTCCTTCTTATGCAAGTATTCGCTCAGGCACAGAGCATTTACTATGTGCTTCGTGGATGCAAAACATAGGAAGAACTCAGCATTTCTTTCCTACCTTATATCACCCCCTTTGAGAGGCAGAGGCAAGAGAACCACGTGTTCCAGGCCAGCCTGGACTATACTGTGAAACCTTATCTCAAGAAAAACAAAAACCTGTTGAGTTGAACAGATGCACTCTCCCCTGGGAAGCAAGGGATCTGGGTCCTGCTTAAAGGACTGTGTGCATGGCTAAGTCATCGCCCTCCTCTGGTGTTCTATTAAAATCACTTGGTTTAAAAGTGCTTGATACAAACTTAAGGAGTTGGATCCCCTAAACCACTAAGCTTTACATCCTGTCATCTTCACAAGGAACCAGGGACCTGGTACCCAGGGACCATCACTATCCACCCTCAGGGCAGACATCACTAGCTGATCAAAGCATTCCAAATTCCATGCTGGCCTTGGAATTGTCCCACGAGGCTCTTTGGAGGCATCACCAATCAAACCCAAATTGACAGTTGAGATTAAACTGACTTCCAATTCCTGGCCAGTGCCCTGACTGGACAGGACTCAGCACAGGAAGGGCAGGAGAGGACACAGCCAAGGTGAAGTGTCTGCCTGTGGTGGGTCTGAGGGTGAGGGTACAGAAGAGTATCGGGAATGCAGGGCCAGGATCCGGATCCATTGGGAACAGAATCCTGGGGTACAGAGCCACGACTACCACACTGTGCCGCACCAGCCCCAATTTACAGAGCAAACTTGATCCAGCTCCGTGGAAAAGCAAAGAGAAGGGAAGGGCGCTGGCTACACACCAGGCAGCCTCTTCTTTGTGTGGGATTTTAATCGTAGCGTGAATCTTGCCAGGGACTGTAATGCCCACACCTTAAAGGTGAGGGATTTAAGACACGTGGCCATAAATAAGCCTTCACAGCCTCTCGTTTTTTTATGAGTCACAGCTCATGCCCTGGTGACCTCTGTAGAGCATGTGTAATGGCCACGTCTACCTGTACTCCATCCAACTTAAACCTGACTACTTTCCCAACATCAGAGGCTTGCTGTGTGTGTGCTCGCTCCTGTCAAATTCCTCCCGGAAGCTGGCCTTCCCGAGGTCCTGTGTAACGGAGGGAGAATGGCCTTGCCATCTCGGCCTGGAGCCTGTTGTCCTTAGACTCCACCTCTGAACCCTTGCTATACCAGGGATACAGCAAGTGAGGTTAAACCCAAGGCTAATTAGCGAGGTTAAATCCACCCTGATTTGTATTGGGAGAAATCAAAGCACTTACCAACTAGGGACTCCTAGTTAACACCTACCTCTGTTGCTGTAGGGACTGACCACACAAGGCTGTACTCATGGTCACCTGAGGTCCCAGCAGTTCTGTGGGCACAGTCATACTGGGGGGTCATCATTAACCATGAAGTTGGACAGCCAGGGCAGGAAGCACTTATCCCAGCAGCCAAAGGAGTTTAGTTCCACCCAACGCCTCCCGTGCCTATTCAGGCTGATTGTGGTTGACACTTGCTGTGGGCTGAACTTCGACATAAATGCTGCCGTTACGTAAGGGGTTGCATAAGTCACCCTGTAATGTGTGTCCCGTATTAACAGAGCTCCTGGCAAGCTGCTGCACCTCAAGTGGCCTTTGCATGTTCCTCCAGTCAGAGTGATTGGCCGCACTCATCCCCAGAACTGGGATGGTCAGAATAAGCCAGCTCTCTGGGCAGATACAGTCCCTGGGGAAATTGGGTCTGGCTCCAGTTGACAGCTGTCAGACCACAGCATATTGGGATGTCACAACCAAAGACTGGGATTCGCTGCCAGCAGGAATCTGTCATTCCCTGCCCATGGACAGTGGCTCTTCATTGGACAGTAATCTTTGCATCTGGAGAACATTTATCACACACTCCCCTAATACTTTTAGGTCAAGCAGGATTTCTAATTGCAGAGATGGGGGTACGGGTCTCAGAACCGGCAGTGGGGGTTCCCAAGCACACAGGGCCGAGGAGGGTAAATGTGGTGCCCTGCTCTCTAGTTGACTTCGTTGCTCTGCTCAGCTTCTTGGCCTTTGGCAGAGCTTGGCAGAGACTCCTACCTGAGTGCAACCCGGAGTATGCCTCCTGCTTTCAGCACGATCACTCTAGGGAAGCAAGACAATCTCGAGACAAACTCGCAGCAGCCCTGAGGGTCCTTTGTCAAAAATGCCGCTGCATCCATGGTCCCAGGACAAGCCTGCAGCCGAGTCCTCACTGCCCTTACCTTGCTAAAGGGCTACAAGCAAACAGAACAAGCCATTTCCAGTCAACAAAATGTAGCTCTTCAGTGGAATGAACAGAGCAGTTACTTTCAAAAAGAAGAAGCCTTCCCATGCCAAGCCTTGGTAGGACAGCACACATTAAGGGCTCTGATATGTGCTAAGCTGGGGGCTTCACCACTGAACCATCCTATCCCTCTCTACCTCAAGCCTGGAAAGGCATTCTAAGACTAGATTTCCACAGAGTGCGCTGACGTGAGAAGCGTGGAGAGAACACTACTGTGAGGTGCTTAAAGGGCACGGGCATGCTGCCGTCTAACAGGAAGCTGAGCGGCCAACAGCAACAGCCTCGGGAGCCATCTTTCTCTAGGGAATGAAGCCCACAGGTCACAGGGCAGGAGCAGATGAGGTCGGAAACGGGCTGGATGTGTGATCTCCCAGCATGTATGGAAGATAAAGGAGGTAGTCCCACACACCAGGTACACATTACCTCAATGTAGGCAGCCAGGGTTCGGAGAGGAGCTGGCAGGAGCCTAACCCGGTGGCCACAGGACTCCAGCAGAGCGGAGCATGGTACCTTCTCTTACCTGTTAAGGTGGACTGGGGCATGCTGCAGAATTTCCCCTTCCAAAGCCCCGAGGATTAAAATAACAGTAGCATAGCCCTCAGCTATGCAGAGGCTGCAGGAAAATGTGACGACAGGGGTCACAATGCCAGCAGCAAATCCTTGTCAGTTCTGCTCTGCACAGAGAGCATGGGCAGCTCACTAGCCCCGGGCCATCTCCTCTAGAGGAGGGAACTTGGGGTACTCTAGGTGGGTGTCCCATTGCCACAGCTGGTGCCTCTGGGTGCCGCTCCTAAGTGAAGGCATGCACCCATGCCTGTCTGGCATTTAGGCTATGGTATGAAGGTGTAGGCCACTATGCAAACAGGGACAGAAGGTGGCAGAAAGACAGGAAAGGGGAGGAGAGGGGCATGGGGCGTCCACTGAGCTGCCTAGCATGGAGACCCTGCCTGTGAGCACCACCCAGACAGCCGCCTTCACCGCGTCAGCCTCACCTTCTTTCTGAGCACTTGACGGGCAGGGCCACGGCAGCCTGGGCTCCCTCACTTGCTCCAACTGAGCGGCCCTGCTTGCAGCCCCGCCGGCGTTGGCACGGTGACAGTAGCCAAGTGTGCAAACTTGTGCCATTGTCCCTGGGCCAGGGGGAGCCATGGAGACTAGCTAATATGACACAGGAAAATGTTTGCTGATGGCAATTCTATGGGCTTTGCCCACCTCTTTCTCCATCATGACGACTCGATTTAAGTCCCTAACTGTTTGACTACAAATGCAAGGGGACCGTGCAACGCCACCCTTTTGTCCGGCCGCACTGAATGGGCAATTCAGCCTTTGTGCAGCTCAATTGAGGAAGCAAACATAAAGACAAGATTCCTGAGAGCCTCGGCTCCCTTCCCATGGATATCCCAGCACCCCTCAGCCAGCCTGTCCGGGCTACCTTTCCCCACATCATCGCACCTCTCCATCCATCCCAGGGGACCCCCTTCAGGAAGGGCAGTTGAAAGGGGTGAGAGACATGAAGCCAGAGACAGAGACGGGCTCGGAGAACACACACTTCACACTCAAGGGCAGAGGGAATGCAGCCCAGCCCGGCTTACCCCGTCCGATTGTCCGTCTGCACTGGAGCATGGCAGCTGGAGGCCTGAAGTACGGGGAAGGTTGGGTGCCTGCCTCACTGCACCCAGCCCTCCTTGATCCCAAATACTTTTATCATGTACATACACACACACACACACACACACACACACACACACACACACACACCTTCCTCAAGAAACCAGAGCACTAAGGTCAAGGGGAGGAGGGGTGTGGGGAAAGTGGGGCTGAAGGGTTGAAATTTACCGGGAAATGATTGCATTTGGGAGCTGTCTTTTTTTTGTGATGGTCCCCATGGTGACAATTTGTGACGGCAAAGAATGTGGGACCGGGGCTCCGCCGCCTGATTGGGATGCTTTGTATCTGGAGAGGCGCTCCTGATTGGCCTGAGGGCCCCCCAGCTCTGGACTTGTCCTCCATTCAGCCCACTCAAGGGCTGTGCACAACTGCTTCTCATCCCGCACGGAGCTCACTGCTCGCCAGCTCGCCAGGCTTGCCCGGGGTCTACGGTGGGGAACCTGCCGGCCACGTTGGCGGGGGCCCTGGCCCGCACCTTCGGTCAGTGTGGAGTCCCAAGTGGTTTGGCCTGCATTGGGTGGAGGGCAGGACGTGAGCGGGCTAGGGCCTTGGGGGAGGGGCACAGTACTGTGGGTGGTGGCCGAGGAGGCATGAAATTGCTGCAGATGCTTCTACAGGGGAGTCCCTGCTGCCGGCAGCCGGAGATGAGCCTTGAAGGCAGGTCTAGATTAAGTGCTAGACAGAGATCCTGCTTGGCCCTGTGTGAGAGTTGGGGGTGGAGCATGGGGATTGCAGAGGGGGCGGGGTGGTGGGAGGGGAAGGCCACCACCAAGGAAGGGGGAAGGGGCTTGGCCTTCTTTAGAGACTATCTTTGGCTTTGAAAATAAAAACTTGAATGGATAGTTGTGTACGTTGGTCTCACGATATGTGGGAGATGCGACCAACTGGGAATGTAGCCCCACGCAATGCCACTTGTAGCTGGGTGGCTTTGAGCAAGGTGCTTGCATTTTCTGAGCCTTGACTTCTAGAAGAGGGCAATAGACCCCAGAAGACTGAATCAAAGAGTTCGTACCTGTCTCAGCTCAGATAGTCAAAATGTGCTGAATGACTCACGAGTCCCATTGTGGATTCTGTTTGGGGCAGAAGGATGCCTGGCGGGGAGGGTGGGGGGCGAAGGGGGGGAGATTTGCGCATTCAGTCCTGGAGGCCCTGGGGAAGGTGTAACTGCTCTGGAGAGATTGCAGCTGCCTATTGTGTTTCCTAGGTCTGCCCTGTGCTCTCCTCCGAGCTGCCAGCCCCCAGCAGAGACCACCCTCTTCATGGGAAGCCCTGCCCGGTTCCCGTGGTGATGGCAGCTGACAGCGACGTGAAGATGCTTCTGAATTTTGTAAACCTGGCGTCCAGTGACATCAAGGCGGCCTTGGACAAGTCCGCACCCTGCCGCCGCTCTGTGGACCATCGCAAGTACCTGCAGAAACAACTCAAGCGCTTCTCTCAGAAGTACTCTCGACTCCCTAGGGGCCTGCCTAGCCGGGTGACAGAGCCCCACCTGCAAAGGGGGCCAGACGAGAGGCCTGGACAGCTACCCCTCCATCCCTGTCCCCAGTCCAGCCCTGGTGGGGGTGGGGGCTGCACAGAAAAGGCCCTGGGGACACCCTTCAGGGAGGAGTGCCTTTCTAAGGAGCAGAGCTTCCGGGGCCTGAATCCAGAGGCTACTAGACCTGGCCAGGTGCCCATGAGGAAGAGACAGCTTCCTGCTTCATTCTGGGAGGAACCGAGGCCCACCCTCAGCTACCCAATGGGGCTGGAGGTGGGCCTGGCCCCCAGGAAGGCATCTCTGTATGAGAATAAGAAAAATTGCAAGGGTCTGGAGTCCCTGGGGCCTGAGACTGCTCCGTTGCCCATGTCCCCAAGGGTACTAGCTGACACAGAGTCACTCAAGATGTCTGGGGTAACCCTGGTAGGCAGTCTCGATGCTTGGAGCTACTTCCCTTTCCAGTACCATGGACAGCCCATCTTCCCTGGTCTTCCAGGGGTCCTGCCTCAAGGCCCAGTACCCAGTCTGGGCTTGTGGAGGAAAGGCCCGGCCTCACCTATGGAGCTGGCCCACTTCTGCAAGGATGTGGACACCCCAGGGCCAAAAGTGTACAGACCCGTAGTTCTGAAGCCTATCCCGACTAAGCCAGCCATGCCTCCACCCATCTTTAATGTCTTTGGCTACCTCTAGCTGAAGACCCTCAGCCCTCTCTCTTTTGGCCTCCAGGAATGGGTCACTGACAAGTTCTTCATAAGAGGAGGGAGCTGGGCAGGGGTCTGGCCAGGCTGCCTCAGGGACAAGGCTCCTCAGACAGGTACCTATTTGAAGCTTGCAGCTTGTGGACCAAGGTATAGGAAACTCTTTTCCCAGGTGATCCATCTCCCTGTCCCTTTGAAGAGCATGGGCAGTGGGACCCTAGTGTGGCAGCTGCCCATTACACACACACCTGTTCAGTTTCATCCACCAGGGGCGAGGGGGCATCTCACTTGTTCATTCTGTTTTTTTGTAAATATTGAGAAAGTTAAAAAAAATAAATAAAGATTTCTTTCGTAGTTTCCACCTCTTGGGTGTCATGAAGTGGGACAGTCCCAGATGCAGGGACAGTACAGAGAATGGTTACAGTTGGGCATGGCCCAAGGCTTCTGCGATGTCTGGGGGTGGGGCCTGGGGAGCACAGCTCAGTTCCTAGGAAAGAGGTAAGGAGGGATGCGTGAAGACCTTGGGGAAGGAAAAGGTGGGCCAAGTCTGGATCTCCATGGTTCATGATGCTCTGTCCCCGGGAGGTAGAGCTATGATTTTGGTGTGCCTGGCTGTGCCAGAATGACCATGCACAGTCCTGGTCAGAGATAAAACCAGGACAAATGGGATTTCAGTTTCATGTGATCAGGACAGGTGGTTTGACTAAACCATTCCTTTGCAGCATGAACAGTGATTATGTGTCCACAGCGAACCAAAACAAGCCCCAAATTCCAGAACTCCCAAACCCCAAAGCCACAGTCTTTGACTAACTCAATTGTATTCCAATTTCTCGCAACCACATCAGTGAAATATTGCCTGTGGCTGGATAGAAGTGTGTTCTGGGGGGAAAGGAACAGGCTTATCCTGAGAGTTCCCAGACAGCAAAGATTCTGACCAGCACTGTCTAGTCGTGCTCTAATGAGGTCGGGCTTCAGAGTCTATCAAACCATGCTCTTTACAGCCATGCCTGGTGCTGAGGTCAAGCCTCTGCTCCCCACACGGGATTCCATCAGATGTGTTTGTGGCTATCTCCCTCATGGCCTGACTCCGAGATGGTCCTTAGCTAACTTGGCATCCAGGATTGAAGGCTGCACATGGCCCTTCACTTCAAGCCTATCTTCCCCCCACCCAACACCCACCAGAACAGGGAGTCCACGGGAAGGGGCAGTTGGCCAAGGAGACGAGGGCAGTAGTATTCTGGAGCTTTCTGTATAAAGGCCTCAGAAGATTTCAGGGTCACAGATGCTGACATGACACATGCCCTAAGTCGTTTTCTGGCATGTGGGAGGGGGAAGCAGGTCCTTAGCAGAAGTAGGTGTGTAGCCAAGGTCTGATAGGACTCTAGATTGAATGGGGGGGGGGGGAGTGGGGCTTAGAGTGTTATAGTTCATCCACCTGTCTGTATCCCAAACAGCTCATAGACCAATGAGTCAGTGCCTTAGCTCTGTCCCTGCCTCCTTTCTGATTGCTTTGCTTCCTGGTTAAATGTAAGCAGGGAACCCTGAGCCAAACCCCGCTTGGCAGCCTTCTCTGTACCATCGAGGATAAGCATCCCCACGAGAGAGAATGTGAGCTTCCCTCCAGACTTTCTCCAATAAAACATCCAGAGACAGCAGCCAAGCACGAAGCTGGAATGAACCAGGGACTTTGCCGTGTACACTCCTCTATCTCGTCAGGACTTTGAGGATGTGGACATGATGATGCTTAGCCCTTCTGGGCCCGGAAGTCTTTTCTTATAAACACTAGAATCTACTTGTGAAAATTACGAATGCCAGAGGCAACAAGGCCATCAGGAACCATACAGCCCAATATACAGAGAAGGAAACTGAGTCCCAGGAGAGGAAGCCAGAGCCGGCGTTAGTCATTATGCCTCTACCAGTCCATTTTGAAAGGTCAGAAATGACCCTTGCTGAAGACTCTCGGAGGAAGTGGCTAGGTTAGGCTAGGCTAGGCTAGGTGCAGGCTTTCGGCAAGGGACCCTGCTCTGTTGGTGCTGAAGATCAACCCGGCCTAGGAGCCCGTTTCCCTGCCATGCAGGGAGAACACTGGAGAACTTCCATGGAAAACCTCAGCTTCTGGGTCCCAAGGCCCTTGAAACAGCTATAATGACAGTGCTGAGCCTCAGTGCTCACCCACACTGCCTGCGAACAGGATGCCAGCGCCTGCCTTGCCTATCTCATAGGAGCATGGTAGCCAAAGATTCTGCACTTGCCCTAAGCATCTCTCCAGCTTCGGGTTGCTTTTCTTACCATTTTAACTTATACGGCAAAAGAGGAGTGAGAAGGCGAGTCATGAAGGGTGAAAGACAACCCAGGTATCAAAGGGACCTGTGAGCATAGGCCCCGGGCTAGTGAGGAAGCTCTGGTTTCCATGGTGATTGAACCAACAGAAAACAAACTGCGTCTCTCCTGGTCCATGAAGGACACACCCTCAGGAGCCCCACAAAGGTGACACTTTCAGAGGTCTGTATGTCCCGTACCCACCCCCTGCCTAACCTCTACTCCTGCCAAGAGCAGGCCTGAGAATCCCAAGTCCAGAGCATCTGAAGTTAAGGACTTCACAGGGCAGAATTTTCATACACAACGTTTATTGTACTCAGTGAAGAACTTGGGCTGGGGGTCCACCTTCCAGCCTGAAAGAGTCCAGTGAGAGATTCACTCCTAGAAGCTCTCCAGCTTAAAGCCAGGATTCCTGCCTGGGGCCACCTTGCCCAGGTCAGCTCTTCCCTGCCCCCAGGGTGAAGGTCTCTGGCTATGGCCAGAAGCAGAGCAGGTTTTCGTTCCATTGGACAGTTTGAAAGCAGAAGTCCCACACCCACTCCATACATCTGGCTTTCACTCTGGGTGAAGCTCCAGTAGAGACCAAGAAAGATCACACTTGTTCGGACCCCAGGCGGTCCTGGATGCAGGCCCCCTGGGTTGTCATGGAAACAGTCTGAAGGCCATATCTTCTCTCCAGGCTGGCTACTGTGTATCCTCATATTTCAGATATCTGATTAGCCTGCCCGGGAGTGGCAGTGTGTCCAGGAGTTTTATCCGGTATTTTCCTATGGCCTTCCGGACCCGCAGCCGGCAGAGGTGAGCCAGAGGTCTTGGAGGTTCTAGGAAGAAGAGAAATGGGACACTCAATTGTCATAGGAGTGCTTGCTGCTCAGTCCCCCAAACTGGAACTGGCATAGTGTCTTCTCTATACCGTCAACGTGCATGGATCTGCACAGCCCAAGGTGATCAGGGTAAAAGCCACACCCACTCCCCAGGCTCCTGCTGTCCCCGGGAAGTGAGACTGAAGTAGGCAAAGCCTGACAGCAGGACTGGAGAACTCCCTGAAGGCTGTAGACTGCTACTTGGCTGCTCCCAGACACTCCTTGAATTCCTTATGCTGTGGTGGTGTTTGTTCAAGTCAGGAGGTGGGGTAAAGAGAGGCAGAAAGGGGCGTTTGGAAATGGGGCGATTTATTTGGGCACAGGAAGTAGTTTGTCAAACTAAAACCTGTCATTTATTTACACATCATCCGTCCATCTGTCCATCCATCCATCTGTCACCCATTTGTCCGTCCATCCATCCATCCGTCTGTCCATCTGTCTCCCCCCCCCCCATTCACTCAACAAGCACACGCTGAACCAGCAACGCAGAGGTGCATCTAGAAGATGCAGAGAGGAGCATCCTCCCTGAGGATGAGGAATGCTTCTGGTGAGGAACGGAAGCCAATGCATTCCCGATGAGGAAGATGGCAGGTGCCTGCCTAGCTTCAGAGGCCGTGCCATGGAAGTGGAGAGCAGAGGAGACCACACCCCCAATCGCACAACCACAGGACAGCAGAGGAGGTGGCACCCTCCCCCCCCCAACAGCATGCCTACAACCCTGCTGTCTCTGACTAACACCTGGTGTCCAGGCCACTCAGGGCAGCAGGCTTCAGCCTCACTCCAGGAAGGCCCTTTATTGGGGAGAGGGAATTAAAGACCACTGGTATGTAGCACAAGACAGAGAGCCTGGGGACTGGCTAGCTTGCTTTCTCTCCAGAATAATAATGTCATCTTCTGAGCACCTAGTGCAGGGAGCTGGCCAGAGGAAGGTGGCTTTAAAACAGGCCATTTGATTCGTAACAGTAGCAAAACCAAAGCAATAAAGTAGCAATCAAAATAACTTTATGGTTTGGGGTCAAATGTCCTAAAGGGTCGCTGTGTGAGGAAGGTTGAAAAAAAAATCTTTGCTTTAAAGTATTCAAGGCAGGCTTCAGAATGATGTAACATCTGTCCACAAGTACTTACTAAAGTTCTCTGTCCTCGGGGTGGAGTCTAGCTGTGAGAGATGACCCCTTTCTAAGGAAAGCAAGGAGCAAAGACAAAACTGGTTGGGGCCATATCTGGGCGTGGACTTCTTCACCCTCTAGTGGCCAGGGACCATGGTAGCAGCAGCCAGTGAAGGATGTAGCAGTGCCCGAGTGGGTTGTAGACAGAGGACAACTGCCCCTGCTGCTGCCCACTAACTTCGTCAAAGGCATCAACTGAGAAGTTCACCCAGATCCGGGCCGGGGGAAGGTCCTGCTGCGATTAGGGCTCAAGGGAGCAGTTGGGATCAAGAAGGAACTGGGTCTATCGGATTCAAGGTCCTATGAGGGACAAGAATGGAAGCAGCCTTGGTGGCATGGTGACAACTTGCTGCAGGCCAGTCTTTGTGTCACCTGACTGAAGGACAGACGAGCAGGGTCTAGCCTGCTGAGCTTAAGCTAGCCAGGCTTCACCATCTTAGTGCTGGAAGGGTTTGGGCGATGAGCCTGCCTTCCTTCTCTGCTCAGGGGTGACAGGCCATCCTCACAGTCACCTCCGATGTCCCTACAAATGCCATAAGGGCTTGGGCTGCTCCAGGTGACCTGCCAAATCTGGTGGGGATGCAGACTCCAGATCTGTGGAGACAGGAGCTGTCCTCTGGGTGTGGTCTGGGTGCTTCGTGAGCTCTTTTCAGTTGCAAATATGGCAGGTCACCATCCACTCCTCCACCCTCCTTCTGCCTCTCAGGTGCCCCCCCCCCCCCGTGTCAGCAACACCAAAGTGTGGGCAGTGGATCCATAGTTCCTTTGGGTACCAAGATTATGTCAAACAGATTGAAGTAGGGACTGACATGTTGTGGTACCTAGCCTGCGACCACCTAGCTACGTGACTTTGGCCCAGATAACATGACCTCTCAGAGGCCCCATGGCTACCATCCCTGGGGAAGGACCAACACATTGGGAGAATCGCAGGAAGCGGGGTGCAGACAGCCTGTGAGGGTCTCTGTGGGGCAGAAGATATGCTGGTGTCAGCAGCCACAGCCTACCTGCCTTCTCCTTGATGACAGCCCAGTCCTCAAAGCTGTCGATGTGTTCCTTCAGCCGGGAGCACAGCTGTACGTTGCCGACGTAGTCCAGAAGGACGTCAATGATGGGTCCCGCCCAGCGGCTCACTTCCGGGGCCGACAGGAACTCACAGAACTGGAATAGGAGCACACCACTCTTTCAGGTGAGGTCAGAGAGGTGTGGGATAGCTGTCTAAGGCCTGGAAGGGTTCCTTCTACAACCCACACCCCTCCCACAGCACGAGCCTCTCTGGGCACTGGTATCTATACCTGGCATGCAAGACAGACAGGTTGGGCTGGTGCCCCCACTTCTCTGAGCTTCGATTTCCTTGTGCATAAATCGGGCCTATGGCATCCCCTCCAAGACTTTTAGAAATATAAACTGCTTTGTACACAGTACACAAGCCATGCATGCTGGTTGCAAGCCATTCTAGTTTCTAGCTCCATTTACATTTTAAATGCTTTTTTTTTTTAAAACTGAGGATGAACTACAGCGTTGTTCAGTGTTCTGAGACTGATCCAATCTCTAGTCCTTTCTTAAACTTTATTTTATTTGAGAGTTGTTTTATTTTTAAAATTACCTATATACATATTGTGTGGCCATATGCATGTGAGTCTGGGTGGCCGCACTGGCCAAGGACAGGGGATTACATTTGAGCTGGAGACACAGGTAGGCGTGAGCCTGCCCTGGTGTTTCTGAAAACCCAAAATAAGTTCTCTGTGAGAGCAATAGTGTTCTTCACAGCTGAACTGTCTCTTCAGGCTCTCTTTTGTCTTTTATTTTGAGGCAGGTTCTCACTAAGTTGTTAAAGATGACCGTTAACTTACTCTGTAGCCTGGGCCACCCTCAAACCTGCAACCCTCTTGCCTCTGTCTCTTGGGTACTAGGGTTATACAACATGCCTGGTTGTCCTGTGTCCTAGGAGCCTCCCCGGCCTGCTCTACTGTCCCCTTGCTGTCCACTGAAGATCTGATGCAGGCGACTGGCCCTGAAGTTTTGCAGAGTTTCCTCCTCTCTTATGCCACGTGGGTTCCTTAAGGGCTCCCAAATCAAAATGAGGACTACATCATTGGCATGAGTCTGCTGCTAAAAAAGGGTCCATTCTCGAACAGCCAGCGTGCCCTCCTAAGCTATAACCACTCTCCCAAATTGCTTACTAAATACGACTGTTACCCTACCTTCCCTTCCCTGAAACCCTCCTGTACCCTCCCTCCATGCACCTGCACCACGCTGGGTGCCTTGTCGTCCACAGGCGCGTCGTGGAAGCGGCCGGGTCGCGGGGCGGGTGGATGCGGCCCGTTGCCGTATAGGCAGGAGAAGCAGGGCTCGCCATCACAGCCTAGGTCCATGAGGAACTTGAGTAACGACAGGCACTTCATGGCGAACATGATGGTGGCTGGGAAGGCAGTGGGGTGGGTGGCGATGTAGGCGTCAATGTTGGCGCCGTGGTCCAACAGCAGCTGCATGGTGCGCAGGCAGCCGTGGCGGATGGCCACGAGCAGGGGGCTGATGACGTCACGGTTGGGGTCAGCGCCCGCCAGCAGCAACAGCTCGGTGGCGTACACATTGTTGTTGACCACGGCGAAGTAGAGCGCAGAACTGCGGCGGTCCTCGTACAGGCGCGCGCGCTCGGGAGCCAGAGGCGCGTTCACGTCGAAGCGCGCGGCCAGCAGCGCCTCCAGCACCCCGTCGTGGTTGCGCTCGGCCGCCAGGTGCAGTGGGCTGATGCCGCTACGGCGCACGCGCGTGCGGCTGGTCACGGGCAGCAGCATCTGCACTATTCTGTAGGAGGACGAGCACGAGCCGGTCAGAGACGGGGCGCACAGGCACGACACGGCCAGCAGAGGGCGCCCAGGGGCCTGTCGTGCTTAGCAAGAAAAGGTTGGAACTGGCTTGTGAATTCTGAAAAACCTCAGCCAGGTGAGCTGTGTGTGACTTCAAGCATCTTGCCTGGACTCACTCCCCCGTAAATAAAGGATGCTTGGGGACAGAGAAATGACTCAGAGATCAAGCGCCCTGGATGAGCTTCCAGAGAAACCAGTTAGATTCCCAGCACCTACAGGTGGCTCACAATCGCCAGCTTTTGTAACTCAGGTTCCAAAGGATCCGAAGCCCTCTTCTGACAACCACCGGCACCAAGCATACCCGTGGTGCAGGGAAATACTTGCAGACAAAATACTGCTCCACTAATAATAAAAGCTTCAGCTCCCAACAATCTGGAGAAAGTGTCAGGAAAACCCCTCACACTCAGTGAAGGCCTCTCTACAGATACTGAAATCTGATACCAAACCTTGCCCTGTGTGGGAAGAAAACACTGGGGATTTGGTTTTGTTGTTAGGAGAACCCATAAAGCAATTCCTGTTGCCCCCACTTGTTGCAGATGAGAAGAATTGAGACTTGGAAAGTTTAAGGAACTTGCTGGGAAGACTCTGGGGCTGAATTGTCTTTCCTCCCTGTCTTGCTGCTCTGGCATCTGGTGAAACTTCTAGGTATAGTGAGAGGAGGAAAGAGGAAACATCTCAACCACTCTTGCCCCAGACCTCTTCATCTACTGTACCCATGTGGTTCCTTCTCTCTTCTACAAGATGCCGTTTCCCCCCCCCCACTGTCTGATTCCAGCTTCTCCAGCTCCTCTGCCCAGTTTTGACATGGAGCCAGCCACTGCCGAGGCTGGAGCTCCCACGGCCCTGGCTCCTGACTGTGGGACTGGGCACTGATCTCAGCTCTTCACCTATTAACCTTCATGGTTGTCCTGGTGACTCTTTGAGGTTGTATTCCCATTACAGATGGGGAAGCCCAGGAAAGGTGAACGGCTTCCCAAGGATACACAACCAGGAAGTGGGAACACCAAGATTTGAGTTCAGGTTGTCGAATCCCTTTGGCCACACTCTTAACTACTCCCCATTTCTGGTGTAGCAATCAGGGTGACAGCTGACAGGTCATAGGCTTTTGCAATTTTCAGTGTGTCAACCTGCCTGGCCCATTTCGCCTCCACTGTAGCCCCATGGCGTACCCAGAGCAAGCTGTGTCTATCTTTTTAACAGATGGGGCTCAGAAAGCCAGTGACACATCAGCGGTCGTAGAATGGCTCCAGGGATTTGACCCTAGGACCCCTCATCTCAGCTCTTGACCCCAGGAATCCTCATCTTGGCTCTCATCCCCTGGACCCCCACTGCCTTCCAGAACAAGTGCTCAGCTCACTGTTGATTTCAGGCTCTAATCCATCCAAGCCCTGCTGACAGGTGACCTCACAGCCTCCTACGGGGCTCGGAGGATGAGGCCATTTCAGGGAAGGAGGGGGAAGCAGGTGCCACCACCAGCCCAGTTCCCATGTCTCTTGATTCCTGGCACTCTTCTTGCCTCTGACTTTCTGGAACCGGGATGCCAGCGACCTCCTGCTGGAGTCTCCGGGGACAACATTATTGCATTCAGCGATGCTGGGTTTGGCTAAGATCTGCCTCTGAAACCTCAAAAGGAAATTCGCACACCCAGGGGAGCTAATTGCCTCCTAATTTCTATTTGTGCAGGCCTCAGGGGCTTGACCTCCTCTTCAGAGGTACTGGTCAAAGGCTGGGCTGGGGCCCCTGGACCACCGCCATGACCAACAAATGCAGGGTAACATCCGTGACGCGCTCAAGCACGAGAAAGAACAGGGACAGGCGTGGGCTGGGCGGCTGGCCCGTGGGCTGGGATCTCTGCAGGCCTCAGCTGGTCTCCAATGATTCCTTGGCCAGCCCATGGAAAGGGGCAGAAATGTGGGAATTTGACCGTCTCCGACCCGAGTCCCGGAAGCATAAAGTTGGTGACTTAGTGAGTCATTGGGCCATTGCAGACTTCTTCCCTAGGATTTAGCCATCAAGGGTCAGTGTACTGTGCTGGCCACCTCTGACAGACATAGGGACAGTGGTGCCATTTTATAGAGGGTGAAGCAGAGAGCCAGGGATGGAGTGGAGAAGCATCTGGCTCAGAATAAAGGCAGGAATCACACCAGGCGGAGTGGAGGTGCTGGGTACCCAGGGCCAGGCCTTTGCCAGGTGCCATACCTCTTTTAAATTAATTCCTTTTTTTTTTCTTTTATCATGTTTTGAGACATGATCTCTTGTGGTCCGGGATGGCCTCAGACTCATACAGAGGTCATGAATGACCTTGAACTTCTGGTTTCCCTGCTTCTTCCTCCGGAGGGACATGACAGGCATAAGCCACTGTGCCTGGCTTAGGTCTTTGACTTCTAACCATGGGCAGTGTCTGAGTGGGCAACCCACCATGCAGATGTCTCTTTTCTAGCAGTTGATTTTGTGGGACAGAGGGCAGGAAGTAATCAGGTGATTCCAAGAAATACGTTAGGATGGGCTGACTTCCCCCAAAAGCCAAACAGACCCAGCCCGGGACGATTACTGGGAGGCCCCGTGCAGTATCTAGGAAGACATCAGAGACTGTTTGGCAGCCTCTGACTTGGGACATCACTCTAGGTCCCCTCAGGCTTGAAAACCCTGGCCCTTGAGCTGGGATCCCGGTGGAGACTCTAGTTACACAAGCATACAGTCTTGCTACCCTGCCTGACTTGGGTGCTGATGCCTCGACCTAACCCAGACCAGCAACAGTGAGTAGGTGTTCAAGCTAGTTGTCCTTAGTATGGGAGCACAGGGGATCCTGGGGGACAGTATAGACAATGAGGAAGCATCAGATCTCAGAATCACCTGGACCTGGTGACAATGGCCTAATGCTGGGCCATCTGGGGCATGCCTCTAACCTCTCTGAACCACACACACACACACACACACACACACACACACACACGCACAATATTGCCCTGAGGTGTACTAGTGACAGTGTCAAGGAATAAGTTCCAGGCATCCTTTAAAGTGCTCTTCACAGTCACCTCCTTTAATTCAAAAGTGACAACACAAACTGAGCCCTTTTGCCTCATGTAAGCCTCGTGTATTCCTCATACATCCCAGTGGGGGAGGGGGGGACTTGCACCTATGTGGCAAAGCAGAACCTGGATGTCTCATCTGCCTAACCTGGTTTTGAGGCTAACACCTCACACTTTCATTGGATCCGCACACAGTAGGCAGTTAGAAAACAGAAGCCCATGTCCTGAGCAGCGACGGAAGACCCTGCCCTGCTGCACCAAGCTAGAGGAGACTTTAGTCAAGAGGTCATGGTGGCCTGACCCTTGGCCATGAGAGAGGTGCTAAGTTCCTGGAACTCACTCAGGCACCATGTGGAAATCCTGGCACCCCGCCCCAGGCCAGCCTGGGCGCCATTATCTAGGTTGGGGGCCTAAATTAGGGTTGTGCAGCCAATGTCAGGAGCCCCCGCCTTCAGGGCCCTTAGCCATATTCTTCTCTAGCTCACAGGCTGTTTGGAAATCTACCTGTTCTGCTAGTCTAGCAGTGACTGACAGATGTGCCTAAGGGATGGGGATACAAGGTTCCTCTCTCAGCCATGCCCCAACACACCCCACCCAGTGTGTTGAAGAACAGGCACATCTGGCAAATGGCCTCAGGCCCTGGGTAGGCAGAGTGTTTTGGCAGGTGGCTGAAGGCCTATGGAATGTCACATCAAATCCCTGCTCAGCCTGTGGGAGGCCAGCCTGGGGAGGGCCTCTGATGCCACATGCCCAGGGTGTGAGCAAAGAGCAGTGGCCCAGCCAGGTGGCAGGGGCTGCTGGGAATCCAACTTTAACCCTTCACTGGGTAACCCTCAGGAAATAGGTTGTGTGTGCTTACAGGAAGGTCTGGGGCCCTGGGGAACAGTGTAGGTTTTGGGGGCCTTTGCTTTATTTTCCATGGCTGTCTCTCTCCCCTATAAATCCCCCTGTCTTACTAACAATGCCAAGCATAACCTGTTCTCTTTCTTCTGAGAGTCTGAAAAGTTAGAGCATTTCCCAGTGTAGTGCCCAGGGCACAGAGCAAGGGTTTCTAGTAACCATTAATTACTGTCTCACTGTTCCACTGTGGTGAATGTTTCCCTTGAAAACCATCTTAAGGAAAAAGAGAGATGCATTTAAGAACTAATGGAAACTGTCTAAAATAAAAAGCTTGCCAGTGTCTGTGGCTGGAAACTACCCAACCAGTAGAAAATGTCCTAGGCGTGGGGCTGGTCCCACTGAGTTATGAGGCTCTTAGCTACCTGCCCAGTTTCTTGTTCTGTAAAAGGGGCTGTCCCCCAGT
This sequence comes from Micromys minutus, assembly GCF_963924665.1. Classification (NCBI taxonomy): domain Eukaryota; kingdom Metazoa; phylum Chordata; class Mammalia; order Rodentia; family Muridae; genus Micromys; species Micromys minutus. Next base: position 245,980,700 of record NC_137969.1, read on the forward strand.
CAGCAATTTAGAAATCACCAGGGTCTGTCTGTGAGGATAATCAGCATCCTTTCTCCCAAGACCCCAACAAGCATCCTTTCCCACCTACAGTGTGGGTGCTAAATTCTTAGCAATTGGCTCTCGGACAAGTGAGGTGCTGGAGAGGTGCCAGAGAGAAGCTCACTCCGTGGTGTATACACTCCCACCAAGGCCAATGTTATGCTGCTGAAGAGGAGAGTGAACACACTCCTGGGGGAGGGGAGCTGGAGTGGACACACAAGCCCATACAGGCAGCCTCCAGTGCTTTCTCCTCTGGCCCTTACCAGGTCCCTTCTACTGGGGACACCATGGAGCTTCTGGATGACCTTTCATCACATCACGAATGGGTGTGGACTGTTCATCTCTGTGTCTGTGCCCCGGGAGGGACACTGCTTCTAGAGAAGTCGAGCTTCTCCAACCTGAGCATGAAGTGCAGGGAAGTGTCCGGCGACTGGTCCCTCTCTGATGCTGTAGGCATCCTTGGCTACCAACTCGTTACCCTGCAGGTTATCTCTGCATCCTTCTACCCCACCAACAGCAAAACAAATGAGAGAGAGAGAGAGAGAGAGAGAGAGAGAGAGAGAGAGAGAGAGGAAGAAAGAGAGCAAGAAGGAAGGAAGGAAGGAAGGAAGGAAGGAAGGAAGGAAGGAAGCACTCATGAGTTCAGATCCCTCTCTGCTCCCTAAGTGGGATTTCTGTAACTTGACTGCTTGAAGCAGATACCCTCCTGCCTCCTGCAAGTGTGTGACCTTGGAGCAGTCACACAAGCTGTTTATCCCAGCCTTCTCATCTAAATAACATAGGCCACCATGACCTCCCCCTCAACAAGCCCTTGAGAGAACTTTATGGGTTGGCCACGGAGAGCAAGTGCCCTGCCCCACCCTGCCCTCTGTATGGGCATCCCTGGATGTGTTCTGCGTGGTGAGGGCGATGGACTGACCTATCGTTGCCCTTCTTGGAGGCGACATGCAGTGGAAGCAAGCCGTCCTTGTTGGCTTTGTTAGCGTCAGCGCCCTGTGAGAGCAGGAACTCTACCACGTCTTCATGCTCATTCTTGCAGGCCTCGTAGAGGGCTGACGCGCTGTCACTGGCCTGCGTGTTGATGTCTGCGCCTGGAGAGGGAGGAGTGGAGTCGTGAACGATCGGGGGTTCTGCCGTGATTTAGTGCCACTGTGAGGTGACTCCCAGCTGACCCCTGTGTGCCAGGCCATGCCTACTGTCTGAGTTCACACGAGTCCCTCAGACGTGAGAGCTAGGGTAAGTGCCTTATCACAAAGCTGTGCCTACACTGTTTCTCTGAATCCACATGCAGCCCTGGGGGGTCAAGTTTTTTCACCACAGACCTGGACACAGAGCGTGAAAGGACCCAGGATAATCCATTCATAGATGTGAAGCCAAACTTGAACACATGGTCAGAAGATGGAGACCAGGCTCTCAACCCTCACTATGGGCACTAGACTGTGCCCTGACAGCAGCATCAGCTCCAGCTAAGTACAAAGCTCCTTAAAGTTGGATTTGGGGTTGGTGACTGACGGTTGGTTGTGGTTGGTTGTTTGGTTGGTCTGAAGCATCATCTCATGTAGCCCAGGCTCGCCTTGAATTCCATATGTAGCCAAGGATGGTCTTGAGCTTTTGAACCTCCTGCCTCTAACTCTAGAGTGCTGGATTTACAGATGTGAACCACCATGCTGGTTTGTTCAGTGCGGGAGGTGAGCCAAGGCTTTGTGCATGCTAGGCAAGCACTCTCCCAACCGAGTCTCCTCCACAGTCCTGGGTTTGTTTCATCCTCCATCAGAAACAGGAGAGAACTAACTCCTTGTCAGGGAACACCGAGGGACTGCAGAGATGGCTCAGTGGTGAGGACCACGTACATGTCTGACAGAGAACACTGGCTTCAGTCCCCAGCACCCACACAGTGGCTCACAACCACCTCTAACTCCAGCTCCAGTGAAACTGATCTCTGTGGGTACTTATGCTCACATATACATCACACATGTGTGCACACACACATCTGCACAAACATTCACATACACACATACACATACACACATACACATGCATGCATACACACATACACACACAAACATACACATACACATATACATGAACACACATGCACACAAATGTTCACATACACACATACACAAAAACATTCACATACACATACGTACACACATACATGCACACACATACACACATTCACATACACACACACTTTTAAAAAAATAATAAAAATAAATTAAAAAAAAAAAGAAATTAAACCCTGAGCCATGCTTGTAGGAAGCGGGCTGAAGCCTAGTAGCAGCCTTCCTGCCTTCATCTTAATCTTCTACATCCTTCCGCATCTCAAGGAGAGAGAGAACCAGTTTGCATCTGATTTTTCTGCTGAGGGAAGTAGGCTTCACGCTGACTGCAGATGCAAATGAGCTGAGGTTGTTCAGTAAAGGCTGAGATCAAAGGCTCCTGTCAACCACAGCTCCTCTCCAAGAGTCCTGCTCAGCTCACCCTTCCCAATTACTTCCTTTACAACAGCAGTGACTGGCCTGGCCTTGTGAGAAGAGCACAGGCCTTGAGGGCCCATTGGAACCATTTAAGATTTTGTTTCACGACCCGCAAGCTCTGGAGCCTTCGATAGCTTTCAGAAGCCTCGATTTACCAGTTTTTTAGTCAAGAATCCTGGTTGTGCCTTCTCCTGTGTACAACAGGCATAAATAAGATGATAAAACATGGTGCCCGGCTCAGAAGCTGCTGTCTGGACAGAGCCCAGGGTACAGGCTGGCCCTTCCCTCAGAGGGGATAGTACAGGAACACCTTTAACAAGCCTCTGGGCCTCCAGCTCAGGCTCTCCGGCAGGCCTAGGTTTGCCAGCAAAGCAGCCTGCTCACACAAGGAAAATATTTGTATAGGAACCGACTTTAACCCCCCACGAAGGGAGCAGTCCCTGCCTCAGTATCTGCAGGGGATAGAACACGCCTGGAGGGGGCTTCCCCTCCCCCACCGTGCCCTTGCCCTCAGCATGACCTGCTGGCCTGGGCTCCAGGACTCCCACTGTGTTGTCAGAGTGTTCATTGCATTCACCCCTGGCTAAGAGCCTTAGTCAGGCCCAGGGTCAATCTCCTAGGCTGAGAGGCAGACACAGATCAAATCCAGGCTCTCCCAGTGAGCGGTCACTTCACCTCTGTGAGCCCCAATCTCAAGTATCCAGTGGCGTTAGGACAGCACCTGGGTCACACTCTATCACAGGTTCATGCTTAGTAGGAGGCCTGACACACAGTAGGTCCTCACCGATTTGATTTGTTGCAGCACAGCTTCTGCAATTAGCCTCAAGTCAATCACAGGAGAGTTTGGGAGGGGGGTGTCAAAATACATAGTTTCTAATTTATGCTTTTTAGGCCTTTGCTACTGGAACATCATGGTGCAAGCGTTATGGTTTTAGTTTCTCCTGTTAAGTTTTTGTTTTTGTTTATGGGAAAATAGGACAGAGACCTGGGTTCAAGTCCCATATGTATCAATAATCTTGGACAAATCACTTTCCCACCCCGGTCGTTGGTTTTATTGCCAGCAAAACAAGGATGTGATTCCCATCCTAGGTCTTTCTGACCCGGCAGTGTGATGTGTGGTGGTTGGGCATCGGGAGTTCAAGAATCTAGATAGCTCTACAACTAAGTCTGTTGATAAGTCACTTCCCCTTTCCAGGCCTCAGTTTCCTCTTTTGTAAAAGGAGGATGTTGAACTGGGATCTGACATGGTTTGACAGGAAGCATGCAGTAGCACCTCACCATAGCTCTACTGAATCTAACCCTGGCCTCGGAATCCTCTACACAGCCCTGCAGGGCCCTGGATCAGAGATGGCCCCAGCACAACTTTCCTTCCAAGCTGACCTCCGAGGTGCTTGGCAGCCATTCCGTGTGACCACTCACCATGCTTGGTCAGGAACCTCAGGGCCTCCAGCTGCCCGCTCTGTGCAGCCACAAACAAGGGGGTGATGCTGTAGACATTCTTGGCCTCCACCTTGGCCCCGCCGCTCACTAGGATCTCCATGACCTCCAGGTCATTGCGTGAGACGGACTCGTGCAGGGCAGTCCAGCCTCTGTTGCAGCGGTGGTTGGCGTCTGCGTGGTGTCGCACCAATATCCTCACGGCCTCTGCGTTTTTGCGCTCACAGGCTGAATCCGGAAGAAGTAAGACAGTCAGTGTGGCCCTGAGGGTTTGACAAGTGCCTAGGTTAATCCTTCCAACTACTCTTGAAGAATGCAACGTCAGTACCTACATCAGTAAAGGAGCCGGGTGAAACACATAGATGGTGAGCCACTTACCCAGAGTCACCCAGAGACTAAGTGTCAGAACTGGGATTCGAACCCAGGAAGTCATGTCCAGAGACTCTTGGAATGTTCTAGAGTGTCCCTAACTCATCGCCCTTCAATGTTCTTCAGACACTGGGGCTAAAAACAACAAAGGCTGCTCAGTTAGCTTGGCTTTATCTTCTGAGTTCAACCCATCTTCCTCACCTTCCTCAAGCCTCCTCTTCACCCTCTGGCCCACACTTCTCACTAGGGAGCTATAGAGGGCATTGGAGTCACCAAGGAATGTGAGCCAATTAAGGGCTCTTGAAGCCTCCCTGGAGAGGGGACAGTAAACAGAAGGAGCAGCTGCCTTTGGTGTTTCAATTGGCTTCTTTCTCCATCTCATGAGCACCTGGTCCTCTCTCTGTAAACCACACAGCAAAGCCTTCCTAGAGGAGGCTCAGGGGAGGAGCCACAGAAGGCCACACTCAGGAGCCAGAAGCCTGAGGTTTTGGTACCTAATAGGTCCAAGGCCAAGCCACTAGGCTGGTATTTGGCATTCTTCCTACAGCCCTATTTGGGACAGCTGAGGTCCCAGGTAACAGCTAAGGGCCCCATAGAAGACACTTCCATGTTGAGTTCAGGTACCTGCTCTCCAGCCTTCACTGCCTATAGAGTATTACATGTGCTGGATGCCAAATCACAGATGTGCCTTTGGTCCTTACATATAAAATGAGAACACTAGCAACACTTACAGGTGTGGAGATGCATATGAGGGCCTTTTCCAGCACTCAACAGGTGCCAGCTATTGTGATGGGTTATCTGTTACCATGGCAACTGGTGCATAACTTTGAACTAGTACTGAGTTAGCCAGGAGGCTTTTATACATAAACATAGCAGAGGTATGCACTCCTCCTACTGCCTGGCCTTTGCCCATGTTGTTGCAGAAGCTGTTGAAGAAGCTTAGCCAGCTGGTAAATTCCTTGCTGTTGGGGTTCAGGCTAGACATCCCTCTATGAGCACCCCCTCCACACATTCCCACCCAGGCCTTTGCCAAGCCCTGAATGCTTGTAGTCTGAGTGTGTGCCCATGCTTGATGTAAGCCACAGACAAATGCCCCCCCCTCGCCTTTTCAACTTAGGACCTCAGTGACCCCTCAGCATGTTGACCTGTGGGAAATATTGGGTGACCCCCATGTGTAAATGCAAGACCTCTATAGCATGTGCCATGCATCTTGAAGGGGGTCTACCCTCTGCAAAGTGGGCCCCTCAGAGCTGGGCACTCGTGGGAGCAATCTGGAAGCTGCCCATTTGCTTCTGGCCTTCCTGGCTGGGCCTAGGGACTTACCTTTGTAGAGCGGAGTCTCCCTGGACTTGTTAGAGATGTCAGGCTCTGCCCCTGCCTGGAGCAATGACAGAAGGCAGTCCAGGTGTTCTCTGCACGTGGCCAGGTATAATGCTGTCTCTTCCTGCAGTGTGCGCTGGTCAATGGTCCCTGGGTAAGCTGGGGGGAGACCAGGAAATCTGTGGTGGAAGGTCCCACCCTACTAACACAAGTGTTCCGACTTCCTCGCAGTTCTAAGGATGGGCATGGAGCTGCTTTCTCTGAATCTTATGAAGCCCAGACCATCTTTATCTCATCCCCCATGACCCCCTTGGGTTCTCGGCTATCGAATGTAACTAGAAGCCATTTCTGGGAAGCCTTCTGAGGTTGAGCCCCTAGCTCTAAAGTGTCCATTGTTTCTTTGCCCTCTTAGTCACTGCTAAAATGGCCATATCTCATGTGACTTTTCCTCCATTGTGGCTGGTGGGAGTTAGGACCATTCCATGGCCAGAGCAACCTGCCTGTTGGTATTACTTGTCCTGATCTGGCCTAATAAGAAGATGGAATTTGAAAATGAGGCAGAACTAGCTCAGGGTCCCACAGTTTCTGGGAACAGCCTTGGCAGTGCATGGGCACAGTTGTGTCTGAGCCTTTCCACACCAAATCAGCTCCTGGAACATTCTGGAACAAACTGACAACGGCTGCCCCAGAACTTAGCTCTTCCCTCGTTCTTTTCTAGGAATTAGGATTTCCTGGCTGACAGGCATGGAGAGAGAGCAGCAAGGGACAGGAGCAGAAACAGGGAGAGGACTGTCCACTCCACCCCTACCCCCAAACCCCACTCTACACCCCACCCCACCCATCTCTGCCACAACAGTTATTTTAACTGTGTTTGTGGAGACCATGACATAGCCTGCCCTCCCCATCAAGAGAGAACCTGCACCCTGCTGGCCCTTCAGAGATGTTCCTCACCTTGCTGCAGGAGTTTCAGGCAACCCAGCTGGCCGTAGTAGGCAGCCTCGTGTAACGGCAGCCAGCCCTCCTTGTTGGGCTCTGCAAGGTTCTTCCCACCCTGGATCATGACCTTCAAGGCCTCTTCATCCCCTTCCTTGATGGCCTTCAGCACGGGGTCCATAGCCCTGTGAGAGCAAGCGGCAGCCCAGTTGTCAGCTGTAGGCAGAGGAAGGGCCAGGTGGCCTGGGTCTTTCCTTCTTTCGTATTCAGCCTGTTCTGGGTCCAATGCTTGCGTTCTCCAGCTCACTGGATGCAAGCAAATTAGTGTGGGAACCCAGCAGCCCCCCGCCTTTCTGTGGCCGAAGCTGATGTCACACCCAAACTGTTTCTACCAGGGAGACTCCCGGCACAGAGTGTTAACACAACTGCAGAGGCATCTGCAGTAACTGGGGGCCTTCCCAAAACATGGCCCTCTGATTTGTAACCACACACAGCTACCTACAGGGCTGAATGATTGCAAGAACTCTCAAAGGCAAGGACCTGCCAAGGTCCCTCCCTTCTCTGTTACCCAGCCTTCCTGTCTCCCCATCTCCCCATCGAATCCATTATCCCTACTCCCAGCTGCTGCGAGATGACAATACTTGAAGGATTAATAAATTAGAATCCTTCACAGTTTCAAACTTCTAAACGTCAAATGATTTCAAGGCCACAGTGGGGGGCATCTTTGTTTGGCTCATTGAAGACTATTTATTTTTTACTTATCTATTTACTTACTTGTCTGTCTGTTCTCTGCGAACTCTTTCCCTTTGTCCCCAGCTACCAAGTCAGTGGGGACCATGACTGTCTAGGATCCTAGAATTAGGAGCTAGGATGGGTTTAGGGGGATCTCTAGGACCAGCCCCCAAACCCTCTCAGCTGCTTCCTCCGGCATGCAACACTTCCTCCTGCCTCTCAGCCTCTGGGTTATTAATAGCCAGAGGCCCAACAAGGACAAGCGACTGACCAGCTAGATTCTGAAGGTCCATCAACACCATCAAAGCTACCTGCTTGAGATCCACTCAGGAGCAACAGGACCAACCCCCATCAGTCTCAGGGAGGGCCCCATGGGGTATGTGGCCACTGCTGACGTGGAGGGGAAGGGCTGACTGGTCCTGTGTCTTTGGTGAGGGGAGGTAATACTTGCTGTCAGGACCCACCAGCCAGAGTGGGTCTCCCCAGCTGGGGTTCACAGATCCTGGGACCCTCAGTGTCACACACACTAACAGCTTGCCCATGAGCTCAGACAAAATCCTCACCCCAAAGAGGGAGAGGTTGCCAGGCATGTTAAACCACCAAAGACTAGGAGACAGCTTTGTCTTCCCCGACACTGCCTTGCAGAAAAGGGAGACTGTTGGAGGGTGGGGGTGGTGGGAGCTCCTATGGCTGACATGCAGGGGTAGGCAGTTGTCCTGAGATTAGAACTGGAACTTTCTTTTTCTGTTCCAAAGCCCCAAGGACAATGTGGTACCCATAGGGCTTGGAGAGGCTGAGAATGAGAACTGACGAGCTGTATCTTCCTCTCTGCCACACAGAAATGGGGTAGCAGCGATGGGCCCCCCTTTTTTCTTTTAACTGCTTTTAGGGCCACTTTGAGCCAGAGCAAGGAGGGGGTACAAATATCTCATTAGCTCCGTGCCTGAGGCAGAACCCTCTTTTTTTGGCACGAGTTAATTGATTAGTTCTGGGCTTCGGCATCTGACCCTTAAGTGAAGGGTTGTGGGTGCAGATTTAGATGTGCACAGATGGACGCCTGGAGGTGACATGGGGAGACACAAGACAGGGATGAATAGGGGTAAAAGCCAACTCTCAGCTCCCCCTCCCAAAACACACCAGTCCCTCTTGCCAGATTCACGGTCTCATCAAAGTCCTCCAGCAGCAGGGTCACAATCTCTGAGAATATCTGAGGGGTCAGTCCCAAGCGCAGCCTGAATGCCACTCCTCGGGCATCAGTCTGTGGCGCCTGCACTTAGCTCAGTAGGAGCACTGGAATCTAGGATCCAGACACAGCAGGAAGGGGATCTAGGGCTGCAAACCTGGCCCTCTCCCTGCTGCCTCAGCTGGAGGTGTGAGCTGGGTGGTCTTGGGGCCAGGTGGGGAGTCACTTACGCCATCTGGGAGGTCTTGAACAGGTTGCTGCTATACTTCTGCATGACCCCTTGGAACAGGCCCAGGGGTGCGCGGGCCGGTGGGCTCTCGGGAGGCGAGGAGGACCTGGAGGGTGCAGAGCCAGAGTGAAACAGAGCAAAATACTCTGCATAGGAGAAGCGGGTCATGCTGAAGCCAGGACGGAGGACGGAGGGTGAGCCGAGAGAAAGAATCGAAGTGACAGACAGACACAGGGCTCTGAACCAAAGCAGATGGCTGGGTCCTCTCTGTGTGCTGGACACAGCTGCTGTGTCTCTGGATTATTTTTGGCCCTTGGAGGAAGCCCTTGGAGATTTAAATGACCATATAAGACAACAATGAGGTTAACCTCACCCCGCCCCCACCGCCCCCCTCCCCAGCCAACCACAAGGGCGCAGATATGAAGCAAGGTGACATTCTTCACCGGAGAGGATGTGAGAAGCGGTCGGTCGGTGGCAGGCGTCAGGATGAGAGGCCATGGGGGCATCTCAGTGGGGCTGGAGTAGAGATTCCTGGACAAGCAAGGGAACAGGAGAGCCATTCTGAGAAGCCAAGATGTGTGGACCCTCCACCTCACCTTGCTGGCTTCACATAATAGGACTGTGCACCCCACTGTTCTCTTGGGACCCAGTAGTCTAGAAGGTACAGCAAAAGGGTGTGCAAGGGAATTTAAACCCAGATGCCAGTTGTGTGACCTGCAGACAAGCTCACTTTCCGTGTGTTTTACTTTTCCTACCTGTGTAGAGGGAAGAGAGCAGCCCCTGTCTCAAGAGCCAGTGTAAAATGCTTAGCTGTCTTGTAGAGCACAGGGTCCCTCAAAGACTCGAGTGTTGAAGGCTTGTCCCCAGTTCAGTAGTGTTCTATGGTGTGTCTTGGGGAAGAGGCAGGGATCGAGAGGGCTCTGTTCTCAGCCTTGAATTTTGATCCTGTTGTCCAGTTCGAAATTGGATGGTGTGACAGGCAACTTTAATTGTCAACTCAACACAGCCTGGAAGCAGCTGGGGAGAGAATCTCAATTCGATTGGCTAAATTGGGTTGGCCTCTGGGCATGTCTGTGGGTACTGTCTAAATCATACTGATCTTCGAAGACCAAGTCTTCTGTGCTTGGCACTGATTCCTAGGCAAGAGGTCCTGAGCTGTGTGTGAGGAGCAAAACCAAGCTGAGCACAAGCGCTCTGCTCTCCAGTGCCAGCCATTGTGAAGTGACCAGATGTCTGGGGCTCCTGCTGCTGGGACTTTCCCCCAGAGACAGACTAGAACCTGGGACTGTAAGCTAGGGGGAGCCCTTTTCCTACCAAGTTGCATTTTACAAAGTGTTTAGTTTTTTTTTTATCATAGGAACAGAAATGAAATGAGGGTGATGACACTGTAGGAAGATAGTGGGAATAAAGAACATAAGACCCAGGCAAAAGGAACGGGTCCTCTGCCCCGTCCTTCTCCTTCATTGCTTCCTAGCTATTACGAGGCAAGCGGCCTCCTAAGCCACAAATTTCCACCGCCATGAAGCTGTACCTTGGGCTACAACAATGGGCCAACGTTTTGCTTTGCTTTCATTATACTGAGCCTTGATTCTACTCTACCAGAAGGCCTGGTGGAGATGGGACAGCCAGTCAGTCTGCTCCTGTCTGGGGCTGCAGGGACAATAGATCTCACCCCTTATCATCTCCTAGCAGGTCAACCTGAATACCACACACTCTCTCCTTGCTGCCCAGACAGGGAAGCAGAGCACTGTCTGTGGAGTCCAGGAGCTCATTCTGAGGCTGGTACCCCATGGGGCACAGGCGATGTAAAGAGGGCCTAGGGAAGGATTCTAACCTTATAAGGCAGGACAGGGTAAGGCCTCAGACTCTGTGGATCCATCAGCAAAACCAGCTGTGGTACAGAGTAGAGGCCCTTGACAGAGAAGAAAAGAGGAGGCTTGGCTCAAATCAGGCTGAGGCCTGGCCACCCCTGTCCACCATGTCTTTGCTCCTCTTGTCTCCTAACTCACCACATCTTTCTATACGTATCTCCAAGCTACGTACGGCGCCGAGGCACCCACTCAGCACTTTCCCTTCCGTTCTTGTTAAAGTGGGCATTGGCATTGCTGCCTTTCGTGATTGAGCAAGCTGAGAGTGGGTACCGCTCAGGATCCTATGGGGCAGATGAACAGAGCTGAGGATCAGATAGTGCCTAAGACTCCCCCATCCTCCAGGGCCTGGCTTCTTCTTGCCTTCTAACCCTCCCTTCTGCTCCATGACCTCCACACTGGTCTTGTGCCTTTGGATGTGTACATACTCTTCCCCAACCTTGTGCCTCAGTTTCTTTACTTTCAAAGTGGGGTCAGGACCAAACCGGGGGTTGGGGGAGGTGGCTGTACACTACTGCCTATGGGGCTGAAGATACTCAGTGTGGCACAGATCCAAGAGCCATCACCCAGGATAAGGATGTGCACAGCCTGTCTCACCTGGCCTGTCTGCCCAGGCCCAATGCCCCCCTCTTTCCTGGCCCTAGGACAGCAGCTTCAGCCAGCCTATCTCTGTAGTCAGCAGGTCTGGGCTCTCTATGAAGCCCCGGGATTCCTAGTACATGTGGCCTCTAGTCTCTAGCTACCAATCAAATGTTCCTGCAAATGATACACACAGTTAAAAAAAACAAAAACAAAACCTTCCACCTTCACCTAAAAATGAGGACCATTCCATGTGAAGCACGAACAACAAGAATTATAGCTGAGGTGAGGAGCTGGGGCTGACGGAACGTAAGGTCACGGTTGGGTCACAGGTCACCAGTGTGCAACACAAACTTCTCAGAGCCCTTCCAAGCACACTCCCGCCACCTTCCAAGGCAGCAGGGGTGTGTCATTTCCATTCTGGCAAAATGAAGAGGCAGATATGACAGGTTCTGCAATGTGACAGCCCTGGCTCTGTCCCAAGCCTGGTGTCAAGGACTGGGATTGCAGACCTCTGGGTCAAGTATTGTGAATTGTTTAACTGCTCAGAGGCCACAGATGCGTGACAAGGCCACACACCCACAGAGCTGCAGGAAGGGGTTGAGATCACAGAAAGAGAACTTGTTCTAGGAGCACTGAACTTGGGTTGCATGACCTTGGTCTGGGGGTCAGCTGTGTGACTTGCTCACAGTATCCGAGCTCTGAGTCTCAGGTTGGATGGGAAGCCAAGGGACTTTGGTGCTTTCAAAGCAGAATAGAAGGCCCCATTTCCCCTCTGCTGGCTGCAGCAGGGGAATTCCCAGCAAAGCTAACCACTGGGCTGAGTCATCTAAGAGAGACATGCTTCCGTGGGATGTGGCTACAGGTTATGACCTGAAAGAGGTCCAGGTAGGGCTTGTCTGCTCCTCTCTGAAACACAGCAAGCACCACTACTCGACCTACCCTGCAGGGTTCCCATGCATCTTCAGCCTTTGCCTTCTTCAGGCTGAAAACCTAGGGGGGGCATGACCAGGTGCCAGGGTGGACCCTGCACAGGCTGGGGTTTGACTGGAATCCTCTGCAACCATCTACCCCATTCCAAGCAAGTCCAGGTTTAGGTTTCTGTCCTTGGACTTCTGAGAAGAACAACCTTAAACAGAATACAGACATTTGAAGGCTTTGAAGATCAGCTCGAGTTGCCTCTCCATGGTGACCTCAGGCTTCCTTGTTCAGGGGCATATCGACCCAAGTTCCCCATTGGATAAGAAGAAAAGTGCCTCTTGGGAGTTCTCAGGGCCCAGGCTTGGCAAAAGGTTTTCATGACTGTTCCACTTTGTCTGTTCACCTGACTGTGGGGTGATGGCTCTAAAAAGAGACCTCATGCTTTATTGGGGGGGTTCTTTTATTGTTTCCTTTTCTAGGACCCTGCACTCCATTTTAAAGACAATGACAAAGTACATTCCCAAAGTATGCTCTTGTCTTTGACCTGTTTATTTGACTAAAAATATCCATTAGGTACCTATAGTGACAAAGGCTCGGAGACACAAGTGAACAACGTCTCCTAGTTTCCAAGAAGTCATGTCACTGGGAAGCTCTCAGAAGACTCTCCCAGCCTGACACAGGAGCTGCTCTGTGAAGATGAGGTAGTCATGAGATTGGGGTCTCAGGGACTCCTCACCTAGGGAACAAGGGGAGTGAATGAAGGCTGCAGTGTAGGAAAGACTCCATCCTTCTTCTCTGGGTTTGCTTCTTACTAGGAGACTACACGGGGCAGGGGAATCTGAGGGTGTGCAGAAGAGTTCTAGCCAAGCAAGGGCTTGGGTTCCCCATCACCAAAAGAGAAGGAGGTGGAGGAAGAAGGAGAGTATACTTTGAGATCAGCTATCGCCATTTTGGGAAGAGACAGTAAGGAGCGGTTAGGTCAGGGCTAATCTCACCTGAGATGGGGCATCTAACCTGAAGTGACCATTGCATATGCAGTAAATGACACAGGAAACATTGAACCCCCAAGCCACCTCTCTCTTTATGGCCCTTCTATCACCCATGCACTTGTTTATAAGTGATCATTTGCCATATGGTCGGGACTAGGCTTCAGAAAGCAGGGTAGGCATTTGAGGCCCAGAATGAACTTCACGGGTCCCTAATAGAAGCAGACAAATAAGGCTTACAGGTAACACCCAGGGCCATCCATGCAGGAGCCACCAGGACAAAGAATAAATGGTTAGGGCAGGATTTACTGAGAAAGCGTTGGCTAACTTGAGACCCAAAGGGTGACAAGGAGCCCCCTGGTGTCTATATGATGCCCCGGGTCTATTTGATAGTATTGTAATATCCAAAGATAGATACTCGAGGGGCTCAAGTCCTGTATGCTCTCTAACTTCTGGTTCTGGTCATGAGTCTTAGGGACCCTAGACCTCTGCAAGGGGGAAGTCCATGTAACGAGTCTAAAGCCTGATTCAATGTGGGGAGTGCAAGAGGAAACCTTTCTGTAGCATCAGCAGAACCCACAGACTGTCTGGCCCCAGGAGGGGCTCTCGAGCTGCTGCAGAGGCTGCAGGCAATCAGCCATGTGTGGCTCCTGTAAAGTCCCATCTATCTCTATCTGGTTTTCTCCTGAGAAAGAGGAACCTGCGTTTGACTTCAGCCAAACCAACCAAAACAGGAACCAGATGAGCCAAGTCCCTGCACAGAGTCTCTGAGGCCCCGGTGGGATGTGGTCAGAGCTAGCTTAGGAGCATGAAGGCTTTGTTCTCTTTCCCCGTGCCCAAGAAACCCACCTAGCATCCCTGTAGCCAGGACCTCTCAGAACAGGGTGCCCAGGCCTTGGCCCAGCCTGTTGGGTACAGGTTAACTACCATTAACAAGGAACAGTGTGACTTGGTGTAAGCATCAGTGGTTGTTAGGGCAGGGACAGGGCCGAGATGGCTCATTTTCCACTTAGAGTCATTGTGCTCATCTTAGCAAAAATCTGTATATCGAAGTTGTTAGACAAAGAAACAGACCTTCTGAGAGAGTGGGGGACGTTTCCAAGGTCAAGGTCACATTGGAGTCACTGACTGCTGGGGACACTGAGATTTGAGGCCCATGGCCCATAGTCACATAGACATCATCTGTTACGTGACTCCCTGTCCCCCTCACACCTCTCCTCCAACACACACAACGTCGGCTGAAGCATCTTCACAATTTATATATTTCTTTTCCCAAAGCACTTGAAGAGCAGACGCCAAGTACCTTTCTGGCTGCCACTGCAAAGAAGGTGTCCCTAGGTCAGTCCTGCTCCACCTGGTAGCCACTGGCCACAGGTAACCAATAAACACTTGGAATGTGGCTGCTGTGGATGTGGGATACACAGGGTTTTAAAGGTCTGACAAGAGATGAATAAACATTATGTAGTGTGTGTGTGTGTGTGTGTGTGTGTGTGTTCATGGTACCCTCCTGGAGATTAGATACCACGGTTCGAACTCAGGTTATCTGGCCTGGAAGCAACCACCTTTACCCACTGAGCCATCTCACCAGCCCTTCGTGTATAATTTTTATGTTGATGATTAGTACAAATGATGATGTTTAGAAATAAAATATATATAAATCATGTGTCATGCTTGTACATGGCTGGTTTCTCGGTAATGGGGAGACCAAGGCAGGGAGATTCAAAGTTTTAGGCTAGCCTGGGCTATGCAATATGAGCCTGGCCACGAAACATATATTTTTAATAACATGATGGAAAACTTCACTTGTTCTCCTACTACTTAAGTGGTACTGTAGACTGAGTCGGTGGCTTTTCAAGTGGCTTTGGGTCATATGTTAGAGAGCCCAGCAGCTGGGAAGATGAGTGTAGTGGGGAGGGGTGGAAGAGGGGGAGATGTGGAGACCAGACAGATTCCTTTGCCTTGCAGGTGTGTTTCCTGTAGACATGCTGCCCAGACAGAGCTGGAAACACTAACCACACTGAGCAACAGTCCCCTGCATTCAAGCATAAATCAGTCAGACAAGGCCAAGCCTGAGCTTCGGAGAGTCCATTCTAAGTTTCTAGTCTTGTGACCCTGGGCCAGTCAGTCAGCCGTAGGCCTCAGGTTCCCCAACATAGAGACCCTAGGGGGTCCTTAAGAGAATTTTAAAAAATGAAAGCATAGGAAATCCGCCCTGAGAGAGCGGAAGTTCCACACTCACAGAGTTAGCCAACCTCAGATGACAAATATTTGACAAACCTGTCTGTCCTGAACTGTACAGACTGTCTTTCTTGTTGGTTGTAACACTGTTGGTTGTGGGGCATTTATATTTGTAATAAAAAATGACCTAGTGATGAGTTAAAACACTTAATGGGATTACATAATTTATAGGCAAATACAGTATTTTATGTGAAAGACTTGGGCCACAAGCGTCCTGGATCCCCTCCCACTGTGACACCAAAGAATGACTTTGGATGACAAATGCAGACCATTAAGGGGTCAGAGACCAGAATATTTTGGTTCAGGATGAAGATCCTGGGGCGTCTGAATCTTTCGGTGTCCATTTGCCCCCCCCCCCCCATTAGACTCCCCTCACTCACCTGGTCCATGGGTGGAAATGTCCTGGCTGGTGGTTGGTCTGAGAGGATACAGGGGTCTCGGCAGGGGTTGGGCCCCGAGTCTTATCTGCCAGGCTCTGCTCAATGGCCATCTGGACCAGCTCCTCCTCACTCAGGCTGCTATACAGGCTGTATTCCTCATGCCCGATGGCACGTTGTCTGCCCCGAGTAGAGATCTCAGTCGCCATCTTGGCTACCTCTCCTTCAGCTTCCAGCTTCCGGCTCAGGACTAGCCAGCACACAACAGGTGACAGATGCCTGTGAGAAAACCAACCCCCCAGTCAGAGTGTTTGCCAAGGCTTGCCCACAGGGCAGACTGTTCGATTATACATTTTAAAATATGTTTGTGTGTGCCTGCATGTACACCTGAGTGTGGATGCACATGGAAGCCAGACAGATCTCCTGCCAGTAGATTTACAGGTGGTTGCACACCACTCAGTATGAGTGTGAGGAACCAAACCCGGTACTCTGCATGAGTAGCATGTGCTCTTAACCACTGAACCACCTCTCCAGCTCACTCATTTTTCCTAAGTCATTTATTTGGTCATGGGATCTGTCTAAGCACCCACCCATCCTCATAGCTGTACATCTGCTCATCTATTTGCCAACCCCCCTATTTTTTAAACCATCACCCACCTACTAATCCTCTCATGCATCCACCTATGGCTATGCCCACCCATCCTCCCTCAATCCTCCCTCAATCCTCCCTCCATCCTCCCTCCATCCTCCCTCCATCCTCTATCCATCCTCCCACCATCCTCCCTCCATCCTCCATCCATCCTCTATCCATCCTCCCACCATCCTCCCACCATCCTCCCACTCATCCTTCCACCATCCTTCCACCACCCTCCCACCCATCCTTCCACCATCCTCCAATCCATCCTCCAATCTATCTTCCCACCATCCTCCCATCCATCCTCCCATCCATCCTCCCACCATCCTCCCACCATCCTCCCATCCATCCTCTCACCATCCTCCCACCATCCTCCAATTCATCCTCCCATTATCCTCCCACTCATCCTCCCACCATCCTCCCATCCATCCTCCCACTCATCCTCCTACCCATCCTCCCACCATCTTCCCACCATCCTCCCACCCATTCTCCCACTCACTCTCCTATCCGCCCACATGTCCAAACATCCGACTATCATGCCCATCCACCCATCTCCCTCCCCACTGGGCAGTGCTGTACTCAGCCACAACCCCCTCTGCTCTTCTAGCATTATTCACAGGCCTATTTGATCTTCCAACCACCCATCTGTCTATCATCCATCCTTCTGTCTGTTCACTTCCTCAGCCACATATCCTCCCCATTCCCCTTTACACTTACCTATGCAGAGAGCTACCCCCCTCGCCATTTCCCTTCCAGGAAGCCTATCTACCCATACAGGTATGACCGCATGCGTTAACTGAGATATTATTTCCTGTGCAACTACTCTGAGTCAGGCACCCTTCTGGGGACACAAAGATCTCAACATCCTGCCTCCTGCCTTGCCTCTCGAGCCCACACCATGTTGGGCACATCCCTCCCGTCCAGTCACAGCTGTGTCCCACATCAAGATTGCCCTTCAGTGTGGGAGGCTGAGAATGCTGTGGATGAGTCAGACACAGGCTCATGCTTGGGCTCTCATGGTCTAGTTAAAACCCACCATTATAAGACTTTCATTACAGAGACTCTTCGAAAAGCTACAAATGCCTCTGAGAGAGCAGAGCAGGCAGAGTGAAGCTGTCAGCAAATGAAATCAAATCAGCCTGACTTGCGATGGTATTTACTGGCTTGCAGCAACGTGACCACAGGTCAAAGGTCGTCAGCCCTGGCTGAGGGTTCAAGTCACAAGAGGCCTTTTAAAAACACCCTCCAGGTGCTACATTCTGCTCTGTCAAATACTCATGTTCTTTTTCCCAGAGACAGGGTTCTTCTCCTTCCCCTCAGATAGTGGGCCTAAGTCCTTGTGACTTGCTCTCCCAAGAGGAAGCTAGTGGGGCCAACACGCCAGGCACATGAGAGATCTCTTCTGTCTTACCCAGGGCAAATAGGAATTCCCCACCTGCTTCCTTGCAGACTGAGTCCCAGAAAGAAGGAATGCATCAGGCTCCGGAGAGGGTGGACAAGCTCCACCCATCAGGGAATCCCTGTCTAGTCAATGAGACACTCCCCTCAGCCAGTGGGAGGGTAACACCTACTCCCACCCCAAACTATACTCAACTGAGTGGGAACCGCTGTGGCACAGCTCCCATTCCCAGCCTGCAGCTCAGAGAGTCTTTCTCACCTGCAGGTATAACCTTGGCTACCAGTGCTTAGTCTAAAGACAGCTTTGCCGTGTGGCCGATCTTGTGGCTCTGGCTAACTGGTACCCAGGAGACAGGTTTAACACATCTCCAAGAGGATATCCAAATGGCCTACCGCCAAAACACCAAGAGGCAGCCACTTCATTAATGTTGAGGGGTTCAAATTTAAAGCCAAAGCAACACAACCTCACCAGCCTCTCATGGCTCAAAGGAAAATAGTAGAAAATGTAAGCGCCAGGGGCTGGGTGGAGTCACCACTGAGAATGTGGGGCCTCCTGTGTACGATTGTGTGTAGATCTGGGACCACAGTGGGAGATCATATTCTGGGTTTCCTATGAAGAAATACAACAGAGTGTGTGTGGCTGGAAAGCAGCCACCCTCTTGCATCCAGTGCCTCTGGCCAGGGACCTGGGTTGGGTATGAGGGTAGATGTATTGTGTTCATAGAGGAACACAGGTTCCCAGGGACCCTCAAGACTACTTGCCGACTGCATTGCTTGTGATGGACTTAGCAGCCTACAGAATTCATAAACTAGTTCCACATTCCTGTCAAAACCCCAGGACCTAACCAAAGGTCAGGCACACAAGAAGTATTTAATAAGTGCAGGAGAATAAACAATAGAATCGAATAATTTAATTCCCGGGTTTCTGGACTGGGGCCCCTGGCTACCTGCTCTAGCCTTGCCCTGCCATCTCCTGGCCATGTTAGGGATTGCAGCCTGGGAAGTAGCTGCGTTTGCAGGATGCATGCATGGTATTATAGCAGATGTGGAGACACCAGCTGACACACAGCGAGGACCTGAAAAAGTCTGAATATGATTTGAAGCTCCCTGGGGGCAGCCCCACCTCCTCCTGTCCATTCAGGACCTGCTATGACTGGCAGTCCTCAGAGGGGTCATCTGATAGCCTTACCTTCTTCCTGGTTTGCCTCCATTTAAAATGAAGACAGGACACGTAGAAAAGATCCCCAAGCCAGCCTTCTCTTCCTATGGAAAGGTTGGCTGTCAGCACCTAAGCTGGCCCCAAGTCCACCGAGCTACAGATCCCCAGCCCCTCCACCCTCTAGTCATACTAGGACCCCTGCCCGGCCTCCCTTTTCCTCAAAGTCCCAATTTCACTCTATACAAGGTGACACTCTGTACAGGAAGTGGGGGCCCTCAGGGGGTTCTTGAGTTATATAATGGTGCAGGGCAAGCACAGTATGTGGTTTTCAGTTTGGGGGTCACATATACACTGGAGCATGCGTGTAGAGGGTGGGTTGCTGTGCTGCGCCCCTGAGCAAGGCCATGGCGCTGAGCCAGGTGTCACCTCAGAGCTGCCCTGCCAACCAAAGAGAAGGGCCCCTTGCCACTAGTGTGCACGTTCATGTTTGCTACTGTTGGAACTGCATCGTGAGTGTGCATGGGGATGTTGTCTTTCTGTCTGATGGTGGGGAAACTGTGGCACATCCAGGGAGAAGGTGACAAGAGAAGGGCTAGAAGGCAGTGCTGACATCACACTAGACTCTGGGCTCATGTAGCTGCTGCTTATTTTCCTTTTTTGCATTTGTACACACAAGGGGGGCTTGTGTGTTGTGTGTGTGTGTGTGTGTGTGTGTGTGTGTGTGTGTGTATACCTGTGTATGTGGGTTTACATGTGTGGGTACAGGTGAATGTATGTGTGTATGTAGACCTAAAGATGACATTGTTGTGAAAGTTTCAGGGCCTCCCGAAAGTCCCAAGACCCTTAACCTCGGGTGATCTTAAAAACAGGCTGCTCTTGGCCTGTGCTGGTTAGTTTTTGTCAACTTAACACAAACAAGTGACACCTCAAGGAGGGACTCCCAACTGAGGGATTGCCAACATCAGATTGGCCTGCGGACATTCAGTTGATGAAGGAAGGCGCCACCCACTGTGGGCGGTGCCACACTGAGCAGGTGTGTCTGGGTTGTGTAGGAAGCGAGCTAAGTAAGCCAGTGCAGAACAAGTCCATAGGCAGTGTTCCTCCATGATCCTTGCTTCAGTTCCTGCCTTCAGGTTCCTGCCTTGAGCTCCTGCCCTGGCTTCTCTCAGTATTAGACTTTGGTGTAGAAGTGAAAGCCAAACAAGCCCCAACCCCAAACCTAGCACAACATACCAATTGTTTTTGTAACATGCCAATTGTTTTCACCAAATATATTTATAACAGCGACAGGGAAGCAAACTAGAGCAGCACCTGGTGAGCATTTCCTTCCCACTGTACAGATGGGGAGACTAAGGCCCAGAATGTAACTGGCCAATGGCACATCTACCTGTCCCTTTTTTCATTAGGTCCCCAGCCCTAAATGCTGAAGACAATGGCAAAGGTTCCTACAGCGACTCTTCACCTCACCCTTCTCATCAGAGTTGCTCCCCTGACCCGGATCAAAAATCCCAGAGCGAGCCTTTGACAAGTGTATTCTTTGCTTTTCTGTTGCTGTGATGAAACACCATGAGCCAAAGCAACTTATGACAGAAAGAATTTATTTTGGCTCACAGTCCCAGAGGGATAGAGTCCATTGTGGAAGGGGCTTCGGGGAACCATGGCAACACAGGACAGACATGGCACCAAAAAGAGAAAGGAAGCTGAGAGCTCACAAAGCAGGAACAAACTGGAAGTAGGGGCATGAACTCTCAAGGCCCACCCCCAGAGATGCACTGCCTCCAGTACAACCTCACCTCCCCACAGTCCCAGCCCACCCCGAATGGTGCCACCAATCAGGGACCACGTTCTCAACTTTATAAACCTATGGGGGCATTTCTTATCCAAGCCACTACCACAAGGGGCAGGACTGAAGGACCTCTGGTGTCAGGGTCTTTTTAAGACCCCTGTCTCTCAGCGTATCAACCATTTGGTCATCGTCATCAAAGGAGCTGATGTGACTTGCAAGTGATCCTCAAGACTCAGCCTGTTGACCTTTCTCCATAGACGAGGGGGTAACCCAAATCTGAGATAACAAGTCACTCCCCCTTGTACATTCCTCCCAGCCGTGTACAACTCTGCCCAAACTACACATGGTCTCCTGTTTGCAGGAGGCGCTAGGGCCGTTCTCAACGTGACCCCTTGGGGTCAACCACCCTTTCACATGAGTCACCAAAAACCATTGGAAAACACAGACTGATATCAGTAGCAAAATTACAGTTACGGAGTACTGATGAAAATAATTTTATGGTCGGGGGTCACCATGACATGAGGAACAGTGTTGAAGGGCCCCAGCATTAGGAAGGCGGAGGGCCACTGTGCTAGATCCTAAAGATTGTGGAGAGTCAACAGCAGGGTGACTTCATCTACACAGCTATGGGAATGTCTATGCTGGGGTGAGACTTTCTACTGGTGTGGCTTCTTTGGGGTCACCCACACTCCTCAAAGTAACCCATTATCCATGCTCTGCAAATGGCTCATTGGTCAGCCAAGCTGACTTGGGTGGGGCCGTGCTTTGGGTTGTTGTCAGAGGCCTATCTGGAGTGAGTGGACATCTGTTGGTGTCTCTCCAGGAAAAACACATGGAACAGGCCCCACAGCTCCTAAGCACAATAGCCTCGCCTGCTAGTCTCAGCGTCTTGATACCGGTCTCAGCCAAGCTTGTGACATTGGTATGTCAAGGCTTTGAGCATTCTGAGACTTGGTCCTGGTGTGTGGGGGAAAAATGTTATAATCTGCTCAGGGTTAGAGAATGCAGTCTCTCCACATAGGACTCTTCTTCCTTTGTATGAAGAGAAAACACTCCCCTCTCCCTGTCTCTCTCTGTCTCTCTGTCTGTCTGTCTCTGTCTCTCTATCTCTCTATCTGTCTCTGTCTCTGTCTGTCTCTCTCTGTGTGTGTGTCTCTCTCTTTCTCTCTCTCAAGTCATCTGGAATTCTAGGTCTGAGCACACTGGGAAAAGTCACCGCATAAAGACAGTAAGGAAGAGCGTGAGAGATGGGGTGGAAGAAGAAAAGCAGAAAAAAAAATCTTACTGTGTTCTAAGGATCCAGTCTCACACAGAGCTAAAGGCCACCTGAAGTGCTGCTGTGAGCAGTAGCTAAGAGAACTCCAGAAGCCTGGTTTCCCCTTACCCCCCCCCCATCCCCTATACTATTGCATCTCCAGGACCAAGCCACCATTGTCTCAGATGCCAGAGTACAGGGCCTGTCCCCTGCCTCCGGGTCCTGCAGGAACTGGCAGTGTCCCAGGTTCATGCACTGAATCCAGACACATCAGTGTGGCTCAGTCCTCAGGGCTAGACACAGGATTCCAGGGCCCTGACCCAGTTTCTGCCTAGACTCTAGAAATGCCAAGCTCTGCCATCTGCCAGCAGCCTGAGGTGACAGTGATGGGTGGGCACGGCTGGCCACTCCTCCCCCTCCCTCCAGGCAGCCGAGGACCGCAGCTTAGAAGAGAGAGGACTCTGGGTCAGCCTGGACACATTCTGTGTCCCCTGCAGGAGGATTCTTAGATCTCGTCTGTGAACAACACAAGGACCTAATGACGCCGTGGGGGGATGCTCCTCAGGGTTCACAGTGATGCTGACTGCCACAGGGTCTGTTTGAAAGCTTCAGGAGCTATGGCTGTGTGTGTGAGCCCTTGAGGTCCAGAAGCTTAGTTCTGATTCCTAATTTCAGCATCTCATTTCTGCCCAGCCTCAGACGAGACCCTTAACTTCTCACAACCTCAGTTTCCAAACCTTGAAAAGGGGTGTCAACATTTACCTCATACTCGTGGTGGCCTTGAGAGGGTCAGGGAAATAATTCACCTGTATTAAGTCTTTAATGGCTACTGGCTAACGTGAACTGAATTGTTCTTCATTGTGAGATCATTTC
Organism: Micromys minutus; assembly: GCF_963924665.1. NCBI lineage: Eukaryota > Metazoa > Chordata > Mammalia > Rodentia > Muridae > Micromys > Micromys minutus. Next base: position 246,003,496 of record NC_137969.1, read on the forward strand.
ATACCCCCATATAGAGGAGAAAGATGATGCTCCCAATTACTGCCTCAAGACTCCCAACACTAGTGGTCGGTGCATACCAGGAGGGACCAGAAATATCAGCTGACTCCTTTTGGTGGGCACACATCTGTGTTTTGAACAAGAATGAGTCAACAACCACGAGTGGCTAAGGTCCCCTCTGAATTCCCTTAAGCCTTGCCTTACCGGGACTCCATGCAGGACAGTTTTCTTGCCCCAAGCAGGGCTTGGTTACATCCCTGCTGTCCCTTCATGTCCCAGGTCTGTTCATGTCGGTCTATCTCCCTGGCAATGCAAGATGTAGACTGAGATAAAACCCTACCTGTCTTCCCTCTGCTCATACACTTTGCAAGTATGTTTCATGTCCCCCAGGTCCTGGAGTGAAAGCTCCTCCCTCCAGCCTCCAGGAAGGTTTCATTTCTCCCTCCCACCTCAGGGAGTCTTTCCCTCAGCAGCCCCTTCTTTCCCAACTTGCATCTCCTTTTGTCTCAGCTGTCCCTCCATCCAGAGACACCTTGCCCACCACAGTGACATCCCATCTGTCTTTTCCAAGACCATTGCATCCTGAAAGATGTGGGCATGTACAGGCATGTATATGTGAGATAGTTTTGTATCTCTGCATCCCAAAGCTTTTTTTTTTTTTACTCTCATCTAGGTAATATTTCTCATTCCACACCCTCTCCTAAACCTTCAGAAATGGCAGGCAGAGCGAGCCCATGGCTCCTGGATGGTCATCAGCCTCACATTACTGCTCACTCATGATCCTTAGTGTAACAGACACTGGATGCTCTTGCAGGAAAACAACCATCATTGGCTCAGCCTGGAAGCATTTCCAAAAGTCACCTGTCTGACACAGGCATCACCGGAGACCCTACACACCCATTCACACTCTTTTCACATGTCCAAGTTTAGATGCACACAACAGGGTGACACACTAAGCCAGATTCCTCCAAAAGAATAGCTACCATGTATTCTGAGTGCTGGTTTCCTGCTGCCAGACCCAGAGACTCCCAGTATGTGCAGAGATGGAGAGAAGGGGAGAGAGAGAGAGAGAGAGACTGACAGAGACAGAGAGACAGAGACAGAGAGACAGAGAGAGACAGAAACAGAAACAGACACAGAGAGACAGAGAGACAGACAGACAGACAGACAGACAGACAGACACAGAGAGACAGAGACAGAAACAGACAGACAGAAAGAATCAGAGACAGAGACAGACAGAATCAGAGAAAGGCATGGGAACAGTTTGGCTTACAGGTCTTAGTGAGCCCTGAAGCTGCGTGTCCCAGCCCACCCAGAATTCTTTGCAAAGTCTCCATGACCAAGTCAAAAGCAAGCATTACCTGCGAGGCTCTGTAGCAGGGGCACAGGTCTGGGCAACAAAGAGATTTTCTTGACTGTCTGAATTCAGAACATGCTCTTTGAGTCTGCCTCCTGTGCTGGCCCTGAGCTTCCAGCTGCTGTGCCAGGCAGCTCTGAAACACTCTCCTTTGAAGCAGGGAGTTTATTTCTGGCCCACCGCATGACCATGGATGTCAAGCCAAGCTATAAGACATTATGACTCTCAGATTTCCCTTCTGAAGATTGCACTAAGGAAGCCGTAATCCCGCCCTTCTCCAGAGGCACAGGAGACAGGCTCCCGCTTCAGAGAACATCCCGGGCTTTGGCACTCACGTGATGTCATCATTTGTGATCCTTGACATGGAGCCCATATATGGGTATGTTTCTAGAACTACCCAGGCGGGAGCGAGAGAGGAGGGAAATGCAGAAAGACAAGACAGGGAGGGCTCACAAAGAGACACAGAACTGAGAAAGAGAATAAAAAGCAAGAGAGAAAGAAAGAGAGCCCAAAAGAAGAGGTGGAAAGACAGACAAAACGAGGGAGGTGCACTGCATAAAAACCCCTGCATAATACCCTTGAGAAAATTCAAGGGTCAGTATTGGGCATTCAGCAGGTGACCAAGACTAACATTTGGAGACACCAGCTGCTCAGAATTGGATGCTCTGGGGTGGAGCCAAGGAACACAGGCCAGGGCACAAAACAATGGACTAATGAGCAACAGAGCATCCTCCAATCCCAGAAAGGGTCAGCCACAGAAGGGACCTACTACCCCAGGTCTGGAAAAGAGCATCTCCATTTCTTGATTAGGTGATCTAAGAGAAAAATCTGTTCCCTCTTTTCCATCTGTTCGGTGTCTTTAGCCACGTACTTAGGAATAGAAGACAGGGGTAGTAATGTTTGTAGACATCTAAACTAGGCAGTGGGACAATTTGTAGTTGCATGTTCTGAGAAAGTCCTGCAAACCACAACCAGGGACCCAGGTAAGTCACTGAGGGAGAAGGAAGATGGCAGGGAAGCTGATGGCCTCAAACCCTGAGCAAGGAACCCAACAGGTACCCCAGACAGTGGCAGAGATAATCATCCAGGCTGACCCTACACACTCCTGACACTCAAAATAACGAGGTGGGCCAGATGTGGTAGCACACACCTTTAACACCAGGACTCTAGAGACAGAGGCAGAAGCAGATGGATCTTTATAAGTTCAAGGCTAGCCTGGGTCTACATAGCAAGTTACAGGACTGCCAGGGCTACCAAGTTAGACCCTAACTTAAACAACAAAAACCCCAAAGCAAACAGATCATGGGATGGAGTGGGATCATGGTTTCATGTCTCTGGTCCTGGGGCCTGGGGCTGCCAATATGCAGGACCAACCTCAAATATCTTCTTAAAAGTTAGCCTCAAGCTTGGGAGGTTTTTCTTCTTTGCTTTTGACAGCTTCACACACACACACACACACACACACACACACACACACACACACACACAAATATGTGGAACCATCAAGATGGCTCAACAGGTAGAGGCACTGGCTGCAAAAGCATATCTCCAAAAGGCAAACGAACAAAAACCAGGACTCAACATTATTCTCTCTTCCCATTGGTGATAGGATGTCGTCCTCAATCATGTCATGGTTTGTGACAGACCAGCAGCTCCCTGGTCTTAGGTAGCATTGTGACCTCGCCATCTGGAAGGACCCTTAGATGTTCTGTCCAGACCCCTCATTTTCCAACTGAGACCCAGAGTGGCACTCTGACTCCTCTGAGCACTCAGCAAAGGAGGGCATAACAACCCACACACTGAAGACTGTGGCCCATGGGGTCAGATGCCCATGTCCTGCAGTAAAGACATTCCTGTGACATAGGGAGGGACCTGGGATTTGGATATCTGACTCAATATGGAAGACACAGCGTGTGGCCCAATAGGAGAAGTATACTTCAGCAGGGTCTGACTGCCACATCTCTGATGCCCCAACCCAGGGCTCCAGAGGTCAGCTGACTACACCCCCGAGTGCTGGAAATGGTTGCAATCACTCCATGTTCAGTGTGTGGGCTTTCCCATCTCTGGGCATTATTCATTTCTTGATGGTGTTCATAGCCATTTAAACTGCAAGTCCCTGGTATCTAGTCTTACTGAGCATCTGATGACCTGGACTAGTGATTCCAGGAGCATCCCATTGTCACCAACATCAAGGAAGGTCCAAGAATAGCCCTAGAAATCATCTTCCCAAGGACAGGAAGAAAGGGTGGAATAGGGACAGACACAAAGACTGTAGGAGATCAGAAGAAAGGAATTTTCTAGAAGCCCCAGAACCCCTGTGGAACTATAGGATCTCTCTTGCAGGACCCAAAGGAGTGGTGAAGTTAAAACCCAGCACGCCTTTTTTGCCAGTGAGCCCTGTTCCATGAAGGATGGAAGGAGCAAGCATGCAGGAAAGAACCAGGCAGAGGCCATGAAAACTGGGCCGGGACAATACCAAGGCCCAGGATGACGTCTGACCGAGAGTGGAACATCACAGCTAAATTAAGCACCGTGTAGCCCGATGCCCTGGCTGGAGCCCTCTCTACCTCGATAGAAATTTATTTTGGTTTCATATAACCGAGATGAAGAAAAACAAACAAGAGTCCAAGGCTGCCTCTAGGAGCATTTAGAATGGGGGTCAGGGAAAAGCAGACAAAGGCTCGGTCCTGGGAGGCAGGAGGGGCACAGTGAAAGGGGTTGGAGGAGGGGATGCTAAGGTCCTCAGAGGTCAAAGCAAACTCCAGGGAGGGAGCTCACCTTCCCCACTGACAGACTGCCAAAATAGCACTATGCTGCCTCTCGGCTGCTAGGAGTGTACTAGATTAGCCTTGCACAGACAGGACCACCCTACAGCAGAAAATGTCCACTGCATCCTCAGTTTCCAACATGGGCCCTGGAGGCAGATAACCCCAGCCCATTCTTAGCTTAGGGATCCATCTGTAGCCTTGTCATCTGAGAATAAAAGTGATGTGACCCCCCCATGGTGGTTGTGGGGATTCAGCTAGATCTGAGCTCAAGTTGTGCCCCCAGAGACAAGCACACTTGGTCTGAGAACACTTTTTCTCCCACACCCACCTGCAGAAGAGAAGTCCCCTCCCACGGCTCAGGGATCAGAGGGCCAAGGCAGTCAGGGAGCCTGGGACTGAGTTATTCCAGGAGCTGCTGCTCCTTTCAGTTGGCCAAGACACTTGGCCCCCTGTGAGGTTGATCTTATGGTGCCTGAACCGCCCTGGGGAACTCAGGGACTAAATTAAACCCAGTCCAGTCTACGGGCCTGAGTTAGCTGCTGGGAACAGGTTTCCCACAAATATAAATGTGTTCAGAGCAGAGCTGGGAACCGTCTATGGCCCACCAGCTGGAGGGAGAGCCCCAGGCAAGAGCAGAATGTGCAGACCCAGCTTCCCCTGGGACTAGCTAGGCTGTGTGGGACCCTGCTCACCCTGCTGCACACAGCGGCTCCTGACCTTTCTGATTGGCTACATCAGAGCATCCTCTGAACCTCCTGCATAACTCTGACGGAGAGGGCAGGAAGACAGAGATCTGGCCAGCTATTGTGGAGCCATGCTTACAGGGAACCAAGCGCTGGACATGCAGCTGTCACCCATTCGGGCCCCTGCAGGGACGGTCAACCATAGGACAGCTGCTGTGGGTCTCAGCTTTCACCCTCAGTCTTGCTCCCCAGAGTCTGAGGGGCCAGAGATACAGCATCCACCATAGCGTGGCGGACAGACATGGCCTTCTGTGGAAGGCCCTGGGCTTGCTGGGCTGTGGATGCTGGGTCATGGTGTGAAGTTGGGCTTAGGACATAGGGAAGGGTCAGGGATTTTGATATTCCAAAAGTGGGCTGAATTGTTTTCTCTGCCCATGCAAAGGGATGGAGCAAAATGCTTCTACTTTGGACCTCCTCTGGTGCTATGAGGGAGATGCTGTCATCTTAAAGTCACAGGAAAGGAACCTGGGCTCTCTGACGACTTTCCAGACCCAACCAGGGTGAGCTTCTGATATGCAGCCTCATTTTCACAAGGAACCACACCCCTGTCCAGAGGAAGGGAAACTATAAAGTTAGAGAAATGCTCAGCCCTGGTAGCAACGTCAGGTCCTCTGCAGGGTTCTCCCTAACACTCTTAGATAATCACATTCATTAAGTGATTATCTGAGACCTGAGTTGAACAGGCGGGCATGACCCTTACCTTACAGACAGGTTAGACTTCCACATCTGGGAGGTTAGAAGTTGCCTCCCTGGTGAGCCAGAAACACTTGGTGGTGCCCAGGTCTAGATGGATGATGGTGGGCCCCAGGCTCACAAACAACCACTTCCGAGTCCAAGCAACCTGTGTGTCAATGTTAATCTGGTTTGTTTCCCACAGACGGTCAGTCCTAAGGCTACTCCCAGCACAGAGTCATTTGTAAGGTGATGGGTGCTGGTGTCCCTGGAAAGCACAGTGTCTCAGAGCCACAACCCTGCAGATACAGCTCTTTCTAGCTGTGTGGCTTCAAACAACTCATTTGTCCTCTTCGAGCCCTGGTTTCCTGATCTACAAGAAAGGGGAGAAAATGATATAAGCATCCTATATGTATCTTCACATATATAGTCATGTGTACATATATGGTGTGTGTATATTAAATACACATGTTTTATTATGATGTATATTGTTATCCATGTGTATAATGAATACATGCACATGTTTACCCCTTAGAATGAAGACTTACAAACATAAGGGTTCTCAGTTGCTTATATTTTCCTCATAGTGTCAGAAGGCATGGCCAGTGTGAGAGAGACTGAGGACACTTCTTCTGAAGAGGACACTTGACACTCCTGAGGTCATCTTTGTTGTCACGATGGGGGATTGGAGCAGATGTGCCTCCAATGAGCAGAGGCAAGGATGCTGCCATCTCCTGCACGGTGCCCTTGGTGTGCTCTGGGAGGAAGCCCACAGCAGGAGGGGAGGGGCCTCTGCTCAGGGCAGGGAGTTGGATGCTTGCATTTCCTAAGCCCTGTGACTGTTACATAACTGGGCAAGCCAGGAAAGGCTCGGAAACCAGCTCTGAAGGTCACGGGGCACGAGAGCATCTTGGGAGGACCAACCAGCAAAGCACCATTGGTCATCACGAAGGTGAGGTCCTCCTGAGAACAGAAGGAGGACTCAGATGGGTCTCAGCCTTGCTGGGCTCAGGCCCCATTAGACATGCCCACGAGTGCTGAGCAAGCCTGGCGAAGTGTCTCAGGCACAGACTTTTTATTCTTCAGTGAAAAGATAGCTGGAGCCTCTAGTCTACAGGAGAGGGGGTGAGGGGACGGGCTTCGAAATAGAAAGGTTCCCCTTCCTTTTTCTAAAACCATTATTCTCCATCTCTTGTCTGGTGTAGGTGTTGGGGGAGGGGTGCACACGGGATGTGCAAACTTACAGCACCATAGTATGTGAGGCTCCTGACACATCAGAAAGTACGCGGGCCTAGCCGGGTGCCGAGGTTAGCTTTTCAGAAAAGTTCTGTGTGATTCTCTTCAGACCTTCTCCTATCAGGAGTCCCAAGGGTTGAAAGTCCATACTCTGCTATCCAGACTGCAAACTACCACAGGTCGTGGTGACTAATTACATGCTCGCAGGCAAATACTAGAGATGAGGCAGGCGGATTGTAAGTTCAAAGCCAACCTGGATTATATCTTTCAGGACTGAACATCTGACTGAGAAGTGGAGTGTCCCCTATACTCAGTCCCCAGCACCACAGAACAAAGCCAGAATTGCAGAGAACAGCTGAGCAGCTGCCTGCTGCTGGGCCCACACTCACAACAACCACCATTCTAAGTATAAACCGGTTGGCGTTCGGATCAGGGCTCCCTAACCATGGTGTTCTTGTCTGCTCGTGCACAGGTGACCCTAGGGCATGACACAGTTAAAGTTCAGGGACCAGTGGTTGGAAAGAAGACTGTGCTGCTCCCTCTGTCCCTGGGGCAGAGGTGACATGTGCTCTTTTACAGTTTAAGCTCCCTGGTCAAAGTCGGGGAAGCTCTACCTCCCTGACTGTCCCCAGCTAAACCAGCTAATGGCAGGGTCTGGACATTGCAAGTATCTCTTTTTCTCTCCCCCCACCCCCCATCCTCCCTTCCCTTGCTTGCACTTTTCTTGACAACACAGAAGCCCCCCCAACCTCCCCTCCAAACTGCACTGTCATAGTTCCTGGCCTGGCCCTGCAGAGCATGTGACTGGGCACACAGGTTCTGGCCTGCTGTCAGCTGGGGCATATTTAAGAGGATGGTTGACCCGATATACAAGAGAACTGTCAGGCAGGCTCCAGGGACCAGAGTTGACTCTGACTTGGTGCAGGGCCTGTTCTGGGACCTTCCTGGCTGGCCAGCTGGCTGCTTGTTCTATGTCCTGCCCTCGGGCCCCTGGCCCTATATTTAGTGCCACTCCTGCCCCAGCAGGATCAATTGTCTGTTGTACCACACGGCCTGGATCATCTCTCGGCCGCTGCAGCCGGTGGCCTGGTTTCTGACCCAGGTCTCTGTCAGGCTCAGGCAACAACTGCTCACAGAAGCAGGTTCCAGCTGGTTGCAAGGGACTTGGAGACTGCTGGGTCGATGCTGTGACTTCCTCTGAGCCTCTATGGCCTTGCCTCACCCACCTGCCCCTTACTGGCTGTCCCAGTGAGGGTGTCTAGCTCGATGACTGTTTGAGGATAACACTGAATGAATGTAGCTATCATTATTATTATTTTTATCCCCTGAGCATAACTCAAAAGTCACAAGCCCTACTGGGTGCCAGCAGCAGAGTCAGCTGCTGTGATGTTACCCCTACCCAGCCCTGCAGAGAACAGAGGTAAATGGGAGGAGACATAGGGACAAAGAGGTGGAAGGAGGGGAGGAGAGGGGTCAACAAGAAGGATGAAGGGAAATGTGGGGGCGAGCAGAAGGGATGGGGAGGTGGGGAAGATGCAGAGAGGGCATACGGAGGGACCAGGAAAAGGATAAAAGGGCTAGGGACGGGGATTTGAAGGTTTGGAGTCCCTGGGTACCTCTTGGGCTTGGGTGTAGCCAGAAGGCCAGGGAAAAGGAACCAAGTATAGACAGAAGTCTGGGCTTTGTGGACACTGCAGTTATACCTGGACCTCGGCTGCATCCCAGGAAGGCAGTTGGAGACACAGGGTCAGGAGCTCTGCAATCGTACCCAGGTTGGGAGGCAGGGAGAAAGCTAAGAATTAACCTCTTCTCTAATTTCTGCTGCCTATGACAAGGTTTTCCCAGACTCAGAGGCAAGGGGTGGCCTACCTGCCAGGACCTGCTAGAAAAGTGTGCAGTGGGAATGGTCTGTGGCAGAGACAGGGGCTGGAGCAGAGGGGCTTGGGTGGGAGAGGATAGGCCCTGGGGGTGGGGAAAGATAAAACCTTCTGAAACCCTGCCCACACTCACTGGCTGCACCCAGCCTGGCAGGATCAGTCCTCTGTAAGTATGAGGGGGCACAACCCAAGGACAATTATTCAAGATGGCTTCCCCTATGCTGGTCCCCAAGAGCTAGCCGCCAGGCCCGGGCCCAGGCCCAGGCTCTGCCTCTCCTAACACTGGCCAAAGCATCCCAGGCTTTTTGCTCTCCCAACCAGCGGGGCACTGGTCGGGGTGAAGAGGTCAGGTCAGGCTGTTTCTTTCCAGTTCCTCTGCACTTTGAGCTGTGTTAGTGGACTTATCCTGGGTGCAACTCCAGTTGGCAGATTCTCCGTAGGCTCTCCCTCTACAACTCTGAGCCAGGGATAGTAACAGCCTCTCTCAATGTCCTTGATCCTGGTTGATCCGAGTAACTTCTCTTCTTTTGCTTGTACCTACTAAGTATTTTTTTTTAATTGAATTTTTAAAATTTACATTTCAAATGTTATTCCCTTTCCTGGTTTTCCCTCTAGAAACCCCTCTATCCCAGCCCCCCTCCTCCAGCTTCTATGAGGGTGCTCCCCCACCCACTCACTCACTTCCATCTCCCCACCCTGGCAATGTCCTACACTGGGGCATTGAACTTTAACAGGACCCTCTCATCCCACTGATACCTGACAAGGCCATCCTCTGCTATATATGTGGCTGGAGCCACCGGTCCTTCCATGTGTACTCTTTGGATGATAGTTTAGTCCCTGGGAGCTTTGGGGGGTCTAGTTGGTTGATATTGTTGTTCTTCTTAATGGGGTTGCAACCCCCGCCCCAGCTCCTTCAGTCCTTTCTCTAACTCCTCCATTGGGGACCCTGTTCTCAGTCCAATGGCTGACTGCGAGCATCTGCCTATGTATTTGTCAGGCTCTGGCAAAGCTGCTCCGGAGACTCTGGCTCCTGTTAGCAAGCACTTCTAGGTATCAGCAATAGTGACTGGGTTTGGTGGCTATATATGGGCTGAATTCCCAGGTGGGGCTGTCTCTAGATGGCCTTTCCTTCAGTCTCTGCTCCACTCTTTATCCCTGTATTTCCTCCAGTGAGTATTTTGTTCCCCCTTCTAAGAAAGACTGAAGCATTTACTCTTTGGTCTTCCTTCTTCTTGAGCTTCATGTGGTCTGTGAATTGTATCTTATGTATTCTGAGCTTTTGGGCTAGTATCCATTTATCAGTGAGTGCACACCACGTGTGTCCTTTTGTGACTGGGTTTCCTCGCTAAGGATGATATTTTCCAATTCCATTTATTTGCCTAAGAATTTCATGAAGTTATTGTTTTTAATAGCCTACTAAGTCTTGAAGGTAGGACCATCAGCTAAGATACAGAATGCCTAGTTAAGACTGGATTTCAGAAGAACACGATTGCAGCGTAAGTGTAGCCCTGAAGTTGCACAGGATTATCTGAAATCCTATTTTCAGGGGCCCTGGCTGCTGTGCCTTAGGTCACTGGAAATGGCCACAACCCCTGATTACAGAACGAGCAAGCAGAGAAGCCCAGGCCCCCACAGCATAGAGACAGTGTGGGTGACTGAATGACAAATGAAGACGTGACTGCTCTTAGGTATGGTTTAGGCAAAGGTTCCTATTGTAGATCTGAGGAAGAACAGAGCCAGAGGCATCTGGACGGGTCCAGACTGGGCAGGACCATGAGAGATGGGGGTGGGGGGTGAGAGAAGAGAACAGAGAGGGGAGGGGGAGAGAGAGCAAGCAGGCCAGGAGAGGAACCCCGGACCAAGAGAGACACCAAGAAAGGATATGAAGGAAATGGATGAACTATATGGGAATCAGAGGCTGGGGGAAGGGAAGCCCAGCCTCTGGGTTGGAAGGGTTTAGGATACAGCAGTAGAAGGGTTTGCTGGGGACAGGATCCATCACCTAACAATGGTAGGGGTAAGGAATAAGGAGATAGAGGAGTAAGAAGACCAGCCAAGACATTCTCCACAATCTAGCTTCATCATCCAAAATGCCATGGGACAATAGGGACAGACCCAGAAGCAGGCACTGGCCATTAGCAATGGTATGACATACTAGGAAGCTAGAGGGGTGGGTTGGGCAGACCTAGAGCCCTTCTGTGGATAGTAAGCTGGCTTTGAAGTCACCTCCTGGGCATGTGACTCTAGGCCTCAGTTTCTCAGGACTGCAACTCATCGGGATTGGTTGCTGGGACAAATGAACTCCATGACACATCACAGTGCAAGCGCCACAGAAGGTTTAACTCTTAAGTTTCCACACACTGGCTCTTCTCCCATGGATTCAAAGCCCAGGCTGCTCCTGTGGATGCTTCTGCCCTCTGATAGATGTGGGTGGCCCTCAGCTGTGACAGCCATCTGTTAAGCTGGAAGAGGGAAGAGCTGGAGGAGGCGTTACAGGGCCATTTTCTCACTGACCCTCACTCTACAGGCCACTTCAGGTAGACTGGGAGTGACTTTCAAGCTCTCAAGTGTCTTTCTCCCAGGAAGAAAAGACCACAGTTTGATGGCAGCCACAGGGCTCACCCACACTCCTGTGCCATCTCTAGCAATCCCCAGCAACAAGGAGGCCCTAGGAGGATAGTCCTCTGTCTCTTAAAGGACTCCATGATGGAGAGATGCCAGGCAGCATCTCATTGAGCTTCCCCGGAAACAGGTCCTGGGACCAGGACCCTGTGTGTATTCTTTTGCTCTCCACTGCTAGAGCAAAACAGCCAGGGCTGTGTGGTTTGTAAAGAGATTTACTTAACTCACATGGCTGCCAGTTGGCTGTCCCTGATTGGATAGCCCCGTAGGCTAGCCTTTTGTGAGGTCACTCAGTTGGGTCTCCTCATGGCCAATGGCATCATGGCGGAAGCGAATGCCAGAGAGAGAGATGACACGGTGAGATGGAAAGCCAGAGAGAGGGAGCACATCAAGGGTTAAATGTGTTCTTTTCCAACAGCTCACTTTGGTCAGGGATCCCATGAAAACCATGTCAATCTCTTGGGGGCAGTATCCCTAAGGACCCAACCACTTCCAGCTAGGCTCCACCTCTTAAAGGGCACACTACCTCATTATTACTATTTACTACTACTACTACTACTACTACTACTACTACTACTACTACTACTATTGCTACTATTGCTATTGCTATTACTATTACCATAGGATTTGTCTCTGATACATGAGGATGAACCATGTCCAAATCATCTCACGATCTCACAAAATGCTGCACGGAGGATGATGAGAGAGGGAAGGTCAACCAAGAGCCTAGCCTCAGGTGACTAAGTCCCCATAGGTCCAGCACCTTAGAGGTGTCATTAAAGAAGGAGATGAGTCTTGGGACTGAGTCTTCTCTCTGGTACTTCAGGAAGGCAAGGACTGACAAGTAGAGGGCTGGATGGAAGTACCCAGTGGTCAAGGTGAGGGGACAAGGACAGGCATCTAGTATCTTCTATGTTCACCAGACATACAGGAGATACTCACATCCCTCTCTGGATTGGTCCATGAGGAGAGAGGGCAAGGGTCAGTTCTTAGCCTGTGGCTGGTGTTCAGACCCTGTGCCTCTGGTCTAATGGTTCCTTCATGCCCATGGGACCTTAATTCTGCACTGCAGTTTGTCCCAGTTCATATGGAGAGCAGGAGGTGGGCTGAGGGTAGCCCCTGTAAACTACCTACAGTGTGCAGAGCCCAGCTCTATCCTCAGCCAAACAGAGGTCTAGCAACCAATGCAGCAGATGGCAGGGAGTCAAAATGTTGCCTAGAGTCAGCTAGCTCCTTGACCTTGGCTGATTGACCTTGGCTGAGGCCCAGCACCACGTTTACAGGTCGGGGATACAGGCAGCTACACACAATATAATAGGAATATACTGTGTGTATATTATACACCATAATAGGAATTATAATATATAATATAAATATAATAGCAATCACAGACTGGGCAGGAACTGAGCTGATGAGCAATACACAGCCATATCAGTACCGGGAATGCCATCAGGAAGTATAGCAGCCAAGAGTATCAGTCTTAGGGTCCCAAAGCCCCTCCCTAGGATGATGCTGTTCAGAGAGTAGAGGTCCTAAGCATACAGTTTCCAGGGCTATGTATGCCCAGCTGAGCATGTGGGTGGCCCTCCTGTCTCCCACCTGCCCCAGACAGGCCCCAGATTTCAGCCAGATCTGAATGTTCTCCAGGCTCTGGGGTGTTTGGAACTGAGACAGGTTAGACAAGAGCCTCAAAGCTCACCTTGACCTTGCTTCTCCCACGGCCACCTGTTTGTGTCTGGAGACACAAAAGCTCTAGGCTTTGAATTCTTAGTGTGTCTCACGGGGTTCTCCCTAGACCTAGACTGCAGGCCCACAGTCTGGGAGGGCTTGATGTTGGCCATTTCTCAGGGCCTCATAAGGCCAAGGTCACAGCTGGAGCTCCTATCTAGAGGCCCCAGGGAGACACTGTCCAAAATTCACCAGCATGTTGACAGAGCTCTTCTGGTCCTTTGTCCTGCCCAACATTGGCAGGGTACATTCTCAGCTGCTGTAGCTGCCATGGTCTTTGCCCACTACCCCTGCTCTCTCAGCACGAGAAACCCATTCTCCAGCCTCACTGACTCCTCAGAAAAGGTTGTTGAAGCACCCAGTGTGCTCAGGTGAATCCAAGAAGACTTGTCTATCTCAAATTGACTGGTCTGTGGCCTTCACATGCTTGAGAAACCCTTGGTCCCATGGGAAGCACGCGCAGGTATCCACAGCCTCGGGACCCTGAGAACAGTAACAGGACATTTAGGGACTGGTTTCCCTTCTTGGTTCCCAAAATGCCCTGCTCTCCCTCCTTCCTGACCACAGCTCCCACATGACCCTTTCGCTGTCTCCCTACAATTAGGATTTTAGAGTACATTGGGAACCCTAAACGTGATAGTAAAAAGGAGGTCTGGGTCTAGACCACCCAGGGAGCTGGTAAAAGCCACCCAGGTCGGGATGTTCATCCAAGCTCCAAGCAGCACATTTCCCAGGGAGCTGCTTCCCAGATCAGAGGAAGAGATTGCTGTCCTGGGCTGGGTATCCTGCTGGGATCTGGTAAAGCATGCTATCGCCCTCTTGTGGACTCTTTGGGGCCTGCTCTAAAGGAAAAGAAAAAAGTAGGTTGGCGCTCTCAAACAGCTCTTCTGGCTTTTCTCCAGTGTGGCAAGAAAGCATTCTAGGCAGGGCCCCATTTTCACCAGGGAACCACCACAGTACCAAAGGTGGGTGTGTGCCCACACCAGAAATTCCTTTTCATCATGGACCCAGGCACCAACAACAAGATTGTGTGGGACAGGCTTAGCCATGAATGGGCTCCAGGTGGCCTTGTTCTGATCTCCCCCAGGCTCACTGGGCACCCCACAAGCCGACTGGCAATAGATGAGCTGGTGTGTGGGTGGACGGTCAGAGACAGAGACAGTGGAGCCTGGCTTCTCTCTGAACTAGTTTGCCCTCAGCCTGACAGTCCTTTCTGAATTTTCTTGGAAGTCAGCACCTGTTAGAAGTCCCCTAGGTACTAGATGCTACAGTTAGGAATGATGAGGCAGTGCCAGTTACGGTGTGCCAGTTACGGTGCAGGGACAACAGTAATGCCATTGACTTAGGTTTAGTGAGTCCAGACTCAACCCTGCTATGTGACCTTGGGCTGGTCGCTGTCCATCGCTGAGTTTCTGATTCCCCTTCTGTGAAGGAGAAAAGATAAACCTGGCCCCCAGAGACCACTCACTAGGAGGACCCAGAGAGGAAGTCACCACCATCACTGATTAGGCTATATGGCTCCTGCTTGGCTTCAGCGTTGCTTGGGGTGGTGAGATACACTGCGGTTGGCCACATACGCAGTCCAAGGGAATCCTGAAGATGAGGAGGTAGACACACAGATGCTGTGGCAGGAGCTTAGCTGGTTACGAGCCAAGCATGAGCTGATTTGCCCTGCCCCCGTCCTTGCTCTGGCCCTGCTTCTGCTCCCCTCCTGCTGTGGCTGTGCCAAGCCTCTGCCCTGCCTTGCCCCTTGCCTTGCCCCTTGTCTTGCCCCTGCCTTACCCTGCATCTGCTGTGCTCCTGCCCCTGCCATGTCCCTGCCTTGCCCCTTTCCCTAGTACTTTCCCTAGTTTTTCTGCAGGGAAAAACCATCCAAGGAAGTTGAGGCCAAGGAAGGGACTGAATTTTAAAGTAAATCAAGATGGGGGGGGGCTGAAGGGAGAGGGGCACACTCCTACATTGGCAGCCCTGCTTTGATCTCAGAACTTGGCTTTATTGTTGAGACACTATAGCCCAAGCTAGTCCCATCTCACTGTGTAGTTAGTTCAGGCTAGCCTCAAACCCATAGCCACCACATCCTAGCTGTGAGCAGCTTCCTAAAGCAAAGCTCCCTCGGTGTCACCAGCAGCTCTGAGTGTTACGTGTAATAAAAAAGAAAAGAGAATCCAGGGATGTTTGGTGGAGGTGCGGTGTGGTGAGGAGGAAGGGGGTGCCTTTGCAGGCCCATGCTGAGGCATCCCTTCCCCCTGAGGGACCAGCCATAGATGGGTATGGTACTGAATAGAGTTTATTTAAGGCATGCGGAGGGGAGGTGAGAAGGGAGTAGAGACAGACAGACAGACAGACAGACAGAGTAGAGGAGCAGAGGCCAACCATGAACGCCTGGAGAGAGGGGGAAGGGGAAGGGGGAGAGAAGGGACAGAGGGTAAAAAGAGAACAAAAAAGAGAGGTGGGGGCAAACAGCCCCTTTTATAGTGAGTCAGGCATACATGGCTGTTGCCAGGTAACTGTGGGGCGGAGCCAAGAAGGAATGTTAACGGAGAGTCCCAGAGGAACTCCACCCATGGTGGCTTGGAGGCTTCACTATGGGATTTTCCCTCCCTTTCCAGGCTCAAGTGAGTAAGAAAGCAGAGACCACAGTGGCTCATGTGGCTTGCTTAGTGGTTCCTCTGAGATCCTACCTCAGCCATTGTGGGCACAAGGCAGACATTATCCAGCCCTTAACCCCCGAACACTCACCTGCCTGTTGGAATATCTGGCTTGGGTGTTCCCTGGGGAGTCAAGACTGAAACTCATGCTGTGCCGGGTACCCAGTACTATCCTGGCTGGCCAGGGGACTCTGAATGTGTGTCTCTGTGAGCAGCCAGCTGCTCAGCTCTGAGTGGGGACACACAAATGCTGATGCTACCATAAATAGATAAGGGGATAAGGGCTCAGGTGCCTGGGTTAGGCTGCCCTAGTAGTAATAGCTTGCAACCTCTTGCAGGGCTGGTCTCAGGCTCTTGACTTCTCTTTCTATACAGCAAAGAGGTTATGTGTATACACACACACACACACACACACACACACACACATGTACACGCGCACATGCATGCATGTACCATACATACGTACATACATAGCTATACAAATAAATGTACATAGAACTCATATTTATATAATTATTCCAACACCATCAAAAATAAGAATTGTTGTTGTGATGGCTAGCTGTAATTGTCAACTTGATGCAACCTCAAACCACTTGGGAAGATAGCTTCAGTTGATGAATTGTCTGCTGCATCGGGCTGGCCTGAAGACATCTCTGTGGGGGGTTGTCTTGGTTGTTTTAATTGATGTGGGAAAGCACAGCCCCTTGTGGGCAGCATAATTCCCTAGACAAGAAGTTCTGAACTATCTAAGAGTAGAGAAAGCTAACTGAGCTCAACTGAGTAATCAAGGAAGGAACCATTCATGTCTTCACGTCTCTGCTCCTGACTACAGATATGCTGTGACTGCTTTAAGTTCTTGTTGCCTTGACTTGGCCAATGATGAACTGTAACCTGTTGGGTGTTTGTTTGTTTTGTTTTAGTTTTGGACAGAATGCTTATCGCAGCAACAGAAACAAAACCAGAACATGTATAATATTTACTCTATGTTAGATAGGCTCTCTCAGATCTTCTCATGAGCTCTGAGGCACAAAGAGGGTAGATAAAGATCTTGTCTAAGGTCAGCCAAGCAGGCTGGCAGTGGTGTGCTGGGGCACCAACCCCCATCTGATTTTATAGCCACAATGAAGGTTCTGATGTAGGGAATGGGCTCTGAAATCCCACCTCTTCCCTGGAGTTGACGAGGTGTCAGAGGTGACCTCTGGCAGGGCTCAGCAGAGAAATGGCCCCGGAAGGCAGATGGGGTTAGATGAGGCGCCACAGAACTGCATACCAGGCTCGTGATGAAAAGTTTCTGAATTCAAGGATTAGTGGGAGATATGGGCAGGATTTGTCCTTGAGTGCTGAGCTACGGTCATGTGTCTTGCAACAGACACCTATTGCACCTGCGGAACCTGCTCCCTCAGACAGGACATTCCTATGCTCAACTCCCCAGTCTTCTCCTGCTTGTATGATATTATGTTCCCACAGTGTCCCCAGCCATCGGGTGGTATGTCCTGTGTCCAGGCTTCTGTTGAGAATGCAGGAAGTAGAGGTGCAGTCAGAGAGCCGCTGGCTTTGCCCCCCCACAGTCCTGGAGTAAACCTGGCCTGACTGCCTAGCTCCACTCAGCACCAGGGTTCTATATTCTGGTGGTGTAGCTGCTGAAGGTATCATCTATCCATCTGACTTGGCTCCATCTCCACAGGTTGCAGAGATGGGGGCAAAATCGCAGTTATCCCCTATGGGCACCATGGTGGATCACCGTGGCAAGCTCTCACAGTCATCCAGGATGCCCAGCATCTCCAGGAGCCCTTCTCTCAGATGGAACAGGCCATCTTCCAGAGCCTGGAGTCTCTAATAAAGAACCACTATGCCATACCTGATATCTAAAGCCTAAACTACTTCCCCTGGACCAGAGAATTGGAGACCCCTTGCTCTGTACCTGGGGAGAGTCTAGATAAGGCTGTTTTCTTAGACCATTGCAGTTTTCAGTCCAAGACCAATCTCTGACAGTCTGTGTGACTTATTTGTACCCTCCCTGAGCCTTTGCTTCCTTACGTGTCACACACAGTAGGACAGGGGCTCTTGGGAGATGCCAAACAGCAACTGCATTCAAAGAGTTAAAGAAAATATTGCTTCCCCAGTTTCTTCTTTCTGGTTATCTCATAGTGAGGAGAATTGTTGCCAGAGTGAGGAGGTGGCAGGTAGGAGAAACTGCCCAGTTACACTCCCACCAGGAGCCACAAGGAAGGCTGGCAACTGGGTTAGTTCAAGACTAGAATGATATCTTTGCAGAGCCTCTGCCCCCTAGTGGTAGTAATTGGGAACTGCGCCACCTGGTAGCTTTTCTTTGGAGGGCATCCTGAGTCCACACTGGAATTTCCCACAGTACTCAGGAATATATTTGTCTTTACCTAAAACCCGATTGTTTAGTTCCTTATAACTCTTCACTCCTGATGGTGAGTTCAGAACTTTGAGTGAAACTATGGCTTATTACCAAGTGTTAGGAAGCATCTCAGCTAGACTATTCTCGTTTGCAAGTTAACATGGGAAAAAGGAGACCACTTTGTCAGCTCTGTGTCTTTCCAATCACATCCTGGTGTCTGTTTGCCTAGGATAGCCCCAAAGCCAGTGTCCTGAGCCTCAGTCAGTGCCAAGGATGTAACTCTGACCTTGCCCTGCATCTTTCAGGGCCTTGAGTGTCCACCCACCCACACGATAGTGGCACGGAACTTCTCTGGGCAGAAGCAAGCTGTGTGCATATCCTAAAGAGTCTGCTGAGCCAAGATGACTCCTCCCCTCTCCCCAGTGCCTGAAGATCTGACTGGCAGCTGCAGAAGAGATGTCAAGGACAGAGGTGGCACAGACAGCTATCCGAAGCCAGTGTCCCCTTTCCAGAAGGGACATTTGCTATCTCTTTGATATACAATCTAGCTTTGATATTTGATACATATTTACATACTAGAAGCTACAATGTGAATCCAGTTAGCCGGCAACCAGCATCACCCCAATATACAACTACACACACACGTACACACACACACACACACACACACACACACACACACAGAGGGGGGGGCAGACAGACAGACAGACAGACAGACACAGAGACACCTAGAGACAGATATGTAAATACAGATACAAACACACACGTGTATAAGCTCATGGAATGCAGACGGACCTAGTCAGATAAACGGACACATACAGACAGGAGACGCAGAGCCCGTACATCCCACTTATCCCTCCTCGGTGGCCATCTGCCTCCACAGGCATCCTTCAGGATGGGCAGATGTTTGCCTTCAGATGGGAAAACTGAGGCTAGCTCTGCTAATTCCTATAGCCAGGACCTGCCAGTCCCCCTGAAGCCTGGCATGACATTGGGTCTTTACTCAAACCTATGCAGCACTCGCAGTGGGCACAGTAGTGTTTGAGTATCTCTGTGAGCTATTCTGGTCATCCTGGTGATCTGGTCATGTCTTGGCTGCGCTCAACACAGAGATTTAACCGAGGACCTGGGATTTTGGCATCGAAAGGCCTCTCCTGGTCTGAGAAACATATTCTGACTTTCCCCTTCATCATCCACGATCCACAAAGCCCCACATATCTGCCTTCTATCTCCAAAGCCAGTCAGGAGGGCCCTTGGAATCAGCACAGGGATCAGTCTGTGCCAAGAGGCAAAGGCAGAGCCTTCCCAAGCCAGAGTTGACATGGCCCTTGGGGACCTGTGCTTAAAAGACACCAGCGTTGAAATCCAGTCTGGAGGCTTCTGTTTTCCAAACAAGGGGCAGAGGGGGTGCTGGGCACCAGAGTAGAGACCCTCTGCCCGCCCTCCCCACCTTGTGTTTTAAGACATGGTCTCAGTATGCAGCCCAGGTTGGCCTTGGATTCACAGACTTCCTGCTTTGCTGACCAAGTGCTGGGCTGGCAAAAACATACCATTACATCCTGCAGTACATCTTTCTCTCAAAGCTGAGAGACAAAGCCGTTGCATCTGGCCATAACCAGGCTGAAGTCCTAGGCCCCAACATCATCATCACCTTGCACACCAGAGGACACACAGGAATATGCATGTGTCTGTACTAGAGTTGGGCGTACTAGTGACTGGAGGAGCCTCGACTCCCTCCTCTGGGGCTCAGCCAAGTACCATGTGCTACCACTTTTCACTTCCTGCCCCACCCCCACTGAGATGCCATCACTACAGCAATGAAAAATATCTGACTGACTTCAACCAATGGCAAGGCTTGGATTTATTTCTTTAAAGCTTTTTTGAGATAACATTCACATAGGTTAAAAATGCACCTCCCTTAAGTATGCCCTTAATGCTGCCCGTCAAAATTGTACTGTTTAAATACGAGATCATTCCATCGCCTTTCAGAGGCGATGCTAGCCCCCTTCTGTTAACCCAGCCTCTGGATGCTGTCCCTTTGAGTTGTCTGACTCCTCTTGTACCAAAGCCACGCCGTCTTGACATTGCTGTTGATCTGTAGTGGAGTCAAGGTTGTGAAGTGCTTGCTCCTCTGTCAGGACAAGTCTGGTGTCGAGAGTGGGTTTTTAGGAGCAGTGTGACCCAGTGCCCAGCAGCTGACGGACCCGTCTTGTCTGCCATCTTAAGCACAGACCCACCTTAGCTCAATAGAAGCATTAGACTCCCGTTCCCCTCTGCACATCTTGAGTGCCCAGAAGCAGCAGTAGCAGTGAGCAAGACTTGCCTGGTGAAGGCCTTCTCCCAGGCTGCTCTGCGGCTCAGCTCAGGGCAGCCATTCCTGTAATTGTCAGGCCCTAGGGTTTTTGCAACACCTTCCTATTATAGCCAGTGTGTGACTTCTGGGTAAGGTGCATGTGTCTAAATGGCTGCCACATGTTCGTTTCACCATCTTTCCAATAACTTGGTGGAGTCAGGGAATCTCAAGCCTCTCCTGTGACACCTCACAAGCCAGTGGGTCTCCATCAGTCCCTCAACTGACACCAGTCCACCCATGCATCCAAATGCAGCCAACATTGAGTTAGGGATAGCTGGAGATGGGGCGGGAGATATGAATGTTCCTCAGGGAGGGAAGCTCAGTGTGGGTCAGCCATGTTCAGTGTGGGTCAGCCATGTTTAGTGTGAGTCAGCCATGTTCAGTGTAGGTCACCCATGTTCAGTGTGGGTCAGCCATGATCAGTGTAGGTCACCCATGTTCAGTGTGGGTCACCTATGTTCAGTGTGGGTCACCCATGTTCAGTGTAGGTCAGCCATGATCAGTGTGGGTCAGCCATGTTCAGTGTAGGTCAGCCATGTTCAGTGTGGGTCAGCCATGTTCAGTGTGGGTCAGCCATGTTCAGTGTGGGTCAGCCATGCTCAGTGCAGTTTGGCTTTTGAACAAAGCATAGGAAGTGTCAGAATCTAGACTCTTGGTCATCTACTTCTAACACTAGCAGCCTATGTAACTTCTGATAAGACACTAGCTCCTTCTGAGCTGCTTTCTTGCATTTGCCTTGGGTTGCTGATGCCTGATCCTTTGTAGATCCCCCCCCCTTGTTTGTCATTGCTGTGACCCCTGGGAAGGGGTGTCTGGGCTGACAGACTGGCAGCTGAGAGGTTTATTTTCCTTTTCAGGAATTTATATCAGGCAAAATGGAGACCCAGAGAATGAGCTTGCTACTCATGAAGCCCAAGGATGCTGTCAGGAAACAGCTTCTAAGATCAAAGGCTCAGACAGTATAGCACAGCCCTGAGGACATCCCCAAAGGTGTGAGCTCTAGGACCCCATTTTCCAGCACCCAGTCCTGAGAGCTCCCATGTGCGCTGGCCTAGGTCCCAGGCATCACCATGAGCCCCCTGACTCTGCCTCCTTTTCCTCTGAGGAGGGAGGGAAGGGAGGAGGAGGAAGAGCAAGAGGACAAGGAGGAAGTCATATGAACTTTGGGGGGACTGGGCCAACAGGAGGGCAGGCAAGGTTCTGGAGCCTGCCTGATTTGAGGTGCTGTTACACATACAGGGGTCTTGTCACAAGTGCCTGGGGGTAGGCTGAAAGGGAATTGGTGGCATTAGCAGGGTAGGGACTCTATTTATGTGGCCTGTCACCTCTGGGTTCAAGGACAACCTTTCTTGCTGTGACTGTGGCCTCTTGATACATGTTTCTGATGGTTTGTCTGTTAGAAATATCAGTCATGGGGAATGTGGAGGGGTCTCCATGTCACCAGATTCGTGGGGGTGTGCTTGAGCCACAAAGGCCGGGGAGCTAACACGGGACTAGATTTGTAGGTGCTCTGATCACAGGTCCCCTAGAAGCTTCCCACACAGAGTGTCTTCCCACCGCTGGGAATATATCAGCCCTCAGAAGGCCTGGCAGAAGAAGGCCCTTCTCTGAGCTGGTTTCCTACCCTTAAGTTGGGTAGGGAGGCGAATCACCCACATACACAGAGAGCCTGAAAGGCCTCCTTTAGAGTTGGGGACATGTGTCTCCAGGAAGCCACAGGCTGCTGTACCTCGGCTGTAATGTTCACTCCACAGTCCTGATGGGGGAGGGTGGTGAAGAGCATCCCGTGAGCTAGCTGCCATGGAGAGTTGTGTGTGGTGGTGGGTGGGGAATGACAGTGGGCTGTTGTAGATTTATGTTAAGTCAATACATGATTGGGCAGGGATAGGAGGTGGAGAAAGGGAGAGGAAATGGAAGAGGAGGAGTCAGGGAGTAAAATGGAAGAGGAGGAGGAGAAGGAGAGGAAGGAACGGGAATAAGAGGATGGCAGGTTATAAGGGATCTCCCAGGAGCAGAATAGAGAGTGTAGTGGTAAATTTGCCCAAAATAGACGAGCAACTTGTTTTCCTAATTACTGAGTTGTGTTTTCATTGAATGGGTTTATTTGGGTTGAAGAGGATATTGCAACAGGCTGTCACCACTGGGCAGAACGGGAAGGGAGTTCTGTAGCAGGGGGAGAGGAAGGCTGCATGTGTCATTCAAGACAGAGAACAGTGGAGGAGGCTGAGTGTCAAAGGAAGGAGGACACCATCCTCTTGCATGAATCTCAGAAGGAAGAAGTTGGGGAGGAGCCAAAAAAAAAAAAAGTGGCCAAGACACTGGGACAGATACTTCAAGAGGCCTAAAGGGCCAAGGCCATCATGGCTGCCTGAGAAGAGGGTAAACTTTGAAGAACCCCAACAGCAGGCCAAGGACAAGGTTTGGACTTGAGTCCCAAGGCCACGGTGAATAGTGTTAGTTGCTTCTCTTGTTTATTGACAAAATAGTAGCAACGGCAGCTTATGTGCGGGTGTGCGGGGGCTCACTGCAGGGCTGCAGGCATCAGAGAAAGGAAAAAGTGTGGGGAAGCCGGTCACAGTGTGTCTGCTCTGGGGAAGCAGAGAGAGGCAGATGGTGGTGTCTACTTCATTTTTCAGTCTTCATGTTTTCATTCAGCCCCAGGACCCCAAACTCACAAAAATAAACAAAATCAAACTGGTACGGGTGAGTCAAGCAAATCTCAAAATTAACTAAGGATGGCCTAGAAACATGCTGTATAAAATACAAACTGAGCTACTGCGTGAATGTTTCTGCGATGAGCTCTCCGACACGGTGGTTCTGTTTACATAATTCTTTTGGTCTGCAGTTTGATCTGAGATCCTAGCGCTAGGTAGCTAGTCAAATATCAATGGACTCGAGGTCATGGAATATGCACCCTTCCCTCATAACAGCTCGTAATGCCGGAAACTGATGTCGTCGGGGCACTGAATGGGGTCTGAGGGACCAACAAGTGGCTCAGCAGGTAAAGGTGCTGTGATGCTTGTCTCTGTGGTCAACTTGACCCAGCTGGGAAGAGGGACCTTGAGTGATGAATAGCTTCTCTCAGATTGGCCTGTGGGCTTGTCTTTGGGGCATTTTCTTGACGGGCCTAGCCCACTGTGAGAGGTACCATCTTGATGCAGGTGAATCAGGGCTGTGTAAGAGTCCAACTGGAGCCTGGGAGGAAATCGATGAGGAGTGTCCCTGCCCAGATTTCCCTCAGCAGTGTGACCGTGACGTGGAAGTGTAACCCAAATAAACCATTTCCTCCACAGGTTCCTTTGGCCATGGTACTTATCAAACCGGAACAGTCAAACCAGAGCAGGTACTTGCCACCAAGCTGGATGACCTGCATTCTCTCGCCTGGACCCACAGGGTGGATGAAGAAAACTGACTCTTGTAAGCTGTCCTTTGATCTCCACATGTGTGCCAGGGTACACACACATGCTCCCACCTAAAGAAAAAGTAAGGGCTGGAGAGATGACTCAGTGGTTAAGAGCACTAACTGCTCTTCCAGGAGTCCTGAGTTCAAATCCCGGCAACTACATGGTGGCTCACAACTATCCGATGCCCTCTTCTAGTGTATCTGAAGACAGCAAAAGCATACTTATATATAATAAATAAATCTTAAAATTGAAAAAGTAATTTTAAAAAATGGAACCTGAGTTGTATCTCTGATTCTGAAGAGAGCATTCTAAACAGCCTGCAAAAAAAAAATACTGTCTACCTATAGGTTTCTGATAAAAACCAAGACAGCTGTCCCCTCCCCCTTTTAAAGTTAATCCAAATGGTCCTGTCAATCACCTGGATAGGAAACCCCCTCTTAGAAAGCTGTGTGTTCCACAGAGTTTAAAAACCAGTTGTGGAACCTGCTTAACAATACAGGTTGGCACGGTGGTCTCTGGCCTATGCGCCCATTTCTCTTCCACCCATTTTCCAATTTTGGTTCTTCAAAATGCTTCGAAGCACTTCCCAAAAATGTGTCTGCCATCTTTCCTCATTAAATTAGGACCTCAGACTGAGCATGCCCAGGAATGTGCTCCTTGGCGGCCCACCCTCACCACCTTTCTGTGTTTGAAGATGCCACCGCTTCAGAAATAACTCCTGTGCTCTGCAGACCTGCTATAGGCAATGCATCTTTCTGGATGCTCTTAGTTCTTGGTATGCTTTTCACTTTGCCTGCACCGAGAGGCAAGCCCCTTGTGATTGGTTATGATTAAACCCACCTCTCATGATAGTTTGAATTATTGGCCCAAGGTTGCCATCCTGTTGTGACCGTGTGTAAATTCATGTTTGGCCTGAACTCCCTGGTAGACAGTTTGTTTTTCCAACTCGGAATTTGGGTTAACAACATGACTTCCTTTGTCCAATAAGATGTTATTGGATTCTGGCTATAGCAGACAGTTAATACATGATTGTATGGGGTGTGTTAGTAACCATGAGCTTGACCATGCTGAGAAATGCCTCAGGGAGCAGGGGCTCCCAGGAAGATGCGGGCAGAATGGAACAGACTTCATCTACCTAAACCATTTGGTTAGAGAAAAAACCAGTGTGTGTGTGTGTGTGTGTGTGTGTGTGTGTGTGTGTGTGTGCTTGTTACACAGCAATAGCTGACTGATACACCTGTACACTCGGTCTCATACACACCAAACCAAGAGAGTCATCACCATGGGGAGTCAGTCTTCCTGTTGTGCATGAATTATGTCTTCAAGGAAATCACAGCCTGTTTTTTTTTTTTAAATGGGAGAGGAGTTGAGCAGGAGAGATGGACCCGTCACTAAGGGCACTCACTACCCTTGCAGAGGACCCTGGTTCCATTCTCAGCACCCTCCTAGCAGTTCACGCCACCTGTAACTCCGATTCCAGGCAATCCAATGCCTTCTTGTGACTTCTTTGGGCTCCTTATGTAAGTGACGCACACATGCACACCAGGATGCACGTATGTAAAATGGCAGAGGGCTGTAAAGATGGCTCAATTGTTATGAATACTTGCCACTTAATCAGAAGAACTAGAGTTCTGGTCCTAGCACACACAGCAGATGGTTCCTGGGAACCTGTATCCCCAGCTTTCAAGGAATATGAGACTCTCTCCTGGCCTCCGTGGACATTCACACACACACACACCCGTGTGTGTATACTCACACAGACATATATGTACTCATAAATAAAATAAAAAGCAGAAAGGAGTCTGTCCTGTCTTGGAACCAATAGGATGGATGGCAGGACCGGTTATCATTTTGTTTTTTGTTTTGTATACTTTTTATATCTTATCCAAAGTGTCTGCACTAAACATGTTTATCTTCTGTCACCAGAAAAAGAAATCCCACTTTTCAGAAACAGAAACAAATTCTTCTTGGTATGCTCTTGATCCGTTAGTGTCCCAAGCAAGGGAAGTGCCACACCCTCCCGGCAGGTTTTGGGAGGCTAGTTCTCAAAACGTAGTGAAGGAGTGAAAAACCTTGATTGGGTGCCCAAAGATGGAGGAAGCAAGAGCCCAGATCGATGATACCTCAGCCCAGTGGCCGAGAAACTGGGTTTTGATGGGTGCAAAAACACAACCCTCACCTCAAAGGGAGGAAGAGAGGGTCAATTCTGGAGTCCAAGTTGAGTCAACATGGCCTAGGAACAGATTCAGATTGCCACACAAATACCATGGTCCCAAATGGGGATAGTTTGATGAAGTTTTTCTACTAATAAAACAAAGAAATCTTGGTAGATACATCTGGTGGGCGGCTGCAGTGAAGCAGGGGAAACTCTACCCTAGGGTAAGATACTGTCAGCCTTTGGGTTGGTAGAAGCCAAAGACCTGCTGGTAAATTAGGTGACCTCCATCTGCGATGTTCCCTCCTCACCTTTGACCTGTTGGCATTGGCTAGGCCCAGGCAATCTTCTCAGAGCAGAAGAGCAAGTAGATCGGTGTAACCCCTGGCCAAACATGGGTAGTTTTCTGAGGGAGGAGACAGTTGCACAGTGTTCTGAGGGGAGGGACAAAGGGGGCTTTGTCAGTTGGGGGGTCCAACTTCCCTCGGACAGCACAGGCCTTCCCTCTGAGACCGTGAGGAATTTTCTCTCCCAGGACATGTGCTTCTGCCTTTCCAGATTCCAGAAAGATCTCTTTCTGCCAGTTTTACCTCTGCATTCTCCAGTCTCCAGATCCACTGTTCTTCAAGAGCTTCTTCCCCAAATGTGCCCTGGTAGGTGGGAGACAGGGCTCTGCTCCCTGGGAGAGGGAGGTGAGGAGTAGAAGTGGGGTGGCTTTGGAAGCCAAGGGGTTCTAGATCTTCTTTTCTAGCTTAGAACAGCCCCAGAATCTAGACCTCAAAACATTTTCCAGCACATAGTAAGAGAGAGAGAGCTGACACTGAGCAGAGAAACCTAAAGTTTACACAAGGCCCGTGCTTTATCTCCAGGTCCCTGCAGCTCACTCAACCTGCGGCTGGCAAGGACAGGTTTTGTTCAGTCAGCAAACACACAGAAGACAGGCGGTGGTGGTGCCCACCTTTAATCTCAGCAACCAGGAAGCAGAGGCAGGGGAGTCTATTTGAGTTTGGGGCCAGTCTGCCTATAGAGTGAGATCCAGGATAGCCAAGGCTACGCAATGCAGTAAAAACCCTGCCTGAAGAAAGAAAGAAAGAAAGAAAGGAAGGAAGGAAGGAAGGAAGGAAGGAAGGAAGAAAGAAGGGGAAAGAGAAAGGAAGAAAGGAAAGAGAGAGAGGGGAAGGAAGGAAAGAAAGACAGACAGACAGAAATAAATAAAGAAAGGTAGGTAGGTAAAAAGAAAGAGAAAGACAAAGAGCAAGGTGCACCCTAGGAGGGGTACATGTATGGGTGTACGTGTGCATGTGCATGTGTGCATGAGTGTGTTTTGTTATTTTTACTTCTGGCAAAAACTCTCTGTGTTGATTCTGAGAGATATCAACAGCCTCATTTAAGCACACCACACAGACCTCTTTGGGGCATCACTGCCATGGGTCAATCCACATGACTGGCAGAGGCCAGGGTGTGTCAGGACTCGCTGACTGTTGTGCTATGTTTTTGCACACTGGAATGAGTAAGACTGGGGCCCTTGGGGCCAGCAGGCCAAGCCCACATTTCCAGAACGCTTTCCCAACTACAGGCAAGAAAACAGGTTCAGAGAGGTCTGACCTGTTCAGGCATCGATGCCTAGGGAATGATGTCATGGGTCTGCCTGATGTCACTGCTTACTGGCATAACCACACATCCCTCTGTCCCTCCAATCAAAACAGCAGGACATGTTGCCATAGGAGTCTGTCCGGTCCCCGACCTGGAAGTTCAGTGGACTTCACAACCCCCCAGTGCAGCCCAGAAAGGCGTCGTGGAGCAGTCAGACTGTGGAGAATGGCAGCTGTGGAGAGTGGAGATATCCAGAGGTTAGAAGGTGCTTAGGGCAAGCAAGTGAGGGGAAGGTTCTGGACCCCTAAATGCCTGCAGAGACTCTAGGATTCACAAGGGGACAAAGGGGGAGAGGTAAACAGAGAGTGTGGTGGGAATCCTAGAAGAGCCATCTGCCTTGTCTAGCTTGAGAAAGAGCAATGGAGAGACCCAGTCATCTGAGCAGCACAGTACAGCCTCACAGGTTATCCACACAGAGGTCCAGGGTCCTCACTGGGGACTTGATTATTTTCTTACCCTGTGAGGCCACATCTATCCACAGATGCCATCCCTGGCTTCTCTCCCCCACAGAGTCATCTGAACTCCAGGTAGAAGATACAGAGAGAAAAGACCATTGCACAGGAGCCATCATTGAAGGACCATCCAGACAGCTTTTGAGCTCAGTGGAGGTTTCTGTAGTGAGAATTCTGGAATTTTTTAAAAATATATTTACTTATTTTATATATGTGACACTGTAGCTGTCTTCAGATACACCAGAAGAGGGCACTGGGTCCCCAGTACAGATGGTTATGAGCCACTATGTGGTTGCTGGGAATTGAACTCAGAACCTCTGGAAGAGCAATCAGTGCTCTTAACCACTGAGCCATCTCTCCAGCCCTGGAATTCTGGAATTTTGGCTTATTTTAAAAAAATAGTGATATTATAAGAATATGTTTTAGCTTTGATCCCAGGTGTGCGGATATGAGGCAGCTTTGACTGTCCACAGTAGCAGACTATGAGTCGTCTCCTGGTCTGGCAGAGACATGGTTTTGCCAGCTGCTGATAGTTTCTGTGACTGGGAGACATTTGGAATCATGGGAACTTTTCAGAGGGTATATAAATATTAGGGCTCATAGGCGGGCTTGGTGCTTGGAGGTCGCTGGGTGTGTGTGTTGCTGCGATTTGTTAGCAGTTGTGCCCACAGAAGAAAGAAATCGGATTCAATATCTCTCTCTCTTCTCCCTCTATCTTTGTTTCTCTCCTATCAGGTAATGGGGGCTGAAACCCCGATGGGGGGGATAAAGGGTGGAAAAAAAGAAGAACCCACGGAGTCTCAAAGACTAGCTACAGGTTTCTACAGCTTTTCCTCCTCTAATCATCTTCCCAGAGTTCAGGAAGAGCCTATGGTGCTAGTGCAGGGGGTAGTCTACAACTCTCACACTGGCATGTGGTTTCCCTGAACCAAGTCCAGACTGGTACTCAGGTTACTAGGACTCAGCGAAGGCATGTGCTGTCAATCTGGGCAAGCAAATTCTGTCTGTCTGTCTCCCCCTCTCCCCCTCCCTCCCATTCTTCCTCTCTGTCTCTCTGTCTCTGTCTCTCTGTCTCTCTGTCTCTCTCTCTCTCTCTCTCTCTCTCTCTCTCTCTCTCTCTCTCTTTCTCTCTAGCTTTGGCTGGTTTAGAACTCTCTATATAGACAGGCTTGCCAAGAGATCCACCAGCTTTGCCTGGAATCAAAGGTTCGAGTTATCAAGCTGGGCTGAGCAAGTAATTCAATCTCCCTATGATGCAGGGACAGGAATGTAGGGCCAACTTCCATACACTGGAATGGGAAAGCAAGTAAAGGAGTATGGCCTGGGGTCTCAGTGTGTCTGATCATGAATTTCCCACACAAATGACTGAATATTTAGTTGCTGTTGCTACTCCTTCGACCCCAGTCAGACTCCACAACCCCAACTCGATGGATGGTGTAGCGTCAAAGACACAGATGCTGGCTTGAACAAGAACCTAGGTAGTTGGAGGGGGAGGGTAAAGGAAGATATGAGAGAAGAGAGCTGTATATAGGCACCTGGAAGTATTAATACAGATATGCCTTGACTCTGCAATAGAGTTGTGCTTGATAAAGCAATCACATTTATAATATAATATAAAGGGCTCTGGAGATGACTCAGTTGGAAAGGTGTTTGCTCCACGGGCATAAGGAAGGAGCATGTGCTTCCTGCTTTTCCTGAGAACTCAGGTTCTGTTCCCAGCACGAACAGCTCCTTAGCTGTCTATAATGCAAGCTCCAGGGCATCTGACAGATCCTCCGGCCTCCACACGAACCTGTACTCACACACACAACCACGTGCAGACACCCACCCCCACACATATGTTGCTAAAATTCCTTCCTAGGGATCAGATATGCGCCTACCCTTCCTCCCAAGGTCTTAATGACAAACCAAGGTACAATTGCATTAAAGTCTACTCTGGGGAAACTGAGTTTATTGGGCTTACTTACAGAGTAAGGGGTAGTTATGGGGGTGGGGTGGGTGAGTGCTCCTCTCCCTCCTCCAACGGGCACCTGAAAAGCCTTACCCACAAGTAATAAAGACTTCCCTGTAATCATACAGATGGAAGGAAGACCCCTCCAACACACACACACACACACAGAGTTTTGGAGACAGGGTTTGACTGTATGGTCCTGGCTATCCTGGAACTTGCTCTTTCAGGCTGGCTTCAAACTCAGAGTTCAGTCTGCCTCTGCCTCCCAAGTTCTGGGGTTAAAGGCTTGTGCTACTACACCCAGCTAACAAAAATAAACCTTAAAAAATAATAAGGTGGAAAGAGACAGAGGAAGACACCTAAGTTTACCTCTGGCTTTGGCATATGCAGCACAGGCACACACATGCACACACATGCACATACACAGACACACATAGACACTCACACATCACAAGATGAAAAATGCATTATGCATGCATCACCCCAAATATACTGACCATCTTGGCTTTGCAACACAAACCATTGGGGCGCATCTATTGTCTCCTTTGGTGGGGCTGCCCGAAGCTGCCATTCAATTTGGTGATCTAGTTTTCTGAGGGTATGAGACTCACCAATCAATCATTAGCTCAGGAAAAGAGCCAAACAGTGTCTATCCAATATTATCACGTTTATACTACAGTCAAGTAGAGCCATGTAAGTACCAGAGCCTGCTAAATAGTTATGTGCCTTGTACAGAAGCCCCCTTCTTCACACAGCACTTACAATAACGCCTTCAGGGGTCAAGAGCTGGCAAACAAACCTTTAAGTAATACTTTGTTTGATGTCCAGTAATAATGAGCTTGTACACAGGGTGACTCATCTATACCTAGTTCAGTATTGTGTATTCTCACACCTCTACATCCCCAGAGCCAAGCTCAACTATCTCGAAGGTTCATTCATTCAACAGATATTGCCTGGATACCTGTCTGACTCATGAGTTACAAAGAGGTAAGTATTATTTGTAGCTAGACAGAAGCATACAAGTAACAATGTCACGGGGCAAGTGTTTCCTAAGCACACATCTTGTGATCCTGAGGGAAATATACTTATATGAACTCGTTGATTAATTAATTAGGGACATCTATTCTTCCAGACGACTTCAATGTTCCGTTTTAGTTAAAAGTCCTTCTGTCTTTGCAAACCAGGACCAACTCTCCAGATTGGGCTAACTCCTTTGCGAGTTTAAAGCACTCTGTCTTTAAAAGGAGGGCGGCCTCCTGTCAAACGGGCCTCAAAACACAGGCCAAAGGCGCGTGCAGTCCCACCCACTTTCTGTGACGTCCCGCCTCCGGGCTTCTGATTGCTGGCTTCCGACGTCAATCGCGGAGCGTGCGTCTTGCTGGGACACAGTGGAGGTCTGCGCTCTGGTCTGAGGGGCGGTCGGGTGTATTCTGAGCTCGCCCCACACCCGCGAGGCCCCCGCCGCCCGACCCAACGGCGGAGCCGCCCAGCGCCTCCCCTGGCACCGGCTCGCTCCTCGCTGGGGCGGGACGTGGCCCGACGGCTCCGGTCACTATGGTCAGTGGTGGCGGGACGGGGAGGGGGCGCCGCCAGGGCGCGTGTGCGTGCGCGCGCGGCTGGGCGCGAGGCTTTAACCCTTTCCACCCTCCGGGATGATGAACACCGGGGTGCGCCGCGCTATTCCTTCGGGGACCCGCAGCCAGAAGATCCAGCTCAGACTGAGCCCTGCTGCCTCGTGGCGACTCTAGGTGGTCCCCAGGCACCTCCTCTAAGTCCCGATGCATGTGCCTGGCTGTGGAGAAATGGGTTACCTCTGGGTTGTGGTCTCTACTCTTTGTTATGGACAGCTTGCAGCTCACCCATCACAGACTTAGCCACCACAGACCCTAGCCAGATCGTACCCTAGCCAACTGTCCCCAGGGACAAGAGATCCGACCAGCCCGTCAAGCCTTAGAGCCCCTTGATGTAAGCTCAGTTTCCTGATGGCAACAGGTCTGTAGAGTGAGGACACATGAAGAGGCGGCCCCGGTTCTGAGAGGTGAATTCGGAGTCCAGGCAAAGTGATTTAGAAGAACTTTCCAGCAGAGCAGACCCAGGACATTCTGGGCTGGTCAAACCCAGAGCTTGGGCAAGAGGGGAAACTGAGACCAAATAGGGAGAAAACTGGTAGGGATTGTGGTGGTGTGACAGCTAGGACTTGGACCCAAGCCTCTGGTCCAGTGTTCTGTGTTGCATCAGCCTACCTTTCAGGTTGCCATGGGGTCAGGCCTCCTACAGGGGATAGCCTATGCTATTCAACTTCCAGCAAAGGGCTCTAGGGAGCCTGACCATCCTTAGTGTTACTGGAATCACTTAGCTCTGGGATCACCTGCTCTTTCAGTTTTGTTTGGTGATGCTGGGTTTTGAACCCTGGTTTTCATGCATGCTAGATAAGGCTTGACTTCTAAACTACACTCCAGTCTACTTCCTGTCTGGGCTGTCCTAGTGGTTATTATGAGGAGTTCATATGTGTGTGTGTGTGTGTGTGTGTGTGTGTGTGTGTGTGTAAGCACTAATTTCCTGCTTGTTTTTGGTACCCAAGGGTTTACCTGCTCTGCTGCTCTTGGAAAGTGGCTCGGGTATTTTTGTATTGCCTGCCAGGGAGTCGGGCTATTGAAATGACAGTTTTAGCCATGTAGAAGCTGGACGCTGTGTGGCTTCTGGACACTTACCACTGGTGGTAGCAGACAGCACACCAGTGCAGTAGGGGTTGGGACCCTAAGTAACTTCTGTCCTTAATGTATAGCTGGATCTGCCCTGAGCCCAGAAGACCAGCAGCTAGGATGCAAAGCAACTCCCCTCTGGGGAGTTTGGGTGCTCAGGAGGGTGTGGGGGTGGGGAGAATAGTTAAAACCCACCAAATAGGACATCTGTCTGGGAGTCACGAGGACAGAACTAGAAACCATTTACATGGTGTTTACTATACAACCACTGTGTGTTGGGCACCTTGGTAAGTCCTGAGGCCCATGGCTGATTTACCTGTGAAGTGTTTTAATGTTGGCTGAGACTGTATGGCATGTGTGGTTGATACAGGAGAATGTTGTGGGACTGGCAGAATCCTCCTCTGTTTCTGTCAGTGTCACTGGGCCGAGCTTGAAGGTGGCCAGGCAGAAGCCATAAAGCCCTTGGGAGTCAGGGCTGTAAACGGTGAGGGGCTCGACCTCACTCCCTCACTGTGTGCTCTTGGGGAGAAGAGTGAGTGTGGGTCTGGGCAGTCCAGGCACGTGTTCCTGTCTGCCTTTTCCTCTTGGGCATTAAATAGACCAGCGCTGGCGTTCTCAGCCTATGTTGGGGCAACGGTAAGAAAGACATGTCACCTGCCCTCTTCCGCAGTTCATGCCCAGGGGTCAGGTCACAGCTCCTGAATTACTGACACGGCCTGAGAGTCCAACAGGGGTCTCGGTCTGTCCAGGAGCATGGCACACTCCACCGGTAGGAAGAAGCTGACTCTAGCGGTGTAGAGGAGTGTTCAGGAAGGGCCAGGTAGCAGGGAGATCGCCTTGGGACATGGTCAGGAATGGGCATCCTGCGGAGAGTAGTGAATCTGGGATTGGGTTCTGAGCATCTTGTGCAGGGCTTCGCATTGCTGAGCTGTTGCATTGGGTTGTCTGCACATTAGGGACCTGTTATCATTTTTGATGAATATGAAATGGTTGCTGGCTCTCTGTCTGATGCTGGGTCGTGGGTGGCCAGCTGGAGGGAGAGGCAGGCTTCTGCTCATTCAGTATGCTTGCCAGGGTTACTGCAACAAAACCCTTCCACGGGATACATCCACGGGGACTGGTTTTCTGATGAGTCTGGAAGCTGAAGTCTCAGGTGAATGTGTAGGGAGGGAGGGGCACAGTCCCTCTGAAGGTGTTTAGGAATGTTCTATCCCCAGCTTCCCCAAGCTTCCAGCAGTAGCCTGACTTGTGACATTGGAACTCATCCACAGATGGCTCTCTCCCGTGCATGTGTTTATAGTACTCTTTTAATAAGTCATGGGGCTGCTGACCCAGCTTGCTCCATTGTGACCTCATCTTAACTAATTATATCAGCAATGACCCTATTCCAAAATAAAATTCCAATCTGAGGCCTGGAGCTCGGGCTTCAAGAGTCCAGTTCGAAGCCCTCGGGATACATTTTTAGAATGCATTCCAACATTTCTGGAAGCGAAGATCTAGCAGTGACAGATGACAGGTCCCTGCCCTTGTGGAGTTGGCATTGGAGTGGAGGTACACAGAACACATCAGCCAGTGAGCCCACCTTCCAGATCCTGTCTTCAACAAGCAAATAAGGCGATAGGATAGTGGGGAGGGCAGGGAGGCTTTTCTGCTGAGGTGGAATCTCCCAAGCCGTCTAAAGAGGTAGAACACGGAAACAGAAGAAACAGACGGAGCAAAGACTTTGAGGTAGCGTGTGTTGGAGGGACAGGGCAGACACTGTGACCAGGGCATCTAGGTGTAGGAGGGCAGGATGGGAGGTTGTCAGAGATGGAGCCAGCTAGCCAGTGGGGTGAGGGGGGCTAAGAGGTTTCACACTGCCACGATGTCATCGACTGGGTGAGTTATAATAAGCAGACATTTATTGGCTTCTGGTTCTGCGGGCAACTGGGAAGGTCATCAGGGTGCTGGCCTCCGGTGAGAGCACACATGTCTCCTTGCTGTGTTATAGTATGGTGGGAGGGGAGAGTGGACTAGAGGAAACCCCTCCCTGTGATGGCTGTTAATCATTTCATGTGAGGGGAGTCCCCAGACCCAGTGACCTCTGGTAAAACTGTCACATTGGCAGCTGAATTACAAGTTGGTTTGGAAAGGACATTCAAACCATAGCTTTTTACACACACACACATACACACACACACACACACCACACTTACACATGTACACATACACACACATACGTATACACACATACACACAGGCACACACACACATGCACACATATACACATAGACACAGGCAAACGCACATATAGACACAGAGACACACAGACACAGACCCACACAGACACACAGACACACACACACACACACACACACACACACACACACACACACACACACATATACACACACACACACACACACACACTGTTCTTTTCACATACAAGATACATCCATTCTATCCCAGGACTTCTTCAGAGCTGTGGCAGCCAGTTTCCTACCAGCTGAGGGTCTGTGAGTTCTGAAATTACCTGCCATCCAAGTGTGATGGTGGGCAGGCCTGAGACAGACCTTCCAGTCCCGAGAGTGGGAAGTTGACCAGAAATAAGGAGTCAGTCATCCTATGCGAGTCTGACACCCACTTCAGCAAATCACATTCCAGAATAATGGCTGACTCTGCACCATGTCCACTCCACTCTGACGGCTGAAGGAACTGCCCACTCTGGAATTCACTGGGCTCAGCCTAGGCAGCAGCTCATATCACAACCATATTACATCCCATGGGCATCACCCCAGTGGAGACTGTGTCTGTTAGTCTGGGCCCCCACACTGTGCACCACACTGTCCATGTGGACTCTCCACCGAGACCACAGCTTTGGCCACCAGAGTAGCAGCCCTCCTCAGGCCCTGCCACAGCTGGTCACCCAGGTGGCCTGCTGCCCTGAAATGTGGGAACACTTGAGAGGCTCCCTGGAAAGGGCTCTCGAGGCATAGCCAGCCTATGGATCTTGACCATGTTGGGGGGAGGGGTCCCCTACCCCCTGTCTCCCTGAGTGACACCTTCTGTGCTATTTAGCAGGTGGCCAGCCTCGGGGCCACACCCTGGGTGTTAAGATGCTATGTCATTCTTTTACTTAGTCAGGCTGTGAGTTTTCCAAGACCTTTATTCTCTTCATTTTATGAACCCTGCCTTTACCCACATGTCTCAGTAGATGACGTTACTCCGCCGCCGCCTTAGGGCTCTGCCACCCAGGTCCTTCCTACTTCATTGTTCTTAAGTTCTGTTTCCCTGCGTAGACCCGGGGAAAGGACACCCTGCAGCAGAGTTCTTGGCCACTCGAGGAGATGGCCCTTCCTTCCAGTCTCCAGGACTTCATTCCTCACTTCCATCTGAGGCTGCATCCTCATGGCCTTTTCTGTGCCAGTTCCTGCCGGCGTTCTCACACGGGATCTTCTGGGAAGTCTCCCACTTTCCCTCCTGCTCTCCGTCTTGTCTTGCCCACACCAAAACCGCCCTCCTCGGTCTGTTCCCAGCTTCGAAGGCTGCTCCACCATCCGCCTGGGAAGTGTCCCGGCTGTAGCCACTGCCCTGCCCTGAAGCCTTCCAGTCTGCAGGTATTAGTTACGGCAGCTTCTGCTCCTGAGTCCTGGCTATGTCTTGGCCTGGTTGTATTTCGGTAATAGGTTGTCACTGGGCCATTTATACCAAACAGCTTTCTCAGGCTCAGAGAGCTTGGGAAGTCCTAAAACGAGGTGCCAGCATCAGTCCAGGGGCTTCTTGCTTTCTTACCACGAGGGAAGGCATTGCTTGGCAGAAGGGGGTGGTAGGGAAACTGAGTCAACACTGTGTACAATTCACAGTCATGATGTCAGTCCAGTCACGAAGGCAGAGTGCTGCCTTTTGATACTGTGACTTTGGCAGTTAAACAGCAGAGAATACTAAGGAGAGACCCTGCCTGTTAAGCAGCCTGTGCTGACTGCTTGCACAGAATGTGGGGCTGATTGGGAGAGGAAGCCCCCAGGTCAGTTAGGCAGGGTGCATTGTGTCCTCTTTGTGGGAAATGGCGAGGGCTCTCAGGCCAGACCCAGGAACTAGTGGGGCAGGGCGAGACAATGGAAGAGGACTCCAGGATTTGGGGGTACACTCTGGTGGGTGGAGGGATATCCTAGGGGCTAGGGAAGCCTGGTGGAGACAGATGAGGCAACAGTAATTATGGGTAAATGAATCGGGGGTGGGGGTGGGGGGCTGTTTGAATGTCTGAGAGGCTGCCTGCTGTTTAAGGCTGGAGTCCTAGGGAGCAGTGAGGCCAAGCTAAGACCAGGTGGCCGCTCAAAGTGTTACACAAGTTCACGTTATCTGAGAGACACAGAGCCCAGCTTCAGGAGCTCTGAAGATAGCCAGCACTGAGATAAGGGGTGGGGCCCCACCAGGAAGGGTCATGAAGTAAGCTGAGGGATTGTCAACAAAGATTAGCACATCCGGTTCCCTAGACCCTGTGGATATAGGACCATGGCAGGAGAGGTTCCGAAGTGCGAGATCACCCTTAGTTATCAAGGATAGCACAAGAGAGGACACCACTATGATCTCTACAAGAGGAGGGAAGATAAGGGGACCTTAGAAAGAAAGGTTACAAGGTGAGAGAAAGGGGTTATCCATAATGGAAGCCAGACAGCCTTAAACGTGTATTTATTTGTGTGTGTGTGTGTGTGTGTGTGTGTGTGTGTGTGTGTGTCAGGGTGCCAGGGGTATGGTGCAGGTGTGCCAGGGAGTGTGTGTGGTGGTCAGAGGGCAACACGAAAGAATCAGTTCTCTCCTTCCACCACATAGGCCTGGGGATGGAACTCAGACAGAGCACCCAGGCAGCCTTTAGGAGCTGAGGGAAGCGGCCCTCATTGAGGCCGAGGCCAGAAGGCCCTGAAAGCACAGCCTGCCCACCGCTTGTCTTTCCGTGGTGGGACTGGGAGTCTGACTTTCCGTTGCAAAGAAGTGAAATGGTGATGTTCCAGAGGTTGGAGCAGGAATGGGTCCTCCAGCGAGACAGGTCTCCCTGCACCCGTGGCTTCAGTGGTCTTTGGCTTAAGTCACCTCATTAATAATGGACTTTTGAACACTCCACATGTGTATTCATATATTCACATATGAAGACCCATATCTGAATATTATATATAAATATATGTTCATATATGTGCACATACATACATGTATATACATGTATATATGTGTATATATATACACCTCATATATACATATATACATCTCATACATACATCTCACACATATACATCTCACATATGCATATATCTCACATATATGTATGCATTTCATATTCATATATATATGTATATATGTGTGTGTATGTATATGTGTGTGTATGTATGTATATATATGTATATATATATGAGGAGATTTGGGTATATGTATGGTGTATCCATGTGTATGTGTTCATGACAGAGGATTGTACTGACCTGTGCACATGAATGTGGAGGCCAGATGTTGACATCAGATACCTTCCTCTATTGTGTTCCTTTTAAAAATGTAACCTATGCATGTGTGTGTGGTGTGCATAGGAACTTGCTTCATAAGTGTGCAGGCACATGTATATGTGGATTTGCATGCACATAGGTGTTTTTGTACGCAGATGCTGGAAGCTGACACTGGGTGTCTTCCTCGATCACTGCTTATTTAGACAGGGTCTCTCACTGAGCCTGGAGTTTGTCAACTCTGGGTGGTCTAGTTAGCCAGCTTGCTGTGGGGATCCTGCCTCTGGTTCCTGAGGGCTGAGATTGCAGGTAGCTGCCACACACCAGTTCTGGGGATCTGAACTCTTATCCTCCTGGGTAGCAAGCACCTTGCTCACTGAGGCCTCTCCCCAACTCTTCTGATTTCTGAGATGGGGGCTCTCCACTGAACCTAAAGCGCACTCACTGGCTGGACTGGCCAGTCACTAGTCCTGAGAGCTGACCGTCTCTACATCCTCCTCCCAGTGCTGAGGTGCAGGCAGCGTGGCAGGCTCAGGTTATACAGTTGCTGTGTTACAAACCTTAGGCCTCATGCTTAAGCAGTGAATTCATTACCTATTCGGCAACCTTCTGGTGTCTGTGGAATTCCAGGAGAGCAGGCTTCAACTCAGGCTTGCCTCTGGCAAAGACGTGAGCATGCCTAAAGAAGAGGCTGAGGCTCAGAACCTGCTTGGCAGGCAGGCGAGGCTGGCATTTCTGGTTTTCCCAGGTGCCTTCAGGTCAGGCCGTGTGGTGAGTGGTGGCGTTGGGGCCTAGTAGGTGAGTCAACCTTGCCCAAGCTGCCCAGAGAAAGATGACCGCCTTCTGGGTCTGCTGGGCATTGCTGAACCTGAGAGATGGCCATGCTCAGATGCCACGAGGAATGGCTGGCTGGCAGATGTGACTTGAAGGCAGAGGTGTGAGCTGAGGCCTGGCTGTGGGTTTGGTCCGTGAAACACACCTCTTTACCTCCACTGCTAAAGCAGTCGCCAAGCTCAGGTGCTGTCTGCCCAGCTTAATTAATTAGCATCTATTTAATTAATTAATGACTAAAGAGCCAGTGTCTTTGCCAGGGCCTGCTGAGGTCTGACAGGACAGTCAGGCGTGACCTGTCTGTTCTCTTGCTCCAGAACGACCTGGAAGTCTTCAGCCAGGGTTTTAAAAGCAAACACTAGTTAATGTTAGCCAAGGTCAAAACCCAGAGCATTGTTCCAGATTTCAGGGACTAGTGAACTGGTACCGCTCCTAGGTTCTTCCTGGATCTTGAGGCTGGTCTCACCCAGGCATGGCAGTGTGTTTGGATGGGGACTTGGGTCATTCCAAAGGTGTTTAGGGATTTCCAGTGCCAGGGTGGAAACCTGCTTGTCACTAGGTTCACATATACATTTGGGAGACACTAGATGCCAGCCCAAGACCCATCTACTTTCCTCCCTCCCTCCCTCTGCCCCACTCCTCCCTTGAGACAGTCTTGCAGTGTAGCCTATACTAGCCTCAATTTTGCCATCCCCCTGCCTCAGCCTCCTGGATAATAGGATTATAGGCTGTTGTCACCATACCCAGCCAGGGCTGGCTTTTAAATAGTATCCAGTAAAGTGTGTGTGTGTGTGTGTGTGTGTGTGTGTGTGTGTAGCATAGTATAATGAATATGCAAATTTAAAACATAGAACTCCATGTCTTTAAAAAATTCGAAAACACATCTCATCATATTTGTAAAGACAGTGGAAAGCAGAGAGGTGGTTTCCAAAGATGGGGGGAGGGGAGTACTTAAAGCAGCAGAGCCATGTGCATAAAAATGGCTAAAATGGTATGTTTAGTGTTATATACATTTTACCACCCTACTCTCTAAAGACATTTCAAAAGATATGCCACATGGACTTGGGGGTCGGGGCACGAGTGAGGGGCAGGGGGACACAACACAGATTAGGCGCTCATGAGATAAACTTAGAACACTCTCTGAGATGGACAAGGGGGCCGCCCATCGGCTCGAAGCTGCTCCTTTATTAGTGTGGTGGCTGCAAACAGCTTTCGGGAAGCAAGCTTATCTACCATGCCAGGCAAACACAGGCTCTGGGAAGCCTTCCCTGGTGTGGTACCTCTCTCCTCAGGACTCCTCTCTGAGGGCAAATGGAGTTCCTCTTGCCCTGCTCCCTGATGCCGTCTCAGAAACTGTCAAGTAAACATGTCTGGCGGGGCATGCTTTTGTGCTCCTATGCCCCAACATCTTTCTCTCTGGGTTTGTTTGGGGCCAGGATTGAGTGCAAGTTCATTAAATACATTCGGGGCATTGTGCTCTGTAGCCTGTTGCTTGGAAAGCCCGCGCACTGTTTTAAGTCAGCCATCTGCGAAAATACTTCTATGAACAAATAGTCCTGAAGCAGGTAGCAGGACTTGAAGGAATCATCAAGGGAGCAGGGAGTTTGGTTGAGCAGCACATGCGGCCACTTGCCATGCACACAAGCTGTGGAGAGCGCTGTTCAGAACAGACCCACAGGGATTTGTGTGTTCAACAGAGTTAACACACTTAACTGCACACCAGCAGCTGTGAGTTATGTAAATGATATCATGCTTTCATGATTTAAAACAACATATATATAGTTATATATATGTAGTTGTTATTAATATATTAAATATAGTATATTAAATATATTTTATACATAATTATGTTTTAAATATATATGTATATACATATGTGTGTTTATATGTATATTATATACATACATACATACATACATACATACATACATACATACATATACACATCTATGAAGTCAACAAAGGTGTCTTGGCCTAAGGTTTTTAAACCTGCAAATGAAATGGAGCCTATTCGAGCTACAATCAGGTCTGTGGACCTATGAGAGGAAGATGACTAGGAAGTGGGAAGGAAGAACATAAGGAAGAAGCTGGTGGGCTGGAGAGGTGGCTCAGAGGTTAAGAGCACTGACTGCTCTTCCAGAGGTCCTGAGTTCAAATCCTAGCACCCACATGGTGGCTCACAACCATCTGTAATGGGATCTGGTGCCCTCTTCTGGTGTCTGAAGACAGCGACAGTGTACTTATATATAATAAATGGATACATTAAAAAAAAGCTTTATAAAGGAAGAAGCTGGTCCCTTGGCACAGGTAGAAGGCTCAAAGGAGGCAGAGGAGGGGCCATCTCTCTCCTCTGTCGGTGGGCTCTGCTTTTCTGTTTTTCTGTTTGCTTTGCAGAGCTATAGGGATGGACCAGGGCCTTGCACATGCCAGAGAAGCTCACCCACTGTTCAGCCACACTCCCAGCCTGCCGATACCTTTCAATGGCTGTGCCTGGAGCCACTTAGGAACTGTCCCCTGATACTCTGCAATAAGCATCATACACCGGCCAGGCTCTTGGACACACTGAACCCCTATCAGGAAGTGGGGGTGGGGTGGGGAGGACAGTGTTTCTGGGGGTGAGTAGAAGTGCGAAGTTGGACCCAGCCTCTGGGTAGGAAGGCCACATACTGCCCTGGACAGGACACTACTTTATGGGCTGGCAGATGAGTCCTTTGAGAACTCGGGCATCCGGGCTGTGTATGCCTAGCAGTTTGGTGTGTCTGAACTTCACACTGATCTGCAATCATCACTTCCTAGCTCAACCAACCTGACCTTGGCAGTGGGTACAGTAATCGCCACCTCACAGGAGCACTGTGATGATTGAGATAATGGGACCACGTGCGCCTCTGCCCCCAATCTTGGCACACAGCAGTGCCCCGTGATGGTACCTGTCATCACATCACACATCTTGGGCTTAGGGTAGCAGGTGATCATCAAACCATCCTCCTTATGTTGGCTGGTCACATCTTCTGGTCACAAGATGGCTGCTGTAAGGTAGACATTGCATCAGCATCTCTGCTCCTTTATCCCAAACCAAAAGCTTTCCCAGAAGACTTTTTAGATTTGGGTAATCT
The DNA here is from genome assembly GCF_963924665.1 of Micromys minutus. NCBI lineage: Eukaryota > Metazoa > Chordata > Mammalia > Rodentia > Muridae > Micromys > Micromys minutus. The sequence goes on from NC_137969.1 coordinate 246,045,585, forward strand.
AGCTTGTCAGCTTGTCCCAAGGATCCCCTGTACCAATCCTTTGAGAGCTGGGATCATAGGCAGGTTGCTCATCTGACCTGAATATGTATTCTGGGGATCTGAACTCGGATCCCCACACTTACAAGGTGAATACTGTGTCTACAGAGCCGTGTCCTCAGACACAGGACCCTTATTTTAAGCTGGAAAGTATTTATGTAAGTCAAGTAGCACTTAAAGAGCAATTGTGTGTGTGAGAGATTGTGTATGTAGCAGACAGAGAATGTGTGTTTATGTGTGTCTGTGTGTATGTGAGACAGTTTGTGTATATTGTGTGTGAGAGAGACAGTGTGTATATTGTGTGTATATTGTGTGTGTGTGTGTGTGTGTGTGTACAAGCCACTGACACAAGTTAGCAGATAGCTTGTGAGAGTTGGTTCTCCCTTTCCCGATGTGGGATCCTGGAATCCGTCTCAGGTGGTCAGGCTCGTTAGCAACAGACATCTCGCCAGCCCTGTAGTTTTGGCTTGTTTTTGTTTTCTGAGACAGAGTTTCTACATGTAGCCCTGGCTGTCATGGAACTTGATTTGTAGACCAGGCTGGACTTGAACTCAAAGATCTGCCTGCTTTTACCTACTCAGTGCTGGGATTAAAGGTGCGTGTGCCTTGCAGCCCCACACTTAGTCGTCTTCTCTGCAGAGAGCTCCATTCCTGGATGACTGGTGGCAAGAGCACGTGGCCAGTTGGCTGAGCCCCAACCCCTGAGTGCACTCACCCCAAGTCTAGTAAAAACACGGGGCAGGTGGCTGCTGTTTCCCCATCTATGCCGCCCTCTCCCTATCTCCTACCTGCTCTCATCCTTCCAAGTCTTGGAGACCTTGGCTCCCCACAGGTAATGTGGTAATGCCAGGCTTGGCACAGGCCACAGGTTCAGGAACTAGGGGAAGATGGAGGTTAGTAAAGAAAAGAATGAATGAATGAGTGAATGAATGAATGAATGAGGTGGAAGCATACTCAGCATAGAGATTTATTAAGTCTAACGTATTAAATATTATGAAATGAATCTGTTAGTAACCTATACGGTTAGTTCTTTATAACTAGGTTACTTCATGATGGTGCCAGTCCTGATTGTCCTGGTCACATGCTTGCACATCCCTTGAGAGAACAGGGCATCCTCCAGGTTGGGTACCTGGCTGTTCAGAGGCCATCAGCTCTGTGAGCCCTGTGGGTGTCTTTGAAGCCAGCTCAGTGTTTCTTCTTTCTCTTTCAGAGTGAAACATCTTTCAACCTAATATCAGAAAAATGTGACATTCTATCCATTCTTCGGGATCATCCTGAAAACAGGATTTACCAGAGGAAAATCCAGGTGGGGAAGAGGGTAGAGGGACCAAGAGCCTAAAAAAAAGAGGGTTGAGGTCGGGAATAACGGGGGCAGCTTTTGGTAGGTGTGGAGTTTGGGCCAGGTCCCTGTGCAAACATACTTAGACCATTCTGAAATTGTACATTTGCCTCACAGAGCACCTCCGTTTGCGGGAACACCATACATTTTAAAGCTAACCACTGTTCTAAGAGCTGGATTCACTTGCTTGAGTCTTCTTTATGTATGGGCTGGGCCCCCTCACACCATTGAGAAACCTTTATAGGACTGCTGAGGTCGCTTAGTCACCCACCCCACTCGGCTGCCAGCTTCCTTCAGGAAGCCTTCCCTGACTGCCAAAGTCTGATATGGATGTCTCTGACCCAGGACACCCCAGCTCATGTTCTCAAACTCTGTCACCATCATCTCATTCTGTGGCACCTCCCCCAAACGGAAGCTGGCTGGTGCCCAGGAGCTGATATCCTCTGTGTCTGACACCTCGATATATTTGTGTATCTGTGGGATGGGTAAGGGTGGGAACCCTAGAGAGGGAGCTGTGGCCAGGTCAGTGGCTGACCCACACCAATGTTGTCGCTGCCGCTGAGGTCATGTGTCCTCCTTTCTCCTTAGGAACTCAGCAAAAGATTCACCTCAATCCGAAAGACCAAAGGAGACGGGAACTGCTTCTACAGGGCCTTGGGCTATTCCTACCTGGAGTCTTTGCTGGGCAAGAGCAGAGAGATCCTCAAGTGAGTGGGACCCGTGTAGACGCCTCTGCTGGACTTGTGTAGCAGGGGAGCTGAGAGCTGGCCGGTAGAGGCATGACTTGCCTGGAAACCTAGCTGCCCACTGTGCCAGTGTTGATGGCAGCCCAGAGGCTTAGGAAGGCGTCTGTATTTGTCTGACACTTCTTTTAGCATTGCCTCTTCAGGCAACATTGGGTGGGCGATTGGTATTTACTTGGTATTTCAAACACCAACACAAGAAAGAGGAGGAGGTGGAGGGAAGGAAGGAGAAGAAAAGGAAGAGAAAGAAAGAAAGAAAAGGAAGAGGGAGAAGAGGAAAAGGAAGAAAGGAAAGGGAGAAAGAATATTGAGGAAGCTTGTCCCTGCTGGCCTTGGTCATGTTTTGTGTGTGCGCGCACAGAGGCCAGCGGATAACTTTAGGAGCCTTCTCTTCCCTTCCACCGCATGGAGGGGCAGCCACTTTACCAAGCCCTCTTGCTGGCCCTTGACCCTGATAGAGAGCGAGGACAGCCCAGTGCCAGGCTGGTCCTGAGGTTAATGAAGAATTGCTTGGTGGCCATGTCAGGTGCCTCAGCGTGCTCATGAGGGCCCTGTGGCTGGTGACAAGATGGGGCTTGCATTGGAGGGATGTGTATTAGCAGCTATGGGCTGGGGCTGAGGGCAGGAAGGCCTGACCTGATAGGCCAGGCACATGGCATTAGGGTTGATTACTGGTTACCCCACCTCACCTGTGTAACAGACCTAGAAGCATAGTGAGTACTAAACAGGAAACTGGCTCTGAGTATTCTTTATTTTCAACATTACTTTACTAATTGTATAAGTGTTTGCCTGTATGTGTCCTCCGTGCCAGAAGAGTTCAGCAAAGAGCATTTGATCTTCTGGAACTGGAATGGTTGTGAACTTGTGCTTGGAATCAAACGGAGGAACCTTACTTAGCATCTCCATCCGGTTTCCAGCATGGTTTATTTCCTTGTACCTTTACCCATTTGGGTTTTAGTAAGGGACGTTAAATCCTGCCAGGTCAAAGTCTTGAAATAACAGTTCATTAGCTTAAAATGGGCCACACATTGGCAGCTCCCAAAGAGGGGGCATACTGGGGACCTAACGGGCCCTGCCCAGGTAAAGCGCAAGTGAGGGTTGGCTGTAGATGAACTGCCAGTTATGACCCTGGGCAGAGGATGAGAGAGACACATTCCTGTGAGCATAGTGCCATGGGCAGAGGCCAGCAAATTTGTGACATGGGAGAAGTGTTGCTGGTCACTCTGGAGGTCCACAGGGATAAGGAAGGTTTGGAAAGGGAATTGCCATATCTGGGGGAGGGTGTTTTGACTGCCAGTCTCTTCATCTGAGAAGCGGAGTCATTTACAGCAGGGAAGGCAGCACATGTGCTCACGATTCTGTGATGCTGGCGTGGACCAGGCAGTTGCTGGTCAAAGAGCACCCTGTGTGTCCCCTGTGGTCATCAGGTCTCCTTCCCTCCAGGTTTAAAGAGCATGTGCTACAGACCCCAAACGACCTTCTGGCTGCCGGCTTTGAGGAACACAAGTTCAGAAACTTTTTTAATGCTGTGAGTTCACCTGAGCCACACTGGTTGAGGCCCAAGGGCAGAGCAGATGGGAGCAGACAGGCTGGAGGTCCACAGCTCTGCAGCTGTAGCTGGGACAGGGCAGGGTCATTTCTTTCTTGTGAGGATATGCGAGTACAGGGGTCTCAGTTAGGTGGACACTCAGCCTCCTGCCATTCTGAATTTATGGTGGAAGGGACTCCATGCCAGGGCCCTTGATGTGTCTCTGGGCTTCAACAATAATACTCATTTCAGCCTCAAAATGAGAGGTCCTATGGGGTGTTGGGGGCAGGTGCTAGCCGGGTCTGCCCTGATGGTGAGGGATGTTAAGTTTTACAGTGTGGTAGAGCTGGTAGAGAAGGACAGCTCCGTGTCCAGCCTGCTGAAGGTGTTCAACGACCAGAGCTCCTCGGACCGAATCGTGCAGTTCCTACGCCTCCTCACGTCGGCCTTCATCAGGAACCGAGCCGACTTCTTCCGACATTTCATTGATGAAGAGATGGACATCAAAGACTTCTGCACTCATGTAGGTCCCTGGGTCCTCCCTGGTGATGTAGCTCCCAGCCTGGGCTTTGCTTGTCTGTCCCTTATACACTCCAGGTCCACTGTTTCTGCCCAGAGGGACACCCTTACAAGCCAACTAGCAAGATGAGCCTGCAGGTGACATCTTCCTCGATTGGCTTGAGCAGGCTGCGTGTAATCTCAGGGAATCTCTGGGAACACAGGACTTGAGACTGTTCGGCTGCTCAACTGCAGAGTAACAGTTCCTGTCACATTTCCCTTAATCTGGGCTCATGTTTCAGAAGTATTTATCTGAAAGAGTGGCCCACATGTTAAGAAATGGACAATTTTCATATGGCTATCTGGATTTTTTGTTTTAATTAGGAGGTACTGGGCCCTGACTTAAATGGCAGTTACCACAGGCACAAGAGCAGCTGCCCTCTGGGATACACATGCTGGCCCGCCACAATCTCTGCCTCTCTATTGTCTCTGCAGCATCAGGCCTCACCCCCAGGCTCTGGCCTCTGCAGCCTTATACTTGGAAGACTCTGGCATCTGAGTCCTTTTAGTTCTAAGTTTTTGATGCCAGCCTGAAAGATTCCTCTTCTGCACATCCCGTCAAGGGTCTAGAATAAAAATGGTGTTGCTTCATTTTCTGCAACTCCAGCAATGTCTGGTTGTGTTGCTTCCGTGACAGGTGGGCATCACCACCCTGGCACAGAAGAGGTGGCTGACCCTGGGAGCCAGGGCTGCACACATCCCCTTGCCCTGGCCTCCCTCCCAAGTATTTTATTTTGGCTTTTCAGGAAGTAGAGCCCATGGCCATGGAGTGTGACCACGTACAGATCACAGCACTGTCGCAGGCACTGAACATTGCTCTGCAGGTGGAGTACGTGGATGAGATGGACACCGCTCTGAACCACCACGTGTTTCCCGAGGCTGCCATCCCTTCTGTTTATCTGCTCTATAAAACATCCCACTACAACATCCTTTATGCAGCGGAAAAACACTGATTGTTTTAGGCCATGCCTGAGCCTGTCACCTGATGGACTGCATTCGGAATGGAACATTCTGCCTTGGCAATTTTTTAAGTGATTTAGACAACTAGAAAACATACAGCCTTTTGGGTAAAGCCACTGAACTGAGACCTGTGCCCATTATGGACTGTGATGACTTCCTAGGAATTTTAGTATTTATTTTGATAGATGATATGCCTGCTAACTCTGGACCACATGGCCAGACACTCTGTCTTTGTACCCATTTACTTCAAGAACCTCGGACCTATTTATCTGGCAGAGAGGTTCCTGACAGTGTTGCTATGCTGCTGTGTGAAAATGGGGGATATCAGCTTATCCTCACACAGGACAGTGACCCTCAGAGGGAAGAAAAGCTCAGGTCAGCTGTCATGTTAAGATGACTTACCGGACCTATGAAGAGTCTAGCTGGGTGGGTCATGGTAGGCTGTCTGAATGTGAGGGTGTGTACTTTATTCATGGTGGCTATACTTTCCCATCCACTGAAGGAAAGAGGGAATAAAAACCAAAAGACTTTTAGCGTAGTCCAGAAAAGGACTTCAACATGAAGCTCAGGTTGTGAGGTCCCTCTACTTTTCGGGACCAGAACTCCTGACTCTGGAGAACATGCCCTTCAGGGTTCTACTGTCAACCCTGCTTGGATAAGGCTTGCCAAGGACTAGGGCCTGTACTTGAGTCAGTGTGTCCATGTCTGGGACCAAAGGGCTACAGTTGCCCATCCTCCCTGGTGAATTCTAGAAGTAGGGTCTAGGTCTAGGCTGGGTATGCGCAGCAACCTAGAAGGGCTGAGGACAGGCTTCCCAAGGTTCTTTGGTTTTCCCTAGCTCTGCTTCATAAGCAGCTAGGAAGGAAAGGAGAGAAAAGCCATAAACTTTGGCAGCAGGGACATTTCCCCCTCTGCACATACCCACCCCTTAATAGCCTCTACCTTGCCTTGCTGCCTGAAGATCTTTAGGAGTCCACCTGAGGACACACCCTCCTCTACAGGTCAACCATGGAACTGCCCCCTAGTGTTTCCTTGGTTACTAGGCTCCCTCATGCTCCACTCTGCAGGAATTAGTCTGTTGGTGCTACTGTGAAGGGTCTGCTGACAGCCGCACACAGGCTGGGAGCAGGATCCTGATCCCGAGTCTTACACATCTCAGACATCTATCCTTTTCTTTGGTGAAAGCCAAAAGCACCTAGATGTCTGGGCAGTGTGGGACCTCTGCCAACATTTAGATCCAAAGGCTCCAGCTACGTGAGCCTATCGCTGGCACAAGAGTGTCTGCCCTTCATTTTTTGATGTGTTCCGTGCTTCACCCTGATGTGGGCATTTATGACAGGTACCCCACAAGAGTAGGCACCTATTTCCATGACTGTCTTCAGCCACTATTCTCCATTTCCAGGCTTAATGGTATGAGCACAGGATACCTGACTGACGGATGGCCTGGGCTGCTCCACAGGAGCTCAAATGTCTGGGAACAGGGGGATGGGCTTAGGAACATGCTAAAACCTGGTTGAGCATGGCAATTTCATGGCTAGGTTACAGCAACAAGTCCTGCCAGCTCTTTCTAGAAGAAACAGTGGAATGAAGGTGCTGAGAGATCATCTTCAAAAGGCTTTGAATCCCTCACTCTCCCAGAACAGCCAGTGGGGACAGTAACCATGGTACACCTGCTTTCGTCTGTCTTCTGAGAGCACATGGAAGTTTTGGGTCCAGCTGCCCAAGTTCAACTGTGTGACCCTGGCCAAACCCCTTCTTCACCTCTGAAACAAAGAAGCATGCCACCTCAAAGTGAAACAGGTCTAAGAGCCAAGTGTACAGCCAGCCTGGGAAATTGTGGCTTGGGGATCAGTGAGTACCCAAGGCCAAGCCCCACAGCTTCCCACAAGGGAAAACACCTTCCTAGCATTAAAAGTTTCTATAAACAACTCTCAGTCTGGCTTCTTAATGCTGGGTAATTGGTTATGTTTGGAAGACCACCACTGTGTTCCCACAGGCCACTCATGAGTGGGTTACACTAAGAGAGTGGCCCCTAGTCCCCTCAAAGAGCAGATGCAGTGAGCTATGCACACTTGACCATACTAGGTGGGCACAGATGGGATCTGAACACTGATCCCACCTTCTGCTTTTCAACTCAACTGACATCTCACAGCATCGCTTGGAAAGTGGAGGCCACCTGTCCTCTCAGCCAGGCCAGGAGGACAAAGTGGGGTCATGGAAAAGACTCAGACTATTAGAACGCACTCAGAACTAAGGTGCCTGAAGTCTGGCTGTTGGGTCAAACTGACTAAACCTTAACCGATAAATATCCACTTCCTTTACTACAAAAAAAAAAAAAAAAAGGAAAGGAAAAAAGTATTAAGATTAACCATGACCTCATAGACAACCAAATGAGACTTGAAATCAATAAAAGCATCTAACAGGGCTGGTATTACAGCCCTACCTACATTCCTAGCTTGTGAGGATGTTGAGGCAAGAGGATTCCTAGTTCGAGGCCCGTCTAGACACTGAAACCATTCAAATGAAAAAGTAGGAGCAATGGGTCCAAGTACTTGCCATCCAAGCCTAGCAACCCAGATCCCCAGAACCAGGTAAAGGTGGCAGGGAGAACCAGTTATCCGAGTGTGTGAGCAGCCACCATCCTCCATCACATTCCATATTCAGTTAAAGGGGGGAGGGGTGGTGATATAGATAACCAGTATAAAGTGCTTAGCACATGAGGCAGAGGGTTAGAAAGCATCTTAATGCCAGGCACTCAGTCAACAGTGACACCAGAATCCAAGTCTCATGGAAACCTCCCAACCCTGCTGAGAGTTGAGGAGTACCATGTTTCTTAGCTTTGAGGATATTGAGGCATGCCTGTGTACTGTATTCAAGCCCACGGGACTGCTCAAAGCAGACATTGGAAGCAGGCCCATGAACGACAAAGTCCAGACCTGAAAGTGAGTTGCTCAGCCAGACTGGCTGTGAGCTGGGCAGCATGGGTCACGTTCCTGCACTGTATGCATACTAGGCCCCAATACAAGACGGCAGGTAGCCCAGAGCACAGAGCTTTGTTCCTCATAGAGAACACACAGCTATACTCCAGGATGGACATAGGACAGTTCAGACTGAAAAGTCTGTCTTACAAAAAAGCTAGGACAGAGGACTACATGGATCCATGCCCAGCTTGGGCCAGATCCCGTGCACTCTCTCTTGATCCTGCAGATTTGTGACAGTTTTGTGAGTTGGGGGCAGCCAGCAAGATCTTCCCTGTCCACCTTCCAGGACAGCTTAGGTAAGATGAAAAGAAGGTAGTGTGACAGAGCAAAGAAGCAATACTGTATGCTGCGGAGAAGGACAGGGACATGTGCAGAAGCCCTGACAGTATTGTGATACAGTGCCTCATGGCCAGGGGCCTATGACGCCATTTCCCCTATCAAGGAAACAGCATTCTGTCTGCCTGAGGAAATCTCAAAGTCAGTGATAAAACACTGCAACACCCTCAAGGTGTCTGACTCGTACTTGATTTAATTTGGAAAACAAGGTGAGCACAAGAAGCTGCACACATGGAAACAGACACACTTACTCCACAACACATGTGCGGGAGGTCTTTCCTGCGACAGGCTGGAAGAGCAGGAGGTTCCCCAGGTGGAAGGCAAGGAGGGGGAGGCTTCACAGACAACTGGGGGACATCACTCAACAGTCAGCACGCTGGCCAGGCAGTTAGCTTGTGCTTGGACTTGGCTGTGGTGGTGCCTGGTGTTCTTTTGGCTTCTTCCTCCTCCTCTTTTGCCTGGAGAGGCAGCTCAGCGCAGACTCGACATTCCTGAGGGCCACCACAGGCTGAGGCGGCCTGCCAGACTGTGTGGGGTATCTGGTCTTCAGGGTCTCCTGGAAGAGTGGCTGGGAGAGCAGATGGCGTAGCTCCTGCTTCAGAATCTTCATCTGCTTCTGTCGCCGACGCTCTTCTTGCTGGTCAGCTTTTCCTCCTTCAGACACACAATTATAAGATCATGTTTACACAGAAATACTTTCTTCAGACTAAATCAAGCTGTGCTGGTTTGACAGTTCAGAACCGTTAAGTGGATAACCCGTTTAGGAAGGATACGGTAGACCACTGTCCGACAGAAACAATTTACAGGTAAAGCAACTCAGGTGTAGAGTCACATAATGGCCACAGAGCAAACTGTCAGGGACCAGAACTCACCTGATTGAAGTCTCCTGTCCTACCCCTGTAGCCACACCTGCCACCTGGGGTATGATGACCGTATTCCTCCGTATTCCTCAGGAGACAGTGCAGCCTGACTCTCATAGCTCACGAGCGCTGTGAGTGCACACAGAGGTGGGCACAGCCCAAGTCCCCACCCAAGCCTGGCCTCAGTGAGGAAAGGCGGAGGCTCACATCTCTGCTTGAGCCCCAGACCTGAGCTACAAGGAGGGGCACACTGTTGGCGACTCCTGGCTCCTACACCGAGCAGCAGTCTGCCTGGGAATGAGTCTTGCTTGTTGGGAAGAAGGAGCATCAGCTATAACTGCTGTCCTAGCCCCAGATGCAGTTTTCAGCTATGCTATGCAGGTCATGCAGCCCCTCAGCCCTGGTCTCTTCCTTGGCTTCTGGCCCACAGACAGAAGAGGGTCTAGGTGGTGCCTGGTGGTAGAGCTATTCTGATGTACAAATTCCTTCTTTCTGCAAGTCTTTTGTTTTGTTTTTTTTTTGTTTTTTTTGTTTTTTTTTTTTTTTTTTTTTCTGAGATAGGGTTCTCTATGTAGTCCTGTCTGTCCTGAAACTAGCTTTGTAGACCAGGCTTGCCCTCTGCTGGGCAAGTCTACCACTGCCTGGCTCTCTGACTTCTTTATCTCTCATGTAAAAGGACAATAGTTCCTACTCAATTCATGCCAAGAAACCAGAGAAGTTAAATGAGACAGGAAGGTGCTGTGCTGTTTAACTACCATGATAAATAACGACTTAGCAGTGTCAATACTTCCATTTTTCATGCCTTAGTGTATCCAGTTTAGTCTCCTTTATTCAGCCTCGTCAGGAGCTAGGGTGTTTATCACCTGTCTTAGAGATGAAGAAGAGGCCTAACAGAGGCCAATCATACAGTAAAAGGACAGCTGAATTAACAAGGATATTATGCTTGTGATCTACCCGAGTCATGGAGTCCAAGGACTGTCCATATGAGGCAGTCAGACGGACAAGAAAGGCCCAAGGCATCTGACCCACACAGAATAAGCAGCCATGAGAAATGAAGAGGGCACCTTGCTGTTCCTGATGGGATCACAGAAGTAAGGAGGGTCTCAACCAGGTAACGCTAAAGGGAAAACAAACACCCTGCCCTGGCGCACCTTTGTACATCTCTTCTTCTAGCTCAATCTCGAGGGCTGCAGCTGCTTGCTCAATCCATGAGTTGTGTAGACAAGCCTGGAAGTTCCGGTATTCAGCTTTTTCAATCTGTCGGGCTAGACGGATCCGTTCCTGAGGGGCAGTAACACACGATATTCATCTGATAGAGGGTCTGGGCCTCTCAGCAAGTTTACTGAGGCAGTTCTTAAACTGCAACGTGATCAGTGACCAGTGAGAAACAACAGATCCTACAAAACCCTTGCCCAGGTTCTTGCTGACAGCCTAGGTGACTATCACAACCACAGAAGCCTGCTTGCACCTTCTAAGAGCTCTGTCCCACTTATATGTGGCCCAGAGTGAGCTTGTCTCCTCTTTCCTCAACCCTCTTTCTTACGGCTCTTGAGGTCACACTGCAGTGACACACTGCTCTGCTCATCCTGACACAGAGAAAGCATATGCCATGGGAATAAGCATGAAAATGGGATGGCTCCCAGGAGCCTTAAGAGGAATTCTCTATAAACCTACCTTCTACCAGCCCCATCTAAGTCCTTATACAACTAGCATTCTTGTCAGAGTGATCACACACCATTAAACTGCCCCTTGTTCTCACGCCCTCAATGCTCCTAACTCCATCTTCTTGTCACCCTTCTTCATCTGTTCAGTAGAATGAGGGCTCTGCTCCCCACATTACAACCACACACCTATCAGGCCCAGTGCTCCATGGACACCTCGCTGTGCTGTGGGCTTCTTACCCTAGACGCACACTGGCGAGCCTTGGGAAAACTACCCCATTATTAGTTCCTGATACCTGGGGCCCAGGGTACACAGCTCCCGAGTTAATACAAATATAGGAAGTCGCACTGTTCCTGCTTCAGGGTGCACCAAGCCTTCAGCACTTACCTGCTGCTCACATCTGACAGATGTCTCTGTGGCTGAGCTCTGGAGCAGAAGTAGGTGGAGATTTCAGGACCAAATATCAAAGTGAATGAGAGACAAAACACACACTTTTTTGGTCACTCCCCTTTCTGCTTTTCTCCCAGATCTGGTACTTTCAGCCTTGTTAACAAAAGCCACTGTCTAGCCATCAGCAGAAGCAGTTCTCAGTTCCCTAGGATGAGGTGCTCTGTGAGGAGGCAGTACACTGGAGTTTAACTTTTTACCTTGACCATGTCCATGTACTTTGGCTGCACTGGGAATAGTGGGATGTCCTCATCTTTCTTGAGAGTCTTGTAAATCTTCTTGAAGTTGATCACATCTTCAGGTCCAATCAGCATCAGGCTGAGGCCTTCACTGGTGGCCCGAGCAGTCCGACCGCTTCGGTGGATATAAATCTCTGAGGTGCGAGGCACCTGCCACAGCAGCAACAAGGGTCAGCACACAGTGTCCAAAACTGCTCCTTCCCTCAAGGGCACACCCTGAAACTGGTGAAATCTCTCTGTGGGACAGGAACCCCTCTAGCACTGTGGACAAACATGCTACACACATGCTGACACACAGTCTGTCCCTAAGTTGACAGTCTAGCCACTGTACAGGCTCTATCCCTCCCGCCCTCCAGCCTCCAAAATGGTTCAGCTCTTCACATTCAATCTGATTGTCTGTTTTTCTCTCGTTTTCTCCACTCGCACCCCACCTTGCGACCAATACCATCTATGTGAGTCTCCACTTTGAAACTCCACATATTCTTCAGCTCTGCATGGCTGATGACGGTACATTTATAACAACAGTTACTGAGTGAATGCTTTAGGCCAACCAACTGCAAAACTCCTATGTGGTGGTTTGAATGAGATGTACCCTGTTAAGTTTCAGGCATTTGAACACTTGGTCCCCAATTGGCAACTGTTTTATTGAGGCCTAGGAGGCATCACCTTGCTGAAGGAAGTGTCACTGGTGGCAGGTTTTGAGCTCACAAAAGCTGGGTACCATTTCTAGTGCCCTCTCTCTGCTTCATATTTGCAGCTGAGCTCTCAGCTGCCACGCCACCCATTTCCCACCCGTTAGCTCTACTCCCTGTCCTGAGCTCGCACCTCGGGAACCATGAGCCAAATAAACCATTTCTTCTCCAAGCACCTTGATCACACTGTCTTACAAATGTAATGAAGACAGTATTATCCTAGACATATGAAATGCTTTATCACTAAAGTACACTGAGATCCACCACTTCCTCTAGGTTATCCAACTCCATGGGAGACAGGACTCCAACCATGTTAATCAGGACAGCCTATATAACAGGCGTGCTGTCCACAAACACAAGGCACGGGTAACGGGGCCCTCTTCCTGACTCCTGTAGCAGCCACCACTAATCAAGAGCAGTAGGTTCAGTATCACTACGAACTGTTTACCATGATTCTAGAAATGAGATTTGCCATTCTTCATCTTAGAGAATCAAGAGCCAGCTCCTCCCCATGACTCTCTAGCCTTTGGTCACCTGCTCCCAACTTACTCTGCTGGCTCAGCAACTGCTCACCTACTCCTTTCCCAACAAAGTCCTCCTCTCACTCCTGGTCAAGTAGCCCCGTGTTTGTTAGCTTTTCTCAATTTGATGTAAGTTGAGTCATCTGGGAAGGGGAACCTCGCTTGAGAAAATGCTGCCGTCAGATTGCCTGGCCTGCAGATAAGCCTGCGGGGCATTTTCTTGATTCATTTGGCAGATGTGAGGGGACCCAGCCTCAGTGATATCACTGTGGCGATGCCCTGTGGGCAGGTCCTGGGTTGTCTTAAGCAAACTGAGCTACCCGTGAGGAACAAGTCTGTAGGCAGCACTTCTTTACGGTCTCATCTCCAGTTCCTGGCCCTAGGTTCCAGCTAACTTCCCTTCATGAAGATTGTGAGCTGTTAAGGTGAAATAAGCCCTTTCCTTCCCAAGTCACTTTGGTCATGGTGTTTACCACAGCAGAAGAACCCTAAGACATACCCAATCATGCCTCGAACCACACACTACCTGTCCCCTCTGCGTATCCCAACCTCTCCATCCTGGAATGTCAGCATCTTCTAGAAAGCACTCAGCACCGTCTCAAATTTTATTGCATGTGATAATTTTTTAATATCTCCTGCCTTACGTCATAGCAGTGGTCACATCTTACTTTTCCTCTACAGGATGTAGGGACTTAGGAGCTGGGACTATATTATGTGGTTATATCTTCTACAACAGACCCAGACCCTCTGTCCCAGAAATGTACCACTCTGAAATCTATACCCTCAAAAGATTTTAAAAGCAATGGAATTAAAGATGAAAAGTACTAAAAGCATCCTACTTCACGCCAGGCTTTCCACACTTACACTGTGTTAGGTGTCACCATCCACTCAAGTCAGGTCTCAAAACAACCCGATGGGGCAGGTGCGGTTGCTGCTTCCAGCTTACAGATAATGTACTGAAATGGATGTTCCCAAAGTACCTGTGTGTGTGGAAAGCCACAGGCGGAGCCTCAAGTGTCAGAACCTACTCCCAGCAGGGAGATGACCCAGACCCCATCCACTGCCTTAACTGGCTGCTAGAACACACATTTCAGGGTGTGAAGGGGGCTTGTGTCGCAAATACATGACTGCCAGTTTCTGATGACATGCACAGCATCCCTGACGAATATTTAGGATATGTGAAACCACACCACAGCAGTCATGGCCTGAGTGGGGAGGGCTCTCACCTGCCCAAAGCTATGAAGCTAAAGCATCAGAGTTGTTCAATTCCTGGCAGCAGGATCTGCAGCCCGTGCTCCCAGCTACAACCACATGCTACTGTTGGCTTTTCACAATCACTAATGTTACTGCTACTATTGACTCAGAACATGTAGTCAGTGTTTCCAATTTGGCCGCCCAAGCTCTTTACGTATGTGTCTTACTAACCCAGAGATGCACTACCCTGCCACTTACAAAATGAGAAAACCAAGGGATGGAGACTATTTACTGAAGGCCACACAGTGGGTTAGCTAAGGGAAGTCTTTACATCACCTTTGAACTGCACACCAGACTAGCCATTTAACTAACACACAGCTGTGAGGGGCCCTATAGAACCCTGCCCCCAAAACCCAGGCAACTGCCAAGGCTAATTGTTGTTCTCCACAAACTGATAGTAAAGTCCTTCAGCTAAAGACAACACCTATGGAACTCACTGAACATGGAGAAGTTGAGCTGGTGCCTGCCTAGAACCTACCCTATGGACTAGTGTTTAAGTGGATTAATGTTCATGGTATGAGAAGGTACTCTGCATGTTACCTCATGCTTACCACATGCTTGCCCTTTGCCTCAAGGTTCGCACAAGAAGCTGAGCAGATGTTGGTAACATGCCCATGGATTTTGCAATCCCCAGAATCAATAGGCACACCCTCTTTAAAAATTATCACGTTTAAGGTATTCTGTTATAGTAACAGAAAGTAGACTAAGATCATACTTTAATCTGTCATTATCAAGTAGCCTGAAAGAAAGGCTACTTGATAGGGCTCTCACTGTTTGAAGAGCAGTAACAGTGGGCACCAGATGCTAATGAGAACATGTTACAGGGAACCTGAGGAGGAATATTCTTCTCCTCTGTTCAACCTTTGCTTTAACGTTTCCTCATTCATCGTAGGGGGCAGGACAGGGGAGGGTGTGTGTGTGTGTGTGAGAGAGAAAGAGAGAGATTAATACTAAGAGTTGTACCTGGTAATGGATGACATGCTGAACTTTAGGAATATCCAGACCCCGAGCTGCCACATCTGTTGCCAAGAGAACGCAGCTGTGTGGAAACAAGCACATCCATAATTATAAATTACAGCAATTATCAGTCAGCTTAGCACCTGCTAAGCACTCCACACTATGCCCTATAAGGTAATACTAGTATCTCACTTCTACAATTAAGAACGCGAGGTTGAAAATTTTCTGTGGTGTGTACATGGCTAGTCTTGTGGAATCAGGACCCCAAACCTGGGTCTTACTGCCCTCAAGCACATGCTGTGCTTGGTGCTGTGATTTAAGTGAAGCCATATCCATTCTGGGTCACTGTCCTTGTCTCCCAATACCTTCTCACTATTCTCCATCCTGAGAGACTGCCTCACTCTCCCCTAGACAGACAGATACCCACTCCCTGTATCCTCTGGTCCACAGGCAGATGGACAAACATGACGAGGTGAGGCATGGGCTCTGGGGTCCAATCTGAGACCCAGCCTGTCACTTGCACGTTGTAGGAGCTTGGGTGAGCTGGTGAACTTTTCTAGTCACTCTATCATCTACGAAGTGAGAAGAGCAACGGTAACAAGCAGTGTGGCACCGTGGTTATGGAAGGCCACAGTGGGCGGCACCAACACTTTCCCTGCACTGTTCCCAGGCACTCCAGCAACACCTGCCACCCTACGTATGAGAGTGAAGCACAGGCGCACTGACTAACGTGACCAGTGAGGACGTGAAGGGTTCAGGATCTGCTCTCAGATACTGTTTCTGGAGCTGTGCTCTCTCAATCGCAGCTTCTCTGCTGCTTCCAAGGATGTTAAAAGTAACTGGATGTTGGTTGTCTAATTACTGGAAGGCTCTGTACAACACTAATAGCAAACAAACACAATGAGTGAGTGGCCTTGCCAAATATAGAAATAAAGTTAGAGGGAAGAGCTAGCCTGCCTTGTGCTGCTAGGGCACCTATGGCAGAAGGTGGGGTCCCTGGTTCCCTGCCCCCCTGCATTCATGGTTCATGGCCTCTAGAGACAGACTTCACTTACTCTTGCAGACGAGCAAACTGCTCCAGGTTTCTGAGCCTTTGCTTCTGGTGCATGCAGGCGTGCAGGGTGAGTGGCATGATATCCAGAACCTTGAGGAGCCCAGAGAGGCGTTTGATGCAGGAGATGCTGTTGGCAAATACCAGGCTGCGACCTGGGTACTGCATGAGAAAGTAGTAGAGATACAAGTCTTTCTCGTCAGTCTCACAATGGATCTTGGTCTCCGTCAGCGTCTCCACTGTACCCTCGTTCCTTGTGAGGTCGATGACCTTCGGCTTACCCCGCATGCCAATCTTCTGCATAAGAAGGTCAAGTTTGGCTGTTTTATCTATTTTCTTCACATGTTTCTTATGCAGGATTCGAGCAGGAGCTTGGTGTACCAGGGTTAGTGTGGCAGAAAAAACAAGAGTCTGTCGATTGGGGTTGTACTGGGAATCATTTAGCATCTCTAGCAGCTGAGAGAGTTCAGCAAAATGGCCTTTCTCAACCATCCGATCAGCCTCATCTATGACCAGGCACCTGCAGGAAAGGAAACTTCTATAGAACGGACGTCCCGATTCCACCCCACTCGCATGCTCTCATCCACGTGCGCTCGCACTGCACCCTGCCATCACCACTAGGCACCCATTACCTCTTTTCATGCATGCTTAGTTTTTGAGAATAGGGCGGGCTGGCTACAAGATTCTGTAATAGCAAGAAAACACTTCGCACACCAACCACACAGCCATCTCAGGCTCACTTCAGAGCCGGTCAGGAGAAAAAGGGGAAGGGGCTACCTCTCACCTGAGCTGCCGCAGGTTACTCAAATGAGGGTGTTTTTCTTTGACTAACTCCCAGAGCCGACCAGGGGTGGCGATCACAATCTCAGGATGGCGGTTCAGCATCCTCTGCTGTTTTTGTGTGGACATTCCACCAACTAAAATTGCTGTATTAATCCCTACAGGATAGAAAACAACAGATGATGTTAGTGCATCTGGCTGTCACCCTATGGATCAGCACACGATCACTGGCACAGCTTCCTATGCCAAGGAAATGCTGCGACAGTTGGCCTGGCCTGACTCCTAGAGGACTGTCTAAGTAGTCTGTATTTCATGGTTTGGACCCTGTCTACTTTGCATTTCTTTCCATTCTCTCCCCTAACCACAAGAGAAAGGCTGGATTTGAACCCGTCACTATTTCCAGGGCTCTGATGGTGAGCAGTAATGTACCACAGTGCTGGGAAGGGTGTTTACGTTGTGACACACCGTAAGGAGCCCGTTAGGGTCCGGTGTTATTTTCTAAGACAGCATTGCTCTGGGGCCGTGGGATATAAGTGAATGCACATGGTAACACAGCTGAGGCACTAAGCAGGTACCTTGGACTTGAACTCAGCCGTGCAACGTGCCTTTTGTTAGGATAAACACTATACTGTGAAAATCTTTCCCCAAGGACCAGAAGTAAGTTTCTATTTCAAAGTAGAGATGAGCAAATTTGTTAATAAAAGATCCGGTTACTCACACACGTTATAGATTGAACAACTATCGACAGACTTGTAAAGGACTTAATACTTGAGCAGGTAGGAATGCTCCCTAGGACAGGGGCCACAGCTCTCACTGCTGTCACCTGGCATTCAGAGACCTGCTTAGAAACATTTGTTATGTGAAACTAAATCTCACCTGTAAACTTGGCCACAGCATCAATGTGTTGTCTGACCTGGACAGCCAGCTCTCGGGTAGGAGTCAGGACCAGTCCGAGCAGAGGGCGCCTTGGGTGTACTTTATAAACAGCAATTTGGTCACACAACTCCTGTTTTAACTTTCCAGCCTCCTCTTCATCAAACTTTTCTTCTCTGTCCTCATTTTGCTTGGGGACAGGCTTTTCCTCGACTAAGGAAGAAGATCCTTCACCGGCATCATCATCACAGAAGAGCAGTGCCTGGGTTGAGGCAGAGGCAGGAGTCTTGGGTGTGGCCTGGACCCCAGAGTCACTGGGCTGTGCTTCAGTCTCAATTCTGGCCTCTTTAGGCAATACTCCAGACTCAGCTCCATCCTTGCAAGGTGACCCAAGATGGGCTGCAGCTCCGAACATCGTCTCCCTTGGTGGCATCCCAGCGCTACTCAGGATGGGTGGAGCCTTCATCTTATGCCACTGCAGCACTGAGTGAATCATCGGGATGGCAAAAGCCAGAGTTTTCCCGCTCCCTTAGAAGTAAAGCAAAAACACCAGGGATCTGTGATGTGCATGTCACTGTTTGAAGTTCCTGCCTTTGCACAGAAATAAGGAAACCCGAAAGAGCCACGTGCCACCCCGGCCAACCCAAAGCACCAGCGCTCTACACAGGTTCCTCCAGCGTACGGCACCTGGGTATCTGAGACAAAACAAGGAAAAGTGCAGCATGCTGGCACTACACCTAAAGTCACCAGAGACAAAGACCAGACACACAAGCAAGGAAACCAGAAAAGACGGAAGGGTCAGTCCTGCACTGTACAGAAATCTGCACAGCACGTGTCCCTAAGACCTTCTTCAGTGAAGGAAGGAATAAAATAAATCACTCTTTTCAGAAATCTTAACATGTTTGTCTTTACAAAAACTGACCTCTGAAGGCATATGGCATCCACAACACCCAAGGGTCAAAACACACAGGACACCCCAATCTGAGGATTTGAAGTACAGCTTTTCTCCTTTACTCTCATTTTACTTTCTACATTTCAGTTGCTCATGGCCAATTATGGTCCAAAAAGTTATTAAACTGATAATTCCATAAGTAAACATTTAGAGTTTCAAGCCACATATCACTCCAAGTAATAACGGGACTCGAACACTGCCTGGCTCTATCTACACAAGACAGGATCTTCCTTCCGTGCAGCATTTTCCCCACCATAAATGGTACCCACCCGTGTCACTCAGTGATCTGTTTTCAGACTTGGTGCCTGCTCATGTTCAGGTGGTTCTTACTTTATCCACTGTCCTAGCTCCTGAGCGTAGTTACCCCAGCAAGCTACTAAGACAGGCTAAAGAGAAGCTGTAAAGTGTTTCTCTCTGACGGAAAAGCTGGAAATTCTCGACTTACAGAAAAAAAAGTCATGAACTGGTTACTAAGAACTACAATAAGAATGGATGTTCTTTTCATGAAACTGTGACGTTAATGTTAGTTTTACTGCCATATCAACATGCACAAAGTAAGACCACAGAGCATGAATGCTCAAGATATCAAACACATTCAGTCCATCAATGTTCAGGGGAAAAATACAAACAGGGTTCAGCATCATCTATCTCATCTGTTTTGGGGATCTTTCAGGTATCTTTCCGGATACTCAAGTTGACAGGTAAGAATGCCCCAGAAAAAAATCAATACACCATCTCCGGAAGAAAAACAGTACCAGCCATAAGCTTCAAAGCGCTCCCACAGGCCGATGAGATGCTCAGCTGGTGCCACTAAGCCTGAGCACCTGAGGCCACTCCCAAGTTCTATGTGGTGGGAGTTAAGAACTGACTCCTACAAGTTGTCCTCTATATACAGGCCTTGGCTTGCATGAAGCTATACATAAATGTATACACATACAGAAATAAATGTTTTTAAAACTTTGAAAATGAGAGAAAAATATTTTATGAGGTTTTCAAAGAAAATGACAGTTCTAAGTGAAAAACAACTTCTCCAAAGAAGCAAAACATTAGAAGCAAAAGCTTTAAAAAAAAAAAAAAAAAAAAAAAAAAAACTCAAAAATTTAAGGAAAGAGAAAAGACCTTTCATTAAAGACAATAAAAGCTGAAAGATATCATAACAGCATCTGTATTTAACAGTCTCAGAAAAATAAAACTGACACTCAGAACTACCCAGAAAAAAATTTCTTTAAGACAAATACAATACAAAGGCTTACAAAAGTTGAACCAATTCACTTGCAGATCTTCGATAAAGAATGTGACTTAGGGTTTTACTGCTGTGGACAGATGCCATGACCAAGGCAAGTCTTATAAATAACATTTAATTGGGGCTGGTTTACAGGTTCAGAGGTTCAGACCATTATCAAGGAACATGGCAACATCCAGGTAGGTGCAGGGGGAGAGTCTGCAAACCCACTCCCAGAGTGACACAGACTTCCTTCAAAAAGGCTACCTTCTAATAGTGACACTTCCTGAGTCGAGCATATGCAAAAAACCATCACAGAATGCAATCTGAAGCCTTCCATGCAGAAGAAGAATGGTGGCTTAGGAAAAAATATCCATTCACACAGGAAATGAAGTGTATCAGAAACTACAGAAACAGAAAGAAACTGTTTTCTTTTTAAACCTCTTTTAAAAAAATTGCTTACAGCAAAACAGTAAAAGCATATTTTGGAGTTTCCAACACAGAACTAGAAATACAAAACAGAAAGCACAAAGGAAGGGGAGATGGAAATCAACCCTTGAGAGGTTCTTGGGCTACACGTGAGGATAAACTATGATAGTAGTCAGTGAACCCTAAAGCAAACACTAAAAGACACAAAAAGACCTATAGCTGGCTGGTAACAAGAGAGGAGCCAGACAGTACAGTGAGTGTATACTGGGTCTCATTCTCAGTTCCTGAAAGGAAAACCTTGGCACTTCTTGACAGGAGCATCTTTTGTTATGGTTTTTAGTTTTCACCTCTACATTCCTTGTGTAAGACAGAGGCTCAAAAACCTCAGAAATAACAATGGTCTTTTTAAAAAAATAAACAGATGACCATGAGCTAAAAACTAATTGTCTTTAGATATTGTAAGTTGGGAACTGGTGGCAGCAGAGCAGGAACTTCTACACACACAGACACACACACAGAGACTCAGACACACGCACACATACACACACACACACACACACACACACACACACACACACTGTCTGTCTCTCTCTCTCTCCTGACCACCAGAGAGGGACTGAAGATCGTCTTCAATCTCCAATGAGGTTTCATCAACCACGCCCATACAATGGAAGCTCCGTAAGAACACTACAACAATGGGATTTAAAAAGTTTTCAGACTGGGGAGCCCTCTTACTACCCTTAATGTTTGCCTTTTGAGCCTCTACCAGACTGTTCCCAAGTTATATAGCTGTTAAGGCAGTAAACACATGTCCCTGAGTTCTGGGAGTCGTTGAGAAAAGCATTAAACCTGTGGAAGGTATCATAAGCTCAATTTGAAGCAGAATAAATCAGGACTAGGGGTTGCTCAATAAGGAAACAGTCTTCTAAGACTAGGAGCTGAGCTTACTGGGGAATGACTTTCACTCCAGGTATTGTCAGAAGTGAACTGTGTTACAGGACATCTGACTGGAGCTGAGGCAGAGAAGAAGTTGGCTTGGTAAAACCCCAGAGAACCTGTTGTATCAGAAGTGCATTGTGGGCACAAACATCTTGTTTTTTTTTTTTTTTTTTTTTGTTTTGTGTCTGAGTCTACATCTCCCTGGCTGGCTTGGAACTTGCTCTGTAGACCAGGTTGACCTCAAACTCACACCCTTCTGCTTCTTAAAGGCATGCACTCTCACATTTTTTTTGTTTGTTTTCAAAAAGACCTTAATATAAGTTGAGTACTCCAACCGGAACATCTGAATTCCCCAATACTAAAAAACTTTATACATTCTCAGTGCCAACATGATCTTCAGGCTGTATGTTTAAGGAGTGTATGAAATATAAGTGAATTGCATATATAGACTTGGATCCTACCCCTAAGGCATTCCATTATGTAGATGCAAATATTAATACAAAAATCTAAATTGAAAACACTAAGTGTCTCAAATACCAAATGCTTCATCTGTAATATCACCAAAATTTCAATCCCAAGTAAGATAACAACAAAAATCAGCTAGGATTTAAAAAAAAAAATCAAAACAACAGATTTAAACTCAACTGCTCTCCATAATCACATTAAGAATAAATGGCCTGAAAATTCAGTTAAAAAACAAAAGCTATGTACTCCTCACAAGAAATGCACATTAGACAGAAAAGCAATGCTTGTCCAGAGAGAAAGACTGACTACGGGAGCATATGGAAAAGGACATATCATACCAACATCACAATAAAGCCAGAATAGCTATAGTAATGAAAGGAGACAATAGGACAGAGAAGTCCTAGATGGTTATTTCACAATGAAAACGGGCCAGTTCACAGAACTCATTTAATATATAAATATTAGTGAACCTGCTAACAGACTGTCAGCCACATGAAACAAAAAGCTGGATGGTATTTTAAGTGGAAAAGAATCACTCAAGGGGAAAAATATGAATGAAAGAAAATAATACTATTATTTTAAAATTTAAATCTGTATTTTAAAATCTTCCTAGGAAGAAAAGAGCAAGCCCAGATGAATTCTAACAAATATTTAAGGGTGAAGAAAACATCAATTATTTAAAACTACTTCTGATAATCAAAAATAGAACACTTCAAAAGTCACTGAGAACACTGTTAACTAATTCTAACACCAGACAACATTACAGGAAAACTGCAGATGACTATTCTAATTCCATATTTGCACTTGACCAAACCCAGTAATACATAAACACACTGTAAGCTCACTATGCAGCAGGAACGTTCAGTTCTCATTTCTGAAAATCAATGATTTGCCTTTATCAACAAAAATCAAAAAAAAACAAAACAAAACAAAACAAAACATACCTGAATACATAAGAACATTTGTAAAAACTATAACACGAATTTTTGATTTTAAAAACTCTCTGTAGAGAACACTCTCCACCTGACAGTCCAGCAATGCAGACCTGAAGTAGTATTCTCACCTTCATCTCACAGGGGACCTCAGAGCGAGAGGACCAGAGTCAGGCAGGGCAGATTTCAGTCCAGAACAGGATGGTTGCAACACCTTCCATGGCTTTTGTGGTCACATTCCCAACAATCCCCCTCCCAGTTTTCCAGCCTATGAGCAACCAAAGACTGGATCCAGAAGCTCTCATAGCCGGGACAGACAGAACAGCCCTTACCTGTCTCAGCAGCTCCAAGGATGTCCAGTTTGTCACGGATGGCAGGGGGCAAAGTCAGAGCTTGGATTGGGGTCGGTGCAGAGAAGCCTAGAAAGCTGAGTGCTCGGAGGACAGCCTTGGGCACAAACAGGTCCCTCCAGGCGGACACGTCTGCCTTCTGGTCATGCACCTCAGGCATCCATGTCTTCGCTTTTTTGGGCACTTTGGGGGCAGTGTTCTGATCTAATTTTTTTTTCCCTTTGTTTTTCTTCTTTCTTGGAATAGCCTGAGCCAGGCTTTCTGAAGCGGCTCCTCCTACCTTTTGATCAGAACAAACAGTGACTTTTCCCTGAGCCTCTGGCTCAGAAGTTTTGACTTCGTTTTCATCCTGGGCAGCACTGCCTTCAGCAGCTAAAGCAGCATCTCTCTGCTTCTTCAATTTGATCTTTTTCATAGGGGAGCTGGACTCTCCTTCCACCTCCTCTTCTTCCTCTTCTGAAACAGCCTGGGCCTTTCTCTTCTTGGTCCCCTCATTTGAGAACAAACGGGAGGGATTCTTGACCAAGCGGTAATCTGTCAGTTCCTCAAAGCACACCAAGTCATCCATCTGTCCATCAGCAAACAGATTCGGGTCGATCGTCACTTGCTTCCATTTCCCCACAACCTTAATGCCTTTCCTCTGAAATACGCCACGGCTTGCCGACTTTGGCTTTGATTTTGTCTCCTTCAACTTCATGGTTGCTGAAAAGAAATGTTGTTTTTTTTTTGGGTTAGTGACTATGGAGCACAAGTTCTAGGGCAACACACTTTCCTAAAATGTACTAGACCCCGCAGACAGCCGAGGGCATGAAGATGCTCTCCTCAAGAAAATAAAACATACCCACAGAAAAGGCAGTCTGGCTTAAACCAGAGGGGACCCGGGCAACAGAGTAAAAGATACCAGAGCTAACTCTGGCTAGGATCCTAGCTCCAGCACTTAGCTTGCACACAACCTTCAACAATACTCCTTAGGCCTTTCAGAATTTAGTATTAGACAAATGCCATTTCCATCATTCTGGCCAGACAAGTTAAAACCCGTTAAGTCCTAGGTTCCAGCCCCACCAGCACTGTGTAAAACCGTACACAGAGGGTATCCAGCCCTCAGAAATAGAGGTAAGAAGATCAGGAGCTCAAAGCCAGCCTTGACTATACACAAAACCCTGACTTTAAAGTCTGGAGAGTGGTTAGGCATGACTCATCTGAGTGGAAGTGGTTCCACATGGCCCTCTTTAAATGAAAAAGAAGGGCTGGAGAGACGGCTCAGGGGTTAAGAGCACTGACTGCTTTCCCAAAGGTCCCGAGTTCAAATCCCAGAAACCACATGGTGGCTCACAACCATCCGAAATGGGATCTGATGACCTCTTCTGGTGTGTCTGAGCTACAGTGTACTCATATACAATAAATAAATAAGTCTTAAGGAAAAATAAATGAAAAAGAATGGATACTGTGGAGCATAAGGTAAAACTCGGTTCAAATCTGGATCGTGCACTTGCCAGCTCTGAGTGTTTGCCGAACGTCTCTGTGCCTCAGTCTCCTTATCTACAATTATGAAGATAATGAGATATTTAACCCACTGGGTCGTCACTGAACACGAAATAGTGACGCACATCAAAAACCGCTTAACATGGCGCCTGTGTAAAGAGGCATGTTGACTCTCAGACAAGGCTCGCCAAGCAGTCTCTGGCATGGGACGCAAAGCAATCCCCGACCCCCACCGCACCTCGGTCCCACCTTGACAAGGGGAAGAGAACGTCACTAGAAATAAGGCGGGGAGAGTGGCTTGTACCGCTTGCAAGAGTCCCACGGGCACTAAAGCTGAAAGACTTTAAGGGAGGTTGCTGGGCCTTGATGCCCAAATCAAGGCGTGAGCCATTAGGAACTAAGCTGTGCGGACACCCGTGAGCGACTATGCTTCGGGGACACCGGGGAGACACCCGCAGCTGGCCAAGGCCTGTTCCGCTCCGAACCCACAAAGAGCACTCACCGCCGCTGTACCAACACACTCCGGGCCGCCTGCGCCAACCCGACCCGGAACTGCAGCAGCTCTGTACTGCAGTTCCGGAGCACAGTTCCGGGGCGGGTCTCCATATACGCGTGCACACTGCAGAAGGAAGTCCCGCCTCCGTGCGGAAGCGTCTATCTGATTGGCACTCCCTCAGGACTTAGGGCGGAACCGGGAGGGCTGGGCTAGGATGCCTTTGGTGGCCTAGGTTACGCTTCCTGTTTATGGCTTAGGCAGTCATTTGGCGCTCTTTTCTGTACACTAGGGGGCGCAAGTGTCCGCGTAACGTAGCTTGTGTGCAGTAGCTGTCGCACTTCAATGGGTAACTGAATACCAGGAGCCTTAAAACATTTCCTTAATTTCCAAACCACCTAAGCCTGCATTGAAAAGGCCATGTTCTCCGGTTCAGTGCCTCCCTAACTTACAAAACTGGTTAAGATAGAGCTGCCTGTCTCAAACGCAACTTTTAGACCCGGACAAAATAGGCTTTAACATTAATTAGATTAAATTAACAAGTTTTCTTAAGAGCTATAAGGATACACAAGAATAAGAAAACAGAACAGGGGCCAGGTAGTGATGGCACATGCCTTTAGTCCAGCACTGGGGAGGCAAAGAAAGGTCTGGAAAGAGTTCAAAGCCAGTCTGGTCTACAGAGCATGGGTTGGGGAGTGGGGGAGGAAGAAGATGATGAAGAAGGAAGAGGTAAGTCTCTCTCTCTCTCTCTCTCTCTCTCTCTCTCTCTCTCTCTCTCTCTCTCTCTCTCTCTCTCTCCCTCCCTCCCTCCCTCCCTCTCTCCCTCTCTCTCTCTGGTCAGGTAGGAAGTCTTGTCTCTGAAATTCTGCTTTTCCTTCATCCTCTAGTCTCTGGGTTGTAGGGGAGAGCTCCCCACACCAAGGCCATGAAGCTGCCATGGCTTGTAAGCCACAAGTTGGATTGCATCTGGATTGAAGGGTGACTCACAACAACCTAATAGTAGTGTATATGTGCAGATGGGCTCTTGTGGTAGAGATTTTATAAAGTTCTCTAACACAAAGAAACAAAATATAGACTCCAGAGAGAAAGCTCAGGGGTTGAGAGCAATGGCTGATAATAGAGGACTCAAGGTTTGTTTCTCGGCATCAAGCTCACACTTGACAGTTACTTGTGTTGGGATTCTGTAAACCCCACCTCTCAGTTACCTAGTAACAGCCAGGTATACCCCACCCCTCAATTACCTGGCAGTAGCCAGGTATGCTCCGCCCCAGTGACCTGACACTATAAAAGGGGCTGCTTGCCCCCTCCTCTCTCTCTTGGCCTCTCTTGCCCTTGTGCTCTTGCAGCTTTGCTCTCCCCTTTCCCTTCCCCCCTCTGTCTCATGGCCGGCCTCTACTCCTCTACTTCTCTCTCTCTCTCTGCCTCTACCACCCTCTTAACTCTCCCATGACCTGAATAAACTCTACTCCGTACTATACCGTGTGTGGCTGGTCCCTCAGGGAAGGGATTCCCAACATGGACCCCCCAGAGGCATCTCCCTTGCCCCCAGGCCTCGCCGCACTTCCATGGGCCATATGTCCCCCCCCCCTCTTCATCCTTCCCCTAACAACTTGGATATCTTGTTCTGGCCTCCAGGCACTGACATGACCTAAATACATATGTGTAGGCACTCACACACACACACACACACACACACACACACACACACAAGATAAAAATAAGTATCTTTTAAAAGGAAATAAAATATATAAGGGTTAGAGCTGTAGTTTAGTAGAAGACTACATGCATGGTACCCCTAGGTAAAATGTCCATGTCTGGTACTATGCAATACAGGAAAACATGTATATCTTACTTGCACATATTTATGTGTGTATGTGTACATAGTTTATTTTGCTAGAACTAGAAGAGGGGCTTTCTTTTAAGATGGTACAATCAAGATCAAGACTCTCAGTACACGAGAAGCCCTGGTTACCAGGGGACTCCACTGCAGCCAAAAGAGTAGGTGTACTTACAAACCTGTAGATATGCTGTGGAAACTCAGACATGTGTGCTGGTTGTAGAACCACCATCAACAGTGCATTTGAAACAGTTGAGCTTAGGGAAGACTCCAGTAAGAGCATGATATTTCTATCTAGAGAAGACTTGTGAGGCCTCCCAGCCTGGCTGCCTGTTAACCTCTGACATGACACAGAATGTTTTTAGAAAGTAATTGTCTATACAGAATGCTCCAACATATAACAAGGACACATGCTCCACTATGCTCATAGCAGCCTCATTTATAATAGCCAGAAGTTGGAACGAACCCTGATGTCCTTCACGAGAGGAATGGATACAGAAAATGTGGTACCTTTACACAATGAAGTACTATTCAGTTATTAAAAATAATGGCTTAATGAAATTCTTAGGCAAATGAATGGAACTAGAAAATATCATTCTGAGTGAGGTAACCCAATCACAAAAGCCACACATGATATGCACTCACTGATAAGTGGATATTAGCCCAAAAGCTCGGATTACCCAAGATACAATTCACAGACCACATGAAGCTCAAAAAGAAAGAAGACCAAAGTGTAGATGCTTCAGTCCTTAGAAAGGGAACAAAAACATTCACAGGAGGAAATACAGAGACAAAGTTTGAAGTAAAGACTGAAGCAAAGGCCGTTCAGAGACTGTCCCACCTGGATATCCAGTCCATACACAGCCATAAACCCAAACAACATTGCTGATGCCAAGAAGTAAATACTGACAGGAGCCTGATATAGCTGTCTCCTGAGAGTCTCTGGCAGATCATGACAAATACAGAGGCAGATGCTCACAGTCAACCATTGAATTGAGAATGGGGTTCCTAATGGAGGAGTTAGAGAAAGGATTGAAGGAGCTGAAGGGGTTTGCAACCCCATAAGAACAACAATACCAACCAACTAGAGCTCCCAGGGCCTAAACCAGTACAAATGGATGGACCCACGGCTCCAGCTTCATATGTAGCAGAGGATCGCCTTTTGGGGCATCAATTGGAAGAGAGACCCTTGGTCTGTGGAGAGCATTTTTGGCACCTCCAGACAGTTGGTGGCAGGGTAATAATATTAATATTCCAGGACATCTTGAAGCTAGCCAAGGCAGGAATCTGGATTCTGTGCTACGCCCTGTAAGGGTTAGTATTAAGCACATTTGCATCTATAGCTCTAGGCAGAGCCCCTAAGATAAGGCTATAGGGAAGTACATCTACATCTGAAGTTCAGGGCAGGGCCCTTAATGTGGCATAGGGAAGTAAGCTCCAGCTGGAACCCTTGGGAATGCAGCTCTGGGCAGGACAGATTTCAGGATGTAGGTACAGCAGTATCCATTTTTGTCTCTGACCTGTTCACCTGACCTCCAGTAAGATGTTTACAGGATCTTTGGTTGTTATGTGGAGAGTTCCCTGTCTCAGAATTGATGTTACCTTTTTGAATGTAATTAAAATGATTTAAAAGAGGACAGATTAAACCAAGCTTTGCTTCAGCCATGAGGCTCAGGCCTCAAGTCAGGCCGAAGTCATGCTGCAACTTTAACTAACTTGTCTTTCTTTTTTCAATCCTTGCTCCAGCCCTGGGGGATTCCTGTTGTTTGCCCGAGCTGGTCAGACATTGGTCCTGCCAAGGATTGATGCTGCAGTGTAGGGGAATGTCAGGGCAGGGAGGGAGGAGGGCTTGGTGGGTAGGGTGCACCCCCATAGAAGCAGGGGAAAAGGGGGTGGGATAGGAAGTTTATGAAGGGGAAACTGGAAGAGGGGATAACATTTGAAATGGAAATAAAATATACCCAATAAAAAAAGAAACACCTTGTTGAAAAGAGTGAAGAAAATCCTACAAACTATGCATGAACGAGGTTAATAAATCAGGAACAAGAATTCAGAAACTTGATGGCAAAAGTGCATTATGACAAAATGGGCAATAAAGCTAAATAAACATTTCTCAAAAGGTACAAGAAAAATGCTCAGGGAGCCATTAGTCAACAGGACAATGCAAACTGGAGCCCTAGCTGGGCAGGGCCTCACTGCAGTGCTGACAGAGGAGTGTTGGCTAGGAGGCAGGGACCGAAGCCTGGCACATTGTTGTGGGGTAAAACTAAGTACAGCCATCATGGAAATTCCTGAAGAGTGAAAAACTAGAACTGCCACCTGTTCAGAATGTGTGCCCATGACCACAGATCCAAAGGAAGTGAAGTCTATCAGAGAGTTCCACAGTCCTATGTGCATCAAACATTTCAAGATAGCCAAGAAATGGACAGAGCCATCAGTCAATGAGTAGATACAGGAAATGTGGCACTCAAGCGAAGTGGAATAGTATTTGATCACAAAAAGAATAAAATCTGGTAGGATGTGGATTGTTGATACAACCAGAGATCATGATGTCAAGTCTAAATAAGGTTGGGCAGAAAGATGGTCCTCGATTTGTATGGATCCTGACATGGTACTGGACTCATGTGGACCTTGACAATGTTGATAATGCACTGAACAGTAGTTATAGAGGTCGGGAATGGGAAGATGAGGAGAGGGGCAGGTACTAGATCCAACCAGAACAGAGAGGTTCCAGTAAAGACTGCACCATGGGTGTCTACAGATAATATTCACTCACTTTATTTTCAAAACATCACTACAGCTGATTTTTAAATATTTTCCCTTAAAAATGGTAGATGTTTATAGTCATAGGCATAAAGTGCCTAATGGAAACACAATACAGTCTACATGAATATCACCACACCATTAGGAATACTGCAAAATTGTGGTGTTTTTATGTATCCACTAAAATGAATTATTCTCATTTTTCATGTGTCTTTGTGTGGGAGTGTGGGTGTCTGTGGGTGCACATGTGTGCACACAAATGGAGGCTTGAGGGGACAAGTCTCTTCCTTGATTGCTTCCCACCTTATTCTTTGAGGCAGGGTCTCTCGGATAAAGATGGAGCTCTCTAGTATAGGCTCCTATGGCTAGTTATTTTTCTCTGAGATTACCCATCTCCCCCATCTGAGGGCTGGAATTAAAGGTGGGCTACCAGTATTCTCATGGGGTCTGTGGATCTGAACTCTAGGTCCATTATGTTTGTACATGGAGTACTTTATCCACCAACTCATCTCCTCGGCCTTGTAGATTTAAAGTTTCAAAACGAAAGGAAAGATAAAAGAAGTTGAAGTTTACTTAAGGCATTGGAGACAGCTTTCAGGGCACACAGCTCTCCTGTCACTGGGAAGGTGAAATCAGGATTGCAAGTTCGAGATCAACACTGAGGTAGAGGCCAGTCTTGGTTACCCTACAACTTGTCTCGCAAAAACAAATA
This sequence comes from Micromys minutus, assembly GCF_963924665.1. NCBI lineage: Eukaryota > Metazoa > Chordata > Mammalia > Rodentia > Muridae > Micromys > Micromys minutus. The sequence continues at coordinate 246,075,978 of NC_137969.1, forward strand.
CCCAAACCCCAAAACAACGAAAGTGGGTAGACTTGAAGAAAGGACAACCACAGGAAAGCCATAAAAAGCTATAGAAAGTAGCCATGGGACACTGACTGCAGAGGTCAGAGAAGGATGATTACCCACAAAGTCTTCAACCATCTTGACATGTGCTGGAACTGACCAGAACAAGCCATGTGACCCCTTCCTGTTCTCTATGCACTCAGCTCTGGGCAGACAGTGCCGTCTGCTCCCTATAGTTTCATCTGATATTGCAAACCTCAACTCCATCAGAAAAAAAATGTTTCAACCAGAAAAAAACACTCTTTAAAGAGCCTTTTAAATGTTTTACTCATTTTTATTTTATGTATAAATATACTGCACATAGGCCAGGTTTCCAAAGAAGATGGCATCTCTCTGTGCTGGGAATTGATCCTGGGACCTCTAGAAGAGTAGCCAGTGCTCCTAACTGCTGAATCATCTCCAAGGCCTTTGTAAAATCTTAATGAAAGCCTTTGAGGTGTTTAGCATTGGTGATTATTCACATGTTTTGTATTTCAGCATACTTCAGAACCAGCATCTGCAGAAAATTTACAGCGGTCAAGAAGAATGGGACACACCACATTAATATTTTGTATTATAAAAACATATTTGAAGCAAAAAATGAGGGGTACATATCTTTAAGCCCAGCAGGGAAGAGGCAGAGAAAGGTAGATCTTTAAGTTCAAAGCCAGGGATGGGTAAGTCTGCAGAGCCCATTCCAGCAAGCAGGGCTACCCAGAGAAACCTGGAAAAAAGCAAAATATAAAATCAACAAGAAAAAAAAAAAAAAAAACCCAAACATCAGTGTCCCATTGTTGGAAGCCATTTGTGCCTCACCAATAGATGGCGCCAGCTTCCTGCCAATGATTCAGCTAACAGAGCCGTTGTCCAGCCCGAGGGATGTAGTGCGCATGTACCACACACGTCACAGCCCGCTCTTGGGGCATACTAATGAGATTCTGGAGGGTGTACCAATCAGGTAGCAACACGAGTCTCCTGAGCATTTATAAGCAGTGCATTTTTCTTCCTTGGGGTCCCCTGTTCAAGAGTACTGTACAATAAAGGTTGTTCGCAGAAGAATCCTGTTGCCGCACATCATTCTTGCTGTCGAGACGTAGGGTGTGCGACATCCCATATTGTGAAAAGGAAGCTGTAAGTTTGTGTTAATATTAGTTTGGCATATACACACCTCTCTCAATCCTGATGCCCCTTGAGGAATACCAAACTGACACCAATAGACACTAATGAATTTTTAGCATTTAAAAATGAGCTGAGACCAAACATCATGGAGTCTGGCATGAGAATGGGGGATAAGAGAGACATTGGACATCATAAGTCTCAGATCGTGACTGGCCATCTGACCCTAGGGCCATGACTGAACTCCAAACTAACTGTCTTTGTGCTAGCCCTTCCTGCCTGTCCCCAAACCTGCTCCCTCCCACCTCCCCATGCTTTAAAGATGTACTGGCTGTTGCTGACTGGAGATAAGATATTAGATGTTAGACAGTTGTGTGTGTGTGTATGTATGTATGTGTGTGTGTATTTGTGTAGCTATAAAAGCTCACATGTGTGCATGTCAGAAACCAAAGATGACCAGAGTGTCTTCTGTCTTGGGTCTCCATGTTAAATTTTGAGGCAGGGTCTTTCACTGAATTTGAAATTCACCAATTTGCCTACCTTGATTACTCTGGGGACTTCTAATATATGCCTTCAAGTGTTGGGACTACAAGAGGTTGACACACATGCCTGGCTTTTATCTGAGAGCTGTTCCCAACTTCAGTGCTCATACCTGCACTGCTAGATCTTTAAGCACTGGGCCATCTCCCAGCCCCAGATTTTGGTAGTTGTGCATTGGATTTTTTTTTTTTAATGTCAACCTGCTGGAGATGGGAGAGATGGCTCAGCAGTTCAGAGTATTAGCTATTGTAGAAGACCTAGGTTCACTTGCCAGCATTGACAAGGGCAACTGACAACTGTAATTCCAGCTCTAGGTTGCTAGGCAATTCAATTGCCGTGTTCTGAACTCCGTGGGCACCAGACATACAAGTGGTGCACAAACACACTCATATGCCAAACACCTCTACACATAAAATGAATAAATGAGCTGTCAACCTGTTACTCTCTTATATCTTCAGATATCTGGACAAAATGTGGTTTACTGATTGGAATCCTGTCCCTATTCACTGGCTTTTTGTAATGGCAGGCATATGAAACTCTGGTGCTCTCTTACAAAATTCCTCTCTTCCTTCCCAGTGCTGAAGATGAGCCCTGTCTGTGCAAGGTAAGCAAACTATCAACAAGATACATCACTAGTCCTGGCTGTTTGCTATGTGGCCATGACATTAAAGCCAGATTGCCCTGGACCCCTACAACTCCAGGCTACACGTTGACAAGAGCTGGGATGTCTGGGATACACAATCATGTTCACTGCTTTTTCTAACTGTCCAGTTAAAGGCATCAGGCCAGGCATAGTGATGCATACCTTTATTAGCATTCTGGAGGCAAAGAGGCAGGTGGATCTCTATGAGTTGGAGACAGGCGTGCTCTACACAGTGAGTCCCGGTACATCTGGGGCTATGTAGAGATACCCTGTTTCAAAGACAAAATCAAACAAAACAATAAAGAAGCAAATTCAAATAATCTAATGATTAGGGAAATATTACTAAAGAAAACCTCCTCTAGGCTAGGGGTGCATCTCAATAGTAGAAGGCTTGCCTTGTGTACACAAAGCCGTGGATTAGAAACGACACATGCTGAAAAATGCATGTAATATACCACTGACCAAGTGGGAGCAGAAGATTCAGGATCATCCTCAGAGGCATACTTATGTTAAGGCTAGCCTTGGCTATTGTTAATTTATTCTATCAATATTTTCAACATTTCTTATTATTGACATAACCCTTGTAAGAGCTAAAGTTCTATTTTAATTTTAATTACTGTGCTTCAAAGATACATAATATGTATTATATATGATATCCAATACTCCTGCCTTCTAAAAGCCCCACTTGCCAAGGTCAGAAAACTTTCTGGAAGGCCTGGGGCTGATGCTTATGGAAGATAACAAAACACATGTGTTTTCATTTCACTAAACAATGTGGGCCAGTGCAACAGCTAACTTAGGCAGGAAGGACACAGAAAGTGTGTCTGGACGTATGCTTGTCTCTGATTGGATGTATGCATCCTCTGATTGGATGGATGCTTGCCTCTGAAGGGATGGATGCTTGCTCTGATTGGATGGATGCTTCCTCACACTGGGAGAAGGAGAGAAGGACAAAGAAAGCTCTTTGCCTGTATCAGCTCCTCTATTATCCTGTTTGAATATTTTGTGGTTATAACAATTATATACTTCCCCAGTGATAAAAACCTCCACACACTTGGAGATTCAAATAAAAAAGGTGGGCAGGAGAGTTGGCTTAGTGGTCAAGAGAATGTCTGGTTGCATAGGATGCAAAAGGCACTCACCACCACTGAGCACCAAGCACAAATGTGATGCACAGTTATACATTCAGACACAACACTCATGCACATAAAATAGTAAAGAGATCTAATTATTTAAAGGAAAAGGCTTCCTAGGAACGAGGAGAACTAAACTAGCTGAGTGGCAGTGATAAAAACCAAGATCTCTGGCTAGTGTACAAAGAGCAACTGGCCATAAAGATATTTTTACCTCATTTACACTGTAGGCTTAGCATCCCACAGGTCTGTCCTCCTTCAATCTCTTTCAGCCCCAGCCCCAGGGCACACTGTGAATTTTAAACAGAGACAGGAGACTGAAAGTCAGGAAGCTTGGGCAGCCTGCAAAGGTATCATCAGTATTATTAATTACACCAGTGTTCCTTTTGAATGTTTGCAACCCAGGTCTATCTGGCCAGCCTGCAGAATTCAGCCTTTCTTAATAACAGGTGAAGGCAGTGGAGGAGGACCAGGACATAAAAGTGCTTGTGATCTTTAGATGCCCTTCAGAGCATGTGGTTTGATATGGGGATGGAACTAAGGTCTGAGTGAGACAGGCTAGTCCTTTACTGTGGGAATCAGGCCTGAGTTGGGTTCATTTATGGTGAAAATAGAAACCTAGGTTTCTCAGCAACCCTAAACTTCAATCATGGTGTAAAATTTTATTTTGTACTGTGGGTAAGAAACCTATTTATATTCCAGCTACATTCATTTTATATCAAAGACAGTTCCTCATTGTGTAACTTAATATTAAATTTGACTTCATACAACCTAATATTTCCTAAGAACTGTTATTAATAAAAGTTTATAGCTTTTATAATTTGATTGCTTCAACTTTTTCCTGCAGCACTGTCATTGGAAGGAAAAAAAAATCTAGCAAAGATATAATATTTTACAATATATTACAAACACATAAGCACAAAGAGCCCTCAGTAAAACAAGACAAGAACTTTCCAATGCAAACAGATCTAGAGAGTGCAGGGGAAACAGAAACCTCCCAGTGGCTGCCTTCCATCAGTGGGTGTGTCTTCACCAGGAGATGATTTGTCATGCCTGGGAAAGCTGGGGAAATGGAAACTCATCTCATTGGCTGTCTTCAGTTACTGGGTGTGTCTTCAAGCAGAGTGGATTTGTCATGCCTGGGAGAGCTGGGGAAATGGAAACTCATCTCATTGGCTGTCTTCAGTTACTGGGTGTGTCTTCAAGCAGAGTGGATTTGTCGTGCCTGGGAGAACTGGGGAAATGGAAACTCATCTCATTGGCTGTCTTCAGTCACTGGGTGTATCTTCAAGCAGAGTGGATTTGTCTTGACTAGGGAGAGCAGGGAAAATAGAAACTCAGCTCTGTGTTGACTCACAGGGTGTGTCTTCAGCTAGAGTGTTTGTGTAAGGCCAGGAGAGAACTGGGAAAAGGACACCATCTCATCTTCTAATTTACATCACTGGGTATGTCTTCTTTAACCACAGTAGAATTTTGTCATGCTGAAAAGAACTAGATTTTCCAGAAACGAATCTAAGGTCTAGAGGGTGGTAGTGCTGAGGGTGAGGGTGGCAGTCAGGATCTTCAGGAAATCTTCAGTGGGTAGGGCAGAACAGAGATACTGTTCACATGACCCTAGGTCTAGGAGGCAAAAGTCCTCAGAGGTCAAAGGGGAGGTCAATGTACAGTGTCTGTCTGAACTCCTCTAGTTCTCACAAAGGCAGCCATCTTACAGGTGATAGGTTATTTTGCTGAGCTGGCACAGTGAGACTATTTAAGGCAGATTAAATTACATATAGGCAGGTTTATTGGAAAGATGCTCTCTGCCAAGATCACTGGCCTCAAGGACCAAGTTCAGGGAAGTCACTATGGAAGGAGGGCTTGAGACAGAGAAAAATGTGCATGCACCAAGAGAACAGAAGTTGAGGAAAACACAGACAGCAAACAGTCTGGATTATATAGGGAAGAGGCCTGGGGAAAGGGCAGCCCAGAATCTGGGCTAGACAGTTCAGGGTTTGTGGCAGAGAGGGACTGAGGGATGCTGGGAGAACCTGGATGCCAGGTCTGCTTTGATGCGTAGAATATGCACCTCAGTCTCTTCTTGTTGGGTTTGAAACAAAATAGAAGATGTGTTCCTAGACAGAAAGGACGCCAGGTCCCACTTGTCCCTGGGTGCTAGAGGCAAGGTGAAGTGAGCTGTAAGGGTAAGAATAATGTACTGAGAGCCTGCCATTTGTGAATAGCTGGACCAGCCCTATTTGTTGCCTAATGTCTTTGTTATGGACCCTTTTGCCCTGGAGCACTATCTCAAAAGGCTCCTGAATCCTCATCAGGTGTGGGATCTTGCACCTTAAGGTTGGGGCCAAGCCTTCTACTGTGTTCACCATTTGTGAGTAGCCTCTCTATTCAGCCTGGAGCAAATTCAGTGTTTTCAAGTTGGTTGGTGGAATCCAGCTGATGGTCTCCAATCTCCTCATCAAAGTTCCACTTCTGATAGGTTTGGTTCCTGTTTGGAACACACACTGGTCCCCATGGCATTGTCTGGCACAGGAACACTGGTGGCTTCCATTTTCTCCAAGATGACATCTTCAGTAGCCATGGCCAAAGCTGGAGGGGTGGTATCTAGTACCATGGTAGCTGGATCACAGGGTGAGTGCCCATGGAAGGGTTGAGTGGGGACTGGGAGGGGACAGTTATGAAGCATGCAGCATCCTGACCTCATAGCTGTCCACTCTTTCATACCCAACTCAGTCTAGACTCTCAGAAAGTCCTGAGGGTGACAAGACTAAAGTATGAGGCTGTGTCTGAGTCTCCAAAACTCAGACCTCTGTGATTCACAGGGCCATTTTCTGAGACTGGTCCCTGGGATCTGGAGCTGGTCCTCCCATCTGTTCTTCTGGACACCCCTGCAGAGTTCACATTTTGTGGAACTCTTATTCCTGCTGAGTGTAGAAGTCATGGTATTGACTTAATGAAAAGTCTCTCCTTCCTCCTGCCTGAGAGGCCCCTCTGTTTTTCTTTATTTAATTTGCTTGAACAAATCTTTTCTTTCGGCCCAATTTCCCATCCTGCTGAGGAGTCTTTCTTTAATTTGCCTGGCTGAAGAAGTCAATGGCTCACATTCTCAGTGGATTACATTAGGTCATCAATTTGCTTTTCTCACACAGAAAACGAGGATCTTAAAAATCCGCTAGTGTCCTTAGATGAAAATCAAAGATCAAGCCTTCTAAATCTGTACAGAATCTTGATGTAGCTAGCGTCTTTTCCTTTCTGCCACCCAGAGGAGAAAAACTCAGGCTCCAGTGCACTATCGTCTTGAGGGATTGAATCCCTTCATGAGGGATGGGCTTCTGACCACTCTCTGATCTGTGATTTCATACTCCAGGGCTCAACATTTTAGCCCAGACTGTCCTGGGTTCTGGAGCATCTGCACTTGGATCTGCACTGGGAGCACTGAAGGCTGGCACTGTTTTATCGGGGTTTCCCACCTCGGCCTTGGCTGTTTTCCCCACTGGAGGTAACTGGCCCTGCATATTCATCCAACATATCTGCCTGGAACCCAGTCTACATGGGGAACTGTGATAAGCCACCTCTCACATTCCTTTATGCTTGGGTGTGGGGATTCTCATGGATAGGAATTTTCCACAGGAGGTATATAAGATAAGTAGAAAGCTAATGAGTAAAATTTTATTGAATGCATTCACATCTTAATTGCTATCTCATTATATTGGTTAGTTTCCTGAGTTTTAATAGCCTTGGGGGATGTTAACACTGTCTTTCTCTGTCTCTCTGTCTCTCTTTGTGTCTCTCCCTCCCTCCCTCTCCCTCCCTCCCTCTCCCTCTCCCTCTCCCTCTCCCTCTCCCTCTCCCTCTCCCTCTCCCTCTCCCTCTTTCTCTCCCCCCCCTCTCTTCCTCTCTCTCCCCATGTGGAATGGGGGCTCAATCTATAACCATAGGCTAGCTCTAGAGCACTATGGTTTAAGCCCAGGATAATTGACCTAGTGGTTTTGACATTCTTTCTGACTAACGTTTTACTGTTCAAAGTGTTGACACCTCAAAGCCTCTCAATCTTATTATTTATTGACCTGTGTAAACCATTCTTTGATGGCCCTGGGCAGGAGGGATTATAGAGCCTTCAGTGGGGTCAAGTAGTGTATGTGAGCATCCACCCTGGCAAACACTGACTTTAGTTCAAATCAACTATTAGTCCTACCATGAGGGAAAGAACCCATTGCGTTAGCTATTGCTGTTTGACTCAAATGGAACTCAAAGCTTATAAATTTGAGTGTTTGTTCCCTAGTTAGTGGGTCTGCTCAGGAAGGGTTAGAAGGTGTGGTCTTACAAGAGAAGATTGGTCTCTGGGGACAGCCCTTGAGTTTCAAAAGCATCATGACTACCTGCTTGCTGCCCTGTACCCTGTCACAATGCTGGCTCATCCCTACTTCAGTCAAACCCACAGCCCTACATTGTAATGCTGGTTCTCTGTGCTCACTATGAGGCTGAGCACATTTACAGCTCTACCCACACAGCTCCCTTTCTTATCTTTCTTCATAGAAAGCAGAGCAGTCACTGTAAGACCAACCTGTATCCCAAGCCTCCAGCTTTTGTGTTTGTTTTCTTTTGTTTTGCTTTATTTGAAAGGGGCATGCTTTATATTATGAAGAGAAGAAAAGTAACTTGAGACTACCCCACAGCATAAACGAGCAAGCAGGCAATAAAGGAAGGAGAAAGCATTATTCATCTGAAGTGTTTTGAGTTCTCCTGAGACAAGCTGTCAGGACCCATGCAGGGCAGAAATATTCACTTGGTATCTCTCTTAGGGAAGGACACAGGGCACATTCTTTCCTGTGAGCTGGATGGGGTGGAGAATAGTGACCATTCTCACAGATGTTTTTGTCCTTTCTAGCTAAGGCTGCTGTTGCTGTGCTTGGGGGAGGTAAGTGATGTCATGGAACGGGTTCAGGTCCCCTCTTACCCTTTCTTGTAAGCATGGAGCCAGGACACACTGGATCTTGTCCAGTAGGCTTTCCTGGAGACCATATCTGCCTCAAGTGCCCACCTGCCCCTGTGAGAGCAGTCACCTTGAGACATGGTACATGATTTAAATTCTTTTGAGCTCTCATTATCACCCTGAATAAACAAAGGGACTGTTGTCCTATTTAGTATTTACCAAGAGGGCTTAGGAAGGAAAAAAGCGCTTGGATAGCAGGAGAGTCACTGTGTGTTGGAGTTCAGAATCATCTCCCATACCACATGACCACTGATCTCACTCAGAGAAGGTGTATTGAGCGTTCACCCCAAGACTGATTGATTCTGGCCTCATGCCAGACTGAGGACCTGACTGCTACCCTGTCTATAAGCCTACAGACCTCTCAAGACAGAAATCCACAAACATCTGTGAAAGTTCTGATACAACAAGTTATGCCAAGTTATATAATCAATCAGGATTTAGGGTTAGGAGACTTCCTTGGCAACACTTCTTTGTTGTGTATTTATTCTTTTTTAGTTATAGGTAATAGCGTGTGGAGGGGACTTTACTTGCCTAACATTCATGTCCCAGTTTGCCTCCCAGATTGTCATTATCATGTTCATGACTTCTTCCTCCAGTAGGACTTCAATTCTCAGAGAGATCTTGGACGCTTCAAACTTTATTTCACCCAAACTCAAGGTGGAAGTCTTATTTGAGATGGCTTCTTATATAGATGCAGACATTCCTGTTATTCTGGGGTATATACCAGGGCCATCTTTTATTGGCACAATCAATAAAAGGTCATAGATATGTGCAGGAAGTATGTTGTATATTGGTTCAGGCTGAAGTTTATTGAGGCTACATATAAAATCAGTTCTAACTGATATCTATTGTAATTGTTTTCTATGAACACCTATCCACAGAACATTTCAGCACCAGTAATCAATGTAAGAAAGCTTCCTGGTAACAGTAGTAACACTATAGAAGAAAGTTCCCTTGTAATAGTATTCAGCACAGAAAATTTTTTTTGCAACATTAGAACAGCTCAAAATGCCTGGCTAGACAAACAGCAGCAAACAGGCCTAACCCTCTGCAGGTTCCATCAGCTTGGTGACTTCTGACATGCTCAGTGAGGACCCAGCAGCACTCTGAGGTCACTACTGGAGTCACTCCAGTTGGGTTCCACTTATTCCCACTGCCTGGGCAAGACATTGTCCACTAGAAACACTTATTCGAGGCTGCTCTCTTATCCCAACATTAATCTAATCATATACTTAGCCCAACCATCAGCTTTTTGAAGGTCTGGCTCCCAATCATAGCTAGCCAAGAACTCAATCTTCAATCAGAAAGATCTGCTCTTGTGCTCACCGAATCCTGACTACCAGCACTCTAATTCAGAGACTGCCTCTCCTCTCACCCTTTCCTGTTGCTCTCTAGGCTTGCCCTGAGGAGAGGTTACAGGGAAGAATTGAAGCCCTGGCTCAGTCCTCTTTGCCCATTCTCTCCTCTAGACCCAGGAATTCCTTCTGGCTTAACCAAATACATTGTAAGGCAGGGGGTGGGTACCCCTAACCCCAAGCCCACGTGACACAGCTCCTCTTCCCACAGCCATGACAGTAGCTGCTGTACCACCTGTGCTGAGTGCTGTGGGCTTCACTGGGACAGGAATAGCAGCTTCCTCTGTAGCAGCTAAGATGATGTCCCTGTCAGCTATTGCTCATGGGGGCGGAGTCCCAGCTGGTGGCCTGGTAGCCACTCTGCAGTCTGCTGGTAAGTGTTATGGCAGGAGGACCAGAGAGAGGGCAGCTCCCTGCCCACTCCCTGTTTCCTCTTTCCCTTCTTTATGGTGTTTACCCGGGGAGACAGAGGAGGATCGCAGCATGGTTGTAGGGGTGACACCTCTCCTTATATCAATCCGTTTCCCTGTAGAGCAGGTATAAAGTAGCTGGAATATGTCCTACTGTCCATAAATAGAGTTTCCTCTTCAATAGTAACAGTGCTAGACATGGATCCCAGAGACTTTGAGATACAGCAGGGCTAATGTGGGGAGTTTGTGTCTTAGGCCATCCTGGGTGGTCCTGGCAACTCTGACCCTCTCTGACCCCTTTCATCCCATGTGATATTGGTCATTGTCTGTGTCTTCCCAGGAGCTGCTGGTCTCTCCACGACATCTACAGTCGTTGTAGGCTCTGCAGGGTCTGCTGTTGTGACTGGTGTGATGGGCATCTGTCAGCGTTTCTACCGTTTTTTCCTCAGATAATTGTACTTGGAAAGGAAAGTAGCTGGCATGGGAACAGAGGTGGCACTGGCCAACTTGTCTAACACAGGGAGGGATTATTTAGCTCCGGGAACAACCTGCTAACACAGCTTTCCAAGGTGGAAATAGAAATAAAACCAGTTTCTTTTCAGTCTCATTGTTTCCCTTCTTTTGTGTTGTTTGCACAGTAAAGGTAGGGACCTGAGTTCTCTGCTAACTGGCATAGGCTGTTATCGTCAACTGTTTCTCCTGCCATTCTGTCCCAGACCCTCATGATGTAGGTGTGTGCTCACCTGTACTGAATCCAAATGTCATAACAAAAGCTGTCAGTAACCATACTGGGAAAAGCTAATAATTAGCAGGAGATCATCCTGAGCTGGACAGCCAAGGATTATTATACAATCTGAGGTTGGTTCATCTTTGTTCAACAAGGCTGTAAGGGATTCATTGTAGAAAAGATTCCTGCTATTGAAATGTTTTTCCCATAGTATTGACCCTAATAACGACTACTAACTAATACCACACCCCTTTGGAAGAGATCTCTGCAGATCTACCAAGATGTACTGTCTTGTAGTGATGCTCTATAGACAAATAGATGACTTAAGTCTTAAAAATGATCCTATATGAATTTCTAAAATTATAACAGTGATTTTAATCTCTTATAGTGGGACTGCTGCTCGGTCCTTGGCTGATATTCAATACTGCAATGAGAACTCTGCCAGTCTCCCAAGTGTCACCAGTTAATTGCTCTTAGATAATAACCAGACTTTCTCCTACTCAGAGCACATTCCAAGAGGTTGTAAAACAACTAACCAAAGGTCATAAAAAGGGAACTACCAATTTATTATAGGTACTAGGACAGAGGATACAATATTAACTGGGCTATCTATACAAAACTTCAATAATAACTTAGTTATGGTTACTTCAGTGAAACTATGGAGCTGAGACAGGTGACAGATGTTTAGCCAGATAACTAACTACTCCTAATGGATATGCATGTAAACATTCTCTGTTCTAAACTTCTATTGCAGTTTATGATTTTGATTTTTTGTGTGAACTTGTGATGAACTTTGTACCATGGGATCACGTATTCTGAAAGATGTTTAAGCGCCGAGGATAAAGAGAAGAAATCAGAACGGGTCTGAGAAGAACCGAGCTGAGAGAAGAACTGGGCTGAGAAGTTTTTAGACAGAAGAGAACAGGATGAGAAAGACAGTGCAGAGTGGGATAACTTAGAGACTACAGGTAACGTAAACTACCAAGAGAACGTGTGCAGAATGCAGAGGGAAGGAGGAAAGAAGACGCTGCAGAGAGCAGAAGGAGCAAGCAGTCTTCCCCTTACGACAGGACAAAACAGGTCCTTCCTTAATACCAAGGTAAGCTTAGTCTGATTAAAAGGAGCAAAGGTTTTATCCTTAGAAACTTGGGTTTAATTAATTTAGCATTAGAAGGGTAGAAGCTTTCTCTTTCTCTATACAATAAAGATTGGAGCTCATTCTTCATCCAGAATGACAGAAACTTCTCTCAACTTGACCTTCAATAATGGATAAAGTGTGGTCCGTGAACACCCAAAAAGCCCTCATGCCACACAAACCTTTCTACTAATACAGGGACTACATACTACAGTAGGACCCTCTGCCCACTGACTGTGTGCTGGCCAACCTGTCATCTCCATCTGGTCTCTAGGCTGATGCTGGCTGGGAGAGCCTGAAGACTTGAAACTATCAGGCCACAACACCACTCAAAGGGCCACCATGAGCAAGACAGCCACACCAAGAAACATCTTTATTTTTTCATTATTCTCAGATTTCAGTGATGGTTTTGAAGGTGTGTCTTGGTATGTTTCCCCCTAAGTAATTCTTACAGGCTTTGGGTGAAAATGTAGAGATGTCAGCTCCTAAATTCAAATCTTTCCCCTGGGCTCAGGAGTCTCCAGTGGCTCCAGTGGCAGCTCCAGCTGCAGCTCCTGCTGCTGCCCCAACAGTCCCCAAGATGATGTTGGTTGATGTGGAGAGTCCGAGGATCCCTGAGTGGGGGGTGGGAGGATAATGCAGTGACTGGCAGTGGCCTGAAGCTTAGAGATGCCCCAGGTCTTTTTGTCTGAAACCTAGGGCTCTGTTCTATACAAAGATATTTAAAGTTGACCAGAAGAAAAACACAGATGTAGGTAAAGTGAGATTCAGAAAAGAGATGTCCAAATTAGAAAGTTCTTCCTACATAGCATGACAGAAAAGGACTCAGTAGAGGAAGACAGTCAGGTAGTAAAGATTCAGAACCTATGTAACATTCATCAGGCCCCTACCCAATCTGCAAATGAGCACCCCTCACCCCTGAGCCACACCCTCACCTCACTCAGAATGACACAGATTGTAGGAACAGAACGGGAACACAACAGTTACATAAGAAGGTAAAATTGTAGAGATACAAAAGGAGCTACATTCCTTGGCTTGACCTCTGGTTATCAGGCATGGCCTGACACTTACCCACTGACTGAAGTGTGGCTACCAGGCTTCCTGCTGCAACTCCACCTCCATTGGCAATTGCTGCAGCCGACATCATCTTGGCTGCTATGGATCCAGCTGCAATGCCTGCCCCAGTGAAGCCCACTGCAGTCAGGACGACGGGTGTAGCTGCCACAGCAACAACTGTAAGGAGAGGAGCTAGGTGAGGTAGGCTCAGGGAAATGACCTGCCCAAAAATTCCTTGATGCTTTCTGGGGTCTTTCTATTCTGAGGAACATGGAACAGAGTCCCATTGTAAAGTTCAAGGGGAGTTTAGGAAGCCTGGTGAAAGCAAGGAGGCCAGTGGAGGATGTGACAGAGCCATGATGTTGCCAGGCGGTGACACTAGAGAATCATGATCCTTCACTGGTCCTGAGGCTGTGAGGGCAAACCTACTCACCTTGAAGGTTTAAACAGCTCTCCCTCCCAACCTTCACCAAATTCATCTACTTGCTGCTCATCACATATAAAGTCTGGAGGAGCAGCTGCACAGAAAACCTTAAGCTCTTCCCTGGAGGAAAGTTGGCACAGCGCTGACACCTGTTCTGCACCCAGGCAGCTCCAGATTTTGGCAGCAGCCAAGTTCTGAGAGTGGTGTCCACCTCAAATCACAACCCCCACCATCTTACCAGCTGGAGCAAGAAACCAACCTCCTCCTATAGTACCGCCCAACACAGCTCCTAGGGAGAGATGGGAGGTAGAGAAGGTTAGAGTTTGTTGATGACAGTGAGTTCTTGGTAGGTTTGGGTCAGGCAGGCCAGCTCCCAGTCTCATCAGGGGTTACTAACCCCACATGATGAGTTGTCCTGGTAGCAGGTGAGTAGTCCTGGTAGGTAGCACAGTACACTTAGACAGTGACAGAAATCTGAGGAGAGCAGGAAAGATATTTGCCTGTGAGTCAATAGGGCCAAAGTCCATCCTTGAAATGAATCAGCTTCCTCTTGGAGGTTTAAAGTCACAGGAGAAGTAAGCAGCTGGCCTCTGCCTATCTTCTTATCTCCTGCCAGATGAAACACACGCGGACACATACAAACACACACTAGATAGATAGATAGATAGATAGATAGATAGATAGATAGATAGATAGATAGATAGACAGATAGACAAATAGATAGATAGATGGATGGATGGGTAGATGGATGGATGGAGGGAGAGAGGGAGGGAGAGAACAAGCCAGGCAACAGCTGTTGGCTGCTAAATCAAAACTGAAAGAAACAACACAATCACACATACACATATTCAGCAAGAAAAATGTGGGTCCCAATTCAGTACTTGCACTTGAAAGAGGTTGACAGTTTACTGTAGAGACCAGGTGAGGTTACCCAAAATGTCATGAGAGTCTTGATGAGGTTTTTGTAGTAATAGAAAAAAGAAAGTCATGAATTAAGGTACTAAGAAATATATATGTATATAAAACACACACACACTCACTTCCTGAGGACATTAAGTGGGATGGATAATGCTAGTGAAGGAGTGTGGGGCAGAAAGTTAATAGTTGGATTTAGAAGAAGTTGAAGTCAGTTGAAGGCCCAAAGATGGTTATGCAAATAATCATCAACCAGTAGGTGTTTTCTGAACTTCCAATTGTAAATCCACTTTGCCTGGACTCCACATTTGGGCAGATATGCAAGGCTCTAGGCATGCTATAAACCCCGCCTCCACAGGAAAGTGTGACCTAGACTCTAGCCAAGTCAGCTACTCCCTAAGTCCCTCCCCTGCACACACACACACACACACACACACACACACACACTTAGCATTAGAAAAACAACTATGGCCAATTGTAGAGGCAAATGAATGGGGAGCAAGTGGTTGGAACACAGGTTGTTTAAAAAGGATAGGAAAAAATAAAGACACAAGTTGGAACCTTCTCCTTGGTCCTGGCTTCTTTATGGTTCTGGCTCCTTTGTCCTCTGAGAACTCTCTATTCCAGAGCCTTATTGCTGGCCCTGAACCATCATGTAGCACTGGGATTATTAGCCCTGGGTGGGAGGGCTTTAATCTCAGCACCTTGCTGAGCATTGACCTGCCAGAGTTTACAGACCTGTTGGCAACCTGCTGGGATTTGTTCCCATGCTTCCCAGCCTAAACTCCAGAGGGGAAACAGAGCACCCCAGAAGCTGCCTTCCCTGGATCCGCAGTGTGGTGCTACCTTCCTTCAGAGGTGCAGTGCAGTGTAGGACCCTACTGGGAGTACAACAGAAAAGGCTATGTCTTTGGTCTGGCATGCTAACTACCAGTATTACCCTTTTGGTGTACATGAGCAATTATGTGTATATTCCTAAGGATATGCCTAATGGTCCCAAAGACTTTGGGTTAGGCACAGATGTTATATAGACAGGGGCATCAAATAGCTATTGAAGGAGCTAAAAAAGTCCTGAGAGAATTCAGCTCTGAACTTGCAGCCTTTGAAAATCTCCACAATCAAGGAGGTTCTAATGAGTCATTAATCCTCACATTGCTCAGTTAAAGATGCACCACTTCTTTTCAGTTACTTTAGGCAGCAAAATGTTTCACCTTCCATCACTGTCCTGCAGAGGGGCCTGGTTTTGTTATGCTAGGGGTTCCTTCAAACCACACATAGTCCAAATCATATGCAAAAGCAGAGTGTCTATATTCAAGCTTGAATATTGAGGACCTCTTCACCTCTCACTGCAGCAGATGGGATTGGAAGGTGCTGAGCTGGTGGGAGTTTTGTCTTTTATAACGATTATGCAGAGGGAGGGCTTTTCAACTAGACAGTTACATGATTGGTTGATATTTCAGAAACTAGAGCTGGGAGACTGTAGCTTGTGACAATTTTAACTTACAAGATATGGTTGTGGTGAATTCGAGTTATGTGCCTGGGACAGGATACTGGGCATTTTCCTTTACCAATAGTGGAGTGGTGTAATATTCCTGTTATAACTTGTAGTTTTTCTAGTTACTAAGTTTACACTAAGTACATGCTGGTATAAGACCAAGTCCAAACATAAAATGAAATTCACTAGATTGGGTTCTTCCTTTTCCCCTTCACAAGTGCCTAAGTGGGTCCAATCCATTGGGCCTCTGTTCCTAAGGTCTCAATAATCGCTGACATTGAACTGGAAAGACCATAAGTTTGCCATCACTTACTCAGTTTCTGACAGAGTTAAGTATCTTTTTCAAAATACAGGGTTCAAAAGTAACAGTGGAAATATAATAAATGGGACAGCCAAAGAAGATTTCAGAGTAGTTAACCCAGAAGATCCTTTGAATAAACTTTCTACTCACATGTGAGACTGTTTATTTACCAGATGCCTGTCCTGCAATCATTTTCTTAACTTGACCCTGCTTTCTCTGACAACCTCAATAGAGTCTCCATGTATTAAGAGAAGAAACACTCTTCTCCAAGAGCCACACAGAGCCCTCCTTGCTGCAGAAAGCATCCATCTAAGCCGATATAATGACAAAACAATAAGCATCCTGGATTTTTTTTCTTAAATCTTTTATGAGGCCCAGGAAGCAGATGGTTGAGAACATCTTCTCCTGGATGTGAAGTCTTACTGGAGTCTAAATGAACCAGATATCAGAGATCAGAGAAGGCATTAAATGCTTCCCTGTGGAAGCACTGAGTTAGGCCAGTTGACCATGCCCACTAGAAAACTTCCTGCAGGATTAAATTATACCCTTTGCAATACTCCCACGAATAATCTAAGTTAAAAGGCTAGAATATGCTTGGGTACTTTGTGGACTACACAACATCCTTGCAATTTAAACGATTGCAAAGTCATTTGGCTAGGGATTTTTATTGCCATCTACAGTTGCTTGTTTTTCAGATTCAGAGACTAAGGCATTAAAACTGATGTCATGATATTTAGGGGCTTTAACATTTAGGCAGAGCCTACAAGCAGATGAAAGTTGCTTACAGGTAGCATGTAGGACCTCATATGTGGCTTTAATAAGTAAAGGGGACTAGGGACTTAATCAACTTGGAAATAGTTTTTTGTTTGGCATTAAGGAGGCATAATGTTATTAGGGTCCTGGGTAGACCACATATTAATGGCGAGCTTCAGAAGGTGGGTTGGTGAGATTTAGATGGGGCCAACACTGGATTTGGCCCCACTGGCACAGGGGGAAACCATGGTTCTTTGTGAAGATGGTAGTAATGAGATCCATCTGTTTTTATTCCCAACATTTTTACAGATTAAGACCCTAAGTTTTTCCTGTCTCTGACCCTGAAGTGGCCTTTCCTTCTGAGTGCACTGAATAAATAAAGGATTACATGGATTTTTGTGTCCTGAACCTCACAAGGATCCTTTTTGGTCTCTTGAGTTTTTATCTCATCTCACCTCAATGAGGTCATCTTTCATAGGTAATTCCCACCAATTGTTCACAGTGCTCACACAATCCCCTGAGCCACAAAATGGTAGCCTGCACCCCCATAGTTTTCTTCAATTTCTGTTCTCTTTTGTGTGCCCTGCTCAGACATTAAAATGTTGCTTTATTTGGTTTCAAGCTCGGTAGATTGAGGGGAGGTCGTGGAAGTCAAACGTTAAATTGGGAAACCAGGTGGCTGGGGGAACAATTTAGTGCTGGCCTTTGAGCACATCTCCCATGGAAGCTTGAATGAGGACAGAAGTCAAACTGTAAGGCCATACCCAGAGGGCTCCACAGGGTAGGAGCTAGAACAATAAACCTAGTAACAGGAAAGCTTGAGTTTTATAAGGTTGTCTTTTTCTTTGTGCACTCACCATTTGGGTAACCTGGGTGTGATGTCCTCTGTTCCTGGATGAGCTTTAGGTAGGGGAGCATGCATGTGATGAACCCAGGGAGCATTCCTGTTGACTTTGAGTGTGGTGTGACTGGTCCCTACAACAATGGATGGTCCTTTAAACTTGGTTAGTGACTGTGTTTCATGTGGCTTGATGAACCCCCAGTCCCTAGGCCAGTTGTTGTGTAGGCTTGGTGGAAGAACACACTTAGAGATTGCATTTAGTTGTGGACACAGTTCCTTTCGGGTGTGGTCAAGAGTCTTTATAGAGAAACAACAACATCAGCAAATTCTATCAGCAAATTCAGTTAGCACATCTGATTTTAGGTTTGGAATCATGAGATGGGGTCTCTCAAACATGATTTCAAAGGGGATCAGTCCCAAGGTATAGGGTGTGTTCCTGACCCTATAGAAGGTGATGAGTAGAACAGTCATCCAGTCCTCCCCTGTTTCCATGTTTAATTAGGTAAGTATCTCTTTAGAGTTCTATTAATTGTTTCTACCTCTCCTGAACATTGGGGTGTGTAAGCATAATGTAATTTCCAATCTTCCCCAATGGACTTGGGCACTCCCTGTGTTATCTGAGAAGCAAAGGCAGGTCCATTAGCAGAGCTCAACATGGCTGGCCTGCCATACTGTACCATACCACATCATGCCATACTATACCATATTATACTACCTCATGCCATACCATACCACATTAAACTATACAATGCCATACAGTAATGTACCATACTATACCATGCCATACCATACCAAACCATACCATATCACCATACCAAGAAATACCATAGAAAGGATGTGTTTTAGTGTCTTCTTTATCACTGTCTGAGCCAATTCATGTTTTATTTTGAGTGCCTCAGCCCATTGTGAAAAATTATCTTCAAGTACTAATAACTACGTGTATTTATAATTGCTTAGTTTTGTCAGTGACGTCTGTTTCCCAGTGGTCACTGATTTTGGCACCTCAGTTGGCACCTTTTCCTTTAGGCTAATTGTCTGCATTTCTGAGTTGCAGGTAAGGTACATAGAGGCAATTTGTTATACGAAAGGTTTTAGATGAATAATCACTAAACTCCCATCTCAATGAGATCTTCATTTTCCTCATACACAGCTGGGTTGTCTGTTGGAGATGCTGGAGCTGTTCCTGATCATGTATGTCTGTCAGGATTAGCTTACAGTCCCCTGTCATTCACCAACTCTGGGCTTGTGAAACATAGGCACTTCATTTCTGATATAAGCAATGTCCTCCTGAGAGTAACAGGTTTGTGTTACAGAGTAGGTGTCTCAGTGTCTGGCAACCAACATGTGAGAGTTGGCAGAGGACCTAGGGTGACAGCCTTTGCTGTTGCATCTGCCTTCTGGTTGCCTTTGTCCTCCTTGTCCTTTTGATGGAAGGGGATGGGAATGCTTGCCAAATTCTGAGGTAGCCAGAGGGCTTGTGATTAGTTAAGCCCATTGTTTGGAGACCCTGGGCTCGAGGGATTATAGGGCATTTTCTTCTGTTAGGAACAATAAATAGAAAGGAATTTCAGAGTTGAACAGTCAACATATATGTGAGAGTAATGGCAGTAATAGGCCCAGGACAGAAGTTCTGAAATGCCACAAGAGTCTAGGCTCTCCATGTGGTCATCAGTGAAGTCCTGTATGCTGTCTCTTTTATGATTTATGTCACCTTTTCAAGCAGTGATCCCCATAATAGAATATTTCAAACCCAACCTTCTCTGAGAACTGTCAGTCTCCTGAGAGGGGTTTTATGCCCACAGATCTGGAGCACCAATTACTCTTAGGCCTGGCAAAGAATCCTTGCCAGACAGTGCAGCCCAGTTAGACCTTTCTCTTCTGTGTGACCAAAATGAGCAGTCAACATTGCCCAGGATAGGATGCTCTGAACAGGTTTTGCCAAGCCCTTTACAAGGATTGAAAGTAGCCGCTAGGAAAACCTAAGGGTGACAGAGGTGATACAAGAGTCTCAGGAATCACAACTGAGCTCCCAGAGTGCCTGTGTGAGCTCAACCCCTTGTTCACTCCCTTAAACCCAACAGCAGAAAACCAGCTAGCAACCAGCATTGATATTGTCATTCAGGCACCCCAGATATTAGAAAGAAACAATACAAGTTACAGTGGCTTGAGGATAAAAATGGGACCCGATTAATAGAGATGTTTACATGTATCCTTTTACCTCAAGACTTCTAGGTGTCAGTGTTGGCCCTGTCCTGCACTGATTAATGCACACATGGGCAATGGCTGTCAGCCTTGAGTGAGGGTGTGGTCAGAGTCCTAGAACCTGAGGCAGGAATTTGTGTCTCCTTTAGACATTACAGATAGTGGTGACTGTTTATGATTCCCTCCCCTTGCTGAGGAACCAGGGCATTAGCTGAGCCCAGTGAATGAACTCCCTGGTGGTTTTCTGTCAGCCTCTCAGCGGTACAGTGGGTAGCTCTAGGCTGCTCATCACCCTGGCTATCCAGAGCCATTGATGAGGAAGGACCAAAGCTCATTATTCACAGTCTTGGCTACCGCTCACCTTTGCCTAATGACAGAAACCTCTCTCTGCCCTTCTTTGAATAAGGGCTTTATGAGGTCCATGAAACCCCCCAAAGCCCTCAGACCACCCAGTCTTCCAGGCTGAAGCTGACTGGGCAATCCAGAAGACTTCAAACTCCCTGCTCCACCACATCGTCCCAATCAAAGAGCCTCCACAAGCAAGTCAGGCAGACCAGCCAATAGACTTTATTCTTCATCCTTCTCTGACATCAGTGAGTCTTCTGAAGTGCACTTTGGAACTTTGTCTCTTGGATTATCTGTATAGGTTTTGGGTTGATCTGATAGAGGCGGCATTCCTAAGCTCAGAGCAAGGCTCCTAGGGCTGCCCCCGAAAGTGCCAGCACGGTGTTGGTTGAGGTGGAGAGTCCAAGGACTCCTGGGGAAGGAGACAGTGCAGTGACAGGCAGTGAGTGGCCTGGGGCCCAGAGATGCCCACCTATTTTGTCTGAACCCTGGGGCTCTTCTTTAGCCTGAGATTTTTAAAGTGAACCAGAACAAAAAGACAGATATGAGTGACTGGATTACAGGTCAGAGAGCTCTGCAAGAAATGTCCTTTCTACATAGCAGGACAGAGGGCACCCAATGTTGAAAATCACTCTCTTAGGGAAGATTCAGAGCCCAAGTAGCATGTGTCAGGCTCCTCACTTCTTAGGCCATCCAGCACCCCTAATCTCTGGGCCACACACACACACACCTCACTCAGAAAGAACCAGAAAGTAGGAACAGAGGAACACTCAGGTGACATAAGGACATTACCGTCTGTGGCATGACCTCTGGTTATAAGGCGTGGCCTGACACTTACCCACTGACTGAAGTGTGGCTACCAGGCTTCCTGCTGCAACTCCACCTCCATTGGCAATTGCTGCAGCCGACATCATCTTGGCTGCTATAGATCCAACTGCAATGCCTGCCCCAGTGAAGCCCACTGCAGTCAGGATGACGGGTGTAGCTGCCACAGCAACACCTGTAAGGAGAGGAGCTAGGTGAGGTAGGCTCAGGGAAATGACCTGCCCAAAAATTTCTTGATGCTTTCTGGGGTGTTTCTATTCTGAGGAACATGGAAAGGGGTCCCAAGGTAAAGAGCAATGGGAGGACAGGGAGCCTGGTGGAGACAAAGAGGCCAGTGGAGGATGTGAGAGACATGTTGCTGTCAGGCTATGACACTAGAGAATCATGATTTGTCACTGGTCCTGAGGCTGTAATGTTAGAACAACCCTCAGGTTTGATCTGTTCCCTTCCCACCCCCTCTTCCCCCCATCCATCACCAAATTCATCTACTTGCTGCTCATCACAAATAAGGCCTGGAGGAGCAGCTGCACAGAAAACCTTAAGCTTATCCCTGGAGGAAAGTTAACACAGTGCTGGCCCCTGCTTTGCACCTAGGCAGCTCCAGGATCCAGTGACAGTGCTGTGAGAGGCTCCCACCTCAAAGCACAACCCCAGCCACCTTACCAGCTGGAGCAAGAAACCAACCTCCTCCTAGTGCAGCACCCACTGCAACTCCTAGGGAGAGATGGGTAGATAGACAAATTAGAGTTTGTTGTTGGCAGGGAGTTCTTGGTGGCTTTGGTCAGGCAACCCAGTTCCCTGCTCACCCAGGGACTACTAACCCAACATGTTGAGCCCTCCTGGCAGCAGTTGAGCTGAGGAAGAACTTATTTAGGCAGTGATTTAACTCTGAGGGAAGACTGAGAGGCTCCTACTGAGAACCAATAGGGACATGCTCCACCCTTTTTGGAGGTTTGACTGCAATAGAGGAAGTTTGAAAGCAGTGTGGAGGAGGGGGATTGAAAGAAACCAGTCCTCTACCCACGTGCTTAACACTTTCCTGATCTCTGTCTGTCTCTTCTCTCTGTGTCTCATTCTCTGTTTCCCCTCCCATTCTCTCTCATTCTGTCTCTCTCTCTCTGTCTCTCTGTCTCTGTCTCTGTCTCTCTCTCTCTCTCTCTCTCTCTCTCTCACACACACACACACACACACACAGACACACACACACACACCACATATACACATATAATAAGGATGAGCAAGAAGTTGACAGGGATGGATGCTTGCCCCTGAAGGATGTTTGCTTCCCCTGATTGGGAGAAGTAGAGAAGAACAAAGCTCTTTGCCTGTATCAGCTCCTCTATTATCCTGTTTGAATATTTTGTAGTTATAACAATTATATACTTCCCCAGTGATAAAAACCTCCACACACTTGGAGATTCAAATAAAAGAGTGGGCAGGAGAGTTGGCTCAGTGGTCAAGAGAATGTCTGGTTGCATAGGATGCAAAAGGCACTCACCACCACTGAGCACCAAGCACAAATGTGCTGCACAGTTATACATTCAGACACAACACTCATGCACATAAAATAGTAAAGAGATCTAATTATTTAAAGGAAAAGACTTCCTAGGAATGAGGAGAACTAAAGTAGCTGAGTGACAGTAATAATAACCAAGAGCTCTGGCTAGTGTACAAAGAGCAACTGGCCACAAAGATATTTTTACCTCATTTACACTGTAGGCTTAGCATCCCACAGGTCTGTCCTCCTTCAATCTCTTTCAGTCCCAGCCCCAGGGCACACTGTGAATTTTAAACAGAGACAGGAGACTGAAAGTCAGGAAGCTTGGGCAGCCTGCAAAGGTATCATCAGTATTATTAATTACACCAGTGTTCCTTTTGAATGTTTGCAACCCAGGTCTATTTGGCCAGCCTGCAGAATTCAGCCTTTCTTAATAACAGGTGAAGGCAGTGGAGGAGGACCAGGACATAAAAGTGCTTGTGATCTTTAGATGCCCTTCAGAGCATGTGGTTTGATATGGGGATGGAACTAAGGTCTGAGTGAGACAGGCTAGTCCTTTACTGTGGGAATCAGGCCTGAGTTGGGTTCATTTATGGTGAAAATAGAAACCTAGGTTTCTCAGCAACCCTAAACTTCAATCATGGTGTAAAATTTTATTTTGTACTGTGGGTAAGAAACCTATTTATATTCCAGCTACATTCATTTTATATCAAAGACAGTTCCTCATTGTGTAACTTAATATTAAATTTGACTTCATACAACCTAATATTTCCTAAGAACTGTTATTAATAAAAGTTTATAGCCTCAATTTGATTACTTCAACTTTTTATTGAAGCACTGTCCGTGGAAGAAAAAAAATCTGACAAAAATATACTTTACAATACACTGCAAACACATTAGCACAAAGAGCCCTCAATAAAAAATATTTAAGTCTTTTCCAATGCAAACAGACCTAGAGAGTGAAGGGGAAAAACAAACCTTCCATTGTCTGCCTTCCATCAGTGGGTGTGTCTTCACCCAGAGGTGATTTGTCATGCCTGGGAGAGCTGGGGAAATGGAAACTCATCTCATTGGCTGTCTTCAGTTACTGGGTGTGTCTTCAAGCACAAGGGATTTTTAGTGCCTGGGAGAGCTGGGGAAATAGAAACTCATCTCATTGGCTGTCTTCAGTCACTGGGTGTATCTTCAAGCAGAATTGATTTGTCATGCCTGGGGTGAGCAGGGGAAATAGAAACTCAGTGTTGTCTTCAGTCACTGGGTATGTCTTCAACTAGAGTGCACTTCTAAGGCCAGAAGGGAACTGGGAAAAGGACACCCATCTTTTCCTCTAGTTTACATCTCTGGGTATGTCTTCTTCAACCACAGTAGATTTTTGTCATGCTGAAAAGAACTAGATTTTCCAGAAACAAATCTAAGGTCTAGAGGGTGGTAGTGCTGAGGGTGAGGGTGGCAGTCAGGATCTTCAGGAAATCTTCAGTGGGTAGGGCAGAACAGAGATCCTGTTCACATGACCCTAGGTCTAGGAGGCAAAAGTCCTCAGAGGTCAAAGGGGAGGTCAATGTACAGTGTCTGTCTGAACTCCTCTAGTTCTCACAAAGGCAGCCATCTTACAGGTGATAGGTTATTTTACTGAGCTAGCACAGTGAGACTATTTAAGGCAGATTAAATTACATTTAGGTGGGTTTATTGGAAAGATGCTCTCTGCCAAGATCACTGGCCTCAAGTACCAAGTTCAGGGAAGTCACTATGGAGGGAGGGCTTGAGACAGAGAAAAATGTGCATGCACCAAGAGAACAGAAGTTGAAAAAGACACAGACACAAACTGTCTGGATTATATAGGGAAGAGGCCTGGGGAAAGGGCAGCCCAGCCTCTGGGCTAGACGATTCAGGGTTTGTGGCAGAGAGGGACTGAGGGATGCTGGGAGAACCTGGATGCCAGGTCTGCTTTGATGTGTAAACTATATATCTCAATCTAGTCTTCTTGAGTATAAAACCAAACAGGTGTGTTCCTAGACAGAATGTACCCCAGGTCCCACTTGTCCCTGCATAGTAGAGGCAAGGTGAAGTGAGCTGTAAGGGTAAGAATAATGTAGTGAGAGCCTGCCATTTGTGAATAGCTGGACCAGGACTATTTGTTGCCTAATGTCTTTGTTATGGATCCTTTTGCCCTGGATCACTATCTGAAAAGGCTCCTTAATCTTCATCAGGTGTGGGATCTTGCACCTTAAGGCTGGGGCCAAGCCTACTACTGTGTTCACCATTTGTGAGTAGCCTCTCTATTCAGCCTGGAGCAAATTCAGTGTTTTCAAGTTGGTTGGTGGAATCCAGCTGATGGTCTCCAATCTCTTCATCAAAGTTCCACTTCTGATAGGTTTGGTTCCTGTTTGGAACACACACTGGTCCCCATGGCATTGTCTGGCACAGGAACACTGGTGGCTTCCATTTTCTCCAAGATGACATCTTCAGTAGCCATGGCCAAAGCTGGAGGGGTGGTATCTAGTACCATGGTTGCTGGATCACAGGGTGAGTGCCCATGGAAGGGTTGAGTGGGGACTGGGAGGGGACAGTTATGAAGCATGCAGCATCCTGACCTCATAGCTGTCCACTCTTTCATACCCAACTCAGTCTAGACTCTCAGAAAGTCCTGAGGGTGACAAGACTGGAGTATGAGGCTGTGTCTGAGTCTCCAAAACTCAGACCTTTGTGATTCACAGGGCCATTTTCTGAGACTGGTCCCTGGGATCTGGAGCTGGTCCTCCCATCTGTTCTTCTGGACACACCTGCAGAGTTCACATTTTGTGGAACTCTTATTCCTGCTGAGTGTAGAAGTCATAGTATTGACTTAAAGAAAAGTCTCCTCTTCCTCCTGTCTGAGAGGCCTCTCTGTTTTTCTTTATTTAATTTGCTTGCACAAATCTTTTCTTTCAGCCCCAATTTCCCAACCTGCTGAGGAGACTTTCTTTAATTTGCCTGGCTGAAGAAGTCAATGGCTCACATTCTCAGTGGATAACATTAGGTCAACAATTTGTTTTCTCACACAGAAAATGAGGATCTTAAAAACCCACTAGTGTCCTTAGATGAAAATCAAAGATCAAGCCTTCTAAATCTGTACAGAATCTTTTCTGCCACCCAGAGGAGAAAAACTCAGGCTCCAGTGCACTATTGTCTTGAGGGATTGAATCCCTTCATGAGGGATGGGCTTCTGACCACTCTCTGATCTGTGATTTCACCCTCCAGGGCTCAACATTTTAGCCCAGACTGTCCTGGGTTCTGGAGCATCTGCACTTGGATCTGCATTGGGAGCACTGAAGGCTGGCACTGTTTTATCGGGGTTTCCCGCCTCGGCCTTGGCTGTTTCCCCCATTGGAGGTAAGTGGCCCTGCAAGTTCATCCAACCCATCTGCTTAGGACCCAATTTCTTGAGTTATTAATGGTGTCAGGGAAGGTAACTAGCTCTGTGTGTCTTTCTCTGTCTGTCTCTGTCTCTCTCTCTTCACCCCACTAGGAATTGGGGCTCAACTTTAGGCTCACTCAAGAACACTTTTTTTAGCCTAAGATAATTGGCTTTATGATTTTGACAATCTTTCTGACTAACGTTTTATTGTTCCTAGTGTTGACACCTCCAAGCCTCTCAATCTTATTCTTCTTAGACTTGTGTAGACCATTCTTTGATGGCCCTGGGCAGGAGGGATTATAGAGCCTTTCTTTTTGCCAGGGATATTAAATAGAAAGAAAATTCATAATTGTAAGGTCAACATGTGTGTGGGAATAATGGTAGGAAGAGGCCCAAGGCTGAAATTCTGAAATGCCACAAGCGTCTATCCTATACCTGTGGTCATCAGTGGAGTCTGAAGCTGGCAAACAGACAGAGAACAGCTGTCTTTAGGGGTGGGCTTTCTTGTCTCATGGTCCAGGTGCAATCAGTTTCCAGACAGATGGGTAACCTGCTCTCCTGATTGCCAGCCATTACCAGTGAGCAGCAAATGTCTTCTAACCTTTGGTCACTCAGCACCTGATTTGTGCAAGCCTGGTTTCTATTCCCCTACCTTTTCCCCACACCACTGTGGCCCCAGTGGCTGCAGGGGATCAGGATCTTAAATGTCCTACACTGTAGGGAACTGTGCCTTTCTGTCCCTAAACATGGATGGGATGTTCCTCTGTAGGGTAAGTGGTTCTGCTCAGGGGACTCTGAGGATTCTTCTTAAAGGAATAACCAATGATGTGTCTCCTCATTTCATTCCATCATGGGTGTCAGGTAGCATTCAGATAAACTGTATCACTGGTTCAGTTCCTCAACTTGGCTGCAAGGAGACCCTACCATACCCCACCCTTTCCTGCTCTGGAGATCTACTCTCTTAAGTAGGTTCAAGGAGTGTGTGTAAAAATCCACTTTGGCAAACATTGACCTTAGTTCAAATCAACCATTAGTCCTACCTTGAGGGAAAGAACCCATTGTGTTAGCTATAGTTGTTTGACTAAAATGGAACTCAAAGCTTATAAATTTGAGTGCTTGTTCCCTAGTTAGTGGGCCTGATCTGGAAGGGTTAGAAGGCATGGTCTTATGGGAGAAGATGTGTCTCTGGAGACAGCCCTTGAGTTTCAAAAGCATCATGACTACCTGCTTGCTGAATGTACCCTGTCACAATGCTGGCTCATCCCTACTTCAGTCAAACCCACAGCCCTACATTGTAGTGCTGGTCCTCTGTGCTCACTGCGAGGCTGAGCACATTTACAGCTCTACCCACACAGCTCCTGTTTCTTATCTTTCTTCATAGAAAGCAGAGCAGTCACTGTAAGACCAACCTGTATCCCAAGCCACCAGCTTTTGTGTTTGTTTTCTTTTGTTTTGCTTTATTTAAAAGGGGCATGCTTTATATTATGAAGAGAAGTAACTTGAGACTTCCCCACAACATAAATGAGCAAGCAGGCAATGAAGGAAGGAGAAAGCATAATTCATCTGAAGTGTTTTGAGTTCTCCTGAGACAAGCTGTCAGGACCCGTGCAGGGCAGAAATATTCACTTGGTATCTCTCTTAGGGAAGGACACAGGGCACATTCTTTCCTGTGAGCTGGATGGGGTGGAGAATAGTGACCATTCTCACAGATGTTTTTGTCCTTTCTAGCTAAGGCTGCTGTTGCTGTGCTTGGGGGAGGTAAGTGATGTCATGGAACGGGTTCAGGTCCCCTCTTACCCTTTCTTGTAAGCATGGAGCCAGGACACACTGGATCTTGTCCAGTAGGCTTTCCTGGAGACCATATCTGCCTCAGGTGCCCACTTGCCCCTGTGAGAGCAGTCACCTTGAGACATGGTACATGCTTTAAATTCTTTTGAGCTCTCATTATCACCCTGAATAAACAAATGGACTGTTGTCCCATTTAGTGTTTACAGGAGAGCTCTAGGAAGAAGAAAGACACATGATATGTAGGAGAGGTGTGTTGGCATACATAATCATCTCCCATACCACATGACCACTGATCTCACTCAGAAAAGGCCAGTGTATTGAGCATTCACCACAGGATTGATTGATCCTGGCCTCATGCCATACTCAGGACCTGACTGCCACCCTGTCCATAATCCTACAGAGCTTCAAGCCTGAAATCCACAAACATCTGTGCCAAGTTATTTTATCAATCAGGATTTAGTTTTAAGAGACTTCCTTGGCAACAATTCTATGTTGTACATTTATCCCTTTCCTTTGATTATGGGTAATAGCATGTGTAGGGGACTTTCCTTGCCTAGCATTCATGTCCCAGTTTGCCTCCCAGATTGTCATTATCACGTTCATGACTTCTTCCTCCAGTAGGATGTTAATTCTCAGAAAGGTCTTGGATGCCTCAAACTTTCTTTCAACCAGACTCAAGGTCAACGTCTTATTTGAAATGGCTCCAGTTGGGTTCCACGCATGCCGACTGCCTGGACAAGATGTTCTCCAGTAGAAACACATACTCAGGGCTGTTCTCTTATCCCAACATTAATCTAATCATATACCTAGCTCAACCATCATCTTTTTGAAGGTCTGGCTCCCAATCATAGCCAGCCAAGAACTCAATCCTCAATCAGAAAGATCTGTTCTTGTGCTCACTGAATCCTGCCTACCAGCACTCTAATTCAGAGACTGCCTCTCCTCTCAGCCTTTCCTGTTGCTCTCTAGGCTTGCCCTGAGGAGAGGTTACAGGGAAGAATTGAAGCCCTGGCTCAGTCCTCTTGCCCATTCTCTCCTCTAGACCCAGGAATTCCTTCTGGCTTAACCAAATACATTGTAAGGCAGGGGGTGGGTACCCCTAACCCCAAGCCCACTTGACACAGCTCCTCTTCCCACAGCCATGACAGTAGCTGCTGTACCACCTGTGCTGAGTGCTGTGGGCTTCACTGGGACAGGAATTGCAGCTTCCTCTGTAGCAGCTAAGATGATGTCCCTGTCAGCTATTGCTCATGGGGGCGGAGTCCCAGCTGGTGGCCTGGTGGCCACTCTGCAGTCTGCTGGTAAGTGTTATGGCAGGAGGACCAGAGAGAGGACAGCTCCCGGCCCACTCCCTGTTTCCTCTTTCCCTTCTTTACGGTGTTTACCCGGGGAGACAGAGGAGGAAGTGGAGGATTGCAGCATGATTGTATGGGCTGAATCCTCCCCTTAAGCCTATCCTTTTCCTGGTAGAGCAGGTGTAATATACCTGAAACATGACCTAGTGTCCATATATATAAGTTTCCTTTTCAAAAATATCAGTGCTAGACATGGAACCTAGACTTTGGAAAATAGATGAGGTAATGTGGGGTGTCAGTGTCCTAAGCCATCCTGGCAACTCTTTCCCTCTCTGAACCCATAGTTTCATCCTGTCTCATATTTGTCATTGTGTTTTCTCAGGAGCTGCTGGTCTCTCCATGACCTCTACAGCCATCGTGGGCTCCGCAGGGTCTGCTGTTGTGACTGGTGTGATGGGCATCTGTCAGCATTTCTACCCTTTTTTCCTCATGGCAACAGAGGTGGCAGACATGGCAGCAGAGGTGGCAGACATGGGAACAGTGGAGGCAGACATGGGAACAGAGGCGGCAGACATGGGAACAGAGGCGGCAGACATGGGAACAGAGGCGGCAGACATGGGAACAGAGGCATCAGACATGGGAACAGAGGCATCAGACATGGGAACAGAGGCGGCAGACATAGGAACAGTGGAGACACAGCCCAATCAGAGACAGATTAATTAGCACCAGATGATCATCTACTATCACAGATTGCTTATGTGGAAATAAGAAATAAAACCAGTTCCTTCCAGTCTTATTGTTTCCCTTCCTGTATGCTGTCTGCACAGTAAAGGTAGGGACCTGAGCTCTCTGCTCCCTGGACCTGGGCGGAGTTAGGCTCAACTGCTCTTCCTGCCATATTGTTCCAGAGTCTCAAGGTTTAGGTGTGTGCTGAGCTGTAATGAATGTAAATGTCATAACGAAAGCTGCTCTTTTTCCTGCTACTGCTCCATAACTCTGAGCATGTCACCTCCTTCCGATGTCCCTCTCTAAATGAATTGACCTCACTGACTTCCCTGATGCAGGCCAGGATGATGTTCACTAAGTTCCCGTGAGGCGGTTACATGGCATCCTGCTTGGAGCCACTCATCCCAAAGCCAGGACCAGATTTGCATTTATACCGTCCTCTTATTATGTATCCAGGGATTATTACTGGTGGCCTGGATCAAAGCCTTTGTCTTAGCCAGATGACCAAACACAATGTCAGGCCTCTGCCTATACTGCAGTTCCACAGCCCCAGTAAGGAAATTCAATGTCCCCTCTGTATGCCTCAGCACAGCCCTTGGCAGTGTTGGAGAGAAGAAAAATCTTACCAGTCATGCTTGTTAGGAGGAAGCAGTTGTCTCTTTCACAGTGGGTCTCACCCATACACCTCACATGCAGAATGGCTCAAGCTTGGGGGCTCTGGGAGGGATTTCCTTGGGACAGACACAGCCTTTATCCTCCCTCTAAGAAAGCAGTCCCACCACAGCAGTGCTCCAAGACCCAAAGGTTCCCACTGTCCCTTTCAGGATTTATGTCACCTTTTCAAGAAGTGATCCCCATAATGGAATGTTTTAAACCCAATACTCTCTGAAAACCTTCAGGTCCTCCTCAGTCTCCTGAGATAGGTTTTATGCCCACCAGCTGACCTATGATGAATGCCCACAGATCTGGAGCACCCACCAATCTCAGGCCTGGCAAAGGATCCCTGCCAGAATGCAAAAAGCCCTAATGCCACACAGACTTTTCTACGAATACAGGGAGCACATAAAGTTCTGTTTCTACAGACTGTGTTCTGGCCAACCTGTCACCTTCCTCTGATCTGTAGACTGATGCTGGCTGGGAGAGCCTGAAGACATGAAACTATCAGGCCACAACACCATTCAAAGAGCCACCTCAAGCAATACAGCCACACCAAGAAACAACCTTTAATTTTTCATTGTTCTCTGACTTCAGTGAGGGTCATTGAGTAATTGCTCTTGGGTAATTCTTACAGGCTTTGGTTAAACAGGTGGAGATGTTCTCTTCTAAATCCAAATCTTGCTCTGGAGGTTCCTGTTCTTCGGAGGCTCCAGCAGATTCGGCAGCTGCTCCTACAGCGGCTCCAGTAGCTGCTCCAACAGCCCCCAAGATGATGTTGGTTGAAGTGGAGAGACCAAGGACCCCTGGGTAGGAGAAAATGCAGTGACAGGCAGTAGCCTGAAGGTTAGACAAGTACCATCTCTTTTTGTATAAACCCTGAGGTTCTGCTTCAGACTGAGATATTTAAAGTGGACCACAGGAGTGGAGAGGTGGCTCATCAGTTAAGAGCACTGCCTGCTCTTCCAGAAGTCCGGAGTTCAATTCCCAGCAACCTTATGGTGGCTCACAACCATCTGTAATTAGACCTGATGTCCTCTTCTGGTGTGTCTGAAGAGAGCTAGAGGGTACTCATGTAAATGAAAATTACTAAATGAGTTTTTGAGTGGACGAGATGGAGAAGAATATGTAGGTTATGTGAGATGCAGGACAGGGACATGCAGATGGGGAGCCCTTCCTACATAGCATGACTCAGTAGGGGAAGACAGCCAGGTAGTAAAGATACTAAACCTAGGTAACATTCATCAGGCTCCTTCCCAATCTGCGAATGAGTACCCCTCACCCCTGAGCCACACCCCCACCACACTCTGAATGAACCAGAAAGTAGGAACATGAGGGGAACATGCCAGTTACATAAGAAGGTGAAATGTAGGGATGGAAAAAGAGTTACCTTCCTTGGCTTGACCTCTGGTCATTAAGCCTGGCCTGACACTTACCCACTGACTGAAGTGTGGCTACCAGGCTTCCTGCTGCAACTCCACCTCCATTGGCAATTGCTGCAGCCGACATCATCTGGGCTGCTATGGATCCAGCTGCAATGCCTGCCCCAGTGAAGCCCACTGCAGTCAGGACGACGGGTGTAGCTGCCACAGCAACAACTGTAAGGAGAGGAGCTAGGTGAGGTAGGCTCAGGGAAATGACCAACCCAAAAATTTCTTGATGCTTTCTGGGGTCTTTCTATTCTGAGGAACATGGAAAGGGGTCCCAAGGTAAAGAGCAAGGGGAGGACAGGGAGCCTGGTGGAGAGAAAGAGGCCAGTGGAGGATGTGACAGAGCCATGTTGTTGCCAGGCTATGACACTAGAGAATCATGATTTGTCACTGGTCCTGAGGCTGTGAGGGTAGAACAACCCTGAAGGTTTGATCATCTCCCTCCCCACCCCTCATCCATCACCAAATTAATTTACTTGATTCCCATCACATATAAGGCCTGGAGAAGCAACTGCACAGAATACCTTAAGCTCATCCCTGGAGGAAAGTTAGCACAGTGCTGGGCCCTGCTCTGCACCCAGGCAGCTCCAGGATCCAGATGCATCCAAGTGCTGGGAGTGGTTCCCACCCCAAAGCAAAAACACCATTACCTTACCAGATGGAGCAAGAAACCAACCTCCTCCTATAATAGCACCTAAAACTTTTCCTAGGGAGAGATGGGAGGAAGAGAAGGTTAGAGTTTGTTGATAGCAGAGAGTTCTTGGTGGGTTTGGGTCAGGCAGGCCAGCTCCCAGTCTCATCAGGGGTTACTAACCCTTCATGATGAGTTCTCCTGGTAGCAGGTGAGTAGTCCTGGTAGGTAGCACACTGCACTTAGACAGTGACAGAAATCTGAGGAGAGCAGGAAAGACATTTGCTTGTGAGTCAATAGGGCCATAGTCCATCCTTGAAATAAATCAGCTTCCTCCTGGAGGTTTAAAGTCAACAGGAAATAAGCATGTGGCCTTTACCTATCTGTTTATCTCCTGCCAGATGAAACACACACACACACACACACACACACACACACACACAATTTTTAGGACATTAACTGAGACAAGTAATACCAGCAGAGGAGCCTCTGTCTTAGATCTGGTATGCTAACTACCAGTGTTACCGCTTTGGTTTACATGAACAATTATTTGTATATTCCCAAGGATTTGCCTAATGGTCCCAAAGACTTTGGGTTGGGTACAGACTTTGTATAGACAGGGTGATTAAATAGTTATTGTAAAGGCTAAAGATGTCCTGAGAGAATTCAGCTCTGAACTTGCAGCGTTTGAAAATCTCCACAATCAAGGAGGTTCTAATGAGTCATTAATCCTCACACTGCTCAGTCAAAGATACACCACTTCTTTCCAGTTACTTTGGGCAGCAAAATGTTTCCCCTTCCATTACTGTCTTCAGAGGGGCCTGGTTTTGTTATGCCAGGACCTAGGGGTCCCCACAGACTACACGGAGTCCAACTTATATTCAAAAGCAGAATGTTTTTATTCAAGCTTGAATATTGAGGACCTCTTCACCTCTCACTTTAGCAGATGGTATGGAAGGTACTAAGCTGGTGTGAGCTTTGCCATTTATTCAGGTTATGCAGGGGGAGGGCTTTTCAACTAGACAGTTACACGATTGGTTGATATTTCAGAAACTAGAGCTGAGAGACTGTAGCTTGTGACAATTTTAACTTCCAAGATATGGTTGTGCTGAACTCGAGTCATTTGATTGGGACAGGATACGGGGCATTTTCCTTTACCAATAGTGGAGTGGTGGATTATTCCTGTTTTAACTTGTAGTTTTTCTAGTTACTAAGTTTACACTAAGTACATGCTGGCAAGTCCAAACACAAAATGGAATTCCCTAGATTGGGTTCTTCCTTTTCCCCTTCACAAGTACTTAAGTGGGTCCAATCCATTGGGCCTCTGTTTCTAAGGTCTCAATAATCGCTGACATTGAACTGGAAAGACCATAAGTTTGCCATCACTTACTCAGTTTCTGACAGAGTTAAGTATCTTTTTCAAAATACAGGGTTCAAAAGTAACAGTGGAAATATAATAAATGGGACAGCCAAAGAAGATTTCAGAGTAGTTAACCCAGAAGATCCTTTGAATAAACTTTCTACTCACATGTGAGACTGTTTATTTTACAGATGCCTGTCTTGCAATCATTTTCTTAACTTGACCCTGCTTTCTCTGACAACCCCCACAGAGTCTGCACATATACAACACTCTTCTCCAAGGGCCACACAGAGCCCTCCTTGCTGCAGAAAGCATCCATCTAAGCCGATACAATGACAAAACAATAAGCATCCTGGATTTTTTTTCTTAACTCTTTTATGAGGCCCAGGAAGCAGATGGTTGAGAACATCTTCTCCTGGATGTGAAGTCTTACTGGAGTCTAAATGAACCAGATACCAGAGATCAGAGAAAGCATTAAATGCTTCCCTGTGGATGCACTGAGTTAGGCCAGTTGACCATGCCCACCAGGCAACTTCGTGCAGGATTAAATTATACTCACTGCAATAATCCCAGGAATAATCTAAATTCAAAGTTTAGAATATGCTTGGGTACTTTGTGGACTACACAACGTCCTTGCACTTTAAATGATTGCAAAGTCATTTGATTAGGGACTTTTGTTGCAGTCTACAGTTGCTTGTTTTGCAGATTCAGAGACTAAGGCATTAAAACTGATGTCATGATATTTAGGAGCTTTAATATTTAGGCAGAGCCTACAAGCAGATGAAAGTTGCTTACGGGTAGCATGTAGGACCTCATATGTGGCTTTAATAAGTAAAGGGGACTAGGGACTTAATCAACTTGGAAGTAGTTTTTTTTGTTTGGAATTAAGGAGGCATAATGTTATTAGGGTCCTGGGTAGACCACATATTAATGGCGAGCTTCAGAAGGTGGGTTGGTGAGATTTAGATGGGGCCAACACTGGATTTGCCCCCACTGGCACAGGGGGAAACCATGGTTCTTTGTGAAGATGGTAGTAATGAGATCCATCTGTTTTTATTCCCAACATTTTTACAGATTAAGACCCTAAGTTGTTCCTGTTTCTGACCTTGAAGTGGCCTTTTCTTCTGAGTGCACTGAATAAATAAAGAACTGCATGGCTTTTTGTGTCCTGAACCTCACAAGGATCCTTTTTGTTCTCTTGAGTTTTTATCTCATCTCACCTTAATGAGGTCATCTTTAATAGGTAATTCCCACCAATGTTCACAGTGCTCACACAATCCCCTGAGCCACAAAATGGTAGCCTGTACCCCCATAGTTTTCTTCAATTTCTATCCAATTTTTTGTGCCCTGCTCAGACATTAAAATGTTTTATTAGCTTTCTAGCTCTGTAGATTGAGTAGAGGTCTTAGAAGTCATTTATTAAATTGGGGAACCAGGAGGCTGAGAGAGCAATTTAGTGTTGCCCTGTGAGCACATCTCCCATGGAAGCTTGAGTGAGGACAGAAGTCAAACTGTAAGGCCATACCCAGAGGGCTCCACAGGATAGGAGCTAGAACAATAAACCTAGTAACAGGAAAGCTTGAGTTTTATAAGGTTGTCTTGTTCTTTGTGAACTCACCATTTGGGTAACCTGGGTGTGATGTCCTCTGTTCCTGGATGAGCTTTAGGTAGGGGAGCATGCATGTGATGAACCCAGGGAGCATTCCTGTTGACTTTGAGTGTGGTGTGATTGGTCTGCACAACAATGGATGGTCCTTTAAACTACGTTAGTGACTGTGTTTCATGTGGCTTGATGAACCCCCAGTCCCTAGGCCAGTTGTTGTGTAGGTATGGTGCAAGAACAGACTTAGAGATTGC
Organism: Micromys minutus; assembly: GCF_963924665.1. Classification (NCBI taxonomy): domain Eukaryota; kingdom Metazoa; phylum Chordata; class Mammalia; order Rodentia; family Muridae; genus Micromys; species Micromys minutus. Next base: position 246,111,859 of record NC_137969.1, read on the forward strand.
ATTTAGTTGTGGCCACAGTTCCTTTCGGGTGTGGTCAAGAGTCTTTATAGAGAAACAACAACATCAGCAAATTCTATCAGCAAATTCAGTTAGCACATCTGATTTTAGGTTTGGAATCATGAGATGGGACCACTCAAACATGATTTCAAAGGGGATCAGTCCCAAGGTATAGGGTGTGTTCCTGACCCTATAGAAGGTGATGAGTAGAACAGTCATCCAGTCCTCCCCTGTTTTCATGTTTAATTAGGTAAGTATCTCTTTAGAGTTCTATTAATAGTTTCTACCTCTCCTGAACATTAGGGTGTGTAAGCATAATGTAATTTCCAATCTGTCCCAATGGACTTGGACACTCCCTGTGTTATCTGAGAAGCAATGTCAGGTCCATTATCAGAGCTCAACGTGGCTAGCATACCATACTATAACATACCATACCATGCCATACCACACCATATTATACTACCTCATGCCATACCATACCACATTAAACTATACAATGCCATTCAATAATATACCATACTATACCATGCCATACCATACCAAACCATACCATATCACCATACCAAAAAATTCCATAGAAAGGATGTGTTTTAGTGTCTTCTTTATCACTGTCTGAGCCAATTCATGTTTTATTTTGAGTGCCTCAGCCCATTGTGAAAAATTATCTTCAAGTACTAATAACCATGTGTATTTATAATTGCTTGGTTTTGTCAGTGATGTCCGTTTCCCAGTGGTCACTAATTTTGGCACCTCAGTTGGGAGCCTTTTCCTTTAGGCTAATTGTCTGCATTTCTGAGTTGCAGGTAAGGTACATAGAGGTAATTTGTTATACTAAAGGTTTTAGATGAATAATCACTAAACTCCCATCTCAATGAGATCTTCATTTTCCTCATACACAGCTGGGTTGTCTGTTGGAGATGCTGGAGCTGTTCCTGATCATGTATGTCTGGCAGGATTAGCTTACAGTCCCCTGTCATTCACCAACTCTGGGCTTGTGAAACATAGGCACTTCATTTCTGATATAAGCAATGTCCTCCTGAGAGTAACAGGTTTGTGTTACAGAGTAGGTGTCTCAGTGTCTGGCAACCAACATGTGAGAGTTGGCAGAGGACCTAGGGTGACAGCCTTTGCTGTTGCATCTGCCTTCTGGTTGCCTTTGTCCTCCTTGTCCTTTTGATGGAAGGGGATGTGAATGCTTGTCAAATTCTGAGATAGCCAGAGGGCTTGTAATAAGAGAAGACCATTATTTGAAGACCTTGAGCTGGAAGGATTGTAGGGCATTTCCTTTTGTTAGGGATAGTAAATAGAAAGGAATTTCAGAGTTGCACAGTCAACATATATGTGAGAGTAATGGCAGTAATAGGCCCAGGACAGAAGTTCTGAAATGCCACAAGAGTCTAGGCTCTCCATGTGGTCATCAGTGAAGTCCTGTATGCTGGTAAAGAGACAGATAACACCCTTCTCTAGGGAAAGATCTTCTTGTCTCTTGGGCCATGTGCAACCAGTTGCCTGACAGACGAGTAAACTGCTCTCCTGATTACTAGCCATTACCAGTGGGCAGCAAATGTCTTCTAACCTCTGGCCATTCAGCACATGATTTGGGCAAGCCTGGTTTCCATTCTTCTAACTTTTCCCCACACCACTGGAAACCTGGCTAAATTCTCTAGGTTACCTTTGTAATCCTTGCCCTTTGAGCTTCTGAAAATTCAATGTGGCCCCAATGGCTGCATGGGATTAGGATCCTAAATGTTTCACACTATTGGGAACTGAGACAATATGTTCCTAAATATTTATGGGATGTTCCTGTGTAGGGCAAAGAGTTCTTCTCTAGGGAATCAGGGAAAGCAGATGTAAGTGAACTGGGATACAGGTCAGAGAGCTCTGCAAGAAATGCCCTTTCTACATAGCAGGACAGAGGGCACCCAATGTTGAAAATCACTCTTTTAGGAAAGATTCAGAGCCCAAGTAGCATGTGTCAGGCTCCTCACTTCTTAGGCCATCCAGCACCCCTAATCTCTGGGCCACACACACACCTCACTCAGAATGAACCAGAAAGTAGGAACAGAGGAACACTCAGGTTACATAAAAAGGTGTAATTTTAGGGATCCAAATGGTGTTACCATCTGTGGCTTGGCCTCTGCTCAAGGACAATGAGCCTGGTGGAGGGAAAGAGGCCCAAGGAGTATGTGACAGAGCCATGCTGCTGCCATGCGGTGACACTAGAGAATCATGATCCTGGGGGTGTGAGGGTAGAACCACCCTGAAGGTTTGATCTGCTCCCTCCCCATCCCTTCAGCCCCCCATTCATAACCAAATTCATCTACTTGCTGCTCATCACATATAAGGCCTGGAGGAGCAGCTGCACAGAAAACCTTAAGTTCATCCCTGGAGGAAAGTTAGCACAGTGCTGGGCCCTGCTCTGCACCCAGGCAGTGTGGAGAGCATTTTTGGCACCTCTGGACAGTTGGTGGTGGGGTAATATTAATATGCCAAGATATCTTGAAGCTAGACAAAGCAGAAATCTGGCTTCTGTGCTATGCCCTGTAAGGGTTAGTATTAAGCACATTGGCATCTGTAGCTCTAGGCAGAGCCCCTAAGATAAGGCTATAGGGATGTACACCTACATCTGAAGTTCGGGACAGGGTTCTTAAGAATGTGTCATAGGGAAGTAAGCTCCAGGTAGAAACCTTAGGAATGCAGCTCAAGGCAGGGTGGATTTCAGAATGTAGACACAGCAGTATCTATTTTTGTCTCTGACCTTTTTACCTGACCTCCAGTAAAATGTTTACAGGATCTTTGAAGGTTAACTCACTTGTTCCCTAACTCAGAACTGATGTTACCTTTTTGCATGTAATTAAGGTGATTTTGAAAGAGTTAAAATTTTAAGTTGGCCCCAATGACCCTGCCTTGAGGACAAGTATGTCTCAAAGCTGAGAACAAAAACCACAGAACACCTGGTCTGATAAGGTCTGGCTCCTCAGTCCTGAGAAAAACAATTATGAAGATCAGTGTGCTCCAAAATAGAGTGGCCTAGAGTTGAATAGTGTCCAAAATAGGCAGAGTGTGCCAGTTTGAATGAACAAATGAAATTGCTATGTGCCTGTTGCTAACTACCTATGTAATTTTCCCTATAAATATGTCCCCCTAATTGAGTTTGGGGGCGACTTCTCTATCTCCTGCGTGTGATATGTGTTGTCCCCAGAGATCTGGCCTTCCCCCACCCCCAAATAAACCTCTTGCCTGATTGCAGCAAGATTGGCTCTCTGTGAGTTCTTGGGTTTGTGTTCTCTCAGTACTTAAGTGAGGGACTTCCCCAATTTGGGGGTCTTTCAATTTAAAAGAGGATGGATTAAACAAAGTTTCGATTCGGCCATGAGGCTTAGGCCTCAAGTTGGACTGAAATCATTCTGCAACTTTAACTAACTTGTCTTTATTTTTTCAATCCTCACTCTGGCCCTGGGGGGGGGCCTCTGTTGTTTGCCGGAACTGATCTCGGACAAGGCATCTCCAGGATCCAGGGGCAGCAAAGTGCTAGGAGTGGTACCCACCCAAAAGAACAACTCCCACCATCTTACCAGATGAAGCAAGGAACCAACCTATTCCTCATGCAGCACCCACTGCAACTCCTAGGGAGAGATGGGTAGATAGAGAAAGTTAGAGTTTGTTGTTGGCAGGGAGTTAGTTCTTGGTGGCTTTGGTCAGTCAACCCAGTTCCCTGATCACCCAGGGACTACTAACCCAACATGTTGAGCCCTCCTGGCAGCAGTTGAGCTGAGGTAGAACTTACTTAATCAGTGATTTAACTCTTAGTCAAGAAGGAGAGGCTCCTACTGAGAACCAATAGGGACATGCTCCACCCCTTTTGGAGGTTTGACTGCAATAGAGGAAGTTTGAAAGCAGTGTGGAGGAGGGGGATTGAAAGCCATTCCTCCACCCACATGCTTAACACTTTCCCGATCTCTGTCTCTCCGTCTCTGTTTCTGTCTCTGTCTCTTTCTGTCTGTGTCTCTTTCTCTGTCCCCTCCCTCACCATCTCACACACACACACCACATGCACACACAAACATAATACATATACACTCGTAAACAGGACGAGCAAGAAGTTGACAGGGACAATACAGCTAGTTGCTATTAAATTGTAATTGAAACAATTTTAACACCCGCATAATACACAAACTCAGGAAGAAGAATTTGTGCCCCCAAACCACGATTTTACCTGAAAGAGGTTGACAGTTCATTTCGGAGCTATGGCTGGCTGATTTGCTAAAGTTACCCATAATATCATGTACCCACACAGTAAATGTTTTGCTGAAGTTTTTGTAACACACACACACACACACACACACACACACACACACACACACACACACACACATATTTACATGTCTGTGTATTAGTGAGATAATTAAGTGAGAGTGTTAAAGCCAATGGGGGAGCCTCTTCCATAGCCTGGGATGCTAACTGATGGTAGGTATTCTCTCTTTTGTTTGGTGGGGGCCAGGTGTTTGTATATTCCAGAAGATTTGTCCAATGGTCACAAAGATGTTAGGTTGGGTACAGACAGGGACACTGAATGACTATTATAAGGGCTAAAGACATCCCAGAGGATTAAGCTCTGGACTTGCAATTCTCCACAGTCAGGAATGTTCTGAGGAGAAAATCACACCCATGCAAAGTTCAATCAAAGGTACAGCTTCTTCCCTAAAACAGTGGCTCACAAAACTGTATCCTGATTCATCCCTGCCCTGCAGAGGAAACTGTTGGCATATCCAGAAACATTTCTTTCCATCTAGGTTCCTTTAAGATATACAACCACCAACCTGCTCTGGCTGCCCATGCTATGCTTTCACGCAAGCAGCAAGTTCTACAGAACTGGCTTTTCAGATCTCTGTGGGGTGTTCTGGGCATCAAGTTCATTGAGGCATCATTTAGAGAGGATGTCCCACTTTTAGTACAAACTTTTCTAACTTCAGACAAAACTGTAGTTACTTAATCAAACATTGGCTCAGATCTAGAAACTTACATGACTTCTCTTCTCCCCTAAATTGTCTCATCCGTATCTTAGTCTCCCCACCCCCCAATTTCCATTTTGTCTCATACACTTGCCCTTCCAGACTGCCTGTGTTTACTACCTTAAATGCTGCTCTCTTGTGGAGGAGCTTACAGAGAGAGAGGGGTGTTTGAGAATATGCATCTCAGTTCTTGCTTCCAATAGGGCTCTGAAGACTGAGATGGAGACAGAAACTGTTGGGGTCCTGTATGGAGGAAGTTATGCCACATCAAGAAGAAATAACCAATAAAACATGTTTTCGGTAAAAAAAAAAAAAAAAAAAAAAAAAAAAAAAAAAAAAAAAAAAAAAAATCCTGCTCTCTGGACATCTTCTAGGTGACTGTCCCAGCCTCTCCTTTAAGGTTGTGAATTCTAACACTGGCTTTTGTAAGTTAGCCAGGCTAAACAGCTGACACTACAGTGCTGCACCAGGAGTTCCTGGTGATGTATTCCTCTAGGGAATTCATAACTTAGTGCCCCAGTTATTCAGAAAGTGTGGTCAGTTTCTGTCTTAGTCAGGGTTCCTATCGCCCTGATGAAACATAATGATGAATAGAGACCTGGGAGGAAATGTTAATTTTGCTTGTACTTCCACATCACAGTTACTCACACAGGAAGAGAGGACAGGAACCAAGTAGGGTAAGAGCCTCATGGCGAAGCTGATGCAGAGCCAATGGGGAGTGCTGCTTACTGGCTCGCTCTCTTCCCCTGTAGACACAGTAGAATGAGAATTGGTAACCATGCAATAGAATCAATATTAGGCTACCTTGATATCTCCTCTGCCAGTGATATTAGTTCAAAACATTCCAGGTTTGGCCTTAGGAATATTCTTAGGACAAGGCAAAAAAGTGCTTACAACCTTTGCCACAATATCACAAGAATGGTCTCTAGCCCAGCTCCTAATATCACTCCTTCCTGAGCTCTGTTTCCATAATCCACATTGTTCTTAGCACTACTGTCCTCCAAGCTCCTACTGCAATGTTCCTTTACCCTGCTTAAAGCAATCAAGAGCTTTCCTAGGCCAAAGTCTCAAAGTCTTCTGAATTTTTCCCAGATATCCCATTCAGACCTGTCACAACAACGAGTCACGTTCAGACACCAATGTCTTGTAGGACTTGCTTTTCTGTTTCTGTGAAGAAACACCATTACCAAGGCAACTTATAAAAGACAATTTATTGGAATTATAGTTTCAGAGATGAGTTAATGTCCATCTTGGCAGGGAGAATGACAACAGGCAGGAAGGCATGCACAAAGTATGCAGGCAGGTAGGCAGGTAGGTAAACAGGTAGGCAGGCAGGCAGGAATGCAGCAATGCAGGAAGGAATTCAGGCAGGCAGGAATGCAGCAATGCAGGAATGCTGACAGTAGTGCAGACAGGTATGCAGCCAGTCAGGCCGACAAGGTACTAGACTGGTCCACAAGGAGGAGGCAGAGAAAGAAAACTAACTTGGCTTGCTCTGGGCTTTTGAAACTTCAAAGCTCATCTGCAGTGATGCACCTCCTCCATCAACATGTCCATGTCTTTTAGTCCTTCACAAACAGTTCCAGTATCTGGGAAACAAGCCTTCAAATATGTGAGCCTTTGAGGGTCATTTTCATTCAAATTACCACATTTACACATTTCTACCAGTGTGGGAGAGGCCTTTGCTCCTTTATCCCTTACCTTCAGATGGCCTTGTCATCAAATACAACTGTGTAAAAGCATTTACAAAATAATAACTTTCCCTCTATCTTGGCTAGCTGCAAAATAAATGAGGAAGAGGTTACAAGATTGATTTGATTAGCTTTAGAGTACAGGAGTTGTGCAGTCATTAATCTATCTTATTCCTCTGTTCGAGGCCAGCTCAGCTACCCACAGGTCCTCCCAGCACCAAAGTGAGGATTGAAACAAGAAAGACAAGTTAGTTAAAGTTGCAGCATGACTTCCGGCCAGACTTGAGGCCTGAGCCTCATGGCCGAAGCAAAGCTTGGTTTAATCCGTCTCTTTTTAAATCACTTTAATTACATGCAAAAAGGTAACATCAATTCTGAGACGCGGATCAAGCGAGATAACAACCAAGATCTTGTAAACATCTTACTGAAGGTCCGGTGAAAAAGGTCAGAGACAAAAATGGATGCTGCTGTGCCTACATCCTGAAATCCGCCCTGCCCTAAGCTGCATTCCTAAGGATACCGCCTGGAGCATCAAATATGAATGTGCTTTTCTATGCCACATTCTTAAAAGCCCTGCTCTGAACTTCAGATGTAGATGTACTTCCTTATAGCCTTGTTCTTGAGAGCCCTACCCTGAACTATAGATGCCAATGTGCTAGATACTAGCCCTTACAAGGCGTAGCACAGAAACCAGATTCCTGCCTTGGCCAGCCCCAAGATGTCCTGGGATAATATTAATATTGCTCCGCCATCAACTGTTCAGTGGTGCCGAAAATGCTCTCCACATTCCTCTAAGCTAATCTGGCTACCTCCCAATGAAAATCTACCAGATGCTTGCATTTTTAGTATTGACCTGCCAGTGTGTGCTCCAGGTGCGGTTTCAATGAGGCCTCTTGGCCCCTCTACAAGATGACCCTCTCCTCCTCCTCTCTCTCTCACCCATACAGACTGGGATATGACAGAAAAGAGCAGGGTCTGTCAGATTAACCTTGGTGAAATGTTAGGTTTACAGAGGTATTTACAGGACTGTGGGCAATGGACAGGCAGACATACAAAGTAAAAGGCTCAGTCTCCAGCAATGGTCTGCCTAATAGATCCCTCAGTTCAGCTAGGATTACACTCAGCTGGGGCAGGAGTGGGCAAGGCAGGCTGCTTGGATCACGATTCTTCAGCAATTCTTTGACCCTAACAAGAAAAGTACTAGGTACAGAACTTTCTGAAGGGTGAATAACTCTTGGAACAGTGGGAGAGAGACTGAGATACATTCTTGCCCTCCCTGGCTATATACCATTTTTTTTTCTTTCATGGAAATTTCATCTGCATGCAACCATACAATGTGTAACACATGTAACCAGTTTGTGGTCTGTGTCCTTATCTGTTGAGCCACTGAACCTGTCTTCAATCTCTACTTCAAAGCTGGCAAAGAGCTCTGAATGAAAAATCTGAGATGCCCACACTCTGGAGGATTAATTATTTAATATTCAAAGCCTGCATCTATTTAAAGACAATTATAGGATATAGGAACAAGAGTGCAATTCATACTCATGGGAAGTAACACTTGATAGAAAATTTCACCATTAAATTACATGGCTGAATTATTGAAAACTTTTGAGAACTTATGTTTAACTTATTAAAAATATTGTGTCTATACAATGGTTGAAGAAATTAGAAACAGAAGAGAGAAACTTTGTGAAGAGACTGAGACAATGCCATCCCATCCTCATTCATTTTGTATAAGCCAATACATTTCTCCACCTCCTATAACCTGAGGCACCTCTGCCTTGGCACCACGTTTGGGATTTTCATTACTGTAACCATGGTCCAGTGTATCCGCCAGAATAATCAATGTCTATGCAATCTAAAAATAACGTATGATAGCTGAAAGAGATATGAATGTAAAATGGCACGTTGCATGGAAAATAACCACCTTCTGTCAAAAGAAAAGTTGTGGCACAACATGAATCTGGTTCTCAGCTAACACTGAGGCGATCTTCAAGTTTTCCAGGAAGAATGTTTTAACCACTGAGCTTCTGCACCAAGAGACTATGAGGTGTGAGCCTGCTCTTGGCTGCTGATCAAAAGTAAAGAACTCACATGCTTTGGATTGGCCTCATCAGCATGGCTTTCTTTATCTTTCTGGAGTTTGTTGATTCCTGTACACAGGAGGAAACTGGAAACAATCCAGCAAATGGTATTTTATCTCATAGGAAGATTATTGTACACAAAAAAAAAGCAAAACTTTAAGAGGTATGGGAAAGAGCAAAGTACACTAAGTATTACCAGCAGAGTTATGAAAAAGTCACCATCAAGAATAAAATCAGTCTCCACGACATTAAGCTGGATGAAGAAGGCATGGCATAAGTAAGTTCATGATGAGATTAAAGTTGATGATATTAAAAAATGGAAAAGCTCATTGAGAAATTATCAGCCTGACCGAGGTGGGCAGAAACCCTGACAGCAGTGGCAGTCTGCTTTTAGAGCCTAAACCCTGTGTCTCCACACAGTGCGGCAGTACAGGTGCCAATGGTGCCACCAGCTCCGTGTACTACGGAAATTCAATTTGTACTTAAATTGTGCCTGGTGAACAAAAACCTGAGCCCAGAAAAATGAACACAGCAGTTGTACCAGACATTTAGGGAAGAACCATTCAGAAAAAGAGAATATTTCCAGTTCATATTGTGCTGTCATCAGGAGCCAGATACCCACACCAGACACCAGCATTTCAGAAAAAAGAACCACACTCTCAGATCTCTTACAGATACACATGGAGCTAAGCGAATACCTTGGACACAGAATTATCAGGTAGAACCTGCTGGTGCATAAGAGAGATGGGACTCAGAGAGAAGGGCCTCACACAAGCTCCAGGCAGGCTTTGTGATGTGAGACTTGAGGAGAAAGCATTAGGGAGTCTTAGAGGTCAGGGAAATGTAGGGTCTCTGTAGAGGGGTCATGGCCCAGCGTTAGAGCCACATCTCTCAGGACTCATGTAGCTCTGTTCCACACCTGTCTCTAGCCATGCCAGTCATGAAACTGAGTCAGGTTCTGCCTCTTTAGCCAGAAGCTCTCCCCAGATGCTGGTCCTCCAAACCTTGGCCTCTGCAAGCTGTGTGCATTCTGATTGAGAGGTGAAACCTTTCCCAGGTGAATCCACGCACAGTAAGCTTTGGTATGAGAAGGCTCAAGTCAGACGCTTGAATCCTCACCGACTGAGAGGGTTCCCTCACATGTCTAGGCGGATGAACATCTGGTGAGTTGTTGCCCATCTGCCATCCACACGCCTGCCTGTTACTTCTGGGAAGGATACTCCTGGGGAGTAGTTGTGGGACAGTCCTGGGGTCTGTTCTTCCCATACATTGACCCTGGTCTAGACTTTCCTGGGACCTCATGTGCCTTGAGACTCCCATAAAACCTAGAGCCTGGGGTTTGGAGGAGTACTTGAGAGGCCATCAGGATCTCAAGTTGGATGTGACATTGTGACTGGTGTCGGTTTGTGCCCTGGAGACCAAGAAGGTTTCTCTGTGACCTTTGATGTTTCTGTGTGACTCAAGGAACCAGATCCTCCCATCTTCATATTTATCACTTCTCTGGAGCTGGAATTGAGGAGCCCGTGTATATCAGATGAGACCAGAAGAGCACTGGAGTCGCTTTTGTCCTCTTCCCACCCACTGCACATCCCAGGCTGCCGAGCATGTGGAGCTGGTGGGAAGCAGATCCTAGACAGCTCGTTCCTCCTCCCATATGGTGCTGGTGTCTCCTGTAGATGGTGAGTCTCCCCTCTGCTCGGGAAGGAAGATAAGTGAATGAGCCCTTGAGAAGCAGTGGGCCTTCCTTGTCTGTGAAGTCCTCATGTCCTACTATGAGCCTGGTAAGTTTAGGCTCTTACAAAGGCCAACCTTTCACTTGTGCCCATAGGCACCTCACTTGGTGTCCGCCTCCCCGTCCAGCTCCCACAAACTCCATTCTCTGTCCCTGGCCCTCTCCCTCCGGGGTATTCCAAGGTTCTCTCCATCCCCAAATTATGCCAGCCCAGAAGGAAGGAAACTCCTTCATGCCCACTTGAGTTATACCTCCACCTACCAGCTGCAGGTCCCTGGTCCTACAGGAGACCCCGGTCACTTCTCACAATGCGAGGTTAGGGAGAGCAGCTGGAGAAATATTCCCCATGTCAGGGAAGCACAGTGGCCTCCACCTCACACAAGCTACCTGTGGTTTTCTCCGTAGAGTGGGACGTAGAGCAGGCTTTGACAGTGGGACTCAGCTTCCCTGTCATGGCCCATCTAGGTCCCCGCGTGCAGATATCTCCTTTTTCTTGAGTTTTAGAGCTGATAGCTGTGGACTAGTGAGAGCTGGGCCATGACTGAGGATTCTGAGATCTCTACACCACCTTGATCACCAGGAGATTCCATTTGCTGCCTTAGGCATCGGCTGCTCACTAGCTTCCATCTGCTTGCTGGCAAAGGAGCGACCGGAGTACTGCCCCCTCCCCTGCTCTCTTGTTCCCCAGCCTCACCTGGGGAAGGTCTCCAGGGTACTTGCAGTTACTTTCTCATTCTCCCAGGTCCTCAGTTTCCCTCCCTGCCGTTTTTTCTTTCCCTGCTTCCACCTGCTGCACAGCTCCATCTGTGGTTTGTTTTCTTAGGCAGGTGAGGTATCTCATGGACAGCTGGCTGGAATCTGGCTCCAGGCCAACTAGTTCTCTCCAGACTTAGAATCTGCCAAGAGAGTTTCAGGGAAGACCTGAATGCAAACAGCCATGGCAGAGGGTGCGACCTGGGGTTCTGCATGGCAGGTGGTAGGAAGTGGGTAGGCAGTCAGGCCTACATGGACCTACGAATAACTACATTTCAGGCACACTACACCAGGTTGGCTGATTTGCCTGTTGCAGGCTAGAGCCATAAGCAACATTCCTCTCCTTCCTCTCCATTTCTCTCCCTCTATGCCATTCCCTTTGCAGCTCCCTTGGTTTGTGGATTTCTGTGACCTTGAGCAAACCCCTGCTCCTTTCCCCCACTCTCCCTCTACCTTGCTCTACTCCATCCCCTCTATTCCCTCCTTCCGTTCCTCCCCTCTCTCAGCCTCAGGTTTCACCATCTGAAGTGATAGGTAGAGCAGGTGTGCCTGTTTCTGGGACTGGCTTCAGAAAGCCAATTAGAAGCTCAGATGCTCAGCTGATCACTATGTCTGCTCTGTTACCGTTTCTGATTAACTTGTGATTCACAGTGAGGCTGGATTCACCACCATGATCCTCTGCAGAGACTTCCTGGACAACCCTGTGTCCCTCATCTACTCAAGAGTTCAGAGTCCACAAGCCTCCCATGTTTGATGCTGCTAAAGTTTTAAAACACTGGCCTCGAGTTCTGTCGAACCACCCGGGTGATTAGTTCACCTCTGCAGATCGGCAGCTTTGGCAATCTTGTACGTCCCAGGTCCCTTGCCCATGAGACTGATCAGTCTCCTCACCCTTGTACCTTGTAGATGGTCCCCCTCCCTTCCCTGTAGGACTCATTCCTCCCCTCTATGATCATTTTTTTGGCACTTTGAAGCAAGGACCTGCCTGAAGCTGTTGGGCCAGTATTTTAGGGTTTTCCTAAACCGTGTCCCGTGTCCCTGCCCATGGAGCCAATAGGCTCCCCTGCATCGCATAGAAGGTCCCCTTCCCTACCTATCCTATTAGGGTCCTATCCTGTCCTTCTCGGCACTTAGCACTTATCTGTGGACTCAAAGTACTCTTGAGTGGCTTCTACCTCAAGTCCCTGGACTGACCCTGAAGGCCTCTGGATCCTTACTGGTAAGCTTGTACTGAAGAGAATAGGGCTGTCTGTGTTGGGGAGGGGATAAAAGTATCAGTGTAGAGGTGAAACTCCTCCTCGAAGTCTAACCTGTCACCGTTATCCCTAGTGTCACAAAACTCTTGAGAGCTGATATTCATGCCAAGCCTATAGCCTTTTAAGCTTGAAGGCTTAGGAGGACCCCCAAATGAATTCTTGTGCAGAGAAACATGCTCCCAAGTGTCTGTGTGCTCAGGCTGGCCAGGATGAAGTGGCCCGGACTCTGAGGCATTCATGGCTTTCTTAGGCCCCAGTACCATGATCAGATGAAAACCTCATCTGTCCATGGATTAGAGCCATGAATTAGAGCAGTGTTTCTCAATCTGTGGGCTGTAGCTTCTTGAGAGGTCTAAGTAGTTTCACAGGTGTTGCCCTATCAGATATTTACATGATGAATCCTAACCATAGCAAAATTAAGGTTCAATCGTGGCATGAAAGTGATTTTTTATGGAAGGGGATTATGACAACTTGAAGTATAAGATTTATAACTAGTGAATGAGAAGGTCAACGGGGATTTTGTGGGTCTGACATCTTCATCACTACACTGTGGGCAGGGCCTATGGAGTTACAGTAGACTGACCTAGAGGACTCGGCTCCTATTATGGGAAACTGAGGCTAGGGGCCAAGGTCTTACTCAAGGTCACATCATGGGGTCTTGTTACCCCCTTCTCTTTTCCTGTTACCTTTAGCTCCCTGTAAGCCTTCTCTCTACCCACTGCTCCCTCCTCCAACCTTCTTGCTCCTCCCACACTCCTCAGACCCCTCCTCCTCCTGTCAGGGGAGGCTGATGTTTAAGGGGAGGATCTGCTTTGCCAGATTCCAGCACCCCAGCCTCACTTCGCTACACCTCTTCAGTCTAGAGGCAGAAAGCTCCTGTTGGTTGAAGCAGCAGGGACACTGGGGTTGACTGTAATGAGAACAGTGACCCCCACTGCTCCTTCCTGACATCAAAGGGGGGGGGCTGTGCCAAGTTTTAGCTTGAGCCTGGGGCAGTTAGAGAATGCCAGTTCTGAGGCCTCCTACCAGTGTCTGTAGCACCAGGCCCAGGTCACCATCCTCTGTGGACTGTCCCTCCTCCTTAGCACTCTAAGTCCTGACCTCCCCTCTGACTGCCAGTGTCCTGCCAACTATGGCTGTTCAATCCTGGTAGTTCATGAACTTTGCTCTGCTAATTTACTCTGAGCCCAGTCTGATGTTGGTGAGACTGGGGGAGACCTAAGAGTAACATAACAACCATCTCTTCCAGGAAGGCCTTCTCTGATCTCCTTGCAGCCCAAACAGACATCCCAGATTCCTCTGCAGCTTCTGTCGGCTGCTGTGTCTGTACAAGATTCCTGTTCCCTGTATCCACCCTGGCATTCTGGTCTCGATTCCTGTGCCTCTGTGTTTATTTGCCCTGCTGTGTCCTGTGTGGTGAGAACCTGACTTAGTAACTCCCTGCCTTCCTTGTAGGAGCCTGAACCCACCTAAGTACTTTTTTGGGGGGAGCCCCTAGGCCCAGACTGATCATCTTTTGTGAGGGCCAGCGTTGGGGTTCTGAGCATGCCTTGGACAGTGTTTTTATTTTGTCCTCTGTACCCTAATGACACTGCCTTGGGTTGGCCCTTTCTGAGACCTTTGTGGAATAGCCTTATCCAATACTCGCATCTCAAGAAGCCACCTGGAGAAGCAGAGCTGGACCACATATGTGTCTGAGCCAACCCTCTTTGCCCCCGGGGGATCCATGGAATACCTAAAGGGGCTACAGCAGAGACTCTGGAGTCAGTGGGAGTGGGAGGGGCTGTCCTCCTTTGCAGGATGCCCACAGTAGTATCTGACCAGGTGTGACCCCTGGAGGATAATGGCTGCGTCTCATCCCCTCATGACTGTCCACAGAGGAAGCTGCATATCTGCAGTGCTGCTAGGTCTGCTGAGGCCTATGAAGTCTAGGACAGTGTCTGGTGTTAGAAGGTAGGCCAGCTTTTCCCAGGTGACAAGAAAAACCAGGAGCTGCGAGGTTGGGTAGGTTTGAAACGGGTCAGTCCCAGGACTGAACAATTTCTATATCTCCATTATCTTAAAAGGTTTGAGCTTGCCCTTAACCAGCTTTAAGAACTGTCCTTGGAACCCTTACTTGACAAATCCTGGCCTAATCAATGCAATGTTGCTGGCTCTTTCCATAGCAGCAGGAAGCTAATGTATGTTCCATATATATTATAGGAGCAAGGGGATCATGTTTATTACATGGGAAACCCTTCTAAACATGGTTTATACATTTGGGGTATTGTCTCCCTCAAGTTTGTCCATCTGGCTGGGTCTGGGACAGGGAAGGAAGTCAGTGTAAAAGGACACAGGGAGTGGACCCAACTGTGTGCTGTCTAGATCACCTTCTGCAGGAAGCCTCAAAGGACCAAAAGAAGTGACATGAACTCATTGGCCCCAACAGGTGAGGACTGGATGCTTAAATGGGACAAGGTCCTGGGTGCCATATAGCAAAAGATATTATTTCATTAGGTTAGGGCTAGACCAATTTCATTTTTGTTTCAGGGCATTTGTAATAAAAGCAGATCACAAGTTTCAGAGATAAGTTGGTAGGTTTTCTTGTGTACAAATAAAGCAAACTTTTTGACTTTAGACCCAAGAGTGGGTTCGTTTCTTCCCACCATTGCCTAGAATTGAAAATGACCCAAATCCCAGCCAATAGCTTTGTGTGCCAGTGTTTCTGGGCTGCCTTACTCAGCAGGCAGGTTTACAAGGTTCTCACGTGACCTGCTGGCTGCCTTCAGCTGTGGGATCTGTGGTTTGGGTCAGGGGCTCATGGAGGGACTGGGATTTTTGAGGTATCCAGTGCTCCTGTGTGAGGACATTGTTCTCTTCACTAGTGTGACATTCCTGTGCATGTGGGAAGGCCTCTTATTTCCTCTTCTGGTTTTGTGGGTTCCCCCCCTTTGGTTGTTTTGTATTAGTCAAGGTTCTCTAGAGCCACTGAACTTTATTGAATAGTCTATAGCAAGGTATCTATTGACTTAGTCTATAGTCCAATTCCTTAACAATGGCCAGAAGCAGCTGTGAAGTCCAAGGACCTAGCAGATGCTCAGTCCCACAAGGCAGGCAGGCCGAAAGAGAACCTTCCTTATTTCAATGTCCTTAAAATAGGTCTCCAACTTTAGGTGTGTCCCAGATTAAAGGTGTGTGCCACCACTCCTGGATCTGGGACTTGCTTGTCCCAGATGACCTTGAGCTCAGTGATCTCCTTGCCTTAGTTTCCTAAGATTCTTAGCCTCTATTATGCCTCAAGATCAAAGGTGGGCCTCCCAATTCTGGATTGTAGTTCATTCCAGATATAGTCAAGTTGACAACCAGAAATAGTCAAAACTGTTTTTAGACAGTCTCTGAACAATAATATATCTGGTTGTCCTTGAACTCAGTCATCCTGCCTGACCCTCCTAGTGTTCCAGGATGTCAAGGGTGAACTCCAGGCTAGTGTTGATTCACTGCCATGACTTCCCTGTACAGTTTCTAGGTTTATGATGCCAATCAACTGAGTTGTGTGCTGAAGACATCTGTCCCTCCTATACACTCCTAGTGTTGGCTCCTAGGAGAGCCTCTGAGCCCTGGCCTCAACTGCGGCTGCACTTCTCCGTCTTGCAAGCTGTGGCTGTCTGAGGTGGCTGTCTGAGGTGGCTGTCTGAGGTGGCTGTCTGAGGTGGCTGTCTGAGGTGGCTGTCTGAGGTGGCTGTCTGAGGTGGCTGTCTGAGGTGGCTGTCTGAGGTGGCTGTCTGAGGTGGCTGTCTGAGGTGGCTGTCTGAGGTGGCTGTCTGAGGTGGCTGTCTGAGGTGGCTGTCTGAGGTGGCTGTCTGAGGTGGCTGTGTTTCACCACCTATCTTAAGAGTCTGTGCTTTAGGTTCCACATGTGAAGGTGCCATCTGTGAGCAGGAAGTGAAGAACCTCAAGGCTGCCTATTTCAGGAACAAATGCCCAAGTGTGGATGGGCTTGGGACTCTGTGCACTCAGTGTCTTTGGTCACTATACTCGGGAGCGATCATTCAAGGAGGACTAAGGTGACACTCCTTTTATAATGCATAGTTCTTTTTGTGCCACATGTAGAAATGAGGGCTCGGAGGTCTTCATAAGAGCTTACCTGCTTCTTTGACCCTTGGGATGCTAGATGATGGGAGGAAAGGGCCCCTAAAGAACAAAACGCTGGGGAAACACCAGACCACACCCACTGACAAGCGTTTTAAGGAAGGGCAGACAAAAGAAACTCTAGTTTTCAGTGTTTTGAGTTGGCTTTTGAAAGTCATGGGCAGGATGGAGAGATGGCTCAGAAGTGAACACTTGCTGCTCTTGCAGAGGGCCCAGGCTTATCTTCCAGCACCAGTGTAGTGGCTTCCAATCCCAAACTCTAATTCCAGGGCATCTGACTGTAGTACTACTCTTTTGGCTTTGTCAAACATTCAGCCTCTGAAAATTGGTCTGATGGTATGGTTGCCTAGGTTACTTGAATATTCCTTCCTGTGTGTGTACATATCGGGCAGGGTGGAAAAGTCAACCATGCCCTCATTGCCTTTTTTGTCCTCTTTGCTACTTAGCTTGGCAAGCATATTCGCCATCTGAGGAATATATTTATACAGAATTCAGTGTCAGTAGATAAGCCCAAACCTCCCTATACCTCCTCAGGTTCTCAGGATGAAAGAAATGAACAGATGACAACGTACCCAGGAGCTGGCCTTGCACTGTGTGTGGCCAGTGTCTTAGTCCAGAAGCAACACTTACAACTGCTGGTCACCATTGTCCCCAGGGCTCTGTTCTGATTACTGAAGGGATCTGGGGGTTTCTGTGTTAAGATGGTCTTTACTCTGGGGATAGCCTGCCATCTTGTTTTGCTGACTTTCCAAATCTTTATACTTGCCCCAACAACCTGTCTTTGGGTTTTTCTGGTTTTGGATTTCTTTTCTGACCATCAAAGACATGGACCTGGCTTTGACAGCAGGGATAGTATGTCTAGTTAGATGGCCCTCTGAGGGTTTTGCTCCATAGCTGACCTAACCCCACTTCCTCCCATGAGGCCCTGACATCCCCCACCCCCAATAGTCAGGGAAAGGGTCCTCGTGAAGATGGCCACAGACACTCCTGGAAAGATGTCTTTGCTTCTGTGTAGAACATGGATATCTCCAGGAGGAGTGGTTCATAGGAAGTGTCTACCCAGCATCCAGGGAGCAAAGGCAGATGCACACAGCTTCAAGGCTCCCCTCATAGCAGTTTCTGTGTCCATGTGTTTCTCTCTAAAGCGATGGAGTCAACACCTTTCAGTCTTTAAACTGCTTTGTGAGGAGCCTAACTTCAGGTTAAATCACGGTCCCCCTGTCCCTGGTGCTGTGGTTCCCCTTTCCTGGTACAAAACCAGTTCTGTTAAGGTCAGTGGGTATGTTCTAAACAGGAACAGCTAAGGTCACAAAGCAGGCCCTTAAGAGGAAACAGCTGGGAATAGCCTAAGCAGTGCCAGCAGAGTTGGGCACCGGGAAACAAACAAGGCCAGCATTTCTCAAATCCCATGACTTGGGGTGAGGGGAAATCTTATCTGATAATCGCTGTGTTTCTAAAAGGTCAACCACCACAGGCAAAAAGGCCACCTGTGAATAAACTGGCCTGATTGTGGCAGACATAGCCTGGGACCATATTCTATCCAAAGCAGAAAAATGTCTGAGAAAGGGGTCTGACCTTTAGCTTTCAGGATCTGGGACACGGGAAACAGTCATTTAGAGTCATGAAGGCTGGCGTGGATCATTACAATTGCTCTCCTTAGCTCTCTGACTTTCAGGTTTTGGTTCCTATGTGTTGCATTCTTGGGGACTTACTTCCTGCATAATGGTTCATTTTAGGTATTTTTTTTTCTTTAGAAAAATTATGTCTGAGTCTTAGGAAAATCCCCAAATTAAATTTATCTGGCTACTATTTGGAAGTCTTCCTTGTGCCTTGGATATCACTAAGCGCCAATAAGCACATAGCTAGAGGAGGCAATTACTCCAGGAATCTTCTTGGTGTCTTCCCCTGAGCAAACTCAGAATAAATGACGCAGGGTGAATAGAGAAAATTGACAGACTAACTGGCCGGGGAAATAGGTTACAGATTAAAGGTCTCTTTTTATTACAGGCTTAGAGGTCTCTATATAAATGTAAAGATAAGTCAAAGGGGACATACTCTTGGAAGTAGTAGAACTCAGTAAATTGACTAAACACTTCCTACCTTGTAGTGTAAGACTTGAATGAAGTGAGTCTTAACTACGGGGAGATGAGAACGGAGTTCGATGCAAACGCAAGAGGTTTATTTTCTGGCATGTTGAGGTCAACCCTCAATCAGCCCTCAATCAGCCCCTCATGTTGAGTGACTAGAAAGTGACCCTGAATGGCTATAAAAGCAGTTTTTATACTTTTTAGGGGTACAGGTTACAACAGCAAGGTTATAGTTCAAACTTATTTGGCTAAGCATAGTGACCTTTAAATCTGTTGGCTAGCAAGAATCAGTACATTCTGAGAATTTCCTACTCAATGTTCCTCAATGGGTGGACAATGGAACTTGGTCTAACCTTGACCAGAGTCAGGAAACTGGAACCTGACCTAGCCTTGACTGGAGGTGGGTGGGTGTAAGGCTGGAAAAAATCCCCTAGGGTCCTTCAGTAGCAAACATAATGAAATATACAGTAAAAGGAATTAGATTAATATTTTCTACTCATAAAAAGACCAGATATCTGTTTGTCTCGAGTGCTTTCCAGTAGCAAACATCACCGGCCTAAAAGCAGGCTGTCATATGTTAAATGTGTTTGCTTTAGAGGAGATGTTCTTTAGATTCTTTACATTGGACTTACTGTCATATGAGAATCTGTTCTGTTTGCATTTTTAATTGTGACCAAATTGTCACATATTCTGTACCACTTAGTCTGTCTTCCTGGTTGCTAATCCAGAGATTCCCCTGATCATAGCACTTGGTTCCCTCCCCTGACTCCTTCTCTCCTCTAAGGCCAGGGCTGTCCTAAGATTCTCTAGCTCTCCCCTCCGTGCCCTGGAAGGTCCACCCAGAGAAGGAGCTCTCCCTGGCTAGGTTGGTCCCCTTTACTCTAGTGAGACAGCCTAGAAGTTTGCCTCTCCCCCCCCCCCAAGTAAACCTTTGTTTTGTCCAGGGAGTGGTACTAGTAGAAAGTGTGGCTTTGTTGAAGGAAGTGTGTCATTCTGGGGGTGGGCTTGGAGACCAAGCCCGCCTGGATGCTGTCATGCTTTCACCTTGATGACACTGGACTGAACCTCTGAACCTGTGAGCCAGCCACAATTAAATGTTGTCCATATAAGACTTGCCTTGGTCATGGTGTCCGTTCACAGCAATAAAACCCTAAGACTTTGGATTTGGAATGCTGTGGAAGGTTTTAAATGGGGCTTAATGGGCAATCTTAGTAAGAATATGGAAAACTTTGTTACTGAGAATGATTTGAAATGTGCTGACGTGGATGGAGTGGTTTCAGTGGAGAATTTCAGTATGTGGCCAAGAGACGGTTTTTGTAGTATTTTGGTGAAAAACATAGCTGCCTTTTGCCCTTGTCCAAAGAGTCTGCCTGAGTTTAAGATAAAGAGATTTAGATTAATTGCTTTGAAAAAGAAAGTCTCAACACAGCCTGGTATAAATTCTGTTGTGTAGTTACTAAAGCTCACCCTTATGAAGAGCATTTTAATGAAAAGGAGCAAGTTGAAAAAGGAAAGATACAAAATATATGGTTCCAGTATTAAAGGGACACCAGGAAGTGAAATGGATCTAAATTCTGTGTTCAAGAATTTTAAATTGAATTAAGGAAGTAAGGACCTTGGGGTAAAATCCCACCCAGCTAAATTAGCTCCAGGTAACTTAGTGCAAACCTTTAATCCCAGGAGGCAAAGACAAGCAGATCTCTAAATTCAAGGCCAGCCTAGAACAGATCAAGTTCTAGGTGAAAAAAAGCTTAAATTCAGGTGTAATGTACACACCTTTAATCCCAGGAGACTGGCATACAGATCTCTAAATTCAAGGTCAATCTACAGAGAAAGATTCAGGACAGCCAAGCAAAGACCCAGGACAGCCAAGCTTAGGCGGTGAAGGAGTTAGAAAAGAGGAATCTGGTGATAATGTAACAGATGCCAAGGGAAGAATGTTCCAGCTCCTGCAAGCAGCAGAACTTGGCAGCTTTGGCCACGTGGCTCTGACCTTATATTTAAGAGGAGAAGGAGACACTGGGACAATTGATGCTGGTTAGCTGGAGCTAAGAAATTAGTGGTGATTAAGAAGAGATCAGCATCATTGAGGTGAAATCTTCTGGGAAGTATTTTCTGAGAGGACCAAAAAAAAAAAAAAAAAAAAAAAGTGTTCCAGAGATAGCCAAGGTTGTACCTCATGCTGCAGCTGTACTTGGTCATGTGTAAGAATCACCCAGGTGGTACTGGTTTTGAAGGCATGAAGGGGTCATGAAGAGCAGCTGAGGCTTGGCACTGTGAGAGGCCATGGAAGGCCATTGGTGAAGGTGCAGCCTCAGCTGTAGTTGACAATTGAGGATTGAAGGGGTCATGCAAAGGATATAAGGCTTGGCACCATGAAGGGAGCCTATGAGAGGCTATTGGTGAAGCCTAGTTGCAACGGAAGACCTCAGTATATTTGAGATGCCAATACCATGGGATGATCACCAAGAACAGCAAAGGTGTAATGGATCAACCTGAGCTTGAAGTGCTACAGAGGGCAGAGCTGGAGAAGTGAAGCCAGCCCTTGGAGGAACCCAGAAGGTCATGTGAAGATCCCAGATATTGAAACAAAAAGCTGTAACATTGAAGCTGCCTTGGAGACCCAAAGATGTTAAAGATGCAAGGGGGGTGGGATACCTACCAAGGAAAGCTGCTAACAGGGAGTGGAACCTGCTCAGGAGAAGTTGTTGCCATCAGCAAAGATGAAAAAGAAGTTGAAAATCTGAAGACTGCTTTGACATTAGGCAAATTGTTCACAGCAATAAAACCCTAAGACAGAAGAGAAAGGGAAAAGATGGGGCAGAGAACAGGAAACAACCTTCTAGGACATGGAGCCTGTGACTTTATACAAATGTTTCTAGATGTTTGTATATAATTTGTATACATATGTTTCTGCATGCACAATACATCTCTATTAAAAACTCAAGGGGGCTGGAGACAATTCAGAATTAATAGCTACAGATATTGTTCTTGCCTGGGACCAAGTCTGGTTCCCAACACTTACACCAGACAGTTGATTGCCTGTAACCACAGCCTCAAGAGGTGCAATCCCCTCTCCCGAGCTTTGCTGACACCAGCACCCCCCCCACATACATAATCACACATAAAATAAATAGGGATAAGTTGACTTTTTCCGTGTGTGTGTGTGTGTGTGTCCATTTAAAAAAAATGAACGTTTTGGGGAATTTTTTTTTTAATGCAGGAAACATAGGTGCAGGCCATCCAGTTTTTCTGGGCCCTTAACAGAAAATGAGAAATTACTTATCAAAAGCAAAACAAAGGGTTGGAGAGGTGGCCCAGTAGTCAAGAACATTTATTGCTCTTCAGAAGACATGGGTTTGGTTCCCAGCACCAGATGGTGATTCACAATCATCCATGGGCACTCAGCAAGTGCACATATGTTCACACAGGCAAAACACCCCCCTCATATACACACAAATAAATCTAAAACAATTTAAAAACAAAACAGATCAAAAACCCTTTGTTCATCAAGTGGCATTGTCAAGAAAAGGGAGATCAAAGTGGAGATTAAAAAATAAAACAGCTCACAAGGTCTATACTCAACAAAGACCACAGAACTAGAAATTTGGGAAGAGTTTTAAAAGACAGTCTGACTTCTAATGGGAAAGCCAGGTGTGGTAGTCTAGGCCTATAACCTCCTGTGGGGGAGATGGCCACAGAAAGTCTCTGGTCTTGAGGCCAGCCTATTCTGCAAAGTGAGACACTGTTTTGAAACAAGATAAAAAGTGTGAGTTTGTGTATGTGTATGTATGTGTGTGTTTGTAAATGTATGCATGTTTGTATGTGGTATGTTCATGTGTGTGTATATGTATGTGTATATGTTTGTGAGCATGTGTATGTATGTGTACATACATGTATATATGTTTCTATGTGTATGGTTGTGTTTCTGTGTGTGTTCATGTTTGTATGTGGTGTGTTTGTGTGTGTACATGAGTATATGTGTACATGTATATGTTTGTATTTGTTTGTATGCACATACGTGTGTGTGTGTGTGTGTGTGTGTGTGTGTGTGTGTATGCTAGGTGCTAGCCTAACAGCCTCTGTCAGTCCTACAAACTCCTTACCCCTGAGAGGTTGGAATCTTGCAGCTAAGAGTGGCTTTGTGAAATTTACTTCTTGTACTGAAGTGCCCTCTCGTGTCCATATTTGGAACTGCAAGCACAGCTGCAGATGGGTTAGATGATAGTCCAGTTGGTTGGGTGAGGTGAGGCTGTTCTAAAAGGCTGCCCAGGTTTGTCCCCAGACTGAGATGGTTGCAAGGGTAGCTGTATTCTTTGAAATACCCATTTCTACCCAGAGATTTCAGCACTGACAAATGATGCAGATGCTTATGTACGGAGTTTCTCAGCTCTCACAGTGTCCCCATCTGTGTTTCCTTCCCTGTTTGGTACAGACTTCTGGAAACCATTCTGTGAATGTGACCTCTCTTCTCAGACCACGTGGGTGGGAACTCAGAACATCCGCTCCAGCCAAGGTTCCTTCCCTGGGAATTTGGAAGGAGAGAAGTGACAGAGGTAGTCACCAGCTAGCTGGATCCGCAACGAACCACACTGTAGTGGTGCGGCCACAGTCTGCTCTGAACACGGGGTGAGTGGAATAGAGAGATGATCCTCTGAGGAGAAAGGTGGCAAATGTCCCCAGAGAAGCCAGAGTGCTGAGAGACCCCTTTCTGCCTTCTCATTGCTAGTCAGCCCTGAGGTGAGGCTTGTGGGACCTGAGAAGCTCCCGATGGTTCATCTTTACTGTCAACTTGACTGGATTGAAATCACCCAGGAGTGATCTCTCTCTCTCTCCTCTCTCCTCTCTCTCCTCTCTCTCCTCTCTCTCTTCTCTCTCTTCTCTCTCTTCTCTCTCTCTTTTTTGTGCACGCGCGCATGCGCACTCATGTGTTGTTTCTAGAAATGTGTGCCTAAGGAGGGAGGCAAGCCCTGAATGTGGTGACGTCATCCTCTTACGCCTGGATCCCAGGCTGAATAAATGGTAGGAAGAAGAGAACATGAGCCGAGAGCTGGTGTTTGTCAATCCTGATTGTGGATGCCATGTGACCAGCAGCCTCCACCAATGTGCCCCTGCCACCAATGCCTCCCGTCATGATGGGCTGTGCCCTTAGCTTGTGGACCAAGCTGAACCCTTCCTTCCTTCTTTAAGTTCCCGTTGTTAGACATCTTGTTATATCAATGAGAAAAGTAATAAGTGCAGCTCCTCAGCTATATTAGTGATCCTGTGAACATCTCATTAAACCAGCAAACAAAAACACAACCTGCCCGATGGTGCCAGGGCTCTGAAGAGAAATGGAGGAAGCAGTGTTAGCTACTGTTAATAGAGTCTGGGTCTGTTTGAGTTGCTGTAACAAAACACCCGGGGCTGTTCCATTCATAATGAAAGACCCCCCTCCTGCTTTAGCTGCAGTAACGCCATTTCGTGCTAGGCCCTGAACAGGCAGGGATAAAAAATACTGAAACAAAAGTGAGCCAGAGGACAGCCCAGTCTCTGTCAGAACAAAAATATCTGCAGTTGACCACCTGGACCAGGGTAAGGACATCCTGCCACACATGGTGAGGCAAGGACGAAAAACAACTCCCTGTCCCAAGGGGGGGGCAAGGCCGCCCTCCTCTTCTGAGAACTTGGGTCTGTAAGGCTGTGCAGGCTAGGTCAGGGTCCCAGGTGGCCAAGCAAGATACCGGTGGGCGGCCAGCTAGCAATAGACAAAGAACGGAAGACATTCAGACAAGCCCAGCTTTCGGATAAGCTGCAGCCCCCAACTGGAACCAAGAGTTGTGTCCTTGGAGCCATATGTCTGCCATAGTTCCCACACTTAGATAAGCCCAAGGCAACTATTCTCAGGAGCTGCAGCCCCAGCTGTTACCAAGAGCTGTTTCCTTAGAGCCATATCCTTGGGCTCACTCCCTGGCCACATTTAAACTAACCAATTAAAACCCTGTTGCTGTGCTTCTGCTTCTGTACCTTGCTTCTGCCACCCCCAAGCCCTATAAAAAGGGGACTACCCCTTTGTCCGGCGCGCAAGTCCTTCGAGAGACTGTGTGCCCACAGGTACCTGTGTATCTAAATAAACCTCTTGCTACTTGCATCCGAAGTGAGTGGTCTCGCTGTTCCTTGGGACGGGTCTCTTCAGATGGAAGATACCCTCCGGGGGTCTTTCATTTGGTGCGTTGGCCGGGAACCCTGAGACCCCCTACCCAGGGACCACCGACCCACTATCGGGAGGTAAGCTGGCCAGCCCTTGTTTGTGTCTGATCGTCTGTTTAACTGTCTGCGCAGCGAATTCTGTATTTTCGGTACTTGGCGCCAAGTAATCAGTATCTGGTGGACTTGGGAGGAGCTGACGAGCTCACACTCCCCCTCCGCAGCCCTGGAAGACGTTCCACGGGCACCGGGAGCCCGACTTATCGGGACTGGATCCACTACCAGAATCGGACTCTTTGCCCCCCCCCCTTGTCTGAAGGGTACGTGGAACTTCTGGGAGACGAGGGATCCAGATCTGGACCCTCATCCGTATGGTCTCTGTCTGACACTTTTGTTAGGACTTGGCCCCGGGGCCGTGCAGCGCGATCTGTGTTGATCTGTTTTTGTCTTTTGTTTGTTTGTTCCGTATTTGTTGTTACCTTGTTTGAAACTATGGAGCAGGCTGTCACTACCCCCTTGAGCCTTACTCTGCAGCACTGGAAGGATGTTCGAGACACCGCCATAGGCCATAACCTCTCGGTAGAAATCCGAAAGGGAAAGTGGGCCATGTTTTGCTCGGGAGAGTGGCCCACGTTTGGTGTAGGATGGCCGCGGGACGGCACCTTTAACCTTGATATTATTTCCCAGGTAAAAGCCAAGATCATGGATCCAGGTCCCCATGGTCACCCGGATCAAGTACCTTACATCGCCCCCTGGGAATACCTTGCCTTATACCCACCTGCGTGGGTTAAGCCTTTTGTTTCTCCTAAGCTCCCTCCTTCCCCGTCCGCTCCGACTCTGCACTCTCCTCTCCAACCGATCCCCGCCCCCGCTGTACCCTCCCAGTCTTCCCTTTATCCCACAGTGACTAAAAATCCCCAAGCAGCACAAAAAGAAAAACCGGTCGTGCTGCCACCTGGGGATGACATGCTAGTGGACCTCCTGGCAGAAGAGCCTCCGCCGTATCTCGCTGCGCGAGCACCAGGAGAAGCTGTTCCAGTGCCTGTGGAACCTCCGTCCCCACCTGAACCGGCTTCATCCCCAGTGGCCGGATGCCTCCGCGGGCGCCGAGAGCGGGAGACAGCTCCTGACTCCACCTCCCAGGCTTATCCCCTACGAACAGGACCGAACGGCCAGCTGCAATACTGGCCCTTTTCGGCTTCTGACCTTTATAACTGGAAAAATAACAACCCGCCTTTTTCTAAAGATCCCTCTATGCTGACCTCCCTTATTGAGTCTATTTTAGTTACCCATCAGCCCACTTGGGATGATTGTCAGCAGTTGCTGCAGGCGTTACTGACCACTGAAGAGAGACAGAGGGTTTTTCTGGAAGCTCGGAAAAATGTCCTGGGCGACAATGGCCGCCCCACTCAGCTGCCAAACGAGATTGATGCTGCTTTTCCTCTTGAGCGTCCCGATTGGGACTTTGCCACCCTGGAAGGTAGGAGCCACCTGCGTCTCTATTGCCAGTTGCTTATAGCGGGTCTCCACGGGGCTGCAAGGCGCCCCACAAATTTGGCTCAGGTAAAGCAGGTCATTCAGGGATCTGAAGAGTCGCCTTCTGCATTTCTGGAGCGACTCAAAGAGGCATATCGCATCTATACTCCTTATGATCCAGAAGATCCAGGATGCAATCTTGCCATGTCCTTTATTTGGCAGTCAGCACCAGATATTAGAAAGAAGTTAGAGAGGTTAGAAGGTCTTAGAGAAAGCACAATACAGGATCTGTTAAAAGAGGCTGAGCGTATATTTAATAAGAGAGAAACTCAAGAAGAGAGAGAGGAAAGATTTAAAAATGAGATAGAGGAAAGGGAAAACCAAAGAGAACGTAAGAGAAATAGAGAGATTAGCAGACTGATGGCCACCGTAGTGTCAGGACAGCAGTTAGGAAGACAGGCGGGAGATCGAAGGGGACCAAGAGTAGAACAAGACCAATGTGCTTACTGCAAAGAGAAAGGTCACTGGATCAGGGATTGCCCCAAACGGCCAAAGGGGCCTCGTCGACCCAGACCCCCGGGGTCGCTCCTGACACTAGAAGATTAGGAGAGTCGGGGCCAGGAGCCCCCCCCTGAGCCCAGGATAACACTTGATGTTGGGGGGCAACCAGTCACCTTCCTAGTAGATACAGGCACTAAACATTCTGTATTAACCAACCCGGTGGGACCACTGAGTGATCGATCAGCCTGGGTCCAAGGAGCCACTGGAGGCAAGAGATATCGATGGACTACAGACCGTAAAGTGCTCCTGGCTACCGGTAAGGTGATTCACTCCTTTCTACATGTGCCTGACTGCCCTTACCCCTTGTTGGGTCGAGATCTCCTCACCAAATTAAGAGCACAGATCCATTTTGAAAAGACAGGGGCTAGCATTACGGGACCCCTAGGACAGCCCCTACATGTTTTAACCCTCAACTTAGAAGATGAATACAGACTGTATGAACAGTCTGAGACTAAAACTATCCAAGAGTCAACTGACGCATCTTGGTTGAACAGATTCCCACTGGCCTGGGCTGAGACTGGGGGCATGGGACTGGCCAAACAGCAGCCACCATTGATGATATCTCTAAAGGCCACAGCCACCCCAGTATCTATCAAACAGTACCCCATGTCCCAAGAAGCTTACCAAGGAATAAGGCCCCATATCAAAAGACTCCTAGATCAGGGGATCCTGATCCCTTGCCGGTCGCCTTGGAACACTCCCTTATTGCCTGTCAAGAAACCAGGCACGGGCGATTACCGACCTGTACAAGATCTCAGAGAAGTTAACCGCAGGGTAGAAGATATCTACCCAACGGTTCCTAACCCCTACAACCTGCTGAGTGGGTTACCCCCTTCCCATATCTGGTATACTGTATTGGACCTCAAAGATGTCTTTTTCTGCCTGAGGCTCCACCCCTCCAGCCAGCCTATCTTTGCCTTTGAATGGAAGGATCCTGAAATGGGGCTGTCGGGACAGCTGACTTGGACCCGCTTACCCCAGGGGTTCAAAAATAGTCCCACTTTGTTTGATGAGGCTCTGCACAGAGACCTGGCTGACTTCAGAGTCCAACACCCGACATTGATCTTACTGCAGTATGTAGATGACCTTTTACTGGCAGCCCACTCTGACGAAGAATGCAGGGAAGGGACGGCTGCCCTCCTTGAGACATTGGGGACCCTGGGATATCGGGCATCTGCCAAAAAGGCCCAGATTTGTAAACAGCAGGTCACATACTTGGGCTACCAAATTAGCCAAGGGAAAAGGTGGCTGACGGAAGCCCGCAAGCAGACCATCACTGGCATTCCGGTTCCCAGAGGACTCCGACAGTTGAGAGAGTTTTTGGGGACTGCGGGGTTCTGCCGACTCTGGATACCGGGGTTTGCAGAGATGGCAGCTCCCTTATACTCTCTTACCAAACAGGGGGTCTTCTTTGACTGGCAGCCAGAACATCAAAAGGCTTTTCAAGACATTAAAAAGGCCCTACTATCCTCACCGGCCCTTGGCCTTCCAGACTTAACTAAGCCCTTTGAGTTGTTTGTAGATGAAAAACATGGTTATGCCAAAGGAGTCTTGACTCAACAGATAGGACCATGGAAGAGACCAGTGGCATACCTGTCCAAGAAGCTTGATCTGGTGGCGTCAGGGTGGCCACCCTGCCTGCGTATGGTGGCTGCCATTGCAGTGCTCACCAAGGATTCCGGGAAGCTGACCATGGGCCCTGACCATCCATGCCCCCCATGCCGTCGAGGCGTTGGTCAGACAACCACCAGACAGGTGGCTGTCCAATGCCAGAATGACTCATTATCAGGCTATGCTTCTAGACACAGACCGGGCCCGTTTTGGCCCGGTGGTGACTCTCAACCCTGCCACCCTGCTGCCCCTCCCTGAGACGCCAGAACAACATAATTGCCTCCAGATTCTCGCCAAAGTCCACGGTACCAGACCAGACTTGACGGATACCCTCTTCAGGAGGCAGATTTTACTTGGTACACAGACGGCAGCAGTTTCCTGGACAAGGGCGAGCGCCGAGCAGGAGCCGCCGTGACCACTGAGACTCAGGTAATTTGGGCAACAGCCCTGCCACCCGGAACATCGGCCCAGAAGGCGGAACTCATCGCCTTGACCCAGGCCCTCCAGATGGCAAAAGGTAAAAAGCTGAACGTCTATACAGACAGCAGGTATGCTTTCGCCACAGCACACATACATGGAGAAATATATCGGAGGAGGGGCCTCCTAACCTCAGAGGGAAAAGATATTAAAAATAAGACTGAGATTCTAAACCTACTAAAAGCCCTGTTCTTGCCCCAGAAACTGAGTATTATCCACTGCCCGGGACATCAAAGAGGAGACAGCCCTGAGGCCCGAGGGAACAGGATGGCTGACAAGGCTGCTAGAGAGGCTGCAGCTGCCGCTTCCGCGGTTTCCACTCAAGCTTTCCCTCTGGCCCAGAAGGAATCAGAAGTCCCGCCTTCAGCTCAGCATTATGACGAACCAGACTTAGACTTACTAAAGAAAATGGGGGCCACCCTTTGGCCAGAAAAGGGACTATGGACTTACAAAGATAAAGTGGTAGTACCCCAGAAGCTAACCTTAGAGATAATTAAACGGTTACACCAGATGACCCACCTCGGAGCTAAGAAACTTAAAATACTCTTGGGCAAGGATAGAGAAAAGCATTATCTGGTACAAGGTGAGAATGTCTTCCAGCAGGTAGTAGATGACTGCTCCACATGTGCACAGACCAATGTAGGAAAAACCAAGATCACTCCAGGAGTCCGGATGAGGGGGCACCGACCAGGTACTCACTGGGAAATCGATTTCACGGAGGTAAAGCCTGGGCTATATGGCTATAAGTACTTACTAGTATTTGTAGATACCTTCTCTGGTTGGGTTGAAGCCTTTCCCACCAAACGTGAAACAGCCAATGTGGTCGCCAAGAAACTACTAGAGGAGATCATTCCCAGGTATGGACTTCCTCTGGTATTGGGGTCAGATAATGGGCCTGCCTTCGTCTCCCAGGTAAGTCAGCTGGTGGCTAAGCTACTGGGGATTGATTGGAAACTACATTGTGCCTATAGGCCCCAAAGCTCAGGACAGGTAGAACGTATGAACAGAACCATTAAGGAGACTTTAACCAAATTAACGCTTGCAACTGGCACTAGAGACTGGGTACTCCTACTCCCTCTAGCCCTGTATCGTGCCCGAAACACTTCAGGCCCTCATGAACTTACCCCGTTTGAGATACTTTACGGGGCACCCCCACCAGCCATACACTTTTATGACTCTGATGTTGCCAGCCATGCTAATAATATGTCTCTAAAAGCCCACCTGCAGGCACTCCAGATCATCCAGGAAGAGGTCTGGAGACCGTTGGCCTCCGCCTATCAAGAACAACTACACAGGCCGCTGGTACCTCACGCCTTCCAGGTCGGAGACTGTATGGATCCACAGGCATCAGACTAAAAACTTAGAACCCCGCTGGAAAGGACCCTACACTGTGCTGCTCACCACACCAACAGCCCTCAAGGTAGACGGGATAGCCGCTTGGATCCACGCGTCCCACGTTAAACCAGCTCACTCACCCGTTGGCAGGCAGGCGACATGGAAAGTTCGATGCACTCAAAATCCCCTAAAGATAAGACTTTTCACATAGTTATTCTTCTATGTCTGATTGGCCGGGGAGGAGGGCAAATTAGCCCCCACCAGGTCTACCGATTAACCTGGCAGGTCGTTTCCCAGACAGGAGATATAATCTGGAGAAAGACTGAAAACCATCCCCTTTACACATGGTGGCCCACCCTCACATCTGATTTCTGTAGTCTGGCAGCTGGTTTAGATACTTGGGACATCCCGGGAACCAACCCCGATACCCTGTTTAGACGCCGTCGGGCACTTATTAGCTCTAGATACCCCACGCCAGGGTGTAGCTCCCAAGTGGCAATAGATGGACTGGCGAGGCAAGACTTCTATGTCTGCCCCGGCGACGGGCGAACTCGAGAGAAGGCCAGACAGTGTGGGGCTCTAGACCATTATTATTGTGCAGCCTGGGGATGTGAAACCACTGGAGATGCATATTGGAGACCCTCCTCGACCTGGGACAAGATTAAAATAACGAAGGGATGGCCAAAAGACGCGATAAGAACTACTTCCCTTCCCCTCAGCATCACTTTCACCGATCAGGGAAAGCTAGCCAGAGAATGGATAAAAGGACACACCTGGGGTTTAAGATGGTACCTGTCCGGACCCGATCTGGGACTTGTCTTTAAAATTCAGCTCAAGGTAGAGGCGGCTACCAGAGCAGTAGGACCCAATCCGGTACTTACAGAACAAAAACTTCCTTTCCCTCGAGTACCACCTAAGGTAAAGCCTTCCCAAAAGATGACTACCCCAAAAACAGTTGTCTCCCCTCAACCAACTTCTGACTCCCCTCAACCAACCTCCATTGCCAAAGTCCAGAGAGGCACAGGAGACAGACTTCTCAACCTAATATTCAGGGCTTACTTGGTCTTAAATGTTTCCGATCCAGGTAAGACTCAAGAATGTTGGCTGTGCCTAACTTCTAGCCCACCATATTATGAGGGGGTGGCTATCCTGGGAAACTATAGCAACTCCACCAGTACCCCAGAGACCTGTAACTCCTTTCCTAGCCATAAGTTGACCCTGGCAGAAGTGACAGGGCAAGGATTTTGTTTGGGAATGGTCCCTTTAACTCATCAAGACCTCTGTAATCAGAGCCGGCCACTTGCTGCAGGAAACTACTACTTAGCAGCAGGACCAGGGACCTATTGGGCCTGCAACACCGGTCTAACCCCCTGTGTATCGGCTGCAGCATTTAATCAGAACTCTGAGTTTTGTGTGTTAGTAGAATTATGGCCTAAAGTCACATATCATGAGCCTGAATTTATATACCAACACTTTGAAAAGTTAGTCCGGCCGCGCCGGGAACCAGTGTCCCTGACCTTGGCATTGCTCTTAGGTGGCATTACCATGGGGGCAATAACAGCCGGGATAGGTACCGGCACCACAGCCCTAATACAAACAGCCCAATTTCGAGAATTACAACTAGCCATGCATACAGACTTACAGGCACTAGAAGAGTCTGTCAGCGCCTTAGAAAAGTCTCTAACATCCCTCTCAGAGGTAGTGCTCCAAAACAGACGAGGATTAGATATTCTGTTTTTACAAGAAGGAAGACTCTGTGCTGCACTAAGAGAAGAGTGCTGCTTCTATGCAGACCACACTGGATTGGTGAGAGATAATATGGCCAAACTCAGAGACAGGCTCAAACAAAGACAGAAGTTATTTGAGTCTGAACAAAGTTGGTTTGAAGGATGGTTTAACAAGTCCCCATGGTTTACCACTCTAGTCTCCTCCATAATGGGGCCATTGATTATTGTTCTCCTAATATTGCTCTTTGGGCCCTGTATTCTGAATCGCCTAGTCCAATTCATGAAAGACAGGCTATCTACGATCCAAGCTTTAGTTCTTACTCAACAGTACCATCAACTAAGACAATATGAACCTGAGCTACAAAAATGAGAGAGACCAGACCTCCCGAATGAAAGATTCCATTCGAGTATATAAGAAAATGGGGGAATGAAAGACCCCCCTCCTGCTTTAGCTGCAGTAACGCCATTTCGTGCTAGGCCCTGAACAGGCAGGGATAAAAAAAATACTGAAACAAAAGTGAGCCAGAGGACAGCCCAGTCTCTGTCAGAACAAAAATATCTGCAGTTGACCACCTGGACCAGGGTAAGGACATCCTGCCACACAAGGTGAGGCAAGGACGAAAAACAACTCCCTGTCCCAAGGGGGGGGGCAAGGCCACCCTCCTCTTCTGAGAACTTGGGTCTGTAAGGCTGTGCAGGCTAGGTCAGGGTCCCAGGTGGCCAAGCAGGATACCGGTGGGCGGCCAGCTAGCAATAGACAAAGAACGGAAGACATTCAGACAAGCCCAGCTTTCGGATAAGCTGCAGCCCCCAACTGGAACCAAGAGTTGTGTCCTTGGAGCCATATGTCTGCCATAGTTCCCACACTTAGATAAGCCCAAGGCAACTATTCTCAGGAGCTGCAGCCCCAGCTGTTACCAAGAGCTGTTTCCTTAGAGCCATATCCTTGGGCTCACTCCCTGGCCACATTTAAACTAACCAATTAAAACCCTGTTGCTGTGCTTCTGCTTCTGTACCTTGCTTCTGCCACCCCCAAGCCCTATAAAAAGGGGACTGCCCCTTTGTCCGGCGCGCAAGTCCTTCGAGAGACTGTGTGCCCACAGGTACCTGTGTATCTAAATAAACCTCTTGCTACTTGCATCCGAAGTGAGTGGTCTCGCTGTTCCTTGGGACGGGTCTCTTCAGACGGAAGATACCCTCCGGTGGTCTTTCAATAAGGCAGAAAAATTTATTTCTCTACTGGGGAGTTTGAAGTCCAAGTGGGAGCCCACCAACACTTAGAGCCAGACTTAGCTTAGAGGGGTCCAACACTGCCACCTTGTGGTGGAAGGCAGAAACGCAGGGGAGCTCAACTAAGCCATAGAACCCTTTCAGAAAAACACCTCACCCCATTCACCACAGAGGAGTCCTCCTGTCCCAAATGCCTGTAGAAGGGCCCGTCTCTTAATGCTATTACAATGGCAGCAGCTGGCCGACTCTTGGAGAAGACACATTCAAACAGCAGAAGCTAACAGGTCAAGAAGGCTTCTTGCCTACTCTAAGTCTTGAGTCAGAATCTGAAGGAACTACAAAGGCACGGAGAGCCACAGAACACATAGAACACGTTACAGTAAAACATTCAATGGAGGGAACAGCAAGCCCACGAGCCCTGAGGAAATGGGGCTCAAGAGCATAGAGTGAGGCTCTGAGCGGTCAGGGAAGCATGGTGGGTCACGTCATATCCGGAGTATGGGTTTAAGTTGACGTCATGATCTTAATATTATGGGAATAGCTAGGCCTTGGGTTGCCAGCTCATCTCGGGGTTTGGGAACCCATCTGGGGCTCAGACTGCAGAAGCTCCTCAGGGCTGCTATGCATCTGGGCTGGAGTGTGTGGGCCCAGGGGGCTCAGCTTGCTATGGTATATGCTTCCTGGAAAAAAATGGAACCTTGGTCAGACAGGCTGGCGTGGGTTCCAGCCACTCAAGTTGTTTTGTGAGCCTTGTCTTCTTTTCCCCGTGAAACTGAGAGCTAGGTGTTTGTGCTTAGAGGGAGGGACTCTGGGGAAAGCTGAGGCAGGAGAAAGAGGGGGCTATAGTTGCCTAGGCTGGAGGTATATGCCCAGTCAGTGATCAATCATGGGACCTGCCCAGTGTCCACAAGTTACACTGGGAAAGCTGTTCTCAAACCCTCAACACCAACCCCCTCTCCCAATGTATTGACTCCCTGGGTCATCCCAGCAAGTCACTGTCCCACTTGGGGGGGGGAGGATTTGCATATTGAGAAGTTGTGTTTTGCAAGTCTGGATTCCAGCGGAAGGCATTGGGGAGGGCTTGGCAACAGGAAGAGATGCTTCTGTCCTGTGTTAAGGAAGGATAGAGGTGCATTCTGCACGGTGGGATGTGGGGCCTCTAAGATCCAGATTGTCTTAGAGGAAGAAGCATTGTCAACCCCAATAGGACCAGGGAGATGGCTCTGTTGGAAAAGTACTTGCATTGTAAACACTAAGAGCAAAACAACATAAGAAAAGCTAGGCGTGGCGAGCTAGGCGTGGCTTCTCAGAGCTGGAGAGGAAGCGGAGACCGCCATCTGCAGAGGCAGAGACAGGCAGGTCCTACCATCCTAGCTTCCTTGAAGAGTTTCAGGTTAATGAGAGACAATGTGTAAAAAATTAAGCAAAGCCAGGCAGTGAGGGCTCAAGCCTTTTATCCCAGCACTTGGGAAGCCAAGGCAAGTGGATCTGTGAGTTTGAGGCCAGCTTGGTTTATGCAGAGTGAGTTCCAGAATGACTAGGGCTGCACAGAGAAACCCTGTCTTGAAAACCTCAAATAAAACAAACAGGATACAGGTGGGTGGCACTTGAGAAACAACACCCCAAAGTATCTTTTAACATACCAACACACATATCACACAGCGCGCGCGCGCACACACACACACACACACACACACACACACACACACACACCTAGCACACCGTGGGTAGTCCAACCTCAGAGAAACATAGCTTATAGGTCACCAGACTGAGGCTCCCTGCCTTGGAAGAAAAGTCCTTCCTATAAACTCTCCCCCACACCCTCTGGTGTTCCTTGGGATGAGGCACCTCCCTTCCCTTTGGACCAAGGAGACTGGCTTGTTTGAAGGTTCCCTTTTGTGTCCCTTCGATCCCCAGGTATTCTGTGGTGCTTTCAGTGGCTGGGGACGATCTCAGAACCCACATCTGACCTGCGTTGATTTGCTCATTCAGCTACTACTTACGGATACTGCTCTCGCTCAGCCATTTTGCATTAACTTAGACACAGAGCCTGTTTCATGAGCCTTCCCAGGAAGAGTGTGGAACAGCATTGGCTGGGTACCAGGTGACCTGGAATAGTCAGTGGTGACCCACTTCCCCACTTTATTAACCTATAAAAGACGCTGTCACAGAAGGTGAGTCCCAAGCCACAAGCCCTCATTTGCACAATAGTGGAACAGTCCCTCACTGCACAGCTACCTACCCTGATGCTTCTGCTCCTCTGCCATAGCCCTGTCACCTGCTGTCCCAGCCTTCCTCAGGGGAAAGTGAGACTTGGCTCTAGGAGTACATGGGACAGCCTTTCCCAACTCCACCAGCTTGGATCCAAGGACTGGATCCAGGCAGGGAGCAGAGCTGTCTGAGGCGCTGTCTTTGGCTCTCTCTGTCCTGGCCTCCCTTCCTCCCTCCACATTCCTCCCATCTTATTTTGTCACATGGGCCTACAGTGTTTCAGACTGTGGCAGCCACAGGGATGATAAAGGGTCTCCCGGCTGAGCCTGGCTAGGCCGTGGTTCGGGTGATCAGGGTCTAGATGTGGTGGCTTCAGCAGCCTCAAGGCTCACAGATGTTCTGTGGATCTGCTGAGGTGGTTCTGCTCACTGCATTCTAGTCAGATAAGAGTTTTTACAGAGAGACCAACACAGCCTCTTCACATTAGCCACTAAGGCAAGGCAGGCTCCTGTGAGGAGAAGTCCTGCATTCACGCCCCTTCAAAGTCGCGGCTGTCTTATTCTGGCTGATGCTGTAGGCTGCGGGCTGATCAGACCTGGGAGTGATCACACTGACCACCTTAACTCTTTATTTACAAGTTTTAGCTTAAAAAGTGTGTGTGTGTGTGTGTGTGTGTGTGTGTGTGTGTGTGTTTAAGGGGGTGGTGGAGAAAGGGAATAAAAGGGAAATGTTATACTTAAATTTTAGTTAAAAAAAAGGAATTAAACATCACAATGAGACCCATTACTTT
The DNA here is from genome assembly GCF_963924665.1 of Micromys minutus. Lineage (NCBI taxonomy): Eukaryota > Metazoa > Chordata > Mammalia > Rodentia > Muridae > Micromys > Micromys minutus. The sequence continues at coordinate 246,148,203 of NC_137969.1, forward strand.
GTATGCTAGTTTAAATAATAATAATAATAATAATAATAATAATAATAATAATAATAATAATAATAATAATAATATAACCCTTAATTTTATAAAAGGGGAAAGTACCTCAAGTAGCACAATATCAAACGATTGTCAGAGAGGGGGCATCTTTAACTTGACCTCCTTCAGATTTGGATAGCTCAGAGGGCCAAGCTAGTCATGGCTCAGAGGTCATTTTCTGAGAAACAGTGGCAGCTAGGAGTTAGGCTTTCCTGGTCGGTTCTACCTCTGTGGCCGTGAAACGTGGATCAGAAGGGCCGTTAAGCAGCAGCTGTCAGGCCGAGGCCAAGGCTGGGGAAGGGGCCTTTGGGCCAGAGTGAAACTTTTGGTCCACAAGGAACAGATAAATGAGCCCGTGCCAAGAGGGCATCGTCCTGTCTCCGCGATGCTCTCCGCTGCTCCATAAAGCTTTCGTTTGGAAATCTTGAAATGGAGCGAAGGCTTCCATCTCTGCAATTTGCAGTGACACTCTCAACTCCGTCGGTGATTACCTGAGTGGACTCTGGTGGAGGAAACTTCCCAGCACTGCTGGAAAATTTGGGAACACAGGTCACGCAAGGGCCCTTTGCTTCAGGATACAGTGAGGAGAGTGCTTGGCAGAAGACCCAGTGTGCTGTGCGTTCCGGTCAGTAAATGTGTCCGCACACTGCACTGTACCTGGGAGAATCCGCTGCTTCCTATGTCTCCCTTCTCACTGGGTCTCTGGCCGCCGTTGGGAGACACTCTGTGGCCTGGGACAGAGGGAAAGTTCTCCAGGTCTCCACATATGACTGAGAAGTCTGAGAGCCAGGCGCTTGCATCTTCGCGGGGAATCTGCCCAATGGTTGGCTTGAGAGTGCGTTCCAAGGAGCTATGGTGACTGGGAAGGGCCAGCGGGGTTGGCAGCAGGAAGCCCTGATCTATTTCTGATCTTCGCCATCCCACATCCTCTGTATCCATTCCCTGTCTGGCCACCAACAGCGTTCTCCACCTCTTGCTTTTCCTGCTCCCAAGGGCTGTGCTCTACGTGCTCATCTGAGGACAACCTTGTCTGTTTGTACTTAAGGAAACTGAGCCTCTGGTGGTCGGTGAAGCCCATGAAGGTCTTCTATGGAGGAACTGAATTCAAACTGAGTGCGAGGCTTCAAACCTCATTTTCTTACCTATAGCTATGTATGTTTGCAAGCTGGTACTCCTCACACACGTTGGGAGAAAGTGCAGATTCTGAATCTGGGGGTGGGGGTGGGATTATACATCTCTTTTCTTTTCATACTGTTTATTTGTAAAGGTTTATTTATCGTGATCTTATGTGTGTGAATATTTTGCCTGCATGTGTATATGAGTACCATGTATGTACAGTATCAGCAGAGGGTAGAGGAAGGCTTCGGATCCCTTGGAATGCTATGTGGGTGATAGCAACCAAACCTGGGTCTCCTGCAAGAACAGCAAGTGCTCTTAACCACTAAGCCATCTCTCTAGCCCTGGATTCTGCAGGTCTCACAAAATTCTAAGGATTTTCTAAAACTTTGCCTAGCAAGTATGTGTTGCTTTATCTACTTTTAAAAAATACATGTTAAAAAAAATAATTGTTCTTGGATCTTACCGTAACCCAGTGAGACTGGCTGGATGGGTGAATGTATTTGTGTCTTGTCTTCTTTTTTATTTTGAGGCAGGTTCTGTGGTGGTTTGAATGAGAATGGCCTTCATAGGCTCATATATTTAAATTCTTGGGCCCCAGTTGATGGAACTGTTTGGGAAGGATTAGGAGGTGTGGCCTTGTTGAAGGAAGTATGGTACTGGAGGAGTGTTTGGAGGTTTCAAAAGCTCACACCATTTCCAGTCAGCTCTCTTTCTCTGCCTTGTGGTTGCTGTCTCAACAAGTAAGCTCTTAGCTACTGCTCCAGGGCCATGCCTACCTGCTGCCATTCCCCCTACCATGCCCCCTTGCTATGTAGCTGAGGATGACCTTGAACTTCTGATTTTTCTGCATTCTCCTCCAGACTATATAGTAAGCCACTATGCCCAGTTTTCCTGGGGCTTGTGCATATCAGGCAAGCACTCTACTGACTGAGCCATATCCCTAGCCCACATTAATATTTTATGGGCTGGTTGGCCAAAATTCAACCATGGTTGAAGCCCTCTGGTAGCAAGCAACCTTCAGGAGTGAGCATAGGCAAATGATTCCATTTCTTGGGCCTGGCCCATCACATTGCTCTTCTTGCTAAGATGCATAAAGTGTGGGCCCAGACTGCCAGAGGTGATTCTGCTGCTGTGGCAAACCATCCCAAGTATTTAATGTCACTTGAAACCTGCCTCTGGGAAGCAGCCTTGAGACTGTGACAATTGTTCTATTATTTTGAGTTTCCACTGTTCTGACTTAGTGAGACACCCCAGTTTTTTGTTTGTTTGTTTTGTTTGTTTGGAGAACCCTTGGAGACATTGCAAATGTGGAGAAAACACACACACACACACACACACACACACACACACACACACACACACACACACTAGAGGGCAATGCTTACTGTTTCCCTGAGCCAGATCAAGTGCACTCGGAGGGCTGTCCTTGGCATTGAAAGTGGACCAGACAGACGATACAGTGAAAGAGTAGAGCCAGGAGCTCTTTGGTGGAAGAAATGACAGACTCCTTGTAGAACTGTAGGCTGTGCCAAGCACACTGAGTGTGGTCAAAAAGGAGGCCAGGTTGAAGCCACGTGCTCAACTTCTACATTTCCAACCAGGTGGGACCTGAGCTTTTATCTGCAAGGCTCCTAGCCTTTGACAAAGGATCGTGTGTCCAGGGCTTTAGAACTCAGGGAAGGAAAGAAGAAAGAAAAACACCCGAGTGACGGCTAAGCCACCAGGCAGCTGAGAGTGTCTAAGGTTGGAAGGTTGGAAATATAGCACACGAGCTGGGGAACAGAGGTCCAGGGATGGAGGTGGTGGTGCTAAGGCCGAGGATGCTGGCCCAGGTTTCCCCGCTTGCTCTAGGTAGCCATGAAGTCACAGTTCAGGCCCCTGGCTTTACCTCCGCCCCTTCTCATGAACCAGATCTTGTCTGAATTTTCTTAACTAGTTCAAAGGAGATCTGGAGCTGAGAGACCAGGGAGAGATTTCTATTCAGGAATGCTACCACCGTTGGCTACCCGCAGTGTGTAAGTTTATAAAACCATGTTTGCTCCTTGCCCAGTGCGGCGGCTCCCAGCTCTGCCCCGAGATCCACTACTGCTGCCAGCCGTCTCACTTAGCCCCCATGGCTAGCTTCGCCAAGCCGCCCAGGTCTCACTCAGCTCTGCCACTTGCCATCTTGTGTCCCCCCTCCCCACCCTCTGCTCTCCACCCGAGAACAGTCCTCCAGCTGCCCGCTTCCTCCTCCTCCTCACCTTAGTCACAGATGGAAAATACCAGACAGTCTTAATATTTTAAATCTAGTCAGATAACTCCATGGCTGGGCGAAGAATCTATTGCTCTATACCCATCAGCCATCATACATAAAGTAGTGTGTGATTTTATAAAACGACACACACCAGCTACCGAAGGCCCAGTTTGGTCCCCAGCCTATGGCAATATTGAGAGCTTTAGATAGTGCCATTACAGGGAATATGGTCTTGAAGGTGACATGGGGCCCCCAACTTCCTCGACTCTTCTTAGCACCTGCCATACACCCAACGCAACATGGGTTTAAACTCTTGAAACCACGAGTCCGAAGAAACCTTTCCTCTTTTTAATTTGATTGTCTCAGAGTTACTTTGTCATGGCAACCTCTGACCAACACAGGGGGGACACATGGAAGAAGGCCAAGTCTTGGGCATGACCTGGGTGCTTGGGGGATACACATTGCAGTAGGCTGGCACCCCGTTCAGTCCCTGTGTGGGACAGATGCTTTCTTGGGCCTCTGTGAAGCTGGAGTTTTTAATCTGCCTTGTGCTTGTTTGATTAAATGAAGGGATGGACTGTGTATACAAGCTCTTATTGTCTTTTCTGGTAAAGTGGTTCATTTCTTCCTGCCTATAAAACAGGTCCTGGACTTGGTACTGTGTCTTTTTAAAAACCAGGGTTTTTTTTTTTTTTTTTTTTTTTTTCTCTTTCTCTCTTGCTGAGCTCTCTTGCTGGCTTGGAGAGTGATTATTATTATTACTATTATTATTATTATTATTATTATTATTATTATTAGTAGTAGTAGTAGTAGTAGTAGTAGTAGTAGTAATAGCACCGAGTTTCTCTTGTGAAAAATGTCCCCCATAGCTTCCCTGTCAGAGCCCTCAGATAGCAGAATCCACAGCACATTTTGGCTTAGCTTCTCTTGGTTCAGTTCTGTAGAATCTCGGGAACATGGGCACCCTTTGTCCCTGGGATTCTGTAACTCCAATTCCAGGGATCCTGGCACCCTTACACAGAACCATATACATGTAGGGAAACACCAATGCGCATACACTAAAAATAAACTGTTAACAAGTCAAGGTGAGATGACTCAGTGGGTAAAGGTTATTGCTGCCAAACAACTTTGGTTTGGTTTTGGTGTTTTTGATGTTTGTTTTGCTTTTTGAGGCAGGGTTTCTTTCTGTAGCCCTGGTTGGAACTTGCTTTGTAGACCAGGCTGGCTTCAAGTTCAGAGATCTAGCTGCCTCTGCTTCTCAAGTGCTGGGTCCCCAGGTTGAAAACCAGCTTTTGAAAGTTGTCTTCTGATCCCCACATGTTGTTACAGAGAGCCCACCAGAGACCAGCACTCGGACACAGTTGAGAGCCTGTTGAACGTCTTTATTCCAACCAGCTGGGACTATATTCAGGGGTTCAGGACCTAAGTGTAGCCCCAAGCGCTCAGACTAAGTGGCCTTTAAAGGTAAAACTTAGCACATCCTGGTACCTTGCTTTAGAGGGGGAGGTCTGCACAAGCCAACAGTTTCACAGAAGCTGAGGGAAGTTCGCTAGAACATCCTGACCTTTGGTTCATGAAACAGAGTTGGGAGCTTTTCCATAGGAGATCCTCAGTCTAGGAGATTAAATTTTAGTTAAAATTGGAATGGTCTCAGAAAGAATACAAGATGGAGGAACCTCAGTACTGTCTTGCCCTGTCAGGATTTCTGTGTGCTCACACACATGCGCACTTGTGTGCACAATAAATATGTAATGAAATTTAAATAAATCAAATCAATGCTGGCTTGGCGTTGCCACAGTCAAGGTCTGGGCCTGGCTGTCTACCAGTTGTGTGGTAAGACTGTCTTCCCTGTACTTCCCTCCACTGCTCAGAGCAAGGAGACCTTGAGGACCTCGAGAGGGCAATGTGGTTCTGAAGAGGGGACAGGAAAACAACTACCTAGAGATTGGTCACAGGGATGCCTGCCCTGCTGTGACAGCCAAACCTTCATATCAGGGTCCTTGCAATGTCCTCTCAAGGTCCCTTTTATTTGCTTTTGCTTTCAGTACTGTGTGGCCAGAGGACCACTGCATCCCTGCGTCTCAGACACCCGGTACATTTTCCGGGAACCTTGGGGATAAATATTTAATAGTTTCAAATGTTTTACAACTCCTGCCAGACACTGGAAGTGTCAGAATACCTAGTTTAAAATGATCTTAAAAGCAAAATTCAAACCAACCAGAAACATCCAGAAGGATCTCTGGTAGATCTGGGAACCTGAGGGCACCACGACGTTTGTCTACACAGAGCTTTGTTACGTAATGTGGGGGAGAGCAGCGTCAGTTGAGGACTGGCAGGAGAGGCTCACATTGCCATCTTTGGAAATTAGCAGATGAACCATGTGAAAGGTTTCATCTTTGACTTCCTAGTTGGTTCAGCCGAGGACAAGAAGATGAAAGTTTGTAGAGGTGACATCAGGTGGAGGGAAGCCATGAGCTATCTATCCCTCAGGAAATCAGCGAGTCTGAGGGGATGAGAGAAGCTACTGGAAAGAGTGCTGTAAAGATGGAGTCTCTGAATGGGACTGCCTCAGCCACAGTCTCTGACATGAAGGCTTAAGGGAAACAGTGTCCTGACAGCACCGCCCCCTCCTCACAGCCTCCTGTCAGCTTTTCTCTCTCATCCTCCACTGAACCAACTAGAAAGTCAGAGGCCAGAGAGCAGACCCCATGTAGGGTCTAGGACCTGTTAAAGGCACAGTCTGGAGTGACCGAGAGAGGACAATAATAACCAGGGCTTGGCCCTCCCAGTGGACCAAAAATCTGAGGCTGCTCACAGGTCTTCTGACAAGAACAGTGTGTGCGCAGAGTGAGGGCTGAGAGAGTGCAAGGCGGCTTTTGCTGAAAGGACCAGGAGGATGTGCAGGGGATGGTGGCTTCTAGTTGGATCCTGTGGAAGTGACTAGCAGAGGAAGGAAGCATGTACAGGAAATGCCCAGATGAGGCTCGGGGAGGGCCAAACAGCACCCTGGAACAAAAGGAGCAATGACTATCAGGACCCAGTAGTAACCAGTGCTATTGTGTGCACCCTTGGAGGGAGGCTGGGGGTGGGAAGGGTTGGGATGTCCACACAGGACTGGGTAGAGGAGAAAGGATATCGCTGCTGGAAGAAGGAAAGTGGCACTTGGTGACTTCAATCTCTTTGAGAAGGCCAGGAAAGGACACTCAGAGGTTAGGAGCATTTTATGTGCCCTTTATGTGCACACCTGTGCTCAGACCCTTTCCTAACCACCACACATCTTCGAGGTAGGCAGCATTGTCCACGTCTTACTGGTGAGGAAACTGAGGCCCAGAGAGGCTAAAGAACTTTCTCAAAGTCACGCAGTTAGGAGGTGACAAAGTCAAGACTCAGTGCTCAACACACAAAGGCCTAGAAAGATGGAAGGGGGGCAGACTATTCAGATTGCTAGGACAGACAGGGCGAGGGTGTGAGACACTGAGGAAAATGGTGCCTTGCATTTCGAGGGAGCAGCTTCAGTAGCCATTGCCGGGCAGAAGCTCATTTGTGAAGAGGCTACACAAAGCAGATGACTCTTGCAGGAATAGTGTGGTTACCGTCAGCCGGCAAAGGACATCCCCATTAGGACCAGAACTCTAAGTCTGGGAGGGACTTTGCCATGGAAGGCTTTGGGGGTGGGGGAGTCTTTGATTAGTTTCTGTTAGAACTGGGTATCAGTTTAAGTTCTTGAACAGAAAAATGACAAGTGATTAGGGAAGGTTCAGATTCGAAGTTCACAGCGTGCCACCCAGACCGGGCGCTGAGGACAACAGAGTTAAGTGAGCTCCTCATGACAAGTGGCTTGTGAACACTGGCGTTGCTTGAGTTTTCCTGTAGTATTGGAAACTCACATGTGAACACAGGGGGTCAATCTTCAAATCACAGCTAGCATGCTTTCTTCTCTGACTTAACGAGTTTAATGGTCACTGCTGTTACTTACCTGGGAAATACGTGCTCACAACTAAAGCCCTCCCTATGTGTGTATATGCATGTGCATGTCTTGTATGTGTTTACCCAGTTTAGATGCAGAACGGTGGAGGATTTTCTCCACCGAGACAGAGTGAGAGCCTGGAAGACAGTTTTGACGTGGTGTTTGCTAGCAAAATTGTCTAATTAAATTTACACGTTTGCTTGGGGGATTGGAATTTGATGAATGAAGACCAGGAGGGAGGCGGAATGAATTACTGAGCCCATAAGCAGGTCACTGAGGTGCCTGGACAGGCAACAGAAAAAGCCAGTGGCTATTATTATGTCTGGCCTGCAGGAGGCGCTGTGCTCATTACAGAGAGGGAGGCCACGGACGCCAGATCTGTGCTGCTAAGTGGAGAGATCACAGTTGTTGATCCTAGGGTGTCGCTTTGTCAGGGATCCTTCTACTTTATTCAGGAATAGGTGTCTAAGGAGAGGTCTCACAGACCTGGCTGTTGATACTGATCAACGCTGCTGGGATCAAGGCGTTAAAAACGATTGACTAATAGATCAGGGTGTTACTGGTTTGAATGTGAACTTTTCCCCACAGGCTCGTGCACGTGAACACTTGGTTCCCAGGCAGTGCTACTGTTTTGGAAGGCTGTAGAACCTCCAAGAGATGGAAAGTGGGCCACTGGGGGCAGGCCTTGAAGTGTTGCAGCTTGGCACTTTGTCTACGTCTACTCTCTGCCTCTCAGTTGAAGATGCAGTGTGACCAGCTGCCTCCCATGCCTGCTGTCATGCCTTCCCTGTGATGATAGTCTACATGTCTTTGTAAAGCAGAATGCCCCTCCTCCACCTTACATTACCTCCGTTACAGCAATGGGAAGACCGACTAATGCACGGGGCATAGGATTTCCTTGTAGAAGTGGAATCTGAAAATGTCGGAGCCGCAAAATAGGGCAGAAGGATAGTAAGGTATGGGGGTGGGGGGAGACGTTCATCCAAGAGTACAGGACACAGAAGGACTTGCAGTCCTGAGATGACTGGCTTCTGGAGAGCCAGTGTACAGCAAAGTGGCCACACTTATTAATAATGCACTGATTACATCATTGCTATGTGCTAAGGGAATAGGTGTGAGGTCTCATCACACATACGTAGCTAGGAGAGGTAACAGATGTATTAAATAGACCGAGTGTGCAAAGCATTTGAGAATGGTGACCAAACCATGTTGTACACCTTCAGTGCATGCGATTTTATGGGAGTATGAAGGTGAGTGTGCATTTGTGTGGGTTGGGGGGTTCAGTGTGCACATGCATGACACATGTGTGGAGGTCAGGGGCATGACCTTAGGCATTAGTCCTTGGACACTTTCCACCCTTTGTTTGGGACATGTCCTTTTCATTGGTCTGGAACATCACCAAGCAGGAAGCTTCCAGGATCATCCTTGTCTCTGTCTCCTATCTTGCCAGCATTGGGATTATAGGCATGTACCCCCATGCCCAGATTTTTAACATGGCTTCTGCAGATCTGAATTCAGACCCCAGAATTTGACTTCCCGAGAGTAGTGATAGGTTCCTGAGTGACTGGAGAATTCTGGGAAACACCAGTCACCCTCAGCCTCAGAGACCTCAGCTTCAGGGACACAGTGAATGTTTGACAGCGCTCCTAAGAGAAAACTCTCACCTTCATCTCTCTTGCTCTTGAACAAGATGACTGCTGCCATATTGCTGGTGGCTTTTGTGTCCTTTGGGACTGGGGCAAGGACTGAGGTGAGCATTCGTGGCTTCAGATCCCATGTGCCCACTGTAGGTAAACAGTGTTTGAAAGAGAAAGGGAACAGAAAGTAGTTGTCTGCTAGCTGGCTCACGCAGTCACCAGGAGGTCTCTGTGGGTGGCTGTGTGGAGATTATATCTCCTCTGTCCCTCCCTGTTTTCACCTTTTCCAAGGAAATGCTCTTTAGGGTCATGGCAATAATAGCCAGTGTAGGTGATGAGAAACGAAGCCCTTCCCTGCCCCACCCCATTCCATTCTCCAGTGTTAAGGTCACACAATTAAGTTGAAGTAAGAAACAGTGGTCACACACTCATAACCAGGAAGAAGTGGTTACTTAGCAACAGACAGAAGCTGTGTGAAGCAGGTTGTGTTTTCATCCAGGCTGTGCGTGAGAAGGGTGAGAGTCGCTGCTGGAGGTAGAAGGCTGCTCAGTTCAGCACCGAGTGGTTTCTCCAGAACCCATAGTAGTCATGTGGCGCAGCAGAGTCGGAGAGGTTGTCGTATCCCTGAAACTGCTTCGTAGGCCTGGGCTAATTATATGTGTCTTATCTGTGCATGCTTGCTTTTTTACACTGTGCTGGGTTCAGAGCAAGTCTCCTGTAGTAGCTCGGAAGAGTCTAAAGTCAGCCTTAGCTTCTAAATCCATTCAGCCCGTGTGTGTTTTCTGTTGCTTGAGCTGAACTCCATTTCCATTTGACCTCCTGCCGTAGTTACAGAAAGAAGGCAGATGCCCAAGGTCAGATTGGGCGGGCCTGTATTTGATGGGCACATAGCCATCTGTAACTCTAGCTCTAGGAGCACCCGACACCTCTGGCCGCTGTAAGCATCTGCATTTACATGTACATACCATGTACACACACACACACACACACACACACACACACACACACGGCGGGGTGTAATGACACATGCTTATAATCTCAGCTTCCAGGAGAGATGGAGTCAGGTGAATCCCGGGGGGCTTCTTGGTCAGCCAACCAAGCTGAATTGGTGAACCCCAGACCAGTGAGAGACCAGGCCTCATAGAGATGCATGGGGTTCTTAAAGACAGCACCTGAGGCTGCCCTCCAGCTTCCACTCTTACCCAAACATGTATGTACATTTACCTGCACACATATGTGCACCCCCCATAGCACATACATTAGAGAAAATCTCTGTCCCTTTCCATACCAACTCAATTCTTCCTTGACCCCAGATCTGCCCACTCTGGACCCGGTATGGTTCTGTATGAGGTTTGCTGGTTTGAGGCTTGAACTTGACACGTCAAAGATGGTGTTCCTGGATGTCTGTCTCCACCATCTCAAAGCCCAGCATGGAATGGTTAGTGTTCCAGCAGGCCCTTCTTCTGGGTGAAGAGGTGGGAAGAAATGAAGCTAGACTGTAGGCTAAAGTGTCCACACTGCCTGCCATGCCGCTAGGGCTCTAATGGTGTGTGCTGGATGAATTAGTGAATGAATGAATGAGAGATCCTAGCCCATGCTGGATGAATTAGTGAATGAGTGAGAGATCCCTGTCCATGCTGGATGAATTAGTGAATGAGTGAGAGATCCCTGTCCATGCTGGATGAATTAGTGAATGAATGAATGAATGAGTGAGAGATCCCTGTCCATGCTGGATGAATTAGTGAATGAGTGAGAGATCCCTGTCCACTTCACAGCTACCATACAGACCAAGGCAGAACATGCTGGTTTCTGTTACCTGATACTCAGGAGGTTATTTTTCTGTAAATGACACTACTCTTGCCTCTTGTTAGAGAATTATAAGTTCTCATTGTTCGAATCATTGTTCTCTGTAATTATTGTGGTGACACAGGGAGAGGAGTGGCACTGCCCCCTCATTTGAAACTATGGCAGTGTGAGTCAGGCACGTGCCATAGTGAGTGTTGCTAGCGTGTGTTGCAGGGGAACAGGTGGTGATGGTCTCTGTGCTCCTTGTGCCAAGACAGACGCCATGATGGCACGGCTCTCAGAAGCCGCTCAGAGGCGGCGGCGGGGAAGACACGGGGGGGGGGGGGGATGCATTCGAATCCTGGCTCATCCCATGCTGAATGGGAGCCGGGCTCACATGGGCTTGCTTCTGAGGTGTTTTGAGATGTGTAAGAAGCTGGCTTTTCCAATACAAGTGAATGGGGGTTGGGAAGGTGCTTAGTGGGTGCTTCTGCCTGCTGAGCCCTTTAGCCTATAGAATGAATGGCTGAATGCTTGTTGTTTAATTGTGAGAACTGGGATTTGGGTCCCCAGAACCCTTGTAAATGATGGGTGGGCATGGCAGCCTGTAGTTCTAGCCTTTGGGGAGAAGTGGAGGCAGGGATCCCTAGCAAGCTGGCTAACTAGACTTTTTGAACCAGTGAGCTCAAGTCAGAGACCCTGCCTCAACATATAAAGTGGAGAGAGATTGAGGAAGACACTGTACATTGACTTCTGACCTCTACATGTCTACACATAAACATGCATACACACATACAAATTGAATAAACAATAAAAACAAAACAAGTTAGTGAAAAATCCAGCCGTCTTTAGAGGGTGGATTCATACCCTCCAGGTGGTTTTATGGTATTTGTACTGACTCTCTTCAGAGCCCTATCTTCTCTGCTCACACTAATGTCCTGAGACTGAATAGACCAATTCACAGGCTCAAAGTTAAGATTAAAAACAGCAGGGTCCTCATAGCGGAAAGCCAAGCTCATAACATCTCTTAGCTCAAATACGACCATGTATGCTGGACCTGTCTGATTAATAAACTAATTAGCATTCCCTCTCCCCTCCCCCAATCCTCAGCTGCTGCTCTGGTATGGAAACATGGTCACTCTATAGTCCTGGTTGGCCTGGAACTTGTCAGGTCTAAAGGAAACTCCAATTCCCCAAACTCCAAAAGGCTGTCCAAATGTCCAGAAAGGAGCTCAACCTGGGTTGTAGGAGGATTTCTGGCAGTTAGATAAAAGCCAGCATTTCTCAGGAACTAGTGAAATTGGTTCCTGTTTATTAAAGTGGGTCATTTTCCTTACCTCTGGCAGAAGGGACATATGGCTACCTGTGGCACCAAGCTGCACATCAGATCCTCCGTATCACAAGTCCCTTTTGTACGTTTCCAAGTCCATACTAGACTCCTAGCTCTTCGCACCTCCTCTGCCCTAAACTCCCTCTAGCTCATGGCTTCCTTCTCCCAGCTACGCGCAACCCTTTGTGTAACCGAATGTTCACTCGTATAACCCGGATGTTCACTCGTATAACCCGGATGTTCACTGGGCTCTATGCTCGGCCTGCTTCTCTCACCGTGCTTCTCTATCCTCCAGCCTCTATTCTCCTCCCCTCTCTTGCAAATAGCCCTGGCCATGTCTGGATCCGCTGGACATGCTCAGTCTACTTCCTTCTCTGGTCGGGCGTCTTCCAGATGCCTCTGGTTGTTCTGTCTCTCACATCTACAGTAAAAATCTTCTCCTTAATCATACCACAGAGCAGCGTGTCGTCAGTTATGCAGAAGTCACTAGGTAGACTAGGCTAGTACCGAATTCACTCATGAAGACTTGCTCCTGTCTCCGTCTCCTCCTCCCTAGTGCTGGGATTAAAGGTGGGTACTACTACATCTGGCCCAAATGCTGCTTCTCAAGCACTGGCCTTATGATGCCAAAGGATAGACATCAGTCTGTGGATAAAAATTTAAAGTTGTCAGAGCCAAGAGTTTTAATTATTGTTTTCCTTATGTAAGGTTGGTTGGTGAGTTTCAGTGGTCAGCAAATTTGAGTTTTACCCATTCTGTTATGTCTTAGGGGGTGGAGAAGGGCTAGGCAGTCCTCAAGAGAGAAGGGGATGGAGACAGAAGAAGTGTGAAAAGTTCAAGGATGGGGAAAGAGGTCCCTTGCAAGGGAAAATATTAATTTTTTTCATTATATTGAGTTTGGTATATTAATAACAATTCTTGCCCATGGGTTCACCTGAATAAATTTATGGAGGCAAGCAAAACTACTTTAGAAGTTTGGAGCTTGGCTTGTAGGTTGTGTCTGCACATCTTAGGCTTTCCTGGGGAGGGGGTAGTATTAATGCTCAGGGACTAACAACTACATAAAGGGGATGGGTAAGGAAGAAAGCCACGGGAAAATCCCTAGAAACAATATGAGTTTTTCAATTCGGGAATGCCTGAGAAAAACAGCATAAGGAAGTGGGTAATGGGGAACTCAGAGTCAGAGACTTTTGAGACCATGGGTGACTGGTTCTGTTATTTCCATCCTGAGGTGCTGAGGCTTAGGTGTCATGGCAACAGGGCACAGAAGAGCAAAGATGCTCACTGCATGGCGGTCAGGCAGCAGAGAGGGTGAAGGAACCGAGAAGGTAGATACTTGAGATTATGCCTCGAATGACCGATCTACCTCTAACCCAGCTGCCTCCCTCGTCTCTACTACCTCTCAATAATGCTATCAGACTATGAACTCATCGGTGTCCTCATAGTCTGACTCACTTCTTCCCCAGAGCTGCAGCATCTCTGACCTTTTCACAGAAGACCAAGCCTTCCACAAGTGATCTTTTGGGAGAGGGGGCCTTTCAAATGCAAATCATAACAGTGGACTAATTAGGTTCTTTCTGTCTCTTAAATGAAACTCAGTCTTGATTAGGAGGTTGGGGAGAAGCAGATTTGCCTTTGATTGATCCACTCAGCTAGCATTTAGTGAGGGCTTGGTGTATGCCAGGCACTGTGTCAGGCCCTGGAACTTTGTGGAATGATTCAGCCAAGTCCTTGTCATTACTGTGTTCTGAATGGTGGTTGGAATAGTGGGTGCAATGTGGGTGGGTAGGAAGCTCCCAACCTCTTTATAGTCTGTAAAATGACTTTTTACAGCCCTCTGAGGGTGGAAGAAGGTTACCCCCCACACACACACAGAGGTTGTCGTGGTTATGTTCACCATAGTAACAGCTTAGGGAGAGCTAGAGCGCTGGTGTGGAGCCCAGCTGTTGGAGCCGCCCCCTCTGCTGTCTGCCTGCCAGTCTGATGACTCTGCACGCTGCTAAGCGCACATCACATCCCTGGATCCGAGATTTGGCTGGAGGACAGCAAGCAGACGGGACAGGAAGAGGGTTAGTAGAACCACTGTGGATTTAGCGTCAGGCACTGTGCCGGGCTTGCAGCTTCATCTTGTCCGGTCCTTTCTGTGATTGGCCATTCTAGATGGTGGCAGGTTTAGGTGGACTCCAGAGCAACTGCCCCAATTGGTCCTAAAGCTATAGCTCTCTGTGCTCAGTGACTGTGGCTCAGAAATGCAGGCACAGCGTGTCTGGGGGTCCAGCAGGCAAAAAGGCTAAAATGCAGATTCCGAGCGCTGGGCCTGTGAGTGAATCACTGGAGTCTGCAGGGCCACTTCATCCCCATGTGGCTTAGAGAACGGAAGCGACCTGTCCATCGTTAGGCTAACAAGTTAAGCTAGCCCCCTCCCCCCGTCTCCGTGGACTAAGAAGGAGGGTGACAGAAGAACAGAGTTTTCACAGAGAGGTGCAGGGCATTGGGGTAGGGGTCCGAATGCATGAGGTCATTCTTCGTTGACAATGGTAAGGTTCCCTCCAAATGATGTTCCGATCAATAAAAAAGAAAAGAAAGGAAGTGTGTGTGTGGGGGGCACTCTAGCTGGGCTTATTATATTTTCTTCTCAGCATCTGTGCCTACAAAGCCAGCCCACTTCCCAGCCCAGTCACCAGGGCAACCATCACCCCCACCTTGACAGCTAAGCGTCAGAGGCAGCTTCTTGCACCCACAGCCAGGGCCAAGGGACCCAGCCCTATAATCAGCCTCCTGCTGCCTCTGCAGGCAGCCGGCAGCAAGAGTCTCACCCCATCACAGCTCCACAGATGCCCTTCCCCATGCTCAGGTGGTGTGATCTGCTTCCCAGGAGACGCTGGGCAGTTGACTCTGCCAGGGTCTCTTCACCTCTGGAGGGAGGGGTCTGCCCTGAAGGGGAAGCATAACCCAAGGTGGCAACCTACGCAGGAGAAAAACACGCCCTCCAGAAGGGGAGCGGTGGCAGGCGACACCCTCCCCTAGCTGAGGAGACAGCTTTTTGGGGGTGGTGGGAGTTGAGGGTGTGCGAAGTGGTGAGCTGGTGGGAGGCTGGGCTGCATGGTGGGGGGGAAATCTGGGTTCCCACTGCCTCATTGCTGTGGAATTGGTCCCAGCTGTGCCTTCAGCCTGTCCATGGTATCCACACCCACCTGCACATAGGCCTAGAACGGTTTCTCTGGGCCTGGCTGCTGAGCACAGGGATTGTCTGTCAGGGCTGTCAAAGGTAAATCCAGGTCCCCTGGCTCTGTCCACCTGTGCATGTTTTTATTGGGTTGCTAAGCCCCCTTCCACCATTGGAGACCACTAGGAATTCTGGCCAGCTCTAGCCCCACCTCTGTTCTCCACACTCTGGCCTTCACACTCCACACACCCTACCTTCACCCTTCCCGCTTTGGACACGCTCTTGGCGGGCTCACCTGGCTGGAGTCTTTCCAGTCCACAGGCAACAAGAACTGGTCCTTTTAAACTCCACTTTCTTAGTTCATGGCAGCCTAAGGCCCAACCTCTGCAGGCTCTGATGCTTCCAGACTGGGATGAAGCCTTCCTCCAGAGGGCTGGGGGTCTGGCTCCCTTCCAGGCTGCTTAAAGAACCAGCTGAGGCTGTTAATGCTGCAAGGGCGTTACCTCTCCTAGAGTGAGAGGCTAATAAACTGGAGTTCTTGCTCTGGGTTATCTTAGCTTTGACCCCCTCATCTGAGAGAGGGAGCTGAAGAATATAGAAGCGATTTTTCCCGAGGGTGCAGCCGGAGTGGCTGTTCTTGCTCCTGTCTGTAATGAGTATTTGCCATGTAGTGAATGGGGCAGGGAATAACACTGACAAAAATCCCTGGCTTTCTGGGATAATATTCTCGGTGGATACCTGAAAGAGAAAAAGACTGTAATCCAGCGGAAAAGGTAAACTATTCAGAATGCCAGCCTGGTCATTGCTGATCCTAGTGATGGTGGGTGTCAGGGGCTGAATGTAACACCCCTAAAATTCCTAAGTGCAAGCTTAACACCCTAAGATCTCAGAGAGCCCTCGAACTCTAGGTGACTAGTTTAAATAGTGTCCTCAACAGAAGAGGGAACTGGGATAGACAAGCTGGGGTGCCTGTATACCCAGCAAGATGATAGGGCCGTGGCTGTCCTGACAAGAGCTTCAGGACAAACCAGGTCTGCCAGTGGGTGCCTTGACTTTGCACTCCTAACTTTAAGAATTTTGACAAAACCCATTCCTTGCCTTAACTCAGCCAGCCCTCGCTCGATGCTTCATTGTGCCCTAGCAAATGAACACATTGAGATTTTCATTTCCTAAGAGGCATATTGAGTTGGCTTCCCCAAGAAGGTAACATTCAAGCCAGAAGCCAAAGTCGCTGATGGAGGGAGTTTTTCAGAAATCTGAGGGTGGGGCATCCTCCCTAAGCGAGAGCAGCAGGGTCCTCAGCTCAGACTGAGATCCCAGTGCCTGAGCAGGAGGGCTAGATGGAAGGTCAGCCTGCAGGAAGGAAGCTGAGTGGGTGAAGTAGGAGAGGGAGGAATCAAGGGCACTCAGATTTACTGTCCCTCTGCAAGCAGGGGAAAGTGTTGCAGGGCTGCTTGGAGTTAAGAGTATTTGGCTTGTTTTTTGGCTGCTCTTCTTGTTGACAGACGCAGAGGCCTTGAGGTGTGACAGTGGCTGTAGCAGATGCAGGTCAGGGATGGTGTAAACACTCTGCGGTACCCACGGCAGGCACAGCAGCATTTCTCTTCCCTCACCCACGACACTGGTCCACGTGGTGAAGGTGCGTAGGTTGAGAAACCCTGAACTATGCATAGTTCATGCCGAATTGCTGCATTAGCTGCATTAGCAGATTCTCTCCAAGTTGGCAAAGGGCAGAAGCTGATGACCTCTTTGTTGATCCAGGTGAGAAACTAAGGTGGCTCAGTCTGAACGGGACAAGGTCTGTGCGGACGCCTTCTTTGTTGTTATTTTTCTCTTTCTCCAGCTCCCTACTTTCTCTCTCCTCTCTCCCAGTAAACATTAACGGGGATCCCTTACCAGTGGGCCAACTTCTGGGCAGATTGTGAGCTCGAGTTCCCAGGAAATCCTTTTGGTTCACTCAGTTTCTAAGCTGAAGGAGAAACGGAAGCAACTCACTTAAGGGTATCTGCCAGAGGTGGATGGAGCACCAGCAGGTGTCACCCACTGAGTCATTAAATCAGACACAGAATGAGTGGTGGGAGGTGCTCCCGCCTCCCTGACCTCTATCCCTCCACCTGTCTCCCAACAGAGACTTCTGTCTTTGTCAGGCCACAAATTTATCTCGATAGCTCTACTCCAACCTTCTGTGTTTGGATTCACAACCGAAATGTCCCTCCCTCGAAGGCTCACGTTTTGAACAGCTTTCCACTTGGTGGGAGGTGCCTCACTGACAGGAATTAGATCACTTGCAGCAGTTCCTTGAGTGGGGAATGCGATTTCTGCCTCTTCCCGATTTGCTCTCTGCATTATGATACATCATCAACAGCTTCTGCTGTGGCTCCTGTTGTCATGGTCTGGCCACATCGTCAGAAGCACCATGATGGATTAAAACCTCTGAAACCATGAGCCAAAATAAATGCCGTGTGTGTGTGTGTGTGTGTGTGTGTGTGTGTGTGTGTGTGTGTGTGTGTGTGTGTCTCTCTCTAATAGTGTCTGCTGGGAATGGTGATTATGGTGATGAAAAAGTAACTAATCCACACCCCCCCCCATCACGCTGCAGCCCCACAGTCTTGGGATAAGTGTTGAGGGAAACATGGCATCTCAATGATACAATACAATAAAGGTTCAGTTTTTACTTATGCAGCAGGAAGCGGGATACCACCTACCATCTTTCCCTTTATAGATGCCAAGATGTAATTAAGCATTGGGTGGTTATTGACTGTGACTTCCGTGTACTGACTGGTCTGTGCACCCCTTGATGGTATGCTTGCTCCATGGCTGTTTGTTGCTAACCATTCCTAGTATGTCAGTCACTTTTGGTTACCGAGACAAACCATCTCAATGAAAACCAGTGATAAGAGTGTTGTTTGACTCCTGGTGTCACAGGTCCTAGTCTGCGGTCTGCTGGCTTGGTTAGCATAGATCTGGGCAAGGCTGAAGCATCATGGTGTGAAGCAGGTGTCAGAGCAGAGACACTTATCCCTTGGGAGCTGGAAGCAGAGGGAGACAGAAAGGGGCCTGAGAGAGGATATACCTTCCAAAGACATATCCCAACGAAGTTCTCCCACCAAATTATGAATCATCAATGAAATAGGAATCCATCTACCCACTGATTTTGACAGAACCATCCTGATCACCCTTTAGTGATGGGAGCTACTAGCTGTTTGGGGACCGAGTCTTCAACACATGGGTTTTGGTAGACAATTCATATCTAAACCACAATGCCTTTTTCTAGAACAATTATGAACATATTTTTTAACAGAATGGCTAAATCATAACTAGAAATCAAACAATTGTCCTAATCTAAACAGTTTTAAACTATGGTCTGGATAGATGAATCAGCAATTAAAGCATGGTACTCATTTTAGGTAGCTCACAATAGCCTGTCACTCCAATTCGAGGGAATCCAACCCCCTCCTATGGATGCCACAGACATTGAACTCATATGCACAAACCCACATACAGACATATACATGTGATAAAAGTAAAACTGGGGCTGGGGAGGTGACTGAGCAGTTAAGAGTACCAGATGTGCTTCCAGCCAGTGTCTGATTCCCAACACCCTCATGGTGGCTGACACGGTCTGTAACTCCAGTTCCAGGACATCTGATGCCCAGTTCTAGCCTCTGAGGACACAGACATGCAAATGGTGCACAAGCACATATGCGGGCAAAATACCTATTGTGATGGCCATTCTCGGTTGTCAACCTAATTATATCTGGAATGAACTACAATCCAGAGATGGAGGGCACACCTGTGACCCAAATCTTGAGGCTGGTAGACATACGCTTCTTGAGACATACCTTTAATCTGAGCCATACCTTCTATTGGAGACCTACATAAGGACAATGGAAGAAGGACAAAGAGGTTTGCTCTTCGCTTGCTTGCACTTACTTTCCAGCACATCTGTTGGAATCTTTAGGATTCCAACTTATACAGAAGACCAGCTGAGACATCTAGCCTCTTGGGACTGAGCAACACAGCTGTCCATTGTTGGGTATTATATATGTTCATTCCATACATTCTGTGCCTCTAGAGAACCCTAATTCACCTATATCCATAAAATAAAAATAAAATTTTAAAAATTAAACAAAATCTAAAATATGAACTCATACATGAATTACATGAAACAAGTACACACCTCTTCTTTTATTTTATTTTTCAAGACAGAATTTCTCTGCATAGTCCTGGCAGTCCTGGAACTCACTCTGTAAGCTAGCCTAGAAATCAAGAGATCCACCTGCCTCTGCTGCCTGAGTTCTGGGATTCAAGGTCTGTGGGTGTGTGCTACCACTACTGCCTCCATAAGCAAAGGAATCTTAAAGAGAGATAAAAGAAAAAACGTTGGTTACTTTGTGAAAACAAAACAAAGCAAACCAGTACATTCCAGTGCCTCTGTGGGTCCCACTCTGGTTACAATTCACTGCAAAAGTTAAACAGCAGATTGCATTCTGTATATAATCTAACCATGGGGGGTCATCTTAACCATATCTATATTACCTATATTAATGTTTTAGAACCCCATGTGATGGTATTGTGGCATAGATAATCTTTGGCAATTTATATCTGTGGTTCAAAGTGTTCACAAAATGTATCTTTGTGAATGATAGAGTCATTCATTTCCACTTTCAGTTTCTCACTTTAGGGCCTAAAATTGTTAATTTATCTATTTGTCTGTTGATTGTTGTTGGGGTTGTTTCCAGGTTTTTGCTACAGTCTGTACTGCTATGAATTTTCTTGTATATGTCTCTATGTGAAAATGAGCAAGAATTTTCTAGAGCATATGCTCTAAAGAATGTTTATACCTTGAAGAAGCAACATATCTCATTTAACAAGCAAGAAGCAAATTCTTTTCCAATGTGGTTGGATCAGTTTACACTTCAGTCAGAACATGTAACTGTTCCTGTTTGTCATCTGCATGATCTTTGCCCATTTGGTGGATACATAAATGTTTACCTCATTTTGTTAATGAATGTTAAGCTTAGTTATTAAGGTATTAATTTATTTTGTATGTGGTATATGCATGTCCATGTACACATATGTGTGCAGGTTTATATGTATTCGTGTATGAGGGTGAATGCTGGGTATTTTCCTCCACCTTGAATTTTGAGACAGATTCTCTCATTTGAACCTGAAACTCCTCAATTTGGCTATATTGGCTGGCCAGAGAGCACCGTGAATCTGCCATCCAAGTTCTCTTGGTGCTGGGATTTACATATATGTGCCACGGAGCCTGGCTTTTACATGGCCCTGGAGGTCCAAACTTAGATCTTCATACTTCCACCATAAGCATTTTCCCAGCAGAGCCATCTCCCAACCCTTGCTAATGATGAAGAATTGACATTAGGCTCCATTTTATGGTTTTACAGGCAATTCTTCTTTATATGGTTTGTTAATCCCATAGATATGAGGGGAAATCATCATCATCTTGAATTACGGCCAAGTTAATTAAAGCAAGAATTTCAAAATCCATGTACATGGTTTGTCTTTCCCTCAAGGTTAGGAGTCAAGAGATCAGTGTTTGAAGTGGAAAAATAAGAGTTTTTATAGCTACAGAGTAGAGGTTTTTCAGATGGGAAAATATTGGCAGAAAAATAGGCAGGGTTACAGAAGCAGAACATAAGTATAACATGTTGGTCATAACAACCTCCTGAAATAAAGACACGGTTGCTAGGTGATTATAACAAGGTGGTCATAAGATAGTAATAAGGTGGTCATGACAAGGTAGTAATGAAAGAGTTAAAAATTTAAATTGGCCCCACTAACCCTGCCTTGAGGACAAGTATGTCTCAAGTCTGAGAACAAAAACCGCAGACCACCTGGTCTCAATAAGGTCTGGCTCTGCAGTCCTGAGAAAAACTAGTATGAAGGTCAGTGTGCTTCAAAATAGGGTGATCTGGAGTTGAATCATATCCAAAAGAGGACAGAGTGTGCCAATTTGAATAAATCAATGAAATTGTTATGCGCTTGTTGCTAACTACCTATGTAATGTTCCCTATAATATGTCCCCCTAATTGAGTTCGGAGTCGACTCCTCTATCTCCTGCGTGAGATATGTGTTGTCCCCAGAGCTCTGGCTCCCCCCCTCCCCGCAATAAACCTCTTGCCTTATTGCAGCAAGATAGGTTCTCTGTGAGTTCTTGGGTTCGAGTTCTCCAGGTACTAGAGTGAGGGCTTCCCCAATTCGGGGGTCTTTCAGTAACAAGGTATAATAATGTGGTTATAACAAGGTGTAACAGGTGGTCATAACAAGGTGGTCATAACAAGGTGGTCATAACAAGGTAAAACAAGGTGGTAATAACAAGGTGGTCATAATGAAGGGATGGTTGCAAGGTGATTATAACAATCTCCTAAACAAAGGCATGGTTGTTGTTTTCTGGAACAGGCAGCACAGAACCATTTGATGTTAAGGTTACAGGTTGGACATAATTCAATCCTCCAGAAACAGATTTAATCATATAAAGGAATGGATCTAGTTTGCCTTTACTAAAAGATGGTTTTCAAACCCAAGACAAAAGCAGGGTGCTTTTTCAGGTTGCATACATATTTTGCATGCTTTTATGTTTACTTAATTAAAAAAAAGATCCAGGTTCTGGACAGTAATTCCTTAAGGATTAATTTGCTGAAGTTTTCCCCAGTCTATAATACACCTTATCACAATCTTTGATAAATACAAATTCACATTTTTGAAGTGGGTTGTACAAAATAGTCTCTTATATTTTTTTTCAAAAGTTGTAGATATATATGTCTTTTTGTTTCAGTTTTTTTTTCCTGGAGAGGGATTCTGAGGAAGGGGTGTTTGAGAGCAACCAAAGAATGACTGGAAGTCAAACCGTGGGTTACAAGCGAATGCCCATGTTCTTCTTGAGACAGCTTTCCAGACAGCTCTCCCACAAGACCACCTTTTCTTACAATCCTAAAAACTCTGGACAGTTCATCTCTTGCAGTTTAAAAACCCAGTATTTATTTACATATCAACTCAGTCTTTACCCCAGATTCCCTTTAGATTATCTCATGAATCAGTATTCCGTGACATCAGCTCCTTGATTCTTAGAAAGAGATAGCAAGTACCTCTTTGTAACATTGCAAATGAATTCAGAGATCTGCCCTTGTAAGCACAGACAATAAGTTAGCCTGGTCATGAGCTAGCTCAGGATACAGTCCCTGAGATACCATTTCCACTATGAATTGGCCCTAACTAGCTCTGCCCCAGGCTGACTTTGAACTCAGCTATCTGCCTGCCTTTGTATTTTTCTAACAAGTTGGATCATAGTGCAGCTATCTGTTTCTTTAGGTTTGCAAAGTTCCTTATACAATTAATATTGTATCATTATATTTTATATAGCTGAGAAATTATATATATTTTAAACTCATGTTTTCAGAGTTCTTTCCCACAGCCTCAGGGGCTACCCTGAAGGATTCAGCATTTACCATTGGGTAAGACATTAGAAATACTCTTACCTCTCAGACTCATGCTGTCTCTGGTTATCATGGAATAATTAATTTTGGCAGAGAGGACATTTCCAGAAGGAGGAACATGAAAATATATGCACTATTACACAAACAAGCCCTGCTAGCTCTGCTCCAGGGGAGGGAACCATGTCCCTTCCCTTATGTGGCCAAGCAGGACTCAACATTTTATATTCACCTGAAATTGTTTCCTGGAGTCTGGTCCAGGTAAAATAAAATTCCAGTTTGTTTTTCTATATAGATCATTGTGCTCTGCCTATTGCTGCTGTAACAAGTTACTACAAAACTTTGTGGCAGAAACAACAGTTTTTTTTTTCTTTCACAGTCTAGAAGGTAGATGTCTGAAGTAGTTTCCACTGGGCTGAATCTGAGGTATCAGTTAAGGCCAGGTTGTCATCTGGAGATCTAGAGGAGAAATTTCAAGGTTTGGGAGACTTGCCTTGCCTATCAGACTTCTACAGATCATCATCTCTCTGTTCCTTTGTTTTTGAATGGGCACAATGGTTAGCCTAGTCCTCCTTGTGTGGACGAACTCTTTCTGGACTGCCGAAGTCTACCCCTCTTTCACGCAAAAGGTCCTCTATGACAAACAATCGAGAAGAAAGTGGAAGATCACCTTCCACCATAAATCAGTCACCTCAAAGTCCATTTTCTGTGCAGACATGATTCACAGGCTCAGGGAATTAGGTCAGGAATGTCTTTGAGGAAGTATTACTTTAACTCCCATAGAAATCAATGAGCTCTTTACAGTTTATTGATTCTTTTCTGAACCTGAATCCAGATGGTCACTCGTCTGCTAGCAATAATAGTAAGAATACCCTCTTATGCTGGGAAGTTGTTTATTTTTTTAATTGTTTGTGTTTTGTTTTTCAAGACATAGTTTCTTTATGTAGACCTGGATATCCTGGAATTCACTCTGTAGACAAGGCTGGCCTGGAACTCAGAGATCTGATTCTGGCTCCCAATTGCTGAGTTTAAAGGTATGTGCCACTCCCGACTGGCTCTGGAAAAGTTTTAAAAAATGGAATACTGTCTTAGTTAGGGTTTTATTGCTGTAAATAGACATCATGACCAATGAAAGTTTTTATAAAGGACAACATTTAGTTGGGGCAGGCTTACAGGTTCGGTTCAGTTCAGAGGTTCAGTCCAGTATCATCAAGGCAGGAGCATGGCAGCATCCAGGCAGGCATGGTACAGGAGGCGCTGAGAGTTCTACATCTTTATCCAAAGGAAGCCAGGAACAGACTGAGCATCCTCAGGCAGCTAGGAGCAGTGTCTCCAAGCCCATCCCCAGAGTGACACACTTCCTCCAATAAGGCCACACCTTCTACTAGTGCCACTCCCTGGGCCAAGCATATGCAAACCATCACAAATACATATTATTTTAACAACCTTTGGAAATAAATATTATTATTTAAAATTTATTGTGTGTGTGTGTGTGTATGCACATGTGAATGCAGATGCCTAGAAAGTTCAGAATAGGATATCAGAAGCCCTGAGGCTAGGGTTACAGACTGTTGTGAGCCTCCTTATATCAGTAGTTGGAATTGCTCTTAGGTCTTCTGGAAGAGCCATATCATGCGTGCTCTTAATTGCCGAGCCCCTATTGTTTCTAGCTCCTATTGTTATTATTATTGTTGTGTGCATATGTGTGCATTTGGTGGTATGTACTTGTGTGTGGATTGCTCTCCCATGTACTTATGGGTAAAGGCCAATGGTGGGGAGTCTTTGTTTTCTTCTTTGAACTTTATTTTTGGAGACAGTCACTCGCTGAACCCGGAGTTTACTGGCTGATCATAGTCTCATGGTCTACATACTTCATAACCAGCAGAGGTTATGGCCATGTGTCACTACACCCAGCTTTTAAGTTGTTTGTGGGGATCCAAAGTCAGATCCTCATCACAATGCACTGTACGCTCTTTACCCACTGAGCCGCCTCCCAGGTTCCCTACACACGATTAGTCTTAGCTTAGCTGTACTCAAGGACAATGACATTAAGTAGGATAGTGGGAAGTAGCTGAGCTCTGATCAAAGCTGAGCTCCAAAGTCCTTGTTCTTAGCCTCATGTTATGATTAAATGAGCAGATGAAGTGACTATGTCTAGTTTTCCTTAGCTGTGTGCTCTTGCCTAAATCACACACCTTCCTTCAGCTTCATGTCTGGTCAAACAGTAACATGTTTCTGTGCTGCTATGAGGGCACATTGAGTCATGTGTGAAATCAGGGCAGGAAAGAAAAACAGCACTCGGGGAACTTATGGTCCATG
The DNA here is from genome assembly GCF_963924665.1 of Micromys minutus. Lineage (NCBI taxonomy): Eukaryota > Metazoa > Chordata > Mammalia > Rodentia > Muridae > Micromys > Micromys minutus. The sequence goes on from NC_137969.1 coordinate 246,173,255, forward strand.
TGTCACACTGGCAGCCAGGCTCCTTCCATCCCAGGATGGTCGTTAGAGCACTTACAGATTCCACTCATCAAACTGAGTGTTTCTCTTCACCAACCTCCTGCCTTCTAATAGCCAACATTAAAGCTAAGTCTGTGTATTCAAGCAAGTGTTCAGTGAATAGTGTCACCAAATCTTAGATGACACTATGATAGGGTCCAAATATGCCATACCCCTTAGCTCAAGCAGGGCAATGTTCCTAAGTAATACTTAGTTTCAGTAATACATCAAAGGAAAGGGGTAAATTTTCAGTAGTTAAGAGCCAAGGGAAGCTACATAGGCTTTGCTCCCTGTGACTTTGTCTTTTCTTCCTCCTCATACTATTATATTTCTGCTCCTTCCATTGCCCCTTGAACCCTCTTTGTATAGTATGGAACATAAGCCAGGATTTTAGCTTTGGGCTCAGCACCTATTATTTTTGTTCCAAAGAAACATTGAAAAAGGAAAGTAAAGAATGGAGAGATATATGCTCTATCAGATGTAAGTTTACATTTTTCAAAGACCCACTTTGAGTGTGGGTTCTTAAATGTTTTAACCTCCCCTCTAGCCTGCCACCCACCTGAGGTAGTGGAAAAGAAAGGTGATTAGGATACGGGGGAAGTGGACCTGTTTAAAAATTGTTCTTTGGAGCAAATCCAAACTTCGTTGTCAGAAAATCAGCAGCAACAGTTGATCCACTCCCAAGCATTTTATGAATATATCAGCAGCCCAGTTCAATGGTGTCAGGATAGCAAACATGTATCAGCAGCGGTGGCATGACCTAGCAGCCAGACCTCCACTGAATCAGCACAAGTCAGTAGGAGAAACCATGACCGTCAGGGATGCCAGGAGTTCTCTTGTGCCTCTCTCAATGACGTGAAGATCAGTGAAGACTCAAGACCAACAAAAGCATTGCAAAGCTAGCTATGCAAGCAAGCTTCTGTCACTGTCCACTGAGTCCACTCCTAAACATCACATGTCCTCCCACGGGTCTTACCCTACCACGAGAGTCTGTCTCAGCAAAACTCCATGTGAGCCTGTATCAGCTGGCATTACTGTGCTATTATTGGCCCTAGTCCGAGGAAGCTGCCAGAACACCACCAAAAGTTTTTTGGTGCATTTCTCTCCATGGAGTCATGACAAACAGAGCTCAGAAATGCAATGCAAGGTGAACCAATACATGTGTGTCATCAGTGTATCTCATCATGTGTCCTTTTACATGCTTACTTTAACAAAGCATCCTTTCACCTGTGTTTGCTTCAGCAAAACACTGTTTTACATGTCTGCCCCGGCAAAACACCACCCAACACTTCTGACATTCCAAAGAAACTGTAAGTTTCCCCTTCAATCAGATGTGTAGATGGACATTAATCTCCCCTTCTATACATAGGGGATAGATTTCAAGGTGCCTGAAACCTAAAATAAATATCCAACTCTGCATATTAGGTTTTTGTTTATAAATACATATCCATGACAGTTTAATTTATAAATTAGACATGGTAAGAAAGTCACAACAGGAACTAACAATAAAATGGAACTATATTAAGTAAAGTAAATGTAACTAAAACAAGTACTGTGACATGAACAGTAGTAACACCTGATAACCAAAATGGCTTGCAAGTGGCTAACAGGTGAGTGGAGTATATCATATGGAAACTCTGAGCAAATCGACAACTCCTGCTCTATTCTAGCTCTGCCTCAGCTAGGATAGAACTGAATGGCCTGAGATAATCTCTGCTCCAAATGGACCACAAATGCTGGGTAGTAACTTAAACCATGAAAAATAACATTGTATCTGGGGGACATATACATATGTATACACACACACACAGACACACACACACACACACACACATATATGACATATAAAAATAATCACAAGCTGGGGAAATAACAAGGCTGGCAAAGTACTTGCCTATGCATGAAGTCCTAGGTATAAACCCCAGCACCACACCAGGAATGGTAGAATACATGTGTTAAGTCCAGAACTCTAGATGTAGAGGTAGGAGGATTAGAAGTCAAAGTCATTGTTGACTACATAATGAGTTTGAAGCCAACTTTGGCTCATAAAACCCTATCTAAAGCAAGCAAGCAAATGAACAAACAAAAATGCAGTTTAATTAACATGGCACTGGCCTAAAATATGTGTATTAAAAGAGCCACAAGAAGAGTTAGAAACAGATGTGTCTATGGGTACTTGTCATAACACAGAGAAAGAAGCACATATTGTTGGGGGCAAAAATGTGTTATTAGGTGCTGCTGGAACGTGACTCACTAAATAAAAACAGTAATATCACATTCCTATTAATATTACACATTGAAGTGATCCCCCCAGGTGGTGTAAGACCTAATTATGATAGGTGGAGATGTGAAGCCAGATAGAGCAACAGGTAGGGGAATAATATATTTGGGTTTGGGTGATAAGTTATTCTTTTGTTTTGTTTTGCTTGTTTGCTTTTTTATTTGTTTGTTTGTTTTTGTTTTGAGAGAATGAGAGAGTCTCAGTATGTAGCCATATCCTAGCCCTGGTTGCCCTGGAACTGGGTATATAGACCAGGCTGGTTTCAAACTCCCAGTGATCTGCCTTGTGAGTGCTGGGATTGAAGGCATATGCCAGCACACTTAGCTACAATTTTTAAATAGGTTCCCTTCAAATATACTCCCTGTACTAGTCAGGGTTTTAGGGTAACAGAATTATAGAATGAATCTCTATATCTAGAAAGGGAATTTATTAGAATGACTTACAGGCTGTGGTTCAGCTAATCTAACAATGGCTGCCTAGGAACAAAAGGTCCAAAAATCAGTAGTTGCTCAGTTCATGGGGCTGCGTGTCTCAGCTGGTCTTCAATAGATGCTAAAATCTTGAGCTTCCTTCTTCTATGTCCTTATCTAGGATTCTACCAAAATTTGTGGCTCAGATTAGAGGTAGGTTTTCCAAGCTCCTAAAATATGGATTAAAGATGTGTCCTCCTACCTCAAAGATCTGGATTAGAAGCTTATCTTCCCATTTCAAATTTAGTAAAAACCCCTCACAGGTCTGCCCCTCTGTTTTTGAGTTTTAGTTAATTCCAGACATTGTCAAGTTGACATCTAAGACATATCCATCATATGTCCATGTCTAAAATTTCATGTGTTTGGCTATTTCAAAAGAAACATTCTCATTAATTGTAGGACAGCAAGGGCAGAGTGACTAGGCACTGAAGGGCTGGGAAAGCTATTTGTGATGTTCAAAACTATGAATTATTATTTAGAACATAAGACAGTCCTCCAATTTACTTAGGAAGATAATAGGACAGCAGGAAAACAGGCCAAGAACATAAATAGGCATATCTCAGAAGAGGAAGATCCTAGTGGTTAAATATGTAGAAAGTGGTCAACATATCAAGTCATCAAAAAATACAAGCCAATATTAAATCGACACTACTATCTAACATGAACTGGCCATCAGATAAGAGCATGTGCCAGCATGTGGCCTGAGGAAATATGAATTCCTCCTTCATTTATGCACCACTGGTTAGCCTGTCAGTGGATAAAGCCATCCTAGACGTCAGCATGACAGAGAGGCCAAGGCTCGGAGGCTCCAGGACCCAAGCAATTTCTCACTGTAGGTCCATTTTTGAGGACTTGATGACATCATTGGGCATATAACTTGTGGTTTAAACAGGTATGGCCCCCATAGACACAGTGTTTGATTGCTTGGTCACAGTAAGTAGCACTATTAGGAGGTATGGCCTTGTTGGTGTAGGTATGGCCTTGTTATAGGAAGTATATCACTTTAGGGGCAGAGCAAAAAAGACCTCAAAAGGTCACCTATGTTCAAGCTATGCCCAGCCTGGTACAGTCAGTCTTCTTCTGCTGACTGCGATCAAGATGTAGAGCTCTCAGCTCCTTCTCCTGGACCATATCTGCCTGCATGCTGCCATGTTTCCCACCAGGATGATAATGGGAAACTAAACCTCTGAAACTCTAAGCCAGTCCCAGTTAAATGTCTTCCTCTCTAAGAGTTGCCATGGTCATGGTGTTCCTTCACAGCAATAAAACCCTAACAAAGACAGAAGTAGAGTTGGTCAGTGGCAAGATTAATGCCTTACTGATGTACAGAGCCACATGCCAAGCTACAGCCTTGTTAAAGGTCATATCTTAAATCTCCCCCAAAGGCCATGTCTTAAAACTTGGTTAGCAGACATGGTGCTATCTGAAGATGTCAGAAACAAATTAGGTCACCAAGGGTATGCTCTTGGGACCTCTGGCAACCCACTCCTTCTGTGGTCCTGAGGCAAACAGTGTTCTGTCACAAGTTCCCACCGTGATGGCCTGCCACAGCTGTGCTCAAAGCAATTGGGCCAAATGACTATAAACATAAAATTAGGAATCATGAGCCAAATGATTTTTTCTTCCTTTACACTGATTCTGTCCAGTATTTTGGCAGAGGGATGGGAAATGAATACACCGTCTGAAATATCAAACTGAGGAAAAATTAAGCAACCGAATGGGTTCTGACCATAGCATCACTTCGTTTTTTTTTTTTTTTTTTTTTAATAAAAGCAGACACACAAACCCAAAACATTGATTCGTTTTGAGGTATGTACATATACTGGGCATATTTTAAACCCAAGAGAGTGTGTCTGTGAGTGTGTAAGTGGGGCGAGAGCATGGAATAAGAGGCAGGCTCATGATTGGCATGAGGTGAAGAACATGAATAGCATAGCTTATTCCTCTTCCCTTCTGTCCCTATGTGTATATCCCAGCGTGCACCCGTGTGTATTGTATACAGGAAATAAAAAGGAAAGGCCATGACTGCTACTTTGACTTGAACCAAAATGTAAGCGAGTCGAGTCAGCTGCTCCACCAAGGTCTTACATGTCTGTTTGTTTCTTCCCACTGTGCTAAGCACTACCTCCCAGAACTCTAAGAGAGCTGAACTCATCACGGGTCCAAATTTTACCCGAAAGGGCGGGCTCTAACCTCTCCTAGAAATGCCTCACTGATTTTTTTTCAGGATTCAGTTTAGGCCTTTTTTCTAGAAGGCCTTTTGGGATATTTCCCTTCCTCCCACACCAGCACTGCAGGACTGTATTCCCAGACACCAGTCTCCTAGCCTCAGGCACACACTAAGCACTAACCAGCTTATTTTGGCCAGTCGAGGGTCAGGGTCCCCTAGGCTGGGAGTTGAGCTAGCAGGAGGTTGTCTGCACCAGCGGCAGGTCAGCAGAGCAGAGCAGCCACCAAATAACCAGAAAGTTACTCTCACAGGTGCGTGAGAGTCCAAAACACCGCACACTTCCCCCGCTTCACTCTCATTGGCTCAGCCTGCCCGCGCCCATATCCCGCCCCCAGCCCGCCTCCCGGCCGCCTGGGGATGTGAGGAGTTTTGCGCACGCGCCGAAGGGCGGGGCTTACCCCATAGGGGCGGGGCGAGGGACCAGGGAGCCGAACCGCGGTGAGACGTTGCGCGGCAGTTGCGTCCTACCGCGGGCAGAGTCCCCCCCCCCGGGCGGGGGTGGGGCCGAGGCGGCCGCTAAGGTGTCTCCCTGTTCTGGCCCCGCCCCCTCCTCGCGCCCCGCCCCCTTCGCCCGCCCCGCCCCCTCGGTGCGCTGTGCTCGGGCTCCTGCCGCGCTCGTGCTCCCGCGGCGTTCGTGCTCTCGCATCCTGCGGCCTCTTACTCTGCTTCCCCGCGGCCGAGAGCGGGACGAGAGAGTTCTTCTGGTGGGCGGCGCGGGGCTGCGCGCGTCCGGCATCCCGGGGCCGCTCGGGCGGTCCGGCGAGGGAGCCCCTCGGTGGTCCATGCATCCGCCGCCGCCCGACGCCGGCGTCGCGATGGATTTTGGGCAGAACAGCCTGTTCGGCTACATGGAGGACCTGCAGGAACTCACCATCATCGAGAGGCCGGTCCGCCGGAGCCTCAAGGTGCGCGGGACGGAGAGACGCTCCCCTCAGGGCTGCCCGCCCGTCCGACTGCCCTTTGGCGCTCCAGCGCCAGTCGCTGTTGTCACCGCAGCCACTTCAGAGCTTCGTTTCCTGCCGATGGTCGGCCTGTCCCTGACCCCTGACTGGAACCAGCCCTTTACCCTGACTAGAGCTAGCCCTGTCTCCTGACCGAGGCTAGTCCTTTCCTCTGACTGGAGCCAACTGGGTCCCTTGATATGGCCATCTCTGTCTCCGAACTGAAATCAATCGGGTCCCCCGACTTGGTCCCCGACTGCGGCCAGCCCTATGCCCCACCCTGCTCCGGCCTCCCCCACAAACGGCCACGCCGCTGTTCTCTGGGCCAGCCTCCGCAGCCGGCTTCTCAGCCCGTGGTGACTTCCCAGGTTCTGCTCGCCGGCCCATCCTCGGTTTCACACAGCCTTAGTTCCATCTCTTGCCCGGACGGCTCAGGTCCCATCCTTTCAGGGTCCTCCCCCCACCTCTGCATAAGATCAAGCTTGGGTCTCCCTGTGCAGCATGGCCTCCCTTCATCTCCCAAGGAGAGGCACCTTTCCCAGAGTCGTCCTAGTTCAGGGTTTTAAAACCTCTCTCAACCCTTTTCTCCCATCCTGAGTCACCGTGCATCCTCCCAGGCCCTCCAGGACTGTAGGCAGGACCCTGCTCCCCAGGCCTCTTGGGGGGGAGTCAACCTTCTGTTTGTCCCTGAACCTCCACTCTCTCTCCAGCCCAGCAGAGTCATCTTTCCAGCCTCCTGAGGCTCCCTCCAACCCTCACCCTCACAGATGACCGACCTAGTTTATGGTCCTCTTCCCTCCCCTTCTAACCCATCCCTCATTACCTATCTAGAACCTTTAGGTTCCTTTCAGTCTGAGTTCATTTGGTTCCTAACAGGAGCTACAAAGCTTTTCCTTTACTGTCACATTCAACTCCCTTTTAAAACATCTCTTGGTGTGGAAAATGCTGTAGCAGCTTGGGGTATTGTGTTGGAGATAAAAAAAAGTGAATATATAGGTACGTGTGTTCACATGTGGTATGTATGCGTATGAAGTTGATTCCATCAGGTCCTGCAGTCTATAAGAGTAAAGACAGTCCCCCTCTCAGCACCCAACTGGATATCTGTGTTTGATACAGTGTAGAAGATTCACCAGATTAGTTGTCATTGCTAACTTGTGAAGCTTTTTCACAGATAGGGTCATCAAGGGATTTTTGGGAGCCAACAGTGAGCAAATGTTTGTGTGCCCTAATTTGCATTTTGTACTTGACAGACAGCAGAAGAAATAGAAAGATTGACTGTTGATGAAGACCTCAGTGATATCGACAGGGCTGTTTATCTGCTCAGGTATGTCTCAGCCTTTCTTTCACATTATTGCCCTTTGCCTGCTGGGCAAACATGAACTGTTTCTGCAACATTATGTTTCAGTTGCCGATGGTGTTCAGATTGACTGTTCCCCAGGGACAGAGTACTTTTGTGTGCATCAGAATTATGAATTATGTTAGGTCTGGGCTTATGAATCTGAGAACCGAAATCAAATAACATATCTAATTTAAAGAACATTGCCTGGAGGAGGTACTGCAGGACAGCTAATGGTTTGAGTTGAATCACATCCCTTTGAAATTACTTTCCAACTTGCTCAGTAAGGATAGGTAAGATTTAAGGGTACCCAGTGATTAATTTTTAAGCTTGTTGTAGAGAATGAATATTGTATGCAATACTATATGGAAAAAATTCAAAAATGAATTTTTGCCCAGAATATAGTTTATATTACCTTTGCAATGTGAGCTTTATGTTGCTTGCAAGCTTCTTTTTGAAAAGATTAAATTGAGTCTACTCTCTTAAGTTTCAGAGCATCTCATAGGCTCTACAGAATAGCTTAAGACAAGTGGTTATGTTGTTGCTATATGCTTCTGATGATTCTATTAATTATATTAATCACAAAGGTTTCCATTTGGGTTCGAGGTAAGGGGAGTATAGCACTTTGTATACATTTAAGAATTCTTTTCACCTGTGTATCTATCTATCTATCTATCTATCTATCTATCTATCTATCTATATATTTTTTTTTGGTAAATTAGTCTTCACTGTTTGGATTCAGATTCTGAAAACTGGCCTTACCTCCTACAATGTCTCCTTTGCTTAGGTCTGCTTTACTAGCTTCAGGTGATGTCTTTCTTCTTATTCTGTTCTTGATTATAGATCGTAGTTCTAGTTCCATGGTATTCACTGAATATATAAAAAACATTCCTTCTTTAAGATTCTTTCCCCTCTTCCTCAAATTCAGGGCCTTGTCTATGTCAAGCAACGTGTTTACCACCAAACTGTATTCTCAGCCTCTCTTAGGACTTTCCTTAATTATTCTTTACCTTCCTGGTGGCACCCTGATTTTCTGTTCTTACTATCAATGTACTTTCCATTTGAACCCTGTTGATCATGGTCTTCAATAATCATACCAAATAAAACCCAAACCAAACAGACAAACCAACAGATAAACAAAAACAAGCAGGCAGGCAAAACAAAGTGAAGGTGGGCTTGGTGGGTACACCTGTATTCCCAGAGCTGAGGCAGAAGAATTGCTGGGAGTTCAGAGACAGCTTGGGCTACCTAGAGAATGCCAGGGCAGCCAGTGCTTCATAATGAGACCTTTCCTGCCAATTGGCTTTCACCATAAATCTTCTGCAAGTGAACAGACAGTTGAAGAATATTGGATACATTTCTCTTGATATGGAGCAGTTAATGATAAAAAAAAACAAAAACAAAACAAAACAAAAAAACAAGTCCTGCTATGCCTATGGCATTCTTTGTTTTCTTGTAGTGCAAACCCTGGCTTAGTGTCAGGAAACTGAGAGTCTTGCTCTACTTAAGCTGACAGCAGACACCTCATTCTAGATGTCACTGATAACCATCCCTCCCCCCCCCCTTTTTAAAGGTTTTTCACTTTGCTTTTATTGTAGGTTAGAGACAACTAAGTTGTTTTCATTTTATTCAGACATAGAATTTATGGTCCCCTTAATTCTAGAATTTTACAAAGGCCGGATTAACCACTCCCACCTCCTTTTCAGAGAGTTTAAAAAGAGATCACTCTCCTTTAGTTTCTTGTGGTTTACCTACCTGTGAGGAGGCTTGCAAGGTGCTTAGAAAGGGGAACACTAGTTTGCTTGTGTGTGGGTTACCCCACTAAATTCTTCTTTAGTATTGCTGCCCCCTCATCACCTCCTGGGGACAGGTGGAGTTTGTCTTTCTGGCGAGTATCTAGAGGGATCATGGCTGGATTGTCTGAAGGATTCTTCTCCAAGATTCAGGGGAGGAGACTGGGTAGTCTCCTAGATGTACTCACACTGTTTCTGTTAAAGCTTTCCTTTTTATCTGCTCTCTTAGAATGAGCCCCTTGTTTTAAATAACTTAGTCCTTTAAAAATTGTTCTTAATATTCCAGAGCCCAATAGGGACTTCTGTCTTTTTCCTGTGTAGATGATTTTCAGGTTCAGTTTTGAGTGCTTTATCTTTCCTGGTGTTGGCATGTGTATTTTCTGCTTTTGTGTGTTAGATTTTGGTTCTTTTGTTCTCTTACTATATTTAAACTGTTAGAATCCTTTAAAAAAAAATACATGTTCTATATATATGAATGTTTTTCCTGTATGTGTGTCTGTACACCACATGCAGTAAGTGCCTGAAGAAGCATTGAATCCCTTGGAACTGGAGCCCCAGTCCTCTGGAAGAACAGCAAATACTCTTATCCACTGAGCCATCTTTCATCTCCCAATTCTTGTAATATTAATGATGCTACATTATGATTCAGCCAAATGTGTAAGCGTCAGTAGGCAAAGCTTTACAATAATGGAGGTTCTCATGGCACTTAAATTGAATCCAATACCCCATGACAAATAAGTGCACTGTCTATTACTTTGGTCTGAAAGTATGACAGGTCAGTTATCATTGTGATTTTAGCAGAAAGTTTAGAACATTACGATGCTTGAAGATTTAACACAGATGACTGTGAATTTTGCATAAATATGAGGCTGATAGACCCATCTGTGGCATTTAGCACCAAAGCAAAACAACTTTTTCAATAGTCACAGCTTGTATCTTAGTCAAACCCAGATCACAGCATCTTTTTCCTGTTCTCTCTCTTCAGTGTGATTTTGGCATGTATTTTAGGAATGTACTCAAAATATGTGAATAATTTTATTAGAGAAGAGTCTTAAGTATGCATACTGTATTTTCATTAAGTAAAATTTCACTCATACATCTCTTAACTGTTTCCTAGATAACCCTAGGCCCTTAAGGCATTTAAAACGCTTGGTAGGTGTGGCTACCTTGGCTATGCATTGTGACAACCCTGTTCATTCCTCACATTTTAAAATGGCTTTACTGATCTGAGTTTCACATTTTATATGATTTCTTTTAAAGCAGACAGTATTTCTCATGTATTCACAGAACTGTGCGTCTAATGCCACTCTCAATTTTAGAACATTTTTATCTCCCTGTAGGCCTGTAACTGCATCTCACGCCTGAATCCTTCCAGCTTTGGGGACCCCTTTACTAATCTGCTCCCTGTCCTCCTGGACCTGCTTCTGGCATCCCTAGAAATGAATGGTCCATGATGTGGCCTTTGCATTTCACTTCTTTTACTTAGAAACACATCCCCAAGGTTCACGGTAGATCATCATTACTATATTCCTTTTTATTGTTCTACTGCCTGGGCATATGGTAGTTCCCTGCTATCTACAGGGTATGTGTTTCAGGACCCACTATCGGATGCTGGAACTACAGAGTACTAAGTCCTGATATTTAACACATTTTCCATCATTACTAGGCATATAAAACGCACTGTGGCCTTAACTCTTGTAGTTTGAGACTCTCTCTCTCTCTCTCTCTCTCTCTCTCTCTCTTGCCTTCTTGTTGAGAAGTTTACTTTCTTACTTAAAGGAAGCACTTCATGGCTTCTTTCTGGCATATCTAAATTGCCAGCACTACTAGCCCTGTGCTTTAGCCATTACTAAGACACACACACACACACACACACACACACACACACACTGATGTATTGGAGGGCATTGCAAAAAGAGAAATCGTATCATTCTTGCAGAAATGTCATCTTATTTTCAATTTATGAATTTTTATTTCTTGAAATTTCCATGTAATATCTTAATAGTAATTGAGGGTGAAGAACAAAACACAGAAAGAAATGTCTTGCGTAAGGAGGGACTATTGTACCACATGTTCTTGATCCGTTTATCAGTGGATGAACATTTGAGCTGTTTCTACTTAGGTCAGTACTTTTTGGAGCAGTAATGCTGATCTCTTACTGTCACTTAGATCCATGTTGTCTTCATTCACTCTGCCTTTCTTCGTCTGAGAGTATCCCTTTGTCAGACCTGTCTAACATTTCCCATCCCAGGGTCCAGATGCAACCTTGCACCTCGTTTGAGGCCTTCCCTAATGCTAAAATGGCTTCAACTCCCCTGTGGTTTTAGTACCAGTGTGCCTCAAGAGATAAGTATTCCTTTATGCTCCCTAACTTGTACATGTTGCTTTTTATTTTTAACAGATCTCACACTTTTGAAGGACAGGTCATGTTGTTTTTCATTCTTTATTGTTTGTGTTGTGATATGAATATATACACTTCTTAACACAGGGAAGAGAATTTAAGATGGCTAAAACTCTAGAGGAATTAAGCAGCTTGTGATTTTGGGAGTGTATGTGTGTGTGTGTGTGTGTGAGATGGCCAGTAGAATCAGAGTATATACTATTCTGTGCTGATTACTTTTGTGTTTATAGGAAAGCTACTAAGGTTTTAGATCTCTCATGTTTTTCATTTGTAAAGTAGAAATATTCCTGTTTTCCCAAAATGTGAATGGGGGGGCACCAAGCACTGGGGTGCCCAGTTAACTCTAGCCTTCTGTCTGTTTTCTGTTCTCCCTGCTTCCCCGACACTCAGAGCTCAGCATATGAGTCAAAGCCTTGGAGAGGATAGTGCTATTGCTTTTTCCTAATAATTTAATGAAGTTTAAAATAAAGTTGTCAACTGCAGTTTGCGATAGATACCTGTTAGCTTCTTTTGCTGATAGTACATACTCAGAAACCAGACTCTACGAAAGCTTTTTCCACCGAGTGACAGTTGGATTGGCTTGCAGATTTATAGATATTTTGCAAATGGTGCCCTGTCCTAGCATTGTGCTATTGATATTTTGTACTGAATGTGTTCATTGGACAGAACACCTAACAAACTTTTTGTGTTGCTTACTTTTAAAGTCTCTAGAAAATATTTTCCACTTTTTTTGTGAGTTTTCAAACATTTTGCACTCTGGCTTGAACCGAGGAGGTTCAAGGGCAATGAACACAGGGCAGTAAATTGTGGTTCCCACTAAGAACCCCAGCTCACTCTGTGTTTAAGACCCCAGTGGGAGGCAGGCAGGGGCAGCACCAATGGTGCACTTTGTTATCTAGTTTTGGATATATATTTTACACAATACCTGTTCTTGATATCTGAGATATCTGAAAGTGAACATTTGTATGGAAAACCCCACCGCATGCCCGTGTTTTAAAGGGCTTCCATTTCTTCACATGCCCCTGATTTTCACTATTGTTGTGGTTTCTAGTTTTGAGACCGTCTGCTTTTTAGTGCTGATTTTGTGACTCATGGCCCTATGCTGAAGTCCTACAGTGCAGTTTGTTGTTGCTACCCTTTAAATACTTAAGGTAAAATTAGTGAATTTGGGATCTAATTTAAAGGTGTGTGTGTGTGTGTGTGTGTGTGTGTGTGTTGTCTTCTAAAGCAAGCTTTGAATACACACAGAAATGTTCACAGGTCATACATATATAGCTTGTTGAATTTTCCTAAATGGATACAGCTAAGGAGCTAGCATTCATATTAAGAAAGAGAACATTGTTTATTGCGTAGCCTCCTGTGAACTCATTGCATTTTCTTCATCCTCTTTCAGAGGGGAGTTACTCCTTGACATTACAGATGAGTTTGTCTGACTTAGAGAGAGACATACTGTGGTGTTTGTTACATTCATAGTCTCTCTCTCTCCTCTTTCTCTCTCTCTCTCTCTCTCTCTCTCTGTGTGTGTGTGTGCCTGGTCTCCTTGGCTTACCATTACAGAGAGCTTTATCCATATTGATTCAAGAAGCAATAGATAGTTTGTTAGTAGTCTGTTTTCATTGCTTATGGTATTCTTGTAAGAGTGATCACAACTTATGCCCGTGGTGGATATTTACCTGACTTCCAGTTGGAATTTTTATGCACAATGCTGCTGTAAGCATTATATGCAAGTGTGTTAGCAAATATATGTGTTCCTTTGTGATCTTTCTAGAAATAGAATTAATTGGTTGTAGCATACTCCAATGTCTAGCTTGAAAGAGCTGTCTAATGTTTTCTGAAGTGCTGTTATCAGTTTCTGTTTCTGTTAGCAATGCATAAGTGCCCCAGTTGGCGTATTTTTTAGGGAACAAAAGTGACAAACTTTCTAGCACAGCAGTGATGATCTGTCCAGTTAACAGCTTTGGATGTTTCTGTCCTTTGTCCTGACTTTCTCATGTCTGCCAGCTTCTCTTCTTTCCCTACAGGAGAGTTTCTGTATGCTTTTATAGCTGGTGTCTGTTCTGCCGAGGCTGTGGTTAGAAGAGTTTCCATCCCCTCTCCTTGTTTTCTGTTCTGAGGATGCCACTGCAGGCATCTGCTTCCCTTTGTCCTATGTACTGAAGCTTCAGGTTAAAGGACATGAGGTGCTTTGTATATTTGTTTCAGAAAGAGAAGCAAAGTGTGTGTTGGAGTTCTTTGCTTTTTTCCCGAAAGTTCCACTCCAGGTCCCTATTCTTTGAACAATTCCAAGAGGTTCTATTTTTTAAAATTGCTGAGGTTACATCCCCTGTGAGATTGATATATAACTCATTTACCCTTTTACATAAAAATTTCACAACTGCATATTCATTTTTGGCTAGGACCATTGTTTTCTCCAGTATGAAAGAGTTAGAGGTGGAGCTCAGCTGCTTGTCTTCCACCATCACTAAGGGCAAATGACTTTAGTTCTCGGCAAACTATGAATTCCTGTCTTGGAAAAGTTCTAGGTCCCTGAATCTAAGAGGCTTGAAGACGATTTTTCATCTCTGTTTCCCTGTCTTCTGTTCTGAGGACAACCACAGCAGGCATCTGCTTTCTTTTGTGCTATGTACTGAAGCTTCAGGAAGTACTCTCTGTGAATCAGAAAACAGCAGTCTCATGGGATCTGCCTGAAAAGCTTAAAAAATTTTAAAATGGACTATTTTCATCATTGTAAAAGTGACCCATATAATGTCATTGGAAAGGCCTGGGGTTTAATAGCATGACACTACTATGGGAGAGCTGGGTAAGTTTTCATCTTATAACTACAGCTATCTGGTTACTCATTAAAATACTCAGACATTTCTATAATAAAACATCATAGAATTATTTAAAATAAATGATTATATATGTGTGAATATAGCATAGACCAAGTCATATCATTATAATATAGCTGTAATAAATATATGTAAGTTTACATACATGTATATATTTTCACTCCATACACACCTTTCAGGTATAAGTAAGGATTGAATTTTATCTTAAGAGTAACCTATTGGGTTTCCAGTAAACATCTGGGATTGTGTTTCTTAGCTTGAAGCCCTAAATTGAAATGATAGTAGTTTCTTGGTGTTTACATCAAGAATTCATATTTATTATAACAAGTGACAAAAATCATACTTGTCATCAAATTAGGGCTAAATGAAGGCAGTGAAACCATTGAACAAAGCAGTAGTAATCATTAAATATGTATATCTTTGACATAGACATTTACTTAGTACAGAATCTTTTATGGCCCATGTTGGCCACCAGAAGTAGGAGTCAGGGGAAAATGCTGAGGCTCAGGTCCTCATGGTCTCTCTGCCTTATCCTCCCAGGACTGGTATGTGATGATTATATCAGAATTGTTGAATATCTTAGGTGTGCCCTTCTTGATCACATGCCTCATGATGTACTCTTCCCTTCAATCGATCAGGGATGTTAATAAGAGACACACGTTATAGCAGAGCTAGCAGTCACTTTCTAACGAATTTGTGAATTTAAATGGAAACATACCAAATTCTCATCAAGCATTTACATGCCAGGCTTCTCTTAAGAAATGAGTGGGGTGTACTAACAGATACCTGTGTTCAAGGAGGTCATTGTTTAGAAAGCAAATGGTTTTTACAGAGTTTTAATGGCGTAGCAGTCATCCTTGATTCACAAGCATTTTTATCACTGAAGACTAAGGCTTGCTCACTCACTGTGATGGAACTTGGGTAAGCTAGGTCCTTTCTCTGAGCCCAAGCTCAGCCTAATTCTCAGATCAGAACAACCTAATTTAAGTAGCAATACTAATACCTACATTGTAGGATAGAAAGTATTCAAGGAAATGTATGTAGGTTGCACTGGCTCGATACAGAATTGTGTGTTCATAAAGGTGATTTTTTTTACTGTCTTTTAACCCCCCCCTGTTCTCAGGGCACAACATACGTCTTTTACCTTTAATGTGGAGGAAAATTTCCAAGCAGAAATATTATGTGGTGAGACTTTTCTCTCTGGATTTCTAAGTTGCACTATTCACACCTCCAACAATTTTATGAAAATTATTGTATTGAGGTACACTTCAAATAAGTTAAACACACAGTTTGGTGATTTTGAAAAGTAGATCCCAGCAGCTGACTGAGACAGAAGTAGATCCATCCATGCAATAGACAGAAGCAGGGAACCCTGTGGTTGAATTAGGGAAAGGCTGGAAGAAGCTGAGGAGGATGACAACATTGAAAGACCAGCAGTCTCAACCAACCCAGATCTCTTAGACACCGAGCTGGTCCAAGGCCCCCAACACATACACAGCAGAAGACTGCCTGGCTTGGCCTCAGTCAGAGAAAATGCACCTAGCCCTTGAGAGACTTGAGGCCCCAGGGAATGGGAGGCCCAGTAGGGTGTGTGTGTGTGTGTGTGTGTGTGTGTGTGTGTGTGTGTGTGTGTGTGTGTGTGTAGATGTATGGGGACATCCTCTTGGAGACTGGGGAAGAGGAACTGGAGGGGATAATGACTGGACTGTAAAAAAAGATTAAAGATAATAATAAAAAAGAAAAGTAGATCCCTTGTATGACCAGCATTTCAGTCAGCATGTAGTCCATGTACACTGGTGTCCTTTTTCAGTCAGTCCCTTCCCTGACTCTAGGAAACCCCTGGGTTTTATGATCGTTGATCAGCTTTACTTGTTCTAGAATGTACACATGTGTTTTTGTACCTCTTGAAAACGTACTTTACAGTGAAGTGCACTGAGTCATCGGCAAGTGTGTTTTTCATTTTTATAGCTTTACTGAGATGGAACTGACATCCAGTAAGCTCTGTGTATCTAAACAGAGAGATCTGGTGGGTATTTACACCCGTGCTTCTCTGGAACTATTATGATCAGGTGATAAACATCCTAGTCACCCACATCCCCTGCCAACCTTTTTACCTGTTTCCCAGCGCTTCCTCCACTCAGGACAGTGGTGGGCCTGTTTCTGTACTTCTGTAATCTCTGTCACTATAGGCTGGGTTTCAACTTAAGGGATTTTATAGATGCGAATATTGAATATGATGTTCTTTTCTGTACAGCTTCCTTTATTCAGTATAATTATGTTGAAATTCATGTTGATTATCCCACTTTATGGATGTGAGATATTTTGTTTATCTGCTCACCAGTTGATGAACATTTGGGTAGTTTTAGGTATTTTGGGAAGTTTGTGTAGTTTTTGAGTATTAAAAATTAAGTGACTGTAAACATTAATTTACAAACCTTTGGGTGAACTGAGCATAGTAGAACATGCTATAATCCTACAATGTAAGAAGTAAAAACAGGAGGTTCAGGAGTTCAAGAACAGCCTCAACTATAGTGAATTTAAGGTTAGGTTGAGATAGATGAAACCCTGTTTCAAATGTGTGTGTGTGTGTGTGTGTGTGTGTGTGTGTGTGTGTGTTATGTTCTTTCCTTGCTTACTATTAAACATCTAGAAGTGTGTGGTGTGATGTGGTATGGTGGCACATGCCTTTAATCCCAGCATTTGGGAGGCAGAGACAGGTTGATCTCCGTGAGTTAGAGGCCAGTTTAGTCTATAAAGCAAGTTCTAGAAGTGGACTGACTAGGTTATATGCAGGGTCTATATTTATAATTTTATGAAATGTCCAAATGCTCTATTTTATGTCAGTCTGTATGAGCAGCCTCTTTAATTTTAAACCATGCTAGTGTGTGTGTAATGATACTTCATAATAGTCATAGTTTGGATTTCCTAATGGCCAGTGGAGGCCACGTTTGTTTATGAAGCAGCCATAAGCAGTCTTTTGCGGTGACCCATCTATTTGAATCTTTGCTCATTGTTGGATATCCTTTCCAAATATTTTCTTCCAGGTGGTGACTTGCCCTTTGATTTTTTAAAAGTATATCTTTTGAAAAGTAAAACCTAATTTTGTTGAGATATGGTTAATTGATGTTTTTCTTTATAGTTAGTACTCTCTATGTCTTATTTATAGGGGATTTTTGCCTAACATGTCACCAAGATTTTTCTATTTTTTTCTTTTCTTTGAAGAATTTTTAAGAGTTTAGCTTTTGCATTTTAGATCTATGTTCCATTTTCAGTTAAAGTTTGTAAATGCTACAAGTAAGGACAGGTCTTGATGTTTCTTCAATATGGCTTAAGTAAGGGTCAGTTTGCTATTGTAAAATCAGGTATTTGGTTTCTGTTTCTGTCACCTAAGCTCTTCAGTTGCTGTGTCTTCTGGTTCTCCTTCTGGTGTTCAAGAGATGGGCTGAGCCTGAGAAAACCTGTTCTTTTGATTCTAAAATGAGGAGATTGGACAGCAGTTTCACATTTCAACCACTAGGTGGTGATAGTAGAGACTTCAAGATGGATAGCCCAGAGCTAAAGTGGGTAGGAAAAGCCCCAACTCTACACAAAGAACTATAGGCACCAGAGGAAGGCTGGGAGCAGCAGAGGGGGTCTTGCCCAGGGAAGAACACACAACAGTGGGTTGTCTAGTGCCATATTGTCAACCCTGAAAAGACGTACAAATGACATGGAATGGACTGAGCAGGCTAGGTTTAGGAATACATATGTAGTGTGTTCAAGGACAGTTAGTGAAGAAAAGAGGCCGTGAATCCTAAGGAGAGTGGGAAGGGGCACAAGGGAGGATTTGGATGGAGGAAAAGGAGAAATGCTTTAATTGTAATTTCAAAAATAAAATAAAAGGTCATGCCTAAGGCCATTCATAACTCAGAAAGTGGCTGTGCTTCATTATGGATTGGATTCTAGAATATAATCAAACCACAGCTATTTCATTTTACTAACTGGAAAAACTGGGTTTGAATTTTTAAATTTTAAAGTCTTTCTAATGAGCTTTACAAATTATAGATATATCTGTTGGTAATATTTAGGGCAGAATGAGTTGTAGGTAGCATACAAATGTTTATCTATTAAGTTAAAAACCCTGACAGTGAAAACGACCACAGCAGTTCTTAACCTCTTTGAGATCTTTATTTTAAGGTATGGGCGCTCTGCCTGCGTGTGTGTCTGGAGCATGTGCGTGCCTGGTCCCCTGAG
This sequence comes from Micromys minutus, assembly GCF_963924665.1. Taxonomy (NCBI): domain Eukaryota; kingdom Metazoa; phylum Chordata; class Mammalia; order Rodentia; family Muridae; genus Micromys; species Micromys minutus. The sequence continues at coordinate 246,191,807 of NC_137969.1, forward strand.
AGGTCAGAAGAAGGCATTTGATGTCCTGGAACTGGAGTTACAGAATGATGTGAGCAGCAGTGTGAGTGTGTGGCATTGAACCCAGGTCCTCTGAAGGAACAGTCAGCACTTGTTCCACAGAGTCAGCTCTCCAGCCCATCACGGAAGCTCTTCTGCAGTATGTTATATGCTGGATTCGCTTGGAAGTATCAGCATAAGGTCTCTGATTACTGTCTATAAAGTATGCTTGCCGATTACAAATGCCTACTGAGGTGATGAAACACCATAACCAAAAGCAAAGTGGGGAGGACAGTTCCATTGAACAGCCCATCATCCAAAGCACTGAGGGCAGGGCCTCAAGCAGAGGAAGAACAGCTCTGTAGGCAGGAGCTGGTGCAGAGGCCATGGAGTAGGCACTGCTTACTGGCTTGCTCCTCATGGCTTGCTCATCCTACTTTGTTATTGAACGCAGGACCACTAGCCCAGGGATGGCCCCACCCATGATGGGCTGGGCCCTCCCTTATCAATTACTGATTAAGAGAATATCCTATATTCAGATCTTATGGAGGCATTTTCTCAATTTTGGTTCCCTTCTTTCAGATAAGTCTAGCTCTGTTTCTCTACCGTCCTAATGCTGAAATCCCTTAACAGTTCCTCACGTTGTGGTGATTCCCAGCCATTAACTCATTTTCATGTCTACTTCATAACTGCAGGTTTTTCATAACTGTGTAATATGTATGGATCATACTATAAATCTGTTTTCTGATGGCCTTCGGTGACCTGTGTGAAAGGATTTTTCAGCTCCTGCCCCAATTAGCCACACAGAAACTATGCTTTATATTTGCTTGAAAACGGGATAGTTTCAAAGAGGGAAAGGATTCACCAAAAGGGCAGCTTGGTCATATTGTGGGGACGGTGCCTCTTGTTCTGACTGTGATGATGGGTGGGGGATGGCTTGTGATATGGATGCACAGGAGATCCACTCATATCATGATGAATTGTGTTAGAGGCCTCTGAACTTTATTCGTTAATGCTTTGTTGAGGACCTCTCTCTGCTCTCTGTGTCCATATATGTGTATGTATGTGTGCATGTATGTGGAGGCCAAAGGTTGATGCTATCTTAATTGTTTTTCATCTTAGTTTTTGAGATAAAGTTTCTCACTAAACCCAGAACTTGTAGATTTGGCTGGACTGGCTGGCCAGACAGTGAGCCCTGGACTCTTCTGCACCCAGCTCTCCAGACATGTGCTGCTTTTCCCAGCTTTTACTTGGTTTGGGGGTCAAACTCACATTCTTTTGCTTGCAAGCAAGTACTTTCCCAACTGAACTGTCTCCCTAGCCCCTAGGACTTTTCATCCATGTTAAGGAGAGGCCATGGTCTGTAGTTTGTCCTTCTTGTGATCTTTGCCTACTTGTTTGCTGTAACATTGAGAAAGTATATTGAGAAGGGGCTTCCTGTTTCTGGATGCAGTTTTATAGAAATGATGCTCTTGCCCCAAATGTTGGGTAGACTTAATAAATTAAGCCACCTAATGGTGAAATTTTTTTGAAAAGTTCTTTTCTTAGTAAAACCTGTAGACTTCTCTAATAGATGTAGGACTGTTTTGTACCATCTGTTTCTTCATCAATGAATTTAGTAGTTTGTCAGGTTCTTACTGTACTCTGTCTAGGTTATGAAAATTGGGTTATGCTATGCTGGTGTTCCATACTGCGCTCTCAGGAGTGTGTGACTGGTAGTGCAGTCCCTATGATTTCTGAGATTGGTTGCTTTGTGTCTTCTTGCTTTTTCCTTGGTCAGTATAGCTGGAGCTTTGTCAACCAACTTTTGATTTGACTTTGTTTAACCAAGACTTCGCTGTTCTCAGTTTTATTGACTTTTGCTCTACTTTCTGCTATTTCTTTCCTTCTCCTTGCTTTGCAATTAGTTTTTCCTGTCTCTCATAAAAATTAAGATGGCTGCAGAGATAGACTATATGATCTTACTGAACCATTGTCATATGCATGGTCCCTTGGTGGCACAAAGGTCTTTGTGTAACTCTACTGCATTCTTGCTGTGGAACATATATAAGGTAGTAGATATGCAATTAGCTTTTTTCTGGGAATCACTTCAAGTGTGTACATTTCTCAAAGCATTCTAAGGCTGTGTGTGTGTGTGTGTGTGTGTGTGTGTGTGTGTGTGTGTGTGTGTGATTGTAAGTTGTCAATTTACCTTATAAGAGGTAAGGCCTCACTATGTTTTACATCTTCAATATATGTAAATTTTTCCAGTTATGCCTCAGTGAAGCTTAAAATACCCTTTTTATAGGTTACCGTTAATATTAGTACTTTCTATATTTAAAGAAATGGCACTTTCCTAAAATACTTAATTTACTATGAGGAACAGCAAGACAAAAATTGACTTTCTTAAGGCAAATATGCAGGTGTGAAATGAAGTGAAGAGTTACTTTGGGAACTCACAAAAGGTCTTGGGGGACCAATAGGTAACTGTTTAATCAGATTCTTGTTTTATAGAGATTATTCTTTTGGATAACTTTGAATGAGTTTCCCTGTTGCTGTCTTTACTGTCAAAGAGTTCTTTGTATTTCTAAATCCCTATTTGACTCCTACATTCTATTATGTCCTATTGTATCTCTTCTTTTGTGTAACAGATGGCTGACTGAAGTATCTTTGGTCGTTTGGGGTAGAGATCATGAGTAGGTGAGAGGAGCAGCTCCTGTAGTGTGATATCTCCGAGCTCTTGAGTTCCAGAGGCTTACAGGCCAGGCTTTCAAACCCAGAAGCCATAGCCCTCCAGCCCTGAGAACTAGGGACTCATGGCTCCAAGCTTTCTAGACCAGAGAGGCTTACTTATAGCTTGGTGAACAGGTCAGTGGTTTACTGCTTTGGGCTGTGAGTGCCTGTGGCTTCTTGCACCCAACCTCTGTCTTGCAGCTTGGGGTATTGTGCCTTTGTTTCTTAACCCTCAGCAGCCCCATGGAAACCCTTTGAGCAACTGTCTGCATTCTCCTGTGCTCTGTGGTCTGTCTCATTCTGTGGTCCTTTATTATCACATTCCGTTGACTGTGCTCCCTGTTGCTTTCTGGAACCTCCTAAGCCATCTTCTAAGTGCTGAATGAATACGTCATTCTGTAGCAAGTTTTAGTTGCTGCTACAGGTTCTTGCGGCTGAAAGCTCAAGGTTTCATCCATTTTTGGTATTACCTGTAGTACTACCTTCAGTCTATTCTACCTGTAGTACAAACTTCAAGTAGGCAATAAAAGTTCATTTGGTACAACCTTTATTGGAGCCTAGTGCTACAGCACAGAGGGCAGTGAACCAGAGAGCAGCCACTGGAATCATTCTGCAGAGTTAAAAACAGCATGCTTTATCCAGCCAGAGGGGCCTGGCACGCTTGTGAGCCGCCTTTCACCAGTCACAGTCTTACTGCACAGTGCCTGGCTCCTAGTCCCAACCACATGCTTTACATATCCTCCAAGCACATGCCTGTAACACAGACCACAGACCTTCTGATGAGTCAGTGAGGAGGTGTCGATTCCGAGACATCCTACGTGAGGTTGGCTGCGGGGTAAAGTACGTCACCTTTCACTGAGCTTTACTGTCACTGCATGTTGGAGTTCTTGTTCCTGAGCAAAGTCTCCTGAAACAGAAGTGAGGACTGTAGCAACAGCTGAGGTGTTCCTTACAGTTGGAGTGGAGTTTCCTCAGGACAGTCATTGTGTTCAAAGCAGCCAGCTGCCATGGTGACAGTTGAGCTGATTGCCAAGGACAAGACTTTGTTTTAAAATTGTTTTTACATTTTTGTTTTACGTGTGTGAGTATGTGTATACACCTGTCGCAGTGACACATGTGACAGTCAGAGGACATCTTGTGAGAATGGGTCTTTCCTTCTCCCATGTGGGTCCCGGGGCTTGAACTTCGGCTGTCTCAGGTTTGGCAAGAAGTACCTTAGCCTGCAGAGCCATTTAACTGAACCAGAAGAGATTTCCTGAGCCTTAGGGAACCAGGCACAAGGTTTTGAAAGCTGTTAATCAAATGGTTCTCTCACCCATCCATGATAGCCTTTGTCCATTTAAAAAAATCAAAGGGCTGGAGAGACAGCTAAGTGGTTAAAAGCATGTGTTTTGGCAGTGAACCCTGGTTTCATTCTCAGCACCAACATGTACACATGCATGGAAACCATATACATAAAATAAAAATAAGAAATCTTTGAAAAACCAGTAAAAGAGGCTCACAATAGTGACTGCATGAAACTGACATTCCGTTAGAAGTTAGCCTGTGTTGATTTTACCAAATAAGGGGTTTTCTGTACATGAATAGAATGTACTTTGATATTTTCCTGTTACTTTTTCTTATCCTGTCCCCCCGTTGTCAATGCATATCCCTAATAATTTCACTCCTATTTTCAGGTTTTCCCATCTCCTAGATTCCATATAAGAGACAACATGTAGACCCTGTCTCTGTGGAACTGTTTTGTTTCACTAAGATGATGATTTCTAGCTTCTCTTCAGTTTTCCTGCAAACAAAATAACTTCATCTTTCTTCGTCTTTATATGTGTGTGTGTGTCATACAAGCATACATACATATACATGCATACATGCATATGTTTCATTTTCATTCAATGATGGGAACCTAGGCAGGGTCTGTAACTTGGGATTGTTAGCAGTGCATCTTTAAGCATGGGTTTGCTCATCTCCACAGTAGCTGACTTTGATTCTTTTGGGTATATGCACAGAAAAGGAAATTTGCATTCTTCACAGTACCTAGCATCCCCAGCCTAAAGCCTAAAGTGAAGGCTTGGGTCCTTTTATGTCTCATTAACATTAGGGAGGAGTCACTGTTCCACACAGCTTTTGCACACTGACGTAGTTGACTCAAGATCTCTTTAAGTGTTATTAATTGATTTGTCTTACATTTCTTCTAACCCAGTGTCTTATTTACCGGCATATCAGTCATATGAACAAGCAGGAACTATTATGTGTTACTGGATTTTGTGTGGCTCATACATACTATTCACTCTGGATTTTGGTCATTTCTATGATATCCTTTCCAAATCTGGACTGTAGGTAGCTGCCCCTATTTTTTTCTTCTGAACTTCAGGCCAAGGTGCTTTGCTGGAACTCTGGTATTGAGCTTGTACAAGGTGTCTCCTTTAGAATGTCTTGCTGGTCTTCCAAACGTGAAATTGCATTCATCTCTTTTTTATCTAAATATGTTTGTTTGTTTGTTATTGAAGCCAGACTACCCTTTTAAATCATTTCAATTATATGTTCTTTTTTCCCTATCAGTACTCTGAAGTGCCCAGCCACTAATGGCTGCCTGACAAAGTCTATTATTAGATTGTGCTAGAGGAATGAGAGCAGTGTCTGGTACCCAGCAGTTATGGATAAATACTCCTGCAAGACTGACCCCACCAGTCCACTTGTCTTCTGAAGGTTCAGTAATTGGGTCTTTTCCTTTTCCTGCAGTAGCTACTTATCACACCTTCTGATGCCAGGCTTCAGGTCTCTGTCTTCCAAGTTTGCTTGCCATTTAGTTTTCCCTTCTGAGCTTCTCTCTTAAATTATCTTGGTTAATCCATCTCTCCTGCTGTGCTGCAACACATCAAAATATGTTTTAGAAACACTTTGAAAGGATTTTCTTTCCTAAGTTTTTAGTAAACGGGAAAATCATACAGTTGTTTTAAAACCCTAACAGGGTATGAACTTCCAGAAACTTTCATATTTTGCACACCTTTATGCCTTTTAGCACAACGGCTGAGTTCAGGGATGAAAGCAGTCCTTCATGGCTTCCATTCACTCTATATTCACACTATAGAACTTTTGTCTTCATTGTTATACTTTTCTGCCTATATGCTCAACAACAGGAATACATTTTAAATTGTGATTGGCTCTATACAGGTGCATGTTTATGTGTGTGATTATTAACACATACATACATGCACACACACATATATACATATACATATACATATATAACAAAAAATTTAACAGTACTTATTTTATGTCTATGACTAATAAAACATCAATGCTAACACCAAAATAATCTTAATATAGGATTGTAAAATGGAAAAAATTCAAAATAGATTACATAAAAATAAAATTTAAAGATATCTCAGGTGTGCTGATATTTTATGTTAGTTCTACTCCAGGGCAAGTGGAGGTTTTTGTTCTGCTGGGGAGTGTTGTGAGGTTTGCTGTGAAGTGTGAGGAGAGGAAAGCTAATTCCAAGATGTGTGCTTAAGAGTCAGAGAGCTGTTTTGTGCCTTTGTAAAAAGAGGAAGATAGAGAACCAGCTCAATTTTAGGTAACTGGAGGCCATTCTGCAGCCAGAGGCTGTTCAGTATTTAGTAAAGCTGAGGACTGTGACTCTTTACAGCAATCTCACCCCCGCAAACATAGCATTTTGATAGCAGAAGGCACTCATCAGGAATCATCAGTAAAGCAGTTTTTACAAGCATTGATGTCATTGAATAAGCCATGGGACAACTCTCATGGTAGCATCAACACAGAGATTTCTTTTTTCAGTGACAATGAGGATCACACTCAGGGCACTAGGCAAGTCTTTCCCATTGAACAACGCCTTCAGACCAGATCTCTCTCTCTCTCTCTCTCTCTCTCTCTCTCTCTCTCTCTCTCTCTCTCTTTCTCTCTCTTGATTGTTAATCTGTTTCTTGTTATGGCACTGTGATCTGAGGAGATTTGCTAAATATTATAAACTTAGAAACTGTAGATTGAAATCTTTCTGTAATTTTTTTCTAGATGATAACTTTGAGCAACTCATTGTCTCCTCCCTGGGTTTCAGTTTACTCAATTTTAAACCATAGAAATATATTTCTTCTCTAGTGTAAAGATGAATTAAAGACTGTATGGGTAGTGCTTTGCCTCATGTAATAAGCAAGGCCTTCAGGGTTTTTACACTTGTGTCAGTTATCTTAAAAGATGTATGATGGTGATTATAATCATGTTTCATGGTTCTCTGACTTTATAAATCTTTTAAAACAATGTTTTGAATATTTAATGTTGATTTTGATGAATAAAGAAATAAATAACTATATGGAGTTTTTTTTTTTTTTTTTTTTTTTTTTGTTATGATAGCAAAGGCCTGTTTGGCACCTACTTCCTCATAAATTCAAACAGTGTCAGTGATTTCTGTGCTGTGTTTGATCTTGAGTGAGAGCCACTTGCAAGGTCTCCTTGGCTCTATAGGGAACACAGGTCATCCAAACCCCAAGCTTTGTCAAATAGTAGTACATAGTGGGGTTCTCAGACACAGTAGTGACACGTCAGCCTATCTTTAGGGGATACCATCTACTTCACTTCTCTCTTTAGTAACTGGTTTAGGATTAAGTAAACTGTGTAGATTGCTCAGGCCAGGAAAAGAGAGGACTTTATGCTATGTAGCTCATATTCTTAGGGGAATCTGTCTTCGTGTTGAATTTTGAACTTTTAGATGGTTGAAGTAAGGTACTAGAGTAGTGACAGTATTTAAGAATATAGATTCATAGGATATAGATTCATTGTAATTGCTGGCAGTCAAACCCAGGGTTTCTTATATGTTAGGCAAATGTTCTGCCACAAGCTACATCTCTGTCTCTATCTTGGCCTTTTGTCACTTGATGGGATTGGACAAGGGTTTCATAAACTCTCATTTTAAGAGACTAGAGATAGTCTTTTTAAATTTCTTTCCTCCCTCCCTCCCTCTTTCTTTCTTTCTTTCTTTCTTCTTTCTTTCTTTCTTTCTTTCTTTCTTTCTTTCTTTCTTTCTTTCTTTCTTTCTTCCTTCCTTCCTTCCTTCCTTTCTTCCTTCCTTCCTTCCTTTCTTTCTTTCTTTCTTTCTTACTTGTCTTTTCTTGATAGTCTCGTTGTATAGCCCAGGCCAACCCTGAACGTCTATCCTCATTCTCTGTTGCTTGAGGTTATAGGTGTGTGCTATTATGTTCTGCCTTCCTCATTCAGACACACACAATATATCAACCGTCCTTCTTTGACTGTCTCAAGTTGATTATCACTTTGTGTATTGTTCTACAGTAGTGGGCTGCATAGCTTAGGCTAGGAGCAGGAATGGATGAATAACGTGGTAGGAAAGACTTGACCTCGGTCATTCATTTAGTTTGTATTAGTTACTTTTCTGTGGCTCTGACAAACCCCTCATAGAAATGACTCAATGACTCAGGGTTCACAGGGATAATGGAGGAGGTAGAGTAGAGGGCGGGTTCATGCGTGGATGGGAGAACTGGCATGCTATGCTGTAGTAGCATGGCAGATGTGAGCAGAGGTTGCTAGACCAGAACTCTAAAATACTGCCCCCTAGTGTTCCACATCTGCTACCATGGCTCCATTCTTAAGTGTTCTGAGGCCTCCCCAAATAGCATACCATCTGGGGACCAGGGTCCCAACATGATCAGGTGCACATCCACATATTCAAGCATAGCAGAGGCATGTATTGTGTAGCGTGCAGTGTATTGATGGCTAGCTTTAGAACCTTTATAATGGGATGTAGCCGTGATAGTATCTAATCACTTGTTGAGAGTGTTGAGAGAATTGGCTACCGTGAAGTAAGTCAGGGGTATATTAGCATAGGCCTGACATGTAGTACCCCAGACATTATTTTATCTTGTTATGGGGGGGGGGGTGTCAAAGAAACAGTGCTTTTGGTGAAAGTGTAACTGGCATAGTTGTGAGGGTAAGGCTGGCACAGAAGAAAGAAAACCGGGGGGATGTTAATGTAAGAAACTGGAAGGTCCAGAGGTGAGAGACTGGATTGCAATGAGAGTGGAACTGGCCTCATCCTTGGAAAAATGCAAAGTCAAGGCTTCATGCCGGTAAGGGAGCTCACAAAGTTTAAGGTTCTGGATGTGGCAATAAGGTCCAGCCTGTGACAACAGAAGTGGAAAGCTGGTGTGAAGTAGAGGCAAAGAAATATTTACCGTGTGCCTGTGTGCCCAGCATGGGGAAGTACAAGATCTGGACCAAGCACCCTTGACTGGAGGAGGTTGGAAACTCATTTGGGCACATAGTCCCCTGAAGGTGTTTACTATCACAGCAGAGGGAGTGGCAGCAGTGACAACCAAACTTTATCATAGCAACAAATACCTGGCCTAATGTAGCATCAAAAAGGCATTTTAAAATAGATGTCTTTCCCAGGGGCAAGCAAATAATTAGTAACACTAATTTAGAATTTGAAGGCTAGCTGTCCTAAATCCATCTATTTAGTCTTATATTTTCTCCTCTTCCCTTTTTAACCTCTGGTGTACAAGTGAGATGATTAACCCAGTTCTTTTCAGTGTTTGGGAAATGGCTTGCTGAGTGGCATAGTGCATTGTTTGCATCCTTCTGTTTCTGAGTGAGTGTCCTAAAGAGGAGCCTGCCAGAAGACTAGCCAGAAGGAAGCCATGGGGCAGCCCATGAGTATTCTTTGTGCTTGGCTTTCAATAGAAAGTTGGAAGTTTTAAAATCTTAGAAACATAATTTGTTTAAACAAAAAGGGTAAAAATAATCAGATAATTATTTAAAGATTTTATATGCTGCATTAAATAATTTTTTTCACATAGAATATTGTTCTGGGTCCCTTCCACTCAGTGGTGGTAGTGCAGATAAGTATTAGCCACACATGAGTATTATGTTTATTCTGACTGTGACCAAAATCAGCAGAGGGTAATTGATGGCTCACAGCCTCAAAAAACTCCAGTTCAGCATTCCACCTTAGCAGACAAGTCTACTGTTCTTCATGTCTCTTATGTCCTGTTGGCAACCCTTTTTAAGACTGTTCCTTACACTTTCCTCTAATGTGCATTTAAGCAGACTGACTTAGCCAGGGTTATCATTGCTGTGATGAAACACCATAACCAAAGCAACCTGGGGAGGAAAGGGTTTATTCAGCTTATACCTCCACATCACATAAAAGGAAGTCAGGACAGGAACTCAAGCAGGGCAGGAGCCTGGAGGCAGACACTGATGCAGAGGCTCTGAAGGAATGCTGCTTACTGGCTTGCTTCTCATGGCTTGCTCAGTTTGCCTTCTTATAGATCCCAGGAGCATCAGTCCATGGATGGCACCACCTGAAATGTGGTAGCCCTTCCAAATCAATCAGTCATTAATTAAGAAAATGTCCTATAGGCTTGTCTACAGCCAGATCTTATGGAGACATTTTCTCAATAGAGATTCACTCCTTTCAGATAGTTTGTGTGTCAAGTTGACATCAAACTAGCCATCAAAGACTGTTGTCATTCTGCCTGAGCTGCTGCCGGTTGTGTTCCTTGTTATGACATCGTTTCTGAGGACAGATGGAGAGGGAGGCATTTGTGTTGGATAGGCTTCTTCTCCGGGCAAACTGCTGTGCTTGTGGCTCATTCCACTCAGTCTACAAGTTGTGCTGACTCGGCAGGTGTCTCTCTACCTTCCTGTGCTAGGTTGTTTGCTCTGATAAACATCATAGTCAAAAGTAATGTGGGGAGGAAAAGGTTATTTTATTTTACAGCGTTTAGTCCATTTTGGAGGGAAGTCAGCACAAGAACATAGAGGCAGAAGCTGAAGCAGAGGCCATGGAGGAATACTGCTTACTGGCTTGCTCCCCATGGCTTCCCCAGCCTGCCCAGGGGTAGCATTTTTCTAGTTATCTGGAACCTGTCATCTCAATTGTTAATTGAGAAAACCTCCCACAGACTGGCCTACAGTATGTGCCAACCTGATGAAGGCATTTCCTCATTTGGAGATCTTTTCCCCGGACAATTCTAGTCTGTGTCAAGTTGACAAGAAACTAACCAAAGCACTTTCTAAAAAAATTTTTTTTATTTAAAAAAGGAGAGACCTACCATGGTGGCTTCCAAGGCATGGTCTAGACCACAAATGCAGAATCACTGGACACGTGAAGAAATAAAGTCCCTAGGCCTCAGCAAGATCTATGAAACCTGATTCTGGAGGCTGGGCTCAGTTTTTCCAAGTACTCCAAGGAGATTCTCAAACATGTTAAGTTTGAGAACCACTTCTCTAGCATTTTTGACATCAGGACTTGTGAATTTCTACTCAGCTGTGCATGTAGCTGAAAACAGGAAATGGCCATGTGGCTCTGCTAACAGCTAACAGTTGCTTTGCCTAAAGCAGAGGTTCTTGGGTAATTTTTGTTGTTGTTGAGACATGGATGTTCTTCATTGTGGAGAGTCGTCCTACACACTGTAGGATTTTAGCAGCATCCTGGGTTCTATCTGTTGGGTACCAGTGTATTGTGATGGTGAGAGATGTTGTAGGCTGTCATATGGACCCCAAACAGGTGGATAGAGGAGAGGGGTTCACTGATAGCTGGACCACTGGTTAGTGTGCCCTCTACTTACTGATGGTGTTCACTGTATTATCCAGGCGACATTGTTTTCTTCTTGGTAGGAGATGAACAAGTTATTAATTGATTATAGAAATCTTGGGGTTTTTTGTATTTGTTAGCAATTATGAGAGTTATAGTTTAGGTTCATTTTTTTTGGCTATTATTCCTATGTACAGTAAGCAGTGTTGGCCTCTGAAACATTACTGCTTTGTTAATATTGTATTGTTATCAAAACTAGTGACACCATGGTTTTCTCTTAAAGTAACTTGTCCATTTTATTTGGATACCCAAATAATTTTATTTTAAGTTTAACAGTTAAGTGGTAGTTGTACTTATTAATTTATTAGAATGTGGTATGTTCTTTCACTTTTTTAATTTTAGAAAGATTATTTTAAATTTTATATGTCTGGTATGTTACCTGTGTGTGTATCTGTGTACCACGTGTGTGCATAGTGCCTGTAAGGTCAGAAGAGAGCATCAGATTCCTTGGAACTGGAGTTGCAGCTAGAACTACCATGTGGGTGCTGGGCATTTTAATGGTGTCCTCTGCAAGAGTAGCAAGTGCTGTTAACTCATGGGCCATCTCTTTAGCCCATAATTTAAAATTTTAAATATTTACTTCTATATGTGGGATCAGAGGACAACTTTGGAGTTAGTTTTCTCCTTACACCTGTATATAGGTTCCAGGAATTGAACTTAGATTGTTAGGCTTAGAGGCAAATGCCTTTGAGCCATTTTTCCAGCCTGCTTTTAAAAAATGTTTTCTTTACCATTTCATACATGCGTATAGTGTACTCTGATTACTCACCCTCCGTCCTCCATACATCCCTCTTTCACATTCATGACTTTTTGTTTCCTTTGTGTCCCACTGAGTTTAATCTGGAAGGTCTGTGTGACAATGGGTTTGAACTGTCTATCAGAGCATCCTAGGCCAGAAGTGGGTATACAACTCTATACTGCGCCTCCCTCCTCTTAGGTGCCAGTAGTTCAGCCATAAGTGGTGGGTGGAGCCCACTGAGCCCCTTCTCACCCACAGCTATTTGTTGGTGGGGCCAGTCTAATGTGGGCCAATGCCAGTGTCTTAGACAGTGTTCCAGTACTGTGAGGAGACACTATGACCAAAGCAGCTCCTACAAAACAAAACTCTTCGTTGGGACTGGTTTATAGTTCCAGAGTTTAGTTCATTATCATTTGGCAAGGAGCATGGTGGCAGGCAGGTGTGGTGCTAGAGAAGTAATTACATACTGATCTATAGGGAGGGAGACAGAGACAACACACACACACACACACACACACACACACACACACACACACACACACACACACAAAGAGCCTGGCATGGCTTTTTGAAGCCCCAAAGCCCACCCCTAGTGACATTTCTTCCAAGGAGGTCACACCTCCTAATCCTCCTAATTTTTTTTCAAATAGTATAACTTCCAAGTGGCTAACCATTCAAATGTATAGCCTATGATGCCATTTCTCAAACTTCCACAGCCAGTTTTGAACCATTTTTAACTTGAAAATGAGATCCCTTGCTTGGTGCTCACTCTTGGACTCCTCCGGTCAGCATGTTGTACCTTCGTTGTTCTTTTCAGCATTACTTTTCTCATATCCCTTTTCCTCCTTTCCTTTTATATTTCAAATTCCCCCCTTTCTTCAGCACTGATGGTTTCATTCACATCCTTTCCAGCTGAGTCATTTTCCAACTATCTGCTGGGTTCTGTCACCTCAGTTCTATGTTCTCATAATTAATGACTTATGATCTTTTTGTATTTTTTTGTATTTTCTTAATTTTCTTTTGTAGCAAATACTAGGTTACAGTTACCTTTTTTATTACCTTCTGTAGTGTTGAACATGGGATGCTTTGTCTTTTGAGGTCCAAGTGTTCAAACACACGGGCCTATACTCACACTTAAATCACAACAGTGGTGTATTTGTTTATGTGGCTGATAATATACATTATCAGAAACCGGGTAACCTGAAGCAAGGTATATTGTTTTTGTAGTTCTGTAGACCAGAAGCCCCAAATCAAGAAATTAGTGGAACTCTAGGGATGCATCATGCATCTATTTTTGGTGTGACACTCTGGTGAGTGTCAGCTTATTCCTGGCCTGTGATGACATTTTCCCATTTCTCTCTCTGTGGTCAGATTTTCTCTGCTGTCCTGAGTAGCTCTTTGTCCACTCATGTTACTAGACCTAGATAATCCAGGATGCTCTCTTTATCTCATGATTCTTCTGGGAATTAAGAACACCCCCAGCACTCCAGGATTAGGATGCAGATATATTTTTAGGCATTACCTTTCAACCTATTTTTTTTTTTTTTTTTTGAACTTTAGTTTCCACCTTCTGGCCATCTTCCTAGATTAGCGTAGTTTCCTACTTTGTGCTACTCTCTTTTCTTCACGTTGTCTTTAAATGGTTTATTACAAGAACAGTGTAGTCACAGTCTGCCCCGCTGTAACAGGCCAACACCCTGTGGTCCAGTCTGCCATACTGCCTCAGGCCAAGACTTGCTACTTGGCAGGGCAGCTTTATTCACAACTAGAACATACATCTCATGACAAATCTGCACAACTCTGAAAAAACAAAAAAAATACCTAAAAAGCCTATTTGAACACCTTATATTTAAAACTCACATAGATTCCACAAAGCCACGAATAATCCTTGTTGCAGTCACCTTTCTGTTGCTGTGATAAAACAGTATGAAAGACTTTCCAGTTTCAGAGGCTGAGAGGCCATCACCGTCGTGGTGGGGAGCTGGGGAGCAGGCAGACAGTGCTGAACAGTAGCTGAGAGCTCACTTCTTGAGACACAACCTTGAAGCAGAGAAAGGGAGTCTCAGAATGGCTCCTTTGAAACTCAAAAGCCTACCTCCAGTGACACCTCTTCTCCAACAGGGCTACATCTTTCCCAAATAGCTTCACCAACTGGGGACCAGGTATTCAAATATATGAGCCCATGGAGGCCATTCTCCTTCAGATGACCAGGGTTTTATTTGGATAGAAGTAAAACTAATTTAAATTTATTAGAAGTATTTAGCTGTTACACCATCAACATCTAATGTGTTTGGTGGCAGTTCAGAGCAGGCGGGGTTTCACCCCAGGATTTGACATGCTAGCAAAATGGGTGTTGCTTAGGCTGTATGTTAAAGAAGTGTTTGTAGTTCATGGAAATTTTTTTTCTAGACGAATATGAATACTTTTTAAAGTATTTAGGCCTCTAGAATACCACACAGGTTATTTTGGGAACAAAGCCTCAATGCAATACACCAAAAAGGTATTATATAAAATGTCCTAGAGGGCTGTCAGAGAACTGAGTTTCTTGCAGTTAATGGAGCCAGTTTATACAAACCATTATAGTGTGTTCAAAGTTATGTTTTTGCCTATGTTATTTTAATTGTTGCTGTGATTATTGCTTTACTATTTTACCATAATGCATTTTTATTATTTATGTATTTTATAAACTTGAGCAAACTTTCCAATTACAGAGAAAAGTGTAATAGACTTTTAAAGTATTAGTAAGATTGTTAACACCTAACGACATGCATAGAAACAGGAATTATTACTTTAGCATAACTGTAATGTCCACATGTATTTAAGATTCATTTAACAAAATTTTATTTCTGGCTTTATTTTTATATCTTGACAACATATTTAAAACATTGTAAGGAAGTAATTTAAAGCAGTCATTTTTCAAATTAACCCATTAAATGAAAAATTTAGCTTCTAATTTTAAATTTAAAAATTTGCATTTTCCTTGTAAGTGCTGGTCAAGATATCCAAGGAGCAAGTGTGATTGCAAATCTTCCATTTTTGATGCGACAGAATCCTACTGAAACACTTCGGAGAGTCTTACCCAAAGTCAGAGTAAGTTGGTATGAAATAAGATTTCAATTTCTTGTCCTCCCTCCCCACTGCCAATAGCATGTTTGTCATTATTGAGAGAAAATTTCAGAGTTTTCCTTGCTGATCGTTTCACCCACTAATGGAGTAAAGAGTAAAGTGTTACCATGAGTATTTGAATTATGATAAATATCTAGGAAAGTTAGCTGTAAAGAGTTCCTTGGTGATTTTTTAAGGTAGATTTTTAATAGCTTAAACTGTAACTATCTTTATAAAATTATAGGTATGTCATTTGGTATTTTTTTCAAAAATTAGCACAGTAATTTTATGTCTACATTACCAATAATAATATAATTAAGATCTTGCATGACTGGTCTAAGGCGACTTCTGAAGACTCATCATACGAAGTGTATTCTGGTCGATCACAATTTTAGTTTATATTTATTCCTCCCTAATTTTTTTCAGAATTAGCTTCTTGCTCTGAACATAAATGTTTTCTCTACTATCATATTTCTTCTTTAAGTACATAATGCTCATTGGTTATTAATAATTCATGGTAGATATATAATGACTAGTATTTATTATTTGTTTGTACCTGAGTGCAAAGAACTCTTTAAAAAACAAAGAAACAAGTATTTTTGTGAGCAATCTAGACAGCAGTCAGTCTTTGTGTTGAATTCTCGTGCATCCTAACCACTGATGGGGTCAGAGGCTACCCGCTATTGGAGATAATATTGGCTAGGAATGGGCTTTATTTACTTGCCCCCAGTTTTTTATTTGGTTATAGCTGTTTACAAATTAATTATACATATTTAAAAACATAATTATAAGCATATCTTTGAGGTTTGCTTTTTTTAGCATTATATATAGTATGGTCCCAACTGCTGTCATTTTTATAAGAAGCCCACATTTCCATAAGACAATATGAGGTTTTATTGGGTACCATGGTGATTCATGAGTGTACTAAGCTTTGTTATGTCTCTTTTCCCAGAATCATACCCAGTTTTGACGTGAGTAAGCTTATCTAGATCAGGTCTGTTTGTACCTTTGATTTTGGTAGTGTTAACTAACCAACATTGTTATCATGACATCCAGAAGTACCAGTTGAATGGTAGAATCATCTTGGCTAGGGAGTTCATGTAAGTAAGAAAATGAAGTTTAAAGTAAAACAACCATCAAACTGCATACTGTGTTGAGTTGGTGGAGTCTGGTCCACAGAGAGCAGACTGCATGTCCAGAGCGAGTGCCTGGTTCCCAAAGAGGTCAGAGGAGGTTTTTATTAGGATCCTGAGACGAGTTCTAGTTTTAAGCTGCCATATGGCTTCAGGGAATTGAATCCAGGTCCCCTGGAAGAGCAGCCAGTGGCTCCTAGTTGCTGAGCCATCTCTCTAGCCCTTAGCATTCAGACGTAAAAAACAACAAAAGATGAAAGGTAGACAGCAACAACCTTTAGAGGTTCCATCAAAATTTTGCTAATGTGTTCATAGTAGACAGTTGAGTAACTCCTAAGAAACTTGCCTGGCTCTGGGTTCAATCCCTAGTGCCAAACACCTCCTCTTAAAAACAAGGAGAACACACATTGATTTCAGTTATGCAGTATCTTTATACAGTGTTAATGTATCTTCTGAAACTATCAGGTATGCTAGAGTTATGCAAGATATTTTTGTTTTTGAGACAGTTTCTCTGTGTAGCCCTGGCTGTCCTGGAACTCTCTTTGTAGACCAGGCTGGCTTCTAATTCCATCTGCCCGGGCTTCCTGAATACTGGGATTACAGGTGTTTGCCATCATGCCCAGCTGAATATATGGTTTTAATACAAAGCATTAATGATTAATTGGAGTAAAAACTAATGCCCATTAACGAATTTGTTTTAAGAAAATTTTTTAAATTACTGAACAATTTTTATGTATGTGTGTATGTATGTATGTATGTATGTATGTATGTATGTATGTATGTATGTTAGTCAGGGTCTCATGTAGCCCAGGGTGGTTTGGAACTCAGTATGTAGTTGAGGATGACCCTGAACTTCTGCTGATCCTCCTGCCTCCACCACTCAAGTACTAGTATTAAAAGATTACATCATTATTCCCAGTTCATGTGGTAGTACTGGGGTTCAAACCTGGGGCTGTGTGCAAGCCAGGCAAACACCCTGCAGCTAAGATATAAACCCAGATTTTTATTCTTTCTTAAGGTAAACTAGTAGGCATCCATTATTAGGGCCTTCATCTGTCTTGCCCATACTACTTGAAGGAGTTACAAAAAGGTAGAAGAGTCTCAGGTGGGGGGACCCCCACATCAGAAAAAGCCCATAAGCCGTGCAGATGGACACAGGGGCATGTGAGCACTGTGTGGTTCTGCTTTGCACAGAAACATGTGAGTAAATCACAGAAGATAGACTTAACCGGGGAACAGCAATGGCAGTGCAGAGAGCATCAAGACTTACTGGAACTTCAGGCTGGCGTGTTCTCAGGTCTGCCTGGCTTCTTCCAGTGATCACTTCCCAGTGATTATCTGTGAGCTCATGGTCACTCTGTTCACCTCGACATCCTGCTGAATTCTCAGTTTTGTGGTAAGGCCACCTTGAATGCCAGAGTAAGTGAGCACTTAGCAACAATGACATTTATGATCACTTGTACTTATTTACCGAGCACTGCTTGTTAGGTGTGAGGCACAGTTGTTGTCACTGAAGTAGAGATGAATAGAGACAGGGAACTTGGTCTCCAGGAGGCTGTAGTGCAGAGGTGACCCAGACATTAACAGGCAATCAAACAAAAGGCCGAGTGTAAACACACTGAGACAAAATAGTAAAGTAACGGAGGTCTTTGACTCACTGGGGACAAGGGCAGGTGCTTAGCAACTCACCATGGCCGAGCAGCAGGTGGCCTGAGATGCAGGTGAGGTGGAACAGTGGTAAGTGTAGTTGGGGCTACTGGGAAGGGTGGGGTCTGAACAGAGACCAGGCTGGACTAATGCCCGTGACATTGGATTTGAGGACAGTGGAAAGCTACTGGAGACTGAACGTCAGAATTACTGTCTGTTCACATCTTGTGGGCACTTTGATCAGTGTGTAGACTAGCATGGGACAGTTAGGAAGCTCCAGTTCTGGGTCTCTAAGAGTCAGTGGCAGGCTGGATTAACATGGTGCACTAAAGCAATACAGTGCAGTGCATAGACATCTCAGGAACGTTTATTAGAATGAACAGAGTTCCATAATGGATTGGAATGGATGAATGCCAATTGGATTGCAGTGGGGAGCAGCATCCAGATGGTTGGTGTGGGCATCTGGGTGGTTTTCAGTGTGTGAGGAGATGGTCCATTGAGTATACAGGCGGTAATAATCTGAGTACTTGCTAACATTGGTTCTTCATTATTCACTTTGAGAGAACTTAAAAATATAAGCAGTGAGTATTTCATTCCGAAAGTAACTGTTCCCAATCACCACACTTGTGACTTCAGCCGGACCAGCTTTCAGAGATTCTCCATTGCTTTGCTTCACCTAAAAGAACAGAGGAAAAGAGATGTGGGCGGCTTTGGTCCTACATGTTATGAAATTGTACTGGCGATAACCTTGTTTGTTTGTTTACTACATTTGCATTTTATACTTACTACTGGGTCTTAATTAAAATATGTTTTTAAAAAAATATGGCAATCTATTTTCACTGTTTTAAAGATGAAGGAATTTGACTTTTTCTTTTCTTTGTTTGTTTGTTTTGTTTGTTTGTTTGAGAGAAGGTCTCTCTAGGTAGTCCTGGCTGTCCTAGGATTTTCTATGTAGATCAGACTGTCCTCAAACTCAAAATACTCCTTCTGCCTCCCAATTGCTGGGCTCAAAGGAGTGAGCCACATCTAGCTGAGATGAAGACATTTTGACCTTAAACCAGCAGGAGCTGGAGAGATGGTTCAGCACTTAGGAATGAAAGCCGTTCTTCCAGAAACTCTGAGCTGGGTTCCCAGCACCCAGTTAAGATAGCTTTCAACCACATGCAGTTCTAGCTCCTTGGAATCTAATGCCCTTTTCTAGCCACTGCGGGCATTGAAATCTCATGTGTTCATACATGCAAACACACACACACACACACACACACACACACACACACACACGCACACACATGCACACACACTCACACTCACTCACTCACACTTAAAAATTAAATCTACAAGCAAAATCTTTTGTTGTCAAGATGAAATTCTTAAACTGTATTCCTTTATAAAGTCACAGATGAAGGTGACACTCCACCTAACATAGGATAACGGACTCCATCATAATACAGCACCAAGCAGTTCTTGTTCCTCTTGAAGTTTCAAATCCATTTACTTGTTCATTTACTTAAATTTTGTTCCAAAAGGACATCGTAATATTATTATTCAGCAGAAAATGTGCAGTGTCAGGCACAGAGAATAATTATAGTGAGTATTGACTCAGGTTCTGTGGGGGTCAGCTATTGGATGTTTTATGTGTTTTAATCTCTGAGTCCAGACGATGGTTCTGTGACACACATCCCACAGAGGAAGAGACCCTAGCTAACCAGGTTGCCTACAGCAGGTTGTCAGCCTCATGATTAGCTGATCTGATTGTAGGTCTTTAATGTGTAATTCACTTCTCAGGCTTCAGCCACCTTGTCTGGTTACCACAACAGCTGCACATGGGACCAATTGCTTTCACTTTGCCACCTCGAAGCCACTCACCCAGAGAGGGCTTTAGGAAATACCAACCAATCATGTCTTACATTATTACTTAAGTGGTGAAATGGAGTGACAGAATGCTGTCCCCTTCACTTCCCCTCCCTTTATCCTCCAGAATCAAGCTCTGATCCCAGAAAGCTGAATTTTACTTTATTATAGAACAAGATGATTTCAAGATGTGCTTAAATCATGGGTCTGGAGATAGAGAAGTTGTCTTGGATCTTTTAGATGGGGCCCAAATGCCAACACAGGTAGGTCTCTTAGCAGAAGGAAGCAGAGGATGAAGGAAGGGTAAGAAAGCAGTGAAGACAGAAAGACACAGAAAGCCAGGAAGGGACAGCACAATAGTCAGAAGCCTGTGGTGGGAGTGTGGCAGTGAGCATCTTGGTCTGAGTAACACTGCTTTAGCTCATCTGCCTTCTAGAACTGAGGGAGAGTACATTTCTGTTGCTTTAATGCACCCAGCTTCTGTTAATTTGTAATAGAAGCTACAAGAAAACTAAAACAGATCAGTTTTCATTTCAGATAGAATAAAGCTTCTTACCATGACTTTTGTGACCTTGGCACCTACCAATCTTTCCCTCTTTTTCACAAAGGCAGAAATCTTTGTCACCCTGGCTTGCCATTTTATCCCAGAGCCTGGAATGGTGTTTGGAAATAATAGGCACTCACAAGCAACTTTAGAAAGGCCGTTGATTGGATTTAATGTTCTGAGAAGTCAGTGTCTACCCAGGAGACCGTGATGCATTTGACACTGCTGGCCTGACTCACTGGCCTTGAGTGAGTCAGCCTCAGTGGTGTCTGTAACACTGACTTGTGCTCTCAGAGACACTTCACAGGGGTGGGAGGAGGAGATAAAGTACAGAATAGAAGACAACAGAGACACGGGCTATGAAACCAGTATGAAATTTGATTATTTAAAGTTGGTCACTGTGATACAGCAAGATTTTGATTCAGAAGAAATCTACCACATCCACTTTTAGTACTCTTGGTGACATTATTTTCCTGAGTTGATACAGTAAGAAAATACCAGAAATATCTTCCAGTGTGAAGAATACAGCATTTTTATACTGAATACGGACAGATTCTTAAATGATCTCATTTTGAAATTTGAATAGAAAGCATTCACTTTGCAAATAAAGCTATCTGTGAATGAAAAGCTGCATGTGTCTTTAAAGTCTTATTGGAAGCAGCACAGTTGAGTGGACAGTGATGTGAGGGGCTGTGTGTGCTTCATGCCTTAGATACAGTCTCTCAACTGACAGCACTGTCCGATGTATTGTTCTCACTTAAAGCTGACAGATGGAACAGTCTCAGTGCTGGGCTGTAATGTTAGGTTTCTAAGAAGCATGAAATAATATACTTGATTTTGATAGTGCTTTGAAAAATAAAGACAGTCTTAACTAAGGGATGAGCAAGTACAAGAGAGCGATACAGACTCCTTTCTTCTTTGCTTTGCATCTCAAAAACGGTCTTCTCTTCCTCACTGTAGTTGACATTTTCTGAGATAAAAGTTTAAATTCTGAGAAAAGCAAAAGGGTTTTATGAAAGCAACATAATTATACATCTTGAGCAGAATATGATGTTCCAGGACCCCTGCAGGTCACAGACGGCCTGTGGTGGAGCATAGCATCCCATTGGCCGTGGAGCATAGCATCCCATTGGCCGACACCCTGACTGCAGGCAGGGAGAGAGGAGGGGGAGCTTCCCACAGTGGTACAAGGTTAATGGAGGTTTCCAGCATCAGGGTAAGAACCAGTTGTGCAGGAAGTCAGGGTTATAGAACAGTCTCCCAGCTCTCCAGAGAACGGACACAGCTACAGCTGGAGGAGATGAGCAGGAACACACAGTGGAGACAGCTCTTTTTGTTTTATAGTGCAAAAGAAAATGGCATTAACCATGGTCAGTCATGGAAAATGTCTGATTACGGTTTGTATCTTATGTTCACTTATATTTAAGGATGAAGTAGATTGGCATTACTAATTACTTCATAACAATACGTTCTATGGAAACATAAGTATGCAGAATGGGCATAAAGAAAGACAATTATTAATTATTTTTCTCTTTTGTGACCAGGCCTGACTTAGTCCAGGCTGCTCTCAGATTGTCTGTGCACTGAAGGATGGTCTTAAACCTCTAATCCTTGTGCCTCTGCTCCAGGTGTCAGAATTACAGGCGTGTGTCACCATGCTCAGCAGTTAATGTTTTTACTAGATCTAAAGCTTGATTTATGTTTCATCAAATTGTGGTAGAGAGCAGTGCTCTTATATCTGCTTCTTGGTCATTTTACCATCCATCCTGTCTGTTAAAAATAAATGAAGTAAGTCTTCTGAAATTCTTTTAATATACAGTTGAGCTTAAAAGAATAAAAAAACAATTCCCTGGGATCAAAAATGTTTTTTTAAACTGTTAGCCTCAAAACCCACATGCTTATATCTTTTCTTGAGCATGCCAGAGGTAATCACAAGGTTGCTACAAGAGTTAATTCTAAAGAGCAAGATGAAGCGGAGTCTAATGTGTAGGGACCCTGGCTTGTTTGTTTGCTTCACTATGGACTCTTTCTGTGTTGCTCTGGCTAAGCTTGCTCCCACAATCCTCGTCTCTACTTTCTGAACACCAGTTCAGATGTGTCACCATATCGAAATGTACAGGTTGCAGGACAGTCTGTATCAGATTGGGTTAACTTGGAACTTTGTACTCAGCAGCGCCACCTACAGGTCGCCTCTGTTTGGGACAGAGCAGTAGAATGAAGTGAGCCCTCCTTGGTGCTGTAGATATGATGGTGATTAACTGAGGGAAGGAAGCAACTGTGCCTACTTCCCCAGAACCTTCTCTTCGGTAAAGCAAAGGCTTGATGAGGAAAGAGCAGAACCTGCTGCTTCTGGTGGCCTGTGAAGACCCACTGTTTCTGTGGGAACAGCCAAAGAAACAGCAGCCTCTCCTGGAGAAGAAGGAACAGGACAGTGCACTGGTGACTGCTTCTGGAATATGGTGGGAACATAAGCCTCTTGACCTTGATAGGGGGCAGGAGATGTTAGAGCCAAGGCTACACCTAAATAAAGCAGAAAGGTCTGCCAATGGGAGTGGCAACAAATTTGACACTACCAAAACCTATCCTGCTCCAAGAACTAGCCAGGGGATGCTGAAAAAGCTCCATTACTGCAGCCTGGACTCAAAGGTCCTGACTAAGATGACACAGAATCAGGGAACGAAAGTCACTTATGTCTCCACTAGCCTAACATACAGCTGTAAGCAACAGTGCTTATTAACAGGGAAGATAAAGTATGAAGAGAAACCCTTGCTCAAAAGTGCTGTTGATTCATGGAGGAAGACCTTGGCATTTCAGGCTGCTAGCTAAACACAAAGTAATGTAGCCCACTGTTGGAGGACTCTAAATCCAGTGGTGCTGTAGAGGTTACCATAACAACAGTAAAGCTTAAACCCAGGTGAGATACTGAGTAGATTTATTTGTCCCTCCCCCAGAGCCTGCATAGAATGCATATCAGTTTCAGAGCTGTTTTTTTTCTCTCTTCAGTGAATAATTAGTATTGAATAAAAAATTGTTAAATCCCCAAATAAAGGGGGAAATGACCAAGTATCAATGATGACCCAAGAAGTATAAAATAGGTAAGTTAAATACCTGTGATTAATTTGCTAGCAATCTGGTGGAAAATAATATGCATGGGAAGAACAGAATCAACCAACCAAACTCCCCAGAGCTCCCAGGGACTAAACCACCAACCAATGAGCACATATGGAGAGACCCATGGTTCCAGTTGCATATGTAGCAGAGGATGGCATTGTCTGGCATTGATGGGAGGAGAGGCCTTTGGTCCAGTGAAGGCTCCATGCCCCAATGTAGGGCATTGCCAAGGGGCTAAGGTGGCAGTGGGTGGTTGGGAATGGGAGCATCTTCATGGAAGCAAGGGGAGATCCAAGAATATAAGGACATCAAACAGAGAAACACAGAGATGCACACACACACACACACACACACACACACACACACACACACAAACTTCCAGGAACATGTTAAAACTGCTAAGATAATGGCTAATGGGACCGTGTTGAGAGTCTTGAGAGAGAAAGAGGCAGGAAATAGGATGTAGAGGCAAGAACTGAACTTGTGGTTAGAGGCACACTGCTGGTCAGGAGACTGGCACATATGTCTGCATAGAGACTTGACCATGAGGGCATGGAATTCATGCTTCCTTAGTTGCAGCTAATGCTGAAAACAACTGAAACAGCCACTTACAGGGGATTGGTGATTAAACTGTAGCAGCATAGCCAGTGGATAATGCTTTTGCTTTTATGAAACAAAGTTTCACTGTGTATTCTAGGTTGGCCTTGAATTTGGGATTTTGTACTCAGATTCCTTGGTTGGTGGTGTTACAGGTCTGTACCACCAAACCTGGCTGACAGGCTCATTTCATGTATATTTCATTTGGTACAGGACTTCAAAATGCTTACTAGCAGGGATTTTGTTTATTTGTTTGTCTTTCACTCACAGGGCTTCTCTACTTTGTGGCTTGTTTTGGAAACTTCTGAGCTATGGTTCTTTTAAATTATCAAATGTCCTTCTACATCGTCCCTTTCAGGTTTCCCATTTCTCATATAATTAGAACTTAGTATATTTTGTCTTTTACCTTTTCTCTCACTTTTCCTCTGTGATTTGAGTGTTTAGTCCTGACCCATTGTCCAGGTCACTGGTTTGTGTCTAGCCTAACTTTAATTCTGATTACTGTATTTTTCTGGTCTGGAAGTTCTATGTATCTTTTGTAAATCTTCTACAATCCACTTAAATATATTAGAATTTTGTGTTGCAATTCTTTTCTTTATTCTCTTACAAAATACATCTCAATTGCAGTTTTCCCTCCCTTCATTCTTCCCAGTCCTACCCTTACCTCTCCTCAGCCCCACAGCCCCTCCTCAGCTTCCCTTTAGAAAGGAGCGGGTCTCCCTGTGGTATCAGGCATATATCAGGGCATACTAAGATACAGTAAGACTAGGCACTCAATTTTGTGACAAATGTATTTCTGGGGAGATTCAACACAAACATCTACTCACCTCAGAAGATCAAAATAAGGATGCCATTAAACTCCAGCTTGATGAGCCTGGGAGTTTAATGGGGTTATTTATCAGAGCACGGGTGAGGGCCTAACTGTGGGAGCAGAAATGACTCAAAGCCAGCTGCATTCCCAAAGACTGCACAGCCTGCAAGCAGTCCAACAGTCGGAGAGTGTCATTTCTAAGGAATTGTCGTCTTAAACCCCTTCAGGCAGCTTGGCAGGTTTCTGTTTCTCTTAAGAACCTGGTATGGTCTCAGTTTCTTTGTTGCTCTTGAAGCTTTATTGTTTGCTTACTCTGGGAGGGAGAGGCCCAGTGAATCTGGTCCATCAGAGGCAATTCCTGAAGCAATTTTGAGTGATTTGCCTTCCTGCTTAAGAAGCATCCTTGCCCCATGGAATGTATCAGACTCCGAGGGAACTTAGACACCAGCTCCCTCTTGTTTCTGTCAGGTACACGTGAGCAGCTCTGACCCCTTGTCTGGCCACTCCACCCTCTCTGCCTTAGTGCTCTGCACCATCACGGGCAGTGTAGCCAGCTCTGCTGACCGAAGCTGAGAGTCAGGACACACCTCACCGCTGTTGAGTCTGTTGGGTTGCTTAGTGCTCTTCACCCAAGGCAGAGCTCCCACAGCCAGAGCGGCCTCCATCTCTTAAGCTGCTAGCTGCTAAGAGGCTCGTCCAGAACCAGCAACGACTGAAGGGAAACAAAGTCTAATTACATGCTTGCTTTTTTTGAATTTGCATGAATTCTTGGGACCTGGTGGATCCTTTTTACTATCTTGTTCATTTCTGTGTTTTTATGGAGACAGTTTTTAATACCTGTGTCTAGGTTTTTAAAATGATCCTTGTTGAGAGTATTGATGAAAATTACTCCATCTGCCATTGCCAAAAGAAGTTCTCTTTATTTTTTCCTTGTTTTAATTTCAGAATTAAATTGATGTCTGTCGGTCTGTATGTGTGTGTGTATGTGTGTGTGTATGTGAATGTGTGTGTAGGTGCTGGAGGAGATGTGTCAGATCCCCTGGAGCTGGAGTCACAGGTAGCTTCCTGACGGGAGTGTTGGGAAACAGATTTGTATCTCCCAGAAGAGCAGTGTGCACACTTTACCACTGGACCGTATCTCACATAGGCCAGTTGTTTCCTAACTGGGAACACCTCAGAACCTATGATTCATATTCTGACAAAGATCTGTGATAAATCTCTTTATGTAAGCATTTTTAAAGATTTACTTGTTTATTTTATGTGGATGAATCTTTTGTCTGCATGTATGTATGTGTACCAGTTGCATGCCTGGTGCTCTCAGAGGTCAGAGGAGGGTACCCGAAGGTACTCTTTGGAAATGAAGTTACAAGTCTGGAAATGGGGCTGGATCACTGCAGCTCAACTCTGTGCCCAAACTCCCATGTTGGTTGAAGTGAAGTTGTGTCTGTAGTAGCAGCGCTCCACTTTTGTTTCTATTTTCTCGTTAGAAAATCTTATAAATCCATGCCTTCAAATCCATCTACATGAAGTCACTGTCCTCCTTCGGGTTTTTATTGCTGTGATGAAACACCATGACCAAAAGCATCCTGGGGAGGAAAGGGTTTATTTGGCTTTCATATCTTGGGTCCATTGAGGGAAACCCAGGCAGGAACCTGGAGGCAGGAAGGAAAGCAGAAGCTCTGGGGGAACACTGCTTCCCAGCTCGCTTCCCTTGCTCAGTCAGCTTTGTGATACCAGCCAAGGATGCCTATCCAGAGGTGGGGCTACCTCCCATGAGTCATTAATCCCACATCAATCATTAATCAAGAAAATGCCCTACAGGTTTGCCTGCAGGTAATTTGATGAAGGCTTTTTGTCAACTGAAGTTCATTTCCCCAGATAGCGCTAGCTTGTATCAAATTGATAAAAAAAAAAAAAAATCTAACTAGGACACTAGATGAAATCTGTCTATATAGTGTATGGTTTGGGAGAGCTGTTTATGCCTCAGAGCCATTTTAAAGTCAGCAGACCTAAAACTGAGCTTGTGAGATTTCTTTTTGTTGTTTTACATTTATTTATTTTGATGTGTGTGCATTTAGGTGCATTTCATGTTGTGTGTGAGTGTGTGTGTGTGTGTGTGTATGAGGGAAAGAGGGGGGGAGAGGGAGAGGGAGAGAGGGAGAGAGAGGGGGGAGAGAGAGAGAGGGAAAGAGAGAGAGAGAGAGAGAGAGAGAGAGAGAGAGAGAGAGAGAGAGAGAGAGAGAGAGAGAGAGCGAGCTGAGGGAAGAGGCGGGTGGCAAGTTGGCAGGAGTCATCTCTCTCCTTGTGCTGTGTGTGATTCTGAATCAAACACAGATCCAGGCTTGGCATTTTCCCCACTCTCCTCTATCCTAAGGGGTTTCAGTGTTCTACTGGCTTAAGAGGTACCTTTGGTTCTTGCATCATTACTCTCTGTGTAGTCTATTTATTTATGTCATAAATACTTCTTGAATGTATCCACTTCCAGCCACACTGTGCCCATGCTGGTCTATGTTTTGCTCTGGAAAGCATAGTGCTTTTCAAGTGTGCTCTCTCTCTCTCTCCTTCCAAATCCCTTTCTAATCTTAGTAGGGCAGGGCATTCCAAAGCATTTAGAGCTGTGTGTCTTTTGTTTAAGTTCTGAGGCTTTGCCTCACTGAGCTGCCTGTTCACCGCTGAAGCAAACCTACCTCTTGGCTCCAAACTCGCAGATTGTTTTTTCAGTTCTCTTCTTCCACAAGCTTCCTCACAGTGCCCGGCTCTGCCTGCAGGGGCTGCTTTTTCTCATGTTTCTTGATTTCCTGCCTCCTGTCCCACCCACCCTCAGAGTAGGTTTTTCTTTTTCTTTACACAGGCTGTTACATCTCAGGAGAGGTTTCTCTGACTCCTCAGATATTATCTCTAGGGCTCTCATGGTAACTTGACCTTCTCATCCTTAGCTCTTAGCACAATTTAAATGGTAGAATTAGGAGTATTATTGAAATGTAAGGTACAGTGCTGGTCTTGGGTGATTGCTAAGTCTCTAGCAATCAGCATAAACTTTGAACATGATTAGCTAGCTATTTCTTGAGTGTTCACATGTCTGTGAACAAGAGTCATTCAAAGGTCGATAACCAGATCCTTGACTTTTCCCAACTACTCAGAGTCTGATTCTGGTCCTTAACAAATGTGAATGAAATTAAAATTCTGTCAGCTTAGGAATTTGATTCTTGAAAACACCTGATCTGAGAGGAAATGAGAGAGTCAAGATGGAAGTGCCTCAGTTTTCTCTGCCCTCCTGCATCCTGGCTCATCAGCACCACAGGTACAGCAGGGAGCAGCACTTCACTGTGGAAAAACTCTTGCTAATTAAGGTCAAAGTTCACCATGACCTGGTAGCATTGGCTCAATGCAATATGGGAGACTCCCTTCTTTGTCAGGGGTTCTTCTCTGACACTGTTCAAGGAATTCTAAGTCCCTTATACACACCAGTGCCTGAGGAATGTCATGCAGCCCTAGTTGGATTATAGGATCAATTTCCTTTCTCTTGACAAAACTTGTTCAGCCAGCACCTGAGATTCCTGAAATGCTTTCCCATGTTAATAAGGCATTCCTGGTACCCTAAGCCCCCAACCTTTACCCATCCTGGATGTCTATGCCCTCAGCCCCCCAAAACTTTATAAGCCTTTAATCATCCAAAGTAAAGTTGACCTGCTTGCTGACTGTGGGTCCCCCTGTTTTTTATTCACCATATGTACTCACTGGGTTTTAAAACTCCCTGTTCAACGTCTCTGCTCCCATACTT
The DNA here is from genome assembly GCF_963924665.1 of Micromys minutus. Classification (NCBI taxonomy): domain Eukaryota; kingdom Metazoa; phylum Chordata; class Mammalia; order Rodentia; family Muridae; genus Micromys; species Micromys minutus. The sequence continues at coordinate 246,220,458 of NC_137969.1, forward strand.
CAAGATGGAGCCCTACCCTGACCCTCAGGTTTGCAAGGTCCTGCCCATCAAATTCAATCTGAAGGAGCAACATGAGACTTGGTTTATTGGCACAGACACAAACAGGAACAGAAGCACATCTGTGAGCATGTGCCCTACCATGCCCGACTCAGCCTGGTGTTCTACTCTTCTAAGGTGTTTGACTGCCAGTACCTGTGTTGTGGGTCTGGGGTCATTCGGAGAATCACCGATCTGACTTTAAGTTTGGTTTTAGTAAATTAGACAATTTTTATTAAAAAAGAGACTGACCAAGACTAAACGAGAGAGACTTCCTAGGCACAGCCTGGCTGCTGTTAGTCAAAGGATTATAAAGGGGTGGCATGGGGTGACAAAATGACAGTTATAATTTTGGGGACTGAAATTAACTCATATGTTATTTGGGTGCAGGCAAGGCTTGATTTTATAACAGGCATCCAGCAGGTGCCTTGGCTGTCTTAGCAAGCAAGCATTTCATACAAAAGCAGAACCCAGCAATTAGCCTACTTAATCTTGAGACCCATTACCATATAGGAATAGTTGAGGCAGTGAAATATTTTGCAACAATCATTAAACTTTTAGGAGTAGCTCGACTGTACCAGAAAGTGGTTCATCTTGAGCCAGCAGACAGGGTACACTCTAAGTAGGAACACCTTTCTCATGGCTTATACAAGCTAAAAGCAATTTTGTTTTTACAAGCTTAACACTGTAAATGTATCCTCTAAACATAATGTTCACCATCACACCTGTAGCAAGAATGGCGGGCCAGGCCTCTTGCCTTTTGCAGAGGCATCTGCCTCACTACTTAGAAAGCACAGCTGTCTTTACTGGGGCTGGGAGCACAGTACCTAGCAGGAGTCCTCCAGGGACACTGGACATCCCACGCTGCCCTAGGCTTCATGCTGCTCTGGAAACCTTTAAGAGGTTCTAGGTCTCTACCCGGATAACTGGGTACCAAGGTGGAGATGGCATGTAATACAATGAACTGGTCTTCAAGGATTCATGACTACTTAGGGAGGGTTTCCTGCAGACCCACAGGGCTGCATCTGACTCCCCAGTCTGCAAACGTTTGGTTGCAGCATTCTTCTTTTTTGTGGGGACTCATGTGACCCAGGCTGTCTTCACTTAGTATGCTGAGGGTGACTTCCAATCCCTCTGCCTCCACCACACTCAACTAGTTTGTTGTTGTTCCTTTATGTATTGGCCTGGAATTTGGAGCCTTTCCCAGAGTGGTGGTGGGGGGGCACACACACACACACACACACACACACACACACACACACACACACACAGAGAGAGAGAGAGAGAGAGAGAGAGAGAGAGACAGAGAGAGAGACAGAGAGAGAGAGACAGAGACAGAGAGAGAGACAGAGACAGAGAGAGACACAGAGAGAGACAGAGAGACACAGAGAGAGACAGAGAGACAGAGAGAGACAGGGACTGACTTCACCCACTTTGAGGCAGTTAATGCACTGCCTTGCCCTAGTGTTAGCTTTTGTTAGCTTTTTGTTTATTCATACCTTTCAGCATGCTTGTTAGGAACCTGATGGGCTTCATTTCTTTCAGAAGCAGATTGATAACAAAATTATTCATAGAAACTAAAAAATGATTCTAAGACAATTTTAGGGAGAATTTAGGTCAGAAAAAATATGACTTAGGAACGTCCTATTTCCATTTGCTTATAGTCATCACTAGGCCTTCCATTGCTACTGTTTGCTAAAGAAAACAGTTGATTGTCTTCCCTACAAAATACTTAATTAATTAAATACTTCATGGGTCATTTATGATGGTTATTATAGCTACCAAATCTGTTAAATAGGTATTTCTATCATAAATACATTCTTTGCAAAGTATTAAATTGTTACTTTGTATTTATAAACTATAATCCACAATTCCTTCCTTCTCCTCCTCTTCTTCCTCTTTTTTTCTTTATCCTTTTTGTGACCTGTAATTTTACATGATAGGACATTTATTCACTGATTTCCAATAGTGTAGTGGTCACCGTTGCTCTTCCCTTCACAGAGAAGTTCTTAGCATGTTGTTTGTGTGCGTCCTCATCCACCTCCTCCTTATCAACAAGTGCAACTCTTCATTTCTCTGGCTTACAGTCTGCAGTGCTTTCCCCTCTCTGCCTGATTTGCTGTTCCTAACCAGGTAGCCTCTCTGTCTCTCTTCTGGTATGGGATGAGGAAGTGAATAGGATATGTGAGGAAACAGGGGTCCTAGAATTGACATCTTCCAACTGTTTACCGGTAGCTCGGACTCAGTTTTTTGTAAATGTTACAATCTAAGAAAAGAGCTGCCACCTACTTCTAATTACTAAAAATTCCCACATTGATAACCCCGGATTCTTCAAATATTTAAATTCCTATTACTTTAGTTAAAAACAAGCAGTAGAACAGCAATGAGCCAGCGGTGAGCCAGTGTGCGGTCCCCCGGTTCCCCCTCCCGGCCCCAGCTTGCTCCAGGAAACCAGTAACCCTGCATCTGGCTATTCCCAGCTGGACAACAGGGAGTGAGGAACCGCACTCAGACCACCCACTTCCAGGAACAGCAGTGAGCCAGCGGTGAGCCAGCAGTGATCCAGGGACACAAGACTGACAACAAGATGGCAAGAGAAAAGGGAAAGAAAGTACCCCAGGGAAACCAAGACAACCTGGCAACACCAGTACCCAGCTCTCCCATCACAGCAAACAGTGGAATGCCAAACACACCAAAAAAAGAAGACGCAGACCTAAAATCATACCTCAAGATGATGATGGAGATCCTTAAACAAGAACGAGAGGAAAAGCACAAAGAATTAGAAGCTTTTAAAGAGGAAACAAGAAAAACATTCAAAGAACTCAAAGAACTAGAGGAAAACAGATTCAAAGAAATGAAGGAATGGAAGAAGGAATTTAAAACGGAAATTGACACAATAAAGAAAACACTAAAAGAGATAACCCTAGAGGTAGAACAGCTAAAAAAGAAATCAGGAGTCACAGATGCAAGCATTTCCAACAGACTACAAGAGACGGAAGAGAGAATCTCAGGGGCCAAAGACAACATTGAAAACATAGACAAAATAGTCAGAGAAGATGCAAAAACCAAAAAGCTCCTAACCCAAAATGTCCAGAAGATCCAGGATACAATGAGAAGACCAAACCTAAGGATAATAGGAATAGAAGAGGGTGAAGAATATCAACTAAGAGGCACAGTAAATATCTTCAACAAAATCATAGAAGAAAACTTCTCTACCCTTTAGAATTAGATGACCATGAGCATAAAACAAGCCTACCAAACTCCAAATAGATTGGACCAGAAAAGAAATTCCTCCCGACACATAATAGTCATAACGCCAAGTGCCCAAAGCAAAGAAAAAATATTAAAAGCAGTAAGGGGAAAAGGTCATGTAACATATAAAGGCAGACCAATCAGAATCACACCCAATTTCTCAAAAGAGACTATGAAAGCTAGAAGAGCCTGGACAGACATCATGCAGACCCTAAGAGAGCACAGGTGCCAGCCAAAGCTGCTATACCCAGCAAAACTATCAATCACCATAGATGGAGAGACTAAGATATTCCAAGACAAAACTAAATTTACACAATATCTGACAACAAACCCAACACTACAATGAATTATAGGTGGAAAACCGATTACAGCAAGGGGAACTACATCCTAATAAAAATAAGAAAACTCCTAAGCAAGAAAACCAAAAGAACAAAGACATACAGGTAAAATTCAACCTCCAAAAGCAAAAATAGCAGGAAACAGCAACCACTATTCCTTGATATCGGTTAACATAAATGGATTCAATTCCCCAATAAAAAGACATAGGCTATCAGACTGGATACATAAACAAAACCCAGCAATTTGTTGCATACAAGAAACTCATCTCAGAGACAAAGACAGACAGTATCTCAGAGTAAAAGGGTGGGAAAAAAACCTTCCAAGCAAACGGCCCCAAGAAGCAAGCTGGAGTGGCCATTCTAATATAGAATAAAGTAGATTTTCAACCAAAAGATATCAAAAAAGATAAGGAAGGATACTTTTTACTCATTATAGGGGAAATTTGTCAGGAGGAACTCTCAATTTTTAACATATATGCTCCAAATACAAAAGCACCTATATTCATAAAAGAAACCCTACTAAAGCTCAAAAAATACATTGCACCCACACAATAATAGTGGGAGACCTCAATACCCCACTCTCACCAATGGACAGATCAGGGAAACAAAAACTGAACAAGGATACTGTAAAATTAGGAGAGGTTATAAACCAACTGGAATTAATAGATATCTACAGAACATATCATCCTAAAAAAAAAAAATACACCTTCTTCTCAGCACCTCATGGCACCTTCTCAAAAATTGACCACATAATTGGTCACAAAATGAGCCTCAATAGATATAAGAAGATTGAAATATTCCCATGCGTCCTCTCAGATCACCATGGTCTAAGGCTGGTCTTTAACAACAACAAAGACAACAAAAAGCCCACAAACACATGGAAACTAAACAACACTCTATTAAACGATAGCAGGGTCAAAGAAGAAATAAAGAAATTAAGAATTTTCTAGAATTCAATGAAAAAGAAAACACAACATACCCAAACCTATGGGATGCAATGAAAGCAGTACTGAGAGGAAAACTCATAGCTCTGAGTGCTTCCAAAAAGAAACTGGAGAGAGCATACATCAGCAACTTGACAGCACAGCTGAAAGCTCTAGAACAAAAGGAAGCAGATACACCCAAAAGGAGTAGACGGCAAGAAATAAAGTTAGGGCAGAAATCGACCAAATAGAAACAAAAAGAACCATTGAAAGAATCAACAAAACCAAGAGCTGGTTCTTTGAGAAAATCAACAAGATTGATAAACCCTCAGCCAGACTAACTAGAGGGCAAAGAGAGAGTATCCAAATGAACAAAATCAGAAAGGAAAGTGGAGAAATAACAACTGAAACTGAGGAAATTCAAGAAATCATCAGATCCTAATACAAAAGCCTATACTCAACAAAGCTGGAAAATCTGGAGGAAATGGATGAATTCCTAGACAGATACAAGGTACTAAAGTTAAATCAGGACCAGATAAGTCATCTAAATAATCCCATAACACCTAAAGAAATAGAGGCAGTCATCAAAAGCCTCCCAACCAAAAAAAGCCCAGGTCCAGATAGGTTTAGTGCAGAATTTTATCAGACATTAATTGACAACATAATGCCAATACTCTCCAAACTATTCTGCAAAATAGAATCACATGGAAAACTACCTGACTCATTTTTTGAGGCTACAATAACCCTCATTCCTAAACCACACAGAGACCCTACAAGGAAAGAGAACCTCAGACCAATCTCACTTATGAACATTGATGCAGAAATACTCAACAAAATCCTTGCAAACCGAATCCAAGAACACATCAAAACGATCATTCACCATGATCAAGTAGGCTTCATCCCTGGCATGCAGGGATGGTTTAACATACGGAAATCCATCAATGTAATCCACCATATAAACAAACTCAGAGAAAAAAAAAAACACATGGTCATCTCACTAGATGCTGAGAAAGCATTTGACAAAATTCAACAACCCTTCATGTTAAAAGTCTTGGAAAGAACAGGAATCCAAGGCCCATACCTAAACATAATAAAAGCAATATACAGCAAGCCAACATCCAACATCAAACTTAACAGTAGGAAACTTGAAGCTATCCCACTAAAATCGGACTCGACAAGGCTGCCCACTCTTCCCCTACCTATTCAACATAGTACTGGAAGTCCTGGCCGGAGCAATTAGACATCAAAAAAAAAAAAAAAAAAAAAAAAAAAAAAAAAAAAAAAAAATCAAAGGGATACAAATTGGAAAGGAAGAAGTAAAAAATCACTTTTTGCAGATGACATGATAGTGTACTTAAGCGACCCCAAAAATTCCACCAGAGAACTCCTACAGCTGATAAACAAGTTCAGCAAAGTGGCCGGATATAAAATTAATTCCAACAAATCAGTAGCCTTCCTATATTCAAAGGACAAACGTGGAGAAAGAAATTAGGGAAAAGATACTCTTCACAATAGTCATAAAAACTATGAAATACCTTGGTGTGTCTCTAACTAAGCAAATGAAGGACCTGTATGACAAGAACTTCAAAACTCTAAAGTAGGAAATCGAGGAAGACCTCAGAAAATGGAAAGATCTCCCATGCTCATGGATTGGAAGATCAACATTTTAAAAATGGCCATCTTACCAAAAACAATCTACAGATTCAATGCAATCCCCATCAAAATTCCAACCCAGTTCTTCACTGAGTTGGAAAGAGCAATGTGCAATTTCATTTGGAATAACAAAAGACCTAGAATAGCGAAATCCATCCTCAACAACAAGAAAACATCTGCGGGAATCACTATCCCTGACCTCAAGCTATATTACAAGGCAATTGTGCCGAAAACTGTGTGGTACTGGTACAGAAATAGGCACGTGGATCAATGGAATAGAATAGAAGATCCAGAAATGAGCCCTCACGTATATGGTCACCAGATTTTTGACAAAGGAGCTGTAAACATTAAATGGAAAAAGGACAGCCTACTGGCACTCAGCATACAGAAGAATGAAAATAGACCCTTTCTTATCTCCTTGTACAAAGCTCAAGTGCAAGTGGATCAAAGATCTTCACATTAAACCAGGTATACTGAAACTATTAGATGAGAAAGTAGGGAAAACCTTAGAACTCATAGGTACAGGAGAAAATTTCCTAAACAGAACACCAATAGCTCGAGCTCTAAGGTCAAAGATTGACAAATGGGACTTAATGAGATTGCAAAGTTTCTGTAAGGCTAAAGACACTGTCATGAAAACAAAAGGGCAGCCAACAGAGTGGGAAAAGATATTTACCAACCCCACATCAGATAGAGGCCTTATATACAAGGTATACAAAGAACTCAAAAAGCGAGATACCAGAGAATCAAACAACCCTATTAAAAATGGGGTACAAACTTAAACAAAAAGTTCTCAATCGAGGAATATCGAATGGCTGAGAAACATCTAAGGAAGTGCTCAACTTCCTTAGCTATCAGGAAAATGCAAATCAAAACAACCCTGAGATTCCACCTCACACCAGTCAGTTGGCCAAGATCCAAAACTCAGATGACAATAGATGCTGGCGAGGAAGTGGAGAAAGTGGAACACTTCTCCACTGCTGGTGGAGTTGTAAACTGAAACAACCACTTTGGAAATCAGTCTGGTGGTTCCTCAAAAAAATGGACATAGCACTACCTATGGAATAGTATAGAAGATCTATTTATTCCACTTCTGGGCATTTACCCAAGAGATGCTCCAACATACAACAAAGATACATGCACCACAATGTTCATTGCAGCTCTATTTATAATAGCCAGAAGCTGGAAAGAACCCAGATGTCCTTCAGTAGATGAATGGATACAAAAATTGTGATATATTTACACAATGGAGTACTACTCAGCTATCAGAAACAATGGCCTAACGAAATTCTTAAGAAAATGGATGCATTTAGAGAATATCATCCTGAGTGAGATAACCCAGTCACAAAAGAACAGACATAATATGCAGTCACTGATAATGGGGTACTAACCCCAGAAAGCTCTGAACACCCCAGAAACAACCCACAGACTGTGTGAAGTTCAAGGGAAAAAAGAAAAAAAAAAGAAAAAATATATATTTTAATTAAAAAGAACTGTATCACATCCCCCTTTCCTTCCTACAGCCCCTTCCAGTTTCTCTCCTATCTCCTCAAATTAATAACCTCTTTTCCTATATTATTGTTACATATATACATATGTGTATGTATATGTACCCACAAATACTTAATTACAACCTTATAAAAATGTATTTGTATACTTTTATGCAAAAATGCTTAAAAATCTGTACATTTATCTTTTTTTAAAAAATAAAGTTAAAAAAGAACAAGCAGCAACGTGATGGACTTTTCAATCTTACTTTGTAATTTTAGAACACGGAATCTGGGGTATCTGTTCATTGTTATAAGACAGTCACATGATGCTTCTCTGTAGTACACTGTGGAGAGTTGTAATGCCGGTTCACTGGGGACCCTTCTCTCCCTCTACAAGGGAGGCAGCATTCTGTCTATGGCTCACTAACTAGAGTGGATTATAGATGTGCCCAGCACTCTTTCCTTCCCTCCTTACAATTAGTTTTAAAGTAGTTGATGCGGTATCTCGAGTCATTCTCAAAGAGTTTAGGCTGGGCTGCCTGTCTACTGACAGTATAATATAGGAATGCTAACTGTCCTTCAGGCACGCACTTAAACAAATGGAGGAATTTGCTTTTCATCTCCCCCAAGATCTATGAGGATACACACCTATTTATCCCAGGGCTATGCATTTCACATGAGCTTGTCAAGAAGGTGTGACTCTGGAGGAAAACAGTTTTTGGTAAATATGAAATTTATTCTATTACATTTCTGGAAAACATGTTTAGAAATGAATTGATTCCTTCTTTTAAAGCAGAGATGAAATCTTAGTCCATGCTGGTTTCTTAGCAGCCCCTGATATTGAAGTCAGCACAAAAGAAAAAACTAAATCCTGATAAGACTTGTGGATTTTTCAAAAATTAAATGCAAAATAATTGCTGTGGAGTCAAGACTAAGTCATACAGTAAGAAAACAAAGATGGAGGCTCTTTTTGTTCCACTTAGCATGTAGTTTTTCTCTGTGCAAACCTAGGATGTAATGACTCTAGTGGCCAGAAAGCCACTCTTGGGTCTCAAAAGCAGACTGTGTGACTGGAATGTACAATGTGACTCTCAAAATTTATCTGATTAACATTTTCTGTTTCTAAATAAAAGCTATGCTTTTGAAACCTGCAAGTCTGTATGTTGGCCATATAAGTTTTATTTTAATGTGTTCTTCAGATCCAAGATTGTTATAGTATGGGATGATGTTTATTCTTGAAACAGCAAACAAGGGTGATAGGAAGGTTAGTTTCAGAGTATATCACCTATAACCTCTGCACTCATGTGTCTTTTTTTCTCTCACCCAGACTTTTAAACTACATAGTTGATGGTTAGTTGAGAAATAAACATAAGTAATCACATTCGTGTGTGTGTGTGTGTGTGTGTGTGTGTGTGTTTGTGTGTGTGTGTGTGTGTGTGTGAGTTGTAAAAGCTTTTAACAAAACAGCTGCATAAGTAAGTTGGGTTTTTTTTTTTAAATGGGAATTAACCATATCGCATAAACACTTGCCACAGCAAAGGGCCCTGCCCCATGAGGTTTAGAGCTGTTGTGAGCGTCTTAATAGTGAATGCACATATGGGGGTCTGTGAGGAAGACATCAGTGTACAGTTGTGCTTTGCCTCATAGCAGGTAATGGGTTGTCGGGCATTAGCTCAGTGGCCAGCAAGAAAGCCCTTCACTGTTCTAGTGTTCCTTCTGCTAGAGTCGTAGGAGTGTTACTCCCAATGACCAGCAACTGTTTTACCAAGGGGAGCAGGAATATGGTACAGTTTGTAAATTGTTGTGACAGGTGTTGGGGTCAAGCATATCAGGCGCAGCTTCGAAGGGAGATTGAGAATGTGCGCCTATGTGCTTGGTCTTGCCTTCTGTCTGATTCTGCCAACCCCTGTCATTTACGACCTCTTAAGGAGTAGAATGTAGAACGTTTACTTTCAAAGTGGTTTAAAATAGAACAGCCAGGGAAGACATATCTTTAAAATGGTATCAGAGTCCTGGCTTAAGAGAGCTCAGGGAGCCACCATGTGGAAATCTGGGCAAAGGAGGATTTGGGAGCAGATCTTGTATGGCACCAAAATAACTTGGACTTCCAGTGAGAAGGAAAGCCATAGAGGGATCTGAGCTAATACTTAGAATCTCTCTGGCTGCCTAGTGAAGGATAGGAGGGACAATGGTGGGTCAGAGGAGAGAAAGGTTATTTGAATAATTAAAGGTGGAGTGGATTAGGGTCATAGTGGGAGAGGTAACAAGTGGTCAGATTACAGGTCTGTTTTGAAGGTAGGTCCTTTAGATGAATTGGGTGAGTGAATAAGAGAAGCAAAGGATGACCCTGAAGTTTGCAAACTAAGAAGCTGTAAAATCTAAAAGTTGTCATTTACTAAGAGATGAGGAAGATGACAGGAAGCATAGGTTTTTAGGACAGTGGTTCTCAACCTTTCTAGCACTGTGACTCTTTAGTACAGTTTTTCATGTTGTGCTGACCCCATTCATAAAATTATTTTCATTGCTACTTCATGACTGTAATTTTGTTACTGCTGTGTATCAGAATGTATATATCTGGTATTTCTGATGACTTTACATTGTGACCCCTGTGAAAGGGTTATACACCCTCCAATGAGGGGCCTCGACTACAGCCTTAGGAAGAGACCAGAGAAGATATTCTACAAACTCAATATATATGGTAGTATAGAGCAAGACACTGGGCAAACAGTGGTCATTATTTAAATGGTCATTTGCAGAATAAGTTGGTAAATTGTACAAATAAAAGCTGTTTAAATCATTTAAATTTGTATAATGATCATGTTATAATTGACTTTTATTATATAACAAAATAATGCAGAAAAGTTAGTCTTCCCAAGATCACAAAAAGGAAACTTAATGACAGTAAGTATCCTGATGTTCTGATAACTTTGCTCTGTCATTCACAAAATTGACACATAAGAGAAATTCTCACTATTTCCATAATTGAGCAAAACAATTCTGCTCTGCCTTCACATTGTGCATTCATCCTAAAACCAGCAGGCTTCTAGAGGGAGGCACAGTCGTTTTTTTCTATGAAGGAGCTTACTTGGGTTATTTTTTAGCCTTTGATATATTTAAAATGTATATTTGATGTAGGCTTTAAATTTAAATATGCATGTTTAGATTCTTTAATTGGGATGTATGAATGTAATTTATTGTTTAAAAACATTCTTATGTTTAAGAAAATCTTTTAAATTGTTTATTTCATAGTAATTTATTCTATTATCAGTTAAATCGAAGGGAAAAGAAACTACATTTATACTTTTTTTTTTTTTTTGAGAGAGAGGGTATCATTGTGTAGCTATGGCTAGCCTTAACTCCCTAAGTAGACCAGGCTGGCCTGGAACTCACAGAGACCCACCTGCCTCTGCTGCCTATTGCTGGAATGAAAGGTGTGCATCACACCTGACCATTTTCACATTCTTGAGTATTTTCCTGTTCACATTAGAATGTATAATGTTTAGTTATTTTAGATTTTTTTCTATTTAATTATGTGTGCCAGTGAGAATCTGTGGAGGGGTGTGTACGTCTGAGTGAGCTTACTGCAGAGGTAAGAAGGGCCCGTTGGATCCTTGGAGCTGGAGTCACAGGCAGGTGAGAGCTGACTGACCTGCGTGCTGGGAATTGAACTCTGGTCTTCTGCCAAAGCAGTATAAGCTCTTAAGCACCGAGTCATCTCCCCAGCCCTTATGCTGTTTATTTTTAAAACAGAAATTCAGAAAACGAAAATACACGTGATTGAGATTTGACATTGTTTTGCTCAGTAGGATGTGTATTGCCATCAGCAATGTAAAAGTTCAAACCCATCAAAACCACCTAAAGATTTACACATGGATTATCGGTTTCATCCAGTAAAGCAAGAGAATGTTACATAATGTATAAATTCTTGAGATTTAAGATTTCCTAAGAAATTTATCAACTAACGAGTTAAGTATTAAGAATAGATTGATATGGTTCTTTTAAGAAGTTCATACCTTTAAAGGTTGTATTTAGTGAGTCTGCTATTTGATTTTTGTAACCTTGGCTGTTATAACATTGTAACATTACTCTTCTGACCTCTCATCTCTGTAAATAGTAAACTCTTTCTGCTCACACAGGAAGTCCTGCATGTTGCGAGCGTGGAAATGCAGCTAACGGCTGCGGTGTCCTTCCTGACTATTCTTCAGGAAGAATCAATGTCAGTCCACACGTATGCACACTCCTTCCTGCAAGTCATTCTTCTGCACCTGGAGCACAGGGACACAGGTCAGGGCCCAGCATGCTGAGTTACATTCTTGTCTATGTTACCTGGCACCCGTGGAAAGATCCCTGGGTGAGAACACAGTAGTGCCTCCCCCAGGCTTCTCTTTCCTTAGATATTTTCCTTTTCATTTACGTTCATGGGATTACCATACAGTAAGAATAGCGTACATCTCCCTCAAATTACTTTTAGTATTTACAATTTTCTAAAGGTATTCAAGACAATAACTGTAGAAAATGTCTTAGAATAGTAATAACAATGAGTCTTATTTTTTAATAAGATGGGATTGAGGCTGTTGATGGATGAGGTGAGAGTGTGTTTGCTCGAGATGTTAACCCAGTATGTTGCATCTGTGCCCATTAGGTGTCAGCAATGCATGGCTGGAAACACTTCTCTCTGCAGTAGAACTGTTGCCCAAAGAAACCCTGAGGCATGAGGTAACAAAACTGGTTTTCTTTCTTTCTTTTTTTCTTTCTGTAACTAGTAATTCGTGTTACTTTTTTTTAAAAATAAAGTTCTTTTTCATTGTGAAAGCAACACATACTCATTTCAGAAAACTTAAATAATTCAGAAAATGTAAGGAAGAAAAATAATTTATACTTGTGTAATTGGCTGGTTTTAAGTTTCTGAGCTCTAACCTTTATATTTTCCCTCTGTGTGGTTGCTGCTTGTCACACCAGTAATTATATTGAATCTGGACACTTCTCACCCAACATCCTTTTGATGCGTGTATTTGCAAATTATTTACTTGTTAGATGCGGAAGCTATTTTCAGCTTCTCTTTTACTAGCAAAATAAGGCATCTCTGTAGAGCTTTCAAGGTAGTTTTTTAATTGTAACATTCATAAAAGTGGTGTAACCTAGCAAGGGGACATTAATATTTTTAAGTTCTTCACTAAATATGAGAAATACAGTTACCCTGAGTTTTTATGAAAAATAGTGTTTCACTGGGATGTCTCAGTTGGTAGAGAACGTGGCTAGCATGCACTAAAGCCTGCCTTGATCCCCAGGATGTCATTAGCAAGGCATGGGGTCATATGACCATAACCCTGGTGCTCAAAAGGTGAAGATAGGAAGAGGACTTCAAGGTTCTTCCTGGCTACATTGTGAATTCCAATTTATTCTGGGTTGTGTGAGACTGTGTTAACATCAACAATAAAAATGATGTTCCAATTTAATTTGGCAGGCTAAACCCATGAATGTATTTTAACTGGAAATTTCAAATTATACTATTGACTATTTTTCATATATTATATCTAATTGGGTGTATTTATTTAGAAGTTATCTGATCCTGTCCTGTAAGCACCATTTATATATACCATCTCTCTGCCATCCATTGTTATATTTGTATATATTTGTATAAATATTAGTCCCAGTTGGTATTTGTCTTAATTTTCAATATGCTTCATTTTTTCTCTTGAAAATTTTTATTATAAGTTAAGGTGACAAACTAGACAAAACAGCAGATCTGTCCTCTAGTAAAATAACTTTGCATTTTCGAACATTCTCCTTGTATGTATTTCTTTGTGAACATGCCATGGTAGAAGTTATTCGTTGAAATATCCTCCACAGATCTCCTTGTGTCTTTGTCCACATGATAGTTTGTCATTCTATCACAATACCAGAATACTCTCTCTTTTTGAAATTAAACAACTTCATTTTTAAAAACAAAGATAAATGTAGAGATTTTAAAAGCATTTTAAATGAATATTTTTGTCAGTACTTGATTTTTTTTAAAGGGTTGATTGTATGCATTGAAAACTTACTAGTTGCAATGAGCATAAAGTACACATAAAACAAAACAGAACATGGAAATGGTCAAAGTTTTCTTAGTGTATAAGGATTAAACATAATGATTTTTAAATACCAAAAATTACCACAAGGCTGCATTCTTAGCTCTTGAATTATTAGTGATTTAAGGTCTAGGTTACCACACTCTAAGAGGGTGCTATACACTTATCTTTTTTTTTTCTAAGAAGGACTGAGGCTTTCACATTTTGGCCTTCCTTCTTTTTGAGCTTCATATAGTCTGAAAGTTGTTTCTTGGGTATTCAGAGCTTTCTGGGACTAGTATCCAGTTATCTGTGACTGCATATCATATCTGTTCTTTTGTGACTGGGATACCTCACTCAGGATGATATTCTCTAATTCCATCCATTTTCTTAAGAATTTCATAAAGTCATTGTTTCTAATAGCTGAGTAGTACTCCATTGTGTAAATGTACCACAATTTCTGTATCCATTCCTCTACCAAAGGACATCTGGGTTCTTTCTAGCTTCTGGCTATTATAAATAAGGCTGCTTAGAATATGGTAGAGCATATATCCTTATTGCATGTTGGAGAATCTTTGGGGTATATGTTCAAGAGTGGAATGACTGGGTCTTGAGGTAGTACTATGTCCAATTTTCTGAGGAACCGCCAAACTGATTTCCAGAGTGGTTGTATCAGCTTACAACCCACCAACAGTGGAGGAGTGTACCTCTTTCTCCACATCCTCGCCAGCATCTGCTATCACCTGAGTTTTTGATCTTAGCCATTCTGACTGATGTGAGGTGGAATCTCAAGGTTGTTTTGATTTGCATTTTTCTGATGACTAGGGATGTTGAGCATTTCTTTAGGTGCTTCTTGGCCATTCCATATTCCTCAGTTGATAATTCTTTGTTTAGCTCTGTACCCAATTTTTTAACACGATTGTTTGATTCTCTGGGGTCTTTCTTCTTGAGTTCTTTGTATATACTGAATATTAGACCTCTATCAGATGTAGGATTGGTAAAGATTCTTTCTCGTTCTGTTGGCTGCCATTTTGTTTTCTTAACAGTGCCCTTAGCTTTACAGAAACTTTGCAATCTCATGAAGTTCCATTTATCGATTCTTGATTTTAGAGCATAAGCCATTGGTGTTCTGTTCAGGAAAATTTTACCTGTGCCTATGTGTTCTAATCTTTTCCATGCTTTCTCTTCTAATAGTTTCAGTGTACCTGGTTTTATGTGGAGATTTTTGATCCACTTGGACTTGAGCTTTGTACAAGGAGATAAGAAAGGATTGATTTGTATTCTTCTGCATGCTGACTGCCAGTTGAACCAACACCATTTGTTGAAGAGGCTGTCCTTTTTCCATTGAATGTTTTTGCTCCTTTGTGAAAGATCAGGTGACCTATGTGTGAGGATTCATTTCTGGATCTTTTCTTCAGTTCCATTGACCTACCTGCCTATCTCTGTACCAGTAAGTTGCCTTGTAATATATTTTAAGGTCAGGGATGGTTATTCCAGTAGAAGTTTTCTTGTTGTTGAGAATAGATTTTGCTATCCTAGGTTTTTTGTTATTCCAGATGAATTTACAAATTGGTCTTTCTAACTCTATGAAGAACTGAGTTTGAATTTTGATGGGGATTTCATTAAATTTGTTGATTGCTTTTGGTAAGATGGCTATTTTTACAATCATGGGAGATCTTTCCATTTTCTGAGATCTTCTTCAATTTCCTTCTTCAGAGATTTGAAGTTCTTGTCATACAGATCTTTCACTTTCTTAGTTAGGGTCATACCAAGGTATTTCATATTATTTGTGATTATTGTGAAGGATATCTTTCCCCTAATTTCTCTCTCAGCATGTTTATCCTTTTAGTAGAGGAAGGCTACTGATTTGTTTGAGTTAATTTTATATCCAGCCACTTTGCTGAAGTTGTTTATCAGCTGTAAAAGTTCTCTTTTTGGGGTCACAAGTCTACTATCATTAGCAAATAGTGATATTTTAACTTCTTCCTTTTTGATTTGTATCCCTTTGACTTCCTTTTGCTGTCTAATTGCTCTGGCCAGGACTTCCAGTACTATATTGAATAGGTAGGGGGAGAGTGGGCAGCCTTGTCTGGTCCCTGATTTTAGTGGAATTGCTTCAAGTTTCTCACCATTTAGTTTGATGTTGGTTACTGGTTTTCTGTATATTGCTTTAACTATGTTTAGGTATGGGCCTTGGATTACTGCTCTTTCCATGACTTTTAACATGAAGTGGTGTTGAATTTTGTCAAATGCTTTCTCAGCATCTAGTGAAATGATCATGTGTTTTTTTTTCTTTGAGTTTGTTTGTATGGTGGATTATGTTGATGGATTTCTGTATATTGAACCATTCATGCATCCCAGGGATGAAGCCTACTTGAGCATAGTTAATGATCATTTTGATGTGTTCTTGGATTCAGTTTGTAAGAATTTTATTAAGTATTTTTGCATCAGTGTTCATGAGGGAGATTGGTCTGAAGTTCTCTTTCCTTGTAGGGTCTTTGTGTGGTTTAGGAATGAGAGTAATTGTAGTTTCTAAGAATGAGTTGGGTGGTGTTTCTTCTCTCTCTATTTTTTGGAATAGTTTGGAGAGTATTGTTATTAGGTCTTCTATGAAGGTCTGATAGAATTCTGCACCAAATCCATCTGGTCCTGAGCTTTTTTTTTGTTTGGAAGGCTTTTGATGACTGCTTCTATTTCTTTAGGTGTCATGGGACTGTTTAGATGGTTTATCTGATTCTGATTTAACTTTGGTATCTGGTATCTGTCTAGAAATTTGTCCATTTCCTTCAGATTGTCCAGTTTTGTTGAGTATAGGCTTTTATAGTAGGTTCTGATGATTCCTTGAATCTCCTCAAGTTTTTGTTGTTATGTCACCTCTTTCATTTCTGATTTTGTTAAATTTGATATTCTCTCTGTGCTCTCTAGTTAGTCTGGCTAAGGGTTTATCAATCTTGTTGATTTTCTCAAAGAACCAGCTCCTAGTTTTGTTGATTCTTTTGTATGGTTCTTTTTGTTTTTACTTGGTTTTTTTCTGCTCTGAGTTTGATTATTTCCTGCTGTCTACTTTTCTTGGGTAGGAACTAAGAGCTATGAATTTTCCTCTTATTACTGCTTTTATTGCAGCCCATAGGTTTGGGTATGTCGTGCCTCCATTTTAATTAAACTCTTTTAAAAAATCCATAATTTCTTTCTTTATTTCTTCCTTGACCATGTTATTGTTGAGTAGCACATTGTTCAGCTTCCATGTGTATGTGGGCTTTTTGTTGTTTTTGTTGTTATTAAAGATCAGCCTTAGTCCATGGTGATCTGATAGGATGCATGGGAGTATTTCAATCTTCTTATATCTGTTGAAGCTTGTTTTGTGACTGACTATATGGTCAATTTTGGAAAATGTGCCATGAGGTGCTGAGAAGAAGGTGTATTCTTTTGTTTTAGAATGAAATGTTCATTAGATGTTTGTTAATTCCTGTGTCTATGTTCAGTTTCTGCTTTCATGATCTGTCCATTGATGAGAGTGGGGTGTTGAAGTCTCCCACCATTATTGTGTGTGGTGCAATATATGCTTTGAGATTTGGTAGGGCTTATTTTATGAATGTGGTTGCTCTTGTATTTGGAGCATAGATGTTCAGGATTGAGAATTCATCTTGATAGATTTTTCCCGTGATGAGTAAAAAGTGTCCTTCCTTATCTTTTTTGATAACCTTTGGTTGAAAATTTATTTTATTCAATATTAGAATGGCTACTCCAGCTTGTTTCTTGGGGATATTTGCTTTGAAGGTTTTTCCCAGCCTTTTACTCTGAGGTAGTGTCTGTCTTTATCTCTGAGATGAGTTTCCTGTATGCAACAAAATGCTGGATCCTGTTTAAGTATCCAGTTTGATAGTCTATGTCTCTTTATTGGGGAATTGAGTCCTTTGATGTTAACAGATATTAAGGAATAGTGATTGTTGTTTCCTGTTATTTTTGCTGTTATAGATGGAATTACATTTGTGTGTCTTTCTTATTTTAGTTTGCTTGCATAGTTATTTTCTTGCTTTTCCTAGGGTGTACTTTCCCTCCTTGTGTTGGGTTTTCCACCTGTTATCCTTTGTAGGGCTGGATTTGTGGTCAGACATTATGTAAAGTTGGTTTTGTCCTGGAATATCTTGGGCTCTCCATCTATGGTAATTGAGAGTTTTGCTGGACACAGTAACCTGGGCTGTCATTTGTGTAGTCTTAGAGTCTGTATGGTATCTGACCAAGATCTTCTAGCTTTCATAGTCTCTGTTGAGAATTCTGGTGTAATTCTGATTGGTCTGTCTTTATATGTTACATATCCTTTTTCCCTTACTGCTTTTAGTATTATTTCCTTGTTTTGAAAATTTGTTGTTTTGACTATTATATGTCAGGAAGAATTTATTTCTGGTCTAATCTATTTGGGGTTCTGTAGGCTTTTTGTATGTTCATGGTCATCTTGTTCTTAAAGGTACAGAAGTTTTCTTCTATGACTTTGTTGAAGACATTTACTGTGCCTTTTAGTTGACATTTGTCACCCTCTTCTACACCTATTATTTTTAGGTTTGGTTTTCTCATTGTGTCCTGGATCTCTTGGACATTTTGGGTTAGGAACTTTTTGGTTTTTGCATCTTCTCTGACTGTTCTGTCTATGTTTCCTATTTTGTCTTTGGCCCCTGAGATTCTCTCTTCCATCTCTTGTAGTCTGTTGCTGATGCTTGTATCTATGACTCCTGATTTCTTTCTTAGGTTTTCTATCTCCAGGGGTATCCTTTTTTTGTGTGTGTTTTTTAAAATTGTATCTATCCATTTTCAATTCCTTCACCTGTTTGGTTGTGTTTTCCTGTAATTCTCTGAGTGATTTCTCCTGGTTCTTTTGTAATCGTTTCATGCGCTTCTCAAAGATCTCCATCATCATTATGAAGTATGATTTTAAGTCTAAGTTTTGTTTTTCTGGAGTGTTGGGAAATCCACTATTTGCTGTGTTGGGAGAACTGGGTTCTGATGTCGTCAGATTGTCTTGGTTTCCATTGCTTGGGTTCTTGAGCTTCCCTCTTAACACCTTGTTGTCAGTGACTGTTGGTGATCTTTTTGTTTCTGACTGGTGCTTGTCTCTCCTGTGGGTCTGAAGGCCCGTGGGCTCAGGAGGGAGAATGCTCCTGGGTGTTCGGCTCTTTGTGGGCAAGCAGTGAATTCTTATGGCAGAAAAAAAAAAAATTCTGTTTTTGTGGGCTCAGGTGTGAGAGCTCTTGCAAGGCTGTTCTGGGAGCTCAGCCCTTTGCCCACAAGTCCTGAGTCCTAATGATGGAGACCCAGCTCTTTCTCTAGGCCCCAAAGGACCCTTTTCCAGAGAGCACCACACTCCCTACACTCCAAGAACTCCCTGCATTCCTTCGCAGAACACTCGGTGGGCCTATACAGCAGACTCACTCTTAGTCCAGGTGGAAAAGCGCCTGTGCAGCTGATCTGGGAGCTCAGCCTTCCCTGGGCAGATTCCAAGTCCTGATGACAGAGACCCGGCCCTCACTGTCTAGAATACTCCCTTTAAAATGGCACCTGTTATCTAGTAATGATAATAATGTGTACCTAATGGCAGGTGTCTAGACATCACACATAGTGTGAGCTGCTGAGCACAGTACGGAGATGTGCTCTGGTTTGAAGAATGGTGTAAAAGTTAATGGAGCAGTTGCTACTCAAGAGTGCTTAGCATGTGGCCTTCAATAGACTCGTTGGCATGAGAATTAGTATGAGAATGACAGACCACTATTTGTAATTTTTTGCACTGTGCCATGCTGTTGAGTCTTTTAGTGCCTGGACTATGAATAATGCAGCACCATACTTTGGTTTTTATGTTCAAATGATCGAATTTCCTAAATAGGTTTGTTTTGTTCTATATTGTTAGAATGAATATAAAATTCCATGTGAAATAAAGATCAGAGTATCTGGTAACTAACTTGTTTTGCTCTGTTGAAAACGTGTATTTCAAAATTATCCTTCATGTGCACTCGGATTCGTGCAGAGCTTGCCTATGAGCTTCACCTCAGCACTTTGTTTCTAGCTGGTTTCAGTTGAGTTTGTCATCTGTACCTTAGCCAAGAACACAAAGAAAGTGACCTAAGAGTGACCATGTCCCTCAGTTGTAATTCATGTTCTTTAACAATGTTTAAAAATGAAAATATTCTTTGAAGAAGTTGATGTTAGCAACAGGAGTGTACAATTCTCGGTCTATTTATTCTCTAAATTGCTTCCTTTTAGATTCTGAATCCACTTGTTTCCAAGGCACAGCTTTCCCAAACTGTCCAGTCACGTTTAGTTAGCTGTAAGATTTTAGGAAAACTAACCAACAAATTTGATGCCCATAGGTGAGTATTTGTATGTAAGTTTGTTTCTTTTATCAAATTAAACTGATTTAAAATACATAATACTGTATTAGCAATGGGTACTTTTGCATCATTCTGCATTCAAGCTTAGCCAGTGCAGCTACAGACTTCCCAGACAAGAGTCTACTGGAAACATTTCTTTTCAGTTTCATGGGGTCTCAAGGTCAAGTGAAATTATCTTTCAGCGTCCATCTTTGTCTTCCCAATCCCATGCTATGGCTTCTTGTGAGGATAAAATAGCATTATCTTTGGATATCTATAACTGAAAACGTGACGTAAAGACAGAATTTCTGCTTTCTTACATCACTGCTATGAATTCCTTATTTTGAATAATCTTGTAACAGAGCATGTCTGCATTGTCCATGCAGCTCACTTTCATATGGTGGAATTATAACATGAGCGCCATTATCAAAGCAGAAGCATATTTGCCTGACAGATGCCAGAATCAGACATTGCATTGCTATAGCTTTCTGAATTAACTATGGACCTTTGACTGCTGCTACAAAGTTAACCAATATTGTTATACACATAAGTTACAAGTAACTGATGATAAATTCAAATTATGTAAAAATGCAATAAAAACTGTGAAATCTTATGTTAAAGTATATTATGTTAATAAGGTAAGTTATGGTTTTAAAGAATATTTAAGAAATGTTCTTTAGCAATTACATATGTGTATATACAAACATATATATGAACATGTACATACATACACACATATGTATACAACACACACATGTATAATGCATGTTGATATAGCTAACCTGAATGTCCCCTTTTCACTCCTTTCCAGATTCTTCTCCTTCTTACTTTTATTCCCTTTTCTTCTTAAAAAAATAATCTGCCATGTCTAATTAGTGCTGCCTACATGCACATGGATGTGGGCAACCTATCCACCCACCTTGAAGAAAACCCACAGCCACTGGCAGTACCTTTTCAGCTGGGGTGGAACCTCCTGTGTCCCTCTCCTGTCATTGCTGGAATGTTGCCTGGCTGGTTATGCCCAGAATTAAAGCTGCTGTAAATTCCTGAGTACAACAGCCATGCGTATCCCAAGACAGAACTCACAGCCTGTCTCTCCTAGTCTGTTTCTTACATTGTTTCTGCCCTTTCTTCCCCAGTGCATCCTGACACTTGCAGGGCTATTTAGTTAATGGTTGAATGCGCACCAGTGGGCACTTACTCTCAGCACATTGACCAGATGTGAATCTCTTGCACTGATTTCGCCCACTGCCAAAAGAAGCATCTTTCTCAGTTGAGAGCAACACTAATGTATAGGTATAAACATAAATATGTAGAAGGCAGATTGACAGCTGTGCATTTAGCAGAGTGACTGTCGCAAGTTTCTACCTAAGACCTGTAGCCTCCCAGCTGTGGTTTTTGTCAAGATTTACAGTAAGAGGCATGGATTTCCTTCCATGGAGTAGCACTAAAGTCAGAAAGTAGTCCCTTACCACCAGGACAGCCATGCCAGCTGCACAGTAGTCACATCCTGCCTCCCAGGTCAACACTGGGTAATTGTATCTATAACTTGTCCCCACTAGTTATCCACATTTCATCTTCGGGCACCATGAACACTCGCCAGCATGGTAGAAGTTTTCATGTCCATTCTGGCTTGATCTCTCTATAACCTATAGAACAACCAAAGTATGTGGTGTCTTAAGTAATTGTGCCTTACTATGTAGTTATATGGGCAGCCAAGAGCAATATCAGTAGTAGGGAGACAAAACACATCTGGTCCTAAGGTTTTTATTTAATAACCCATATCTTCTCAAGAAAAAAGTGTTTGTTGTGTACCATTGCAGGGTACTGGCATTCAAACTCCTTTATAAAAAACATGTATCTTAAAACTCGCCTGATGAGTGGTTTTCCTAAAGCTTTTCCACACACCCTTAGTTTTGTTTAACCCACTCCATAAGTGTTTTATTGCTGTGAAGAGATGTGATGGCATCTTCCCAACTCTAATAGAAGACAGCTCTTACCTGGGGCTGGCTTACAGTTCAGAAGTTCAGTCCCTTATCACAATAGCAGGAAGCTTGGCAGCATGCAGGCTGACATGGTGAGAGTCTACATCTGGGTCCCGAGGCAGCAAGAAGGAGGGAGGGAGGGAACAAGGAGGGGAGGGAAGGAGGAAGGGAGGGAGTAACTGGGCTTGGCTCGGGCTTTTGAAACCACAGAGCACACTCCTAGTGGCACTTCCTTCAATAAGGCCTTGCCTCCTAATCTTTCCAAGCAGTGCCACTCCCCAGTGGCTAAGCACTCAAATATATGCAGCCATGGGGGCCGTTCTTATTCAAACCACATGACCACCTTTCATCTCATCTCCTCCCCCCATTCCCTGCCCCAGTCCCTGCTTAAACCTTCAACCCTCAATATCTCCCTTGCTACTTTCATATCATATTCTACTATTCCCTCCTGAAGGCCTCTCGCTCTCCGGTCTCATGTGCCCTTTCTAGCTTCCTGATTTTTACAACACGCCACATTAAATATAAAAATCTAAAACTTCAAAGGTGTCCTCTCTCATATGTGATAATTTGATATTTAGGGATTTTTGAAAATATTAGTCTAAGATGTCTGTCCATTTACACATCTTTTTAAACTGTCTTCCTCAGCATTAAAAGAGAAATACTTCCCTTGGTAAAATCACTCTGTCAAGATGTGGAGTATGAAGTTCGATCTTGTATGTGTCGGCAGTTAGAAAATATAGCTCAGGGCATTGGGTAAGTGTACTTCAAGTCCTCATGGCACACAGCACAGTTGCATTGCCAGAGTGTGACTCGTGCATAGCTTGCTCATGTAGTTCACAAACGTCTGCTTTTCTTTATGTGATGTCCTCAGGTGGTCATAGCAGGCCTCTCCTGCGTCTGTGGTAAGAGATAAAAGGGGATGTATTAAGCATGCCAGTGGATATTCAATTAATGCCAGTTTTCTTTGCATCCTGGTTACTCAGTTATAGTTCTGAGCAACCAGATCCAAGAAGGCATATAGCTGAGCATTTCTTTTGGATGACCATATTTTGGCATAGTTATGTACCATGTGCTGTGTCTACTAACCACTTCTTGTACTGTGATCTCAGAACTATTTTCCTGGTAGGTCTTCTTGTTGGATCACTGTGGACTATAATTACCTCAGTCTCATCTAGACGGTGCATATGAGTCAGAGTCAGAATTGGATTGGACAGTATACTTACTCACTTCATAAAGATGTGGAATACCTATTCATTTCCTTTTTTTCCCCAACTGACTTTTATTTTATTTTTCCCTGTTTTAAAAAATGGAAGGCCAAGTGCTTTAGTTACTGTTCTGTTACTGTGAGGTGACACTGAGCAAGGGAACTTATAAAGGGAAGCATTTGATTGGAGGCTTGATTACAGTGTTAGAGGGTTAGTTCATAGCCTTATGGTGGGAAGCAGACAAGAATGGCTCTGGAGGAATAGTTGAGAGCTTTATATCCCAATCAGCATAAAGAGGGGGTTGTAGACACACACACACACACACACACACACACACACACACACACACACACACGGAGGGGGTGGGGACAAAGAGATAGTAGTAGGTCTGGTGTCTGGTGTGGCCTTTTAAACTTCAAAGTCTATCTCTAGTGACACACCCTCTTCAACAAGGCCCACCTCCTAATCCTTCCAACGTGGGGACCAAGCATTCACATACCACTGCACCCAGCCTGTTCACATTAGTCTTCCCTAATTAATTCAGGACTGGTTTTTAAGGATTAATTTATGAAAATAAAATTACAGAGAATATACTCAGCTTCAGTATGTTAGAATACATTTAAACCAATTTGCCTGATCATATATGCACATTTATTTAGTGTTGAGGTCTTTTGTCCTATTCCAAATATAATGGTAGGACTTTAAGGCTGATGATCTCTTACTTTTGGGCCTCTGTGGGGACAGCACATGAGGCTGACAGTGGGAGGAACAAAGCCATCGCTTCTTGACCAAGAGAGAAAATAATGAGGAAAAGGGTGCTACCTGCTTCCGGAGCATGACTCCCATGTCTGGAAATCTCCTAGCATGACACAGGTCTTAAACTTCCCATTGCTTCATTATAATAATCAATTAAAAACAGTTTTGAGCTCTAATGAAAAGAGTAAATTAATTATCTACTTAACATTTAAAATTATTTAACTTCTCACTAGTATAGTATGGTTGAAGATTTAATGAGGAGACATTCTTGAGACAAACAAAAACCCAGTGAGAATAAAAGTTCAAATAAAGTTTAAATAAAGAACTATTCTAAAAATTAAAATAGAAGAGAAACATTCCAATGAATAGCCAATAGTTGTACAAATTGCTCTCTGAGTTCAGAAGAGAAAGATAGAAGTATGAATGGCTTAGAGGTATGCTGTTGGATCTGATGGGGAAGAACTGTCTTGTGCATGTCCTGCTGAGGTTTGGTGATCATACAACAAATGCAGTAATTATAGAAAAATCTTAATCAAGTAAGGAAATGGAAGAAACAATTGTCTGTTGAACTCTTCTTGTTTGCTTTTATTTTTTAATATTCTCTCTTTCTCCTTCTCCCTCCCTCTCCCTCTTCTCCTCCCTCCCTCCCTCCCTCCCTGTCTGTCTGTCTGTCTCTCTCTCCCTCCCTCCCTCCCTCCCTCCCTCCCTCCCTCCCTCCCTCCCTCCCTCCCTCCCTCCCTCTCTCTCTCTCTCTCTCTCTCTCTCTCTCTCTCTCTCTCTCTCTCTCTCTCATACAGGACCTCATTATATAGTCTTTGCTGCCCTGGAATTGACTGTATAGATCAGGCTCAAACTCTGAGATTCACCCAGCTTTTAATTTTTTTGACAAAAATTTATTTGTTTTTTATGTATTTTGTTTTATTGAGACAGCGTCTCTGTGCAGCCCTGGCTGGCATGGGATTTGCTTTATAGAGTGGATTGGCCTTGAACTCAAGAGTTCTGTCTGCCTCTGCTATTGAGTTGCTTTACTGTTTTGTTTTAAAGTCTGCTGATCTATGTGGGGTATAATATATGCTGTCTTCTGTGTTGTATGGAGCAAAGGCTCTATCTGCAGGCTCCCTTCCGTCAGTCTTGGTCCTTGACTTCAGCAGAGATGGAAAGCTGACTAAGACCTGCTTATGATTACATTCTAAACATTGTCTATGTATAAAAGCATTTATCATCCCTTATTCTTTTAGATTGAATATTCAGTGTAGTCTACCATTTTATTTTTTGGTGTAGAAACTAATTATTTTAGAAATGGCCTATGCACTTTAGATAATTAGAAAAATAATGTACCTCAAAATCTAGATCAAATGATTTTGCTTGAATTTCTTCAAATACTGATAATAATTTTTATAACTAACTGGATCAACTCCTGAAGTTTATTTAAAATGGAAAATTATATAATTTATAAAGTGTAACATAACACCCTAATTATTAAAATTTCTATAGTTAGCATTAGTTCTCAGGAGAAATTAGAACTCATTTAATCATTATAAAAATATTAGTAGTATTTCTTAAATGTATTTAAGTCTTTGAGAATTCCATATAGTGTGTTTTAGTTATATCCCCTCCTAACCCCCTGTAACTCCTCCCATATCCACCCTGTGTTTTTTATACTCAGGGCTGCCTCCCTCCCAGAGGGCACTGGCACCAGCGGCTGCTCAGTTGTTGTTATCAGACTCTGGCTGTCGGTTTGCAGCTCTGACCTACTCTCTTCTACTGCTTATTGTGCAGGACAGAACTGACAAAGAACGTGGTGCTTCCTGAATTAATAGAGCTCTCTAGGGATGAGAGTGGCAGTGTGCGGCTTGCTGCTTTTGAAACCTTGGTTAACATGCTTGACATGTTTGATACAGGTAAATCTGTGTGCGCAAGCATCTTTATTTCTGAAAGGCAGTTTGTCCATGTCTTCCATTACTAGGAGGGGGCAAAGGCTGCGTGAGGTGTGGAGTGCTATAGGTGTTCCTCTTTAATGCTTTGTGTGCTTCTGCGCCTAGTGCTGGAGTCTAGTGCTGCCGTGAGCTTCCTACTTGTCAGTTCCCGCTTCAGAACAAAACTGACTCATGTAAATGCTGAAGAAGTTGGCTTGGGACATAGCCCGTAACTTAATTTCCTCAGCTAACTGATGTTAAGTCCTGACTACACCATGTCTAAATGACTAGGGCATGGTTATAACATGTCTAAGAGAGTTCTTTCTTGATAATATTTTAATGCCAGAAGTCTGAGGTGTGAAAGTCAACTGTGTAATTGTAGGGTTGGGCTCACTGGGACTACCAACATTTGATCTGAAGTAGGGCCTCTGAAAGATTATTGCGGTATAGATGATAATTCTATATAAATATTTCAGAGTGGTCATTGAGGTAATATGATAAACCACAGATTTCTTTGCTGGATTGTGCCTCAAGTTCTAAGAGCATTTCATTCTTCATATAGTGAGGTTTCTCCACTTCATATAATGCCTGCTCTGTTAGTCAAAAACTATTGTATGGATTTCCTTCAATAACTCCTGGCGACAAGGCCATGAATGGTGATGGTAACAGCAGTCATAAAAGCATGGCACATGTCTCTGATATGACCTTTCACCTCTCCGGACTGATGCATGTCTGCTGACTTAAGCAACTGTGGGAGTTTTCACCAGTATCTGGAAGTGAGACTTAAGTATTGCTATCATATCTAAAGTATCTGGTCTCAGTAGATACATATACTTAAAGAATTGGCCAACCTTTGAAGATCATCTAAGAGGTAACAACAGTAAAATTAAGTAGACAGGTTAGATTTCAAGTTGACTTTGATAAAAATAAAATAAAGTTACCATGTATCATGGGAGGAATGCAGGAGAGAGCCACAAGTTTCCTGGGCATGCTCTCTAACTACTTAAATTGAAAATATTAGAACTCTGCTGGTTATTCAGACTCAAGCCCCTATTCATCTAACTGTTTAATTGTGGTGACCTATGATCATGCCCATGTGGCTCCTGGACAGGCCCAAACCCACAGCCTCTGGTGATCCCACCCACCATTTCCAGTTTCTCTGTCACCGCTGTTGGGTGTTTCTGACGTTTTCCTTGGGAGCATGCACGTGTCTTAGTTTCCACCCAGTTAGGTCAACAGCTGTCTCTAAATTCTATATCGTTTTGTTTTGTTTCCCAGATGACAGAAGTCAAACTATACTTCCCTTAGTGAAATCATTCTGTGAAAAGTCTTTCAAAGCAGACGAATCGATTCTGGTTTCCTTGTCGTTTCATCTAGGAAAGCTTTGCCACGGACTCTACGGTGGGTTACATGGCCGTTCCCCTCTGGCCCCGTCCTGTCCTTCAGCTCTTCCTGGGTAGCACCTGCTCTCAAGTGCGCAGCCTTGGGAGAACTTAGAACTTGGAGACTTAATTTAGAGCACATTTAAAGATGATGTTTTTATGGATGGCACCTTATTTGAAAAATCAGTAAATGCAGCCTACAGAATTTCTGGGCAATTTGTATATTTAAGATACAGCGTGCTAATAGAAGTTCAGGGTCTTAGCTCTTCGTGTGCAGTGAGAATGACTTTAAAAATCGTTTTTCAAATGATAATAGCATTTCATAGTTCAGCTTAGAATGTAGATCAGCACTCTGGAGTCATGTTGTTTGTGATGATGTAGGAATTAAGCTCTTACCTAGCACTAATATACTTCGTGTAGATTGCAGACATCTGGTAATTGAAGAATGTTTTACAGTGTCCGCTAAGCCCCTGGATCTGAGAGAGTTGATGCGTGTGGAACTATTCTGTTGATGAATTGTATTTCTGATTGCTTTGCCATCTTCCAGGCTAGGTTCTTTAGCTCCTTCTCTGTAGATACATGTGCATTTTTTTTTTCCTGAAAAGACTTTAAAACATATACCATAAATACTCAGTGGTATATTTCCACCAGCTGCAGAAATAATGGAGATATAATTCCTGTTTTCTATAGTTTGTATTTTTTAAATTAAAAATTTATTATTTATTTTTTAACATTTATTTTTCTCTCATATATTACATCCCAACCACAGTTTCTTCTTCCTCCATCCCACCCAGACCTTTCTCCTCCTCTCCCCTGTCCCCCCAGATCAACTCTTTCTTTATTTCCCTTCAAACAATGTTTATATGAATTATTAAAGTAAGCCCACAGTGAAAATATATGACCTGCTAGCTTTCCTCAGAGAATTTGTTTGCTCGTTGCTGTAACTGTGAACCAACCATCTGTAGTCATTTTCCTTTAATATATTGTTCTGGACATTTTTACCGTACTCTGTGTTTCTTTAAAAATGATTTGGTTTGCAATTGAGATGCTGGACTCAGGTTTTACATTTGTTTTAGGAATTTTCACTCCAGATCAGCACTTGAGATTTTTGGAATTTTATAAGAAACTTTGTACACTGGGTTTGCAACAAGAAAATGGCCATAATGAAAACCAGATTCCATCCCAAGTCATAGAGCAGGAGAAGAGATATACTTCAGTGCGAAAGAACTGTGCCTACAACTTCCCGGTAACAGAATACTTGCTCCTGCTTACTGCTCAGTTTGATTATGGCACTAAAACACATGGGCAGAGTCCGCTAAAATATCGACATTTCTGTGCTTGTGTTTAGCACTGTATCTAACTTATAGTGGTACTAAGCAAGTGTTGATGCAATTTATGTTTCTCTTTGTATATTAATTAGAGTTACATTTATCCATTTGGGTTTTGTGAACAATATTTTATTAAATATGCTTAATAGGATGTGATTTCCATGTTAGCAGGATGATTATATCAGGTATTGATGCATGTTTTTCTCTCCTTCCCATTCATCTCCTTCCACCTCCACTAGGCCATGATTGTTTTTGTTGATCCTAAAAACTTCCACATGGAACTCTATTCTACATTCTTCTGCCTTTGTCATGACCCTGAAGTACCAGTCAGATACACTATTGCTATTTGCTTTTATGAAGTAAGTCCAAGAATGAATTCCATGGTGCACATGTTGATTTTCTCTGTGTTTTTTAGATACTGTTTTAATATTCTCTGTACTGTGTTTGCAGACTTGTTATAAGATAGAGACCTCATATTTCTTTCATGTTGTAGTTTTAAGTCTTATTTTTGAATTCCCATAGTTCTCTTTTTAGTATGTTTACAAAATCCATTTACATAAATACATTATATTCATTTACTCATTAACCTACTTTCAGCATATTTAAATATTTACTTTAAGCCAGACATTATAATAGTTATAATTTAAAATGGTTTGTTATATTTATACTTTGCCTCTATGTTGAAGTAGTTTTAGGGTAAGTGGAAAATTGAGTAACAATTATTTACACTTACTGCTTTTACTGCAAGTGAAATTTTAGGAGCATAGCTTTTAGCTTCAGCTGTACGCTTTCTATAAATTATGTAAAAAACCCAACATTTATGGTGAACATAATTAACTTTTTATCTTTGAAGTTGAAATTGGGGACCTGTTTTTAAGAAAAACAGCAAAAACACATGTGTGTAACAGTTGCCAAGCACATGACAAAAGTAAGTTAGTACGTGACAAAAGGTTTCATGTTAGCTCAGTTTGCGGCTCAGTCCATCATGGTGGAGAAGACCTGGTGGCAGGAGCAGAGAGCAGTGCTGCCGTCAGCCTCTCTGTTTATTTAGTCCATTCCCCAGACCGTGGGACAGTGCTACCCACAGTCAGAGTGTGTTCCTGTCTGCTGTTCTGTTGCTCTAATGCACACCATGACCCAAAGCATCTTGTGGGAGAGCCCGGTTTAATAAGGCTTACACTTCCAGATCATAGCCCATATTAAGGGAAGTTAGGGCAGGACTCAGATAGGTGCTTGAAGCAGAGAGTATGGAGGAATGCTGCTTTACATGCTTGCTCTGTGGCTCTCTCAGCTATCTGTCTTACTCAGTTCAGGCCCACCTGCCTAGCAGTGGTGCTGCCCATAGTGAGCTGGGCCCTTCTGTGTCAGTTATCAATCAAGACAGGGCTCCACAGACCTAGCTACAGACCTGTCTGATCTAGGCAGTTCCTTAGCTGGGCTTCCTCTTGCATGGGGACTCTCAGCTGAGGAAGTAGACAACGGAAGCTAAGACAGGGTAGGCCTTTCCACCTCAGTTAATCCAATCTAGAAATTCCCTCACAGATGTATACTGAAGTTTGTCTGCTAAATTAGTCTAGATCCTCTCACACTGACAATCAGTATTAACCATCACAATGTATAAGCTATAACTGTCCATTCAAAGTAGTCACATGACAGCCTCTTTATAATTGATATGATAAAATATTTTTCCTTATAAATTCCATAGTAAATTCTTATTGTCAATAGGAATAGTTTATCATCTCTCTTGCACCTTATTCCATATCAAGATTAGCTGAGAAAGTGCAGGGTATTAATAACATTGTTGAAATATTATTTAAGATGCTTTGGGATATTGAGTCATATTCCTCACTTCTTTAAATCATCACCTTTCTAGGGCTAGAGAGATGACTCAGGGTAAAGTGCCTGCTGAAGTATGAGGATTTTAGAGTTTAGATCACGTGCAAATCTTGGTGGGCATGGCAGCCTGCCTATAATCCATGCCCTCAGGAGGTAGAGATAGGGCATCTTTGGAGCAAGCTAGCTAGCTAAATGGCCCTCGGTTTAAGTGAGAGACATTTGATATATAAAGTGGGAAATAATCAAGAAGGACACCCAACATCAACTTCATGTGCCCACGTGCACATGCCCAAATACATGCAGACATGCATACATACCAATGAAAAAATTTAAAAATCAAACGTTCTGACATTGATGAAATAGATATTCACACTATCATGGATAGGAAATATTCCACCTAAATGACACAGTTATTTAAAGCAGTCCCAGTATTACACAGTTGTATCACCTCTGTAGACTGACCCACGAAAGCTTACTTTTGGAGGAGAAAGAGACTTCCTATTGGACCCTGCAGGGTATTTGTTAATTTAGGTTAATCAACATGCACTCTTCAGAGAAAATTGCCCAAGAGTGGGGTCTATACAAATGTTAGTGTCTCTTATCTCCTTTGTTTAGCCTTTGATTTTAGATTCACTTTGTAGAAGACAAAACAGTGTGTGCACGAAAACACACGCATCCCCCCCCCCACACACACACAGGTGTGCATGCACATCAGTATTCCTGTAATAGGAGTCACTGTGGAGATGTTTTATGTATTTTATGGATACCTAGTCTTCATGTTCTCACAGTCATACCTAATGTGTGTAGGTTAAGTGTAACGTTCAGGTCCCCAAACAGGGCTTATTTTGCCCTTTAAATAATGAAAACTCACCACTGTGCTTACAAGCTTTCTAATCTAGTGTTGATACTAGATTTGATAATTACTATATTGTAACTCTATTCTGATTTCTCAGAAAATGTCACTTTGAAAATATTTCTAACAACTTGAAACAACCCAAAGTGAAAAATTTCAAAATACTTTATTCAGGCATCTATCTACCTAACCCCTGTAAACAAAGCTTGACTCAAGCCGAGTATGTTATATCTTCCTTTCTCACCCGTTAAAAGACAAAATACAAACTGGTGAACTCATCTTTGTGGGTTCTGAGTTTGGTTAGAGGAACCATACAAAAAGTCATTGATGTCAGTCCCTCTCAGACTGAGGACGGGCTCTGAGGGCAATGAGGAAAACCATCTTGCCTTGTTGGGAGTTACTACACACAGTGTCACTAGGGCTTTCAGAAGCTAGAGTGGAAGGGAAAGCCTGTATGCCTTGCCTAGCTATTCTTTAAGGTCCCTTTGATAGCTCTGAGACTTTAACTTGTGAGTGAGGGGTGTGTGGGGGCTGTTCCGAGCTGATATAGAAGTCCTAGCTCTGGGACCCCATCCATTGTACGTGCCCTCCCCTCTTTTATAGTCTCTCCCTGTGCCCACACACGCCAGCATGGGAGAAAACGTATCTATACAGCTAAATTTACTAGAAATTAATTTTATAGTTATATTGTTACTTATTTCTATTTTAGAAGTATTTAATAAGAAAGTAGTTAAAATATGTATTCTAGTATTATATAGTCTCAAATCTGAGAGATTTTATTGTTGTGTTTTAGGTATCTAAACTTCTGAATTCTGGAGTACATTTAATACACAAAGAACTGATAACATTGTTACAAGATGAGTCACTGGAGGTAATATAAGTTTCCATTCTGGCATTTACTTCTTTTTTGTTAAGCCAAATTATATTAGTACCTGTGTCACTGTACCATGGGAAGATCTTAGAAATTAGGTCTTTCAGTACATTTGGTTTTAAAATTAAAGTGTGTATTGTTTTTTTAAGGAAAACCAGAAGTGCCAACAAGTAGACAAAAGAGAAGCTTCAATTAAATCACTGTTGGTATTTTGTTACATTTTTGGTTTTCCAGTCAGGTTGCCATTTTCTATTATAGGTTTTATTCACACTATAATTGCATAGCATTTTAGATTTTTGCCCAGCATAATTTTAAGAGTATATTTTGCCTTGCGCATAGACTTGTGAAGATTTTGAAATTCTTCCATATGATACTATATTTGGCACCTTCCATTCACTAGAGTGACTCTTAGCCTGAGAGGTTCAGCTATGTCACTGGATGTATACTCCTTCCCACAGCTGGAAGGCAGGTTTGAGTATGTTAGCTTTCTGTTAGCTTTCACCAATTTAGATGAGTAGAAGCTGCACTGATTTTTTTTTTCTAAAAAAAGAAAAAGTAATAGGAACACCCAAAATGCTGTTTGCTCAATAATACTTTTTTAATGTATAAATTGGTTTGTGGTGTTAACTAATTTAGAAGATAGATAATAACCATTATAAACACAATATCTCTTTAAAAGGTACTAGATGCTCTT
This sequence comes from Micromys minutus, assembly GCF_963924665.1. NCBI lineage: Eukaryota > Metazoa > Chordata > Mammalia > Rodentia > Muridae > Micromys > Micromys minutus. Next base: position 246,253,382 of record NC_137969.1, read on the forward strand.
ATAAATCACCTCCCAGAAATCTTGGAACTTATGTCTACTGGTGGAGAAAACAGTGTTCAAGAAAATAAGGTAAATCCCATCTTTCAGGAAAGCCGGAGGTTTGTCATCTTATTCTGCATGGTGGTTATGAGGAGATAGCAGAAGAATGTATGAAAAACATTAAAATAGTTCTTGCCTTTGTGCTGGTCAGTGTCCAACCCTCTGTGCATTTGTGAGGATGCAGGGATGCAGCCAGCACATCTCCAGCCAGCTCTAAAATTTACGAGGGGTCTAGAGAGATGGCTTAGCAGCTGAGAGCTCTGCTTCCTTATGAGGAAGGACCTGGGTTCCATCCCAGCACCCTTCTTACACAGTGCACAATCACCAGTAACCTGTCTCCAGAGGAATCTAATGCCTCTTATGGCTTCCTTTGACACTGAACTCAAGTGCACCCTCCATCTCCACACATATGCATACAATTAAACATACATCATACATTATGTACATCTATATGTACATAATGTGTGTATACATACATACATACACACACACAAGTTTTCATGAGTGAGTTACACTATGAAAAGGAAGGGTTGCATCCCAGCTCTGAGTCATATTTGGCAGGAATACCAGGAGATACTGACAGCTGATTGAAAAGATCTTAAGCTCTCAATTACTGTAGTGTTATTAAGGAGTTTGGAGGCCCAACAGTCAGGTACCAATGCACCTGCATTTCCCAGACAGTGAGTGACACAGGCAGAACTTCCAAGTTCTCTCCTTGGCTGTTTCCTGTGCGGCTACTGTATAGGCAGCAGCAGCCTGGTGTAGGTCATTTGAAAAGCTCTAAAGGAAGACCCTTTTCGGACACAGCGTTTCTAAGCATTGAACTTACTGTTTGTACACTAAACATACAAACAGGAAAATAAAGTAGCACCTGCTGCATAGCCTGTGAAGGCTACCAGCATAAGCTGGCCTCTGCAGTTACTGCACAGACATGCCAGCTACCACGATTCTTACTAATGTCTTTGAAATTTGAATTCATATTTTCAGTATTAATAATTACTATAAGCATAACAAATAGGACAATGGGTAAGAATTCTGAAGGTCAAGCTCGGCTAGAGTGAAATGTTAAGAAATTTGGGGCTAGTTAGAATAGTTGCCTTGGTAACCAACCTGATAACCAACCGGTCAGGAAGAATAAAAGGTCCAGGCTCTAGAGATTTCATTTTCTGGTGCCATAAATTTTACTCTAGCATTTTAAAAGAATGTTTGATTCTGCTTGATAACTACCACCCAGTGACAGCTGAGATGCCATCTAAACTCTACAGTCCTTCCCTGGTGTGTGCTTACAGGCCACAGTTGATGGAACTTAGTCACCGTCTGCTCTTCCCTTGGGTTTCTTTGCAGTTTTCCTCACTGCCAGACTTGATTCCAGCACTCACAGCTGCTGAGCAGCGGGCTGCAGCCTCTCTGAAGTGGAGGACCCATGAGAAGCTGCTGCAGAAGTACACCTGTCTGCCTCATATCATATCGAGCGACCAGATTTATTACCGTTTCCTACAAAGAATGTTCACCATCATGATGACAAATGTGAGCCCCGAATTCTTCTGATTGTTTTGAAATTGGGGATTTTATCATTACCAAATTATTTACTTTTTCAAGATACAAGAAAATCAGTTCCTATTATCTTGGAAGGGTAGCTTTTCCGGGAAGGAGAGCCAAGTCTCTGCTCCTCTGATTTGCCCTTTGGTCTTCCACCATTTAGCTGTAGAGCGCTGTGGACAGAAATACAAATATTCTTTGTCCACTGCCAGAGGATTGTGGTGACTCACCTCTGACTTTTGTGTTGTTTTTAGAAGCAGTGTGTGGATAGCCCAGTCGGCCCTCAGATTACCACATAGCTGAAGATGACATTGAGCTTCTGATTCTCCTGCCTCTGTCTCTCTAATGCTGAGATTATAGGTGTATGGCACCATGCTTAATTTCTGTGGTGCTGTGGATTGAACCCAGGGCTTCGTGTGTGCTAGGCAAGTTCTCAACCTACTGAGATACAGTTCTGCCCTTTACTTCAGACTTGTTATAATTCACTGGAGAGAAAGATTGACAGGATATAATATCAACTGCAAAGTGAACTTCTGCTTTTCTGTTTCTTCTTCTGTCCCCACGTCAGCATCTCACATCTGCCAGGCCTTTATTCCCAAGGCTACCTGCAGCCCCCTTACTCTGGTACTGTGACTTTTATAGTACCTTAGGGCAGTCACACTGGACGTGTACAAGCCTTGGTGTAGAGTCTTCTGTTTAAGGAGAGGAGTGACAACTTGCTCTCCATACAGAGAAGTGGAACCTCGAGAAGCTATCCACCTTTTATATGAACTTCGCAGTTTCCTCACTGCCATACTCAATTCCCACACTCAGGCTCTGAAGTGGAGGACCCATGAGAAGCTGCAGAAATACACCTGTCTGTTTAGCCTACAGCTCACTGTACATTCATGACGGCATCCTACTTAAAGTTTTTAATTTTTTTTAAAGCTGCAGCTAGTGGGTATGCAGCTTAGCGATAAGGTCCTTGAAGAACGTGCATAAGGTCGTAGGCCGTCCATCTCCTGTAGCAGGATAAACAAACCATGTTTCTATGTTACAATCTTCACTTTCATAAAAGGGAAATAAGGATCCCTTCATTCAAAATAAGTGTTGGCGTCAAAGATTTAGAAAGTAGAAAAATATTAATGGTATTCTTTTCAGCTTAAAAAAATTAGGAAGAACACAGTATTACCTACCACTCAACAAGCTCATCACATATAGCAATGGAAATCTGAGGTTATGAAATCAAAGGTTATGCTCTAAGTATAATAATCTTAAAATGTGACTTGACAATAATAACTCCTTGTTACTTTTGTGATTGTTCTTTCTATCTGTCTGTCTGTCTATCTATCATCTATCTATCTATCTACCCACCTATCTATCTATCTATCTATCTATCTATCTATCTATCTATCTATCTATCTACCTACCTACCTACCTACCTACCTACCTACCTACCTATCTATCTATCTATCTATCTATCTAGTATATATGTATGTGTGAGGGCACACAGGAACCATGACACATATGTAGTTGTCAGAGCATAACTCATGGATGCGGTTCAGAGGCCCTTTTTATTGTTTTTTGCCCAAAATTAATATTTGTCTTGCATTATAAGAGATATTATATAAGGTACAAACAAAGTATATTTTCATGCATCTTGTATATATACATTTGAAATTCTGTCATACTATACCAAATTGAAGAAGAGAGGAGCAGACTTTTACTTAGTTCATTACCTGAAATTTATTTAAGCTCTATTTAAATTTATGCTTATGTCCATGTGTTAAATTTTTAGTTATAAACCCTAAAAAACACCTTTCTTTTGTATCCACCAGTTAACAATATTATATAGCATGGTACCCAGTAGGGAAGAGGCCACAGCCAGCACCATTGTCTTGGTACCACACAGTCATTCAGATTCCCACTGTAGTAGTCTGGGCTTTAGGTGAATGGAGAATTGTAATATTGAGAAGTAAGGCAGGATGTGAACATGCATCACAATGGGCAGTGTATGCCTGTTTTAAAGGGCTTTCTTTTACAGTATTAAGACTTCCTCTCCAATTTCCAGTATAGGTAACTGGTTGAATTCCTTTAGAATTAAAGTTCTGTACAGTGGTATGATGGGAATCTGCAGGAGAGAAGGTTTGGGACATTGGCTGGGGTCCTTTGGCTCTGCCTGATGGCACTCTCTAATATTACCACCATTGTGTAGAGTTCTGAGCCTTTGCCTGCCTCCACACTGACAACTGTTACAGCTTTGCATAGGCATAAGAAATGGAGATCCCTCAGTGAAGAACACTGTCCTGAGCTTTAGACATTTAGTCTCTAGCCCTAGATACCAGTCCCTAAATTCTTCAGTAGAGCATGAACATGGATCTCTAAATTTCCATTTAACTGTAGTTACTTAACATGTCAGTTACTTTCACATGTAACTGACATGTGGTGTGTTCCTCAAAATGTTTGTCAAATGTGTAGAAATCACTAATATTCTGCCAGCTGAAAGGATGAGTGGCTGCAGTACATGTCACTTAAGATGAGGTGGCAGGGAAATGATGCCAAACATGAGTCATTTGGATGTGACTAAGAAACTGAATTAGCTTGTCATAGGTCATCTTTGTACCTAAGTGATGTTATCATTAAGTAATAGAGATCCTTCCTGAAGGGTGTGAGCTCAGGGTTTGAAAGATAGCGAACACTTCTCATTTAGCAATAGCTTGATTTTGGTTTGGTGGGGAGTAATTGTTGAAAACATCTTAGGGTAGTGATTGTCCTTTTTGTTTTATTTCTTTAAGAATGTCTTACCTGTCCAAAGAGCAGCTGCACGAACTCTATGCATTTTTCTACGATATAATCGTAAACAAGAGCAGAGGCATGAAGTCATTCAAAAATTAATTGAACGTAAGCAATAATTTTGGAAAAATGTTACCAAAATAATTGACCTTAATTGGATCTTTAATGCATTGTATGTAATTTTTTGAAGCTAAATTAGGCTGCTGGTGGTAAAAATATGATGTGTGCTTTTATTTGAATTTTATAGATTAATTTGTATTTGTCTTGGAAACCTTTATGTCAAATTTTTATAGATGAAAATAGTATTTAATCAGACTCTTCTTTTGTGAATTCCAACACTTGAGAAATTAAAATATGTAAATATAAGTTGAATGGCTAATTTCTTCCTTGATGAAATAGCAGTTGGAACTAAAGCATGAATAGAATATTTTTAAATCTAATAATTTATAATACAGTGCTGTTCTCAGTATTAATTTAATAAATATAATATAGGCTTATAATTTTTTATTGAATGGTGTTAACAGCACATATTAAAGTGAATCTAGTGAGCTGTCATGGTTTAGAAACTAGGTCAATGAGTGCAAATTTATTGTAATTTGTTAAGGGCTAAATAATGGAAAAAATATTTATGTTGTTGAACCTGGTAGCAAACATAAACATTTGTCTAGTGAGTTTATTAGTCATTGACTACTTGGCTTTGACTACAATTATGATTAATTGGTTCTTAATAAAACTATTATCCAGACTTCCTAACTACTATAATTTACCATTTTAATCAAGAAATACCACATTTCAGGGAAAATGTATTTTATAAAATTCCATTTAAGAAAAATTAAGCTCAGTGTGTTTTGCTTTTTCATTCCATGGCTTGTTATAGTTCTGTTTTCATTTTGCATGAGAAGGGACTTTCACTTTTAATGGTTCTGTTTGATTTTAAGTATTAAGAACATTGCCTTTGCATGTTTATGTAAAAATGAGAAAATGATGCTTTAAATACTAACCTACAGCACTATCAGTAATTGTGTTTGCATATGACTTCTTTACTTCTGACAACTTTAAGAAAAAAAATAGAATAACTAGTTTAGTTTTAAAAGACTTGGAGAGTTTGTAGCCTGTGTTTAAATTAGTTGACGTATATGCATCCCATCTTCCTGTTTTCTAGGTTTAGAAAGGTATGTGTACACGGTCCTCAGCATGTAGGCAGTGGCCTCTCATAGTGACCTCGGCATTCAGTCATCACAGGGCATCCAGTGGTTATTGGTGTTCAGTATAGTGACACTGATTTCCAGCTTTTGACATGTAAATATTGTAGTCTATAAATCTAGAGCACATAATGACTATTTTTCTCTTATCTATTATATTTGTTAAATAGATTGCTGATAGAATGGAACTTTGCATACATTTTTGGTGTTTCATTTTGTAATATATAATTTCACATAGGAAATACTAGATTATGGTATTTTTGTTGTTTGTAGAGTTGGGCCAAGGAAAAAGTTATTGGAATAGACTTCGCTTTTTGGATACTTGTGAATTTATCATAGAGATCTTTTCCAGATCATTTTTCTGCAAATATTTCTTTCTACCTGTTATTGAATTAACCCATGACCCAGTGGCAAATGTGAGGTACGTATCACTCTGCAAGGTTTGAAAATGTTGTGTTTCTCATTTGTCTGTTGTGGTAAACATTTGCAAACCCCTTTTCTTAGTTAAGCAAGTCAAGTGAGGAATTGATGCTTGCTCTCAGTTGTTTTTGAAGATTGACTTAACCAGCACACATTTATGGGGTATGGCATGATAATTTAATAGTTTAGATATTAGATATAACAATAAAATCTAGGTAGTTAGCATTTTCATTTCCTCAAACATTTGTCATTCCTGTGTGCCCAGAACCTTCCGCCTGGTCTTCTAGCTATTTATAAAATGTACAATGAGTTGCTGTGAACTGCAGTCACCTACTGTATTGAGCGCATACACGAGTGCTAACCTGTGTTAACTGAATTTTGATGTTCGTCGTCTGCCTCCTTCCAACCATCCTACTTGCTAATGGCCACTGTCCCACTGGTCACCTATCTGGCTTTGCACATCTAAGTAGGAGTGTGCAGTACTTATTTCACTACATGCCTTCCTTTTCATCTGGGTGCAGCAGTGTTCCGTTCTCTTAGAGCTGAGTAATCAATATGTTTATGAGCCGTGTTTTCATCACCCAGTTGTCTGCTGATGGACATCTTAGTTGGCTTCATAGCTTGGTTAGTAAATAGTCTTGGGATACAGTGTCACTCTCTTAACTGATATCACTGGGCTGAACAAACCTAAGTCAAAGCCAGCCTGCCAGCCTGGCTGAGTAAATACTATTTGTATAAGAGCCTTAACAAGTATTGCTTATCAAAAGCTCTAGTCCTTAATTTCAAAAACTTTATAATCTTGTGAGCCCATGAATCAATGTTTTCTAGACATGCTTTGGGTAATAAAGAATGATTTATGCTTTATGTGCTTCTCAAGTGAATGTTTTAACATTTAATTTACCAAGTTTGGACAACGACAAGGCTGAGAAAATCCTATTGCTATTTAGAAGAACCTTTTCTTCAGAGGTCAGAAGTGAAGTAAGTTTTCTGAAGAGGACTGGAGAGTTCTTAGTTACAGTGTCCACTGTATCTGTGCTGAGCAGTGAATGAGTTGGAGGCCATTGATGTTCAATGTTGAGAATCGCAGAGAAGAGCTTCTTTACCCCTTCAGATGCACAGAATCAAGGGATACTGTGTAGGAAAAGCTTTCCTTTTGTAGGAGGTCTGCAGACAGCATTTTGTCAATCCTTGGAATGGGATTTAGCTGCCTCAAGATTTGCAAAAATAATGCAGAATATTAACCTGGAGAGTACATGGGTGCAAATGACTCCAGCAGCTGTAAGACATCCCTTTCTAGAACTAGCCTAAAAAGAGGCAGACTTGGTGTTTAATAAAGCAGGGCACCTCAGTGGCAGCTGTCCTTCCTGGTAGGTGCTCTTCACTCCGGCCTCCTTGTTTCTTCTTCACCCAGCTATCTGGACAGTACTTAGCATGTTTCCCACTCTCCTCTTCTCTCACTGCCCTTATTATGCTAAGTATCTCTCCATCCTCATGCCTAAACTTTATGCTTCCCTCACTTAACCTCTTGCAAGGACATCCACCTGGACAGCAGGTTTACTGAGCCAGCTGCAGATTTATAATTTCTAATGCACATCCCAGACTTAATCCGTCTAGCATTCAATACTGGGTCTCCTTTGTCTGTATCTCTTCCTTTTGCAGTCCTCTGTATCTCAGGAGGCAGGTGGTTCATCTTCCCCTTTCTCAAGTCAAATCCTAAACCCCTTTCCTTTATCTCAACTGCAGTCCCTGAAGCCACTCTGCTGTTCCAAAAGACATGCAGAGTGCAGGCTTCTCTGGGCACCTTGGCTGCTGCTTCTGGCCCAAAGTGCTGTCAGCTCTTGTTTGGGGGTTTCTCTATTGTTTCTTTTCCCTCCTTAACCACTTATGGTCTAATCTCAAAACAGCATATGATAACTAGGAAAGTTAAGTTGGATTACTTTACTTCTCAGCTCATACCCTCCAATGTGTTCATTGCATTTGAAATAGATGCCTGGCTCTGTACAGTGGCTCACAGGACTCTTGTCACCACTCAGGTCTCCCCCTGAGCTCATCTTTGCTCTACTATACCTCAGACCTAGTTGGCTAATTCAGAGTATCACTTGGCAAGCTTTCCATGTTGGCCCCAATGCTTTTTCAGACACTTGAGTGGCTTGTTCCCTGATTTTGTAGGTCTTTCCTTAACTATCATCTGTTCAGTGAAAACGTTAATGACTTCTCTAACACTGCCTTCCACTCCCACTCAGCACTTTCTGGCAGACATTCTCTTTACCCATGCATTCTTCTTCCATGCTCCATACTAGAATGCAAACCCCTGATGAACAGAGGATTTTGTTGGTTTGTTTCCATTTTGTGTCATTATCCAGAATAATGAATGCCTTCTAGACAGTAGGCACTCCGTGCATACTTGTTGCATGGGCAGATGAACACTGAGGTTTCCTAAGTCACATCCCCATGACCCGTAGTAGTTATTAAAGTCGCTCTTACTACAGAATGAAACTTTGCTACCTGCTGCCCAAAGTGAAGTCAGCTCTGAAGATTCCTGCAGATATGCATCTCCTCCAGCAGTTAGAAATGTGTGTGAGAAAACTCCTGTGTCAAGAAAAAGATAAAGATGTCCTGGCTATTGTGAAAAAAGTAAGTGTCTCTCCTGCTGAGTTAATGTGTTTCAAAGTATAGCAGAGTTAACCTCAGCTTCCCAGCACTGCCAGATAGAGTAACAAGCTTTGCAAGTGCAGGAAGAATGAATAAACAGCAGGGTGCTTGTTCGGGCTGTTAGCTGCAGAAGTTCCTTCAACTGGCATTTCTAAAGAGCAGTCAGTTTTTGTTACTCAACAGGAGTCCCCTGTGGGAGAGCTGAGCACCTTCCAGCTGTTTGTGAACTTGGCTTAAATGATGACCAATACCTCTTTCCCTAGATTTTATTTATAAGTGATCACAATCAGGTAAAATTAGGAAATTTTACTGACAGGAAAGTTAGAGAAGTCATGTTATCTAAAAGAGAGAGTGATTCACTCACCTGTTTGAAGTTGAAGGGGATGGATCTAGAAACACTGGTTGCTTGACAACAAGCTGATAGGTATCAGAGCCCCCACCATGAATATCTGGCATCACCCTAAGCACATTTCTCTCCAAATGCCATAACTTTAGGCTGTATGATTTTGCTCTAGCATATGAGCTTATTATGTGGATTGTCTGGAAATGTTGGAAAACTAAGATAGTAAAAAATTGGCTCCTGTCAGCATGCACTTCTTGGCATCCTCAATAGTGTCTGGGTTTGGTGACTGTATATGGGATGGATCCCTAGGTGGGGTAGTCTCTGGATGGCCTTTCATTCAGTCTCTGCTCCAGACTTTGTCTCCGAATTTCTTTCTGTGAGTATTTTGTTCCCCCTGTTTAGAATGACTTTATGAAGACCATACTTTGGTCTTCTTTCTTCTTGAGCTTCATGTGGTCTGTAAATTATATCTTGGGTGTCCTGAGCTTTCAGGCTAATATCCACTTATCAGTGAGTGCATACCACGTGTGTTCTTTTGTGACTGGGTTACCTTAAGCAGAGAAGTGCATGCTGACAGGAGCCTGATATAGCCGTCTCCTGAGAGGCTCTGCCAGAACCTGAGAAATACAGAGGCGGATGCTCACAGCCAACCATTGGATGGAGAACAGGGTCCTCAATAGAGGAGTTGGAGAAAGGACTGAAGGAGCTGAAGGGGTTTACAACCCCATAGGCAGAACAATATCAACCAATCAGAACCCCCCCACCCGCCCCCTGCCCAGAGCTCCCAGGGACTAAACCACTATCCAAAGAGGAACCCAGGACTCCAACCACATATGTAGCAGAGGATGGCCTTATTTGGCATCAACAGGAGGAGAGGCCATTGGTCCTATGAAGGCTCAATGCCCCACTGTAGGGGAGTACCAGGGGGGGAGAGGGAAGAGGGTGGGTGGGTGAGGGAGGGAGCACCCTCATAGAAGCAGGGGGAGGCGGGATGGGAGAGTGGGTTTCTGGAGGGGAAACAGGAAAGGAAAGGGGATAACATTTGCAATGTAAATGAAGAAAATATTCAATAAAAGAAAAGGAAAAAAATTGGGTTGTTGAGATCAAAACTTAAAAATACTTCAGCTTTCGAAAACTATACTTAATATATAACTGGTACTGTTATAAGATCAATAAGAAGGTATGAGTGGGTGTGACTTTGAAACACAATTTTGAATGTTGATTGGTAATAAAAGATTAGTTTATTAATATCATACTGTAAACTCTTGTCTTTGAACTCCTTGGGAAAAGAAGGGCTTTTTTGACAAATAATTGGTTGGTTGCATTTTCTTACTGTTGAGTCAGCTGTAATCCTGAAACCTTTCCTTGTAGACAGTATTGGAGTTGGACAGAATGGAAATGTCTATGGACATGGTAAGTACGTGCTAGAAAGAAACATTTCCATCAGCAAGAAGTTGTCACTAATGACTGACAGTGTCGGTTTACATTTTACACAGTTCCAGAAAAAAAATTATGAGAAAGATTTGCTGGATCAAGAGAAAGAAAGAGAAGAACTGCTGTTTCTGGAAATGGTATGTTGTTTCCCATGGACAGTCCTTTCCAGTTAGCATTAGCTGAGCTTTGCTAGTAAACCAAAACCAATTTATTTCAATTTTATGTTGTTCCACATTTCCTAAAAGGCTGAACAAAAGCCTTGATTTTTCTGAAGTTTTATCTTTTATAAATTAGAAGAAAAATTACAGTTGAGAGTGTTTAGCAAAATGAGTTTCTTAAGTGAAACTAACGTTTAAGTAACCACATGTATTCAGTCCTAGTTGAGACATTTTTACCTGTCTCTGGCAATCCATCCTCAGCATCCATCCTTGGCATCCATTCTCAGTGTCCATCCTCAGTGTCCATCCTCAGCATCCATTTATCCTCAGCATCCATCCTCAGCATCCATCCTCAGCATCCATCCTTGGCATCCATTCTCAGTGTCCATCCTCAGCATCCATTTATCCTCAGCATCCATCCTCAGCATCCATCCTCAGCATCCATCCTCAGCATCCATTCTCAGTGTCCATCCTCAGCATCCATTTATCCTCAGCATCCATCCTCAGCATCCATCCTCAGCATCCATCCTTGGCATCCATTCTCAGCGTCCATCCTCAGTGTCCATCCTCAGCATCCATTTATCCTCAGCATCCATCCACTAAAAAGACAGTACTTTTTTATTTTTAGTTTTGTGTTATGTATAAATGATAAAGGAGTCAGATCCCCCTGGAACTTGTTACAGATGGTGTGAGTCATGCAGCATGGATCCTCTGGAAGAACATAACTTGTTCTTAGCCACTGAGCCATCTCTCTAGTCCCCTAAAATATATACTTCAAAGGTTTGCCTGATAGTTAAGGATGTTAGAGAAAATACAGAGGTGGGCAGTGGACGCTTGTGTAAGGACTAAAGCTGGTCCAAGCTAGTTGGGCTTTTATCTGCTGTGTTCCACACACTCACAAGCTGGTGGTCGCTCAGCCTTGCAGCAGCATCTGTTTGAAAACACCATTTTTCTGACATCTTTAGTTTACAGTCTTAAGAGGTTTTCTACAAATCAAACTTAAGTAAGATATTTTAAGTATGTTTGGTCGACTTCTCTTTCCTCTCAGACTTTGTAGAGAAAAGTATTTTGTCATTTGAACAGGATTGAAATAAACATGGTTAAATAACCATGGTTAGACAAATGCTGTGCTGATGAGAAGCACTAAACACCTTGTGGGGGGGTGCTCATTATAGAATGATGCCGGAGTCATTGTTTTAGTTGGACAAACTTCCAAGGGCAAGATTCTGTGATGTAAAAGGGCCACGAAAACAAAACAAAACTCTTAATTTTTTAAATACAAGCACCAAAGGGAAAACCCATGTTTAAGGGTATTTTTTGTGAGGAATATTTGTATCTCTAAAGCTGAGAGTCATTTTCTCCAGAACAAGCTCCCAAACTGTACCTGTAACACAAGGCTGTGTCCCACCAGGAACAGCTAGAGAAGGAGAAGCATCAGAATGATGGGAGGTTGGCCAGTGACAAAAGCTTCGAGAAGAAACGTGAGTGTTCTGTGTCTCCCCAGCTGCTCAGAGTTAGAGAGAACTGAAAAACTCAGGGCCTGTCTTGGAGTCTCAGTCTTCTCAGCAGAGGAATTTAAGAACGCATACAAAACAAAGCTCAGAGAGTAACTATATTGGTATTTAAAAGAAAAGTCTTGAGTAAGGCAATCTGTTAATCTTGGAGGTGGGAGATAAGAAGAGACAAAGTCATGCCATTTGAGTTAAGCTGGAATGGATGTGAACCAGGGGATAGACAGGAGCCCAGATAGTGGGAGGGGAGAGCGTTAGAGAAAGCAATAGGAAAAGCAGACATCTGAAACTGTGTGCCTGCAGCTCTTTGTAATCATTTGCACAGATGCCAGAAAAGGGGGGGGGGGGTATATCGTGTCATCAAAGAGATAAATATTCCTCCTGTCTCTTTATCAAGGCAAATCTGCCTTCCAGAAGTGTAATCGTTCTTGACCAGCTCAACTGGATTAACTCTTAAGGATCCATTCTTCTGGTCTTGGGATAACCAGTGCTACAGTAGCATTTGTGTCTGTGTATAGAAAGACTATGCTGAGTTTTAATTTGGGAGGGAAATTACTTTCTGACACTGATTCTTAAAAGTTACTTTTGAAAATTTGCTGGTTAATGTGGTACAGGTATGAGGAGTATATAAAATAATAATGATAGGAAGCTAATAATAATGATAATGATAATAATGTGAGGCTCAGAGCCTCTGGAAGGGACACTTAATGTTGGATGTCAATTGTAAGTTCTGGAGTTGATCTTCAACAGCAGAGACTGAAATGTGGGAGTATGTAAAGTAAGAGTATTTGGAAAATAGTGCTGGTTAATAAGAATGATTTTATAGACTTAGATGAAATTACACAACTTACGAGAGTTTATTTTAGGCAGAGACTCGAGGACACCAACACAGTGCCTGTCCAAGAACATGGCCATTTCTGTTCCTGGACCCTCTTCTAGCACCCCATCAACAAGTAAGAAACCATTCTGTATTATGAGTCATACATCTGTTTTAAAAGACAGGGTTTCTCCATGTAGTCTTGGCTGTCCTGAAACTCTCTGTAGACCAGACTAACCTTGAACTCAGAGATCCGCCTGCCTCTGCTTCCCGAGTGCTGGGATTAAAGGCCTTTGTTACCACTAACTGGCTTTAAAAAAAACTTTTTTTTAAGACAAATTAGATACATGTTTTAAAGGTATTCATTCATGTCCTTAACAGTGAAAACAAAAACGGAGATCTACTCAGTGTGGCCATGTTGGGAAGGGGAGTGGGTTCCATGAGACCACCTCCTTCCCTCACTGCTAAGTCCATTCTCAGGGTCCTGTGATGAGGCTGAGGTCAACATGCAGTCCTGTCTATCACTGACTCATTGTCTCCTCTGTCATCTCATCCGATAGACTGCAAATCTCGTTCCAGAAGAAAAATTTCCCGATTCGTAGAATTCAGGCTCCCTTTTCTCCCTGCATGAAATTCCCGAGAGCATCTAGTTCCACAAGGCCCACTGTTTGACTGTTGATGGTCAAAGGGTAGGACAGAAGTGTCTGTGTAGAGTCTCTTCATTCCTGCCAACCATTTTCTCCTCCCACTCGGAATGTGTCCTTAGCTTTTTCCAGTTAATGTTTCATTTATCCTTAATGGGCAGTTCAAATAACAGTTATTCAAACTGACCCTTCTGGATTTTTCTGGAAATGTGTGTCCTGAGGAAGACTTCAGGGTTGGAACAACTATGGAGAATTGAAAACTGAGTTTTCCTTCTTTCTGCTTTACTCTAGGCAAAGAGATCAAGAAATCCAAACTGACTCGGAGCCAGTCTTTCAATAGTCAAGCTTTCCATGCAAAATACGGCACCTTAGACAAGTGTGTCAGGTGCGTGCTGCCGGCTGCTTATTCTGAATTACGGCTTGTCTTCTGTGCTCATCATATTTATTTATATGAAATGCTAGTATCACTATAATCAGAATTAACTCTGAATTTAACTTGTGACTTCTGTAAAAATTATCACATTAAAAAAGAAGGTGTTTTCTATGTGTTAAAAATAGGTACTTTGCATTGTCAGAAGACGATTACCATGACATTATATAATATTATAGACCATAGCCATCATTTATGAGAAAGACGGCGGCGTATACTGTGCATACCTTTTAACTTTTATATGGTGTGAGCATGTTCTGTTTGCCAGCAGGCTGCACATGGTTGTGCATTGTGTCATTTCTACATGCAGAGAAGCCACAGGCATGTTCATCCAGTGAGGCAGTCCAAACAGGGCTCTGATTGCAAATGCGTATTTGCTTTCCATTTGTAGCCTAAGTCCAAAGGACGCCGAGTGAAGGTCACAAGTGAAGCAGCACAACTGGCTGCCACTGTTTGTTGTTTGTGTTATGTGCATCTAACGTTAGAGCTACAGGTGTTTGGAAAAGCAACACAACCCGTACACAAGATCAGGGTAGTCAGTGTTCTAGCATGGAGTCCCTACCTCTAACTGAGGAGCTCCTGACAGCTCATGGTTTCTCAGGGAGCAGAATCTCTTTGCTTTAAGGTTATGGCCCCTGGTGGGTCACCTGTGTTCTGGTGGGTGACCCCACACCTATGGGCAGCACAGATTGTACTTGGTAGGTTGTTGGCTTTTTAGTTTGTTGTGTTGTATTTTGTTTTTGTTTTTGCTTTTTTAAAGGAAGGCATGAAGTTGGGAGAGTGTGAGGAGATAATAGGGGTGGGTCTAGGGAGAGTTAGAAGGAGGAGTGTGGGGATATGGTCAGAATACATTCTATACACTGGGCAGTGACAGCATGTGCCTTTAATACAGAACTTGAAGACAGAGACAGGTAGGTTGGTGAGGTCAAGGCCAGCCTGGTCTACAGAGTGAATTCTAGGACATTCAGAGAAATCCTGTCTTTAAAACCAAAGACCAAATAATAACAAAATACATCGTATGAAATTCTCAATAAATATTTTATATTAAAAAGAAAACACAAATGCCTGCAAAATATCATTTCTCAAGATAAAGAAGACATTGAAGAAAACATGTGTTGTTCCTGTTGTCAGTTATACCTTATTCCAGACTGTCAGCTCTAACTGTTGACATCACAGGAGACCCGTGCATTTTCTAGCCAACAGTGTTCTCAGGATGTACAAAAGGATTCTAACTAAAGAAAAGCTAGTCCCACGAAGGCTTAAATGAGCTTACCCAACTTTGCTGAGCATCAAAGAAAAATTTGTACTTTTTATGAAGCAAAAACAATGCTTTTAAGTTATAGAAAAAGTGTATATTTTGAAGCATCAATGTAAGAAAAATAAGATATAAACACAGAAGGCAGGTTTCAAAAGAAAGAGAAGGAAAGAAGGAGAAGAATGAAAAAGAAGGAAGAAGAAGATGATGATGATGAAGATGATTTACAAAATAAGATTGAAACCCCTAAGATTGAAAACTGTGGTTTTGTGTTCTAACTGAGTCACATTCTCTTTCAGCAAAAGTTCCACCTTAACACACACGTCTCCTGTCTCAGGGCTGGTGAGGACTGCCATGCTGTCCCTAACAGGTAAGCAGCAACATAAACATAAAATGGCTACTTCAATAAACTATTATTCCCTTTAAGCAATTTGCCTTTCTAATTCTAGATATGATGTTTTTCTTAAACGTGTGTCTTCATCAAGTCTTTAATCAAACTGTTCCTGTCACTGAGGAAACTGGGGTTCCCTTTTGGGGTTCTTAGTCTATTTAATAAAAGAATTTATAAGCAAACTTGAAACTTGAGGGCAGTTTTATTAGAAGTTAAGAGAAAAACAACAAGATAGGCAAGCTGTAAATCTTAGCAGCTGCCAGGGAAGAGAAATGGAGACAAGAAAAAGACAGAGTTGTGCAGTCTGAGGTAAGCCAGAGCGGCAGACAAGTGAGAAAGAATAAGGGAATCCAAAGTACTAGAGAAAGCACATTTGGGCTCTGGCTAGCATCTCAAAGAAACGGGAGAAGACAAAGGCATGTTATGCCTTTCTGAGTCTGGAATAGGAAGTTGAGCAGAACCCCAGAGTAGCTTTTAGGGACTGTCCTAGGGGGAAGGAATTCTGGGAAGAAAACTATTTTCTCATGAAAAGCTAATTATTCTTCATAGCTCCTTAAGCATGGCTTCCTGAGTTGAGGTTGAGCAGATAATGGTATGCTTCCATCTAGAGGTAGATGCCATTCTTTAGGGTAGGAGGCAACCATTTTCTCTTAATGAGCCTTTGGTGCTACCATAACACAGAAATCAAGGAACTCTTGGCCATATACTAGTTTTTAAACTATATCATGACTCAGAGTGTAACACTTGTAAAGAGAGGAGAAGGAATAATGATCGCTGGACCATGGTCTTCGTGCCTGCTGAGGCACGGACAGATATTCCCAGTAATTTCTAAAGAAGTTCAGCAGAATCCATTTACTATCTTATATACCTAGCAGTTTGTTCCAAGGGCCAGAAGATTTATATAATGGCCGGGTTGTAAATATTCTAGCCACTGTGGGCTAGTCACAGTCACCCAACTCTGCCATTGCAGTGTGACAGAAGCCATAGGCATTGCATGCTGAATAAACTTAACCACCTATGCTGACTTGTTGATTTTACAGTAGAAGACAGAATTATTCATAAAAAAATAGAATATAGTACTAAAAATTACTTGTGGCTTTTTAATTTTGTATGTTGGAAATATTGGTTAAGAGCTATAGTAATGATTGATAAGTGTTATAATAGATAACAGTGGCCTTTAATTTTATAGGACCTGAAATCTTAGAGTTCAGCTACATTTTAGTTTGAGTATTCTGTCTTTCCTTTTACTATTTTATTTTATTCTTATGAAAACTATGTATAACATGCCAGATAGTTTGAAAAGTGTTTTTATTTTCAGAATAGATACTTTCTATAGTTAAAGAATTGATATCCAGACCCAGAAATGAACATGGTAAACCATAAATATCACTGGACATCAGAAGTGCATTCATCATGAGAGTTATTTAATGATGTCATTATCATGTCTGGTGATACATTGAAAAATGGCACTAGACAGACCAATTGGGTACTTATTATTAAAGAAAACCCAAAATTCAACCTCAATTCATATCTCACCTTATATAGAAAGAATTAACTCAAAATGTAAACTTAAGCACAAAAGATAGCATTACAAATTTTTGAAGAAGATATGAAAGGAAGTGTGTAATTTTGGAGCAGATAGATATTCATATTGACCTTAGCAGAATAGTAGTGACATAGTATATTGTGTCAGAATTTAGAACTCGGGATTTTGAGATAGGGTCATAGAAAACACAAGTGAAGACCTGGAGTGGAAGAAAATATACATACCACCTCTGATCTGAAAAGAACTTGTTTCAAGAATGTTAGAGAAGTCTAAGCCTAGGCAGCTAAACTTAAAAAGAACAGAAGATTGGAATGTAAACTTTTAAAGAAGGTAAAGATGTAAGAGTATGAAGAGATGTTTAGCATCACCAAGGAAAAGCAGTGAGAGGCACACAGCAGTGTATGCCTGCAGTCCTAGCTCCCGGGAGTGGGAGGCGGATGGAGCAGGTTCAAGGTCAGCCTTGGCTAGGAGACCTTGTGTCAAGACAAAGCAAAGCAAAGCAGTAGCAATGAGAAAAATGCTCTGCTGCTTGTTGCTCACCAACATGTCTGAAATTCAAATGCTTAGAATGCGAAGTTCAAGGATGAAGAGCACCTTGCAGGCTTCCATTCACAGAGGTGAATCAAAGGAGAAAGAGTGCGCTGGCAATTCTGTCTGAAGTTAAACACACTAAAGAGCCCAGCACATCTACTCCTAAGCATTTACTGAGAAATATAAAACATAGCCAGATAGTTATCATCGTCTATAACTAGAATTATCTAAATGTCTGTCAGTGAACATTTAGGACAAATGTTAGGCCATCCATATAGCACTAGTTATTAAGCACTAATATTCCTATATAGATGAATTTCAATTTTACTGATCACATGAGAAAAGTAAGATGCTATTCTCTGTATGAGTCTTTTTATGTAAAGTTCTAGAAAGTGCAAATAGTCTTTAATGAGGGAGATCGGAGGTCTGTGGAAGAGGAGCTGCAGGAGGAGTGGCCCTGACGGGCCCAGGAGACATTTGGTGATGGCATGTTTTCACATCGCCATTGTGGTAATGGCAGTGGATCATACACATGCCAAATCTTAATGTAGTGCACTTTACTGTATATAAATTATACCTTTATAACATTGACTTTAAAAAAAAGGCCACTGTCTGGAGTGTTTTCTCCTTGGTTAGCATCTTTCTGAGTGTATCAATACCTCTGCCTCTCTATTTCCAGATGACTCATTCCGGACTCGCAATACCAGCAGTGTTCCAGCTTCCTTTTCTCCTGTCTTACCCAGTACGTCCCGTGGGCCAGGTAACACAGCTGATCCAAAGAGCAGTGGAAGTAAAGATGTACAGCCCCGGAAGGCTACCTTGTGAGTACCAAGTGACCCACTGCTGAGTGTGCTGTTTGGCTCAGGGCACCTTCCTTCCCTCTGTCACACTTCAAACAACCAAAAATGTCTCTAGTGAGATGATGTGAGGTGATGCTAGTTATAGTGTGGCCTTCACTGCGTCAGTGTGTAAGAGGTCCTATGGTAGCGTATGACAGAGACATTGTCAGTGTGGCCTTCACTGCATCAGTGAGTAAGAGGTCCTATGGTAGCGTATGACAGAGACATTGTCTCCTAGGTATCTAAGTAGCTAATAGTAGTATCTGATCACCTTACCAGGTGGATAGAGCTGTTGCCACTTTGAAATACCTCAACAGCACAGAACCCAGAAGTATGGGCTCAGTGAACTGAAAATATTTGTTGTCAAAACTTCTGCTTTGAAGTTAAAGATATGAAGGGTCTGTTTTCTTCTCTCGTGATTTCTTTCTGTGTGTTATTCACATCTTATTTGAATTATTAGTTTTTGAACATTTAAAAGAATGTGATACCTTGAAAACCATCAGGCTATAGTCCTGGTTTTAGTCCCAGTTTTTCACTTTCACACCAAGCACCCATGTAGACCACAGGGAGACTTTGGAGACTCACATTTCCTCCTCAGCATATGCCACTAAACTCATGAGCATTTCTTTTTCCCTTCCTGTCTTCCTCCTTCCCTACCTTCCTTTCTTCTGTCCATTCTTTCTGCTTTTGAGATGCGGCTCACCATGTAACCCACTCTGGCCTAGAACTTGAGATCCTTTTGCTATAGCTTGGGCTATATGTTCCCCATTTCACTCAGAATTCAAAATTAAAGATGTTAAGGAACTCAGAAGTCAATGGGACAAAATGCACAAACAATCCCAGAACAGTTCCAATATTGCACAGTATTGGGCCGACGTGAAGGGTGTTCTCTTTACAGAAAGCCTCAGCACTGTTTAGGAGCCATGGGAGCACAGGTGACAGACATGTTGTCTGCAGCACTCCGAGCAGGAGCCATGTGCCCAATTCCAGGATGAGCAAAGCCACTGTGTGAGCTGCCTGGGCTTCTGCACACCTGCCAAACAGCAGGTCTGGCCCACAGCTCATTTAAGGGGTCTCTCAGCTCTGTAGCCTGGGATCTTTCTCTGTCACCCTAGACCCTCTTCTACTACCACGAACTTCTCCTGAGGAACATGGGAGCATCATTGAAACTAGTTATACTTTTTACAGTAAAGACCCCTGAACCAGCATTTTATGGCTGCTTTACATTGCAAGCATATCTTTCCTTTCTGCAGACTGAATTTTCTCATTTTATAACTGATAGTTACGAAAGTGAATCTAGAATAAAGACCAATGAGAACTCGTATAGCGTTTGTACCTTTCTCGGGGTCTGAAGGAAGGCTTGCTAGCATCGCAGCCGTTCCTTCACACATGCCTGGCTGTGCAGCACCTGACTGTCTCACCAGTGGATCTAATGTGCCCGTTAGTTGGCTGGGTGGTTGGTGTCTACACTGGTCTTTTCTCATTGAAGAATTATTCACAATGTAGAGACTGCCAAATCCAAATTAGAAAGACAGAGTCCTCTTTATTTAAAAACAGGCTGATGAAATGATTGCAGAAAGTGTCACTACGTCGCCTGCTTTCCCAAATGCCACCTTTACTATTGACAAACAGTGTGTCAGAAAGGAAGTACAGGTGCACGCAGCTGCTGTCTTCTAGGGGCGGACAGTTGATAGGCCTGAGTAATTTTCTGTCTATACAAAATCGAAAATGTATGAAAAGTTGTGTAAATTAAAGTGGATGTGACTAGGTGTGCACAAGCTGGAATTCTGAGTGATCCCTGATGTTTTAATTCATTTCCTCTTCGTGAGAATTATCACACTGTACGTTTGCTCGGAGTAGCACATTTCCATTATTTACTTTATAGGAATAATTGTTCTGTGTTTTCTTTTTGGCCTCTTTCTCCTTCTCTGCTTCCTTCCCTTCTCTCCCTCCTCTTATTTCCTTCTTTTATCAGAAAATCCAGAAAATCCAATCCTTAAGTCAACTGCTTGGTGAAGGAGGCAAGCAGTCAGCGGAGACTGTGACTGACGGTGGAAAAGCTACAGGGACAGCCAGGCTTGTTAAAGTGTGGAAGGGAAGAAGGACACCACCTGCAGCTGAAGTGAAACTTACCCTATTTGGAATTAGATTTCCCTAGGAGGTATGACAAGTGTTTCAACGTAGGCCCTGGGTCCCCGTGTTCCAGTGCAGTATAATGAGCTCCAACTTGAGCTGTGTTCTGCCTGCTGGACCATAAGGGAGGCTGGCTTTTGTTATGCTAAGTTGTAGCTGTTAGACAGTCCAGAGCAGTCTGAATCAGCCTGTGTGTCTAAATTGACTGCCAGGGTACTTGGGCTAAGACAAAGGAGGTAAGGAAGGCACTGTATGTCCTATGAGCACTCTACCCAGAGCAGGAAAGTCGAACCGAGCAGCTGTCAGTGGTCCTGTGGGTCCTGGGATTCTGTGATGGTATCAGCACCTGGATATGCCCCCAGTCTAGATTCAGCAATGAAAATCTGCAAAGAGTCAGGAAAACTTAAAATGATAGGTTGGTGATTTCCTTAATTCCTAGAATTTCTTTTATAAATGCTTTGTTTACATTTTAGATTGTATCTGTCCTTAATGTCAAATGATGACTCCAGTGTGAACCAGCTGTCACTCCAGGCTGTCATGCTCATGCCATGTCAGCAGCGCCCATTTGTACCAATGCTAATGCTTCCATCAAAATTTGCCTGTGGAACATAGATTGTCCTTAACTTTAAAATGTCACTTCCTGGGATAGAATGTATGAAGCTATTGTCAGCTTCTCTATTTCAAATGCAATCAGCATATATCTATATTGGTATCAGAAAATACTTGTTTTTTAAAGATATATTGATGTATGATAAAGATGATCTAATTTGTGAATGCATACATGTATGTGGTTACTTTTTATAATGTGAAATGGATAATGAGCTTATTTAAAATAAAGCAGAGGTTAATGAGATACCTGTACTTGTGAGAAAAGTTTTAAATACTTTCCTACAGTTCTTACTCTATAAAGACAAGGCAGTTCATCTTTAAATAATGAATTGGCGGGGCAGGACATATCAACTGTAAATTCTCAGGGACAGTCACTTATTGCTTCTTCGTTCTTCGTCACCCCCTTTCTTCACCATGGCCTCTGTGGGGCACTGTTCAGGGACTCAGTCCCTTTCATCAGAGACAGTCAGAAGTAAAGTCCAGGAGTCATGAGAAACTTGACTATCCTGTGTAAGGGAATGCGGTTTAAGTAGTTTGTGTCTCCTGCTAGCATGAGACCTATGGACCTGAATCTGTTGTGGCATGGAGAACTCATTGTGCGTAAGAGACAGCAAGGCTATATCAGGGTTCCAGCATGCCGGCATTGACTCTGTGTACATTAGATACAATGGAGAGTTCAATTTCATTGTTAAATTATACACTTAGTACTTACAAGCTTTTCATACTCCTGTTATCTGTGTGGGATAAAGGAAAGTGATCTGACAGAGAGTAGTCACCACTTATAAAGTTGGAAGTCAACTGCTTAGGTATTAAATTCTCAATTAAAACAGTTATTCAAAATTACTTTTCGAAGTATTTTTTCACAAGTATTAAAAGCTTTTAGAAAATTTTCTATCTTTGTTAAAATTATACCCTAGGAAGATTAAAATGCAAATGAGTAGCAGATAGGAACTCGTTCCTTCTCATCTCTTCATTTTATCAGAAGACTTAATCTTCCTTTAACCAGGGGCAGGCAGAGTGCTCTGTTCCATCTGTGGCAGTGGTGGCCTGCCTATCACTGGATTTGGCTGTGTTTATTCCAGAATGGTAGAGCCATAGGCTTCCTTTTCTAGATTAGATCTAGAAACAAGAAAAGTGCCAGAACTCTCTTTTCAAATTCCTCTTTCTGGTCCTGAGTTCAATTCCTATCACCCACATAGTGGCTCACAACCATCTATAATTGTTGTCCTATCAGATCCCATGTCCTCTTCTGGTATACAGATGAATATGCAAACAGAACATTCATATGCATAAGATAGATCTTTAAAATAATCTTTCTACTGTTTTCCTACAAATGCATCTGAATAACTGAGCACAAGTACCCTGAATGCCAGCTAGTGGCATCCTCGATCCCATCCTAGACCCCAGAGTTATCTGTTCCTAAATGAGCATCTGTTAATGCTTGGAATTACTGTGAGAGAATGTCAAGATTCAGGTGGGGAAATCTGGCTTAGACTGCCTCTTGACAGAACCTCCTACTCATGTTACTCTGGATTTGTCGCCAAGTAACTAATCAATACACCAGTTTTATGTGTGTTTATATGTTAACTAGCTGATTCAAGTGCAGCTACGCACTGAGTCAACATAGCTGACATTTCAAGACTCGTCCTCCGATATCTAATCTCTGATTCTCTCCTAAAGCACTGTCTTATTTCTGTAAACCAGAAATGGCTGCCTAAGAATGCTTCAGCCGTATCTTCATGTTCCTTTCATATTTGGACAAAGTCCATGCTTGCTTTTGTTTAAGCACAGTGGGAGACTGAGGCAAAGGACAGACAATTCAGCAGTCCCTGACAGGTGCTTTAGAAAGAAAAAATAGAGTACCAAGGCTTCAGACTAGAATAAGCAGGAAGGATTGGCTCACCCTGGTCACACTGAGTGGCCGTGGGCTGGTGCTTTACTCCCACAGAGATCTAAGGTTTGACATACTTACCGTTTGCAGTGGGCCCTGCAGTATACACAGTCAAGACCCTTCACACAATCAAGACCCACAAAGGTATTTTCTTAATCAGCAATGAGCAAGGCATGTTTTAGTTGGCAAAGATGAATATAACTCATCTTTGAGAGAGACTATATTCCTCTCTATACCAAAGCAATTATAGAAGGTCATTGTTAGTATATGTATTTATATGTTTACATATAAACTCTTATGAAGAAATGAGTGCACAGATGAAAAAGGTACCTGTCACTCATGAAAGTCTAGATGTGGCCTTTGTTCTGGCCCCTGTTTGTTTTCCTTATAAAATGAAGTTGTTGAACTGGGTGATCTGTGATGGAGCTATGTGGCTGGACGGACTCAGTTCAGTCACTGTGATCAGGATTGACTATGGTGATTCTCTGTTAATTTTAATAAAAAGAAAGAAAGAATTCTGTAATTAAAACCTACTGCAACACACACACACACACACACACACACACACACACACACACACACACACTCGTACACACAGTTGAGCGTGGTGATGGTGGTGCACATCTTTAATTCTAGCACCCAGGAGGCAGAGGCAGAGGCAGGTGGATTTCTGTGACTTCAAGGCTATCTTGGTCTACATAGAGTTCCAGGCCAGCCAAGTCTATGCTGTAGGCCCCTGCAGGGGTGGGAGTTGGGGAGAAGAAGAGTGGAGGGTGGAGAGGGGAGTGAGGAGGAATAGACAGGAGAAAGTCTGGGACAAACTAAAGTAAACCAAGTGCTTTGCAAGAGACAGATCTAGAGAGGGAGAGGCATGCCTGTGTGTCCGTGTTCTCCCCAGAGCCTTTGACCCACACCTGCTGTCCTACCAGCTGCTGTCAGTCAAGGCTTGTGTGCAGCAGAGAAAGGGAGAGCTCCTCCCCAGCTAGTCTTCAGCTAAGACTCTCAGGAACAAGTGTAAAAGGCCAGACAGATTGCACAGGCATCTCCTTAAAGTGTGAATTGTTTTAATTTCAGAGACCAGCCATAGCAAACTGGCTGGGTACAGAGAACCTATCCTTTACCATCCACCAGCGGTGTCTTGTGGTTCAGACCCCTCTGGCTCAGCGCCCGTGGTGACCGAGGTCTTACACACACCAGAGTCACAGTACTGTTGGGTTCGCCACCCTGCCGAGAAATAGGAGCATCCTGGACATCTCCTCATAGATGATGAAGTGAAAAGGCCGGTCCACTTTGATGACAGGAGGCATGGAATAAGCAACAATCTCTGACACTGTCCCTGACACTGCTTCAGTTCCCCTTTCATCCACCTCAAGCACTGACTGTTGTAAGATCTAGAAAAAGAAAGAATGTGGAAGAATGGTTACATGGCAATGGGAAGGGAGAACCAACAGAAATTTTCCACAGTAGTTCTGCCAACCCAGCCATGCCCCTGAGATTCACTGTGGCAGCCCATCTGTGCTAAAAGGTACATGAGATTTAACCAGAGAGTGCCTCAGAAATCTAAGCAGTACCAGAAGGCCATGGGAAGTGGTGTGGGCTGTGGGACATGATGCATCCTGGGCTTGGAACCAGGGAACTTGACTAGCGGATCTCTATATATGCGGGAGTCTAATAAGTGTTTGTTGAACATGTACATTGTGATGCTGATTCTTGGGCTGAGCTGTTGGCCTTTGAAGGCACTTTAAGCTGCCTGGTATTGCTCTCAGGCATTTTTAGGGTCAGCCTGAGGAACTGTGGTTACCTGGTTGCCTGTACTCATGTTGAGGTTATCATACAGGCTCCTATTCACATAGAATGCCATTTTAAATCTCTTAGAATTAACAGTTGTATGGGAAAATGTGAACCCTCCCGATTGTAATGGTGGAAGAGAGAGCCATAGTGCATCTAGGCCAATGCACAGGTATGCTGCAAGAACCCAGAAGGGATGGATGAGTTCCCTGTCTGAAGAACAGGGAGGAGAAGGGAGGCATGTGGAGAAGAAGAGCCAGAGGGTCCTCTGATGCTAATCATGGAGGAGGTGGCACATCCATCGCAAGGAATGAGGGTTGCCAGGTGATAACTGGGAGCTTCTTTCATGCTAAAGGTGGTATAGTTTCATGAGCCTTTTCAGTATTCAACAAAGGTACTGATGGGTGGTAAGCCAGTCTGTATGAGGGGCACATGTTTCCCTAAGCCTTGGGAGAGAAGATGGATGGGACCTTTTCCAATGAGAACCTAGTTAAAAGGGTGTTTGAGTTGCATGGCTTGATGTCCTCAGAACCCCCCAGCTTGGGTACTACTTGCAGTTATTAAATCTAGAGTAGAAATCTCTGCTAGAGCTAGGCATTTAAACAATGACATGGTTTGCAAAGTGTGTGCTGGTTTTAGTGACAATGCATGCTGCCACTGGGCCCCAGCATGATCCCTGACTTACCTTGGACACCTGAAGGTTTCTTGCCATGGCTGAGAGTTGGCTGAGGTCAGCCGAGGTGGAGAAGACCCTCCTAATTCCCATCTGCTTGAGCAGCTCATGCATCTCATACCTCTGGTTCAGCTTGAACTTGGGAAAGAAGACCTCCATTTTCCTGCGGCACAAAGACAGGGGAGACAGTGGCGAAATGGCTGGAGCTCCTGATAAAGATGTGTTCTCTTCCTCCCTCTAAGATTATTTACTTTGTTTGACGGTCTATAGTTAATGGAATCTTCTCATGGTGTTCTGTCTCTGGGAAAATGCCTCTGGGGTTTGGAGCACCACTGTGTCAATGCCAGCAAGAGAATTTATCAGCTCGCTTGCCTAAATCCTTTTTAGTTAAGGACACCGGACTCCATGTCTAGTTCTGTATGTCTGAAAGCAACTCTAACCAGCTTCCTAGGTGCTTCCTGCACCCCAACTGACTACTGAAGGATGCTGTTCTCAGACCAGCACCTCGATATTTCCAGAGAACTTGGGGGAATGGACAGGCAAGGAAAGCAAAGTGGGTTTTTCACTAACTCTGTTTTCTTAGCCAGGGAGGCTCTGGGATATTTATTTTTCCTGTTATAAGTTCTTGGAGAATATGAGATTTGGAAAGGTGAGTTTTATGGCTCAGAAATTTTTTAAAAAGTGAAAGCTACTAATTAAATCAAATTAATCTTATTTTTTAGTTTTCTCTCTCTGTAAAGAGTAGTCGAAAATACATGTAACAATGTTAGAGTTTTTTTTTTTTAAAGAATGATTGACATATGAAAGCTGTCCAGAGCAGTGCCTGGCACACAGCAGCTATTTCATAAATACACCCCTGCCCATCTCTCTCCCTGTTGTGTAGCTGGGCTGGGCTCCATGCTGTAGAAACTGAGGATGCCACATGTCCTACGTTTTAATTCATAGGTGTCATCATCCAGCAAACATTTGTTAGGGCTTATGTTTCAGTCCTTTGCTAATGCTGAAAGGCTTTAAAAAATGACAGAAAAGTGAAAGTGAAAACTGTAACCAGGACCTTCAGCTGGGCTCATCTCTGTACTGTTCTGGAGTGGCAAGACCCAAAGGCACAGCCAGGAGACTCTTTTTGGAGCTGCCTGCCTTGTGCTGCAGCAGGTGGACTGACTCTCAGCAAACATCCAAGACTCTACCCTGCCCTTCCATGTTTTCTCCACACGGGCTCTCCCATGCTCAGGCTGACCTGCTCTCATGGTACTAACCCCCAGCCATACACTGTCACTGTTAGAGTCAGACTCTGGCCTTGCCCTGGCCTGGCCTCTTTCTCTCAGAGCTTAGGGAGACATTTCTAGTCCAGACGTTAGGACTGAGCTCTGAACTCACCATAAGACCTGTTTTGTTTTGTTTCATTTGTTTCCCCACATTCTTAGTAAGTGATATGCCCACTCTTGAGATACTGAGGCCCAAAACTACAGCTACTATTGACTGACTGATACCTCTTTGGATCTGTCTCTATTTTCTTTCTTTTGCTCTGTATTCCATTCCATATCTAGTCATCAGATTCACCACTTCTTGCTTCCTGACAGAGCAAGAGTCTTGTCTGTGTTTTCTCACCTCACCTGCTACCACCATAGTCCAAATGGCAGCCTCTTGAAGTTATCTGGCACCTTTCTGACTGGCTTCCTCAGGGTCCTTATTTGTGCCAGCTCTCAGCACAGGATCTTGTATGGTCTGTTAATTGGGTCCCCTTGAGCCTCTGATCAGAAGGCTCTGTGGCTCCCCATCTCCTGCAGGCAGAGCCCATGACCTTTCTAAGTATATCATGTAAGGTCCTGGGGTGGCTGTCCCTGAATCCTCTCACCTCTTCTGCAATGGCTGCAGCCACACTGCCACTGCTGTTTCTTAGAGCCACCAGCTGTGCTCTATCCTAAAACTGCTTCTAAATACTCTTCTCCTCAGACAGACCCATGAAATTCACTCCCCATCACCAGAGAACATCCCTGGCTTTGCCCCGCACCTGCTGAAGTGCTTTTTCCTCTTACAGTGCTGTTTGTCTACCTTTGCCTGGCTTTTACTGTTGCAGCTGAGACATCAGTAGGTGTCTCAATAAGCAAACAGTTGTATTTGGACAACCGCTGTTCATTAGAACAATGCAGCTAGGCCTAACTGATACTCAGGATGAAGTAAAACAGGCCCTTAGCAATCACTGGGGAGCATGGGTAGTAAACCATGAGGCATTAGGTGAAACTAGTTGGGAGTGTTGATGAGTATGGCAAGTTAAGTTTACGCGGCAGGGGAAGCATCGTACCTGGTTTTCATATTCTGGAGCCATGTCTCCACAAGATCTATGGTCAAGTAGTCTTCCAAGGCCAAATGGTCACCTGTCTTCTCCATGAGGATCACTAGCATGGTGGCATTTCCTTGATAGGGCAGTTTGAGGATGTGGCAACGGAACTTCTTATCAAAGGTGGAGGCAAAGTCCCCCTCCCGGTACATCATGGGCACCTTAACTGCTTTGTATTTGTCCAGGTGGAAAGTGTCAGCCTCGGTGAAGATGGGGTCAAATGGAGTCAGCCACTTCCCTGAACAAGTCAGAAGAGAGCCCCTGTAGATACAAGCCTCCACAGAACACATTGGTCTTGCTCGAGTGGTAGCGGAGAGAATATCCTTCCCTTTATTCCCAACTAAGAGTGACATTCCTTTTTCAAGTGTGCGTGGACCACAGCTCAGGCATCAAATTCCTCAAAGACAAAACTTTAGCTCTACCCATGACCCGTCACAGAACCATCTTCTTCCTGATGCATGAGGGACTCTAGCTACCATATGGCCCCAAAATGACCATATGCAAACATACACCTTACAGGTAGTAGGGTTGTGTCCAGCTCAGCATTACATTGTGTGGCTTTGGAAGCAAGAGAGGCCAGCCACTACATACTGAACATGTTTTGGAGTATCTGCAAATGGTCTTTCTACCTGAGGCTTTGTGAATCTCCTGGTATAGCTGTAAGCTCCAGATTCATCCACCCCATGCCTTGTTAGCGCTAGAAGAAAATCGTGGGATCTCTCTTTGTACTTGGCCTCTGCCATTCATTGTGTGAGCGTGTTCAACCTAGCTTCCCCAACCTTCACCTTCATCCCCTTAACAAAAGAAACAACGCCCCCACTTTGCTTGCTCCATTGACTGCCAGAAAGAAGGAACATGCAACCTGTATCTTCCTGTGGTTGATAGTCACCAAATGTCATGTGTAGCACCTTTCATATGTCGCTCTCATAGCTCTCTGACAGTCCTAGGTGAGGAACAATGACTATAGCAAGTTAGAATCCCAATTTGTATATAAAAATTCCCAGACAGGGGTGGGGCTGGAGAGATGGCTTAACAGATAAAAGCTCAAACTTCTTATACAGAGAACTCATTTGTTTTCCAGAACCCATGTTGGGTGGCTCACAACTCCAGCTCAAGGAGCATCTAGAATTCTGACCACCCAGCATACCTGCACTCACACGCACAGACCCACACACTATAATAATGACGACAACAATAAATCCAAGGGCAGAGATTTTTGTCCCAGATCCCAAAAGCAGGGAATGGGGAGCCCAGATGCAGCCTGAGTCTTGCTGATAGTAAGATGCTCGTCAGTAACCCTGCATGGCCTCTCCCAAGCATTAGATGAAAACTAGGCAGGAGAGATATGGAAACTGAGGACTGCAGGTCTGCAGGTGGTGAGAGTGGGGGCCTCAGGGAAAGCGTCAGTCCCCCCTCAAATGTATACTGACCCTGCAAAGACCCTGTTTGTAGAGTATCCTTTAACACTAACTGTACACTGACCAGAAGAAGAAAGGGGAGAAATAGAGTCAGATTGTTTTGGCTTTGGGGCAACAGAAGATTCAAAATACCTTTGAACAAGATGTAGTCCACCAGAATTAACTTTGTTTCGGGATTAATCTCATCAAAAAGCCTGGGGATTTTTCCCTCAGTCTCTCTGTTAATGTAGTAGTTCATGAGTCCTCTGGCTTGTGAGGAATTTCGAAAATTTGTAGGCACATACTCTGTATCAAAATACTTCTTGGATAGATTGAAATAGGTCTTTTTAATGTCAAAGTCCTTGTGGATGAAGGCAAAGTTACCCTGGGTGAGGCCCAATTTCTGGTTGCTGGAAAAGGTCTCTTTGACCCTCTTGAAGAGGGCTGGAAGGATCAGGGATCCTGCCTGGCTCAGGGCCTGTAGGTTGAGTCCATTTTCTACCTGGACTTTGGTCTCTCCCTTGGCCCCCAGCATCAAGTTCACCATTGCCACAGACAGGCCAAATGGTGAGAAGATCACATTGCCGTCATGCCTCATGGAGATCTTTCGAAGCAGGCTGAACCCAAAGCTCGAAGTCTCATTGGAGAGTTGTTGGCTGGCCCTCAGCCAGTATTCCTCATCATCGTCCCTGGGACCAGTCCATATGTATTCTTCCCGAGTTTGATTCTCATAATCCTGAGACTCCAGGTGCGTGGGAGCCTCTGGTGAATGGGAGCTGAGATTGAAACTCCTCACCAGCCACACCTCTGCCAGGAGGACAGGGAGAAAGAGCCTAGAAACCACCCTCATGTGGTCAGCTGTGGAGACCAGGGGCCACTTCCCTTCATCCTAGGCAGAGAGAAAGAATGAGTGAATGAGAATAAAGACTATCCCAACATCTAATAACATCCTTGTAAGTAAAACATTTTTCCCGTGACCCTTCTTCCTTCCCACCGAGTTAAGTCTGGGCTCCCCTGGTTTTATCGCAGGTTAGCTATACCCTAGACTGACCTGGACTATATAGGTGGTATATTCACCCACCTGGTTTGGGGAGGGGGACATTTTACAAGACTTCCTCCAAGTCCCATCTTCTTGAGCGGGTCCTTGAGCAGCTTGAGGTCCCTCCCCCCAGTTTCTATTTCTTTGCTGTCCTCTAGCAGGGCCAGATGTGGAGCAGGATCAGGTAGGAGTTGGGGCCATTTCCTGATCTGCTTCAGGGTTTTCTTTTATTCAGCCATTAGGCATATCAAACAGCTTCTCCACGCTGAACCACCCAACCTTGATGTGTGACACCTTTGACTAGGGATTTGGAGGGTCCAAGAGGGAATCCAGCAAAGAAAAGGAGGCTTTCCCACACAGTTTTTTGATTTAAGCCCCTCGTTTCCTGCATCTCCTTACAACAGTTCCTGATAGGTCTTCTTTCATTCCTCTACCCACAGCTTCTAGATGGCTGCAAGAAACACAGCTGGTTCTTTTTCTATACAAGACCTGGGTTCAAGTCGCTCAGTCTCATGGCCTCACGATGGCACACACGGGCTGGGGAGTGTGACCCTGCCCTGGCAGCGGCTTTCCAGCCCCACACTCCTCCCTCTCAGTCCCTGTCTCTTCCTCTCTTGAGATTCCTCTGCACTTTCAGATCCGAAACCTGCCCTGGGGCTGTGCCGTTATGTTGTGCTCACAGCAATATATTACCAGTGTCCCAGACGGTCGCTGGGCATGCCACTAAGATGTCCCCAATAGCTCACTCTCCACTGGACAGTAGGAAGGCCTAGATTTCAAGATGCTCAAGCCATCAGTGTTGGGGATGATTGATAGTTCCCATCAGCAGAGCGCCTCACTCTAACCACTGGACCCTAAATCAAAATGTGACAAGAAGCTCTCCAGCTGCTCCCAGTCCTACTTCTGTACCTGTCACAAACCGCAGGCAGTCCCAGGACACAGGCCCTTACCCTTACTTTGCTAAATTGGAACTAATCTGCAAACCAGGAGGAGGTGGGCCCTCACTGCAGCCCAACCATGCTGTTCCTCACCTTGGGCCTCCCCTCCGGAACTGTGAAAACACATGTGTCAAACCTCCAGAATTGACTATTTTGTCCCAACAGCCTGAGCTGCCCAGGAGAATTCTGCCATGGTATTTAATTCTGCCTTGGAAATTAAGGCTTCAGATTAGTTCTGATTCTATAGTTACTATCTCAGCCATCAGGGGATTTCCCAACACACCAGCACAATGTTCTCCTTTCCTAGAACTAAGTCTCCTGAGGCAACCCTGTAACATCTGGCTGTTCCTACATCTGCTTACTGAACAGTATTACTTGTCCTTTTCGGCTACTGATTATCATGGGAACCATCCGAAATATACACAGAGTGCTCCTGGTACCTGGGGCTCCATGAGGTGTTTTGAGGGTACACCATGTCACACACAGCTTGAAATGGGCTATGAAATGGGTAGGAAATGGGCTATCTACCTGACACTCAGCCCTGAGCATGTGTATAGAACAGTACCTCCCTTGCCTCTCCCCAGCCCTGGCTCACTTGCCTGGGCAGTGAGATGTGGCGGGCAAATAAATACCAAGCCTTCAGAGTCCTTCCCCTGGCAGCTGCTATCTACAACAAACATGCGTTTTATGACACATGGAGTCCAACATCAGTGTACAGTCCTTTGGAGTTTAGATGAAAGACGGCATGCTTGCCCTTGCCCCACCCCACTCCCCACTGAAGCCCACTGGGAGAGAGTAAGACAGATCCTCTCCCCACCCCTCCCTATCAGGCACTTTAGAGCCCCCCCTGCCATCCACCACCTCTTACCAGTCCCGGATCTCTGGTGCGGAGAAGCTCATTCAGAGCAAAGAGGCAAGCATACGTTTTGCACCCTGGAGCCTTCAGTAAATATTTGTTAATCCAAAGTGTGGGCTCTTTGGGACTGTTACTGATTAACAACCCTGCTGGGATATGATTGAGTTTCTGGAAAACCAAAGAATTTCTGGTATTGTTTAGGCTCATCCCGTGACCCCAACTATGACCAGAATTCACAAGAAGCTCACCCTCACTGGGGTGGGGATGAAGGTTCTAAAAAGAAGGTTATGGTAGGCCTCATGGCTACTTCTGGGAAACCATAAAAGGATCTGGGTAGAACTTAAGACCCACTCTCTGGTCTGCAAGGAACTGTTAGTCCAGTAGTGGAGACTGGATTCCTGCTGGGTCCTGTCTTACAATATGAACCCTGTCACAAGGTACTACTACCTTCTGTCTCTTGAGACTGACCTTCTCAAGCACCCTGAGCCTGAGCTAGAAGGTTCCCTGTAAGAGACAGCTTTTCAGACCTACCAGCTTGTCATATGTAAATTTTGCTATGTGCCCCTTCCTATCCTTGGAGTGAGACAAAGTTAATATAGCCTGTTCATGGAATTGAAAAAAAAAAGTGATAGGGGATTATAGCTCAGTTAGTTGATTGTCCCCAGAGTTCTGTCCCTAGCATTGCATAAAATAAGGCACAGTGGACCTCACCTGCAGTCCCAGCACTGTGGCAGTGGGAGCAGGAGGGTCAGAAGTTCAAAGTCGTTCTTGGCTACACAGCAAGTGTAAGGCCAGCCTAGCTACATGAGATCCTATCTGGAAAAAAAATGATAAAAGGATTTCTCAAATAACAAAGCAGGTAAGAAACAATA
The DNA here is from genome assembly GCF_963924665.1 of Micromys minutus. Taxonomy (NCBI): domain Eukaryota; kingdom Metazoa; phylum Chordata; class Mammalia; order Rodentia; family Muridae; genus Micromys; species Micromys minutus. The sequence goes on from NC_137969.1 coordinate 246,286,439, forward strand.
ATAATATTCCAATTATAACATAAAGGCAAAAAAAAAAAAAAACCCCTAACATGTCTTTAAATAAAGTGGCATTCCAGAACATCTGTGCTACAGGTGTGGATGGCCATCTGCTCATCTCATGGTGGAGGCCGGTCACTGGACTGGAAGGTAGCCATTGGGGAGGAACTCCATTAAGCAATGCGCTGGTTGACAGGAAGTTTGTGGCCTGTCATCCTGAGAGCTACCTTGCTAGAAAGCAGACCTAGGAGTGGCTTTTATACAGCAGGCATGTGGTCATCAGCTGGCTGCTCCTTGCGGGCAGAGGTGGCTAGCTGACACATCTCACCTGAACCAAGGACTCCCAAGGCATTTTCAGTTCCTTAAACCACAACATTGACATGGATTAGTATATTCTACTAAAGATCATTAACATTGCTGTCTTAGTCAGGATTTTTATTCCTGCACAAAACATCATGACTAAGAAGCAAGTTGGGAAGGAAAGGGTTTATTCAGCTTACACTTTCCACATTGCTGTTCATCACCAAAGGAAGTCAGGACTGGAACTCAAGCAGGTCAGGAAGCAGGAGCTGATGCAGAGGCCATGGAGGGATGTTACTGGCTTGCTTCCCCTGGCTTGCTTCCCCTGGCTTGCTCACCCTGCTTTCATATAGAACCCAGGTCTACCAGCCCAGGAATGGTACCACCCACAGTGGGCCCGCCCACCCTTGATCACTAGTTGAGAAAATGCCTTCCAGCTGGATCTCATGGAGGCATATCCTCAAGGGAGGCTCCTTTCTCTGTGATAACTCCAGCTTGTGTAAACTTGACACACAAAACCAGCCAGTACAATTGCCTTGTTATTGGTTAGCTTGCCTCAGTGTGGGGAGGCAGTTAGCCAAAGAAGTGGGACATTGCTGTTGACAGGCCTAGAGCTCTGTCAGGTGAGTGCCCTCTATCTATTCTTATCTGACCCATATTGAAAGAGCAAGCAAGCTTTACCTACAGGGTGAATAAAAGCCCACTTTCCACATTCCAGTGTAACCACATTTTCCTAAAGCAAACAGCAAGCACAGTAGAGTTTGTTACCATGACCAATGGAATAGCAAACACTTGAGTTCTACTTTTGGGTGTGACAAAATTCCCATCTGTTGTCATCCCTCACTCTTGCCTATGTCATCCTCTGAAGAACAGTTATCACAGGAATGTGGAGAACCACACAATTCAACACCAATCATCTAAGATATCTGGGGCTTTGGGGGAACCCCTTGTTCTGACCACAGGCCTTTTTGTTTCCTGGAAGTAACTATAGAACAAAATAGAGATCTGAAAGATTTTTCTGGAACAACCTTGTTCAGATATAAAGAGGTGAGCAGGCCAAAGGTCACTTTGACACGAAGTGTGGTTTGTGTGGACTCACTGACAGAAGCATGACACTGGGTGGTCTCAGGTCCAAGTGCCTTCCATTACTGGGACTAAATGTGGGCTTCTTGGTTGCTAGGATGAGTGGCTTCACTGTGCTGGCATGATGTCTTAAACTAACATCTGAGATGGGTTCATTTCGGCAGCCAGAATCCTGCTCTTTATATACCATGTGAATGGTTGGTCTGTTAATAGGCCGCCGAGAAACTACACAGGGAAACTAGTTAGGATCATGCCGGGGCAATTGTGGCAGTTGCAGCTCAGGATGGATGTACGCATGCCAAGCTGAGTTCATAGAAAGACTGTTGGCTGCTTCCTCTTTACAGGGTACACAGTCAGTTGCTTCACTCCCGTACCCTTTCCATACTACGTAGGTCCCATGTAACTCTTTCCATCTACTTGATAAACATAAAATAAGTATATCTATTTATTAGCACTATTAAATGAGAGTCATGAATTCTCAAGTAGAATCAATGCTTCTCAACTCATGGCTATTATATTTATAAACTATGTCTACATGTATGTGTTTCTCTAAGCCACATATCTGTGCCTCCAATTCATACATAGGACCATTCCTTGTCTCCCTTCCCCTCCCTTTCCCCCTCCCCCTCCTCTCCCCTCCTCTCCCCTCCTATGTCCTCCCCCCTTCTTCTCTCCTTTCCTCTTCTCTTCCTTACTCTACTCTTACTGTCCCTCTCCTTCCTTCCCTGTCACTCTGTCTCCCCTTGTCTTTGCTTGTCTTTCTCCTCTGGCACTGTCTTAATGGCTTTGTCTCCTCCATCTTTCTGTTTCCATCTCCTTTACCTCTGGGTTTCTCTCTTGCTGGGGATTGAAAACAGGTCCTCAGGCATTCTAGGCAAACACCCTCCCACTGAGCCCTATCCCCAGCACTCTTCCTTGTTTTCCTTCTCCGTGTTTGCATTTCCCTTCTTCACTCCATCCTGCAAGACACATAAATAATATCATAATGTCATATGCTTACCCCACCATGAAAGGCAGATCTGCAAAGAAAACTTGGAGGTTTGCTGGCAGTGTTTTCTCCCGCAAAGGGGGACCATATGGTCCAAGCACCATGTTCCGAAGATGCTTGGCTCAATTCTTTTTCTCCCCTTCTGTGCAGTTATATGAAATTCCTCATTTGTTTTTCTTTTCCATTGGCTTTTAGAATTTTGTCATCTTAATTGTATTGTTGAGTGTGCAGGGTGTTACTATTATCCCTCAAATCTAAGCCATATAAGAAGATGAAAGAAGAAACCCACCCACCCCAACACCCCTGCTACCCCCATTCAACCCTCCCCATCTCTTGTCCATCATTTAACCAGTTTCTTTCAGTTCCCTTTTCTTGTATTGCTTTATATGAGAACAGACATGTGTTTGTATGTCCTTATTTCTTCCTTACGAAATTAGGGTGCGCGGAGTGATTATCGTTTCTTTATATGACTTCACAGTACTTCAGTGTTTGCTCAAATAAGTTCCTCTGTTTGGGCTTTTAAGTAATTTTTAAATGTTTTGCAATTACAAAATACTTTAGGGAGATTATTTTTTAAGGTGCCAGATGCATGTCATTCATTAGCTTGCAATTATCAAAGCAGGGTTTCTGGATCAAAATCAAATGCTTTAAATCATAAGGGTTTTTGTTGTTATTGTTTTTTGTTTGTTTTATGATAATGTTGGAGTTGACTAAGAAGAGGTTTTAATGTAGATTTAATCATGAACATTAAATAAGAGAGAAGTTCAAGAGAGAGACAGTACATGCCTTGGGATTGGTGTACACATAAACACACACACATACACACACATACATATACACATACACACATATACACACATACATACACATACATACACACATACATACACACACATACACACATACACATACACACACAAACACACATACACACATACACACACACATACACACACATACACACATACACATACACACACAAACACACATATACACATACACACACATACACATACACACATACACACACATGTACATACACACATACTCATACACACAAACACACACAAACACACATATACACATACACACACATACACATACACACATACACACACATGTACATACACACATACTCATACACACAAACACACACAAACACACATATACACATACACACACATGCACATACACACATACACACATGTACATACACACATACTCATACACACAAACACACACAAACACAGACAAACACACACATACACACATACACATATACACACGTACACATACACACATACATACACACACATACACACATACACACACATACACATACATACACACATACAAATACACACATACACATACACACACATACAAACACACACACACACACCCTTGATAGCTCTAGCTGCTTTTGTAGAGGATCTAGGTTTAGTTCCCAGCCCCCCATCGTGGCTCACAGCCATTTGTTAACTCTAGTTCCAGGAAATCTAACGCCATTTTCTGACCTCCCTGGGCAGCAGGTGTGAATATGGTGCACACACATCCAGCTAACACACATACACATAAAATAAATACAACTTAAAGAAATGCATTTGCAATAAGTGAGATATTAAGGTGACTTGTGATGGGGATGGTCCAAAATATATTTTGATAAGTCTCAGAGTATGTAAATGAGACAGAATTGGGTTGATAGTCTTTGTAAGTGTGGTTAAAGATGGCAGGAAGAGATGACTCCAGTGAAGAGGTCCCTGTCTCTCACTGCGAAAGTGCTCATAGGGGAAAGGCAGAGGGAATTTGAGGTAGAGAAGGATTACGGGGAAAGGCCACAGAAAGGTGGCTGCAGAAATAGGACTTCTGTCCACAGCCAAGGAATGCAGAGGGCTGCTGACACCCCCAAGCTGGGAGGGAGACAGATCATGGACAAACCTTGCTCTTGGACTTAGCCCTCTGAAATGCCACGACTTAATTTCTTTTTGTTTGAAGCTACTTGGTCTATGGTAATTGGTTACATCAGTTTTAGAAAGCAAATACCGAGTACATTGCTAAATTCCTTTCGCAGGGAAAGTCTGGCATCCACCGCAGTTTGTGAGGAGGGCAGTGCCAGACTCGGGTTCCACCAGCTTGCACTCACATTTCTGCCAACCCAGTTGTCTGCGGGGGGGGGGGGGGGGGAGGGTCTCAGTGTGGTTTTTGTTGGTGGTTCTTTAAGTGAAGTTGAGCATATGTCCAAGTGTTTAATCACTATCCCTCTGTTGGTTTACGTTCATGACTTTCTGCTCACTTTTGTGAAATTAAAATTTTAAATTAAATTATATTATCATATATAAATAAATTATATATCATATTAGAAAGTAATTATATGCTTATAAATATAAAGAAATTATAATTATAAACCAATATCTCGTTAATTTCCCCATCATTTTGAAAAATGACACCATTGAAGCTATCTAAGGGAGGAATGGTGCTTTTTGGCTCATGGTTTCTATCCATTATGGCACGTGGGAAGACTCAGAAGAGGTCCTGGTGCTAGAAGCATATCAAAATTTAAAAATATTTTACAATTAAGCAGCAGGTTTCTTTTGTTTGCTTGCTTGCTTTTTCCACCCACACTTTGTTTTGGTTGATTAGCCCTCATCCCATTTCTAAAGTTCTTATTCCACACCATCAGTCTGCCTGTGTTCAGGTACTGGCACCAGCGTTTTACCTATGAAGTCTGTGTCCTCCACTTTCTGTCTGTCACAACATCCTCTCCCTTCTTCCTGAGCCTGTAGCTTTTCCGGATTATTGTTGTCCTGGATTCCTTGGGCATTCTCTAAATAGATTTTGGTGTCATATTGTCTCATCTATGAGAAAAATTGTTGGTATCTTTACTGGAGCCCAATAAGTTAACATAGTACGTTAGAGAAAGCAGCCTGAACATGATTTTGAAGTCTCTCCCAGGAAGGGACAGTAGGTCGGTGATTTGGACGGTGTCACTCAGGAAGGGGTAACTTTCCACTTGTTCACATCTAACTTGGCGTATTTAAGGAGCATCTTGTTTTACTCAGTGTAGGTCTGGAGCATTCTTCCTTTATTGCTGTGCGGTATCCTCTGGGCTGTTGTTGGCTTTGTGCTGTCATTGCGTGTTTCGTTTATCAGGTGTTTATACATGTGAAAAGTGTCATTTTATGCTAATTATAACCCAATATCTTCCTGAGTTCGTTTGCTGAGTGTGTGATCATTAGATTTCGTGTGCATTTATATAGACTTTGGTATCTTTTGTCTATTTAGCAATGCAGGCATATGACTACAGCCTGAAGATACAGGTTGTTTTATCACCCCACTCCCAGGTCGACTTCGTCGCCTTTAATTAATCACACCATCTGACAAATAATCCTACTACTTCGTGAAATGGCAGTGGGTATAATCAGCATTTTTCTTAATTTTTGCTTTCGTAAGATTCAATTTAATGTTTTTTTTTTTTTTATTTAGGAAAGACTCTGGCTTTAGGAATCAGGTCTGTATGATATATACATATGTCTGCTCGGGCATTCAAGACGTATAGTTAAGAGAATTATCTTTCAACTCTTACTTTTCAGGGTGTATATTTCCATCCTCTGTCTGTATCTACCTAGTCACATATCCATCTTTCTGACTGTATTCTGTATGTCTAGAACCTATCGTGTGATTGTCTGTCTGTCTGTCTCTCAGTATGTGTGTCTGTCTCTCACTCTCTCTGTGTGTATCTGTCTTGTCTGTTTGTCTGTCTCTAATTATCACCTACCGCTCTGGCTCACTTATTTCCTCTGAACCAGGAAAGTGAAGCCACCTCATTCCACAACGTCTCTCTGGCACCCTCTACTGACAGAAGCCAGCATTGTGCCCAACGTGGGATGCAGAAGCATTAAAAATATAGATGTAGATTTGCAGAGGACTTAGAGCTGATGAGCAATGAATGTATGATTTGCATGCCAAAATTGTTATTGTTTCTGGCACAATAATTTATAGTTTAAAGATATCTTTGAAATATTTCCCCCTTTGCCCACATATTTACGTTTCTGATGGGTCCAAGTTCACATCTGGAATTATCTTTCTGCCCACACAACTACTTTAAAATATATTTAATGATCATAATATGTTTCATCTCTTGTCTTCTGAAATTCATAATGTCATGTGTTTTTATTTTATGTGTACGGATGCATATCTGTGCACCGTGTGTGCAGTGCCCACATCGTCCGGAAGAGGGCGTTTATCCCCTGGCACTGGAGTTAGAGCAGCTGACAGGTTGGTGCTGGGAAGTGAACCTGGTTCCTCTGGAAAGTAGCCAGGGCTCTTAACTGCTGATTTGTCTTTCCAGGCCCCTTGTCTTCATTTCTGAAGGGTCTTTTTCTTCTTTCTGAAAACTGTTACCACTGCCCTCCTTCGCTCCCAGAACTTTAAAGACACAGTTCTTTACATAGTTTTCAAGAGGTTTGGTTTTTAGCTTGCTATTCTAAGCATCCTTGAATTTATCAAAATGGACCTAACCATTATATACTGACCAAACCCGGCAAATTTATAAGTTGCTATATTGTGTTGATAATGTCTAATCATTCAAATCTTTTTAATTACATTGCTTTTCTGGCTCAGAGTTCACCCCCAGATCTCACAATGGCACTGGTTTTCATGTCCCTTGGCTGCCCCCCCCACCCTGGCAGTAACTAACTCAGGTTTGTTTCTTTTCTTTCCAGGCCTGGTAGAGGACTCTGCCTGGATATTTTTGTACACGTCCCACTTTAGGCTTGTCCCAAATGCCTTCCTGTCAACTTCAGGTTGTATGGTGTAGGTAGGAATCCCCCAGAATTAGAGTGGGCTTCTCAGTCCAGCACATTGGCTGACTGGCATAACTTTGGATGAGAAATCCAGTCTCACCTTTCTTAACCCTTGTCCTCTGGATACAGTGCATGTTTCTCTGCGTGTGCGGTTTTAAGGGTTTTCTGTTTATACTTGGCTATGTTGTTCTTGCCTGAGGTTCGTTGTGTTTCTCCAGTGGATTAGTTCCATCTGTTGGACCTGCACACTTAGAGCTTTCATTAAGTTTTGGCAAACAAACCAAACCAAAGGAGACACCCAACCATTTGTGGCTAGCTTTTCTCATTGTTGTAACCAAATGCTTGACAGAAACAGCCTAAAGGGGGGAAAAGAAGGCTTATTTTTCTTAGAACTCAGGCATTTCAAAACCATGATCCTTGAATCCAGTCACCGGGGAGCGGTAGAGACACTATGGTGGCAGAAACCTGTGACGGAGGTAGCTGCTTACCTTATGGTGGACAGGAAACAGAGAAATGGAACAGAGGAAGAAGCCAGGGTAAGGAATCACACCCAGTGACATACCTCCAGTGCCTTGTTCCCACCAACTCAGCCCCACAGTGTGCCCAGTCCACAGCCCATTATTGCTGGGATAACAAGTGGGCTTTTGTTTGTTTGCATTCTGCACTCTCTCTCCTGGAGCTCCGATTTCAGATGATAATGCTGTGTGGAAGCCTGGATCACAGGGTGTTTGATTGTTACGGTATTGATTTTGTTGTATACTGGGAAGACATATAAGAAAAAAAATATTCAATCAGCCACCATTGTCTCCAACCAAACACAACCTCCTCCTGGCATTTTAAAATAAGAAGTGGCGTGGTTGGGAAGCCAACTTTCGTGTTTTTCTCTCTCCCTCATTTGTCTCTTAAACCCACTTAGCTTTGTTTATGAAGTTCAGTGCAGCAGCCCTCTCTGCAGTAATTCTGGGTTTTAAATGCTCTTCACCCTTTTAAGGTTTGTATAAACCCGTATAGCCCACGATTTAATGATTTCAACTTTGGTGCTCAAATCTTTGATCCATCTGGGATTGTTTCAAGGATGAGAAGGATCACACGCTTCCTTCAGTCTCTAGTGATTCCAAAGCAATGCACGGCTTAATAAAACATTTCCCCCCCCCCCATTGATTTCAAATATACTCTTGATCCATGCTGTTTGCACTTATGAAAGAATGCATATTCGGAGGCGACCTTACATAGGCAGCACACAATACGAATGGGTGCAATTAGGAACTCGATTTGATTATTTTTTGGCTTGCAAAAAAATGAAGCAAAACAAAAATAAAAACAAAAGAAAACCATAGCCACGCTGGGACAGCAACAGTGTTCTGCTCACGGTCACATGGGACACTTGGGGTAAATGCAGAGGAACTGCCTCAGCATGAGTTGGGGGTTTGCACCTGTGTGTGTGTGTGTGTGTGTGTGTGTGTGTGTGTGTGTGTGTATGTGTGTGTGTGTGTTGTATTAAGAACAGGAGAACCATCAAGAATCAGAATTTATACTACACACATGCTGCTTTTCTCCTCTGCTAACTCTGTGCCGGTCACCATGACAGACTTTGTCTGTCAGCTCTTCCACTGGGCATCCAAAAGTCACCAGCTCCTCTTCCCCAAACTTTCGAAAGACACTCACACTATTCTGGTTTCATCTCAGGAGCACTCTGTGACCTGGCCGGGCTCTGTGTCAGGCCAGTCTCCCTCTGAAGTGACACACTACACAATGGACCTGTGACTGAGATCCAAGGTGCCCCATTTTCTTGTTCCCATCAGAAAGAGAGGCGACTTTGTTGGCTGGACTCATCTCTCTTGTGGTAGGACTATATGGTATGAACTTAATGTCTTCCTGATTCATTTTGAAACCTATCAAGGAGTCACATGATGTCAAAAGGGTGGAACCCTCATGAATAGTATTAGTGCCCTTATTATATTAGGCCCTAGAGAGTTATCTCTGATCTTTCCCCATGTGAGAACAGTGATAAGGCACTGCCTATATATAAATTAAGAGAGGGGACACCATCTTCAGAAGGCAACTGCCCAGGCACTTCAGAGTTTGCAAAAACATCCTTTAATAACTGTTACTTCTTTCTCAGTGGTACCTTCTCAATTGACTTGTCATGGGCTACCCACTCATTACTAGATATCTACTGGTTGGGGAGACCCTGAAGAAGACTGGGGAAGGCTTCTATGCCCTCAAGGTCAGGGACTCCATGGCGTCTCAGGAAAGGCCCTTAGACTGGATTTGTGACATGGCTCATCATCAAGCTGCTCCACGTGAACTTATCAAAGGCCAGGAAGAGGAAGGGCTTGTTCAACTTAATGGTGAGTGATTCAGGGGGCAGGTGTAGGGAAGTCTCATTGGTGGAAACGGGCAACACATTCCCTTCATCCAGTTGCAGCACCGCCTTGTGGACCGCCTGCAAGAAACACACCAAAGGCAGGAAATCAATCCCGGCCAGGAGGCAGGAGTTGTTCACGTCCCATCACAGACATCTCACTGGAAGGTGAAACAGCCAAAGGACCTGAAACATCATGAGCTGCAGCTCTGACTGCACCTGACTTCTGCTCTGTTGGAATGCTGGCTGCACCCACCACAGGAGGTCAGAGGAAGTCTTGTGCTCCATCTTGGACTCTACTTACCAGTCTCTAGGCTTCAAGAGACCACACTCTGTCTACCCTGTGTGCAAACAAGCAGAGTGGAACTTATATGATGTGCTCGTGCCCACTCGGCTTAGGAAAGCCTAGCCTGAAGCAGAAATGTAAAGCCACGGCTGTTGGTGTGTTTCCTTTAATGATTAACATTAGATAGAATTCTGAAGACAGCCAAATGGTCAACAGCTGGTTTAGAAAACCTGGGACAGATCCCACCCTGGCAACTAAACAATGGATGACAGTCAATGTGTTCTTTGCACCACCTGGAGGCGGGGGGGGGGGAAGACTCTCTCATCAATTTCATTTCACAGCAAGTCTGAGGGGCTCTGGGTTGGGGTCCTGTAGCCAGGCAGAGGCTGGGCCATGATTGCAATGGACCTCTGCAGTAGGTCTTAAGGGTTTGAGATCTTGAGTCGGCAGAGCAAAGGTCAAGCATTCCACTGTTCTTGCTGCTGTCAATAATTGTTTTTGCTCACTCTGTGAGCACTTTGAGCTCTTCACCATTTCTAAGTTAAGGATCCTTCTGAGCACCGGGACAATGTCTACCACCCCTATATGAACTTGAAGTTTCCCTCAGTGGTCCCTTTAGGGCTTAGAACAACCAATCCTTCAGCACCTCTAGTACAGGTTAATATTGAAAATAATAGCCCTTCTTGCCTTTTTTAAAATAAATTAATTAACGGTAAGAAGGAGGCTTTTGTGTGGCTGAACCTTCACAAGGACTTTTTCCATTCACATAACACATTTGTTGAGCTCAACCATCACTAAGTAAGACTTCCATGTATGCAAATCCTTTGTGTTTGGAGGACAGTGTTTACATCTGAGTAATGGGAAAAGATTCTGGCACAGGTACATACATAGTAGATATTCAATCAAAATGTTCTAAACAAAGTTATGAATTCAGAACATCAAGCTGAAGACTGAAACATGAAATCGAGTAGAAGGCTTGGTGTGATGCTAACGAGACCTTCACCCTGTCTTCTAGTTCTTTTTTTTTTTTTTTTTTTTTTTTTTTTTTTTTTTTTTTTTTTTTTTTTTTTTGCCAAAGGCTGATCTCATTGTTGCCATTGACAACATTGTTTTCCAGTGTCCATCTTCTGTGGGTAGCTGTCCATCCCATGGTAGCCAAGATGGCTATGACTCTCCCTAGTCATTAGCTTTCTTTGTGGTTGTTTTCTTGCTGAGCCTCTGTTTACTGAATTGTGCTTGAAGGGGCTTGGGCCTAGGGTTTTCTGCTTGGGACCCATAGGACCTCTAACAAATGGGCTGTGTTGCTTCTTACTATAAAGATTTTAGCGTACATTTCGGAGAAAGGCTCCCGAGACACTTACTGTTAATGTCAAGGGAATGTCTGTGGTGATATCTGAGACCGCTGATTGGTTGCTGAACAAGTCCTTAATGCCCACGTCTGCCAGCATGTCTTTAAGGTCATAGGTATTAGATATGGAGAATTTCGGGATGTACAAGTTCATCGGCCTGCTCAGGGTGAAGCAAAAGAAGTTAGAAGGTTCAAGGCTAGGCCTGGCAGTATACAGCGGCACATTCTTTCCCAGAGAGATGTAAATCCCACCAGCATTTGTACCACCAGCCTGATTCACTCACTAGGGATAAAGGGAAAGGTCTACCCTGGATGATTTCTTTCAAGTGAACATTATTTAAACTGTGTTTTTGTTGTTACTTGCTGAATTTACTCAGATTTGTAGGAAGAAATATCAGAAAATCAAAAACAGAAAGGTGTGGAGAATACACAGTTTGGTGATGAAAGTAACTTATCCTGGTTAAAGTTGAGGATAGGACAGGTTTAGATAAAGTGACTGTATTGGCTGGTTTTGTGTCAACTTGAGACAGGCTGGAGTTATCACAGAGAATGGAGCCTCAGTTGAGGAAATGCCTCCACAAGATCCAGCTGTAAGGCATTTTCTCAACTAGTGATCAAGGGGGGAAGAGCCCAGCCCATTGTGGGTGGTGCCATTCCTAAGCTGGTAGACCTGGGTTCCATAAGAAAGCAAGCTGAGAAAGCCAGGGGAAGCAAGCCAGTAAGTAACATCCCTCCATGGCCTCTGCATCAGCTCCTGCTTCCTGATCTGCTTGGGTTCCTGACTTCTTTTGGTGATAAACAGCAATTTGGAAGTATAAGATGAATAAACCCTTTCCTCTCCAACTTGCTTCTTGGTCATGATGTTTTGTGCAGGAATAGACACCCTGACTAAGACAGTGACCATATTTTTGTTAAAGAGATTAACATTGTTAATGAGAAAATAGGAACTCTACACAGGGATAATAAAAAAGCGCCTTTAGTGTAGGTTCCCACTCACTTATCAAGAGCTCTAAATTAACATTGGAAAAGATAGCACCTGAAATAATAAAGTTTTCAAGATACCTGCAAAAAAATTGCTGCCTAGGAAAGTATCTTCTAAGTGTCAGACACAAAGACATACATCTGTGGTTCAAGGGGTGGCATCTCAACCTGGCAGCAGAACTTGGCATCATCTACATTGTAGAATTTGGTATCATAAAAGATGCAAAATTGAAGGGTCATAGAGTCTGGCACTAAGTTTCCAGAAAGTCTCTGAGTCCAATCAATATATAGTATAGATTTCCTATGCAGAACTCCCGAGCAGGGTATGTGAAGGTTCAGTGGAGACCCCAGAATGTTGAAAATAACAGGACCTGGGGATAGCTGCCAAGAAAAATTTTAGGCACAGAATGGAGTCATCTCAGGAAAAGACTACACCATCTACAGGCAGAAAAAGTAGAAAAAAAATGGGGCTACTCAAAGCTGTTGGAGCCTAGGTCATGCCACCAAGAGGCCCAAATGCCAGACATGAAATAGTAGGATATTGTTTTTTGTCTTTATGAATTTTAGTCTTGCTTTGTTCTATCGCTCCTTTCCCAATTCACACTTTTGTCACTGGAAATTTTACTGTCAAATGTTGTATATTGGAAGTATGTAAACTGGTTTCTTTATTTTACAAGGATTTACTATCAATATCATTGTATCAATTACATCAAATCTCAAAGAAACTTTTGACTTTTGAGCAGTATCAATATTGTTAAGCCTGTTGAATTTTTAAAGAAATATTAAATTTATTTTGTATTAAGAGATGGTTTTGCACCTATGGAATTTAATAGTTTGAAACTGATGTTTTTGAGTATTAAGCTGTCAAGGGGTGGACTTGTAATGATTATTCTTCATTGTTTATTGGATTTTAGAATCACCTAGGAGACACACATTTGGATCTATCTGTGATGGTGTTTCCAGAGAGGTTTAATTGCAGATGGACGACCCATCCCAAATGAGGGTTGGGTGTTCTGACTGAACAAAAAGACAAAAGGGAGCCAGTGTTCTGCTTCACTATAGGTGGGCCTAGAAATTACAGCCAATTATTATGGACTGAAACCTCTGAAACAGTAGACAAAAACACATCTTTCCATTTTTAAAAAATGTTTCTCTTTAGTATTTATGATGGTAATGAAGAAAGAACCAACAGAAAAAACTGGTGCCAGGAGTGGGGTAATTTCTGTGAATACCTGATGATGTGTTTTATAAGCCTTGAGAACTGGCTTTTGAAATGTTTGGAGGTATGATCTAGAGAAGCTCTAGAAGTCTGTAGAAAGGAGCCTAATTTGTGATTAGGGCAGGAGCTCAGAAGACCAGAATGAACCATATCTATGTAAGACCCCTACGGTCCTATATAGAGAATAAAGGGTGCTCATGTTTGAGTTTCAAGTGGGAACAAGAGCTGAGTGGGAAATGAGACAAAAGGACATCATTGTTACATTCTGGCAATTCACTTATCTACTCTTTGTTCATGCCCCGAGCCTTGAATGTATTTAAAGATGATGAACAAATTCACATAGCACTGGACGTTTCTAGGCAGCTCTGTAGAGCCAAGACATGGGCTCTGCTGGATGCTTTTGGCTAAACTTACAGTGAGATCAAGAACAAAAGAGCAAAGTGGGAAGATCTAAAAAATATATGCAATCTGGTCAGAAAAAGAGCATGTTAGAAGCTGTGAAGAAGGAGGCGAGGGGATGGTTGTTAAAGACATTTGTATAATTACAAAGAAATAAACCTGGACTTTGTGTCACAATCTTGTAATCTTAGCAACTCCAGACCCCAGAGCAGGAGTTTGATGTGTCAAAGCCTGGTTGAGGTATGGAATGAATTCAAAGCCGGTGTGGGTAAACTCTGCCTTTAAAAATGGGTTATTAGAGATACAGTGCAGTAGTAAGTCTAGAAAAAAAGAGACCCTTGGTTTAATTCTGAGTACTGAATTTTAAAAATGAAATAAGAGTTATGCTTTGAGGTTAGATCATACACACCACAGGCTCCTGACATAAAAGTATAAACCCAATTACAAGACATTTTCTTAAGAAAGTAATACAGCTAGAGCATCATGCTCACACGAAGTACCTAGACAGTTGTTACTCCATGAGTTTTTTCACTATAGTCAGTTGCCCAGGATGCAAATGCCAACTGCGTTGTACTTTACAGAAGCCCCAAAGATCTATAGTGAGGCTTGCTTTATAGTAAAGTCAGCAAGGGAAATAGAAAAGTTGGGAGATTAGTGTTTGGTGAGCTCCCTCTAAGGAATTGATATAAAAATATAATATAAAAGGTGGTTATGGCTATAAAATTCACGAGAAAGTGGGACTAGACTTGTGGTATGTCCCAAATTATGGATAGAGGGGTCATAAGCGTAAGTTCTGGGTTAAAAAACTTCACAGCTGATGGGGAAAGTAAGATCTCTCTCTGTGTGTGTGTGTGTGGGGGGGGTATATACTGGAGAGAAAAGTCTACCTGCCTCATTTTCCAGAAACATACACCTTACAGAAACATACATGCTGGCTGCAGGGCTTACCTTGGGGTCATACGCTTGCCCCAGTTATCAATTGTTTCCCGATTAAGTGCAGCGATGACAGTGTCCATATGTCCCTGGTCTGGAAGAATGAAGAAGGCGGTTCCATTCCCCACATAGTGCATCTGTATCAACTGGCAGGGGATCTCTGAGTCACGGAAGTAACCAATGCTGCCTGACTGGACCATCATGGGCACCTTCACAGTGCTTGTCTCATTCACGTAGAAGTCCTCCTCTTTTGTATTTTCCGGGCTGAAGGGAAGTTCCCATATGCCTAGAAAGATGTAAGAGAGAAGAGATGGGGATATCAACCACTAGGTTTTTAGACTGGAAATTAAAAAATAATTCTAAGACACCCTCTTGTGGGGCAGCCGATCACCACTGTTCCTGCAGAAACCAGCTATTGCAGCTGCCTGCAGTGTGCTGGGAATAGCCCCAGATTTCCAGAGTTGTGATGATCCCCAGAGGCTTAATGCCTGTTCTACAAGCAACTGAGTGGAGCAGCAGCTGGAGGCTGGGCTGTTTTTCCTCAGCCTCTCTGGTGGTTGAGCATTAGCTCTGCTTGAGACTGGCTACCAAACTAAGGAGGTTAGGAATGAGGGGCAGGGAAGAGGTAAACTGGCCTTGAGCCTTGGGTTTAAGGTAGGTCCCACTTAAGCTAGATGCCCGCCTTAGCCTCTGGGTCACAAGTTGGCCTCAGTACGAAAATTCTACTGGTCTTAGAACTCAAGCCATGAACTCAGGGTCTCTGGTGGGAAGGGAGAGGAGCTGGTTTTGGGGAAAATGAACCACCTTGACAGTGTGTTCAATTCCTGAAGGAGGCTCATACATCTGCCACTTGGAAAGAGGAAAGACAATGGGGCTTCCTGTGTCAGGATACAGGATGCCATTAGGCTCACAGTCCCCTCTCACCCTCAGCTGGTGGTGTCACCTTCCAGCCTGTTTGTTTGCTGTAGCACTGGTCAGTTCTGGCAGAAAGAATGTTGCTTCTTAGAATGAGTCAAAACTTGTCTGATTGCAGTTCCCCCCACCCCTCAGCCTCTTCTGTCAGGAGTGAGCCATTCTATTTTTCCTGACTTCCATAGTTGTCAAATAACCAATGCATACAGCCATTTGTTTGCCATAACTTGTCATAGCACTGTATCTGGAGGCTCACATAGCTCACGTAGGCTTTGGTGGAGGCAGGATGCTAGAGAACAGGAGGAATTTGATATAGTCGTGTGAGGGGGGGGAGAAAATATGTGTGTGTATGTATGTGCAGTGTGTATATATGTTTGTGTATATTTGTGTGTGTAGTGTATATGTATTTGTGTATCAATGTGTGTGTGTGTGCTGTGTGTGTATGTGTGCTGTGTTTGTTTTTTAGTATGTGTGCAGTGTGTGTGTGTTTGTGGATATATTTGTGCATTTTTTGTATGCTGTGTGTGTGAGTTTGCTGTTTGCTATGTATTGAGAACTCAAAGGAAGAAAAGAGCTGAGACGCAACTCTAGAAAAGACAGAAAAAGTAGAAGATTCTAGACCAAGGGTTTCAACCTTGATAGTCTGAATATTGAGGGATGATGGCACTGGGCGGAGGGGGGGCTGTGTGTATTTGTTTGTGTATTTGTGTGTGTTCTTTGTATGTTTGTTTGTGTGTGCTTATGTCTGTATGTGTATTTGTGTACATCATGATTAGCATTGTGAGTGGCATGTTTAGCAGCCTTTCTGGTCTCCACTTATTGGACACTAGTAGCTCATGCTATCTCACCTCTAGTTGTGTGTGACATAAACAACAACAACAACAACAACAAAAATCAAAAAAAAAAAAAACCAAAAAACAAAGCAACTGTTCCCCAAGGTTGCCCATTGTCCTCGGGAAGATAGGAGCATAACCTTCCCCTGAGAATCTGTGTTGTACAATTACAGATTTGATTCTTGGGGATGAGGTGCGTCCAAAGTGACATTAGATTGGTGGAGGGGCACACAATGATGACACCTTCTGGGCTGTCCTGTAGAGGTTTTGTTACAGGAGGTCTATCATGAGTTTTGGAATGTATAATTTTAACAACTCTTTTAAGATGTGTTCAAGAATAGCACTGTGGATATCCTACTTCTAACCTGGTAAGGACTGGCATTTGTTTCAGGGTAGGACTGAGTCAGAGATAGCTGAGAGCTCTAGGCCATTTTGAGTAGTATGGCTTTGGTGGCTTTAGTGAGTTCTGTCGTGGAGTGTAATTTCAGATGGTAAGGAGGGGAGAGCAGTACCTTTGAAGAAGATGTAGTTGACCAGGATGAGGGTGGATGGACTATCCAGGTCTGAGAACACATGCTCAATTTTCCCCTTTGTCTTATCCTTGACATACTTGTTGATCAGTTGGCAGGTTTTGGTCCAGTCCTTTAAATGGAGGGTCAAGGCCTCTGACTCATAATAGTGTTTGATGTCTGCTAAGAATGAGTCGTTCAGCTTCAGGTTCTGGAGGAGGAATATGGCATTACCCATGCTCATCTCCAAGCCACTGTCAGACTGCTGGAGAAGGTAATTGAGGTGCTGGAAACTCTGGTGTATCTCAACTTTCGATATCTTTGTGAGGTTGAAGCCCAGGCTCTCAAGAAACTCAGTAGAGGCCCTGCTGCCAAGGGATAGCATGGCCAGGGCCATGGAGATGCTCACTGGGGAGATCAAGGTGTTCTTGTCCTGATTCATGGCCACTAGGCGTTGGTATAAGTTGAAAGCAAAGTCAACATTGGTGGGAGCCAGGCCTCGGTGGGAACTTGAAGTCTTAGTGCTGGCATGGGCGGTCCAGAGGCCACCAGTGCAGAGACAGAGGAGACAGGTATTCAGGGCGAATGACATTGTTTGGTTGACCAGGCCCTGCCAAATTAACAGTACTTGTTAGATGCTATGGCAGTCACACAGTCTGGGCACAAGGTGCTGTGAAAGGCCCATTTTGTCTCCATCCTTCCTTCACATTGGCTGTGACCCAGGCAGTCACACCAGAGCCCTGGGTTTCAGGACCCTCATTTGAAGAAGTGTTTTACTCAGTGTGATTGCTAAGTGCCTAACACATCCCCGAGCATTTTGCCTATATTCTCGTGCAAGTTTAAAAAAAAAAAACCCACAAAATAGACTTTATTTAATAGGCAGCCAGAAACTCAGATAGGTTAAAGTACCTACACAAATCATATATATTCAACATGCAAGAACAAAACAAACAAAAATGGAACCAAGGAGATTTATATCTGACCAAGCTTTCCTTCAAATCTGAGGGCTTGCTAAACCACACTCAGCTTGCACATTACTAAACTCTGCAAAAATGGGTTTCCTTTGGCTTCCAGATCAGAAAGAAAAGGTCACTGGAGGAGCTAGAAGCTGGTGAAGTAATAAAGATGGCCACCAAAGGGCAGTGTGCAGATAATCAGCAAGCTGGGGACAATTGGAATTTTTACTGTGCAAACCCTTCCTTTTACATTCTATGCGCTTTTCAAAAAAGCCTTGCTGTTGACTTGTTGATGGTTTCTGTACTAACCACTGTCTACTGCAGAAATGGAGCTTCTCTGATAAGGTAGGCTTGAGAGTCTCACTCATCTATGAGTAAAACTAGGCTCTCCATTGATGGCATCTGGGAGAGGGAGAATCGGTTCTCTTTAGAAATGTCACCCCTGAGAGACATGTTCCAGTAGAGGGCCCTACTCCTGTGCACATACGGCAACACAAAACAGCCTCAGTATCTTTTTTTTTTTTTTTTTTTTTTTAAGCGCATGAAGTTGGGAAGGATGTAGGACATCGGAGAGTCGGACCTGGAGGAGAAGCAACGGTGAGAGCACTTGGTCGGAACACACATCCCTGTGTGACATTTTCAGACAACAAAGATGAGCCACGGATCAACATTAGACATCCGTGCTTTGGGAGTTACCCAGTCTGGAAAGATAGCATGTGAGACTGAAGTGAGGTCGGGGAAGGACACTGCTGCGCAGAGCCCCCCTGAGACTCACCCTCACTGATGTGGGCTAGAGGTCCTCATACCCATTTCTTCACTCTCACTGGATGGCTCACATCTGGCCGCAGCACTGCGGAGTGTCACAGTCCCTCCACCCACATTCTTACTCTGTTGCAAGCCAGGGCAGAGGTTAGGGGCAGGACAGGGCAGGGCAGGCAAGGCAAGGCTGGTTGGCAAGGCAGGGAGATCGTGACAGTCCCTCAGTGTTTCCTTAGCTCTGGCCTGGCCTGAGACCTGGAGATAAAGATGGCTCTCCTCTGACTTTGTGCCATGTAGCTCCACTCTAGGTCCATCCTTCTCTTCCCTGGCTCATTCCCTCTTGACTTTGAGACTCAGGTGTTTGGTCACTGCCTCCAGGAAGCCCTTCTTTTCCCCCCTTCTCTCTGCCTCTGTCCTTGTGTTCTACACAGGGACATCTTGGTTTCAGCACTGGGCCATACCTGCCTATGAATCCCCTTTGGGGAAGGACCACCAGTCAACAGTAGGCTGGACCTTCTTTTCCTTCCTGCTGTTTCTGGGTAAAACTGTGTGCCTTACTCTCCCTCTGTCAAACCTGCAGGATGGAGATTAAATCCCCCTGCCTCATAAGACTGTTGTGACTGCCTGGTGTGACTGTCATCAGTGCATGATTTACCCAGAGTCATCCTGCACCTCACAATAGAGATGGGACAACAGAGCTGGGTAAAACAGAGTTTCTATATAGGAGTGGGTATGCATCCTCAGAGCCACACCTCTTGCTTTCTCTACTGGAAACCACATGGCCAGTAAAACGGCTCTTTAAGGCCAGACAACAAAAAAGGTTAAGGGTCATGTGTTTCTAGTATTATCTTCCTTGCCGCTCCTCTCTGAAGTGCCTTGGATCAGGTGGGGATTTAAGCATCATAGCTCTTGGTATGATGCAGGGAGAAGCAGGTTCTCCTTCCAGCTGCATCGCCCCCCACTACAGGTTACCAAGTGATGAGCAGGGGGTATGTGGGCAGTCTTTAGAGGGTCCCTGCGTATACCAGCTGTGCACTACAA
The DNA here is from genome assembly GCF_963924665.1 of Micromys minutus. NCBI lineage: Eukaryota > Metazoa > Chordata > Mammalia > Rodentia > Muridae > Micromys > Micromys minutus. Next base: position 246,306,150 of record NC_137969.1, read on the forward strand.
CCGCACCCAACAGTGCTACGTGACACTAACCCATCTGAGCTCTGAGATTCCCTCCCATTTCTGGATGCTAAGGCTGCTCCACCAGGCAACAGGTGGCAACAAAATATAGCCCAAGGTCTCAGTGATGGCCTCCTGCAGTTTGAGTCCAGAAGAACTCAAACCCCAGTGGCCGAACCACAGACTGTGGGATCCGAGACATCCTCCACATGGTTGCCTCAGGCCACAGCTAGCTGCCCTCACGTTCATCTATTGAAATCTCAAGCAAGACACAGGCATGGCTGCGTTCGGGAGTGCAGCAGATGGAGAGGCTGGGACCCTGGCAGGAGCAAGAGGCATAGAGTGCTCTCAAGGGTGACTCACCTCTGCTGTGGGCTCCAGCTGTTCCTTCTGCTTTGCTCTCTGGGATCCTAGCACATGTACAGTAAGGCTTCGGGGAGGCTCCCACTAAATCTTGTTTGCCGGTGTCTTGCTGGTTAATGGTTAGAGGAGGGGGCAGTGGCCTTCGCCATTTGGTGGTCCCCACCCCCCAAGCATCAACCAATGGGAGGCTTTATAGAAAGTGAGGGTAAACACAGCAATTCTGCAAATTAACTTGACACCGCATTCTGTCCCCTGGAGTTTTATTTTTTTAATATCAAAGTGTGGCTGGAGTTGCATCAGTATTTGTGGTTACCCTGTGCCATCTGGCAGGGGACTCATCTGTGCCATTAGTAAGACATGGACTCTGTGAGGAGCCAGGTGCCTAGCACCAGGAAGAGAAGAATCAATCAAGGGTGGGAGAAACAGATGCATGAATGGATGTGTGACCATCCAAGGACTTGCCCTGGGTCATCTCAGGCCTCCCAATGACTCAGTAAACCGACTGTTACTATCTCCCTTCTTTATGAGACTGACTTGACCTAGTTTTGTTTTTGGTTTTAATAAGATTCTTTCAGTAGTTACCAGGGCTTGAACCTGAGACCTTATGCATGCTGGTCAAGGGCTCTGCCACTGAGCTGCATACCTCAGCAGCATCTCTTCTTTAAATAAGGAGATCGAGAAGGACTTGAGATGAAGTGAGCTGCCCTGTAACCATTTCCAGCCCGAACTCCAGCACTGTTTCTCTACCCATGGGTTTTTCCCCAGATCACTTTTGCGGCAGGAGACATACATCCAAGCTATAAGAAATATCATTTGTGTTTGTCTTTCTTCATGACTAGGGCTTTCAAAGAGTGGGAAGGGCTGCAGGGTCTCTGGTCAGTCACTACATCTTTCTTTTCTTTCTCTCTTATTCTGTAGTACTTCCACATCCATTCTGTTACAGTGGGGAGACTCTACCGGAGTCCCAGCTGATACAATCACATGGATTTCACAGGCTAACAGCAAAGGAAAAAATATTTATTGCCTCAGAGTGTCTTTCAGTCCCTCAGAAGACAATGAATAAGACTATTTGTCTGTCCCCGTATCAACCAAAGTGTTCAAGAGAATGTGCCTCTGTGAATATGCACCCTGAGACCTGAGCCCTGGGCCCCAAGTGCAGAGCCTTGTGCCTCAAGCTTTGAGCTTGGAGTCTTGAGCCCAGAGCACCAAGCCCCGATCCCAGAGCACTGTGCTTGGTTGACAGTAGCATCACTTCTAACCAAGGATGAAGAAAGCTGCACCATGGGAAAAAAGAAAGGTTAGAGGTCATACCTGGAAGTTGGGGCACTCCAGTTTTGTTAATAATTGTTGCTCTTTTTAAGCTTTTTATTTCGTAAGCCAATTTTGGTCCTGACAGCCAAGGATTTCTCTCATTTTGATTTGTAGATTAAATATTATTCACAGTTAGCTGAGTGTGGTGTGCTTCTATAATCTGGTACTCGGGAGGCAGAGTCAGGTGTATGATATCATGGTGTGCACTCCAGACAGACCTGAGTCACTCTGCATCTACAGGCTGGTGTTTGCAGCCTACACAGCATGTCTCATTGGTTTGCTCATTTCCTTTGACTTTCCTTGGCAGCTGTTCCCTATTCCTGGCATCTTCAGCATCCACTGATGCTCAAATGCTATACCCACAGTTCATGACATCATTACCCATCCCATGGACTCTCTTGCAGGGGGGCATTTGTTCCCACTGCATGCAGATAGATGCCTAAGTGAATCTGTAACTTTTGTATTCTCCATATTTGTAAAGCCAGTACCATGTAGATGAGGTGAAAATCAGCCAGGTGGAGAGAATCATAAAAGACTCAGGAAGTCAACAGAGAACTCATAGTGCTCAGGAAACTCCTGAAAGTTACAAGATTCACAAGGCCTCTCCTCAAGTTTATAGAACTGGTAACAATTACTGGGTAGAGGAGACTCTTCCACAGGCTGAGCACCCTGCAAGTCATGCCAGCAGCTCCAAGGAGTCTTTTATCACAACCCATCATGCATGCTAGTGTAGAAGCATTGTAGACAGGGGTGATTTGAGTCACCCCTGCTCCTGTGAGTAGGCCCAGTAAACTTGCTGGTTCACTAAGTGAGATTTATTTGGAATCTTTTCCTGGGTCAGTCACAGTAGGACTTTTCCTCAGGAAAAGTCACACAACAGCAGTGCTCTTTGGAAGCTCATGTTCAGAAAAACTGGGCACAGGCCTTGCCTGGCATGGGAAAGATCATGTCAAGCCAAAGACTACAGTGATAAAGAGAAGTCATTTGGCTGGCCTTCCCCAACCTGGTTATTTACTAAAGGAGTCATGAGCTATGTTGGCAAATACAGATGTCAACCAGTGCCATTGGTCAGTGTGTGGGTGACATAGAGAGGCTGGGTGCCCTCCAGAGGGTTTCTAATGCTTCTCTTAAATCTTGAATTGAGAATATTGAACCTGGGCTGGGGTGTCATTGACAATAGGACATGTCTTTTGGGCCAAGAGACCCACCTATGTCCTTTCCTGTTGGTCATAGCCACTGGGGCCACCTGTCCTTACTCTTGGTCTCAGGCTTTGGGGTAGATGCTGAACCAGGTGCTCCTTGAGACTCATCAGCCCTCATCATGGGCAGGCCACTTATTTTGCTTTAGTTTATACAGATGTCCTAATGAGGAGTCTGAACCTATTCAGTTACTTTCTTTGTCTTCCTTCTCCCTTCATACCTTGAGTTCAGTTTTACAATTCATCCAGCGGCATGCATTCACTGAGTTGAGTGCAATGCCTGACACCTCTCACAAGCTCCCAGCTCTACTGTTGGAACTGTGTTGACTGACTAGCTTATCCTTTCAAGAACCCTGTGGGGGGCAGGGAGATGCATTTTCATCCAGGGAAATGTAACGAGAGTAAGAGCTTGGATTCAAACCCAGATTTCTCACTTCCGTGGTCCCTAGGATCATTGTTGTCTCTGGAATCTCTCTGTCATGAAGGTTAGCACGGGCAATGCATTAAAAGAGCATGGGACAGTGTTGACATGTTGTAAGTTTACTTGCCATGGATGCCAATGCGTGTTGCTACTCCACTGGGCATTCGGGAAACTGGCTGAGATGTCAGACAAATTTCCTAAGAAACTTGGGCCAGGCAGATGGACTATGAAACGGATTTGAAACCACATACCATAGCCAGAGCCCATGCTCCTCCCAATAACCTCCACTGTCCGTACTTTGTTCATCTCTCTCTTGCTATGTCTCACACTGGGGCAAAGGTCATGACAGTTCAGGTTTGTGCCAGTGGAACTTTATGGACCATGTCCGGTGTCGGAGTCAACAGGAGGATGTTGAGCTGGGGTTGAGTGGTTATGTGATGGCCTGCCATTTGTTCAGATGTGTCTCATGGACTCACAAGTTAGCAGTGGTCTAAGAAAGTTCCAGGAACATGAGGTAAAGGAGACATATTGTGTTGGGGCTGTCATCTCTCTTGAGGGAAACTGAGTTCTTCCTGGAGCTCTATCATGAGCGAGATCAATGACCTTGAACAAGTTGCCTGAATTCTCTGAGTCTCAGTGTATTTGTTTGTTTTCCATTTCTATAATGACATACTAACAGCAGGGGGAACTTTAAAAAGAAAAACAGTTCATTCACTTCCCAGTTGTGGAGGCTCCAGGGCAGTGTTCCTTAGCCACCCTCATTCTGTGGTGACCCCAACCATAAAATTATTTCATTGCTACGCCATAACTATTTTCTACTGTTATAAATCATATTAGAAAGTTTTGAAGAAAGAGGTCATGACCCAGAAGTTGAGGACTGCTGCTTTAGGGCATTTTACGGTCATCCTCTTGGCTCCAGTGAGACTCTCAGCATCACTGTGGTCAGACCACTCACAGGTGTGAGAGATCAAAAGGCAAGACAAGCAGCCAGAAAGCAACTGAGGAACCAAATGAGGCCCCACAAGACCTACACTAACCTCTTCTACAAGAACAACTAAGAATTTCCTATAAGGCTTTATCTGTTAGAAGTCATATCACCTCAATACAGAAATCCCAAACTGTAGACAACAGGGCACATCCAAATCATAACTTTTAGCTTTTTAAATATTGTGAGTGTGAGTAGTGCTGTGTGGTGATGTGTGTGTGTCTGTGTGTTATGCATGTGTACACACACACACACATATGTTAGGCCATATATGGAGGCAAGAAGTTGAAATCAAAATACCTTCCTTAATTAATTCCTTGTTTTTGCTGTGATTAAACTGAAATTGTGAGATCCAGGCAAAGAAACACATGTCTTTAAATCCCAGCCCTCAACACACACAGGTAGGCAGATCTCTGTAAGTCCAAGGGCAGCTAGGGCTACACAGTGAGACAGAATCTTCCCTTTTTCCTCCCTTCCTTCTTCATACCCCCGGGGGAGGGAGAAAAAGAGACAGAGAGACAGAGAAAGATACAGAGAGAGAGAAAGAGAGAGATAGAGAGAAGGAAGAAGAAGAGGAAGACAGAAAAGGAGGGAGGGAGGCAAAGAGGGAGGGAGGGAGGGAGGGAGGGAGACAGGGAGGGAGGGAAAGAGGAGGGAGAAAGAGAGATCTTGGTAGATGCATAATGAGTCAATATCTAGCAAAAATGAATAGGCTCAGTCAGCCAATGACTGGGAAGCACCTTAGAGATCATAAGGACGATTTGGTAAGCTGTTTCCATCTTGGCCCCCAACTTGGGTTCTATGTAGTACATCGTGGAGAATTATTGTGGTAGGGGTTCTGGAACTGTTTGAACAAAGAAGAGATAGAGTTAGTGATGTCTGCCATGGGCATGAGGGCAGAAGGACTGGCATATAGACCAGTGCTTGCCATTCACCGAGGCCAGAGCTCCTGTCCTGAAGATGAGGAAGTAAAGGTTAAGTTACCCGGACCTTCCCAAGGGCCACCTCACTGGAGTCAAAATGAGAATTATTTTATACATCTCACTTTGTGTGTTTTGTGCTCCATAACATAAAGTCCTCTCTGTGTTACCGTTACCATGCCTTCCCTGGGCATTGATGGGAAGCCACAACCAATTCTCAGCCTGTCCAATGGGAATAAACACCTGATAGCAACTGGGTATTGATTCTGATCTCTACACGTGTACACCCACATGCCCCTGACCTCCTGCTCTGTCTATTGAACAAACAAGCCTTTGAGCCAGTTTACTGAACCTCACCTGTCTAATCTCAATGCTGTTTCACGATGCTTGCCCCCACTGCTTGAGCACCTACTGCATACTTGAAGCTTTAGGTGTGGACCATATTAAAAACTAACCTCCAGCCCTAGAAGGAACTGTGAGCACCCCTGCCTTTGTGAAAGGCAAAGAGGAGTTCAAGTATATTATTCAGTAAGACACAGCTCATGAATGGCTAGCGCAAGGAATGGACCCCATCCAAAATGCTTTTCCTTGGATGTCCTTATTTAGGCAATACCATTGGGTACCCAAAGTCAGTCATGATAATGACTCCATGTTATTGCCTGAGTCCTGGTCATGAGTTTTCCTTCAGGTCCCAGGGGATGACACTCGTCTGTTCCTTCATCTCCCCCCCCCAAGGCAGATGCTAGTACATGCTCATTTTCCAGGTTTCTAAGTTTGTAGGAGGGACGTTCCTTTCCCCAAACTCTACTGAATGTCCCCCATACATGGATACTCAAGTTCAAGGACACGGATCTGTTCAGAATGTCTTAGTCTCCAGGTTCCTTCTCCTCTAAAAACTAGGCAAAATCATCTATGTTACTGTGCTGTGGTGGCCACAGTGGAATACCACAAACTGAGTGGCTCAAAACCTGGAATTCCTTGCCTCTGCCAGTATTTCTGGGTTTAAAAATCCCTTCTTTGCTTCCTGACATCATCAGGCACTTGTGTAGGATCACCTGGCAATTTCCCTTCTTGAACTTAGAATTCATCATCTCTCCAAGAAGCTCCTGTTTCAGTATTTGGAATGACACTAGAGACAAGGTCTCAGTGTTTCATGGCTCCTTGTCGCCTTATGGTGATGTTTCTAGATTCTCAGCAAACTCTTCAGGAATATGCCTGACATCAAATCTATGCACATTTATCTATGGTCACTTAGGCATATACAGCCTATAGATATATTATGATAAATATTAATTCATCCTTATAACTCCAGCTATCATCCAGAGGATATTTAAATTTTATTTACATGTGTGAGAGTGTGTCTGTGTGTCTAGGTGTATCTCTGTGTGTGCATGCCTGCATGCACCACAGTGCGCCTGTGGAGGTCAGAGGACAAGTTGTGGGAGTTAGCGCTCTGGGTTAGAAGAAGTAGGAAGAGGAAATAAAGAGGAAGGAGAAAGAAAAAAGAAAGGAAGAGAGGAAGAGGAGGAAAGGAGAGAGGAAGGGAGGGAGGGAGGGAGGGATGGGGGGAGAAAAGTGGGAGAGGGAAGAGGCAGGGAGGAGGTTTGAGCAGTGAATGTCTTCTCACCCTAGTTTTTTTTTCACATGAGTAACAAATATTCTGAAGTCAATGTGTTAAAAATATCAGTCATTCTTAATGAGATTTCTTTGGCATGGTTTTTTTCTTAGATATTGAGTTTTAATGTCTGAGTTTCTAGCTTAATGATTTTATTTTTTAATGTGTGTGTGTGTGTGTGTGTGTGTTTGTATGTGTGTGTGTGTAAAACTGAGTGCAGGTACTCTCAGAAGTCAGGGGTTTGGAATTCCCTGGAGCAGGAGTTACAGGGGGTTGCGAGCCACCTTATGTGGGTGCTGAGAATTGAAAGCAGGTCTTATGCAAGAACATCCAATACTCTTAACAATCAAGTCCTCTCTCCTGCCCTACAGTTCATTTCTTATAAATGTAGTGCTCTGTATGTATTCTAATCAACTTGATACAAGCTAGGGTTGTCTGGGAAAAAGCCTCAGCTAAGAAAATGCTTCCATTAGTTTGACCTGTAGATCAGTTAGTTTGTGGGCAGTGTTTTGATAACTAATGTGAAAGGGCCTAACCCACTGTGTGAGGTGGTACATGTGGCAGGCTTGTCCTGAGTTATATCAGAAAGCAGGCTAGGCAATCCAGGATGAGCAAACTAGTAAGTGTTGTTCTTCTGCTCAGTTCCATCTTGCAGGTTACTGCCCTGTATTCCTGCCTTGGCTCCCCTCAATGATGGCCTATAATCAGGACATGTAAGACAAATAAAACCTTTCCTTCTCAAATTGCCTTTGATCATCATTTTATCATAGCAAAAGAGAGACAAATTATGATAGAAATTGCTACCAGGAATGGGGTTTTGATGTGAGATATTTGATCATGTTTTGGAGACTATTGTGGAAGAATTTTGAAATTTTGGTTCAGAAAAGCTACTGACTATTCCAGATTAAGGAGATATGGTGGCATCTAGGAAGATAATGCTGAGAGAAATGCATACTGTATGTGTTTCAGAGGGAAACAGTTTCAGAGGGAGAGTATCGGGGTCATTCATGTGATATACTTTATTTAAACTTTTGTGCTGGTTAGGTTTTGTTTTGTTCTGTTTTTTTGGGGGGGGGCATTGGACAAGTTGACATAGCTCCAGTTTTTTGAGAAGAGGGATCCTCAGTTAAGGAAATGTCTCCACAAGATTAGGACAGCCAATGTGACAATTGGAGGCTAGAGATGAGAAATCAGCTGTGATTAAGAAGAGACCAGCAGCACTGAGATGAGATCTAGTGAGGCATTCTCAGGGTAGCACAGAGATGCTGTGTTCTAGAGGAGGTCAAGGCTGCACCTCCTGCTGGCCGCTGAATGTGGTCCTATGTAAGAGTCTCCCACATGGTACTGGTTTTGATAGTAAGAGTGCATCAGGGTTGAGGTATGGTGGAGAACATATGAAGCCCGGCATAGGGAGAGACAAGGAGAGGTCATTGGTGAAGATTATTAGCAGCATAGACTCCAGAATTAAAGGGATCAGGGTCCCCCGGAGACCAGTGGTGAAGGGGAAGTGGTAAAGTCTATGAAAACCCCAACATATTGATGCTGTGTGAAAACCCCAACATATTGACGCTGTCAAGACTATGGAAAGACTACCAATACCAAGGAGCGAAGCCAACCTGAGCCTGTGAGATGAACTCTGTGTGTTGTAGGTGGCAGAGCCTGAGAGGTGGAGTCTCTCAGCTTTTTGGAACCCAGAAGATCATGAGTGACTCCTCCATGTGGGATACTGGGCAACAGGACCTCATTTACACTGCTTGTTTCTTTGTTTTGTTTTCAGAGTGTGACTATGCTCTGAGTCTTCACTTTTGGAAGAAGGAGCATATAAGGATTTAAAAAATTTTTATTTTACTGGGGCACACAACTAAGAGATGTTGTGTGTTGGGCAGTTTAAAAGGACTGAACCTTTTAAGGACTGTTAATCTTTTGGAAGTTTGAATGTGTTGTATATTGTGATAATTGATATAAAGATGAGATCTTCAGGATAAACAGGAAAAGAGAGGCCATGGTTCAATAGAGATGTCTCACTAGACACATTTTTGTGGCATTTTGCCTATGTGACACAAGCAAGAGTCATCTGGGAAGAGTGAACTTCCACTGAGAACACACCTCTATCAGATTAGCCTAAAATAAAGTCTGTGGGCCATTATTGATTAATAATTGATATGGTGATGCCCCCGGGTAGTGGTCTTTGGTGGTTTAATAAAGCAGGCTGAATAAGCCACGGGGAGGGAGCCTTGGTGATTTTTGTAATCAAACTCAGATTTCATAGAAATTTCATATGCTGGAATGCTTAATATACCCATAAACTGGTATAAACATGGTTACCCTCATGTATATTCAGACAGATACTAATTCTAAAAGCAGTAGTGTAAATAAGCAATTCTATGTCTGTCAGACTGACTCTATATCTTATCTATCTGCCCATCCATCTGTCCATCTGTCATTCATAAGATAACTGTATCATCGCTTGCCTATCAATTTCTATGCTCAATGCATCTATGAATGGTACATTTATCTCTGTGGCAACTATAGCACTACTTACTTATCTATCATCTATACCTATGTACCCACTTAGTACCTATTAGTCTCTCTGTTTAAAATGAAGGCAGACTATAATTAAGAACCTAGTTGTATCTTGATTACACAACCTTGGTGACAGGGAAGGTTTGTGACTATGGAGTCTGAGGTGAGGACAACTGTAGCAGCAACTGAGGGAGAGACATAAAGCTCAGCAAGGGTATAAGTGGAGGGTAAACTCTGAGCATGACAGGCTCTCGGTGTCACAGGAGGGCAGGCAGGGGTCGATTAGAATAGTTGATAGTTGAAGAAGTGAGGCCGTGGGGAGCAGAGAGTGATTAGAGATGTGTGGGAGTGTGGAGATGGGATAAGAGTGGACTGTGTGAATGAAAGAGCCATGTGAGCGAGGTCACTGTCCTGAGCACCAGGGTGGCTCAGAGGCTAAGTGAGATCATCAGCTTGCACAGTCTTTGCACTTCTCAAAGCATCTGAGACTCACGCATGGAGTTGGATGGTTTTGCCCAGGAATAAGAACAAAGGGGCTGGGATGGAACTGATCGTGACAGACGTTAATCTGAGCAAAGGGGACATGAGGGAAGACAGGGAAGCCAAACCATAAGACTGTGGGTGCACCATGGTGGGGGTGAGGTGATGATGAAGTTGCATACAGATGGAATGATCTGGAATGTTAGAAGATAGCTGTGTGCTAGGCAGGTGCTCAGCTCCTGAGATCCCCCCTGCAGCTGGAGCCAGAAGTCTGGGAGACTTTGGAGAGACAGCAGCTGCTGTATGGCTGTCTGTGGGTGGCTGAGGGCACAGTCAAAATCCCTGTGATTTCCCATCAATTTGAGCAGCCTGTTCACCATAGCTCATTGGCACTGTTGGGAGAGAACACACCTGGAAGTCAGAACATGTATCCTGTAGGTAGATCAAGACAGCACTTTATGTGAACACATGCCATGGACACATGACGGCCGTGGAATGGTACCGCATCCTGTGCCTTTGGGATGGGGCTCTGGAAGTTGGAGAGACTCCTCTGTCTTGATCCCTCAGTTTTATGACTGCTTTGTACACAGTCGGTGCTCAATAGATACTGACCCTAATGATTTGTGTGAACCCTCAGTTTTATGACTGCTTTGTACACAGTCGGTGCTCAACAGATACTGACCCTAATGATTTGTGTGAAGACTCTTCCCCTCATGGAGGATAGCTTCCTCCTGGAAAGAGCATGCAGAGCCCCCTGTGACAGCCGAGCTGAAGGCTGTGTGAAGATGGCCTTCAACACAAGCGAGATTTCAGCAGCTTCTTTTATCAAGGAGACCCAGGAAAATGTTTTCTGTCTCAGGCCCATGTCAAAGAGATAGAAGCTCAGCTGAGCCCCTTGGGAGCCACTGGGCCAGCTGCATTCTGGCAAAAAGCCAGGAGCAGACAGTCCCGAGAGTTCTGTCTCATAAACGTGTTTCCAGGTTGCTCTTAGCAGAGTCTCTGCTTCCCTCCAGGAGATCAGCCTGCCCCATAGTCAAAGAACAGCTCTCAGAAAGTCTCACTTGCTGTTTTATTGAGCCAAACTTCAAAAGGAGTATAACTCCGCTACATCTCAGATAGCAAGAGGGAAAAAGACAGAATTCAGGGAAATCGTCGAGAGTTCACTTTGACTCTAGTGGGATTCACCACTTTCCCCATGAAGAGAAGGTTGTTGCTGGCTTCATCCAGGATTAGTAGTAGGAAGGATCTATTGAAATGGAGGGCAGCAAGGCCTGGCTCGGGGTGGAAATGGGTGTGGGAGTCACCCTCTTTCTCTCCATCCTCATCCACAGACAGCTCCACCCTGTGTATCGCCTTAAGAAACAAAAGCTCACAGTGTTGAGGGAGCAGGAGCTTGGCCACCCCCACCTCCAGCATGTTACACTGACTCTCTCTCTCTGTGCACTGGGGCCAGGATGCCCAGAACATAGTCCGTGTGCCACTCTTCTGGAGGCAGCATCCAGATGTTGTTATAGAATAGAGGAGACTCATTTCTGCATCTCTGGGGTTTCCAGAACCCTGGGGCTTGTTCTCCACTCTGCCTCCCCCCACACCCCAGGAACTTCCCCCACACACCACCTCTACACAATGGCTGTCTTCATTTCCTCACTGTGCTCCTGGCAAGAGGGAAGCCTGGGTTTCTGGGGGAGCCGAGGGCTGTGTAGCCTCAACTGTGTAGCCTCTTGAGTTGCTCCTGTGGTCCTTCCCCGATTCATTGCCCAGACTCCCGGAAAGATAGCTTTTTCACTCCTGTCCCATCTCAAGCCTCAGGGCACTGGAATTTCCACCCGTGCAATGTGTCTTTTCCAGCATCCCTGTCCATTTCCACCCTTATCTCTGAAACCTCCTTTGTTATCACCCATTAGTTTGTTTCCCTAGTGATCGCGCCATTTTCTGACAAATCCCCCAATGGCCCTCAGACCCTACTCATGGGATGTGACATGAAGGCCAGGGTTAGTCACCGAATCCAGGGTTTGCTCTCTGGGCCTCCCCCGCAGTCGAACAGCCAGTGTTTTCGCACCCATTTTATCTGTTCCAAGGAAAACCCCTTTGTGAAGCCCGATTCCATCCTACATTCTGTTATTACTCAGTTCTCAGCCTCTGCAGTGAGGAGTAGGCACAGAAATGACACAAACCATTTTTATATGACACCACTCTCTAGTGACCATTATGGCTCTTTCACATCACCAGAAGATCAGACCACATCCAAATGGCCCATCAGTGGTGTCCCCAAGCTTCTGTCTCCCCCTCATCAGGTGATATGAGGACCCAACTGTTAATTTTCCCAGATTAGTCACCTCTGAGGGACAGCCAGCCTCGGGACACACCTGGAGTTGAGAGTCACCATTTCCTTGTTTGACTTCAGAGAACACCATGAATTCTCATTTGTTGCTCTATAAACGAGTTAGGAAGGGGAAACCACATGAAGTATTAAGTACAGAGAGCCTGGCAACAGGGCGTTGACCTACCGTGCTGACCTTCAAGGGTGCCTTTTGCAGAGTGATTTGTGACAGGTCCATGTCTTCGTTGAAGAGTTTAAGGTTACCGTTAACGTGCTTGAGCCTTTCCAGACGAAGAGCAACAGGTATGGAGAATTTGGGGAAAAACAGCCACCTCTTACTGCTCAGGGGAATGGAAGAAGAAAACAGAATGGAAATCATGTTGTCTCATAATCCATCCCAGCCAGTGCACTCTCAGCACACAAACAAGAGCAGCTGTGTTTACTGCACATCTGCAGCAGGCCGGCCATGCCAGACACTCCTCAAGGCAATTTGCTTCCTCTTGACAATGCTGGCAAGTAGTCAGTGGGTTTGCTCTAAAATCTGAGATGGGGGAATCTAAGGGACTCTGAGTCTGTTGCAAGCTTTAGGAAGCAGAAGCAGCCTTCCTGATTCCTCCCAATTCCTGGGCAGTGCTTAGGCCCCAGTCATGAGATTTATCTCTCAGTCTTGTGAAAGGGATCTCATGGACTTTTCGTCCTCCACCAGTGGAATCTCTTCTTGTGCTTATTACAAATCTTTTCTCCCTTGAAGGTTGTCCTGATCATTGTTATCAGTCAATAGATTTCATGCTTATTGTAAAGGTCACAGATACTTTGCTCCTTTGCTGGAGAATTTCTTTGTGGCCATGCTCAAAGCATCCTTGTGATAATATCCACATGGAAAACTATTTTCAACATTTTACTGTATTTAAGTGTGTAATAAAATAAACCTAGAGGTCAAACTCTGCAAGTTCCCACCCAGTGACTTCTGAGGTGGTGCTGACCTGAGTTGCATTCTTCACTTTATAGGTTAGGGGATCAGACACAAAGACACTGTTTTAAACCTGGGAAGTCCTTGAGCTGTAGTGTTACATCTCAGAGACAGGTTGCAATGAAATGTCTGTCTGTACTTCAGCAAGAACTTTCCTGGGTCAGCTTCTCAGTCTTAAACACAAACACAACTCTTTTGGAACTTGCAGGGCTTGAGGTGCACCTAAGACTTCAAGTTTCCCACAAACATCCAGATGAAACACATGATACTATCCCAGGCTAGACTTCGTGTAGCAAAACACATTAGATAACTTTAGAGCAGTGTAGTTCTTAACCTGTGACCCCTTTGGGGGTTGAATGACTGTTCCACAGGGCTTGCCTGAGACCACCAGAAAGCACAGCCATTTACATTAAGATTCACAACAGTAGCAAAATTGCCATTAACAAGTAGCAACAAAAATAATTTGATGTCTGGGAGTCACTACAATATGAGGAACTGCATTAAAGGGTCATAAGGCGGGTTGAGGGCTCCAGCTGCAGAGATATTGGGCAAACTAATGTTAGAACAGGAGAGAGAATGGCTAGAAAGCCAAGCTTTTCCATGTTGTTTTCTGGACAAGGCACCCAGTCAAGAGGCTAACTTCTGCTTCTTAGTAGGGTCACTACCAGGTCATCCAATGACAAGTGGAAAGGCAAATGAGCATCCAAACACAGGTTCTGTTCATGGCCTTCTTAATGGCACATTGATCTTTCCTGTGTGGAGAAGTGAGTGTAGGCTCTCATGTGTGTACATCTATGTGGAGGTCAAAGAAAGACCAGAGTAGTGTTGTCATTTCCAACTTTTTTTTTTTGAGACAAGTCTCTCATCTATCTGTAGCTCAGTGTGCAATTTGTCTTGGTTAGAGCTTTTGGTGGTTTTTGTTCAGGTTGAACAGCTAAGGGTCATCTAGGAAGATTGATAAGATGACTTCATCAGATTGCCTTGGCACTCCAGTTGCTAGCTTCTTTTTGTACATGGGTTTGTAGGGTTTGGCTCTGGTTCTCATACTTGCAAGACAAGCCCTTGACTGACCAAACCACCTTCCCATCTCCCCTGCCCACTTTTGTGTAACCCTACAGTAAACCTCTCACATGAAGGTACAGTTGGCTGATACTGTGGTGACGATGATGATGGTGGCGATTTTGTGTATTTTTCCTGACTTTGGAAGGTGTAGATTGCTAAATCTTGTCTGACCATTTGTGTGGGACCAAACTCCAGTTCCTGTGTTATGCTCCAAAGACTATAAGGGTCCTCACCTTAAGTCCAGAGCCACAGTGACTATGGAAGAGGTCTGGTAGTCCTGGGAGAGGGTAGAAACAGCTGGGTTCTTACCGCAGTGGAAAGGGCTGAATCCATGTGTCAAAACTCTGCTCCAACAGTGCCTTCTCACATTCCTCAAGTTTTCCATCATTGGGAAGAAAGAAGATGCCTGAAATTCTGCAGGTGAACGGCAGCTGGAGGACATGGCTGTGCAGCTGGGAGAAATAGCGCAGCTGGAACCAACCTATCTTCTGCATCATTGGTACCAGGGTTTTGGTCCCGTCATCTAACGAGAAGAACCTCATCCCTGTGTGCTTCCGGCTAAACGGATACTTCCATTTCCCTGATAAGAAAGTACACAGGAATCAGTGGGGGGCAGCAACAATCTAGGGCACAACACACTTTGTCTATCAAAGAGACTCCAAGGCTTATACATACCACGAATGTTCCTTGTGACAAGTCACACAGGCACACATGAGTGATCCCTGTCCACACAGATCTTATGAAGGTAATAGAAGCAACATGATTGATTGATTGATTAAAAGACTCCGAGCTAGCAGGAGATTCTGGGCAGGGGGATAAACCAAACAGAAGAGACAAATACATATACACACAACACTCTAGAAAGTAGTGCAAATTAAAGACTTAAGGGCACATTGGCCAAGCCGTAGAACAGTTGGGGGAGGAATTTTCCCAGGAGAATAAGATGAGATACATGGCAGCCCTGTGATGAGAAGGCATTGCTCTAGGGCCACAGGGCAGATGAGCATCTAGAAGGAGAAGGAAAGACCATCAGGCCAGAGAGGGCGGGAGTCCACCAGTTCCTAGGGAAATGATGGAAATAGGGGCAGCTGAAGGACATAGCTCTGCAGCTGGGAGAAGTACTGCAGCTGGAACCAATCTACCCTCTGCATCACTGGTGCCAGGATATCGGTCCCACCACCTAACAAGAAGGTCTCTTAAGTACTCCCATGAGCATCAATACGGTGCTCTAAGTAAAGCCCTGAGTAAAGTCCTTTCACACAGCAGTCTCTCGGCAATTTTGAGAGACCTGTTTCAACATTATTGTGCAATCCCACCAAGTGAGAGCGCATTCTTTCCCCTGATATCTGCAGAAACAGCTAGACTGCAGTCGTATAGGCACGGGCCCAAGAATCCTACAGCCCAGCCTCCCCTGAGCTCCTTTTCTGCCTTCTTTCCCTACAGCTGAGGTTCTGGTGGTCAGCTTGTAAAGCATCTGTGGGTTCCCTCATCTCAGAGCTCCAGTTGGGGGGAGAGGAACTAGGGAGGATGAGAAAGATGACTTTCTATCCTTATAAACCTGACTGGACATGGCAAAAGTGGGTTTTACGGAAGAACCTGCCCTTCTGCATAAAGCAGTCCACTGTCTTGGGAAAAATAACCAGAAAGTCACAAGAGTGTTATTAAGAGAAAAAGAGGGATGAATTCAGAAGCAAATTGTTCCTTTCAGCAGCCCAAAACTGACCATTTGGGGGGGGGTTGAAGCTTCCAAAATCTAAACGTGCCCCTCTTTAAGAGCCAGTCCCCATATCCTCTAGCAACCTGGCCATCAAAACTTCCAAGGAGCCTGCCAGACTCCATGGACCAAACCAAAGCTTCTTCTGTTTGTTTGTTTGCTTTTTGTTTTGTTTTGTTCTTTGGTGGTTGTTTTGTTTTCACAACCTTCTCTTTTGAGTAGAGATAGGAAGGATGCCCATTAAAAGGTAGAAGGCCAGGTTATACCGGAATGTTAGAGGGACAACAGTTCTTAAATACAGGTGACATTCTGTGCTCCCTTGTTCTTTTTTTCTTAAAGCTCACAGCCTTTTCCTCCATTGAGCTGGATAGATCATGTCAGCTGTCTACAGTCTTCCTGTGCTTTGGAGGCTCCCAACTCCATGTCAGATCCCATGCCCACCAGTGCCATCTGATCGCTGCCTTAACTGGACCCTACTGTCTCAACCTCTACTTCCTAAGTAATTGTGGTGGTGTTGAGCAATACTGCCTAGTAGGTCTTAGTACCTCTGATATGGTCCTTTGAGTCCTTAGGGAAGTAATGAGCAGTACTTCATTCATTCTTATATCCTACCCCACAGTATTGCTCGATACCTTCCACATGACTCAAAGGACTAGATCAATGGTTATCAACCTTCCTAATGCTACAACCCTTGTGTACAGTTTCTCATGTTGTGCTGACCCCCAACTGTAAAATTATTTTCATTGCTACATCATAACTTTAATTTTGCTACTATTATAAGTTGTAATAAAAAAAAACCTGTGTTTTTGGACAGTCTTAGCAGACACCAGTGACAGGGTCATTTGAGCCCCCACAAAGGGTCGGGACCAAGAGGATGAGTATCTAATCACTGAAGTAGCTGGAGTTGAGATCGGAGAGACAGAGGTGTGGAAAGGATTAGGGAGTTGACTCAAGAGAAAGGTATCTAGAGGTGAGCAAGAAAAGGAAGCTGCCCCCAAGCTTCGTGAGCGGAGAATACCCAGAAAGACCTAGAGTCCTATAGGAAGTCTTCTTGAGTCAGCAGGAGGCAGATAAGGTTTCATTCACGCTCACTGACCTTTAAAGAAATTATAATTGGCCAGAAACAAGTTAGTTGGTGGCTTCAGAGTTTTCAGCAGCTTTGTAACCTTGCCACGGGTCCTGGAACGAATGACCGAGTCTATCTCATTTTGGGCCAACTCATAGTTCCCAAAGGAGATGAGGATGACATCGCTGTTGTAGGAGCTGTTGGCCAGTGTGAGAAAAGTCTTTGATGGCTTTAGAGTCTTGTCGATAAAGAACAAACTTCCAGTGTGGACCCCGCATTGCTTAGCATGCAGCTGGCTACTCAGCAGCTTCCCATACTGTTTGGCTTCTTTTCTATCCAAAGCTCCTGTCACTCTGAACCCCAGATCCTGCAGAACCTGGTGTCTTTCTTCCGGCTTATCCTGGAAGGCCAGCAGCACCAGAGGCACAACGATACTGAGTGGAGAAAAGATTAAGTTTTTGCCTGTTTTGAGCCGCGGCAGCTGTTTGTACAGGCTCAAGGCAAATTTTTGATTGTTGAAGAATGGGGGTGCTCCTTGGGTCACTGGTATTTGTGACATGTTCGAAGTCTCTGTTGGTGCTGTCTTTGGGTCACAGGAACAGGGAACCAGCCCAGCCAGCAGGAACAGCCAGAGGGACGGGATGGGGCGTGCCATCCTAGATAAAGAAATCAGTAGGATCACTCAGTTTGGCCCTGTGGTTTAACAGAAGACACAAAGCCACAAGGCTCTCTGCTGCTCTGCCCTCTGTAGGGGCCTTAGGTTGGCTTTAGCTGGGGAAGAGCTGGGAATGCTAAGGGACTGGCAAAATCTTGGGCACACTCAGGCTTGGGAGTCTGACCAACCTGAGCCTGACAGTCAAATTCTGCCCCTCTCAGTGGAGGCCCCAGGTATAGACAGAGTAGGTGGAAGTTGATTGATATTCAACCAAACTGTAGAATGTAGCCAGTCTGCTCTGACTGTTCTCTATTTGAGTTCGGGGTTTAGCCGTGACCTCCTATGGTCTGTGTGTATGTTCTCCATATCGGGTCAATACCAAGTCAAGTTCAGCCTAACACCTACTCACCTGAAACCCATTAGCCAGGGTCTGCCCAGGTGCCTGCCTTTGCCCTTCTCTGTCCTGCTTGTCCCTTGGACTCTGAGGCCTTGGGACCCGATCAACCTCTTCTTTACCCACTGGCTTGTCCTTGAGTTAGGCAAGAGAGGAGAGGCTGGTAGATCTTACATTTCCTTGTTCATGCTGAGCCACACTCCTGCCTCCTACTGCAGAAAACCATTTTCCCTGGGCCCAGCTCTTTCCAGCCATTCTCTTCTCTTTGAACTGGGACACTTCCCTACTTCCCTGCTCTTAGTCACCTCTGTGGCCCACCTCTGGATGGCTCCTCTTTTAGTTCTCACCCCAATGCTTTCCACCTCTACCCTCAAATCTCCTCTGTACAGTCTTGTCCTTCCAGTCACTAAGAGGGCTCCAAGCAAAGCTTCATTTAATCCTTAGAGTCCTGTGAAATCTAGGACCCAGGGAGATCAGGGAAGTAAACTGCTCTACTCAGGGACCACAGCCAGCTAGTGACAGAGCCTGCTATAGACAGTCTGTGTCTCAAAAATGCAGCTTTCACTGCCTCCCACTCAGAATGTGACATCCCTCTATAATCAGACCCTCTGAACACCAGCCTTCCAGGCTAAATGATTTGCTGCCCAGCAAGGCTGGGGAACTCTTGGAGCTGATTCCAACAGTGGTCTCTGATCAGGCAGAGGTCCATATCTCCAGAGGCAAACTAGGAGCTCTGGGGCCCAGGCCTCAGGGCAGAGGAAAGCAAGTCTTACTTACAAGACGTACACTGTGAGTCTGATGTACCCGCCGCCGCTGCCTGGACAGAGAAATGAGGGAACAGCAAACATTACCTGCCAGTCCAAGCAGTCATGGCCACAGAATAAGGTCAGCACGTACCTGCCTCCGGCAACTCTTCCAGCCCCAGTGCAGTGCTTACTGGTGTATGGGGAACCTGGAGGCACAGAGGCTGCTGAGCCAGCCTGTCGTGGAAGAGGTCATATATTGGTCATGTCAAAAAAACAAGAACAGAGACATCCTTCGGGACAGCTTCTCTCCTGTCCCATCTATCCATCTTTGTATCCCCTCACACTAAAACACCTCCTTATATCTGACTATGGCTAGCCATTGAGAAGGGATTACTGTGTGTGTGTGTGTGTGTGTGTGTGTGTGTGTGTGTGTGTGCCACTCATTTCAGTAAGGCAGGTGTCATTTGAGAGCACATCTCTCCACTGGGTCTACCTTCTGGGGCTGTGGTAAGCGTGTGTGAACAACCCTGGACTGGTGAGACACCAGACTGGAGGACATAACCTTTGACGGTTGTCGTGCTCTTGTCCAGCTTTTTCTTTGTTCTTGTTCTCATATCCAAAGAATTGAAAGTTGGCACATATAGGTGTGCAGAGCAACACAATACTTTATTCGGAGAGAAGCTGTAGTGCAGATTATAGAGGGGTACTCAGTCAAGTTTGACAGTGGACCACAAGAGGAGTATTCAAGGCTGTAACCTGGAGTCTATTTATGAGGTGTAAAGAAGGGTAGGACTGATTACTTAGGGATATAGTTGAAGTGGTTATTTTTTTTTTTTATTTTGACTGATGGATTAGGTCACGTGTTTCCTTTTCCTCACTGCTTATTTCTTCTCATATGCATCCTTTTTAAGTCATGTGCATGCAAAATTATGCATATACACAAGATGGTAATAGAGTAAAAGTTCACTTGAGGGATAGTTTGCACTCCTACCAAAAACCAGTTCAAACCAGATCATCCTTTCTCTTCTTCTTAGTCCCACATACTGGAGTAGAATACTCGAATAGAAATTGTGCTTGAATAGAACTTTGTTGTTAGGGGCAGAGAAGCTTCTACTATTGTTGAGAAAGAGTATGAGTAAGTAACTCTCTGCAGGTGGATTTCTGGGGTTAGTGTGTGCATCTTTGGAGGAGAGCATCAGTGTGGGTAAAGGGGATGTGTCTCCAGGAATGAGCAGCATTTTCTCCCTCTATGTAGAAGCACAAGCAGTATCTTGAACACGCAAGATCTGTATTTTGAATAGGGAAAGCAGCAGCTGTAACTCATTTGTGTGCTAGGACATTCCTTTGTGGATCCTCAAGAGAGGCAGTACTTGTGTTTTGCAGGTAAGTAAGTCCAGAAGAGTTTGAGTGACTTCTTCAAAGAGAAGAATACACAGAAAATGAGGGAGTCTGACTAAGGTGATCCTTGTGGCACCAAGATTCATGTTCTCTTTGCTCTGGTGAACAACCTCATGGGAAACAGTACATTTTAGGTTGCCTCAAAGGCGGACAGAGGAACAGAACACTGAGGGTTGGTGAAGTTCTTCAGTGATGAACATCTTCACAATCGCCAGCTTACATCTGAGATCTCCACACAGACAGTCCCACATACACCCCTAGTCCTTTTCTCAGTTTAATAGTTTGCCCCGGGGTTTCTTTGGCCAGATTTACTGAGGATGAAATGGGCAGTTGTTCTTGCCTGGTATACCACTGCCTGGAAAATGCATTTGGGACTCTTTGTGGGAGAGTACTGTGATCCATTAACCATGGCTGTGAGGTGAGCAGAGGACATGTGCAATCATCTGTTCAAATCCTACTCCTACATGTTGTAGAAATCAGGTTTTCATTATCAAAATGAAACACCTGATGCAGGTTAGCTTAATAAAAAAATTTAGGCTTATTGATTAGAGAATTCCAGGACACATTCACGGAACTGGGTCAAATCTACACATAGCTTTGACTAGTGTCCAAAGGCAGCTAGTGGTACCAGGTAGCAGGGAGCCTATGTCCACACCTACTATGTCTCTCTCCTACTTCTTATAAAGCCATAAGAATTTAGTCTTGGGAGCTCTACCCTAACATTTCTTGCCCTATTCACTCTCCAGAGCATTCATCTTTAGAGCCCATAGCTCTGTTTTGTTTGGATGATGTTTGTACTATTAACAGATGACTTTGGAGACAACTCATCTGTGAATCTGGTGGGCTGGTAGATGTAGTCAAGATAGTCCAGACATCCAGGAGTCATAAAAGAGACAGGGAGATGGGGTAAGCTAGGATGTGGAAATATGATCCTAGAGATGACAAGATATGTAGGTTGGAAGAGAGGGAGAGGGATAAAACAGTAGGACAAGTCTTGATGAAGGACCTCACCTACTTAAAAGGCTAAATATTCAGCACAGGAAAGCCTTGAGAGAGGTTGAGGGTAGGGCTTAGTCAGTAAAGTGTTTGCCATGTAAGTGTGAGGCCAGAGTTTAGATTTCAGGTACCTATGTCAAAGGTGGGTGTTGTAACACACACCTGTAACCACAGTACTGGGTGAAGGCAGAGACAGATAGATTCCTAGAGCTTACTGGATAGCCTACATGATTTTTTTTCAAGTGCAGGTTCAATCAGAGAACCTGTATCAAAAAATAAGATGCAGAGTGATATAGGAAGACACCCGGTCTTCTGGCCTCCATGTTGCTACGGACACATCTGCATGTAATCACATAATCATAACACAGAGAAGAGAGAGAGAGAGAGAGAGAGAGAGAGAGAGAGAGAGAGAGAGAGAGAGAGAGAGAGAGATCGGGAGAGGCATAATGAGTCAATTTCTAGTAAAGACAATCAATTTCTAGTAAAGATAAATAGACTCAGACAAGCAATGCCTAGTAGGCACTTTAGAGACTATTAGGACAACTTGTTAAGCTAAGTTTCCATCTTGTTCTATCTTGTCCAACTTGGGTTCTTTGTAGTACAACCTGGAGAATTATTGTGGTACGGTTTCTGGAACTGTTTGAACAAAGAAGAGATAGAGCCATGGTGGTTAGTGATGTCTGCCATGGGCATGAGGGCAGAAGGACTGGCATATAGACCAGTGCTTGCCATTCACAGAGGCCAGAGCTCCTGTCCTGAAGATGAGGAAGTAAAGGTTAAGTTACCCGGACCTTCCCAAGGGCCACCTCACTGGAGTCAAAATGAGAATTATTTTATACATCTCACTTTGTGTGTTTTGTGCTCCACAACATAAAGTCCTCTCTGTGTTACCGTTACCATGCCTTCCCTGGGCATTGATGGGAAGCCACAACCAATTCTCAGCCTGTCCAATGGGAATAAACACCTGATAGCAACTGGGTATTGATTCTGATCTCTACACGTGTACACCCACATGCCCCTGACCTCCTGCTCTGTCTATTGAACAAACAAGCCTTTGAGCCAGTTTACTGAACCTCACCTGTCTAATCTCAATGCTGTTTCACGATGCTTGCCCCCACTGCTTGAGCACCTACTGCATACTTGAAGCTTTAGGTGTGGACCATATTAAAAACTAACCTCCAACCCTAGAAGGAACTGTGAGCACCCCTGCCTTTGTGAAAGGCAAAGAGGAGTTCAAGTATATTATTCAGTAAGACACAGCTCATGAATGGCTAGCGCAAGGAATGGACCCCATCCAAAATGCTTTTCCTTGGATGTCCTTATTTAGGCAATACCATTGGGTACCCAAAGTCAGTCATGATAATGACTCCATGTTATTGCCTGAGTCCTGGTCATGAGTTTTCCTTCAGGTCCCAGGGGATGACACTCGTCTGTTCCTTCATCCCCCCCCAAGGCAGATGCTAGTACATGCTCATTTTCCAGGTTTCTAAGTTTGTAGGAGGGACGTTCCTTTCCCCAAACTCTACTGAATGTCCCCCATACATGGATACTCAAGTTCAAGGACACG
This sequence comes from Micromys minutus, assembly GCF_963924665.1. Lineage (NCBI taxonomy): Eukaryota > Metazoa > Chordata > Mammalia > Rodentia > Muridae > Micromys > Micromys minutus. The sequence goes on from NC_137969.1 coordinate 246,328,852, forward strand.
GATCTGTTCAGAATGTTTTAGTCTCCAGGTTCCTTCTCCTCTGAAAACTAGGCAAAATCATCTATGTTACTGTGCTGTGGTGGCCACAGTGGAATACCACAAACTGAGTGGCTTAAAACCTCGAATTCATTTCTTTGTACAGTTCCAAAGGGCAGACATGCTATTGGCAGAGTTTATCCTGCAGCCTTGCCCAGAGCTCTCCTTGGCTGTCAGGTGGTCATCTTCATGTTCACATCCATGGCGGTCCCTCAGTAGCTTCACCTGATGTCCACTGTGTGTTCAGGTGGCTTACACAGTTTCGTGTCTTCTCCAAATTTCTCCTTTTACAAGATTATTGATTTGGTTAAAATGCACCCAGCACACTCGTTTTTACTTGATTCCCTCTAATAATTCCAAAATATGTACTTATTCTGTGTTAAGGGAGGTAAGAATTTCAACATATGTAATATAATTCAGTCCATATCAGCACCTGTCAGAACATGTCTCTTTATATGTAGCACAACAAGGGATGTTATATTGTTATGGACATTTTCAAATGTTGAACCATGTGGAAGTTTACCCACATGGCAGACCACCCAATGTAGGCACCCATGGGAAGTGCGTAACCATGGTGACCCCCTGAATATAATATATTAATATAATAAAATATATTAATCCTCTGAATAAAGAACAGGACAGCACAAAGTTCATAGACCCCTTGTCTATTATTGCAAAGATGCTTGTAATTAAGAATCATTCACTGAGACTTTGTGGATGTCACACTGTATACACGGTGTATATCCCTGGACTGGCATATATGCAGCACAAGATGTGTGAGTAAACGTGTAATTTAGAAGCTCAATGGATAGCAACTTGGATGACCTAATTGACTTAATCAGCCTATTTCTGGGGACTTTGAGTAGCAATCGCCCTCAAAAAATGTCCAAACATAGCTGATACCCACTAGGAACAAAACATCCTTTTAGACACCGTTTTGATGGTATACTTACTAAAGTGGTTCTATTAAATATCGTCCTCCATGGCAACTCTGGGGCTGACAACTCTTGCCATTTCCCCAGGAGCTTTGTTCTCACTAACTTTTCTAATTTTTGTTTATTCCTTCATGTAACCACAGAGCTTAAAGCCATGTGTTGGATGGGATGTAGGTCAGGCGTAGAGAGGTAACCTTACATGCTGAAGTCCCTGGTTCCATTCCTCAAATAGAAGTGTAGATGTGTGTGGGGGATTGAGCAGGATTACTGGGGAAACCAAGGAAGGAAAATGCAGTGATTTAGCCAACGAGACGAACAAAACAATCGTATGAGGCTAGTGTCTAGGTCCTGTCGGTGCCTCCCTGGCCTGGAGGGTAGGTTAATATTAACAGGCTCAAGGTGATGTGAGGTTGTGCAATCAAGGGCCTGTACACCAACTCCCATGGATGGTCCCACTATTCACATCATCTCCTGGACCTCAGGTGCCCTCCATGTAATGCCCAGGACAGGGGAATGTCCGTCCTAGGCAGTAGAGTGCCACCACCTGCTGTGATAATGTCACTCTGACCAAGCACACCAGCTGGTTCCCCAGCACATCAGCATCTTTCCATGCAGGCTGTGGGTGTTGGTGGAACAGGGCTTCTGAAGCCATTTGTGTCAGTGTCTCTGAGCACAGGAAACACCTCCACAGGCAGAAGAATGGTGCAGTGGGTGGGAAGTCTGGGCTCTCCTACCTTTTGTTTTGCCTCCATTTAACTACACACACCACTTACAAAAATGAAGCCTCTTTGGGGGGTGGGGAAACAGGGTTTCACTGTACAGCCCTGGCTATCCCGGATCTCACTTTGCTGACCAGGTTGGTCTTGCCTGCCTTTACCTCCAGAGTGCAGCATTGTCTGAGTATCTCCATTCAAGGGCAGAGGTGGTTTGAAGGGTTGCCTCCATGGTTAGAACACTTGAGGAACACTGCTTTCTCTTTTCCCACTTCGGAGGGAATATGCTAAAGGCTCCGAGAAGTTCTTTAGTGAAGACTAATTCAAAACTCTCCAAAAAAAAAAAAAAAAAAAAAAAAAAAAAAAAAAAAAAAAAAAAAAAAAACCTGACCAAGGACCCTTTCCTGGTAACCTGATGAAGTTAGGTCCTGCAGGCCAGGTACTCATTTGGGTAAGAAAAGAGAAGCCTCTCCTTGAGCATCTTGACCCCTGGAGCATCATTTCTTCTGGAACATCCTTCCTCCCGTACCATCTCTCTTCCTGGAGCATCCTTCCTCCTGGAGCATCCCTCTTCCCGTACCATCTCTCTTCCTGGAGCATCCCACTTCCCGTACCATCTCTCTTCCTGGAGCATCCCACTTCCCGTACCATCTCTCTTCCTGGAGCATCCTGGCCCCTCTGCCCTTTATTCTCCCAGCAAGCCTTCTATTTACTTCTTAAATTTATGTTACTTTTTTAATGTTAGAGGAGGAAGTGATATAGTGCGTCCCACCCTGGCATAGTCTCCAACTGCTCTGAGAGAACTGCCTATTCACTGACTTCAACCATGGCAGATCCACCTCTTACTGCCCGATTGTCCTCCCAGATCACTTACACAGATCACTTCTTTACCCACTGTGGGTCTCAGATACCATCTTAGCAGTGGGCAAAGCAACCACTGCGAGCTGTCTTTTCTGAACACTGCATCTGAGCAGTTTTCTTGCCTCAAATACTCCTCACATCCAACATCCTTCCTATAGACATGTCTGTCTGTTTGTCTGTCTTGTTCCCAGTGGCACATCAGTGCCTGGCACATAATACATGCTTAGTAAACAGCTGACAGGTGAATTAGCATGTGTGCTCACAGAAGAAGCATACATGCACTCTTTCTTTTCAGTAGACTTCCTTTAGCTTTTAACGTTTTCCCCCATATTAGCCACCACAGAAGCTTTTGTAAAATCATACATGACTATGTGTTATGTATGTTTGGGAATGGGGATGCATGTAGTAGTATATGTATGTGAGTCAGAGGACAACCCCAGCATCTTTTCTTTGTCTTCTTATCTTCTCCCTTGTTTGAAACACTGTCTCTTATTGACTGCTCTAAGCTTACCGGGCTCTGGAGCTTCTAGGGATCTCTTGACCCACACTTCCCATTTTGCAGTAAGAATGCTGGCATTATGGCCATGCATGTAACCACATGTGGCTCTTATATGGGCTCTGAAAACACAAACCTGGGTCCTCTTGCCTGCATAGCGGCCTCTTTACTCACTCAGCCACCTTCCCAGCCTCACGTAGAGCCTTATGAAATGTTGTATCATGTTTTCAGTTCAGAGATGTCCTGAGTTATAGAAAAATAAGAACTCATGTGGATTTCTCTCCCTTTGAATGGTGCTGAGGGGAAAGAGCGTCATGCTGTGTGTTGACAGTCCTGTATGGTGAATTCCCAGGCACGGGCTTCCAAGGTTGAAAGTGAGAATGTTTTTTCTCTTACCTTTAATAGATCTTACCAAGTTGTCTTCCTGCACGGATTTCCCTTGCTTTGCACAGCAGGACAGGGTCTGTATTCTCACCTGCTCATAGCACTGGGCCCCAATGCCATACATGTGTGCTGTCCAGAAAGGTGGACAATGGCAGGCTCATAACTGGATTTACATTTTTTAATTGCAAAAGTTGGGAAATCTTACAAATTTCCACTGGCCATGTCTGTTTATTTTTCTTCCTTTCTTTTTCTTTTTCTTTTCTTTTTCTTTTTAAATTCTGCTTTCTACTATCTGTCATTTGCTGGGTTTTTTCCTTGAGGCCTACTGTTTCCTCATAAGTAGATTTGAAATAAATCTTTAAAATGATGGTTATACTTGTTATCAAGATTTTCAGTGTGCTGTGTTTATGACATTTCATTTTTCTTCATTTATATTTGAGTGGAGTAGGTCTCCTTGAGGCACTTTCAATCCTATCATGTCTCGGTGGACATTCTCTTCCCCACTTCTCTGTTTCCCTATTTCCCAACCCTAAGCCCTCCTACCACCAGCATTTCCCAGTTCGCTCTCACAACATACCTGTGCTCTAATCTTTATCCCTTCTTTCCCTTAAAGCCTCTGTTTTCCCTCTCATGGTCCCACTCTAGTTCCTGGTGTCCACAGCCTTGAGGAGCGGTCTACAGGCACTGGTGGACAGTATGCAATGGTGTTAGTAGATGGCTCCTGGATCTTAGCTCCCTTACTGATCATCTCTCTGATGAGGTTGGTTGATTACTGGTTGCTGTCCTACTATGATGACGGATGGAACAGCCATCAGTCCATCCACCCTGTTCAGCCTCTGTCAGGAGCTGGGACGTTTGGCACATGTACATCCATGATGGTTGTTCTGTCATGGTGAGCTGAGCAGTACCAACTCCCATATACTGTTTACACTTTGTAAAGTCAAACGGCAGTTCTGATGATGAATTCTGGTGATAGTCTTATTCAGAAAGGCTGTGTCTACCTGGTATCTCTCTTCATTTATATGTGCTGTGTTTCATGCCTGCCTTGAAGGTTAGTCCTTACCACCTGAACTGACTGTGCCTCTTCTTGAGGTTCTCCCGTGCCAGCCTTCTGATCTAGTTCTCTGGCCTTATTCTGCCACTGCTAGTGTCTTCTATAACTGCCTTGCTCCAGTGCATCTCTAAAGACTCCGTTACATGAGCCAGCTCACCTCCAGGTGGATCCTTCTGCCATGGCTGCCTTTCTCATCTGATACACTGGATGTGTCTAAGGTGAGGTCAGATACATGATGGTAGAAACAGCTCAGGGAACCAGGAAGGCACCAGAGGTGAAGGATGGGGTCATGGACCCAGATAAGAAAGAGGGAGGAGGAGGCAGAGGGGGCTGGAGTTCTCAGCAGGGGATCAAAGGATCCCTGGGACAGGGGGATGAGCCCAGAAAGCAAAGGAGTTGGCCAGGAGCAGTTTTGGAACTCTGTTTTTATCAGCCAGAACTGATTAATGGGTTAGGGTTCATTCAATCCCAGTCAAGGTGTGGGTATATGGCTGGGCTTAGATTGCAGAGGTATTGGTTAGGAAATAGGTAAGGCACATACAAGACGAGCAGGTGCCAGATGTGCCCCAGACCCTCTGCCATCAGAGACCAGGGAGCAGAAGGCTTAGGTCTGGGAGGGTGCTGTAAGTTTGACCAGATCACTAGGTCAGCATGCCCAGAACTCACCTGTAAGTCCACTATGTGCGGAGAGCTCAGACGAAGGCTAGGTTCCTTCTCTGGCTCTGTCACAACTGAAGCTGGGTGCCTCAGAGTCCCTCTTGTATAAAACATGATGAACTAGGTGGGAGGCTGGCAACTTCCCCATGTGGGCTCAGGAGGAGGCTGGTGAAAGATGTACTAATCAGGATTCCCAAGGTCAGCAGAAGACACATGGGTTGAATGTGCAGCACCAACTGCAGCTCTGGGGAATAATGAATTGGGTGGGAAAATGAGCATTCAGTCCCTCTGTACCCAGAGGACTGTTGGTGGAGGAGAGCCTAAGGCAGCCTGTGAGCCTGGCCAAGTGCTGCTGCGACCTGAGGCCTGGCTGTTCTCTAGGTTTGATGTAGTAGAAGCACCTAGAATTGTTGGAATCAGGGAAGGAAGAGAGTTCTGTGGCTACTGCGTCTACCTCAAGGAGCAGCAGAGTAGGGCAAGACGTTCATGAACATCAGGAGCCTGTAGCTGTGCCTGAGCCATGGTGTCTTCAGTAAGAGCTAGCTGCCTGCAGTCACTGCCCTGGGAGGCCTCACACGAGGACCTGACACAGGTCATCTGTTTCGTAACAGATAAGAAATAGGTCAAGTGCCTAATGCCACAGGAGAGACCGTTGGTATGGCTGAGCAAAAGACTGGTGGTGTCCGTTCCAGGGAAGGGTAGCTTTGCCTCGAGGGTGGAGAGAGTAAAGGCCCTTCACCCTGCCATATACCTATACCACAGGTATCATGCCTTCCAGACAGACGCATGCTCTCTAACACAGATATAGTTATGCACAAAGACTGATAGTGACAGAAACACACACACACACACTTACATGCACACACAAAATCATGCACTTAGACGTATCCCATCACACACAGAGACACAGCCCCCACAGATATGCCTATACAAACACACATACACCCCAACATGGAGACCTCTCTCATTAGAGGTCACACAAACACAACAGGGAACACACTGACTTTATCCCCAAAGCCCTGGTTCTGGCCCAGAAGGAAAAGCTGTTCAAATAACGAAGGCTGTCACCCAGTGACCTTGCTCTGTACTCATGTCGAATGTCGAGGACAGTGACTTAATTTCTGGTTGCCAGTGACAGCTGCGAGGCTCAGGCAAGCACTGTGTTCTAAGCTCAAGGCCAGAGTGCTCCAGCATGAGATGTTTTGAAACGATGCCCGGAATGACACAAAGTGTGACAAGGGCCGAGCTTTAGCCCACCACAAAACCCTAATCCCCAGCTTCTCCAGTGTCCAGGTGAGCAGCCCCATAACCACTGCCAAGTGATAGCGCAATTTGTCTTGCTTGGCTTTGATTTACTAATGAGTATGGTGCCTCATTTCTCATCAGATCTGTGAAGAGCTTCTGTGGGCACTAAGGGGAAGAATCTTCTCCAGTATCACCTTGGGGGCAGGCATCTAACTTCTAGTGAACACTCTCCACAGAAGAACGCCATCTCTCATGATGGCACATGGGCTACTGAGATGGGAAAAAACATCATACCAAAATAGCCTTTATCATCTCCAGGAGGAGAACAGAGGATCTGTGTGTGATGACTTCACAGAGGTCACACTGAGAACACTCATCTGCTGTGTGTCAATCTCAACTAGAACCTAGATCCTGACACCCTTCAGTCCAGAATCAGGGCAGCTGTTAGAATAGTTTTCACTCTGGCAGAGTTGGGGGAGGTCGGAGGCACGAGGACATTGGTTTAAGGAGAAACGTCGCTTTTAGAGAAATTCTTGGTGTGTGCTAATTACCAAGTCCTGTGAAATCTCACAACTATGACATTTTTTAAAATCTAAAATGACAATCTTATGATTCAAGCCAGTGCTTTCTGTTCACATTTATTTAGCAAATCAGAGTTGGGGTGGTGGGATCTTCAGATGAGCTTGAAGTAGGCATTTCCCGGGAGGGGGATTCTGGCTGCTGTTGGCAGTCAGCAAGGCTGAGGGGCCAGGCAGACTGGCTAGCCCTGATGACAAGTGTGAGTCCTGAGATCTACAACATTTATCCTTGGAATACTGTATTGAGACCCTAGAGATGGGGAAGGGACAGCTGCATATGACGTTAGGAAGATCTCAGAGGGACCTAGGGAAAGGACGTGTCCTTCTCATGTCGGTATTTATCCATGTTATGACCTTTTAGAGTCAATACGGCATGGTTTCATGGTCATCGAAGACAAGGGGAATAAAGTGAGTGGCTTTGCGCCCAGTGGCCTGATTGTCAGAAGAAGCTAGAGGGAAATCACTTAGAGACCCCTTTGTTCATTGGAGGATTTGTGAGTCCCCTCTGGCAGGGAAGGAATGACAGGGACAGAGGCTGGGGTCCTGCTATAGCCCTGAGGAGGGAGAGTTCTACCAACTATCTCCTGCAGCCATTCTCATGAAAGTCCCGGCGACATAGAGAGGCCAGGTCCAGTGAGATTACATAGTACAACCAGAAGGGGACATGGACTTTTCCCTTCAGTGCTGGAGATGGGACATCATGGGGAATCTCCTAAACAAGGAGGCAGGAGACACTGAGATGCACCATGACCTGGAGACCCTACATACCTCAGGGTAGAGGAAAACACAGACACCACAGAGAGAGATTTGCTGACTGCACTCATGCATGGGTGAAACTCACCCATGTTTAATGTCAGGAAGAAGGGGACATGGACTCTCAGGAGAGGGGCTGATTCCCAAGAGCAGTTAGTTTTTGGGATTTACCACTCTGCCTAAAAAGAGGGGGACATCATTTATTGGATCCTTGATGAAGATTAGGAAAGGTCTGTTGAACTGAACATGACCCATATTAATTGATCCGTCATTTTTAAAGCATACACTTCTACCAGGTTTGGACCCCTTGTCGTCGATGGTCAGCATGGCCTTACTTACCACCTGTAGGAAGAGAAGCAGAAGAATCAGAAGCAGGCAACACCTGCTCTGCCTAAGTTAAGATCTCTTGTGAAGCTTACAAAGGAAGAACCTGCAATGGTTTGTGTTCACCCTTTATGGGACTGCCCAGTCCTCAGCCTGCTCCATGGTGATGACCCAAACCCCCTTTCCCCTTCTCTCCCTAGCCCATTCCCTTTCATGTTCCTTTCCTGACTCCATCTCGCATAGTGTTAGATACAGTTCAGAGTTTGTTTTTCACATCCTTTGCACAGGGGTCCTCCAGTGTGTAGCTGTAAACTCCTGAGCTCCTTGAGGATAGATAGGGTTTCTGAAGATAACTTTGAGTGTCCAGACACCAAGGGTACCCATCCTGAGCCAGTGGTATCTTTGGAAAGCTCAATAACACTTTTGACTTTGTGGTTGAGTTTGTTCTAAATGCCACAAATGGAAAAATTCTAGGATAACGTCCCAAGTCAGTGAGCCCAAGCCTCTCTGTATGAATATGGGCAAATTGAACCCCAAGGTCTCAATGAGCCTGGGTAACTGTGGGACTGAGGCCATTCAGAGGAGCTACTTTTATTATTTAAAGCATAGGAATCTCCCTGTTGCAGCTTTGACCTCTGACCCCATCCTTCAGATCAATCCCAAAGGTCCCTCTGGATGAGCTCAGCCTTGCCTCGGTCTGTACCCTTCCCACTAGCTATCCTTAGCCTCATATCTGAGCTGCAGCTCTATCCTATTTGGCTGAAACAGACACAGAAACGTCACTGTGCGGTGACCTTACCTTGAAGGGCTTCTGAAGTGTGTCAAGCGTGTCATTCATAACCACTGAGCTGTTGGCTTCACTGTTGAAAACATAGGTGATTCCTAGCAGGCTCATCACTGACCCCAAGTCATGGGTCTCAGACAATGACAGTTCTGGTGTCTCTAAATCAATCATCCTGGTGTATAGAAAAGGAAGCTTTTCATTAGTGTGGAAGAACCAATAATTTTGTCCTGGTGGTCCCTAAAATACCGTCTCCTCAGAGAAGCCCTTCAGGCCGACTCAGAGTGTTCACATGGAACCATGTTACTGCAGTGTTTGGTCACCCCTCTTACTCAGCCAGATATTCCCACCAAAACATGACAAGAGAGTGGGGATTGGTGCAGCCAAACACGGCTGCTCACTGGCGAGGACCTAGAGTGCACCCCGGGCCTGCCTGAGTGTTCCGGTGTTTCATGTAGCCTGTGTCACACAACAGGTAACAAGGCCCAGATTTTTTTTTACAGAGCATCAGAAGCACTGGTTTGTGGAGTATGGCTATGGGGACCCAGTAAACCCCATGCAAGGGTGTCGGAAGAATTGAGTCTCTTATAGTCATGCCCTGGGCTCTCTTCCCTGAGATTTTTCATACTGGTTCCCACCCTGTTGCCAAAACACCCTCATGGACTGTCCATCTTGATCTCTAACCTTTAATGTAGCCAGGACCTGAGAGCCATCTCCATCCTGTTGGCTCAGCCACAATATACACTACATCTGTGGCCATTGAGATGGGCTCTGGAATGAAGTATGTCCATATGGAGTGTGATTCCCCACAAGGCAACATGTTCACCTCTTTATACTGAGCACTGGCTTTGTCAATGAACCTGGCCTGCATTACAGTAATGAATGTGGAGTCTGCTGGGAAGCTCAAAGTGGCCGTGGCCCCAGCTTCTGGCCAGTCAGGCTTCCAGGGCCTTTGTCATTTAATGATCAGAGGTTGGAGTGGCTCTGAGTAGCTCTTGGGACTGGGGATCACCTGAGATTAGATTGTCGTCTCATCCGGCGGAAGTGTGGGTAGGTCAGACTCTGTTCCACCTTCTGCAACTTCCCTATGTCAGGTATGATGAAGTAGGTTGTGAGGTTGCCTGCGAGCAGAGTAAACATCAGCACGGTGCTAGACAGATCCTCGACTCGGAACAAGTGATTCAAGTCCACGGTGTGAATCATCGGTACCTTGATTGTCATTCCGTGTCCTAAATGGTAGTCCTTCACTTTGACAGACCGGCAGCCAAAGTCGCTGGTAATTTTGGCTGGAGAGGATGAAGAAGGTTGTCAGACAGGGTTGGGCCTAGGTCTGTGCGAGTATATCAGAAGAAGCCGGGAGCCTCCTCTTGGAGCCCCAGTATCATGAGCTAAAAATGAAATAATAGTGGATATAATATGGCACAAGAGCTTTGTGAGAGTCACTTGAACTTGGGTATGTGTAGAATTTGGGTATATTCTGGTAGATTCTAAAGGTAAAGCACCTTAGAAAAAGGTTTGATATTTTATTTTGATATTAAATATTTTTATTTTATTTAAATGTTAAATAAAAGTGGAATGTTTATTTAATGGTTCCTCTGGGGATGCTAAGTGATAACAAGTTTAAATGACCAGAGGTCCCTAAGTCACACATCTATGCCTTTCTTTCAGAGGCTCCTTGTCCTTTGTTGATAATGGTTTAGTTTATATTCAAGGCAAACCTTTATGGTACCTTGAGTCTTTTCCTGAGCCCATAGATACAGCGCAGATGCCTGAGTAGCCTTCCAGATACTATATGAAATAATGACCACTTTGGCCATCAGAGTAGGTTAGATGCCTTGGGAACCTATCCTAGAGAGCATCAGAATGAGCAGATACCCTGGCCCCATGTTCTCATTGGAAAAGAAAGGATCATGGGAAGGGAATGAAGCTGTGGCCTGTGTGCTGTGCCCGGCAGGACTTTGCCCAGGGGAAAGGGAGCTCTGGTGAAGAGGAGCAGCCCTTAGCCTCAAGTTCTTCCTCAGGCTATAGATTTCCTGGGGACAGTTCCAAGCAGGATCTGGTCATGCTTGGGGTCAAGTTTGGTATGTGCTCCACAAAGCTCCACCTACTGTGCAACTTCACCGATTCTTTCATTACCCCAGAGCAATGGGCTACCTTTGTGAAATGGACATTCGCCCCACAAACAGGGCAAATGGCTTGTCCAGTGTAGACAAGAAATGAATGATGGAAACCACATTTGAAGCTAATGTTTTCAGACTCCAAAGCTGACCCTCTCTCCAGAGCTTACTGTTTCATATCCTATGGAAATCGCCCTACATATACTGAGCTATAATTTGTTTTAGAAAATATGACCTATTCTCTTGTTTCACTCACAGATTTCAAAGGAGCATTTGTATTTAGAGTAGAGAATGATCTGTCAAGCCCAGTCTAGGGGTTGCTTTAACACATCATCCTCCGATCTCATTGACTGCTGGAAATTGTTGGTGAAAGACTGAAGAAGATACATGCATGCATCTTACCCCCCTACATTTGGGGATTCCAAAGAGACAACCCATTGGAATGTGAGCATCTATTTGGATATATCTCCTGGAGCCAGCTCAGCCAAAGTGACACAGCCTTACCATTCCAGATAATGTAGTTCATCACAGCCAGGTACGTGTCACTCTCTAGGTTCTTGGCAATGTTCTTTATTTCCTTGTTGCTTTTCTCCATCATGTGATCGTTGATCTGTGTCGTGGCCCTACTGCTGTCTGTAAAGTTGATGGACATGACGTCAGTATGATATAGGTTCATGACTCCTTCCACAAATTTGCCTGCTGGTGTCAGGCCCTGGTGGATGAACATACTGCTACCACTTTTTAGAGGTGATGGCTGTTCAGGCTGGTGGATGGCACGGAGCAGATACCGGAAACACTTGTGGATCTCAGCTTCAGGCAAGCCTGTTTTGTTGAGCCTTAGGGTCTCCAGGATGTGTCTGCTTAGGTTACCTTTGGCTCCCATGGAGAGCATTGAAATGGCAGCAATGACTCTAATAGGGGAGAATAAGATATTTCCATTTCCCGACAGTTGGGCCATCTCTTTGAACAAGGTGATGGAGATATTGCAGATGGTGAGAGCCACCTTCCGGCACTGGAAGGGATCAATGCTTGGGTCTTCATAGAGTTCTTCATATTTAGTCTTGGTTATGGGAAGCAGACAACACAGGCCAACTAGCAAGAGAAGTCCGTGGGAGAAAACATGTGCTGTCATCCTGCAAGACAGAGGGAGGAACACAGCCCAGGAGTCAGAGCCACGACAGCTTTCACTAACCAATGATTGACATGTGTAAAAGCAATCAGTTTCCTATTTCCATGCTGTGCACCTGACCTGGGCCAGGCACTTTCTACACCCAGTGCTACCTCTCAGGGCAGGCCATGTCTTCCTGATTACTACTTCCCTGATATATAACAGTATTTTGCCTTCCTGTCCTGGTCCCAACAGGGGAGTTAGACAGTCATCCACTCCTTGATGAGAATGTAATAAGCCAGAGGGGTTAAAGAATATGTTTAAGGTCCATGAGCAGAGACTTTGGCAGAGCCAGGTCCCATACATAGCAGATTGTCTGGGTCCGGCTTCACGCCCATCGACATGAATTCAATGCAAGAGAAACTGCCCCATATTATCAAAAAGCCGTGTCACTGGAACCCATATGACCTGTAATAAAGATCAATTTCTGAGCTTCATTTTACAACAGAAACATAATGGAAGCAGTTACATAAATATAGACATGGTTACCGGTACCTGGATATGATCTTGGGGGAAGTTTGTCGGTTTGGCAAGCTTCAGCCTTTAGGACCAGCCTAAGTGCTGTGAGGTCGGGATCAGAGCAGGAACCTGAATGAGAAAGAGGGCAGAGGGTCTGGAAAGGCAACAGCTCAGTGAAAAATTAATGAGCATATCTTCCTTCATTGATCAGAAGTTCTTTCCAGGTGATCAAAGGCAGATGGCCCCGGGGCAGATAGAAGAGGCCCAGCGTCCTGGGCTGTCCATAGAGAGTCTTGGGAAAACACACTTTAATGGATAGCAGTTTAAAAAAGAAAGCCCATTTTCTCCTCTAAGAGAGTTGTGTGTGGAGTTGTGTAAGTCCTTGAATTCACAAGCAGAGGCTGAGGTCTGTGGCTTTAGGTAGGGTAGCATGGAACTGGGTGGGGAAGGGTGCCCAAGCTGAGAAGATATTGGGTATGGGAATGGGGGAGATGGGTGGGACTACCTGAGGTGTCTCCTCAGTTCTCTTTACCCCAGGTAGAGACTACACAAGGGTAAGAGATCCAGAGCCAGCCCAGGACCTTCTCAAGGAGGGAAAACTACCACGTCGTCCTGATCCAGCGTTCATTAGTGGGTATTCTGTGTGCTCAGAGCCTAGAACAAGGTCGGTGTTCTCCTTTGGATTTGTCCTTGGGAGTTGAGTCTCTGCCTCACCTTCCTCTCTGTGGAGAAGGTCTAGAGGTCGGTAGTACCATTGGCAGTGCCCACCATTGGCAGTGCCCACTGCATGGGTTCAGAAGGACACTGGTTAAGGACTTACTGAGTACAGTCTGTGGAGGCAGTAAGAAGCTCATGGGCTGTTCATACAGTACTAGCTTCCCCTTAAGCTCTCACTCTGGGGACTTATAGTCACAGCCCAGTGTGGGGGACACTCAGTCCCTATGTGTAATGACATTTCTTGCTGGAGCAGAGCCTTGGGCAGCTTGTAATCCTGACCAGAAGATGGTGTGCCATGTGTTGCTGTGATCTAAGCACCTCGTTAGCTCTCCCTGAACTAACTTAGTGAGGCAGAACTTTCCAGTGCCAACTTTCTTGAAGGGAGACAGAGGGAGCCCTGTGGCTATTGCAGCCTACGTCCGGGAGTTGCCGAGAGGAGGTCATAGGTTCATATATATGCCAGGCCTTGGTATCTTCAAGAATCATTACCTGCCTGAAGTCAGTGAGTGTTTCTACTCCCAGCATGGGAAGCCGCGTGTGAATACCAGAACCCTGTGCTGTATTGCATTTAAGCCCAGTTGTCCAGGACAGACTGGGAATAATAGCCCAGAGCTTCAGAAGAGGTCTTCGAGGAAGCAGACAGAGAAATGCTGGTGTCCACTCCAAGGAGGATTAGTGTTGTCTTGAGGGAGGAGACAATAAAAATTCCCTCATCCTCATGTGTACATATAATCATGTAATACCCTTGTGGATACACACATTAAAACACACACACAGGGTGACAATCACAGACCCAGATCCAGATGGAAAGCATACAACAAGCAGCACTTCCTGCCTCTCTAACCTTTATTATCCTGTGCCTGGCAGGCCTGCAAGGGTCTTGGGGCTCACAGAGGCTGTCATCCTGTAACAGCAAGCTCTATACTCACTCAGTGAAGACTCAGTTCTCGGCCTTTTTAAATGAATGGACAACATTCTGTTGTACGCTTGCCTACCCTTTACTTGTCCATCCATTCATCTATAGACATGTAGCTTAGGGGTTTATTTCAACTTGTGTGTACCATGCTGTCCTGAACAGAAGTGTGACCATCCCTTTCACGGTCCTCTCATTCCTCCTGGGACAAAGGCGAGAGACATCGGCGCTTGGTTGTTGCTTGGTTCTGATGCTCAGCTTGATTGTACTTTGGAAATCCTAGGAAACTGGTGAGGCACAGACATCTGAGTGTGTCTGAGGACTTTTCTAGAGCTGAGTAGATCGTGAGGGCTTCATCCATGGCCTGATCTGTGGATGGATTCACGTGACACCATTTTGGGGGAAGTGAGGGACTCCCTAGCTGGAGGAAGTCGGTCACTGGGTGTATGTCTTTAGCAATAATTATAAAATGACTCAGTCCCAATGAGCTCTCTGCTTATTAGTGTGTCTCCTTTAGATGAAGAAGGCAAAATAATCTCATATTTTAAGTTGGTATGGATTTTTGTGTAATGGTGTTAGAATTGCAAAGTTACATTTTTACAATATCCTGTGGATGTGATTCAAACCTGGCTTCAGACATTCATTATATGAGGATGAAGTTTCAAGGTTATAAAGGTCTATTCAGATTAAGAAAAACCCATTTAAAATGTCTGCCTAACTATGTCTTTGCTAGTCTGCAGCCACTGTCTGCTTCTTTCTGACCTGTCTTGAATGTGGTCTGAAAAAGATGTGTAATAACCCATTTTCAGAGCTACCAATTAAGTAAAACAACATAAAATAGCAGCATAGCAGTATGGAATCATTTAAAAGTTATCCATATTCAAATAATATCTGAATCCCTACAATATTAGGGATCCAGAAGACAGAAAACCAAGAGGTAAATTTGGCCTATGAGGCTGGTGGAAAGAGCAAGAAACAGCATCCATTCGCACATTCAAGAATTCTAAAACATGTTAGTCCCAATGTGCTTTCTGTTTATTATTGTGTCTCCCTTTAGACTAAGAAAACTAAAACAATTTCATATTTTAGGTTGGGGTGGAGTTTTGTGTGATAATGTTAGAAACTCAAAGTTCTATTTTTACAGCATCCTGTGCATGTGGTTTAAGCCCTCCTGCTGCTGCATTATATTTCGTAATCACTAGGGACCTGAACCCAAGAAAATGTGAGGTGTCCCATGACAGTGTCTCAGGATGAGGGAGATGCCTCATGGAGAACCATGAGCCTGTGGACTGAGGAGATCTGGGGGGAGGCAATGTTTCCATCTGTGCCTCTGTACTGAACGTTGCTCTTTCAAGAGAATGACTAAGACAGGCAGTATTTTGATCTTCTATTAAACCTTACTAGGCATGGTTATGTGTGTGTTCATAGGGTGTCACATCTTCCAAGCTGGCCTTGGACCTAGAGTTTTCTGTGTAGTCTGAAGATAACTTTGAACTCCTCATCTTCTAATAGTCATCACCCAAGTGCTGTGGCTCTCTATGGGTAGGCGTCACCACGCCCAGGCGGTTACTCCCTGCATATGTTAAGCAAACAGGACCAGTTGAGTCATATCTTTTCTTTAAACTTAAATCCATTCACTGCCCACTCCTGGTCACCCTTCTCACAATCCTTCCCCACCCTGTCTCTTCTTTCTCACTCCTCTAAGCATGTGGGGACCTCCCTGGGTATCCCGCCCCCATACCCTGGCACATCAAGTCTGTAAAGTTAGGTGCAGCCTCCTTCACTGAGATCAGACAAGTCAGCCCAACTAGAAGAACATATCCCACACTCAGCCCACAGCCTTTGAGATAGCCCCCCTGCTCCAGTTGTTCGGGACCCACATAAAGACTGAGCTGCTACATATGTGTGGGGAGGCCTAGGTCTAGCCCATGTATGTTCTTAGGTTGGTGGTGGGTCATATCTTTAGCCTAGCTTTTGTATATTTTAGCAGATCCTCAGCTGCCAAATCCCAAGACTGATTGACACTGGCTTGTGGTGGATGACAGCGGCCCTTCAGGGATTCAAGGATTCTGTTCACCCTCTGTAAAAGATGTCTGTATATACTGCTAACCTTGGAGTAGCATGCAGCATCTGAGAAAGAGTAAAACAGAAGTGAAAGGAACCGTGTCCTTGCAGGGTGGGTTTTGAGCCGGGTCTCACTCGGCCCCCTGTTTGTGGATTACATGTAAACGCTCAGCTCCTTCTCCAGCTCATCCCTGCTTGCCTTGCTGCCATGCTCCCAGTCGTGATGATCATGGACCAGTCCTCTGAAATTATAAGCCAGCCATAATTAAATGCTTTCTTTAAATGGCCATGGCGTCTCATCACGGCAATAAAACAGTAACTAAGATATGGTGGAATAATGACAGGGGTGATGGGTGGGGACAACATGCTCTACAGGAGGGAACCCTTAGTTGGTACCATAGGTCTCAACAAAAGCCTGTGGTGAAGGAGGTCAGAGACCCACTAGGAGACTGATGTCATTCTTTTGTTAAATGTACGCCCCTTCACAATCTAAGCCTCAGGGATGGTAGAAGAGGAAGCCAAGAAAGGGCAGAGTGTTGGGCAGCTTCTTCCAGATTGAACATTTTTCTCATCACGGCAGAGGAACCTCAGAGGCTCAGGAGACAAGATTCACCAGGCCCCTTCCTGAGGTCATATAAGCAACAAGTCAAGATGGACATCTCTTCGCTGCTGTGGCTGCCTAGAACCGGTGTGAGGCTTGTCAGTCACACCGCTTTCCAGACGTCTCGTCCATGTTTCTGTGTCAGGCTGCTCGGAAGTTCAGTCCCCTGGAAGTCACCCACGCTCTTGTAAATATGCACACAAGCACGCTCTTACAGAGAAGCCCGATGGAGTCCTCACTCATTCGCTCACCACGCGGGACTTGGATTAAAAAAAAAAACAAAACGATTTTATTTTATTTTGGTTTATCTTTGCACTCTTTATCTGGGGGTGACTAAAAATAGCCTCCCTGGAAAAATTCATAGAATACCTGAGCTTGAGGTCATCTAGGTAGAACCCGGTAGGATTACGGAGACTGACGCTCAGGTGTCATAGTCTGTGTGTGGTGTGGGGTTTCCTACCATGCCCACGAACAAAGGAAGGTTGAGGGTTTCATCTTTGATGATAAGTAGGAAGGGCCTGTCAAACACAACGGTGAGGACTTCAGGCCTCTGGTAAATATCTGGAACTTCTTGGATTTCTCTCTCTCTAGTTTCAATTCCCAGCACAGCTTTATGCACAGCCTAGACAGAGAGGGGAAGGGGCGCAGAGGCAGGTCAGAAACTGTGACATGCTCACTTTAGGCTGAAGCAAGACTCATGTGGGAGTCATATTCAAGGAGGGCCTCCCTGGGCCATCTCTTCCTGGACAGTCTTACCTTATCCATCACCTCTTCTCTCCATGATCCCTCAGAACCTTCCCTGACTTGGCCTGCGTTTTCATTTTCTCCCTTTCTGACTCTTATATCTCGTACACTTGGATGCAGCCTGAACCCTCCAAGGGGAAGAACTTCTCTGTCCCCTATGTTCTCTGTGTTCTCTTTCAAAGGCATAGTTTTTAGCTTCTTGAGCCAAAGACTCTGAAGGTAACCCTCAGAGTACCCAAACTCACCAAATCTACAGCTAATGTTCAACCACTCTTGTTTTGGATTTACTGATTTTCCAGGAACTGTTCGCTTCCTTGGTTAACTTACACATAAACTGGACTTTGTGGTTCACTTGTCACTTTGTGGAAGATTCTAGAATATTCTCTGAAGTAACTGAGCCTAAGACTCTCCCAATAGTATGAGCAAAGCAACATTCAAGCAGTAGGAGGCCTTGGTCAAAGATTGTTAGAGAAACACCTCAGAAAAAAAGCCATGGTACTACCTGCCTGAGACATTACCTCCCAGCTCTGACCTTTAACCCCTCCCTGTCTAGCTACCTCCTGAGACGTAGGCCTTGCTCATGTGACTTCTCCATCCTCAGCCTCATGTCCAAGTTGTGCCCTCTGCATTTCCTTCTGCCCTCTAGACACCTGAAACAACTCACTGGTTAGGTGACCTCACCTTGGACAGTTTCACAGGACCATTCGTTGTGACTTTTGACAGGTCAGCCTCACTGCTGAAGACCTGGGTGATGCCCAGGGTCCTCATGACTGTCATCAGGTCATAGGTGGCAGAGATGGTAAATTTGGGAAAAAATAAGTTGGCAAACCTATCATAGTGGAAGAAAAACAAACTCTTGTAACCTTTCCTGATCTTCTGAAACCCACCATGTTGTGAAAGTGTTTTCTTTCTCATTCACTGCTTGATGTCTCTGACCATAGCATAGCTCCTCAAGTTCTACCTCCTCTGAGATGTCCTCCTGACTTCAAGGTGCTCACATGAAGCCATGCCTTACCTCCTCCTTAGTGGCTAGGAATGCTCCTGAGACTTAGCAGGAGCTGATATAATAAAGTGGCATCTACTCAGACAAGAATAGCAGGGTGACTCTGTGCACTGAAGGAGGCCTGGGAACAAACTGTCCTTCAGCTCTGTGACTAGTTTTAATCTCAGCTCCATCTTGTCCTCTGTTCTCTGCTGGAGTTCAGGGCCTTAGGGCTATGCTCAGCAAATCAGTACCTCTGCCTACACTTGCCTCAGGCTGGTTAAAAGGACAGCAGGGCCTGGGATCACTGATGGAGAACACACTCTGACCTGTGTGGCTCTTGGGAACCCAGTAAACCAAACCTTAAGAGTGACAAAAGAACAGAGCCTCCTGCAAATATGCCCCAGGTGTCTAACCTTAACCTTCCCTTCCCTAGACCTCTTCAGCCAAGCTCTGCCCGGGGTTCACTTCGAGAGTCATCACACCCAGATGAACTCATTCTCGGAGAGAAGTTCCTTTTTAAGGACAGTCCAAGGCCCAAGCACATCATACTCTGAGGCATGTGTCAATTTTTTATCAGTCTGTATAATTAAGACTATAGCAATTTGAACAAATATGCAGGACTGAAAGTTTGCCTAGCAACAATACCTTTACCAATGGATATTCCTGCCTTAGGGTTTCCTGACCAATGGACTGCATGTATCCAAGAACCTTATGGAAATTCCTTCCACTTCCCCTTTAGCCTTTTCCTTGCACTGTCCTCCTCCAGTGTGCTAGTGGCAGTTCTTTTCTGTCCCCAGGACAACTGTCTGCTATGGATATTCTCAGACTGTCATCCCTTATAAAAACTTTGTCCTGTAAATTGTACCAATTGGGGTCTTTGTCTCAAAGCCTGTCTTCATTCACAAACCCAAGCAGTGCACAGTGTGCATGACAAGAAGGCAATTCAAACACCAGGACCATAGAGTTCACAGTGAACATTGTTGGTCAGCCCGGCCAACACTGCTTTCAAGAGGTCTTGAATAGTACCTGTGATCCAGGGATGGAGTCCACCTGCCATAGCTGGGCTGGTGGCCATTTCTGAGGGGTGACTGACCTCAGAGGATAGGACAGTTCTGAATAGGTCCACATACTGGGGAAATCACCTTGGGTTAATGTGCCTCTGGATGCTATAGATGTACTCATGGCTCAGGTTTTGTATCAGCTGTTGCATCTTCCCAAGTTCTGGCAGGATGAAGAAGGCCATGGCATTCCCTACATAGTGCTGTATCAGCACCCAGCTGGACAGACTCTTATCGTTGTGTAGGTAAAATTTACCCAAGCGGTAGAGCATGCTCACAAAAACCACCCTGCCTGTGTCCAGGTAGAACTTGCTTTCTACAAGATGCTCAGCCTGAATGTCACCTTCCTGGATTCCTGAGAAGAGAAAAGAGGCTATCAGCAAGTGGTGGTATCAAAATTCAGCTAAGTGTCAGGTCAAGTGGTCCCCTGGCCCCTTGTGAGATGCTACTCTCTTAGCCTCAGCTTCATCAAGTATAAATGGCATGCTGAATGTGACCACAAAAGTCTGCCCAAAGGACTTTATGATGATCACCTGAAGCTGTAGAAAATATAGAATATGTTTGTGTTGGACTAATTATTGGAAAATTTGCAACCTCACTCCTCCCTCCCTGCTTTTTCTCTTTTGGATATTAGGCATATTTGATAGTTTCCTTGGGACTTGTGTGAGGTAGAAACTGAACTAAGGACCTCCCATGTACTCAGCTCCTCTCCATCACCGAGGTACAACTTTGCCCCTGCCTGGAGACTCTCAGTGAACATTGGAAGCTCCCAAGTCAAACTTGGCTGCTGAAAGATCCTTGCTCCTTTCATGCAGTTGTTCAGTCTGCATTTAGGGGAAAGCTAATATGTGCAGATGACAGGACAGAGTCTCCTCGGCTGTGCACGAGTATCACCACTGAGACCATCAGAGAAGGCAGAGCCTCAAGGACTGAGCTCACTGGAAAGGAGTAGACAATGGGGCTGGGGTGTGAGCAAGACCAAACTTTGTCACAGCGGAGTTGTGCAGGACTCTGTCCAGCGACAAGGATGCCATGGTGGAGGGAAGACATTTTGGCCTTGATTCCCAGCCCCTGACAAAGGGGCATGAGCTAAATATTCTCAGACAGTGTGTCAGGCTTAGGGTATCAGAGGTTAGTTGCTCTGGGTAACTATTAGAACTTCTATCATCAGAGAGCAATGGTTAGCTTTCAGTATGAAGGTGGGATGGTCAAATCCCAAACAGTAAAATGATTTTTTTTTGTTTTCTTCTTTTTTGGATACCATGATTATTAAGTACTTGAGCAATAAGGGCCTCTATGCCTGATGAAGTGAATTTGATCCCTGGAGCCCAGGTGGTAGGTAAGAACCACAGTAGAAGGAAGAAATTGACAACCATGGGTTGTATTGGTGTGACCTCCATGTGTTCTATGACATGTGTAGGTATGCACATACTCACAACAGTAAGTAAATCTATGTAAAACTCCATGTCTTCTAGTGATATCCATGTTCCCAAGGCATAGTCATATAACTCATTGTGTGACTTAATTATCATCAAAGGTGGAGCTAGTCAAATGGTGTCCATGACACACACCTTACTCTTGTCATTTCTGACCCCGTAATAAGCAACAACCCAACTGTCCCAAGATGATTATCATTTATGAGCCCATCAAGCTTCTCCCCAGCCTGTGTGCTTTGACAAGTACTTCCTGTTGGTTGAGAACAAGAACTTGAACTCCAGGGTTCTGACCTTTGTGGTTGTCCTCCCAGTGCAAGCCCTACCTTACCTTCAAAGTAGATGTAGTTCACCAAGGCCAGAACTGTGTCTACCGGCAGTTCCTTGACCACATCTACTATATTGCCATAGCTTTGTTTCTCCACGTGTTTGTTGACCTGCATCATGGCTTCTTGAGTGTCCCTGAAGTCTATGGAAATGGCTTCCGAGTGGTAGGACTCTGTAACCACCTCTTTGAACTTATCTTCCATCTTCAGATGCTTATTGATGAACAGGCTACTGCCCATGGTCAGCTGGAGCTGCTGGTTTGGCTGGAAGAGTGTATGGAGAAAATACTGGAAGCACTTGTACATCTTCTTTTCAGTCATGTTCACGACACTCAGCCTCAGCCCCTTAAGAATTTGCTGATGAGTGCGGCCCTTAGCTCCCAGGGAGAGCATTGCAAAGGCAGCCACGATGTTCACTGGGGAGAACACAATGTTGGTTTGCTTGGGCCAATGGATTGCCTCTTGGAGCAAGAACAAGGAGATGTTGGTGATGATGAAAATAATGTTCTCGCATTTGGGAAGTTCCTGGTTCTTGTTGTCATGGTATGAAGCGCCTGTCTCTTGGTAACGTTTAGTCTGGGAGCCAGGGAACATACAGCATAGACTGCCTAGCAAGAAGAGGTTTCGATAGAAAGAGGGTGGCATTGTCCTGTAAGACAGAGAAGGGTACAAAAGTCCTAAGTCAGAACAAAGGAAACACTACCTCAACCACTGACAGCAAGTAAAAGCAACTAACCAGCAATGCTCTGCATCCCCATCATGGAAAGAACCAGAGGAGACCATCATGGTCATGAGAGCTCAGTTACATCAACTCATTACTTTGGTTTTCTTTTTCAAATTTTATAGCGTGTGTGCGCTTTTATGTACACCATATTAAGTATATAAGATCAGAGGACAACATGTGGGAGTTTGGTATCCTACCATGTTACCATGTGGCTCCAGGGATCACCAAGGATCACCAAGTGGCCATCTAACCCTCCACACCCTCCCCCACTGCTCTCTTGTTAAAGTCCTACAGTGTAAGTCTTTATGACTTTTTATTCACTGATGAGAAAGTCAAAGTCCAGTGAGGTAAATGCCTAATTCCAGAGTCAGTGCTCAGGCAGAGTGGCAGAACCAGATCCCACAGTGGGCTGTCTGGGTCCAGAGCCTATGCCATTGCCAGATCTCCTTGTATCTGCAATGATGGCGCAATGCAAGTATCATGGTCCAATTTTACTAGGGGTGAGGACTGAGGCACAGTAGATAAAATGGAGTCACAAAAAGTTACTCAACAAGGGGATCAGACCAGGAGGAGGAGTATGCTGTTTCATAGAAGGGTGGTTGGTTCCATTGGTCATCACGGTTTCATGGGCAGAGAAACTGGCCAGAGAGGAAAGGAGAATCTTGTGCTGACAACACAGAGAGCACAGAGTGGCTGTGGCATGCCTCCATCTTGCTCAGGCCCCCTGATGGCACAAATTTCTGTCATCTCCCCCTTAACCCAACTACAGCTACCTTCACACTGTTGGCTACTTGAGCATGAACTTACTTCTGGTCCAAGTTCTGTGCAGCCTGGGTATTCCTGTTGACCCCGGGCCTATGAGATGCACTAGGTTCTAGAGGTGTTTGTGGCCATTACCTATGGGCCCCAGACTACTGTCTCCCTCTGTCAGATTGACAGGGAAGAAAAAGCAAGACTCAGAGTAGTTTAACAACTTCATAAAGGTTACTCAGCCAGGAAAGCAGAGCTGGGTCAGGCTAGTCTCCAGCTGCTGACATGTACTTGTGTGGCTGAGGCAGTCCCTGTGGTACTGCTACCATCGAGCATGGGGCTTAGGCTCAGGGATGGGCAGAGAAGAGCCAGAGATTTTTTTTTTGGCAGTGGCAGGGGGTCGGGGGGGAACTATTGTAGGATGAGGCCTCTAGCAGCTCAGCAGTCCCTGTTTGCATCCTGGCCACCTGAAGTCTGTCAAGGAGAGTCAGGACCCTCTAGAGAAACATGGTTATGGGGGGCATGAGGAGGTGACAAATCTAGACTCTGTCTTGGACTTTGACACCAGCCATTTGGTGACAAATATTTAAACTTGTCTGCATCTCATTTTAGATAAGGTAGTTGGGGAGAGTAAGAAGAATTAAAGGAGAGATCAATCAACCTTTCACCAGGATGTGACCTCATGGGGGCGGGGGAGAGGAACAAGATAAGTTTTGTAAAGTTCCAGCCTTTAACTCTAGCCGGGAGCATGAAGCAGAGATAGAATTTGGGGTTATGAACCCAGATAAGATGGAATGTGGAGGAGGGAACAGAGGGACACACAGGTTATCTGGAGAGTTAATGAACACATCTCTTCCTTGTGAGTGGGAGTTCCTGTGAGGAGATCAAGGGCAGATGGCCCCTGGGCAGGAATGTGGAGCCCTGAGAGAAGGGGGACCAGGAATTCAGACAGAGCTCTGGAATTTGGATTTGCAAATCTAGGCCTGAAAGGGATTCTTTCTCTTCTAAGGCAGCTGAGGGCCATTAAACCCCAAAGCCATACTTTAGGTCTGCAGCTAGGCCTGAGTTTCAAAGCATCAGAGAATAAGAACCCCAAAGGCAGAGCAAGTGTAGGGGGAAAATAAGGGTGGGATTCCCTGAAACAGATCTTATGAAGTGAGTATCCAGAGGAAGGCAGGAAGCCTAAGGCTAGCCCAGGCTGAAGAGTCACTTCAACAATGGAGCAGGCTAGCCCTGATCAGTGCTCACCAGCGTCCCCACTACACACTAGAAAGAGGCTATTCTTGTGTCCTGGCTCTGCCCATGACAACAACACCTAAAGCCCATTTTCCCTTTTGTGCAGATGGAGCTGATCAGCTCGGGCGGCTGACTGATAATGCCCAGCTGTCAGCTAAGGAAGGGGCTGGCAAAGGACTTACTGAGCAGAGTTGACCGGGGCCGGTGGGAAGCTTGTGGGCTAGCTGTTCAGTGCCGGCTGTTCCTCATCCTCTCATCCTGGGGCTTTATAGGGTGACAGGAGGCATAAGATACTTGGTCCTCTTGTGCCTTGGACCCTCTGTGCCGAAGGAGAGCCTGGGGCTGCACGTGAGCCCAGTCAGGCGATGGTGTGACCTGAGGGCCTAGTTATTTCATCCTGAACCGACTTAGTCCAGCGTAACTAGCCAGAGCCACCCATCTGGAAATTTGGCCATTGCAGCCTACCTCAGAGAGCTACTGAAGGAGGCCATTCAGGAAAGACCTCTGCACACAATAGCATTGGTCTCCATGAAGCTTGGACCTCTCCCTCCTTTCTGTACTCCACACATCCTTGCAGACTCTCCATGCGCTGGAGGTGGGACTCAGGACCATCCTGGGGACTAATGCCTTCATTACCTACTTCTCTTCTGCCCTCTGTGCCCCACATGTCCTCCTCTCTCTGAGAAGGCTGTCCACCTGTTGGGCTCTTGGCCTCATCCCGAGTTTACAGTGTTAATAACGTGGAAAACGGCATTTGGTGATATAATCAGGATAAGAGTGTTCACTCAGGGAAAGTCTTTGGATTTTGGCCTCCAGATGTAATCCCAAAGAGACTCATTGGAGAGTGGCTAAGAGAATTACCAGACAGAGATAGAGGAGGAAAGGTCGGGACTATTGCTCACAGGGTGTAACCATGCCCCACCACGGAGCAGCTCCCCTCCAGATGGCACCTGGGTCTCAGTCTTGTCATAAGGATGTCCACGTGTTTGTCATTGGCTAGGGTCCCCCTTTGGATGTGCAGAGAGTATTTTAGTAGCTTCTGGGAGGGGACTTGATGTGTAAGCTGCACCTCCCATTTCTGATTCAGTTTCTATCTAGGATCTCAGAAGGCACTGCCTCTGTCCCTACTTCACAGTGGGTCTCAGTGGGGTCCACACTGTTATTCCCACTCCCAGCTCTCAGCTTCGCCTCTGATTCCCATGCTGTTTCCCTAACACGGGTGAGGAAACATGAGGGTGTGGCTACTTCATCCTTCACTGAGCTCAGTTTCCTTTGTCTCCTACGTTGATCTCTCTGGCCCAGGGCAGAGAAAGCAGGATCTTTGCCTGGAGGGGGACCCTCGCTTGGGGGCACCCAGCACTCCTGCAGGTATTTTGTCTTAGAACAGAGCAGTTGTGGTTGTGTGCACATGGCTGCAACAATGGAGCATATGACTAGCCTTGGGCACACCGTGGAAAAGGGACCAAGGTGATCTGTGTACCCAAGGCTGACTAGATTCCTTTATTCCCATTAAACTGCAAAACAAAAAACACTCCACGGTCACAGAGATTGTGTCATCTGAGTGAAGCTGGTTTTACAGACAAGCAGGCGATAAGGCCACAAGGCTTCCATCCTGATTCCAGAGGGAAAGACAGAAGCAGGTTCTATGCTGAAAACGCAGGGTGCCCTTGGTGGGACAGCGCATAGAGGTGCTGTGTGATCGAAGAACCCTGGAAACTTTAGAAAAGTAGACGCTCCAGCACAGGAGGTGCCCACTACTGAAAGCAGGAGGCAGCATACAAAGCCTGCCCCAGGGAGGAACCATGTGGTCTTCAAGCAACAAAGTCGCAGGGGCAGGATGGCTCAAGCCCTTGGGTCACATCCTACCCAGTGTGACCTGGAAGCCAGACTTCCTAAGATTCAGTGCTTGCTCTAATGGCTTTCCACTGCGTTAGAGTAATTCTTCCTTTCTCTCTCTTTATCGTGATAGAAATAGGACTCTTCTCCTGTGCCTGCTTCACCATTGTATCTTGGAAGTGTGTTGCTCATTTTGGCCTTTTGCAGGACATCAGCTCAGTTTACCTTGAGTCTCCATTGAGATGATGTGCTTAGGCTTTGAGCAATGCTACAACAATTAAGACTTCGTGGCTCTTGTGGGCAGAATAACCACGTTTTGGTTTTTGAAATCCAGAGTCCTATGGTGACTAGGAGCAGAGTCCTCGGTGGTCTGAATGATGACAGTCCCCTCTCCCCCCACCCCCAAAGACGTCTAAGGTAATGTCCTACAGCCTGTGGCTGAGCAGAGTGGCCCCTTAAGTCTTTGAAAGAAGGTTCACCAAGGGAATTTTGGGACAAACCACACTCTCTGGTTTGTCCTATCTCTCTCTGTTCCCACTGTGATATGCCCCCTCCACTAGAGGGTAGACAGATAACGCTGCTTGATCTTGGATGTAAACTATCAAAACTGTGAGCAAAATAAATCCCATCACTCTATAAACTTGGCTGCTTCAGGAATGTATTTTAGGCACTTGAAGGGGGAATTCGGGTGCTTTTGTTTTTTTCTTCATGGGCAGATGGACACTTACTGTGAATTACACAGCTACAAACCCTGCTTGCAAATCCCTTATCAAAATCCTCTGGCTACATTCAGATGCACAGCTGAGTAAATGTCCTATGACTGGGTAAACTAATCAATGATATTTGATCATGAGAGTTTCTATGACTGAGTATCATGGTGACCGAAGAAGGTTAAGGTCACTCCCTCCATAGGGTGAGCTGTATCCATAGCTGGAAGAAGAAATGACAGTAAGTTAGCTTAAGGCATGCACTCACATCTTACCTTGTTTGGACATAATTTGGTAGATTTCTGCCTAGGATTGGTTATGATACAGGTGCTCTTATGGGCTGAGACTCAGTCACAACTTTGCTAGGGCCTCATATGTATTAGGTTACAATTTATGTATTTACTAATCTAGGTTCGAGTTTTCTTTGTAGAGAGGTCAATCTGAACCACACATATGATCCAAGTAGGCCAGTCACTTTTGGGTCAAAGTGAATTCATCTGAGCATTTCTACCTTCTGATCTTCCAGCAAAAGGCCCAAGAGCATCATGATGGGTCACCACTGTGGTCATGGGTTAAACCACCATTTTCTGCAGCCATCACAAGAATCTGCTGAATATTAGGATAGTATTCATGACATCATGGTGCCAAGTTAATTAAATGGAGACACTTATGTTTTTATGTTTTTGCTGTTCCTATGACATTGAGACCATGCTAAGCACAAATGATGATGGTTAAATATAGCCTATAAATTTATTAAAATTAGCATATGTTGCGTGTGTGTGTGTGCGCATGTGTGTGTGTGTGTGTGTGTGTGTGTGTGTGTGTGCGTGTGCGTGTATATCTCAAGGCAGCATGTCAAAGGACAACTTTGTGGAGTAGGTCTCTCCTACCTTTATATGGATTCCAGGAATAGAACCCAGGTCATCCATCAGGTTACTGTTACCCGCAGAGCCATGTGTCCTATCCAAGGAGGTCACACATTTTTGAATGAGTACAGTCATGCCATCAGATGTAAGAACACCTTAGAGACAGCATAGTTGTCCTTTTCTGTGAGGGGAAAGGTTTGAAGAAATATAACCTAGGACAGAAGACCCCAGACTGACTGAACGCATCCCAGTCTTTGAGCAGTAGGCTTCATGTATCTTATGCCCACAAAATGGAAGCATTAGTCCACTTTGGTTCAGCTCCCCAGGGTGTAGCCACTTGGGAACAGCAGTATTCATTTTTATTCAGTACCATGTATAGCCCTGTGAAGTGCTGCATTAGACATTCATTGTCTGATTGACTACAAATTCCAACATTTTTCTTTTTACTTTGTACTCTTTCTTTCTTTCTTCCTTCCTTCCTTCCTTTCATCCATCCATACTTTCTTCCTTCCTTCCTTCCTTCTATTCATTCATTCTTTCTTTCTTTCTTCCTTTCTTCCATTCATCCTTCCTTCATTCTTTCTTTCTTTCTTTCTTTCTTTCTTTCTTTCTTTCTTTTGCAATCTCATGTAACTCCACTGGTTTCAATGTGGCTGAGGAGAACCTTGAACTTCTAATCTTCTTTCTAGGGTTATGTACCATGTCCACTTTTCCAGGCTGACTTTAACTTCTACACATCCAGTATTCTGTTATGATCATTACCCAGCTGGCTGGAACCTCAGTGTGCTTAAAAAAAGATTTGGTAAAGACATGTGACTTACTTACTACCTGATTAAGGACACCATTCCAGAAACCATGCAAGAGAAACCTATTTAGAAGGAGAGAGGGGGGAGGGAGAGAAGGAGAGGAGGGCAGGCTAGTAGCAAAGTCCTAAATCATGTAGGGGCTAGGTAAAATAGACCTGGTCTCCATATACTTCAGGGACGGAAAAGAGCATCACCTAGTGGTTTCTGTAGATAATGGTTTTCAAATATTGGGTGTGCAGCCATGAATCCGACCTCACACTTCTTCTCTACATTTTTTTTTCAGCAAAAGAAACCTAAGGTTATACAGAGGATTTTTTGGTGGTTGTTATTGCAAACACCCAAAGAACTTGGACTTAGTAGAAGCGTTCTTTGTCTCATTTACTTGTTTGCAAGCTTGTCTGAGTCAGCTTGGCATGAACCCACACATCCACACTCATTTTGATTTCCTCCTACATTATAAGTCTTTGGTAAAGTCTTTCACAGATTGTCACCCTGTGGGAACTGAAGAGTATTAGGAAGACTAGAAGTGTAGATGCTGCTAGGAAAAAAAGTCACCACAGCGACAGACTTTGTTGTTGGCTCCACATTAGCTATGAGCTACATTTGTCTTGCTGTGGTGGAATACCCAGACAGAAAGCAATTTAAGAAATAAAGGAACTGTTTTAGCTCACATTCTCAGATTGCTGTCCGTATTGTAGGGAAGTCAAGGCGGGAGCTTCCAACCCACAGTCAAGAGCAGAGAGAAATGAATGCATGCTTACCTCCTTGCTTGTGCTCAGCTTGGTTTCTCTACTGTTATACAGTTGGGGGCCCTGTGCATAGGGAATGGCACCATTCACAATAGACTGGGTCTTCCCACATTAATTAAAATAAGAAAACCCCCTGCAGACATGTCCCCAGGCCATTCTCAGGAGACTCTTTTCAGGGATGATTGTAGGTTGTATCAAGTTGACAATTATACTATTTTAAGACCTATGCCCCCTACAAACCTAACTTTTTTAAGACTTTGCATGCTTAGCTTCATCTTTTATGTTGAATTGGGTGTGTATTGCTAGGGGCTAAGAGAATCACCTTCAGTTGCCAAATGTGGACCCATGCTTTTATGCTCTTAATTTTAGCTGCAGGACAGGCAGTGAGAAGAAATTGGTAGGCTTATTTCTAGCGAAATAAGTCAAAAGACCATAGACCTTATATTTAATTTCCATAAGAATCAGCCACGGAGTTCTTGACTGTGAACAGTCTGGCTGGCATCAGTCAGTGGGCTGTGAAAAGCTTCTTTTATTCGACGAGAATAAACCCTTGCACAGTGTACTAAAGGCTATGACATCTAGTCCCCAGAATTCAGGAGGGTGGGAGATATTTGGAGATGAGTCCTTCCAGTAACTATCTCCTAAGGACTGTAGTACCCAAGGCATGCTTAGGGTTGTCCCACTAGAGGGTGTCATTGCCTCAGCTCCCTTTGTCTCTCCCAGCTGCCAGACATTGACAAAGAACACATGTCCTTTAGAGACCAGCACTTGCAGAGGTTCTCCCTGTGTACCCATCATCTCTATCCGGGTGGATCAAGAGAGCCCCAAACCACCTCACTGGCATTAACACCACCATAGCAAAACAAAACAGAAGTCCAAAAATCCCCAACCAAACAAAAACTATCTACAGCCATAAACACTGCTGATAGATTTATGGATGGGCCTCACCGAATGATGAGTGTGCATTCAGGATTCGGATGAACACACTGCACCCCATGGATACCCAGCCCCACCCATAGGAAATAGTCTTGCCATTAATCAGAGCCCTCAGAGCTGGAGAAGACAGCTGCTACTAAGAAGCAGGCAGACACACTATGACACAAGGAAGAAGTTAGGGAGCACTGTACCCCCAATGGGACAAAGGAATTTCCCTATCCCAGATTCCCCATCTCAAAGAATTTTAGAGATTCCTAAAAATGGGATTCAAAATAATGTTCCCATGAGCACCTGGGAATACCCAAGAGAATCCAGAGTTCAGTGATATAAATAGTTAAGCTCGGAATGGGAAACGACAGAAGTCACAGATGTCACGAAAAAAATCAACAGCTTTTGTAGATGAAGTCAATATTTTAAAAATATCATTGAGAGTCACAACAGCCATCTAGATCAAGCAGACAAAAATGATAGCTAAACATATAAATTATAATTTTTTTAGTGTCAAAATTGAAGCTAGATCTTTGCACATTGTGGGCATGTGCTCTCCCATCGAGATATACTCCCCATGACCTACCCTTATGTCCCTGGCTTAGGCACATAAGCCAGTTAGGGGTTGTGGAGTGAGAGAATCAAAAATAGGTTTATCTGACAAGACTGTTGATATGCAGCTATAGAAATATTTATTCCCATTATGGGGATACAAGTGAGAGAAGAGATGAATATGAAGCGTAATTCGTTAATTCAACAATGCAAACCTCCTCAAGCCTGGGAGAGAAACATGGACTCCGGTTCTAAGAAACTCACAGACTCCCAGCTGCACCCACAAGGGCATTCTAAACAAGTCGTTAGAAGTCAAAGGTGAAGAGTCATAAAAGCAGCAAGAAAACAAGTGGGGGTGTTCCCTGTGCGGGGGAGGGGGGTCTTCCTCAGACGGTTATTAACAGACATCTCTGTGGGAACCTTGCAGTTCCCCAGAGGATGAAAAGACATTTTCAGACAGCTCAAGGGAACTAAACAAACCAAACCCTGAGACACCTGAGAACATTGTACGTATCCTCTTCAAAGACGCTGGTTAGAAATGAAATGCTTAGACAAGCAAGCCTATCTAATGCTGTGGTTTTCTGTGGTTTCTCTTCCTTCTTACAGTCTCTCTTCCTTAGTACAACCTCACTGCCCTTAGTTTAAGGATTCCAGAAGTGCCTGGTCAGAAAGACACTTGTTCCATGGGGGTGTCGGGGGGACACCCCGTGATGTAAAACCACCTCACAAGAATGCCTGACAGGCAATGGCTCATTCCTGGGTCGGAAAAAAACTTTACTCGGTCAGTTGGGTAGAAACAGGTAATGGTTTGATCACTCAGTGCCTTGAGGCTACTCAAGTTCCCACAAATTTTTAGGACCAGCCCAAGACACAGTGGGAGGAACTGACTGTAGAGTCTCACTGTGATCGGCCCACAACAAGTGCTTAAATCTGATTTAAAACACAGCTCACCTGAGAGGGCATGGCAAAACTTGACCAACAAGAGGGCTGGTGAATTAAAATTCTCAGAGGGGGAGAGTACCTGTGTTAGAGATCATGAGGCTGATTTCCTGGTTAGAGTTTTTGTGGCTCTACAGCGGGAATGTAGCAGGTCTGGAAGTAAATTATCCTGGGCTATCTTTAGCCTTGTTAGTAGACATTTCTTGCCTACCTTTTTGCTTGACCTAATATTCTTGTGACAAATAGGTTAATACACACACACACACACACACACACACACACACACACACACACCATACATACTACATGAAACTGTTTTCATGGTGGAATGTCTTTGGAGTAAGTCCACCTGTGTTCCCAGGCCACAGATACACACACTTGACTCCAGAATAAGCTCTTGTTCTCTTTGATGTGAGATTTGTGCTACTGTGTTAGTGGTTAGAACAAACTGTGCCTGGAAACTCTCACCCAATCCCTACCATTGATGTTTAAAGGACAAACTTGGAATCCTGGCTACTCCCTAGAAAGCCTCATGTTGAGAGTTAACCCCCTGTACCCTAACAAATAAAGTTAAAAAAAAAGATTTTCAACAAAATTATAGCAAACAAGATCCAAGAGAACTTGAAAAGGAATGATGGGTAACATGACTGTGAGGAACTTAAACGACCTTTCCAGGATGAATCAATACACACCTATCGCTGAACATGATCCGGTAACCAACATAAGGATCGAACTTATGTGATCATCTTGTTATATACAGAGAAGGCGTTTGGCAAGTGCTACTTTCAGCCATGACTGTCTCTTCCTATTCTATTACTATACATGTTCTGTTACTGTGAGGAGACTATAACCAAGGTGACTCCTATATGAGAAAACATTTAATGGTAGCTTGCTTAGAGTTTCAGAGGTTAGCTTGGTACCATCATGGCTGGAACATGGCAGGAGGCAGGCATGGTGCTAGAGAAAGTAGCTTGGAGTTACATCCTGATCTGCAAGCAGAGAGAAATACCAGGCCTGGCATGGGTTTTTGAAACCTCAAAGCAGGTGGTACTGGTCACTATGGGGCTAAGCCATTTTTGTGGCTAGGGACTATTGTCCTGTACACCCTGACTCAACTCCTCATGATCAGAGGCTACCACGCAGCATTTCCCAACTTTGGAAGGGAGAGGAGATAGTTCGAGGGGAGGTCTCTTCCAAGTGGAGGAAGGGGAAGTGACAGTCTCAGCTTGGCAGGATTTCAAGTCCCTTTCAGGTGGGATAGGAGCTGGTAGTTATCAGCCATGAAAAACTCAGTGACACTTTAGGGGGTGAGAGCTTGTAGTCTTTGTTGGAAAACTGAGTGAACCAGCTGGAAAGGTAGGGACCAAGGAGTGAAGTTAAAATAGTCATAGAAATTAGGTCTGTCACGAGCCAATCTTTGGCCCCCAAGCAGTCAGTTATTGGTCAAGCAAGTATTGTTTTTGATTGTCTGTTTGTTGTATTTACATTTTGGTATTTTGTTTTTTTGTTTGTTTGCTTTTTGGTTGAAGATAACTTGATTTGTATGCACCATCAAAGGGCCAGGAAACAACAAAATGGCAGTGTACTTGCCCTGCATTTGTGAGAATCTGTGTTTCTTCCCTAATAAGGTGGAGGAGGAGGAGAAGGAGGAGGAAGAGGAGGAGGAGGAAGAGGAGGAGGAATAAGAGGAGATATGTTGTTCTGAGTTGCTATTTTCCAACTCTTTTATAATTTTTCTAAGACGTGGGAGAATTTTATTTTATTCATTCCTTGTGAATTTCCTATCATACGCCTCAATCCCACTAATCTCCCTGTCCCTCCATATCTGTCCTCCGCAATTACACCCTCCCAATGTAAAGAAAACAAAATCGAAAACAAGCTATAGTATGACATAGTGTGTCTCATAGTGCACCATTCTTCCCAAACAGCTTTACTTACAAATGTTCACTGCAATGAGTCACTGGTCTGGTTTGAGGCCTCTGGCTTCTGCTACAGCAGCAATATTGAATCCTCATCAGGACTCCTTTCGGGCATCCGGTTGTGGTGTGTCATAGAGATCCTGTAGCTTTGGTTCACACGCTCCAGCAGTTCATAGATGGGGTGAGCCAACCCAAAGCCCTGAATCTGGCCCTGGGTAGCAGCTGCACCAGTCAGTCTACCAGCTCTCTGCCAGCTGCACTACCAGGGCCAGCTCTCCTACTATGCCCAGGTGAGGGTGAGGCCAGCTCACCAGAGTGCCAGAGCCAGCTAAAGGCAGGGCCAGATCTCCTGTTCGTATCCCCTGTTCCCGCCAGGCCAGCTCTTCCATGTTCACTCCAACAGGACCAGCTCTATTACAATGTCCAGGTGAGATACAGGTTCACTCTCCTGTTCTCACACACTCAGGGCTGGCTCTCCCATGCCAAAGCCATCAGAGCCAGCTCTACTGTGCTGCCTAGGTAGGCATGGGACCTGCTCTCCCCAGTGCTGCCGCCAGTGAGGGATAGAGACAGCTCTTCTGAGCCCTTACCACTGCACAGCCAGAGAGGTGTAGGGCCAGCTGTCCAGCACTGCCCAGGTGAGGAGTGTGGCAAAGTGATTCTGGAACATGGGAGGACCTGCTTTTCCTCCCTCTTCTGAGGACCTTCTAGATCATCCATATACAAAAGACACATGACCAGAGAAGACAGAGGAAATGGCTTTGTGCCCTTTCGCCTCATTATCTTGAGAAGAAGAAAGAGGCTAAGACCCAGAGACCCCAGTGGGGTAACATAGTACAACCAGAAGGGGACATGGCCCTTTCCCTTCAGTGCTGGAGACGGGACATCATGGGGAATCTCCTAAACAAGGAGGCAGGAGACACTGAGATGCACCATGACCTGGAGACCCTACATACCTCAGGGTAGAGGAAAACACAGACAACCACAAAGAGAGAGATTTGCTGGCTGTACTCATGCATGGGTGAAACTCACCCATGTTTAATGTCAGCAAGAAGGGGACATGGCTGGAACAGGGTGGTGAGGGTGACTGGATTTTGAAATCAATCATTTGTTGTGGGATTGATCACTTTTCCCACAAAGAGGGGGCAGTTGGTATATTCATCTTTAACGACAAGTATGAAGGGCCTATTGAAATAGATAGTTAAGTTTTGAGGTGAGTCCCTTTTATTCCAACTGTTATTCCTTGCAGGTTCGGTCACGTCATCTGGGAAGGTCAGTACAGTCTTGTGCACAGCCTACAGGGGAGGGACAGAGAGAGGTTAGAGAGAGGCTGCACACAACCCAGGCTGAAGCCAGGCCCCATGTGTGAGCCTCACTGCGGTCATGCCCTACCCATGGCCCCCTCAACCTCAACCCCAGCAGGCAATAGAAGCCTTTCCCACGGTTCCTCCTCACCACAGTCTGATTGCTCTCCTCTCCGCTCCGCTCCTTTCCTGAACCACATGTCTCATAGTCTTAGATGGCTCCTTCAGAGGGGACTACTGTGTACACCAGGTCTCCTGTAAACATATTTCCTTTCTTGTGTGTGCTGGGATAAAAATTTTGGAGGTGATCTGAACCAATGCCTTTCTATGTAAATATGGGTAAGTTAACTCCCAGGGAATTAACAGTACTGGGCAGTTATAAAATTAAGAGTCACCGTGTCCCACTCAAAGGGATCCTTACGGGAACATATGATTTCTTATCCGGCTTCTGATCTCTCTCATTCTGCATTCTCCAAGACACATCTGTAGCGTCTGCGAGAACAACCATGTCTCTGTGCCTCAGCCTCGCACCTGATCTGTCCTCACACTCCGTTTGGGCGTCCTGACAGCTTGAATACAGCCATCACAACAATAATCTCACCTTGCCGGGCTTCAGGGGAGCATCCTGTGTGACCCCTGAGAGGTCAGCCTCATTGCTGAAGATCTCAGTGTTGCCCAGTGTGCTCAGGATGGCCTTCAGATCATAGGCGGTGGTTATAGACAATCTGGGGAAGCCATGACATGTAGGAAAACAAGAACAGCATCCACAGCACCCTCTCATCCCGGCAGCCTGCCCCCTCTACCTTACCCTGGAAGTCCTCAAGACTTGTTGTGTGTGACTCTCCAGTCTGAGGCTCAGCCTCCAGGTTCCATAGACAAGACAAGGTCCCTGGAGGGTCTACTCTAAGGGAACAGACCGGGCCCAGGCCTGTCACAGTCTGTCCTCATCTTGCTTGAGTCAGCTTTGTGCTGGGAACTGGACCTCAGCAGGTGTCTTGGGCTGAGAGGTGAGACAGAACCCCTTTCAACAGTTTACCCCAGGCCCACCCAAGGAATGTATTGTTACTTTCCTCAGCCAAGGGAGAGCAGGGCATGGAGTTCCTGACTAACTCACAAGCTTAATGATCTGGAGTGGGAAAGGGACATTTCAGAACTGTTGGCTTTCTGGGACCTAACAAACCTCACTAGAGACCGATGGGAGCAAAGCCTTCTACAGTCATGCTCTCTGTGGCTGGCCCTTTCCTGGTCTAGACCCTTCCTCTCTAGTCTCCCACAAACTCTTCACCTTGACCTCTACTCCTGACTGACCTGAGACAGTCTCCTTGTTTTTGGTTCAGCCATTACATATGCTGTTGTTGAAAGCCCTGTGCCGGGCTTCGGATGCTGAGGATGGAATGTGTCCGTGCCAAGGAGATGCTTTTCTGGGAATCGTTTGGTCTCTGATCCTGTCCTAAACTGCCACAATGCACACTGTGCTGGTCGATAAGCTCTGGCTGATGGATGGGGGCCAGGCTTGAAGGGCCCCAGTTGTGTCAGGGCTCAGAGGCTGGCTAGCAGTGTCTGGCTCCCTGGAGTGGGGAAATCACCTCATGTCAATGAGCTGTAAGATATTTTCTAAGTATTTTTGATTCAAGGTTTCCTCTAGCTCCCACATCTTCCCTTGGTCGGGTAACATGAAGAAGGCAGTAGCATCACCCATATAACGCTGGACCATCACCCACCTGGACAGATTTAACTCTTGATACAAGAAAAATCTACCCCGCTGACGGATTATGGGCACTTTCAAGGTCATGTCTGAGTTCACATGGAAGTCCTGTTTCACAATGTGTTCAACCTCGAAATCATCGTACCATTTGCCTGGGGAGAAGAGATGGGTATTTCAGCCAGTGGTGGGGTCAGGAATTATTAGCTAAGCCCTGTGAGACACTCCCTCTGAGCCTCAGCTTCATCGGCTGTAACATTGGCTGAGGATGAACCCACTGGGAAGTTCAGTGGCCCTTAAAAAATAGTCTGTAGTGGTATGAAGAGACCAAAAGATATATGTAGGTTAATTTCTGAGAATGTGGCTCCAGTAGAGAAGCAGTTTTATTTTGTGTTTTTCTAGCAGAGCCCCATGGATGTTAAATGGAGACAAGTGGGTGGATATAATCATAACTCCTACCTAAAATCTGGGATTTCTGTCTCTGAGTCTCTGTGTCTATGTCTGTCTGTGTCTGTCTCTTTTTCTGACTCTGTGTCTCTGTGTCTGCCTCTCTCACCTCTCTCTGTCTCTCTCTGTCTCTGTCTCTCTCTCTGTCTCTCTCTGTCTCTCTCTCTCTCTCTCTCTCTCTCTCTCTCTCTCTCTCTCTCTCTCTCTCTCTCTCTCTGCTCTTCTGTACCCTGTATGTGGTCCCTAAGTAAGCATCCTGAGAAACCTAGTGGGTACCTTGAAATCTGTGACTCAGGCCCACAGATAAAGTGTATGTGCCTGGGAAGACACTGCTGTAGAAGAGTATCCATTGTCAAGGCTGTCAGAGTGAGCAGGGTCCGTGGGGAAGCCTGAGCCTTCCTAGCAGCATTGGACACTAAGCCTCCCCTACATGTGTCAGAGTTGGGGTCTCCTTGTACTGATGCTTCCTTGGTGCACTCCATTTCTCTGCTGGGGAGTGTGAGGAATATGAGAGAAATTCATAGCCATGACATGGACTCTCCCCTGCCCAACCTTCAAAATATAAACTGATACCACACAGATAGCAAAGGAACAAGACAGAGATTCATCCTCTCTCCAGATCTGGTCAAGACTGTACATGAACTCTTTCCCCCAGTCAAGCTCTGTTTCCTATTTTCCTGGCAAAGTGACATTCAGTCGCCTTCAGTTGCTGATAACATTTTTTGGCAAGACAGCCAGAGGAAAGAGCTCCAGAGGAAGAGATTTAGAGTGTCCATGGCAAGATAGCCCTGTATTTAGGATCATGGGGGACATTTCAGCAGCTTTTGAAATACGTCTTACATACAGGGAATTCCCCCATTTCTCATTTATAGCTATGAATAAATAGACCTCACCACATTGATAAAAGGAAAGGGTGATGTTTTTTCTGCAGCCACACTAAATAAGGCAAAGATGCATGTCCCCAAAGACATCAACTGTGAGGAAAATGTGACCCTTGTCAGGGCAACTCACTTCTGGGAGGCTGAGGGGTATCTGTTGTAAAGGCCTGTTAGCATGGAAGCTCTCTTCTCAGAGGGTAAGAGGGTACACCATTTTGAGGACCACTCAGTCCATGGGTGTTGTATCTGGCAGACTAAGAGCACTATCTGCCCCAAACTGTGACTCCTAGTAGGGACTTGGGAGTTGGTGGCCCTGTGAATACCTTCCTGGAGTGTCACCTGCCTCAAGTTCTGGGTTGGATAATGCGTGTACTCTGCTGCCTGGCTCTTCATTACTGCCTGTAACTGTCATCTGCACAGCCTGAATTAGGTTTATCATGGTATCTATCTTAATTCAGCATTTTTTTTCTTTTGAGAACTTTTTCTCCTTTTACTTCATCCTTTGTGGTCTGGACAGTTCGTTTTCAGATTCTAGAGTCCTGCATTTCAAGGCAAAGGTGCATCTTTGTAGGGTGGGGCATATCTGTGGGATAGGTGTCTGTGTGGATGCCAGGGCTGAAGAAATCCCTCCCAATTCATGACTGGAGGGATTCTTGATTTGTAAAATCTCACTTGGCTTTTGGGACCCTCACATTCTTTAGACTGTCTTCTTTGATGGTGGGAGTTGTGGGGGCTTTCTAAGACTGAAGAGCCAAAGGAAACATTTATTGCCTAATTTTGAGGAGTTGGTCTGATTGGGAATCAAGGCACATGAGGACCTCCCTAGACAGGCCTGCCCAACAGTCTAATTTGAAAAAAAAAAAACCCACCAAGTAATGAATAAAATGGTCTTTGAATCTGTGGGTCCATTTTCATGACGTTTGACAATATTTGAATGCAGTTACACAGTCAGTCTACATACATGTGCGTGTCTGTATATTGTTCACATGGTACTACAGAAGCTTGTGGACAGGTGGGTTCTCACATGGATTAAAGCTGTTACGCTCTTCCAGAAGCCACCCACATCACATAACCTAGGTAGGTCTTTGACAAATCAGTTAATTAAACTCATCGTAGATAAATGGAAAATGTTTTATACTGGTATAAAGTATAACTCAAAAATTTATAAGGATTTTCTCAAATTATGAAAAAAGAAAAATGAGTCACATAAGAAAAATGATATAGGGAGTTTCATGTATAAGTGTGTGTTTGTTGAGACAAGAGTGTCACTATGTAGCCCAGGCTGGACTGATGTTCATTATGTGGCCCAGGCTAGCCTAAAGCTCACTGTGTAGCTAGGCTGGCCTCCAACTCATATTGACCCACTGGCCTTACCTCTCAAGGGCATGCACGTCTCTGTGCATGTGCATGTCTGTGTTCAGATGCACTTGCTCACAGGAACAGGAGAGGCCAAAGGTTGATTTCAGGATATCCTCTACTGCCCACCACCCTAATTTAAATAGTAAATTGTATTTATTTATTTCTGCACTTATGTGTAAGTGTCTGTGCTGGCACATGTATGCAGGTGTCAGATCCGCTGGGGACATAGTAACAGGTGACTGCAAGCTGCCCAAAGTGAAAAATGGGAACCCAACCTCGGTTCTCTGCAAGAACTAAAATCCCCACCTGTTCAGCCATCTCTCTGATCCTTCCACCTCACCTTAATTTTTGAACTAGGGTCTTACATTGAATCTGGAGTGTGCTGGTTCATCCAGACTAGCCAGCAAACTCCCCAGATTCTTTATCCCCATCTTCTACTGCTGGGACTATAGTCAGTTGGGCACAGTGATGCCCAACTTTTATGTGAGTGCTAAGGATCCAAACTCAGACGTTCACTGTGGCACTTCACCCATTGAGGTATGACTCCTCTGATTCATTGGCTTTTCATTACTGATGAAAACAGGGACCTGAAAATTTTTGTCTCTGTTAGTGTTTTTTAAATGCTTACCTTATAATGCTGGTTAAATTAACACCTGTTGTTTTGGTTACCATATTATCTTTGGCTTGGAGACATCTGTAATCAGATATTTCTAACATATCTATTTCTCTATCTCTCTGTCTCTCTTTCTTTATCTGTCATTACCTATCTATCCATCTATCCATCTGTGTCTAAGGGCTTAATATGCTGTGTTTATAATCTTTGTCTAAATACTATAGAAAATTCATAAAGGTTCATAGATTAATACAAGCAAGATAATAAATCAGTATTGTCTTTTGTACAATGTGTTACCCCTGTATCTTTAACTCACAAGGTTGTCAGTCAGGTTCTTGGTTATTTCTTTCATCTGAACCTAATACCATTCCTATAGAAGGCCCCATAATTTATAAGGTTTGTTGTTTAAACCCTTTTCTGAATTCACTTGCTTCAATTCAGCCAACAATTTTTCTGTTATTTCTATGAGACACGCTCTCCTACCTCAAAAAAAAATATTTACTCAAGGACACTCATACTGTCTAAAGGCTGACATTTTGAAGTTGTTAAATTTCACCTGGATAATAAAATTTAAATTAGTATTAAAAATCACTAATTATTACTGGTCTCTTTGTGCATTTTTATTCTACCAGCATGGAAGCCTCTAAGAACTCAAAGTTTAAGAAATCACTTGCCAGCTTCCAGAGGTCCTGAGTTCAATTCCCAGCAACCACATGGTGGCTCACAACCATCTGTAATGGGCATAGGAAGCCCTCTTATGGTGTGTCCTCAGACAGCGACAGTGTACCCACATACATAAAATAAATAAATAAATCTTTAAAAAAATGAAATCACTTGCCTAATCTACTATGATCGGAACTAAACAGCATTTTTCAGTCCTACACAAGTTTTTAGTTCTGCTCTGATTATTGTTTGGGCCACAGACAAGCAACTGTGCCCGAGAACTGTATTCTCAGCAGCCGTACTAGTACTTAAACCACTGGACACTGCTCATTTCCAAAGTCCTAATGTAATATTGTGTTTGAAAACTGCTAGACTTTCTTTATAGTTAGATTGTAATTCCTTAGAAATCTGAGGCTACTCTGTAGGAGAATAGCTTGTACTTAAAATGCCCTAAGCAGAGACACTCTCAAAGGCTGGTACAGCAGTTCAATGATGAGTAAAACCAAATTAAATAAAAAATGGACTCCTGCCAAATTCAGGTTTAATGCTCCTTCTTCTAGCCAAACAATGTCATCTGGAGTTGAGTCTTTGATTTCCTTATATGTCCTTCCCACTGCAAGGTCAGATCGGAGCAACTGGGACAGATCTCACCTCAGCAGTGGCAGAAAAGACAGCTGAGGCCAAGCCAGCCATGTGCCCAGAGAAAATTGTGTGGAGACAAAGGGAAAGAAACTGTTAGAAGAAAAGTGGAGTCATGACAGACCTGATGGCATGCTAACTCAGATGATCATAGGTTTCAAGTCAGCCTGGATGATACAGTGAGACCCTGTTTAAACATAAGCCAAACCAAACCAAAAACAAACAAACAAAAAACTCAACAAACAAAATGGAACCACTTGTGTAACAAGTGGGTCTAAGGAAAAGGGTCCTCTGAATGATGTTAGGACCTTGGTTCCTAGTAGTTTTCTGCTAAAGATTGTTTTAAAATACAGGTATATCTAGAGATTTTCCACACAGGGCCAACAACAGATGTGATAACATCCCAAGACCCTTAAGACTGAGGGAAGGAAGAGTTGTTGCTATGGAACTGGTACCCTAGGCAAGTCAAATATCTCTAGGACACTCCATGGTGGGAGGGAGACAAACCCATAGCCCTGGCAGCTAAGGAAGAAGGATCAATGGCAAAGTTTGACAGTCACCTCACAGATAATACTACACATGCGCAGTTTGGGGCTTTGGTATCATCTTTTCTATGAATCATAACCCTGTTACAGGAAATGCAGAAAGAGACGTTTTCTCACCCTAGTTCTTATCTAAACAGTTTAAAAATTTTTGCTTATTAATTCCCATATTTTGGCATTCTAGTAAAGTTGTGAGTGGTAGATTCCAGTACCATTAAGACAGTTACGGTTCTAACTCAGAGAAGATGATGGTCCAGCTGGCTTCAACCCATCATCCCTACCTTTGGGATGCTATTGAATTATTTCTGAATGAAGAATTGAAGATCACATTGAGATGCCCTGCTATATTCTGGTACATCAGGGAAGGATTTAGTTAGTACTGGGCATAAACACACATTTGGTTAGCTTTTTTTGTGGCCCGCTAACCCTGATGGTCCC
Source organism: Micromys minutus (assembly GCF_963924665.1). Classification (NCBI taxonomy): domain Eukaryota; kingdom Metazoa; phylum Chordata; class Mammalia; order Rodentia; family Muridae; genus Micromys; species Micromys minutus. The sequence continues at coordinate 246,370,847 of NC_137969.1, forward strand.
ACCCTACCTTGGAAGAAGACGTAATTCATCAAGGCAAAAGCTGTGTCTGCTTCCATCCCCTTGAAAAATCCTGCTATTTTCCCATGGGTTTCACCCTCTACATACTCATTGATCTGGTTTTTGGCTCTTTGGGTGTCCTTGAAGTTGAGAGCAATGACCTTTGAGTGGTACAGCCTCTTGACATCCTCCACAAACTTGTCCTTAAGCCTCAGGTTCTGGTCAGTGAGTAAGCTGCTGTCCAGCGTCAGCTGTGGGGTGTGGTCTGGAAGATGGAGGATAAGTGTAAGTTGTTGAAAGCTTTCATGGATGAAATTCTCAGGTATTTCTGTCAGGTTGAAGTTCAGTCCCTCCAGGATCTGGTCATGGGTGTTGTTCTTTGCTCCCAGGGAGAGCATTAAAGAGAAAGCAAAAATACTTAGTGAGGAGAATAAGATGTTGGTTTGTTTTCTCCAGTTATCAGACTTATGATACAAGCTGAAGGTTATCTGGATGGTGATGTAGGAGATGTGGTTGCAGGGCAAATGCTTCTTATGTTCATGGTCGTGTTCATCCACATACATCTCCAAGGGATCTTGAGGCTGGGAGCCAAAGAAAAGGCAACTCAGGCCTGCTAGCAAAAGGACTTCCTGTGAGACAGCGGACAGCATTGTCCTGCATGACAAAGATGGGGACACAAGTCCTAAGTCAGAATTAGGGCCTGTAGAGATATTGGGATTAGATAAGGTCATCAGGTCAAAACCATTATTGAATACTAGTGGCTTCAGTGAAAGAAACAAGACAAAGGGGATACAGGTACATTCCTTATCTCTTGCTGTTTGATGACTTGCACAGCAAGAAGAATGCCTGAAAGGGCACTTGACCATGAAGCAGAATTGTAGGCCAATATTAACCTCTTTTATACTACCTTACCTAGTTTATCTAATTGTTAACAAAAAATGTACCTCTGATTTGCATTGTCTAGAGCTGTCATGGGTCTGAACTCTGCCTTCTTGTCACTGTTCTGTGGGGCAACGACTCCTACCCTCTACTTACCAGTGAAGCCAAGGTCCAGAGAGATGTCCAAGGTTCATGTCTTAGTTATTTTTCTGTTACTGTGATAAAATACTCTAAAAGCAACTTAATGTTGAAAAGGTTTATTGTAGATCCTGAATGTGTGCTTGAAATTTAGTAAACTTCCTCTCATTCCCTCCTTTGCCTCATCTCTGAATCCTTTCTTTGATAGAGACCAGAGTCTGGAAAACCTGGCAACAGTCTCATTCAGCCCCCTTTGTCTCCAGCTTCTCCATCTGCTTCCTCTGAGCCCAGGACGTGGACTTCCGCTCACAGCTGGGCACAGAGGACAGCAGGCCCCTCTTCCTGGTAGTGTAAATGTAACAAATGTAAGCATGTCATGGAGAACACTCAGATACAATCTCAGGGCACTTCATGGGGAAAGTAGGGTTGTTGGTTTAGCACACACAACTTAGTAGGGAAGTAGGGTTAGCAAACTTCCAATAGTTAGGACTAGCCAGGACCCATAACACCCCCCCAAAAAAGGGGAGCGGGTGGGGAGGGCAGCTACCTCAGGAGTTAGTACTCTCTTGAGTTTCGGGAGCTCTCACAGGAGATCAAGGTCAGCGTTCCGGTAGAGGAAGATGAGCTTAAAGCAAAAGGGACAAGGACACAGACTGTACTCTGTAATTTACCTCTGGAAATCCAGAGCTGAAAGATTCCTTTGTCCTATAAGATAGTTGGAGGAGTAAATGTTCACAGAGTCGCCAAGCCCATGGCTGGGTCTCTGACTCAGAGTGGGTAACCTGTAGGAGGATTATCCAGGGTACATCATGTGCCTGGCAGGGGGTAAGCTTGCCCAAGGTAGCTTCTTGTCTCTCTATAAGCAGAGAATAGAAAAAGGCAAGAGGTCCAGGGTCAAAAGCAGGCCACCAGACCAGTCCTTCTCAGCATATACTGTGGACCTACTGTGTGCTGAGATACAAAGCAAGGCCTTTGTTCTCTTGGTTCTGTCCACAATAGCTGAACTGGGTGCCTTGGTTTTCCATGTATGAATAAGATATTGATCCCAGAGGATGGAGGCAGGCAATGCCCACCCTGAGGACTCAAGAGAAGAAAGGTTACTGCGTAGAGTCAGCTGAGGCCAGCAGGAAGGTTACAGGCTGGGTATCCCTCAAGGCCTTTCCCTGGTCACTTATAAACTGATTTCAGGGGAGGGGAGGTGGTAGGGACTCTTGGGGAGAGCCTAGGGCTGATTGTGAGGCTGGTCATATGACCCCTGCTATAACCTGAGGGCCTGGCTGTCGTTTCAGTCAACCAATTAGACCTGAAAATGAAATGGAAGATATCACCATGGAAACTGCAGCTCAGAGCAGGAAGTATGTGTACACCGTACCCAACATGACAGGAGACAAGAAACTTGGAAGAAAAAGACTTCTGCTATTAAACTGTTGAGACAATAAACCCATAACAATAATAATAATAATAGTAATAATAATAATAATTATTAGTAGTAGTATTAGTATTAGTATTAGTATTAGTATTAGTATTAGTATTAGTATTAGTATTAGTATTATGGAATTCCATGTTGGGTAAAGGGAAAGAACGAAGCCTCTACACCAGCCAAAGCAGCAGGGACTTGGCCTTCCCAAAAGAGGTCTCACACAAGTCTGATAACTTAGGCTGACATAGAATGTTTCCTGGCTTGTGTGTGTAGTGTCTTACTCTGTATTGCTGTAAAGAGACACCGTGGCCATAGCCACCCTTACAAAGGAAACCATTGAATTGGTGCTGGCTTGCAGTTTCAGAAGTTTAGGCAGTTGTCAACCTGTCAGGGTACATGGTGGCACGCAGGTAGACATGGAGCTGGAGAAGTAGCCGGGGGTTCTACACTTGGATCTGCAGTTAGCACCAGGCCTGGCTTGGACTTTGGAAACCTCGAAGTCCATCCCCAGTGATATGATTTCTCTGATAAGCCTACACCTATTAATCCTATTCAAGTAGTGCCTCTCCCTAACAATCAGGCATTTCAATCTATGAGACTATAGGGGCCATCTCCAGTCAAACTACTACACATATACATATCTCCTATAGAATTCTTAACATTGCCATGGGAAAGACCATGAGCAAGTAGGACTCCTTTTCTCCTTGGTTTGACTAAACTGTAGTAAGTCTATTTCCCTTTGTCAGTCCAAGGCCTTGTGTCTTTAAGACATGACTCCAAGGGCTCCATATAACAGCTGTACCAGAGCCCGTTGGAAGGGAACTCATAACTAACTGATTACCCAGCTGGGACAAAATGTACATCCTCATTCTGAATTGCCCCTTTCCAAAGGAGTCTACTTTCCCTTACTTTCACCTTGAATAAAATATTTGAAAGCTTTGATTCCTAGTTGGTGGAACTGGTTGGGAAGGATTAGGAGGTGTGACTTCGTTAAAGGAGAAGTGTCACCAGAGGTGGGCTTTGAGGTTCCAAAAGCCCAAGTCACTGCAACTCACTCCCTACCCCAACCTCTGCTTCTGTCTTCAACTTGTAGATTAGATTTAAGCTCTCAGCTACTGGTCCAGTGCCAGTTCATACATGTCTTCTTGCCTGCTGCCATACTTCCCACAATAATAATGGCCATCCACTCATACTCTGAAAACTGTAAGCAAGCCCACAAGTAAATGTTTTCTTTTATAGGTTGCCTTGGCAATAAAAATGGAAAAAAGAAACTTCTCAAACCCCCTTTTCTGTCTTTTAATTATTTAATCATCTGAGAAAATTAACCTATGCCATCGTCCTAGATGACATCAGGACAGACTTGAAATTTTCCAAGGTTTGACATATCATAGTAAAGAGCCCCTGGACACCCTTGTGTCTCTGTCTCTGTCTCAAATGTCCCCTACAAACCCTAAGTGGCTTCATAAAGGCCCCCCAAAGACAGACACATATCAACCTTCCCTAGTAGGTAGCAGAGGCCCAAGCTCTCCAACAAAAAGCCAACCTTGCTTAAAAGGGCTTCTGGACAGTTAAGAGCTGCTGTGCAGCTCAGGGATTCAACAAAATGGAAGCGGCTTAGGAGAACTCTGACAAGTCATCAAAATGCCTTAAAAATAACTCATGTAGCTCAAAGGAACCTTCAAATGGAAGGAAGGCAAACCTGAGGTGCCTGTAATAGGAGGACGTTTACCAAGGGTCAAACTTTCCTGAGAGTCTAAAACACTCGGCTTTCCTGGAGGTGGGAACGCCATGTAAGCCTGCTGAAGGGGAAAGTCAAGAAAGATCCCCCCAGATGCTGCCACTTCAGCCTTTGCAGGGCATCTTCTGGGTCTTAACCTCTCCATCTGGGTCAACTTGCTATGAGAAGCTGACATCCAAAATGTGTGCTTTCCCCTGATTATCTTGGGAATCCTTAGCTTTAGAGCTGGAACCCTGATAATCCCAACAGGCGAGGTGTGGCCCATCCCCAGTTGGTCAATTAAACCACTGGGTATTAGTGAAAGGCCAAGAGATTTATTCCTTCAGTATCAATACTGGAAAAGGGAATGGAAGCCCAGAGTCATTCTTCCCGACCCTAGCTCATCGGGGTCCTGAAATGAGGTTGTGGTTAAGCAAAGAAACCCAGGTCAACCTATGGCCCCACCCATATCCCCAAGGTCCCACCCATTATTTTTCTCTCAGCTTCCTTATATTGAGTGATGTGATGAGTTCTTAGAACTATAGAAAGACTTATCCTGGGAGTCAGGTAACCTCTATTCCTCTTCTAGTTATCTCCAGGACAGATGTGACCTTTTCCTTCCCCTAGCAGGTGACTCCTGGGGAAATTAGTTTCCTAGACACATTGTCTCAAAAGTCTGTGCCTCTTCTGACCACAGAAGAAAGAGATGTAAGGGTCTCCTTAGGAAGTTTTCTTGTCGGACTGGGTAGATTAAAATTTATCCAAATAATGAATCTAGCACTTGGTAGTACCTGCTCTGTGCCCACAAAATGAAGAAGGGTTTAGGTTTTAGTTTTGTTGTTGTTGTTGTTTGTTGTGTTTCGCTTGTGAGGGCAAGGAAGCTCAGGAATGACCCACATCTTGTCCACCATCCTACAAAGTATCTTCCCAAGGGTTTCTATTGCTGTGATAAAACACTATGACTAAAAGCAACTTGGGGAGCTGTCTTAGTTAGGGCTTTTATTATTGTGAAGAGATACCATGATCATGGCAACTCATAAAAAATTAGCTGGCTTACAGTTTCAGATGTTCAGTCCATTTTCATCATGGCACGAACCATGGCAGAATGCCGGTAGACACGGTGCTGGAGAAGGACCCGAGAGTTCCACGTCTGGATCCACTAGCAGCTGGAGGGGACAATGACACTTTTCTTCCAATAAGGGCACGACTATACCAACAAGGCCACACCTCCTTGAAGTGCCCCTCCCCATGGGCTTATCAGAGCCGTTTTCATTTAAACATTCACAGAGGGAAAGGGTTTATTCTGCTTACTGCTCCACCTCACGGTTATCAAGGGAACTCACTCATGCTAGGAATCTGAAAGCAGGAGCTGATGCAGAGGGTTGCTGTTTACTGGCTTGCTCCACTCTATCATAGCACCCAGGACTGCCTGCCCAAGGGTGGCACCACCCACAGCAGTGACTAATCAAAAAACATTGATCTACAGACATACCCACAGGCCAGTTAAGACCCCCTCCTCTCCCATATGTGTAACTTGTGTCGAATCCGCAGAAGCAACTAGGACACAAGGCCACACCACAGGCCATGCACTCAGACCAGGAGCATGTCCTTCGTGGTGACAGACACCAATGCCCTCTGAGAATAGCATTCTCTAAAGTTTGTCTTCACTATCTCCTCCTCTCACCCCTAGCTTCCCAATGGCAACAAAAAGGAAAATGGCTGCCTGGCTCCCTGCTTGGAGTAGTATTGTTCTTGAAAGACTGTCAACTGGGAAGAATTGGAAAAACAGGGCAGCCCTGTGTCCCTTGGGAGGAGCCCATGAGGCCTTGTTTCTGAAGTGCTGTGAGCAGCCAGCAGAGTGGCTGTGGGAGACTGAGAGGAGAAGCCAGTTGTCTACCTAGCAGGGAAGCCGAGACGCAGGGGGGACCCTCCGCCCCTGTCTTCCTCCTCTTCATCTGTCTCCTCCAATTCTTTCTCCCCCTTCCCCTCCATATCCTCTTTCTCTGTCTTCCTCCTAAGATTCCTACTTGGGGTGCACTCGGGGTGGGGGTGGGGTGCTCTCTCTACTTGAAACCTGGGACATATGATGTGGATACCGTTAGAAAGTGTCTAAGACATGTCCCTGAGGTGCACACATGACCACAGCTGCGGATCTCCCTCTGACAGGAGGCAGACCCAGGTGTGCACCCACCTTAGAAACCCCTGCTAGAGTCCGAACTTCTCAAGATGACACCCCTGTCTTCCAGCTCAGGCCCTGACCACCCCCTCTCCCCCAATTAGATGAATTCATCAGCTTCTTTACATCTCCTGAATGGGCTTTTTTCTACCCTGGTCTCTGGATATGGGTTTGGGGTAAGGGGAGTTGCCTCCTGTCTTCATTCTTGATCTTCTGGACTTGTCCTTTTGTTTTGGGGCCTCCCTGGCTCTTCTTCCTTTTCTTTCTTTCTTTCTTTCTTTCTCTCTTTCTTTCTTTCTTTCTTTCTTTTTCTCTATCCCTCCCTCCCTCCCTCCCCCCCCTCTCTCTTTCTTTTTTAATACCCATTTACTGCTTCATGCCTGGCCTCTGCATCATTTTCTCATTGGTAAAAAAGTGCTTTGTTACTCTCGAACAAGAGCTACAAACAGTAGTTTGTGTCTTTGTTCTTTGAAGACACCGTGTCTCTGTGTGTGGGGAAAGGGTTGTTGAAAAGAAAAGGTTAGGTTTTAGAATCTTACTGTGGGAAGGTTGCTGAGCTGTTGCCCAAATGCCTCAAAGAGCGAGAGGAAACTGTGGATCCACAAAGAAGGACATGGCCATTAGGCAGAAAATGGTAGCACCTGCCTGAAAGTGACAATGGATCAATTAACTCTGTTCCTAATGACTCTGAGGGCCAGAGTCATTATGTATTTGACTTGTGCCCAATAATAGTTTCTGGTCTGTGCCTTGAGAACTGTGGCAGGGTAAGTTTCTATTCAAAGCCACCAAGTTAGTGTTACCTGGTACAGTAGCCCAAGGGCTCTGGGGCAGGGTCCTCAGCATGGCCCCATCACTACCACCATCTCCATGTGTTGATACGACTTGGTGAACAAATTGCCCTGTGTGTCCCTGGATTCAACCCAGCATGCACAGTGACAACGAAGATGGTCCAGACCACCTCGACAGAGTGCCATCCCACAGAATATCATGACATAAGGGACCTCTGTGCTGACACTTGCCAGTGAGGACCCCAAGGCTGTAGGAGGGGTGAGGACACCCTATGGTCAGTCGGAAAAGGAATCAGGGCTGCCTGACTCTGCTTAGCAGGTTGTGATTAAAGAGCTGAGTCTAAGTCCCCTGGCCATCTTAACATTGACTATGGCTGCTGCAGAGTCAAGTGCCAACTTGGGGGATGGGGAAGGGTTGGTGAGATCATGCATTCTGCTTGGGGTATGAGACAGCCCAGGGTTTGTCTTCTTGTGTTGCTTGTGAGGAAACTAAGTCCAAGGGAGATGTGACAATCACACATCATCCTGGATGACACCTGGAGATGGTGGTAGAAGTGGAGCCATTGCTTCAGGTCCTACCTCAGTGGACTCAGGGGACTGTCCCAAGTGTCCATGAACTTGGTGGCTGAATGGGAGGCACAATTGTTGGGCTTCTGTGTCCTTACACATCTCTTGTGTTTATGCTGTCAATTGATACAGGAAGTTCCCTTTGGTGTCAGTTTTTCTCTTGTTGCTGAAACAAAATGCTGATAAAAGCTACTGGAAAGAAGAAGTAAGGGAAAGAGAGAGGGAAAGAGGGAGGGAGGGAGAAAGGGAGGGAGGGAGGGAGGGAGGAAAAACAGATTTGGCTCAGTTTGACAAGATATATCCCACCATGGCACACATAGTATGACTGCAGGACCCTGAGGCACCTGGTCACATTGCATATACAATCAGGATGCAGAGAGCTGTGGATGCTGGTACTGGGGTTACTCTCTTCTTTTACGCAGGCTAGAGTCCCACAGAATTAAAGGAGAGTTAGAGAGAGGTAGATAGACAAAGATAGCATACGTGGGCTTCCTAAGATGGCTGCTTCTTATTAAAAAATATTTTGAGGAGAAATGGCAGGAGGTACGGGAGCAAGAATCTAGACAGGACCAGTAGGAGAGAAGGGAGGACCCAGGGGACACTACGAAATCCCCAAGCCAATGTCTTTTTAGTGGACCTCTAGGCTTCAGTTTCTCCCACCCCAAATGTATACATAGCTGCTACTTCCATTTTTGTGTGGCTTGGTCTTCAGTCTTCCCCAAGGTTCAATTCCTTTTTCACCTCAGGGATTGAACTCTGCAGTCTCCTAGACAACCACCCTTGCCCTTTTACAGAAAGGTGTCACCTGAATTTAGGCAGGACTTTCCATCTCAACTAACTTAATCTAGAACCTCCCTGATGGACAGGCTCAGGATCACTCCAAGGTGACTCTAGATCCTGTCAAGTTGACAAAGTAAACGTGCCAGAAGCAAATGCAATTATATCACTAAATCCTAGCATTTATTCTGAGATCCCTAGCTGAGTGGCTTTCTTATTGTGTGTCTCTAATTTTGTTTGCTCTCTTTGTAAGAAGTGTGATGGAACTTAGATCTATTCTCTAAACGTTTCCTGAATTCAGGCCCTTCTGTTCTCAGATAGCATATAATCAGCACATCTGCCCTGGTAGAGTGCCTTTGACTGCTCACAGCAAAGGCTCCTGGGTAGCTAGGGATTGGGGCACCTGCCCTCCCTCAGTGTAAACTTTGTGGTGACTGCCCCTGCCTGGAGTTCTAACAAACTCCTTATGGTAGGCTGTCCTCACCTTCCCTTGTTTATGTGATGATACACGGGCACAGAGGCCAATATTAAGTGTTGCTCGCTCTTCCTGTTCATCTTATTTTGTTGACATGGTCTCTCCCTGAACCTGAAGCTCACTAATTAAGCCAGGCTGCTGGCCAGCAAGCCCCAGGGATATGTCTACTTCCGAAGTTCTGGGGTCATACCACCCCCAGCTTGGATACCGGTGCTGGGAGCTCAGGTCCTCCTCATCTCATGCAGTGTCTCCCTGTCTCCCCGGTCCCTCTCAGCATCATTCTCAGGTCCCTGTCATCATCTGGGTTTGGGTTAGTCGGTGCAGATGCCCTTGAGTGGCTCTAATAAATCCTGGCTGCACAGTCACCATGGGCTGTATCATGCTTCAGCCACTAGAAGCCCAGACCTCAGTGACTGAATCCAGATGAGGCTGAGATTTTTTTTAATGACTTTTCTTGCCCCACGTAGGAGGAGCCAAGGTGCTATGCCATCCTGGTGACACGGAGATGGGCTGAGGTTGGTCTCCTTTCCCTCAACTCCTGCCTTAGAATATCGTCAAGGGACAGTGTGACTGTCAGTAATAGCAATAGTGCCACTCCGAGGACCTTCTCTGCTTCTGGTGTTGTCCCCTGGCCTTGGCCAGTACCAGCCACTAAAGACAAAGCATAAAACTGGTACCATTGAGTCTCGTTGGTAATCGAACTGACATTAGCATGACTAATTAATGCCTTCAGAAAGTGGGGCTTCCAGATTCAGCTGGCTGAGCTAGTGGCCTGCACCTGCCTCAGGTGGAACAAGACCACCTCCCGGCTGCACCAGAATCCAGAGAGATCCCAGGCGTCATGGAAACACCGAAGAGAAGATACTGATACATCTACAAACAAAAACTCAGGGACACCGAGAAGTTGAGAAGCTTGCCCCCGGTACTGCGAACATTGTAATGTTGTAGTGTGTCTCCTGACCTGATTGTTTCTGTGTCCTTGGCGGTGAGGAAGCTTGCCTCAGAAAGAGGACCTTTTCCTGAGTCTTGTACGGGGAGCCACCAAGTGGCCTCCAAGATGTAGCTTTTATTAATAGGAGCGGCTGGCCTAGAGCTGTTCACTGAACAACCATCCTCTGCCTGCAGGGGGCACCCGAGAGCTGGCTGTAGCTCTTTTATCCTGCTTCTCAAATGTGTGTGAGCTGCATGCAGACATAATGACAGGTTCTGGACTGATACCCATGGCCATGGTGCATCACTTCTTCTGGGTGAGCTGGTCCTCAGTCTTCTGACCCCAGGATGGAACAGACATCTGTGCTTATTTCTGGACAAATGGCCATCACTCGCTTTGTACATTATTAATGAAAAATTATGGGTACCCTGGCACCGTGGAGCAGACCAAGATGGCATTGGTTGCCATAAATAAAATAATCAGGGAACCAAAGGGGGTGATTTCAGAGCCCACTAATTTCTCCTAGAAACCGGACTTTCCAGTTCGTCTGAATCAGCATGGAAAAGCATCCTCTCTGATTTAGTAGGGAACAGTGTTTCCCTCCCCTCCACCTCAAGGTATCCTGAAGTAACCTGAAGGACAAGACTACACCACACAGAGGTAGAGCATGTAAGGCCATTACTGTGTCACCACACAGAGTCTGATTCTGTGTTTCATTCTCACCTGTCCCTGTCACCTGCCTGTGGGCGAACAGGCTGGAGTACCTAGGCCTGCAGAAACTCTGCAGGTAGCTTCAATTGGGCTAGAGAAATTGAGGTAGTTGGGCCAGCATGCACTTGGTAGGTCTGATGCTGGGTGGCTGAGGTGCGAGGACAGCGGGCAGTCAGACCTGGGACTAGAAGACCTGCATCCTGGGCTTCGTATAGAAGCTCAGTTAACCTGCTGCACTGAGGGCCACATAGATTGATAGGAGGTAGTAGTTGCACTGTTTCTAGGGGAGGCTGGGGTAGGTATGTATTTATTCTAGGTTCTGTCCTACAGTTACCTGGCAACAGCAAGGTATGCCTGACTCACTATAAAGGTGGCTGCTTGCCCCCTCCTCTCTCTTTTGCTCTCTTACTCTCTTCCCTTTCTGTCCCTTCTCTCCCCATTTTCCCCTCTATGTGTTCATGATTAGTCTCTACTTCTCCCTTCCCAAGCCCTAAATAAACTCTGTTCCATACCATATCCATCCTATGGCTGGTACCTCAAGGGAAAGGGATGCCTTAGCATGGGCCCTTCCTCCTAAGCATAACACGCCTCCATTAAACATATCCCTGGCTCCCTTTTCTTCTCTATAACACACAACAGGGAGCATTGCAGGATGACACCCTGGCATGGCTCCCGGGGTGGGTGTGTGTGGCAGGGGGCAACCAGATCTGTGTGCAGCCAGCAGTGGTCGGAGGTATTGAGGTTTCCAAGAACCAATGTCTCCTAGGAAACTAGTTTTGCTCTTTGCTGGCTACATGACTTAGGAGGAGAGAAACAGCCTCCTAGAACCTCACTTTTCTCTTCTGCAGAGTGGGTGGATGGAAGCACATCCCATCTGCAATCAGCATCACGGCACGGCCATAGGACTACATGAGAAAAAAAGCTGGGGTGTCAACCTGCTTTGCAGCAGTTTAGAAAAGTAATCAACAAAGCTGATGCCCCCTCCACACCCAAGCCCCAGACTGCTCTCATGGTTTTTCCTGAGCCAAAGTCTCTTGTTAGTTCAAATTCTGGTTGTCAGTGATGATGCACAGGGTTCAGAGACATTCGGCCACTTCAGTCAGGCACACAGCAGGTACTTCAGAGCACAGAGCACCAAACCCTCAGGATTTAAATTGTTCCTGGAACTGATAGAGTTTGTGTCCACAGAAGCAACTGAGGAGGTTGGAAACCCCTGAGGTGAGTATGCTGTTTGTTCAGACAACAGCCAGGACCCAGCAGTAGGCTGAACCATATGGAACTGCACAGATGTAACCTCTGAGACTCCATCCTGTGCTTTTCTGTCTATTCTTGTCCTGAGAGTCGCTGGGAGCATCCCTAGATCAGCCTAGGGTGGGCAGGGTACTCTTAGGACAGGAGCATCCTGGGAGAGTTGGGCAACAGGTCCATTTTGTTTCATTCGGTGGACTTCTGGGTGTTCCAGCCATTGGAGGCTATCTGGCCTGGTGACCAGGGTGGCTCCCAAGACAGCTTTGTGCTGCAGCTCTGGAGATGTGACGTTCCCTGGAAAGCAGTGAGGAGGAAAGAGAAGGGAAGAGCTACGGCATACACACTATTAAGAGCCAGACAGAAGAACATGGAGAAACCCCAGATTTTGTGAGAGGTGTACTTTGTCCCATAGCCTAGGAGCCCCTGTGATGGCCGTTTGGAGCCATCCACAGACCACAGTCCTATAACTGAAGATGAAGATGGGGGGTGTGGATTAAGTAGAATCTGGCTTGGTATGCCTATGCACTTGAGACCCAGAAATGCCCACCCTGCTCACTGGGAGAGGGGTCATGTAGAGGAGATGTGTGAACCCCTCTCTCAAACACCAGGGCAGGATAGAAATGACAAGGAGCAAGTTGGGGTCCTGCTCTTGCTCCATAGAGGAAGGGCTCAATTGTATAGCTACTTGCTTTGTCCTCAAACATTAACCCCTGGAGGGAGATGGGGGGCTCATATGTGACAACAGAGAAGAAGGCTCAGAAAGCCTATAAAAGGAATGAGGTAGGCCCTCCCTGACCTCCAAGCCCCTCCTTCATCACATGACAGCAGTAAGCAATATCTGGAGAAAGAAATGTCTTTTGTAGGATTGCGTCCAAGTTGTTCAGGGTGCTCCCTGGATGCAGCTATCAGGAACTGTCACTCATGCTGGGGGTGGGCTTTTCAGTCATGCCACTGTATATGAGCCATCCAGACTCTGTAAATCACCCCCAGTGAACTCATTGGTCCACCAAGCTAAACTTGAGTGATGTGATATCATCAATACCCTGTCTGGGCCGAGTAGACATCTGTTTATTCCTCCCTGGGAAAAGTGGTCCAGCAGTCTTCACCAACAATCTCCCCTAGTCATTCTCACAAAAATGCAGGTAAGATGAAGGGGCCAGCCATGGTGAGGTAACGTGTTGGAATGGGAGGGGCCGTGATCCTGCCTTAATGAAATATGGAGATAGTGAAACTGACAGATGGCTGTCCCTGAACTGGCAGCTCAGGGAGCCCATGAAGGTCACCATGGGCTGTAGCCCCACTGGCGGTGGGAGGGACTCCAGCATGGGGCAGAAGACAGGAAGAAGTCACTAGAGAAAATAGGCACTTGCTGGACCCCAGGGCTTTGAGCATGAGCCACATGGTTTCCTCTATTTTCCAGATGTGAGAGCTGTGTTTTAGAGCAGATGACTTCAGGACCTCAAGTCCACAACAAACTCAGGGCATAAAGAAACACAACCACACACACACACACACACACACACACACACACACACACACACACCAAAACAAAACAACAAAACCCCACAGAGTCGAGGATTTGCAATAGCATCAGGCATGGGCCAGGCCAGCCTGCATTTAATGTCACTGGGAAGGGGACCCAACCCCGAAGGAAAGATGACTTCTGAGGATGGTGATTAATGTGTGGGATCCACCACTTTTCCCACAAAGAGGGGGCTCTGAGTGTTTGTGTCAAATATTAAGAAAAGGAAAGGCTTGTCAAAGTACACTTCAGGGGGCACAGACATGGGGATGGCTTCAAGCACTGTGGCCCCTGCAGCCTCTGTTCCTCTCTCATCGATGGTCAGCATGGCCTTATGCACAGCCTGTGGAGGGAGAAGCAGAGGCCAGTTGGAGGTAGGTGATTGCCATTCCTGGTTGGAGCTAAATCTCACATGGACTCACCCAGGGAGGACTTCACTAAGGAATGAGTTTCTCTCCATCTCTTCCTGCTCCTTCTCCAGACACCTTTCACAGTGATCACCTAAGGCCTCCTCTCCCTCTCTTCACCTGTCTTGCTCTACTCCCCTCCATTCTCCCTTCCTGATTCCATCTCTCATGTCCTTGGATGCAGCTCATAGCTTCGGGGAGAGGAACTTCATGTCCTCTACAGGAGTGTCCCTGTCCAGTATGTAGCTGTAGGACCATTGTGACAAGGGTTTTGAAGATGACCTTTGATGCCCAGACTCTTGAGAATGTTCTGCCCTTTAATTTCTCTGAACCAGTGACCTGTTTGGTTGAACTCATAATTTCAAATGGTTATTTCATTAATAGCTCTAAATATTCCAGAGCACTCTCTGAGGTCACTAGGCCTAAGCCTCTATGTAAATATATATATACACTGTGTCCAATAATCAAAATAAACTGAGTCCAATAATCAAATTCCCCCAGACAATGATGGAACCAAGGATTGAGGCAGCTTCTTAATGAAGGACCCATAATTTCATCTGCATAAGAAGACTCTCCCTGCCTACATCTGACCACACCCTGTCCAAGTGGATTTTGACCGTCCTTAGAAAGAGCTCAGCCTGGACTCTGCCTACATCCCTTTCCTCTTCCCCAACCTTGCACCACGCTACCCTACATCCTATGCTGCCCTACAGACATTGAAGACATCAGGACATTGCCATGGTCAGATAACTTTACCTTGCCGAGCTTCAGGGGAGCATCCTCTGTGATTCCGGAGAGGTCAGCCTCATTGCTGAAGACCTGGGTGATGCCCAGAGAACTCAGAAGTGTCTTCAAGTTATAGGTTCCAGAGATGGACAGTTTGGGGAAGTGGAGATTGGCTGACCTGGTGGGCAAGTGAGAGTTAAAGTTACAAAAGTGTCATGGGACTTCTAGGTTCTGCTGAGACTCTACCTAGCTGTGGAATTGTTTCTGGCTGGTTCTCACAATGAACGTGCTACTGCCCCCAGCAGGACATGAAAGCCCTTCACGTGCTTCCCTTTTACATAGTCCTCTTCTAGCAGAAGTTGAAATCTATGGGATTTCAAAGTTCAAGCTTCTGGAAGCCCCTGAAATGGCACCTCCTCTGATAAACCCTTCATGCAGATTCAGGGTGTGTACATGGAGCCATGCTTCACCATGCCTTGCTGTGTTTGGTCAACCCTTCCTCTCAAGCAAGGGATATCCTTTGGGTCTGAGTCTCAGAGGAGCTAGGGTCAATGCAGCTGAGTGACATTCCCCTCACCCTCACAGGGCTGAAGGCCGAGCTCTCAGTTTCTACAGGGCAAAAGAAGAGCCCAATAGGGTCCTACCGGCCCTCAGGATCTGTTACCCATTTTGGTCTCAGCCTTATCTGCTTCTCTGCACTGTTACGGGTATTGGGCCTAAGCAGAGGCCTGGCTGGGAAGCAGGGACACAGCCTCTGCCCATACTTAACCTCATTCCTGCCAGAACTTCCATGTAGCTAATGGTTTCTCACAGGCAGCAGAACCTGGACTCAGAGTGCCCAGGTCCTCTAACCTGTTGAGCACGCTCTAGGACCACTGTGTCCTGGAGACCTATCAGCCCCAGTGAGGACGACAGGAACAGAGTCTTGCCTTGCAAACTTGCCCAGAGATCTCTATTTCTGACCTATACTCTTAACTATGGCCTTGGGCTAGAGTCCACCCCATTGCAAGCACTTTCTGTCCTTTGGGACACCCAGGAAAGGTCTCTCTGTCTGGGGAATCACCTTGTGTGCCTATTTTTCAGGAACTGGTGAATAACATCCTTGGTGAGAGTTTGCTCCAGATGCTGCATCTTGTCATCATCGGGCAGGAGGAAGATGGCAGTGGCGTTACCCAGGTAATCCATCAGCAGCACCCAGCTGGACAGTTTGCTGCAATGGTGCACGTCAAACATCCCCAGGCGGTTCATCATGGGCACCTTCACCGTGGTGGACTTGTCCACATGGAAGTCAGCTTCCGTAGTGTGCTCAGGATCGAATGGCTTCTCCCACTTGCCTGCAGAGGGGAGAGAGAAAGGAGACCTTAGTCAGTGAGGTGGAGACACAGGCCCTTCGCTTTTCATGTGCACATGGGAGGGTCACTACTAGCCTTCCAGGATGCCCAGGGACCTTGGTGAAGGTAACTCAGGACTACAGAGGACTCAGACTTTCCAGATCACAGAAGCTGAGAGCTACCCTTGTGCTTAGAAAATATCTTACATGATTGTTACATACTTACAGAAAGTTGACTTGGGGTTATCAATGGAACCCTTGACAATTCTCTTTGCTAGCTTCTTATCAGGAATGGTATGCTCACTGGCAAATGGGTGTTCAGTTATCACTCAGTACAAATCTTTTGTGCACCTCAAGTTTCTTTCTACATTTAAGGGTCCAGTGCAGATACCTATCTGTTGTATAAGACCACCATCATCAAGATTACTGGAGTGGTGGGGGGACCTCAGGGAACCAACAACAAGGACTCATCAGAATGGGTAAGAGTCTCAGAGACACATCGACAAGGCCACTAGAGTGGGAGAGGCTCTCAGGGACCTGTCACCCAGGTCATTAGAGTGGGCTGGAGTCACAGGGATCCAGAATCAAGGCCTCCAGCAAGATAAGGGCATCAGAAACCCTAACCCCACCTTCCTTTTGGATAGGAAGAGGTGACAGGGTTGGGGAGGAATTGACACCTGCCCTTGTCACGGAAGTGCTGGAACTTGGGCTGTGCTGTCCTGATATTCTGTTCCACGCACAGGACTTTTCTGGGAGCAAGGGAGTCACGAAGGTCAGAGCAGCTCCTGGTTTTGATTCCAAGACCCCCACTCAAGTGATTTCTCTGGGGAGTCTTGACCTAAGTACTTCCAGGCTGGAGGCCATGCTTGGGATGTTAGTTGATCAGATGTTTATTTCCTGCGCACTAAGCAACCTCAATAATTCCTTTTCATCTCCCACACAGCGGCCAGCTAGCTTTCTCTCTGGTAATATGGGCAGTCACACCCCAAACAGGAAAAATGGCTTGCCAGCATCAAGGCTAATAGACAGTAGTGGCCAGATTTAAGCCCATGTTTCCAGAGCTCACACTGACATGCACCAGAAGGGCTGATCAAGTACAATCTCCGGAACGGTACTCTCTTCAGAGCATCACAACCAGGACGGTTGCTTCTGAAGCAGGAGCAGGATTTTACATTCTATGACTCTCCTTAGTAGGGAGCTAAGTGTTCGGACAAGAAAGGCTCTGCTCAGTCCTTCCAACAAGTCAGTGGATATGGTTGTTTGAAGCCAATTCCTAAACTTAATTGATGATTTGTAAAATGTCAGAGTTTACCCATGAGAGAGTAGGGAATGTGATGGGACAGTGCCACAGCTTGGGGTGAGAGATCAGAAACTGGTCCTTGGGACTGTGTACTGGTGTCTCCATGGAAACCAGCTCAAGCTGGTTTACACCATCTTACCTCTAAAGAAAATGTAATTGACCAGGGCCAAAACGGTGTCTTTGTCCAGGTCTTTCACCAAATCAACTATCTTCCCTTGAGTTCCCTTCTCCACAAAATCATTAATCACTTTTTTGACTTCTTCTGAGTCTGCAAAGTTGACAGAGAAGGCTTCTGAGTGGTAATGGCTCTTGACCTCTTCCAGAAACTTCTCCACCAGCTTCAGATTTTTGTCGACAAAGAGGCCATTGCCTGTGTTCAACTGTAGCTCGTTGTCCGGCCTGTTGAGGGTTTGGAGGAGGTGATGGAAGGACTTGTGGAAGTCAGCCTCAGATAGTTGTGTGATGTTGAACTCCAGACCCTCTAGAATCTGTGTGTGAGTATCACCCTTGCTCCCCAGGGAGAGCATAGCAAAGGCTGTGGCAATGCTCACGGGGGAGAAGAAGATGTTGGAAGTATTGGACTGATGGACCAGCTCCCGGAATAGGCTGAAGGCAAAGTCTGCCAGGTTTGGAGCAATCTTATGGCAGTCTGGAGACTGATCCTTCTGAGAGGTGTCTGTCTCCTGGGCATCCTCAGCCAAGAAGCTGGGGACCAGGCAACACAGACCTGCCAGAAGCAGAAGCCCCCATGAGATGGAGGATGTCATTTTCCTGCAAGACACAGAAAGAGATGCAAGGTCAGGGCTGTGGTGACTCGCGTCTGCTGCCACCTGACACAAAATAAAAGTAACCGTGGTCTAGTAACAGGCACCGTGCCCAGCCTAGATTATGCACTGTGCTACACTGCTATCTTTGAAGTAAAATGTTTCAAAAAGTGGAGACAGTTCTGTGGATAAAGCACTTGTTAGGCAAGTGTGAGGATGAGAGGTTTAGCTGTCATATGAACATAGTAGCCATTTGCAATCCCAGCACAGGGGGAGGTGGGGGGCAGGGCAGCCATGAGGCAAGCTGGTTGGCTTTGCTAGCCAGAATCTCGGAGAAGCTCCGTGAGAAGTTCTATGAGAGACACTACCTTTTTTGACGAATGAGGGGGAAAGTGGCTGAGGAAAACATCCAACATCAACCTGAGGCCTCCGTATACACATGCACCTGTGTGTGTGTGTGTGTGTGTGTGTGTGTGTGTGTGTGTGTGTGTGTATTTCCACATACACGTCCACACTTCACACACATGCATGTGTGAAAACAAAGTAAGCAAGATCAGATAGGATGCTCTCCATCTGCCCTCACATGGGTGAACTCCCAGGGTCCTGAAGGGAAGCCATTACTACCTTCAGTAGTTCGCTGAGAAGGGAGACGCTAAGATACGTATTCAAAGTGAATGAGCGGCAACACAGCAGATCTGCATCACACCAGAGGGTGGTCCGGTTCCTCACAGATACTCCCAACAGTTCGGTTTCTGCCTGAGATGATCTTGAGCACAGGTCCCCGCCCCATTTTGTAGGGAAGAAACTGAGGCATGAGGTAAGAAGTTGCCTTGTCAGTAATTACAAGAGGAACTCTGGTCTGGACTAACAATCACGCGGAGCTGGAGAAAGCCATAGGAGCTCTCGAGGATCCATGTGTGGGTGCTACCCCTGGTCCTCAGGGAGAGCATGCTGACGCTGTGGTGATCCTTACAGGAGAGGAGGTGGGTGTTGGTGTCTTGGGCTCACAGTGAAGTGTAAGGTTGTGAAGAAATAACCAGGTGGGCTGCAGAGGTGGCTCTGGAGGATCACTTGGTGATCTAGTTGCAGTTGATTACCAGGACCTTCAATGTCAGGCCACAACCATCTGGAGCTAGTTTCAGGGTATCCAGAGCTTTCCTCCGGCCTCCTCAGGGACTGCACACACTCATACACATAGGTGCGCGCAGGCACACACACACACACACACACACATACACACAGACACACACACACACACACACATACACACACACACACACACACACACATACACACACACACACACACACACACACACACACACACACACACACGCATATATGTATAGAGAAGGAGGAGGAGGAACGCAGGAGCTGTTCCCACTCAGTCTCCACTAGGAACCCCTGCCCCCAGTGGCTTTCCCTGAAAGAAGGGCTGTCTCTGCTTTGTTGTACCCCCAGCCTCAGGCTGGGCTAGCCTCATCTCTGGCAGCCATCTTGCCACTGCTCCTATCCCAGTTTTGGAAGAGCAGAGCTTACGGTCTCTGCTTTAATATGGGATATGTGTGTGGTGGGGTGATCTGTCCATGACAACCCAAGTTCTAACCCAGGCTCTGTCACTGTCTTGTGTGAGCCAGGACAAATCATTTGGTCCTTATTTTGCCTCTCCTACAAGGTGTGGCCGGGACAACTCAAGGCACTAAGTCTCCGCATCAGACCTTCCATGGACAAGCTCTCAAAGGGGAGTCTTGGGGACAGAAGGGTGGCAGATGCTGCAAGCTCAGATGCTGGAAAGAGGGGCAGGAGAGGGCAATGTGTCACATGGCTAAAGTGAGGCAAGGGTTGGGTTGCACCAGAGAGGGCAACCTCTGCCTGGAGACAGCCAAAGTCAAGATCACACCTCCAGCCACATCCTCCCTGGCTCTTTGGAATTCTCTCTGTTCTGACATGCCACAAGCTGCTAGACTATAACCCCACACTCTCTTTATAGTTGGGGAAACTGAGACCACATCTATGAATAATGTTTAGGCAGCCATGCCGCACAGTTAGCTATTAGTTCAATAACGAAAACGACACCTTTGTTATTGTATGCTTTTGAGATGATCTCACGTGTCCCAGGATAGCCTTAAACTCACTATCTAGCTGAGGCTGGCCCTGAACACCCGATCCTCCTACTTCTACTGCTAGGGTGCTGGGGTGACAGGTGTGTACCACCATGACCTTTTCATGTACCCTGGGCTTCACGCGTGTTATGTACACTCTACCAAAAAAGCCACACTCCTAAACACATAGCTAGAATTATCATCTTAATATAATGAAACCCTCCAGTTTGGGGTCTACAAACCTGAAGGGGGAAAGTTGAAGACAAGAAATACTGATTTTTGCCTTGCCCTTGACGTGTACAAAGTATCTTTATAATACAGCGAAGCACAGACGTCTCTCTCTTCACCTATCACCTTGCTTTCTGCCCTTCAGGGTAAATAATCTGAACACAGTTATGGTACATGTTGATGTCTTCTTAAACAGGCTGGCGAATTAGGGCTCAAGACACGCTAAACTTAGTCCTGTATATTTCCATTTCTGATGTTTTTGTTGCTTCTTGTTTGGATTTTGGCGAGCCCTGTGGAAATTCCCCACCTTCATCAAGAGGTTGGGCCTTCACAGGGTGGCAAGAAAACATACCAAGTGACCTCGGGACCAGAAACTGACAATTCAAACGCTGATGTGACTGTCGCTATTCACTAGGCATCCAACAGCATTTGGAAAGCTCAGCCCAGACTGTGCAGCCTCAGTTATATGGAGTGGAGCCTCAGTTATATGAAGTGGAGCCTCAGTTATATGGAGTGGAGCCTCAGTTATATGGAGTGGAGCCTCAGTTATATGGAGTGGAGCCTCAGTTATATGGAGTGGGTGTGGGGAGAGCTAAGAGGAGAATGTGTCCTGTGCATGTTTGTGCAGGTGATGGTACACATGTGTACACACATGTGCAGAGGCTAGAGGTCCTCCTCAAGTGTGGTTCCTCACGTGCCATCCAAGTGTTCTTATTGTCTCATTGATGTGAGGGTTGACAATTCAGCTAGGCCAGCTGGTCAGCAAGGCAGAGGACTGCCTGTGTCCATTTCCCCAGGGTGGGATTGATTGCAAAAGCATGGCTCCACACTTGGATTCTAAGAGAAAACTCTGGTCCTCATACTTGTGTAGTAAGCATTGTACTGACTAAACTATTTCCTCATCCCAGACATTGGACTTAGTTCCAAGGACCTCTGTTTAGCCAGGGATGAGATGACGTGTTCTGTTTGGGGGTTGCTGTCCTTCAAGAAGGGAAGGGCAGCACGGGGGGAGGAGAGAGGCCCTGCTAGGGTGATCCCGTTCTCATCCATCTTTTCCTTTTCCCACGACCGTTTCAATTTCCTCCTTTAATGGTAAAGGGTCTGGGGCCTGGAGAGACATTCTCCCCCCATCCCTGACTGACACAGCAACATGCCTGGGTTTCGAACTCGGGAATGTTAGGACTGGGCCAAATAGTTGAGAAGAAACAACTTAAGTGGGTAGAGGTTTGTGTGGTCACAGTTTGAGGGGAATTACGGTGCGTCGTGGTGGAAAGGCATGCTGGTGGCAGCAGCCCAACATAGCTGCTGGCCCTCACCTCACATGGTGAGTAAACAGTAAACAGGGTAGAGAAGCCAGAGCTCAGCTCACTGTTTCCTTTTCATTTTGTCTGGGACTCTCATTATGGGATGGAGTACCCACATTTGGGGGCAGGTTTACAATCTCAGTTAATTTAGTTTGGAAAAGACCTTTAGTGTTCGGCTACTGCCCCAGACATTTCTTCATCCAGTCACGGTGGCAATGGATGTAAACTGCCATGACGCTGGTCTCAAGTGTTCAGTCAGGTATATTTTGCATCCCATCCTGTTCTTTCAAATCTCAGGGTCCTGAGCCCTGCTTTCTCCCTGCTAACCCCCATGACCTCCAGGTCCCTAATCCAGGAAAGACAGACAACTGGAGAGAAGGAAGAAGTTTAAGATCTTCTAGTGTAGGTACGGAAGCCAAAAAGCTGGAGATCACACGCGATGCCATTCTGACTTCAGAGCTGGTGGGCACGACCTCTGGGAGGCAAGAGAGAGGCAATGCCTCCCCTTGCTTCATTCTGTACCATTCTAGCTAGGAGCAGAAAATAAACAATCCACCTAGAGTAATCCATGCAGACCCAGAGAATAACCTGTAGCAGGCCACAATCTGTGGGAGGGAGCCAAGCTCTGCCACTGATTGCCAGTGACCTGGGGCAAATGACCTCATCTCTTTAAGCCTCCTGTTTGCACAGAGGAGTCTTCTATAGAATGGGGCGAGGCAGGAACAAAGTCACGATTAAATAGTGCAGACAGAAGGACTCCTGCGAGTTAATGGCAGCCCTGGGTCAGGTGCATGTTACATCACCTCCACGTGCACTGCCTGTTAGCAGCCATGCACTATGCAATCACATGTATTAACTGCAGTCCTTCTGGACATGCTAACAAAATGTGTTTTATACCCAGCTCATCTAACTTTGCCTTAACATTAGTTCTGTTTTATGGGGAGAAAAACTGAGGTTCAGACAGGCTAAGCCACATTCTCAATCCCACAGAACCAGCTGGGAAAAGAGCTGGTGTTCAATCCCACATGGTTTAGTTCTAGGTTTGAGCCCTTTCCTATGTACAAAATTGAAGTGAGAAGATTTAAAGTAGCCGTCAGAGGGCTGCTTGGCTAAATGACAAAATCGTTAGTGCTAAGATGAAAGGTCTGAGGCCCGATTGCTGCTCTCTGTGCGACCTCACACCACTTACTTTTAGAACATCCATTACCTGAGGACGATAAAGTGATTGGCCCAGAGAACCAGTGTGCGAAGGCATGTGCAGAGCTCCCAGAAGCATCCTTTAATAGCCTACTGTAGCCTTTTCAGCGGTACCCTGGGAATCTGGCCACCTCACTCTTGCTTACATTACGAAACAGTCTGATGATAAACCAAACCCCTCCAACTCTCCATAGAGCAAGGCTGGCTGGGGCAGGGGTGAAGCTCTTCTGCCTAATAGAGCAGAGAGGTTAGCAGCTATCCAAGGCTACAGCCCAGAGGGGAAGCTGTCTCAGTCAGCAAGGTCAGCAACCTGGAGTCTGGAGCAGCTGCCTCAGTTTGAATGGTAGGCTGTGTATGATTGGGACAATTACCCTCTCTGTTCCCCATTTCCTTGTCTGTAAAATGGGGATAAGCACAGTAGTCTCTTCCATGGGGTGGGGGGAGGGGGCGGTGAGCTGTGGAGCTGAAATGAGTTACATGGGTGCTTTGCTTAGAAATGGGACACCTTAGTATGCTCACTCAGCAAGTTGGCTCAAGCCATCAAAGGCAGTGTATCACACACACACACACACACACACACACACACACACACACACACACACAGAGAGAGAGAGAGAGAGAGAGAGAGAGAGAGAGAGAGAGAGAGAGAGAGAGATCCTACAGGCTACTATGTTTGGGACAGCCACCCTGACCTACAGTCTGAGGCCCCAGTAGGTCATCTTGGGTCTAGCTGGAGAGCCCAACTTGAGAGCCATAGCTTTCACTGTTCTAGTCTTACCTTGCATATTCACAAGCAGGGGGAAGGGCTGGAAAAGGCCACACAGGAAAGGCCAGAGAAGGGCAAGCACTGTTTACATGGAAATGGCTGTGGTTGCCCCTTGGCCCCTCCACGTCTTTGCCTCCTCTCATTAGCTATCTACTGGGCAGTGTGGTTCAAGAAGGAACTGTAGGGACTGATGTTCTCATGGCAACAGGAGGCCCAGGTACCTTAGGTGTGATTAACTTTATCTTCCCTCTATTGCCCCGGTCCCAGATCTGCTGCCTGCTTGGGAGAGGCCCCTCCAATATTTCCCCAGGGAAAAAATATACTCACAATTCGTAGTCCCAGAGCTGTGTGGTGACCGAGGCTGAGGAGACAGAGCCCTATCCTAGTCTGTATTTAAACAGTGGGTGCCAAAGGGAATATGGGGGAGTTTGCTAGTGATTATTAACTAGTGTCACCACAGTTATCGGTGAAGCAAACAGAGGGGGGCTAAGTCCATCGATTGGGCACTGAGGTACCACCCACACTGTTTAGATCAGAGCTCGGCTCTTTCCTAAATCAAAGGAGTCCTAAGCAAAGCAGTTAGAACATCCATCCCTCATAAACACAGCCTCCAGTGTCCAAGGTGCGTCCGGTATCCTTAGTCACACGGCCTCCAGGAAGACACCCCATGGTTGGCTGCTGCCATACAAGCAAAATCAATATTTACTCAGCCATCTGCTTCCAGATGCCTGGGGTTGAAGAGGCACTGCCTCCACCAGGGGCTCAGGGTAGGTTATGTGCCCACCTGACAAATGGAGAAACCGGCCCAGAGCAGAGATTGCTCTGTCCAAGTGTAGATATGAATTCTTTGTTTCCTTTGTGGGGAAAATGTGACTGTTAGGACTTTCCTGACAGGCTGGAGCACAGTGCCCAGGGGACAGGCTAGGGGGCAGAGAATGGCTCTGTAAGGAAGAGCTATGCTGCCCCCAGACATGTTAGAACCAGAGACATTTCCAGAATGACAGATTGGATGGCAGCATGGTTGCCAAGGGTACACAAAGCTTGGGGAAGGAGTGCAGATAGTAAAACCCTTGGCCTCAGTCTGAGAAGTCCTTTCCAGCCTTCCCATCCCCCACCCTCCCCTCCTCCGAGCCCCGGTGCCTGTTTCCAAGAAGCTGGTATGCATTCTATGGGCTTCCCCCAGGCATTGTGTCATTCAGAACCCTCTGTAGACTTGGGGAGCCAGTGGAGGTGTACCTCCTTCACAGAAAACAGCTCAGCTCTCCCACACCCCTGTTCCCTCGGCCCAGCACCCGCCTTTCTTCTGATCCCTTGTGCATGGGGATATCTATTTAACATCTACCCAGAGTTTGGAGAACCAGACTGTGGTCATGGTGCAATGCCAACTACACACCCAGAGCATGTCTTCCTGTCTCCGAGCCTCTGTTTTCCCATCTGTACAATGGCTTTTCTTATGACCCAGCTGCCCCCTCACAGCTGTGGTCCTAGGTGGGCTATACCAGGTACAGTCTCTACAGCACCCCACACACACTTCCCCCTCAGGCAGGCAGTAGCCTGCAGGCAAGTGGGATGTCCCAGCACTCTACCTGAGAATCTTGGCCAGACTCCGGGCAGCCACGCCTCCTACACCTCCGGTGGCTGCTGTTTCTCACTCTTCCTCAGGATCAGATACTTGTCTTCCAGGTGTGTCAGGGAGCCAGTCTGCCAAGCGTTTCCAGTGTCTGTCTGCCAGGGAGGGGAACAGCGTTGGGTGGCAGCACTAGATCTGGGAAGGGCGGGAGCTGGGGCAGGAAGGGACCTCGCCCTGTGCTAGGAGCATATTATACTAGCCCTTCCTGGCCCCAGCAATACTGGGTGCCACCTACTGTACTGGCTGTGTCCGTGCAGTATGACCCTGCATGGGCTCATCCATACCAGCTGGGAAAAGGACTGGTCCCCTGTCTAAGAGGAACAGTGGCCCTGGCATAGGGATTGCACTCTCCTGGCATAGAGCCCAGGCCAGCATCTTTCCAGGTTTCCTGGGACTGAAGCAGCAAGAGGGCTGTACCATTCTTCTGTGCCCTGCTGAACGCCCCCTTAGGTTGGAGCAGGGGTGTGCATGTATGTGTGCGTGCATGCTGCATGGTATGGGTGTATGATCATCTCCTAAGTGCGTCAGGAGGGACAGTAGGTGGCCCAGGCCATCTGAAAAAAGAAATGAAGAAGGCTAAAAATGGAAGCCTTTGAAGCAAGTGGAGGCTTCAGGTGGAGAACCTACCAGTTTTGGTCAGGAACCCTGTGCCCAGTCACCCCCTTCTCTTCAGGACCAATATGGAAAGGAGGGCAATTCTGGGGGGAACCCAGGCTCTGTGGGGAAAGCCTAGCCCACTGGTTATTTATAGAAATGTCTACGGCTACATCTAGGCCGATTTGGAGATAAAAGACTATGCTAGGGAAACCCTCCACGCGGTTCTGCGTGGATGTGTGGGGCTTAAGCACTGAGCTTATCTGCAGCAAAGAGGGAAGGAGGGCTGGGCTGGGGGAAGGCAGGTCAGTTGTACCAAAGATGTAAGGGAAAGTGCTGTCAGACTCGGGAATAGCATGGCCTGCCTCAGACATGCACACTCGAGTGCGCATGTACACACACACACACACACACACACATACACACACACACACACATACACACACACACACAGAGAGACAGAGACAGAGAGACAGAGAGACAGAGAGACACAGACAAATATACACAGTCACACACAGACATACTCACAGAGACGCACACACATGGACAGACAAAGACACACACACTGACCCCCACACACAGACATACTCATAGACACACACACAAACACATGCACACAGACACATACACATGAGCTCACACATTCATTTGCACAGGCACAAGTGCACACGCATACTCACTCCTAGGTGTCTGCTACAGAGCACTGGGCTCTGGCCTTGCCTTCACCACCCTTTTTGATAGACTTTAGACAAGTCCACTGAAGTTCCTTATGCCTCTGTACCCTCATCTGTGAAACAAGGCTAAGAATGGTCTTTGAGCCTTTTGTGGGGGTTTGCAGGCTCTGAGTATTACACCTGCTGAGTGTGGCCCTTAGCTAGGAGGACAGACCCTTTTCCCAGGGTCAACTCACATTCAAGCTCTGAGTTACCCAGAAGGCCTTGCAGCCAGGCTCAGGGGAGCAGAGGGTGCTCACTTCCCTCCCTGAAGGCTCGGTGTGCTTACCTGGCTTCTAACCCTGTGTGATAGGCAAAGCATTTGAATGACTAACTCCAGGTAGACATGGTTGTGTGGAGGGCTTCTCATATTGAGGCACCCCAGTGGGGATGGAATTTTCCTTCTGGTTATCTTGACACTTGAATGGGGCAGCGACAGCCAGCACTTCACACAGAGGTCATTCTATTGGAGGAGTGTGACTTAGCAAACTATGTAATCCAGGTTTATCTTCTGACCAGGAACTGAGTCAGCTCAGGCTCCATTTGGTAACTTCCAACATCTTAATTCCCAGCTTTCCCTGGTTTGGTTTTAGTTCTGTCATATCTGTGACAGATTCCTGTGAAGGGATAGTTACTTTTTTTTTTTTTTCTGGAACTATCTATGGGCCACTCACAGCTTCCCATTTTTATTTCTCAGTTTTTCTCAGGTAAAAAAAGAAAGGTTAGTTTCTGCCCCATAAATAAGAATGCCATTAATCCCAGGAGTGGGGGATGGAATCGGAAGTTCTGGATCAAGGACTGAAGGGAGAGCTCAGCTGTTAAGAGCACCTGCTTCTCCTTCAGAGAGTCTGGGTTCAATTCCCAGCACCCGGTGACAGCTCACAACTGTCTGTAACTCAAGTTCCACAGGATCCCATACCCTTTTTTTAGCCTCTGAAAGTAGCAGGCATATAAACAGTTTGAAACAAACATGCAAGCAAAATACCCACATGCCTAAAATAATAATAATGATGATGATGATGATAATAATAATGATGATGATGATGATGATGATGATGATGATGATGATGATGATAATAATAATAATAATAATAATAATAATAATAATAATAAGTTGTGGACCACGGTAGTAGTTATAGTTTTTAAGAGACTGAACCTTCCTTCTTGGTGGTTAATTTGTCATTTTGCCCAATAGGAACTCTTCAGGTGGTGTGTGTGTGTGTGTGTGTGTGTGTTGTGTGTGTGTGTGTGTGTGTGTGTGTCTGTCTGTCTGTCTGTCTGTCTTGTTTTTGACCACAGCTTACATTCTGGACAACGTGTACTATGGCAGTGACACCAGCTCAAACCCATGTGCATTTTCTCTAGACAAGGATTGCATGGTGATACCCCTGTGGGAAATAGGGCGGTCCTCTTGTAGGATAGGACATGCAGGACTTGCTCTAGAGAGGCCCGGGGACAGCCAGTGGACGTCTGGAAACACAAGCCTTGCGGGGGTGGCTCAAACAACACAGTCCTCAGTTCTTAGAACTTGTCCAACTCAGACCTTGGCTTGAAAAGGTTCCATTGATTGACCTTGTTGACTTTCTGGTGTTGACCTTGAACATTTCTGTTTGTTCTATTTCAGAAGGTTCTCTCCCTGCTGTCATTTTACCACACAGATTCTCAAATGGGCTCCAAGATGGGGCATTGTCTACTGAATCATGATTGTCATATATGGACCACTGTCTGTCAGGCCTTGTCCTAAAAATTATTAACTGGCATGGTCCCAGTCAGTGAACACTGTTCCTACATCTTGAGAAAGCAAAATCAGAAATGAAGTCAAAACAAGGCACATAGTCTTATATGAGCTCTGGAGAGATGAACACATCAGAGGTCACAGGCTGAGTGTAGAAGCTGGGTTTCTGGTCCCTGGTGTCAAGAGGCAAGGGCACCTTCCTAAGAGAAAAGAGAGTTCTCCAGGGAAGGCAGGAAGTCTGGCAAGCCGAGCAGCCATTAAGTAAACAGGCAAACGCAGGCTGTTTGACTGTCCAGCTGTAGGCTTACTGGCCAAACTAGTATTTCTCAAACCTTGCAAGGTATAGTCTGAGAAATTGTTCCTTCTGTTAGAGTCAGTTCTGGACAAGATGCTTTGGCCATTTTGCAGCAGGGCAGAACCCCGTGGGGGAGGGTAAGCCAAGGTAATGACACAATCCACCCCCACCACGATGTCTCTGTCCTCACAGCTCTGCCTGTTCTGACCTCTAGAACATGCCATGATGTCAGTGTTGGTTGGACGACCGTTCTGTGGCCATTCCTTTTCCTTTTCTTTTTTTATGGTACACCTTTCAGGACAAATGAGGAGACAGCTGATAGTGCATGCCCACCCTTCTTCCTTTTCTCCCTCTTGTCTTCGTCCGTAGCCTTTGTCCATATCTGCTATAATCACAGTGGCTGTCTGAGCATGTGGCACAGGACAGGTGTCCCTTTGAGCAGCACTTGCATGATGGTTCTCACACTGAGCCCTCAGATTTCTACCGTGTAGACAAGGCAGGAAAGGCTCGTTGGAGTCCGTCATCTAGCCTTAGGTCACCACAAGGCTGATAAGGAATGGGAAAAGAAAAACCAGTGTAACCTGATACACTCCTGAAAAGTGGGGATCTGAGTCACTTGGCTGCTGCTCTCAACTATAAGCTGCCAGAGTTAGGGTATCATGTTCCCTAACACCTTGGTTTTGTGCTAAGCAACGAACAGGTTGTCTGAGCAAGTGAGGGGCAGAGTTAATGAGAGGGGAGAAATATAGTCTTCCTCTCAATGGGTGGTTAAGGTTGACACCTCTTCCGCTAGAATGAGAACAGTTGGGATGTTAGATGTTTATATGAGGCACACTCTCGGTTACTCTACAATAGCTGGGGAGACAAGAACCTGTTTCATTAAAGGCTCTAATAATTAAACAAAATCTTATCTGCCATGTCCTTTGAGCTGGGAGGGAAGACTAGAGTGTTGGAGGAGGTAGACAAGATGGCCAGATCTGCTTCCTTATGTGGCTTCGTCTCTGAAAGAGAACAGTCCCTGGTAGGGGAGCAGAGGGGAGGCTGAACCCTGAGGATTGAAGCCACTGTCAGAGAAGGTGACTACATCGTTGGGTGTCCCTCTCTGCTTAGGCTTCACCCATCCTGTCTTTCACCTTGACCTCCTGGCCTGTGAGCTGAGTAGCACATTCCCAGCAAATCAGCCAGTTCCATGATTGACTTCTGGCTGGCAGCTACCCTCTTAGCCAATTTGTATGCAGAAACTCTTCTTTCCCAAAGGGCACTATAAAGAGGAGTTTGTCATGCCTGCATTGTTGGGGAGGCTCAGAGAGGCCTTCTAGGATGACCAATGAACCTCTCTGGGCCTCCTTCATCCTGGTACCTCAACTGCTGTGTGCTGACTTGTGCCATGCTCTCTCTCCTGCTCTTACATCTGAGTGCTGCATTTTTCACTGAGGCACTAGTAACACACAGAGGCATTAAATATTGAATCTACTCTCCAGCAGATTTTTACATCTGCAGAGAAGTACGTAAGCAGACAGACAGACAGATAGAGGCAAGCACATTACCAGCCCCATATAAGTCTTTGTTGATCTTCTTCCATATACAAAGTACTTTGGGTCAATAATGTCATTGGAGACACCCCATAAAGGTTGGGTCCCCATATAGACTTTGGGGACAAACAGAGCCAGAAACATCAGAACTCATTTAACTGTGGATAAGTTGGTTAACCCCTTGTGGTTCTGTTGCATTCATATACAAATAAGATTGTAGTTAGAAGGTTTTAAGGTTGGTCCTTAAGAATTAGTAAATGGGAGTGGTTGGGAGTGGCTGCTGTAAGGTAGAGAGACACCTACAGCATGCCTTTCTTTCCTCTTCTCTCTCATAGCTCCTGGGCTTTTACTTTGAACACGAAGACAAGAAAGAACAGGATGGGTGTGGTAACACATGCCTGTCATCCCAACATCTGAGAGACAAAGAGAGAAGGATAACTACAAAACTGAAGCCAGTTTGAACTCTACACTGAATTCTTAACCAGCCTGGACTATATAGTGAGACCCTGTCTCAAGCATCAACCACCAAAAAATGTGAGAAAAAAAAACCAGAGAAATTCATAATACATTGTAAAGGGTAAGAGTACAGAGAGAGAGAGAGAGAGAGAGAGAGAGACAAAGACAGAGACAGAGACAGAGACAGACAGAGAGACAGAGACAGAGACAGACAGAGAGACAGAGAGAATATGTATAGAAGTTTCTAGAAGGAGACAAAGTGGTAATTATCCCAGCTAAGGCTGCTTAGACTTTGTTCTTTATCTTCTCAAGCATTGTTTATGTTTCCACAAGAACAACACAGCACTGTAAGAAAGGCCTTTATTTCACTTTGGCGTATCAAATGGACACTGCATTGGAATGTGTGGTTGTTTCTTTCATAATCTTCAGATGGTGCCTTTCCATGGTCCTCCCAACTCCTGCGTGGGAACACAGCCTGAGGAAGTAGAACGCTGTCCAGCAGACGGCTGGCACTGGGCATCAATCTTGTGTAGTTGCTTCCTGGTGTGAGAATTTAGGATAATACACTTATCTTTCTGCAGCTTCTATCAGGAACATCTCCAGGATATTCAATATGGCTTGGGAGTTGGCTTGGCTTGGCTTTTGAAAGTTAACCTGTTAGTCCTCTTCTTATGGAGAGGCCCAGGATACAGTATTTTTATGTCTAAAGCCACGTTTTAGATGCAATGTTAAAGGCAATGCCTGGAGATCCATGCTTGGTAGCTTTACTTCCCTGGTAAGCATTTGGGTCATTGGCCACCTGGAGCAGGGACACCTGGGGCAGGACACCTGGAGCAGAAACACCTGGGGCAGAACATCTGGAGCGGGGACACCTGGGGCAGGACACCTGGAGTGGGATACCTGGGGCAGGACACTGTGGATATTAAGACTGTCTCTTTGAGGATTGCAAACCCCCCACTCTTAAGACACCTTTGAAACAGTATCCTGATGTGCTTCTCCAAACTATGAGCCCAGATTACGATGGTTGTCAATGACTGTCAGCTTGATGGGTTCTAGAATCATCAAGTAACTGAAGCTCTGAGAACACCTGTGAGAAGTTTCTAAATTGGCTTAATATAGGTGAAAAAACCCACCCTGACTGCTGGCTGCACCATGGTGTGTGCTGAGGCCTGGGACTTTTTCTGTTTTCTGTTTTTCACTCTTCTGTGAGCCAAAGTGAACCCTTCAGGCCTTAAGCTGGTTTTTTCAGCTACTCAGTTACAGGAAGAGAAAAGGCACTGGAGAGTAGAGTATAATCCCAGCACACACACGCACAAAGCAGCAAAGACACCATTTGCCCCTCTGTACTTGTGGGGGTCCCTAAGAGCCCTGGGATTACAAAGTCTTAATCTCTACAGAATGACAGTCTCCACATGTTGCTGCAACGTTTCCCTTTTCTGTTAACCTTGGCATCCATGAGGCCCCCAGCATAAGGGCAACCTGTCCTCTTCAGTGTTTGTCTGCTGTCGGTACAGGAAGTAGAGCTCTCTCACCTGTGACTTGTCTGACACTTTGTTCCCCATGGCTGCAAGAACACCACCTTGGCAAATCAGTTTCCAGGAATGTTTGCCACCTCTATGCCCTCTTGTGCCACAGGTGAGCACCACCCTGTGATGGGCTGCTGAGAAAATGACTGACATTACGGTAAACGTCATATGCATAGCATCTGTGGTGTGGCAATCTGGCCTGCAGACTGCCCAAGATGGAGATGCTTGCCTGCGGATGAGAACAGTAGCAGTCATTTCTTCAGTAAGTAATCTCTGAATTTGTAATCTCTGAGATGAGCAATAACACACACACACACACACACACACACACACACACACACACACACACACAACTCACAGACACACACTCACATAGACAGATGCACACACACAGACACAGGCACAGACACACACAGAGACACAAACACAAACATACAGACACAAAAAGACACAGACAGACACAGATAGAGATTCACAGACACACAGACTCTATCACTCCCTCTCTCTCTCACTCCCATAAATACACATACAAAGACAGACACACACAGACACAGACACAGACACAGACACACTCACACAGAGATACATAGACACAGGCACAGGTACAGACACACAGACACACATGCACACATGCCATGTTCATGAGCTTAATTTGTTTATTATTAATAATTTTTAAATCCTACCTACTCTGCCTCTGAGGCAGTGGGAAATGGCCAGCATGTCAGTAAGGGCAAAAGGGACAGACAAGTGTAGGACAGGAAAAGAACAGTGATAGACATATCTAAACTCCCAATATCTCATCAGGATATCAACAAGCCTAGTAACTGGAAACCACCAACAAAGAAATAAATACCCAGTTCCTGGACCCAACCATCAGTGGACTTGGCTTCATCGTAGCCCGAGAAACACACTAACTTGAGCAATGTTCACGGGAAAGGTCACCTTAAATGACTTTAGTTTGTCAACTGCAGAGATGACAAACTGATCTCATCAAAGAAACTACTGACACTCATCCCAGGGCACCGGTATCTCTGTGCTATGGCATTCTAGAAGCTACATGTCAGACTGAACGGAAACTTCTAGAAGAAAGATGGCTGGGTTTGGTGTAGGAAACATGCTACTCTTACCAGTGTCTGGTTTTCCTTTGTTTGGAGGCTCATGGGAAGCAACACTTCCCAGTCAGGCTACTGGTAGGTCTATATTTTGTCTGGAACTATTCAGAACGGACACTGTCTGCCCTGTCTGGACTTGAGTTCCGGAGGCCCTGAGAGAGTCTCTGGCCTTTTTACCTCACAATGCTCCACTTGGGGGTCTTGTGCTGTGGTACAAAGCTATAAAGAGCAGACACCTCATCCATGATGTCTGGAAGGACAGGTGTCTCTCAGGTGTCCTACTGACTGCCTGCTTGCGTGGGGTGTTTTATGATGAATCCCCTAAAAACACGGGGCTGTGACTGATAGAACGTAATTAACCAGGAGGAAGACAGAAAGATATCTGGGTTTTGCTGAAGTCTTATGATGCTAGAGCTACAGGATAATCCTGGTCCTAAAGACACAATTTAACTAAAAGAATACACCTTTTATTTGCCTAATTGAGGTTATAATTTTGCCGGGTTTTCTAGCACATCAACATTAGGAGTGATGATTCTGTGTGGCTGTTGGAAGACTAGAAGCTGAGTCTTAGCCTACATACAGAATGCAGACTCACTGCTTCTATTTTGCTTTTTATGTATTTGGAGGTTCTGTCTGCAAATATGTCTGTGCACTGCTTCTGTGCCTGGTGCTCATGGAAGCCCAAAGAGAAGGCTTTGGATCCCTGGCACCAGAGCTATAAACAGTTGTGAGTCCATGTGGGTGCTGAGGACTGATCTGGGTCCTATGGAAGAGCAACAGTGTTTTGACTGCAGAGCCAGTGACAAATGTACCATTTTTAGACACAAATTCTCGAAGGGATTGTTCCTGCAGGTCGAGAGGATCCACCTTTCTGTATGCTGGAAAATCGATGATTGGTTTATACATTATCATACATCCCACCGCACCTTATACCAGCCCCTTCATGGGAAAAGTATCTTAGCGGAGTCAAAAAATGTTCAGAGAGGGAAGTTGTGGTATTGCTAGGAATGGGAGAAGAGCCTTGCTACCATTGTCTCTGTGTGGTCAAGAGCCATTGCTGTATTGGCGGTGGTTGGTGGCAGAGATGCTTTTTTTTCTCCACACAGAGAGGGAAGAGCCCAGGGCCTACTTGTCAGAATGTAGGAAAGGACAGAGAGGGAGCTTTTAAAAGAAGATCCTTTTTGGTTACAGCTTAGCAAGAAATAGCAACGTTGGATGAGGCCGGAGAAAAGGGAGACAAAGATAGCTTTGGTGAAGGAAACAGAAGATCTAAGAAATAGTTACTTAAAAGACTAGAAAAAGGAACAGAGTAAAGAAGCAAGGAATGACAGCCCAGAAGGGCCGAGGATGCTTATGGGATTTCAGTAATTGTGAAGTTACAGTAGGACCAATCATGAGAGCCCTGGTGTCGCCCATCTCCTGTGGGAATATTGTGAGCTCACAGAGGACAGCATACATGGAAAGGCCTTCATTAGGGCTCAGTTGTGCTCTTGTGGTAAAAGGAGAAAGGTATCTTGTTAGTTGAGTCTGATGATAGGTCCTTAGGTAGAAATGGAAGCATGATCACATAGTGCCTGTCTGCCAGGGGGTTCAGGGAACATCAGAGGGGAAGAGGCTAGAAAGATCTACTTGTGTGACCATGGGGATTACAAGTGACCCGAGGAAGGAGGTGTGTTGGAAAGTGTGACAGTAAGCAGTAGAAAAGTCCTCAGGGACAGAGAGCAGATAACACAAGTGTTAAGTTCTGTGATGGGGGAAACTGAGGAAAAACTGAGGCAGGAAGTCTGAAAGTGTGTGGGAAACCAGTCCAGGCAGGATGATTAAGGAAATGGTTCCGGAGGGAGTCAGCCAAGGTTCACACTGGAAGGGAAAACATGCCAGGTGGAGGAGTGACATCATATGTAAAGGCCCTGAGGCAGTGGAGAGCTCTTCCCAAGAACTACAGGGAGATTCTTGTAGCTAGGGAAAAAACCACATGGGAAAATAAGAGATTTTGTTGGATAGAATAAAGTCAAAAATACCACTATTTACTGTGGATCGCAAGTGCCGTATGGACTCTTTAGACTTGAAAGAAACCCAATTAAGAACACAGTCCTCTCTGCACTGGTGAGGTGACAGTGTGAGACAAGATTAGCTCAGAGCTGATGTCATGCCTACACCCCAGTGCCACCCCCAAGGTCATCCTTAGTGATAGCAGGCTCTGAATTCAGAGAGATTTTTATCTTTCACCCACAGTGGGCATCTAAGGACATGTTCCTGTTAATCTCCAGGATCCACCCAGCCTCCACATAGGGCTGGCTGTGTTAGTGGCTACCACCAAGCCTCACCTCTGTCTCCCCTCTGTCTCCTCGTATTCATTATTGTATCTTCAGATTATGATGAGACACTTTAAGAAGTTTACTCAAGCCCGTGCCCCTGCTTTAAAATTCAGCCTATTCATTATTATTGTCATTACTTTAGCTCTTATATGAGAAAATGGCGATGTCTCTGAACTCAGTTCCATGAGTCAGCGATCTGGTTCGTTTCGTTGTCTGCCTGTCTTTGACTTTAAGCAGTGTCTGTCCTGTGGCTGTGCTAGGTGATTCTCGAGCCATCGTGAAGGTGCTGTGTTTTTCAGATGGTGAGTCAAGCAAGAACTAGTGGGCCTGGTCTTGTGTTCCTCCCTGCCACCCCAAGGCATTTTTATAGCATTCATATCAGGTTTGCTGTTTCGAAAGGATAAAGACCCACTTTCCGGAATGGAAGACAGAGAGTAAAGTTCCTCTGCAGCAGGAATGGCTGGAATGCCTGTCTCCATGGGTGTTGCTGTTAAACTGACCCTTAACAGCTCAGCTGAAACTTTGAGGTGATACAGGACTCAGGCAGTGAGGAGTCAAGTCAGGGCCTCATAAAGCAGTTTTATCAGCGGTTTTTATGGGAAGGAAGGAGACAACTTCTTGCTGTCTGTAATGATCATGTCTTGGGGGACATGACAAACAGTGACAGTTTTTATGTTATTTTTAATTATGTGTTTCTCTGGGTGTGTGCGTGCATGTGAGTGCAGATGCCCATTGATGACCCCTAGAAGTCATTCTGAGCCACCAGGCGTGGGTTCTGGGAACAAAGCCCAGGTTCTGCAAGAGCAGCAAACACTCTTTATACACATGTTCTTCTCTCATCCAATACATTCTGACAGCAGTCTCCCCGCCCTCTGCTCCTCTCGGAGCCCCGACCTCTCCTCTCCCCCAGATTCATTGCTACTCATAAAAGAGCAGCCATCTCGGGAACATCTGCTGAACACGGTACAGCAAGATTCAAGAAGACCAGGCACAAACCCTCAGATCAAGGCTCAATGAAGTAAACCAGAGGGAGGAAAAGGGTCCCAAGGGCAGACAAAGGAGTCCAAAACATCCCCACTTCCACAGTTAAAAGTCCCACAGTAAACTCAGGCTAATCAACCACCAGTGTGCAGAGGGCACAGTGCAGAGCCATGAAGTCTCTGTGAGCCCCTGTGGACGTTGCTTAGTTGATTCCATGGGCCGTGTTCTCCTGATATTTTTGAGCTCTCTGGTTCCTACAGTCCTCTCCCTCTTCCCCAGGTTGACTGAACACTTCTGTTTGGGTATGGATCTCAGCATCTGCTTCCATCAACTGCTGGGGAAAGCCAGGATGACAGTTGGGCTGGACACTGATCTCTGAGCATAGCAGAAGATCATTAGAAATCATTTCATTGATTTTTTTTTTTTTTGCCAGTGTCTTTGTTTTAGTCTATGTCTCTGTACCATCCAGCTTCTGATTCCTAGCCATCCTGACAGTATCAGGATGGGCTCCCTCTCATGGCATGGACCTCAAGTAGACCAGTCATTGATTGGCCACTCCCACAAGCTCTGAGCCACTGTCCCAGCACATCCCAGTAGGCAGGGCAGGTTATAGATCAAAGGTGTGCTGGCTGGTTTGGTGCCGCAGCCCCACCACTGGAAGCCTTCATCAAGCATCCTTAACTGTTTAGCCATCTCTCCAGGCTTAACAGAAGCACTTTTTAAGTTCTAGAAAGAAATCAAGTGTAAGTGTTCCATTCTAAGTGTACCTACATTAGGATCAAGTGGGTGGCTAAAGAAGCCAGCTGGCCATTGGGTACAGATGGCCACTGTGCACAGCAGGCTGGGCCAACTGCAGCAGCCACTGGTATGTCTGCAGACAGAGGCTGGGTGACCAGCAGGAGTCTGTCACTAGGACATGCGCTGAGTTTGAGAAGGACAAACGCAGAACATCATAATCTTTCTCCATCACTATGGCCCCTGCCTCCCTTACCCCTTGCAAGGATCATTGCAAGCTCCCTGGCTCATGAGTCAGACATCTTGAGTCTTCAGAGTATCATGGTTGAATCAGTGGAACCCTTATGAGGAAGGACCTAATGAGAGGTCTTTAGCTCATAGACAAGACTAAGGTTCTTCTGGTAGACCTGAATTAGTTCTGTAGAGGGAAACAAGCTGGCAGTTCTATAGCCTCTCTGGGTTTCTCCATGGCAATGAGATTCTCCTTTACTTGTATCTCCACTGTTCTGATACCATCTGCCAAAAGGGCCTTAGACCTGCAGAACTATGAGCTCAATAAACCCGTTATTCTATAGAGTGTCCTCGCCTTGGGCAGTCTGCTATACTTTCTACTCATGGAAACAGGTTGATGGGGCTAAGGGAGATGGCCCATGGTTAAAAGCATTGCCTGCTCTTCCAGAGGTTCCTGGTTCAATTCCCAAAGCCCACATGGTTGTTTCTAACCATCTGTTACTCCAGATCCAAGGGATCTGACATCCTCTTCTGGCTTCTGCAAGCACATGCATGTATGTCTCTGGTACACAAATATACTTGTAGGCAAATACTCATATAATAAAATAAAATCTAAACAAACAAACAAACAAGCCAAAACACCCAATTTGGATCACAGCAATAACTCTCATGTTTAAGGTACGTCTTTCTACCTGTTAGCCTAGAACCTCCCTCACGGGTACACATACTCCAAGGCTTCTCTGCTAGGTGACTCAGGAGACAGCAGTAATGCCAGAGTCACCTTGTCTGATTGTGTGCTAGATCATGTGCTACTGGTGCTGAAGATAGGCCCTCCCTGTCCCATGCACCCCATCCCACCCCCACCTCAACCCCCCATCCCACCCCTGCAAACACACACACCTAGTTTCTGCTTTTGACTTCAGAATTGATTTTGAGATTTAGTTTTTCAAACTCTAGTTCTCCCAGGTGTTTTCTGGTTGATTCAAACAAAGAACCTGGCCAGCAATTCGAGGCTGCTATTTATTTGACTAGCTGTCTTCTGGTCCTGCCCAGGCAGGAGTCAGATAGAGCTTCACATTAGTCAACCCCCATCAAAGCACTTGGCCAAAGACCAAAGCTGTCTTTCTCTCTTTCACCAAAACTCAGCCAGCAAGAGTGGGTGGTGGTGGTGTGTTTCTTTCTAACGTTTAAAAACAAAATTATGTGTATATGCGTTTTGCCTGCATGTATGCTATTGTACTATGTGTGTGTGCCTGATGCCATAAGAGGTCGTCAGATTCCCTAAAACTGGAGTTACAGATGGTTGAGTGTGCAGTGGTACAGATGTGCTGGCAGTCAAACCTAAGTTCTCGGTGAAAAGGCTGTGCTGTCTTGTATCGGACTGAGATGTCAATACCCCAGCATGGGTGGGATGGGGTGCATGAGACCCCACCCCTATCTGAGGAGATTTGGGCAATTAATGGCTGTTGGGGGGAGAGGAATCATTTTTCTTCAGGGATGTAGCCACTGTTTAGTTGTTCATATTTAGGTAACCCAGCGCCACACCCAAGCATATTTATTCATGTAAGCCACTCCAGCTAAACCCAGTGGGACATACAAGAAAAAGTATGAAAGCAGGAAAGGTTGTAGGAAGTAGAGAGTGAGTATGATCAAATCACACGGTTTACATGTATTTACACAAATGTGTCAAGCATGAAGTATGTAATTACTCAAGAAGAATGTGGAATGGCCAGAGATCTTGTCCACCAACATGGTCAAATTGACATCTATAACCTGGGGCCTTGTAGGATCCATGACAAAGGGGTATGGGCAAAAGGCTACTACCATTTAGAAGTTTGGACTGCTGTGGACTGTTTCAGGAGCAGCATTATTTGTGGATGGTATGGAAATATAACTTGGGGCTTCAAGTGCTGGGGACAGCATACCAAAACATGGATGGTGCCTAGGACTGCCATCAGAAATAAGGAACTACCCACAGCAGGCCTGGAGAGAGACATCTCAGAAACCCAAGGGCAACTCATTTGTTTTAAAAAAAAAAGTTGTTCCCATAGCCCTGGACAACAGCTGTATAGATTTCATTTGTGCGTGACTGCTTTTCAGTTGGCCTTGGTGTGCATAATTATTCTCTTATGTCTGCCTTTCTTATTTCCTTCTCCTTCTGCTCTGGTGGATTCTGTGAAACTAGATTCTTCTTGATGTAATGATTCTTAAACAATCAAAAATTGAGGCTCAGGGGCACAGCACAGTCCAGTTATCACATTGTTTCCAAGATGTGAGCACACAGGTGCATGCTGGGTACTCTCATCTTGGAAACAATGTAAGAACTGCACAATGGGTAGTGTCAGGTTAATGTTTGGCTTTCAAAGAAAGTCTGAAGAAATCATGTTTAGAAATATTAGAAAATGAAACAGAGCCACAGAGTGCTAGAGTAACACAGGATCCATTAGCAGATGAAGGAATTTAAATTTACTGAAACTATGAAAATCACTAGTATGAGAGACACAATCATGGGACAGAGGAAAAATGGAATCAGGGAACACCAACACCAGATACTTTAATTGAGAAAGGAAAAAGCTACTGAAGTTATGAAGTGAGTTTTGTACAACATTTGAGAGTAGTTTCTGGTCTACTTTGAATATGTATGGATAAGAAAGTATAGAATGCATAAAATT
Organism: Micromys minutus; assembly: GCF_963924665.1. Taxonomy (NCBI): domain Eukaryota; kingdom Metazoa; phylum Chordata; class Mammalia; order Rodentia; family Muridae; genus Micromys; species Micromys minutus. Next base: position 246,410,846 of record NC_137969.1, read on the forward strand.
ATATATTAATAAAACCAAGTCAAAACACTGAGACTTAGGAGAGTCGCTGTGTGCGTTGTGCAGAAGCAGAAAGCTAGTGAACTGCAGAGTTAGGGGTTAACTTGATTCTTTCTGGCCACTGCCTGGCAGCTTTGCCCATGTCATTTATCATTAGAGCTTCACAGGAAAATGCAAGTAAACCATGGGGTTCTGAGCTCTGAAGTGTAATAAGTCAAAAGTTAAAGTTTAAATCACGATCATTTGCAATTATTATTATTTTGGCCACAGGCCTGGAAACAGGGGAAACTTGAAACTTTGGAGAACAATTATAATTCTTGATTCTTTGTGGGATGTGGTTATTCTTTTGAATTTGATTTGGCAATGATTATACAATACCTTTTTTTTCCTTCTAGCTGCTTTTGGAGTAATGATAAAAGATTGGGGGAAGAGAAAACTGAGAGGAAGAACACATGGAGTGTGTGAGTGCAAGACAGAGTGTGTGAGTGCAAGACAGAGTGTGTGAGTGCAAGACAGGGAGCAAACAACCTCCAGCCCGAGGAGGGAGTAAAGTTGCATGCAGGCAGCTTCAAGCAGAAACGTGCGCGCGCGCGCACACACACACACACACACACACACACAGAGAGAGAGAGAGAGAGAGAGAGAGAGAGAGAGAGAGAGAGAGAGAGAGAGAGAGAGAATGAGAGCGCTCAACTTCAAGCCTATTAGCTTGTACTTGAAAAGTTGTACGTATGTTTTTTTTACCTGCCTTCCAGATATCCCTGCTTCCAGTTGACAACTTTGAACCAGTGTCGCATTTGGACCCCGGCATTTAAGGAAGCTCTTCCACCATCTTAGACCTCTCCCCTCCCACCCATTCAGAGTGCTCAGGGCTAATGCAGTTCGTGTCAAATTGAAGTGGCGGCTTCCATTTCCCAGGGACTAGAGCAGGGCAGATTTCTCTGAAAATTTGGCAAATTTTACCTTTTGCCTCATAATAAAGAAGTGTTTGACACAATGCTGTGCTTTTAATGCGTCACTGTAATATAAACTGTTGCCATGTTTAGCTCAGCATCTGTCTGTCTGTCTATAGCGAACCCTTGTCTTTGTGCAGAGAATAGGCTAGGCTGGATGTCTCAGTCAACCTATGCTGTGGCCTCAGTACTGCACCAACACCTCATTCCCAGGGAGATCGTGCTGAGAAGTAACAAGGCTGGAGCCCTCACAATGGAATTATGGCAAAAGAGGACCAAGGCTCTCATTGGATGAGATGACACACTGAAAGTGCCCAGTGTGCGGGACAGGTCCTCACAGCTCACCAAATTTACTGGAGTCTGATTTGAGCCTCAAAATTGAGTGTTCTCTGTGCTTTAGGAAACACCCAATCACAGATGCTGGTTTTCAAATCCTGACGGGACAAGGACAGGCTCCCTTAATGGACGATTGGTACAGTGGCTCAGCTGAGATGCCACTCGTCCATTGCTTAGAGTTCTCGGGCTGGGCACTGAGTGGGTGAGTGGACCATCTCTCCCCAGGGCACTGGGCACTGTTAAAATCTGTAAAATCAACTCTTAGTGTTAATGACAAGGTCTCTAGTTGCAGCATCTGCCACGATTTTGATGTCCCCTTTTCTGGACACAAGCAGACATGTTTGTAATGAAGCAACAGCTGCTAAGTTGTTCCTTGTCACCCCGATTGCCTTCAGCAAAGAACTGGCAGTCTAACAGCTAGCTAGACAACCCTTGCATGTGTACTGACATTCCGGAACATTCTACACAGTTCTCGAGATGGTTCCGCAAATACAGAAGGAAGTTGACTTCCCCAGCTTATGAAGATAGCCTCTGGCTGATAATGCAGTTCTCATTTCTCTCTCTCTCTCTCTCTCTCTCTCTCTCTCTCTCTCTCTCTCTCTCTCTCTCTCTCTCTCTCTCTCTCTCTTTCCTTCCTCTCTCTTCCCCTATCTCTCTGTCTCTGTCTGTCTGTCTGTCTGTCTGTCTCTCTCTCTCTCTCTCTCTCTCTCTCTCTCTCTCTCTCTCTCTCTAATAGAGCTTGTGCCATCCTCACTGGGATTTCTCTGACTGGTAATAGATGCTGAGATCAGCATTTGTCCAACCATCAATTTCCTAATGGCTGTGACTGGCACTCAGAGGTAGGGTTTTGATTGGATCAGAACACAGCTCACTGATTGTGACTCCTTGTATGAGCCAAGGCTCTGACTGCGCCAAACAGCTCGTCCTGCTCTGCACGCGGGCTGCTTGGGATAAGTTATGAGTATTCCGGGTGACGCTCCTTTATTGCTAAAATAGAGAGAGATGACAGGAGTGAGCCAAGCGACTCTGAAGAGGGGGGACAGAGGTTGTGAAGAGCTGTACGGAGACTCATCGGGTCCCCGTCACCAGAAGAAATCCAGAGAGCTGTCGAGGTATCACAGACAAACATGCCCCACCCAAGATTGAGCGCTAAAACATGCCCTCTTCCTGGAGCTGAGGGCACTGATCTCCAAGGACAGCGCAGACTGTAACACTAGAGGGCGCCACGGTCTGCTGCCTCTGCCTGGCCACTGCTGCCAGGAAAGGCTGGGAGGAAATAAAAGCTGTCTACCCATGATGTCTATCTCTCAGGGGCAGGGCCAAATGACCCCAGCCAGCAACTTGGTGCAAAGGTGCCTGCAGATCTGGTACTAGATGGGCCCCACCCTAGCACCCTCAACACAGGTCAGATACACTGTGCAAATTCTTGAGTCTCTTATTGTATGGGCAGCAGGTTTATCCACTGAGCTCCATTCTCCTGATCAGGTTACTTCCCAAAGTTCCACCTCCATGCTAGGGCTTTTTGGCTCTGCTGACTGGGTGTAAGTATCCATCCGAAAGCAGAGACTGGGGAAACATCTTCCTGAACTGTTGGATTTGAGTTTTCTTCATGAGATCCTTAACTGTGAAGCTCTGGCCTCCCCCCGGGACCCTGGCAGGACCCTGCACACCTGCTGCTGGAGTTCACACTTCAGCATCCGTCCCGTGTAGCCAGCAGCGCTCAGCGGGCCTTCCTGTCCAGTGCTGGGGGTGGAGCCTCGGCGCTCTTCCATAGGTGCGACAAGCTTTGGTGCTTTCCAGAGAATGTTCTCATCCCACATGCTTGATCCCAGCCATTAAAAATTCTGATGCTTGTTGAAACTTGTGAGCTAGTCAACCATGGGCAATTTCATTCTTCCCCCTTTGCCCTTCCCAACTTCCCTGTATCCATCAGCCTGGGATCTGTCCAGGTTTGGACGGCACAGTCTCTCTTTACGATCACCCCTTCCTCAGGAATTAACGCCGGGTCTTCTGGGCCTTCCTCCTTCAGCTTTCCTGCCTCCTTGCTTCCTTCTTCCATTTGGTATGTGCATGTCTACGCCTATTCCCTGACCTCCACTGCAACACCTGTGATTATGTAGCATGACCAGGACAAGCTCACATGCACAGCTTGCCAGGAACTTCCCTGTACAAGGTGGAAACATGCATGCTCCCTGGTGACCCACAGCTGCAATGGCTTTGTAACGCATCTCACCTTAACACATTTCTTTCCGTTCTAGTCACTCCGAGTGCCTGTTACATCTTAGGTAGTTGAGTGGCAGAAATTAGTGATGTGGATGTCTTCCCTACCCAGAAGGAGCTCAGAGACTCAGATATAAAAAGCCACCGATCACACACTCGTGCGTGTACACACACACACACACACACACACACACACACACACACACATCGCTGCAGTAAGTACTATGGAAGCACACAAAGTTCAGAGGATGAGAATTGCATCGTGCAGGCTCAGCAGAGACATTCATTTTTTGCAGGATGATGTCATTATACATCAAGGCGGGTCCAGGGAAAGACAAAGCCTATCATTGGACGAGAAGGAAGGAGAGGTGGGGAAAGGTCTAGGAAGGAGAGAGGAGGAGAAGCGGGAGAATCCAGAGACAGGGGAGGAGGAAAGAGAAGGAGCTGTGAACCAACATGGTGACAGATGTAAATAGACTTCTCTGAGCATAAATACAGGTCGTTATGAATATTTTGGGGATGTTTTTTAATGTGGCGACTTAATTGAGTTCAAAAGAAAGTGTAGTGGCAGGAAACACCAAGCCTGCCACAGAATTGAGATGCGTGTGCCAGGCGTAGTAACAACCTGCCTAGGAGACAGTGAGTAAAAGTGGCTGGCAGAGAGACAGCCGGGAGAGGGTGGCTCGGGGACCACGAGACAGAGACCTGGCATGCGGTTCCCCGCTGCTCATGGGCCACACGAAGTGAGAGCTGGTAGCCAGAGATCTTTCAGCATTTATTGCAACACTTTTTAATCAAAGTCTACACAGGCGCTCCGAAACCCACAAGTTAATAAAGGAACACAACACCACCACAAACCAGCGAAAGAATCCTGAACGGTGTCTCTGAAGTACGGAGGCTATTTTTGCACAACTCCTGCTTCTCTTTGAGCTGTGGAACACCTCTGCCGAGGAGCCCCTGCGACTCTGAGACACTGCCATCAGGAAGCAGTTTCTCATAGGGTCAAATTTTGGCGAATGGATAGATACAGTGACCAGAACTGCTGCACGTGGTTTGGTTAAATTCTACAGAAACAGCAGTGACGTCACGAGCCAATCACACACCTCAGTTCACAACTGTGTATGATGTTGCCTGTGGTGTGTACTGTGGGGTGGTTACAGCCCTGGGAATCACGAAGAGGATCAAAGCCTGGGACACCCAGTCAGAATGGGAGTCACTAAGAAAACAAGCAACTACAAATGCTGATGGGTGTGTAGGAAACAAAGACCTTTATACTGTACCAGAGGGAGTGTAAATTCGCCCCGACTCTATGGGCATTATTGTTATGAAGAGTCCACAAGATTCTGTAATAGAAAACGCCCTAGGAAAGCTCTGTCAACATACCACAAGATGCCTGTGAGTCTGGATTTATCTATTGTCCTATTTACAATAGCCAAGCAACAGGCCAGCCCAGGTGCTTGTCAACAGATAACTGGACATTAAACAGTACATACAGGGTGGAGTTTTATTCAGCTCTAAAGAGCAGTGAAATCATGCCATTTACTGGGAAATTGGTGCAATTGGAGATTCATATTTCGAGTGGAAAAAAACAGACTCAGAAAGACAAATATATTCTCTTTTATTTATGGGCCCTGGATTTTTTATAGGCTCATACTATCCTATATGTGATAGTGTATATAGTGAAGGAGTTAGTGGAGGAAGGCCACATCTAGGAAAAAAAAACACCATAGTGCCAAGAAATAAAATGGAATTATGCATGGAGTGGCATATGTGACTGACTAATGCAGCAAGGGAAGTCTTCTTCTTCTTCTTCTTCTTCTTCTTCTTCTTCTTCTTCTTCTTCTTCTTCTTCTTCTTCTTCTTCTTCTTCTTCTTCTTCTTCTTCTTCTTCTTCTTCTTCTTTCTTCTTCCTTCTCCTCCTCCTCCTTGTTCCTCTTCCTCCTCCCCCTCTTCTTCCTTCTTCCTCTTCCTCCTCCTTCTTCTTCTTCTTCCTTCTCCTCCTCCTATTTCTCCTCCTCCTCCTTCTTCTTCCTCTTCCTCCTCCTCCTCCTCCTTCTTCTTCCTCTTCCTCCTCCTCCCCCTCCTCTTCCTCCCTCTTCTTCTTCTTCTTCTTCCTCTTCCTCCTCCTCCCCCTCCTCTTCCTCCCTCTTCTTCTTCTTCTTCTTCTTCTTCTTTCTTCTTCCTTCTCCTCCTCCTCCTTGTTCCTCTTCCTCCTCCCCCTCTTCTTCCTTCTTCCTCTTCCTCCTCCTTCTTCTTCTTCTTCCTTCTCCTCCTCCTATTTCTCCTCCTCCTCCTTCTTCTTCCTCTTCCTCCTCCTCCTCCTCCTTCTTCTTCCTCTTCCTCCTCCTCCCCCTCCTCTTCCTCCCTCTTCTTCTTCTTCTTCTTCCTCTTCCTCCTCCTCCCCCTCCTCTTCCTCCCTCTTCTTCTTCTTCTTCTTCTTCTTCTTCTTCTTCTTCTTCTTCTTCTTCTTCTTCTTCTTCTTCTTCTTCTTCTTCTTCTTCTTCTTCTTCTTCTCCTTCTCCTTCTCCTTCTCCTTCTCCTTCTCCTTCTCCTCCTCCTTCCCCTTCTCCTTCTCCTCCTCCTCCTTCTTCTTTCTTCTTTCTTCTTTCTTCTCCTCCCCCTTCTCCTTCTCCTACTCCTTCTTCTCCTCCTCCTTCTTCTTTCTTTTTCCTTCTTTCTTCTCCTCCTCCTCCTTCCTCCTCTTCCTCCTTCCACTCTTCTTCCTCTTCCTCCTTCCCCTCTTCTTCTTCCTTCTTCCTCTTCCTCCTCCTCCCCCTCCTCCTCCTTCTTCTTCCTCTTCCTCTTCCTCCTCCTCCTCCTCTTCCTCCTCCTCCTCCTCCTTCTTTTTCTTTTCTGTCTTCTCCCCTGTCACCATCAGGATGATAACCATGTCTTCTTGTTTTCCTAGGGCCTTGAACCCCCCCCCTTCCATCATGGGAAACCCTCCACCTCTCCTCCTTCCCTGTAGACTCTTGTTTTAAAGAAGAGCCCAGATTTTATCCTCATTAGGGTCTTGGGGAGTTTGTCCCTGGGGAGACCCTGAAGGACATGCTGAGGTTCAGACACACATGGGTTCACTAACTATCTCAGTGTGGGAGAAATCCCACTGCTGTGGGGTTTGGCAAGGCGGAAGCAGTGGACATGGGCAAGCCTGGGACGAAGCATGCTGAAGCTCTAATGCCCGTCTTGGTGTTTGCCCTGATCTTGTGAGTTACCACATTAATAATCATTTCGTACAAACACCAGGAAAGACTGGAAATGCCCAAACATCATTATTCCTAAAGACTGACAGGACCAAACTCGATCAAGCCACCTTCAACTGCCCACAGAGCTCTCTGGAGTCTCTCCATCCTGCATGGTGGCTTCGGAGCTTCCCCGCAATGACCTTCCCTGGCATTGTCTGCCCTTTCGTGCTGAAAACAGTCTCAACCAACTTTGGAAGCTGAGAAGGAAAATGTAATTTACTGATGAGAAAACCCAAGAGTATACATGATGTTCTCTGCTGAGGCTGCAAAGTGTTTCCTGGCATCCTGGGTATTTATTTCTCAGCGTGGGCAGTGGTGTCTAGGAAATGCCCCAACTTCTGCACAGGAGCTATTTACTCTCTTTGGTACTGAGTTCCTTTTCTGCTCTGATGAGGGGTTCAGCCTGCTCTTCAGCCCCATGTAACTCTCATTCTGGGGCACTAAAGAGTTTTGACCACACGGGCCTCCATACAAACTCAAGGCAATTTACTAATTTGAATAGCGAACAGTAAGAATAATTGTTTTGGTAGAAGTATGGCCCAAGTATGTCACAGAAAATAATTACATAAGAAAGTTATTTGGCTTGACTAAATGCTAGATTTACCAGGGCAATCGGTATCATATTTGGCAACTCTACCCTCTTACAAGGAGTCCTCTGTTCAACTAACCTAGGGGGTGGAGTACCAGCTAAATAGTTATTTTGGTATGTGTCAATGACCCCCTATAACCTGCAGGGGGCAGTATGAGCCTTTAGGTATGGGATTGACATCCCCCCCCCATGACTCTCTCTACATGAAGGATGTGCACGAAAAGATAGCTGGGAATTCCTCTTATCTGACCAAATTTCAATTACTATGAGAAACACCTTTCCCCTCAAATACGAAGTGAACCAGCAACACTGCCCACCAATCTTATTGCAGATAATATGACGTCAAGCCACCTTCTAGCCCAAGCGGCTCAGATATCACGTAGCACTCAGTAACCTTTCATTGATACCCACTCTGGCTGTCCAGAGCTGGATGGAGAACTTGGGTTTAGGACATTTGTCTAAGGGTGTGGACCCACAGACTAAGATGTCAGTGCCAAGCCTCCGGGCTTATCACTATTCTATACTCAATATCTGGGAAGCAGAGCCAGCCGCTCCACATCTGCCTGTCGACAGGAGGATGGATGAAAGATGCGTGCGCACATCCCAGTGAAGTTCTGTGCAGCTGAAGAGAAAAATGAAATCGTGACTTTTGCAGGAAAGAACACACAGAACTGGGATTCGTGGTTGTAATGAGGGAACTAGCGAAACCAAAAGACAAACCCCACGTTTCCCTTACTCACAAAGCCTAGACTTAAAGATACACACATACATTCGTATGTATGTATGAATACACCCCCACATTCATCCCACCCCCATCCTCTTGCCCTTACTCAGCCTTGGGGCACTCCTTGCCCCTGGGGCTCCTTTTCTGACTCTCAAATTCAGCCTCTCATGCTGTTAGATCGATGATGAAATCAGTCCCTCCTCACACCCTTCAGCTTCATGGCACATGGTTTGTAGCTCCTGCCTGCCCCAGATTCAGCCTCCCCTCATAATGAGGATGCCCCTTGGTTTGCTCATTCCTGTGTGTCCTTGGTGCCTTTTCCCATGTCCCTTACCCTAAGGCTACTTAGCAGACATTGGCAATGGAAGTGACAGTGTTGAAAGGCTTGTGATATAGATGTGGATGACTAGAAGCTGCCCTGGATATCTCCCCCCCTGTGGTTGCAGCTCATGGGATTTTGCACAGCCAAATTCAGATTTATTAGCAAGGGGTCCTGCTGTGAAGGTTGGGCTAGCCTTCCTGTGGCCCCCGCCACCACAATTACCCAGCAGCTGGGTTGACCACTTTCCCCAAGAAGAGCAGACTCTGGGTGGTCACCTCCCAGAGCAGAAGCAGGAAGGGCCTGTTAAAGTGGGCCTGTGGGGCTGACGTCATGTTCAGGGCTGGGGGCTGGGAGAGGAGGCCAGAGGCAGCTGAGGCCTCGGTTCCCTTCTCGTTCATGTTCACTACAGCCTTGTGCGAGACCTAGGAGAGAAGACAGAGTCAGCATTCATTCATGGTTCTGAGGGCAGAGGCCACCTTCCCCTAACCTTGGATGATGTCCCAGAGCCTGTTCAGGCCCCTTGGAGTAGCCTGCCTAAGAAACAACCCTAACTTATGTGTGTCACTAGTCTAAGCTGGGTACTCTGACATGAGATGGCCTCAGCCCCACGGAGGAGCTAGGTGTCCGGCAGACTCAAACCCAACAGCCACCCCACCACCACCGAGCATTTCTTGGCACATGGGTACACAGGGCCTGGGCTTCCTTGAGCTTCACTTTCTAAACTTCCTCTGCCTTCTCAGCTTAAAAATGGCTTGCAGCTGAAAGCAGGCCCCAATGCACTAGGTAGAACCAAGCTCCATGTTGCCCTGAGCATAGACTATGAAAAGTCTTGTTTCACAACTTCTTAGTAAGAAAGGACTCTGTGACTTTAAGGGAAGTTGGGAAAATGGTCTTGATGAGTTCTTTCATCTCCAAAAAGGTCTAAGAACGATAGCCAGCCGAGGCAGGCAAGGTCACCTGGAAAGTTCTTTGAAGTCTCTCATCTTCTTGTCCATCACCCCTCACCTCACAGGCTCACATGCACACACCCCTACATGTGCACACTCCATGCACACACAGGCATTATACACAGGCTCAGACATAAGTCCACATCCCTCCTGCCTTGGTTGTGCATTTAGCTCTCTTCTGGAGGGTTAAGAGCCAAGACAGAGCTCATTCCTCGTAAGGTCCTAACAAAGACTCCAACGATGATGGACATCTCCAACCTATGCAGAAGAGCCAAGCTAAGCTCTAGGAAGAGCCTGGACCACCTTTCCTCCTGGGAAAGACTATCTTTTCTGTTAGAGGGCTACAAATGTTTGCCCATTCCACGTGACTTGTGTTGTCTCCCATCAAAAGAGAACACAGCTTCCTTCTATTGCCTAAACAGGAGACCTGCTTTTAGGCAGTGGCTGTGAGCAGCCATTGTGTAGGGCTGTGGGGAGTGGAAGGGTTAAGAGCCACTGTCTATTTCTCTTATATTCCTCTTCTCTGAGAGAGAGATGTTTCCTTTAACATCCATCCTGGAAGAATTCATAGCCAGTGTTACACAGCAAGCTGCTTCTAGGATGCACTGTCGGCTAGAGACGGGCTTTGTAGAACACCGTCTTCACCACACCGTGTGTTCATGCCTACAAGTGTTCATCAGAATTGGGTTCTCTGACTGTTGACCACCCTCACAGATGGATGGGTGAAGAGCATCATCCAGCCCTTCCTCTGAGATTCCAGCAGCTCCTCTGAGCCATCTGTACACAGTTCTTCTATTTTTACACATGGGCTGGGGGCTCAGGGAGAGTATATGGCTGAGGAAGGTTGTCTGAAGAAGGGCTTTATGCTGAGTGAAGATTTTTCTTCCATGTAAGTTGATTTGGGGTTACCTAGACTCCTTCATCCATGCTTAAAGAACTCAGTGACTCCCCATGTGAAATTTTACTTTGGTTTGTTGCAGGACCTAAGGAGAATAGACAAACACTATTTCCATCTCTTCTGGGAAGGAATTCTCACAATAAGCCTCTGTTGTGCTAATGCACTGGAATATAGGAGAGGCTTGTTACCATAGCAATGCTGACCGCTATGGTGCCTGTTCGAGCTCTATAACTTTCTACAGCAGTAACAAAGATAGAGCCTCTGATGCCTAAACGGGAATAATTTGAAATAAACGACCTCTACCCCTCACCAGGCATAATTCTGGCTCTGCGAACGACCTCAAGTATTCTACAGAATCCCGAATTCCTGGCCTGACTGGTGTAAATCTAGAGGGGAAAAATGAGAGTGGAGTTGTCCAGGAATAAAATCTGTAAAGATTGTGTGTTGAAAAGCCAGTCTAGGAAAAGGACTTGGGACCTGGGTTTTCCAGTGCACTTCATGTTGGAAGAAAAACATCCCTCCTCCCCAAGTTCACAGCCCCTGCCTTACCCGGGAGACAGTTTTGTTGAGTTGCCCCATAATTCCTGATAGGTCAGCTTCCATGTTGAACAGGTTGCTGAGACCAATGAGGGGCAGGATCTCTTCCAGGTTGTAGGTTGCAGAAATTGAAAACCTTGGCAGGTGCAAATCCAACAGGCTAGACAGAGAATCAGAGAAAGGGCATGACTCTGTTGGGTGTACCCTGTGCCCTGGCTGCAGGCAGCTTGAGCTGTGAGCAAGAGCAGGGTACCCCAGCCTGTGGGATGATCAGTCTACTCTGGTCAAATTTTCCACTACCTATGCCCACCCAAGTGTCCCTCCATATAGACCTCACAGTGTTACGGCTGGATCTGAGAAGTTTCCTGGCAGACAAGACTGTCTTTGTTATCTTTTGCAGAGAGTTTTCTAAGTGCCAGACACTAGCCAGAGTTTCACAAAGCACCACTGATTAGAAGCACGTGGTACCAGGTTGAGTAACTACCGTTTGTGTCCCACCTCCACACCTGACTCACCTGCAGGTGCTTCAGGCTCGGTTGCCCAACTATATCTTAAATCCATCCATGGACAGTCCCAGTACAAACCACTACCACCCTGTTCCATTTGTCTGAGCTGTTTTGCAAAAATGGCAGAGAGATGCTCACCCCTGGTGCTGCTCTAACCATCTAGAACAGAGATTCTTAAAGGGATTGTTGGTCACAATCCCTTTGACAAACCTCTAAGAAAGTATTTACACAGCAATCTGTAACAGTAGCAAAAGTAGAGTCATGAAATAGCAACAAAAACAATTCTATGGTGAGGGTCACCACAATATGAGGAACTACATTAAAGGATCACAACATTAAGAAGGTTGAGAAGCAGTGACTTAGAAGGAGAGGGGGGGCTGTGTCGTCTAAACCCAAAGCCTGACTTCCCCATCCAGGCCATCAGATTGTCACGGTCTCTGCAATGAATGTGGAAATTTCTTTAAACTCAGAGTGAACCTACCCCTTCTCACTGGGATTGCTATGTTTTCCCCTTACTCATTCGATAATTGCCAGTGCTCTGTTAATGACCAATGTTCTTGGGAACAGCCCACTTGTGGAACATTCAGTTCATAGTACATTTATCAATGGCCAGCCCACTGTGGGTGATGCCATCCCTGGTCTAGTGGTCTGGGTTCTATAAGAGGCTGAGCAAGCCAGGGGAAGCAAGTCAGTAAGCAGCATCCCTCCATGGCCTCTGCATCAGCTCCTGCCTCCAGGTTCCAGGAATCTTGGTCATCTTTAATAATTGTTCTTGTCTTTTTTTTTTTTTTTTTTTTTTTTCAGACTTAGCTAACTCGTGGTGTTAAATTATTATGGAAAGGAAGTAAGCAAGAGGAAAGAACCCCAAGAAGGGATGAAATGACAGTCTAGAGGTTCTAGGTTCTTTAAGTACTGGCTCTGTTTGTCCCCACACCCCCAGCAGCAGGCAGTGTATCTTTGTTTTAACAGTTTCGGGAACCTGTGGCCCAAAGGCACAAGGAAGACATCTGGGAAGTCAAGGGTGAGACAGTGTGCAAACCCAGAAGATGAGATCTTAGGGCTAGAGCTGAACAGACCCACCCCAGCTCTTGAGCAAGGATGGGCAGCACCTTGGGGCACCTACCTGGGCAGGAACCGCTGGCCCCACCTTCTCAGCGTCTCTGGCTGGAGGGCAGCCTCTACCTGTTTTGTCTTCCCGGGGTCAGGGAGGACCAGCAGCAGCAAGGCGGTGCCGCTGTACTTGATCTGGAGGACAGTGCATGATGCCTCCTGGTCATACAGGAACCTGTGCATCTCCTTCTGCCGCATCATGGGAATAAGGAGCGGCGTCTTCTGGTCCAGGAAGAAGCTCTCTTGCTTCCGGGTCTGGTAGCGATCAAAGGGATGCTTCCACTTGGCTGAGGGTATAAAATCCACAGAACCATGAGCATATGGGCCAGACAGCAACTGGGGGGGAGGAGGAGAGACATCCACAAGGTCATGCAGAATGGTGACATCCTCTGGAGTGTGCAAGTAACAGGACCCAAAGTCAGGACGCATGAGAGCAAGTCCCTGGGGTAAGTGACCTATGGTTATGCTGACCTGAGAGAGTTTATCTACAAAGCACACACAGGGTGGTCCCAGCTTCCTTGTACAAGACATGGTTTCTATTTTTTTTTAAGATAAATTTATTTTTATTTTATGAGTGTTTGCCTACCTGTAAGTCTATGCACCATGTATGTGCAGTACCCAAGGATGCCAGAAGAGGGCACCACATGCCTTGGAAATGGAGTCATACACAGTTATCACACGTTGAATCCAGGTCCTCTGGAAGAGCAACCAGTGGTCCTAACCACTGAGCCCCCAAAGCACTGCCTCTTAAGTCATCAGGAACAAATAAGAAGCATGTATTTCGCAATAAGGTAGTGGGCACAAATTGATTGAAGCACCCCTATTTCCAGAGCCATAAAGGGTGTGAGCTGGAACTAGCTGCCTGATTCGGGTTTTATTGAAATGTGATGTCAACCTTCTCTGACCAGATGCCTCAGTGTCTGCAAAGAGCTTCAGGCTGGCATGGTGGCCCACACCTGCAATGTCAGCAGTCAGGAAGCTGAGGCAAGAGAAACCATCTCAGCAACCTGCCCCCCTCCCCCCTCTTTCACTTGTTTATTTGAGTCAGGATCTCTCTGTGTAATCCAGGCCAATATCACCTTGTGATATTTCTGCCTTCACCCCAAAATGCTAGGAGTGGAGGGATGTGCCCCTCACGGTGATCTGGATATCCACTTTCCGGAAAGTCGACCCTTACACACAGCCCAGGGTCTCTGCTGAGAGCTCTGTGACCTGTGACTACACCATCCCCCTGAACTGTCTTTTCTCTTTTGCTACTCCCACAGGGAGCGTGAAGGGTAGGACTCTCACCTTTAAAGAAGATGTAGTTCAGGAGAACCATAAGGGTGCCATGACCCAACTCCGGGAGACAGCCCACCACCTGCCCGTAGGTCTGCTTCCTCACTAGGTCATTGATCTGCTGTCCAGTGGCAGCTGCTTCCGTGAAGTTGGCAGAGAATGCCAGAGCTCCGTACAGCTCCTTGGCACTGCCCAGAAAGCTCTGCTGAGGCTTCAGCTGGCTGTCCAGGAACAGGGAATGTCCCAGTTTTAGTTCCATTTTGGGGCTGGGCAGGTCAAGTGTGTGCAGGAGGCTCTGGAAGCCCCGGTGGATGTCAGCTGCTGGGGTCTCTGTGAGGTTGAAGCCTAGACTTTCCAGGATCCGAGTCTGGGTGTCAGCATGTGCCCCAAGAGAGAGCAGAGCCACAGTGCTGGAGAGGCTCACAGGGGAGAAGAGGATGTTCCCTGGGTCTCCCTCTGCTAGTTGCTTGTATAGACGCAAAGCAAAATTGGTGATGATGGGTGTGACCTTGTGATAGGTGGGTGCTGGCTCCAGGGCTTGGTGGCTGCCTGGTTGAGGTGCCCCCAGACTCTTATCTCTATGGACAGAAAGTAGCTGACAATGGACAGGAAGCAGGACCTCAGCTACCAGCAGCCACAGCCACACCGGCCCCATTGTCTGGAAAGAAGATGAGGAACGCATTAGTCTTCTCGGTAGATGACACTATCACCCCTGACCTTCCATTAAAGCCACCATCCACACCTAATCCCTCGCTGCAGAGAACAGGGGAAGGTGTGAGTTGTGTGGGTGCAACTGGGATTCGAGCTGGAAAAATAGATCCTGCAGTCCAACCTTCCTCCTTTCATGCTCCTTCCTCCTTCCCTCCCTCTACCTTCCCTCCCACCCTCCAACTTCCCTTCCTCCTCCTCCACTCCATACTCTTTTCCTCTCCTCTTTCCCCTTCTCTTTCCTTCCTTCCCTCCTCCACTCTCTTCTTTCCCTCCTTCTGCCTCCACTTTCTCCTTCTTTCCATCCTTTCTTTTCCACTCCCTCCTTTCTTCCCTCCTTCCATCTTCTTTCTTCCTTCTTTCCCGCCTTCTTCCCTCCTTCCCTCCCTCTTCCTTTCCTCCTTCCCTCTTCCTTCCCTCCCTCTGTCTTCCAACCTCCTTTCCTCCCTCCCTCTTTCTTCCCTCCCTCTCTTGCTCCTTCCTTCCCTCCTTCTTCTCTCCCACCTCCTTTCTTCCCTCTTCCTTTTCTCTCTTCTCCTCCACTCCTTCTTCCTTCCTTCCCTCTCCCTGTCTCTCTCTCTCATCCCCCTCTCATTTCCCTTCCTTTCCCCTACCCTCTCTTGCTCTCCCCTATCTCTTTTCCAATGGCCATTCTCTTGTCTTACTCCATGCTTCATTCCTTCTTCTCTCCCTCTTTCCTTCCATATTTTTTTTTCTGTATTCTCCCTGACCCAGTTGTTTTTGCAATCATATATACATAACACCTAAGGCTCCGCTGGGTCTAAAGGTGTGCCAGATACTGGGTACCTTGTGGGTTAAAGAAATTCAAACATAATCCCAAGGTTCTCAGAGTTTAGGGCAGTGGTTCAAAACCTTCCTAATGCTGTGACCTTAATAGAGTCCATGTTGTGGTGGCCTTCAACCACAAGATTATCTGACTGCTACATCATAACTGTTATTTCGCTACTGATATGAATTATACTGTAAATGTTTGGTATTCAGGATATCTGATATATGATCCCCCCAAACCTGTGGTTGAGACTCATAGATTAAGAATCACTGGTTTAGGGAGGGCATGGTTGAGGGACCATCCAGTGTTTGTCTAGGCAGATGCTTATGTGACTGCAAGGAAAGTGTCATGCTAGGGAGCAAATGTTGAACCCCTTGAGTGTGGCTATGAAACAGAGCGGTCAGTTGCAAGAAAAGGGGTGGTGTTCAACACCTCTTTCAGGCCTCAAGGGGAGAGCCCTGCACCCAGAGGCTTTACATTAGCCTGGATCATCAATCAAGCCCACAGAGATGAAGGCAGCCTCTGAAGGAGGAGGACGTAACAGTACTGATGGTTCCTGGAAGGAGAACAGAAAGAGGAAACTCTACTGCCTTAAAGCCACCTACTATGTACAATGGCACAAACACTCCTGTGTAAGGAGTCTTTGAAAACAGCTCTTGCTAACAGTGTTTTACCTACTACAAATTCATACGCCTAGCTCCTAGCACCTCAAACCTCATGATGCTGCTTTCTTATCAATGGAGACGTTACAGATATAATTAAATAAGCTGGGGCCATTAAAGTGGGGCCCTTAAGCCTGTAGGACTAGTGTCCCTAAAAGAAGGGATTTTGGTTTCTGAAGTACCTGAGGAGGATCTTGGGGAAGATGAAGGCAGAGATGAGACCCGAATGCAAACCACATGATTCTGAAGGTTACAGCAACCAGGGCTCAGGAAGAGGCCTGGAACAGGTTCTTCTGTGCAGTCTCAGAAGGGCAGAGTCATCACCTTGATTGCAATCTCAGACTTCTAGTTTCCAGAAGTACCGGGCAAAGCACATCTGTTTAAACCCCTGCTCCTGTGTGGGTTTTGCGCCCTTCATGCAAATGTCAAGCGCCTTATGTTCTAATTTATAAGATGCATCAGAATAGCCGTTGGTCACCTTGGCAGGGTTAATGGAGAGGTAGGAGCAAGGTATCGTGAGTGCAGCGGCGTGGGGCACAGCCTGCAGAGCGGACAAAGCCAGGCTCGCCGACTTTGTTCCACTTCCTTCTTTTCTCTTACAGGTGTCCCCCACCCCCACAACACTGCAGAGGACATACTGCCCTGGGCCCCTGCATCCCAGAGTCTTCTGGACACTAATATCTTCCTGGATCCCTTCAAACAGCCTCTCTACCCTTTAGTTACACAGTGGCTACTGGCTAGTTTTTTTGTTTCTAGTTTGTCCTGAAGGATCCGCACCACAATCGACACCTTCCGTGCATTTTTCCCATGTGATCGCCTTTGGCTCTGTATGACCTGCTGGAGCAAACGGAAGGGAGAGGCAGATGGAACACTGCCCCCTGGTGCCCAACCGGATTACAGGTGACACCTGCTCTCAGAAGGTGAGCGCTACCTGCTGGCTAAAGGAAGGCTGGCATCTCCTAAACTCACACCCTCCAGCGCCAGTTCTGTGTAAGGGGCTTAAGAACAGTTTTGTGTGCTTGGGACTTTCCTTAGATGGAAAAGCCATAGGAATATGTCGAATAGTTGGTTGAATAATGATGTTGAGTAATTGGTCCACCCTGATAAAGTAAGGGCAGGAAATTCGAGGGAGCCATTGATCTCAGCACCATCCTGTCCCTGATACACTGCACACCAAGGTGACTCGCAGAAAGGGAGACTGAACTGTAGCCATGGGGTCTGGGCTTGAACTGGGGCTCTGCAGTTACTTGCTGTGTGCAATTCAGGACCTCATTTTGCAAAATCCAAATGACCATGGCACCCCCTCTCATGATATGTGAAGTCTAACCTACAAAGCACCAGAGCACGAAAAATACAGTACAGAAGATTTGGTCCCATTTCTACCGAGACTGGGCGCACAGGAAATCTAGTGTACTTTACTCTTTTCGCAGGCAGAGTCTCGGAGAAAATGCAGGGTCCTATTCCTGAGTTATAACCTTCTTGTTTCTAAGTGTTTGTCTAAGTGCTGGGTTCATCGGTCACGTTGCATCATTGCTCTACACACAGAGGTATTTGCAAATGCAGGGGAGGGTACAGATGGGCGTAGCATTCTGGGTAATCAATGACTATATTGCGGCTGCTTCCCGCCTGCGACTCAAATGCTCGGAAGCTATTGAAACTCCAAGAGTCAGTCTTCTTCAAATGCTGGGACAGTTTGCTGTCTCTTGTTTAAACTAATGCTTCTGAGACCCCCTCAAGTGGCAGAGACTCTTCATCCAGCCATGTACACAGGGAAACTGAGGCTCAGTCCCAGACCTGGGCTTCTGTGCATAAGCCTGTTGCCATAGACGAGTTCCTAGTAAAGTTGCCACTTAGCTTCCAGTTGTTTCTATATAGACTTTGCCAGGAATATTGGCAGTTCGTGTGTCAAGATTCCGTATGGCTGAATTTTCCAGAGACAATGCCTGAAAATCTGAAGCTCTAGTTTCAAGGTTCAGAGGCAAGACTCACTGCTCCTATTTCTAAAGCCAATGGTAGGACTAATAGATAGATAGATAGATAGATAGATAGATAGATAGATAGATAGATAGATAGATAGACAGACAGACAGCCCACCTTCATTTTGGGTACAGGGCATACTTACAGAGAAGTCACCCAGGTGAACCCAGCTGCACAGTCTCGTACGGCCTCCTGCTCATAGGGCAATAATGTTTGAAGCATCCTGGTCAATATTAGTCAGGTCAATTCCTGGAACTGACAGGAAGGCAAATAGAACAAATGGGACATTTTTTTAAAAAGTGTGTGTCCCGACTGCTGGTCCCACAAACAAGCAAGTGACTTGCTTCAGAGTCCCGTCCCGTCTGAGGGTGTTGTGGCCTTGGTGGTGATGGGGGTTGGGGAGTGCTGGAGACACTGACATGTAAATGGGGACTTTGTAGGTTCCAGCCACATTAGCTGTGAGACCTTGAGGAAGTGTGGCCACCCCTACTTCACAGAGAGAAACATGGCACCAAGTGGCTTCCCGGACACTTTAAGTGTAATCTGTGTGGAGTGCAGAAGGTGCTGTAGAGAAGGTTGGCAAGTGTTGAAACACTAGGTAGTGGGCACTGGAGCTGTGGCTCAGAGGCAAAAACCACAAACTGCTTTTTCAAAGGACCAGAGTTCAGTTCCCAGCACCCACATCGAGTGGCTCACAACTGCTTGTAACTCTGGCTCCAGGAGATCTGGTAACAGCCTTCTCTGGACTCTCAGAGGACCTGTACTCATGTGAACATGTGCACATGTGGACACACACACACACACACACACACACACACACACACACACACACACACACACCTGATGCGGAGGTTTATTTTGCTTAAGAGGCAGTTGCTCCCTGATGGAACGGAGGTGACTTTATATTTTTGTTTGTAAGTGTGCGTTGAACAGGGGATGCTGTGTTCATGTAGAAGGCAGAGGGAAGACCCAGAAGGTGCCATTCCTTAGGAGCCATCCACCTTGTTTTATGAGGCAGGAAAGGTACACGGATTGGATTATGCTGGCTGCCCAGGGAGACCCAGAGATCCACCTGTCTCTGCCTCCCCAGTGAGATTGCAAGCACACATCACCACATCTAGCATTTTACGTGCATGCAGGAAATCTAACCCATCTCCTCAGGCCCATGGGGCTGTACTTAACCAACTCAGATCCCCCTAGAGCCCCTTTGTAAGCTTTCTTACCAAACAGGTGTCTTGATCTCAGTAAAACTAACAACATTTTAACGTTAAAAGGGAGACTTATTTAATTCTACAAGCAAATATCACCAGCAAGAAGCATTTTAAAAGTAAAATGTGTCCAAGGAGCTTGCTCTTGATTCTCCCGTGGGAAGGGAAAACCTATATTTCTCACACACTCCCCCAGTGATCCACTTAACACAGCTTCTCCCTGGAGCAGCATTTGGAGGCAGCTGGTAGCATTCAGCTCCTCTCCTCATCTTGAATATCCCTTCAAAGCCGGAGCTGGGGATGTTCTCAAAATTCCTGCTTCGGGGAACCTGCAAACAGCTGGGTGGGTGAAGGTGCTTTTTTTTGTACCGAGCCTGGCCACCTGGATTTGAACAGGGAAACTGAGAATGGAAATTAGCACTTGGTCTCTTTCCCACTGTGGCTGTATGCAGGGTCCTGTGGGGGGCGGGAGACATATGGGAGAGGTGGGGTTAGGCCTGAACTGTGAGGAGGAGAGGCATGCGCCCATGTTCTCTCACCTGGGACGGGGCTCTGGTATTCCCTCATCAGATCTCCGTATGAGGAGTCTGGTACTATGTTCTTCAGCTGAGCCCAGGCACCGTATGCTCTGAGAGTGAAGCTCTGCTCCCTACTACACTGCCATGGGACCACTCAAAAGACCGCGTCCTCTTTCTGAGACCCAGCTTCCTGTTCCGTAAGGGGCAAGTGCCTTTGTTTTGCGGGTTGCTTGTGCGGGAGGTGCCCAATGCATGTGTTCTCCTGGTAGCTTGACTTTCTGGGTCTTCTGGCAGCCGATATGATAGAGGAATAAATGACCCTCTCTGCTCTTTTCCCCCCAGAATCTGCCCTCCAATCATCAACCACTTCTTATAACCAAGGGCTGTGTATGAACTCCCAAATCTCAAAACGGCTGCTTTGGGTCCTGCTTTGTTGCTGGTCCTCCAGACTGCTCTCTCTTGAGGGGCCTACCCCCAACACAGGCACCTCACATTGGCTAGACCAGTGTAGCCCTGGGTTTTCATGGAGAATCACACGACCCTGTCTCAGCATGCCTGGCCCAGAGCGCTGGATCCCAGCTCTGGCTGCACTAACCTTATCTCCTTGTATGTTGCCTGTGGTTTCCTTACCCCCTCAGTAGGCCTGGCAGTGCCTGCCTGTTCTCCATTTTGTCCCCTTTGCAGTCTCCAGAGAGCCTGTTTCTCCCAGATGCTCACGGGCTATCACAGCCCCACCGAGCTCATACCTCACCTCCCACCCATGAAACTCTGTTCTTGCTCCACCCCGATAAGCAAAGGAGCCCCGTTTCTTCCCTGCACACCCTGTCTCCTGCTTCTTCTGCTGCTCAGACAAACACCAGCACCTACTAATTCACCATTCTTTGGATTCAGCCCAGCTCTCTCCTTCAGAAAACCACCCCCCTCCCTGCCCGGGCTGTGCCGGTTTTTCTGGGCATGCTTGTCACGTGGTGTGTCACCACACTTTTCTCAGGATGGCTTTCACAGTGCTTTAGTTCCCTTTGGTCTGTGGGATCTGTGTGGGAATAATCCGCACAGAATTGGTGCTTGTGTCTGTTCGGTGGGCACAGGGCTGGCAAATGTGTTTGCCATACAGAGACTCAGTTCATCGCATTGATGACCAATTGGCAACTAACAGACTCTGGAAGAGCCGGTGGCATGTGACCCAACTGAACACCCACTGTTGAGAGTACCAGGCCCCTCTGGTAGTGAGTTTGCTCCAAACTCAGGGTCATATAAACGGCCTTATTTAAACTCTGGGACATGAAACAAAACGAAAACTAGTAGCTATTGGGGAAATACTTGTAAGAAAGAAAGGGGCTGAGAGAGGGAAGGAGAGAGTAACCAGAATGCATTACATACATATATAAAGTTATCTAAGAACAGACTTTATTGATAAGAAAAGAGACTCCCCTTCTCTGAATGGCATGGCTACCCTTGGCAGCAGAGGAAAGAAATGTGACTTATAAGCTAGTCCTGAACAACTGGCTTATGAATCTGAACAGAGGCCACCCCTGTGCTGAGCAGAGCCAGTACCACACGTTAGGTGTCCTGTGCCACATGCTTGTTCCGTGTTGTCACACCAATCTTTGCAGCTATCACAAAGCAGGTGATGTCACTGTACTCCAAACCCAGTATATGCGGGCTCCTCCGGACTGCGGAAAAGAGGCGTGTTATCGCCCAGAATCAAGCTCGCACCATGGAGTGGGCTCTTTTGCAGCCAATTCTGAGCTCCAGGAAGGATGGCGGATGCTGGGTGTCAGGTGTCAGGGGATGCCTCTGAGGATGGAGAAATGGGGAAGTGGGCCGAAGACATTCTGCATAAATGCCCACCTTTCTCCACAGCTCCCAGCATATCAGAGCCATCCTTGTTCCCCATCTTCTAGACATCAGCCTCTGTAGGAGCACCAGTGTGTGGGTAGTGCTCCTTGAGCACCAGTGATCTGGGGTGAGTCCCTTAGCACTCCCAGTGTACTTGCTCATTGGGAAGCCTGATGACATGGGAGGCGGGCTCTTTAGAGGGGGAAAAGCACATGGGGATTAAGCAGAGCCCTAAACGGTGCCCAGTCGGCGTGGGGGCAGGCCTGCCTTTCCATTCTGTCTGAGGAAGCCTGAACTGAAATACCTCTGTAGTCCTCCTTGCTGAGCTCGGTCCCTTCTGCCTCTTGCCTGAATTGCTTGTGAGGTCCCTAGTGTCAGCCCCCAGAAGCAGCTCTTTCCTGCGTCCTGCACTCTGTGGGACAGACACAAGTTGAGGCTATAATGGTGCATACATTCTGTGGTCTTCCCGATGCTGGTACCCACACGGTGCTTTCAGCCATGGGTTAACTCCATCTCAGCAACTGTTAACTCTTCCTCTCCTCCTACCTCACTGTAAACTCCACAATGTGGAAGCGATTCTCGGCCACACCCCAGCCTCGGGACTGCTTCTGCCCATAGTAGATGCTCAGTTCGGTTCAAATGCCTGCAGGCTGATTCACTGAGTTGGGGATGAAGAATGGATATCCACTTATAAATTCCAAATACTCAGTGCCCTAGCCAGGGTGCACGCATAGTTTATGATATTTAAAATATTTCTGCACAGATGGGGCTGGTTGGCCATTGTTTTTATTGCCTTCCTAAGGTGCTTTGGTAGCTGCCATGGAATCAGCTCATCCATCCATCCTGACGGCTGGTTAACACTGCAGAGAGATCATGCTCTGTACACCCTGGTCCAGCAGAATTGATAACGAGTGAGAACAGCAAATGACTTAAACAAAGAACGATGCATAAGGCACAGAACTTGGCTGGATTAATTGTTACTAGTCTTGTTGTTGTGATAACCTGGCAAAATCAGCTCAAGAGAGGAAAGGTTTGCTCTGCCTCATGGGTCAAGGGTACAGTGCAGATAAGTCTCGGTGGCCAGAGCTTGAGGTAGCTGGTCGCACTGCGTCCATAGATAGGAAGAAAAAGGTAATGAATGCTTGCATCTGGATTCCTCCTTTTCCATTAGCCTGAAATCCAACCCAAGGAATGGTGCCCTTCAACAATTAAGCCTTCCTACCTCAATGAACCACGCCTATGTGACTCCTCATGGACATGACCAAAGGCTTGACTCTGTTGAGCTGACAGTCAATCCTGACCATCACAGCTAGAAACATTGTACAGGTGCCTCTGGAACTGTATGAGCAGCCCAGAGACTAATACTCTGGGTTTAGTACTAGGAATCTATAGTTTGACTGTTCATTTAGATACCCTTTGAATATGTTGCCACCCTGTTTTCTATGAGCTCTGTCTGACTTTAGAAACTTGTTAGTCATCTTGGGTAGGAAAGTCATGCCAAGCTGAGTCATTCTTGACATTCTGATGCTGATGATTTTGAAGTCATGGACCAGCCCACGGGGGTAAGTTTGTCAGACCCATACCTCACATGACATATTCAAGCCTTCCAACCTGCACTTTGCTTGCTGTCCAGCAGAGGGAACCCCACCTGACTTTCTTCTGAAAGCCTGCCTAAGTCTCTCTGGCTTGGTTTCTATGTACCAGCCTTGGGAAAGCCAGCATTTGGGATGGTGGTGCACCAGTGCCTTCAGAAAAGGAACCCCAGCTTTGCTGAAGGTTGCCAAGAGCCCACACAGGACACCTGGCAGTGGGGGCGGGGCAGAAGGGATTGTGGGGAATGAGGATCTGGCAGTGAGCTGCCTCTGCTTCCAGGGCCCTGGGCATTCCATGTGGCTTTCAGGATATGCCAGAGTGTTGTCACTATAAACAGCCACAGTCAGGGTGTCTTGGGGCCAGAAAGGTGGCCACATTGGAGAGGTCTTTACAAGCCGTACTGCACTGATGCCTGTTATGCTCCTGCTTAAGAAACCCAGTGAGCATCCCATTCCCCTCCCCCTCCCCCAGTGTGTGCTCCCTGTCATTCCCTCTCCTCTTACCTGCATACCTATAACACAAAGTGCTCCAGCCATAGGACCCTCCACTGGCCCTCTCCTGTGAGTGCCCCCACACCCTACACAGCTTTTGTGACACCCGAATTTGTCACAGCCTCTTCGCCCACAGATTCATTTCTTCATCTCCATTGAATAGTGTCTCCCATCTAGGCCCAGCATGCAAGGAGCCATGGAAGAGCTCACCAACTGGGCAACGGAGAGAATGAATCCACATAGCCACCACAATGTTGCCAGTAGTAACCCGGCCACAGAGAAATGGGCAATCCTCGTTTTCAGATTAGGGCCCTGGTGATGGGGGGATGGGAAAGTGCGGCGTCTGTTGCAACTGAGTTTACACTTCAGGTTTATTGAATGCGGTGCTGGGAGCCAGCCACGAAAGCAAGGGCACTGGGTCCTATATGCCATCTTTTCCAAGAGTTCTGAGGCATTGAGCCCTGCCTGCCCTGCCACATTCCAGAAAAAGGCTACATGGGAACAGAGGTGGGAGGGGCCCCTGGACGGGTGACCAGGCCCTGTTGTCTCTTCTATGATTGAGCCCCAGCGTGCTATCCCTGAGGCCAATGCGCTCCTGTTGGAGTCAAGCAGGCCTTAAGCAAAGTCTTAATATCACACTGTAAGCATCTTCCAACACACACCTATTTCTTGTGAATTATCAGTGTGCGACTAGCCCACAGTTCACTTCCAATCTACATCTTCCTGGGGTTTTCAACTTTCCCTAGAAAGAGAATGGATTCTGTGTTTTTATCTAGAAGCAGGATCAGGAAGGGCTCCTTGAAGGCTATGACCGAAGACGGGGTGTCCCTTGAGCGGACTATGAGTTTGGTGGTGGTGGCTGCCGCGGCTTCTGTCCCCTCCTCACTGACGTCCAGCACAGCCTTGTGAGCAGCCTGTGAATGGGAGAACAGGTGTCAGCGGCTCCCACAGAAAGTGTGGCCTGAGCCCCCTGCTACTAAAAGATGCTGCTCTCTTCTAGGGAGGAGGTTCTCAGCCTGTGACCAACGCCTGGGAACCGCCCACGAGGACAGGTTTTCAGATGCATATGAGTGTTCCCCTTGGGTAAAGCTCTATTGAGTTCTTCGTATTCCATGGGGGACCAATGACAAAAATGTCCTCAGATCAATATCTGACCATCACGCAGTCCATTATGACATTAACATATAATAGCATGTAAATGAACATATAAATTAGCCAGATCAGAAACCTGGCGAATGTGGATTGGCTGTGGACAGAGGCTAGGCAGAAGAAACAAGGGATGTAGAGACTTTCTGTGGATCACCCGATTGTATGGCCAGGCTAAGCAATTTCACATGCAAGAACTGTATCACACGCAAATTGGATTCAATAATTTCGCACAAGAGGACCAAAAAAGATCAGACCTTTTAGATCCGGCCCTCCCCCTTTAGAACAAATGTGGCATCACTGGTACAAAAGGCATTTGGACCGCGGCTGTCATAGCAACGGCTTGGGAATCCAGGGACGGTGGGGAAGGAGGAGATGCTAGAGGCCTATCTGTTCTTCCACTGCGGGTATGAGGTAACCATGTCGCTTGCTAGGAACAACCATGCTTTACAAAGTGCAGATTGCTTTCTTGAAGAGAGGTTATGTGCACCCATGAGTCAGATTGTGGTGGCCATGATGGCCAGGCCTGGTGGCCACAAGATCCAGCCTTTGGCCTGTCACCTCTGCAGTAAGATGAGAGTCCTTTGTTAGCTGTCCCTTCTGGCATGGACTTTCTTGCCCACACCTCCATCGACTCACCTTAGAGACCTGCAGGAAGTGTGTCTTTGTAATTCCAGAGAAGTCGGCGTTCGAGTTAAAGGCGTCACGTATTCCCATCTCGGGGAGAATGGTTTCCAGGTTGTAGGAAGCAGAGATGGAAAATTTGGGGATGAACACCTTGATCCACCTATGGAGAATAAAAGGGGACGAGGTAAGGTTGGAATATCCCCGACTCTGATTCTGGAGAGCTTTCTCCGGCCCTGATCCTGAATGCCAGAGAAGTCCACGCGCCCCAGTCCCAAAGCACCAGGCCGCCCTGTCTCTGAGCCTCCCAGAGGAGCAAGCTCATCTCTGGAGATCAGAATAAAAGTAAGGACTTGAGGTGAGATGATATATCATCATGGCTACCACAGCAGACACCAATGGGGACATCAGGGAGTCATGGTAGCTTAGGTACTGGCCAGGTCACCTGGCCCGGCCCATCAGGACTTCCTGAGACAAGCACCTTTATAACCCTACAGAGTTTTGTACCATGCCAGGAATATACCTACACCTACCCCGTTCAATATGCTTATCACTGGGCACACGTGGCTACTGAACAATTTAACACAATGCCTATAGCAAACAATGAGCTAAAACCTTTAATTAACTCATTTGTTACACCGATTGATTGATGGGGCTTGGTGTTGCATGTGTGCAATAGTGTGTGTGTGTGTGTATGTGTGTGTGTTTGTGTATACAAATTTTGGGAGTCAGCTCTCTCCTTCTAACTTGTGGATCCTGGAGTTCAAACTCAGGTTGTCTGGTTTGGAAGCCAGAACCGGAACCCACTGAGTCATCTCACAGTCTCTAATTTTCTCCCATTTTACTAAATTCAAATGTGGAAGATCGATTGGGGCCAGAGGCGACCATATTGGACAGCACACACATACAGTTTGGCAGGTTTTCTTCTTCTGTAATGGTTTTCCTAAGCTGCTCTCCTGGGCTTATTCAATAGTGTTTCTCTTGTCTCTAAGGACGTTTAGGTATAATTGTAGCGCTTTGCCCGTGTTGGTGCGCTTGGCTGCTCACAGAAAGAAAAGCACGAGACCTTGGAGAGATACCTCAGTCCCCATCCGACAAACCTCCCTGACATTTTAGCACCACAGACAACTCCTGCTGCTGCTGGACTGGGCACCTCTGGATTCTCTGGCTCCCCTGTGCTCCACCTTCCTGCAGCTTCCCGAAGGCCCGGTCGTGCTCCTCCACCCAGTGCAGTGCTCCTCGATTCTTCACCTTTCACCTCTGTCACCGCTGTGCCTCTATCAGAAGTGACCATCACCACAGCCTCTATGCCTTAGTGTCCCCATGAGGCAGGTAAGCGTAAGGAACAGCTTGGACTCCATTTTATCTGGGCTGCGCATACCAACCCTCCAGACAATGTCTTTAGTACCCAACCTCCTCCTCTTGAGCCTCATAAAAGGGAGCCCCAAACAGTAATCGGGGCCTTTGAGAAGTCCCACTCGTGTGATCCATTAGAAATCTTGTTACCCCATTTCTTTTTGATATGCATTAAAGTTTCCTTGCCGTTCTGAAATCTGTGTCATCTGTATCCTGGTGGAATAAGAAGGCAGGAACCAGTCTAGATGACTAGGGTCAGGACAGGACTGGAAAGGCCCATTCCTGACCCCAGCCATCACCTGCATCCGTGCTTGGGCCATCACTGTGCCTTTGACACACTCCCCTTAAGAAAGCAGGCTCTGTTCACAGGCTCCTGCGTACCTTGCCTGCCCTTCCCAGGACACTGGTCCTCATCTTCCTTAAATGGGTACCATTCAAGCCTCATTGTCTCTTTTCTCTTAGATGACAAATACTGAGGGTGATGTAGATGTCAGAAAATCATGTGAAGAGACTAAAAATAAACATTCAATAATCTTCCATATCGTATGATTGATCTCCTTATGGTGTGTACAATGCTAATAACGTTGCCTTCATTAAGCACTTACTGCCTCCGGATACTCTGCCACTCTCTAAGGAGTAATGCGGCTTCAGCAATCTCTGCCTTCAGTGACACAGTGGCCTTGTGCTCCTCAGTCTACAAGTAAGCACCAAGCCTTCGGCTGGTTTGCTTGCTGGCCTTTCCAAAAACAGTTTTATGGAATTCAGTACGACTTGGTTTCTGGAGTGAGCTCTGCTTGGACGTAAAAGCTTTGCGCGTGTGGCTCTGCATGACTCACTGTGGTGGTTTGAATGCAAGATGTTCCCAAGGCTCGGGCCTTGGTCCCCTGTTGGTGGCACCACTTGGAGAGGTTATGACAAGCACAGCCTTGCTGGCAGTAAAAGGTGTCATCCCTCAGTGTCCTGTTCCTGTCTTCATGCCTACTACATGGAGCTATGCCTCCACACCATGATGGACTCTTGACCTCTGAATGTATAAGTCAAAGCAAATGCTTTCCTCCTCAAGTTGCCTTGGGTCATGATGCTTTGTTCCAGTAACAGAAGAGTAACCAGTCTGTCCACGTACCCTCAAGGAGCCTGTTCCCATCTGTGAATATGGAAGGAGAGAAGGGCGGAACTGTGTACCAGGTGACAGGGATGTTTCTGTGGTACTGTGTGGACACAGTACGAGCATCACTGTCCGGCAGGCAGAGGAGGGTTGGTCCACGGGAGTTACTATTGAATAGCTCCCATGACATTCCCCGTCCTGGGATGAACAGCTCCCTGCAAGCTGATAGTGACGCTCACCTTTTCTGCAGTGAGCGGCTCCACCTTCTCAGCCTCCTGGCTGACAGACTCTTCTCCAGATGCCGCATCCTGCCTTTGCCAGGGAGGATGAAGAAGGCCACGGCGTCTCCCCTGTAGTCCATCTGCAGGACAGAGCAGCCCAGCTCTCTGTCCACTCCAAAGGCAAACAACTCGGTCTGGTGCATCATGGGAACGTGCACAGTGGTGCCCTTGCTCAGAAGGAATGGGAAGCTCTTGTTTGTGTTTGCAGCACTAAAGGGCTGGGTCCAGTTGGCTAGTGTGGAGAAAGAAGAGACGGCTTACATCAGTGCACCAGAAGAGAGGGTGTAAGTTAGTGCAAAGGAAGAAGGGATTTACATCCCTGAGACCTGCCAGGTAAAAGCAGGCAGATGAGGACCTCTAAAAACACTTACCACACCTACCATACAATATTTACCCTACACAACATACATCTATGTACATAATATACATCTCACATACATACACATATAATACACATACATCACACACATACCCTTCACACACACAATACTATACACACAGCCTACACACACACATATATATGTATACATAACACATGCTCTCACGCCACACCTTACACTACACACACACACACATATACACACACACACACACACACACACACACACACACACACACACGGGGGAGGGGGAGAGAGAGAGAGAGAGAGAGAGAGAGAGAGAGAGAGAGAGAGAGAGAAACACATGCATCACAGATACCACACATTCGTTCATAACACACATATCATACACCACATACATAAACGTACCACATACATATACCACATGTACACACCAATACATACCAAATATATACTTGCATATCTATGCAAACATACAACACATAATACATATCCCCACTCCCACACACACTTTTTATACACACAACATACATCCCACACACCATACACACTTGCATATATACAATATTATATTGCACAATATATATATATATTTATACAATAAGTATTGCACACATTCAATAAATATACTGCATATGCACATAACATACACTACACTCACACCATGCACACACTTACATATAGATACACTCCACTTATCTAATACTACACCACACACACACACACACACACACACACACATACACAGAGAGAGAGAGAGAGAATCTGATACCATACACACTTGCTAACAGTAGTCAAAATCAATTCCTTTAGAACCCTAAAAAAATCCTCAGATGCTTATAGCTGGTAAAAATATTAAAGAAAATAAACTGTGTTGTGTTAGAAGTGGTAAATTCTGTGACATTCTAACACTCTCTAGTACCGCACCCGATTCTTTATTCTGTATGGTCTTGAAAAGTAACAGCCCACATTTACAGTGAAATCAAGATGGGGCTGGGATACTCTAAAGACTTGTTCTTAGGTCATACATAGTGGCTGACACTTGCAATCCCAGAACATGGGAGGCCAAGGCTACAAGACTGTGAGTCTGAGGTTATCTTAGGTTACACAGAGAAAACATATCTCGAAACAAAAACAGTCTTCGACTCATTCTCAAAGAATTGTCCTTATCTGACCTGCCTCCTGCAATACCAAAAGAATGACTTATAAAAGTCATCAGTATTTAATCTGACTTGGAGTTCAGTCAAAACAAATATCATCTCCCCGAGGACATTTGCCAAGACAGGCAGGCGGGACTCCACAACACCTCCAGTGGCACATGACAGTTAAGACAGATAATTCACTAACCGCAGAGCTTAGGAGGACAAACAGAGAAGAGGAGGAATGTCCTGTCAGCAAAAATGACAAAGCAAGTCCCTCTGCATGTCCACCCTTCCCTAATCACGGCCCCACTCAGCCGTGGTGACCCAAGGAGAGTTCACTCAAATGGCTGAATTGTGATGGGGAGCCTTCACTCACACAGCCAACTGAGGCACACTCGGTGCCTAATGCCTTCTCCCTAGAGGAGTGGGAGTGTATTTCAAATGCAATTACAGACAAGCCTTCTCACTTCCTGGCGGTCTGGAGGATGGATAAGAGATAAGACAACAGATATAAACAAATAAGTGTCTAAGGAATCAATGTTTACAGGAGATTTGGAAACTTCCAGTGTATCTCAAACCCGAAGAGTCCCCAGACATGAGTAATGCTATAGGCATCATGGGAACTATCTGTGCTTTTCAGAGCTCTTGCTGCCAGCCAGCCTGGGGCTGTGTGGACAGAAAATAAAGGGTGAGTCAAAGGTATACACTGCCGGGCCGAGTGTGAATGGCAAGTCTCAGTACGCACACAGTGATCCTGTACAACTATTGGGACATCTTCCAGCCAAGAAGGCATCTGTGACTTTAATGAATTCATTCAGAAGAAGCAGGAAGCAGTTGCTACAATGAACAGCAGTGACTAACCCTCTGGAGGGGAAATAGTTCATGTCTAGAATTGATTTACATTATTGACATGGCTGGGCTGAAAACATAGAAAGGGGCTGGAGAGATGACTCGGAGGTTAGGAACACTTCTGCTCTTACAGAGAACGCATTCAGAACCCAGATTACAACGGCCGTAGTTCCAGTTCCAGGGATCCGATGTCTTCTTCTAGACTCTGCAGGCAACTACACCTGTGTCTAAATACTCATCACATGACACACATGTGCATACATACAACTAAAATAAATGTTTAGATATTTTACGGAAAACAAATCCAAAATGAAACTTTAGGGCATGGGGAGCATGTGTTCCTAAGGAGAACCAGACATGGGCCTTATTCATCAAACGTGTCAAGGCAGCCATTTTGAACATGCTCAAAAAGCCTTTAAAAATAAAACTGTGTTTTAATAAGCCTCAACTTGCAGTTAGAGAAATGATTCGGAGTCATCACGTGGAGCATGAGAGTTGGAAACCGTCCGTGGTAGCAGAAATGGCAGTTTCATTAAACAGACTCACAGCAGGTTAGAACAAATGGGAGACGATAAATGCTGGGCTAGAAAATGTATCAATACGTCTGGAATAGGAGGCATTACATTCAGTTGTGAGCTGTCCTGTAGCGCTAGGAACGGAACCCAGGTCCTCTGCAAGAGCAATCAGTGTTCTCAACAGCTAAGCCGTCTCTCCAGCACTTTATGAGCTGCCTTTTCAGAAAGGACAGCATAGCAGAAAAACCTGTGCTCTCCTATTTGTTTAGATTTCTTTTTTATTTAGAGATTGAATCTAACTCCAGTTCTGGGGGATCTGGCGC
Source organism: Micromys minutus (assembly GCF_963924665.1). Lineage (NCBI taxonomy): Eukaryota > Metazoa > Chordata > Mammalia > Rodentia > Muridae > Micromys > Micromys minutus. The sequence goes on from NC_137969.1 coordinate 246,441,975, forward strand.
CCCCTTCTGGCTTCTGCAGGCATGGCACACATGCGGTGCACATACATGCAGACAAACACTCATGCAAATAACATAAAGCAAATTCCGTCTAAAACAAAATAAATTGATCCTAATAAGTCCATATTGATGGGCACATGTGTGGAAGTATGATTTATGATGACATCATAGAATAGACGAAATGTAGCCACTGAGAAAGAAACGTTTATAACTGTTGGAATGATGGTTGGTGTAAGCACAAACTGCATTATAACTATATGCCAATTGCAATCCCCAGGTCAACCCTAGGAAAGTAAAGTGAGAACATAAGAAAAAAATGAATTAAAGACTGGAAAAATGTAAACTCGAAAATCTATAAATTTGGAGACACCGAGGAAGGAAAGCATACAAGATTTACAGACACTAATGGCGAAGCGACACCCACAAACCCTGTCTTCCAAACAAATACATTCAGCATGGCAGCTAAACGCTAAGATGGGAAGAACCAGCTCGAAATTTTATTGTCCAGAGATAGACTGCTCACAGAGCCAATAAGCCCTGGAAATGACGGCAAACACCATTAGTCATTAGAGAATCCAGAGCGAAACCATAATGAGCTACCACCACCCAGCATCATGGATGTCATCAGAAAGATGGATAATAAGAAATACCAGGGCTGGTGAGGTGACTCAGTAGATAAAGGTGCCTCCAGCCAAGCCTCACGACCTGAGTTCAATCCCTGAGGTTAGAAGAGAATTACTCCTATATGTTCTCTCTCTCTCTCTCTCTCTCTCTCTCTCTCTCTCTCTCTCTCTCTGATACACACACACACACTAAATAAATAAATAAATAAATAAATAAATAAATAAATAAATAAACTAAAATTTAGAAAAGAGCAAATAGCAGTAAGAATACGAAAAGGCCTGGACCCCTGGGCCACTGTTGCTCTAGGCTCCGTACACACCTACAGAAGAGGTTCCCAGCTTCTTGAAGTGGAATTACCACATGACCGAGTGGGCTCTCTCCTGGGTGCACACTTGAAAGGCTCAAAACAGCCTCCACACAAAATGGGTGTTCCCTCACGTCACCGTAGCCTAGAGTAGGCTCAGCCTGCGCACCCACCATCCGACACACAGAATGCTGCCTGTCCAGATGACAGTATTTTCTCATCTGTTATGAATGGGAGCTGGGAGCTAGTTCACTCCAAGATGGATCCAAGCCTTGCAGGATCTATGGTCAACTTCTGTTCATGGTGTCAAATTAGCAGTTAGCCACAAAGAACAGAAAGGGAAAAGCGACAAACATAAAAGAGAAACTGGGACAGATGAACCTTAGCTACACACAAAAGCTGGGGATGACGTGGCCTTGAGTCCTATTTGAATGCTGTTTAGACATGTGAAGTGTCTAAAATAGGCAGGCTACAGAGACACAGAGTAGATTACTGGTCTGCAGTGGGGAAGAATAGAAGTTGTGGGGGGCAGCTCATTTTCTTGAGGAGATGGGGGTCTTCCTTCTGAGGAGAAAAATGCGCTGTGGAGTTACAGAAAGCAACTAAAATCTGTCTTCCAAGCTGATGCCCAATGGACAGACGGAGTCTTTAATACACTGTCCTGGTAAACAATAAGAAGCCAGTGGTTCTCAACCTTCCTAACCCTGCTCCTCTATAACACCCTTCCTCCGGTTGTGGCGATCCCTGACCACACAATTATTTCGCTGCTACTTCATAACTACTTTCACGCGATTGTTATGAGTCGTAATGTAGATATCTGATATGCTGGATGTCTGGTATGCAACTCCCATGAAAGGGCCATTTGACCCCCAAAAAGGTTGAGAACCTCTGCTCTAGACAGATGTGAGTAACAGTCACCATCTTGTCCATATTCCTAACACAGCATAGCCTTGGTGAAGATGCCAGCGACTGAAGACCCTTTAACACCTGGACACTTTAAAATGGTCTTACGGTGTGCACATGACCTTTCCTTAGAAATCAACCAAATAGAATAATGTATATCAGATGGAGGTATCTCACCACTGAAGGGAAGTGGGCCAGTTTTCTTGCCCTCTTTTTTTGGGTTTGGAGGATGTGTGTGGTGGTTGGCTAGACAAATGGCTGGACTGGACTGGTTAATAGGAAAATGGATGTGTGAGTGAAGAGAAGGACAGATGGACTGGAGGCTGGGTAAGTGGAAGGATGGAGGGAAGGAAGGAACCATGATACACTGGCACACACAGCTCTGAAGACTAGCCACCCAACTTCAGGCATAGTCCTGTGAGGCTGTGTGTGCTTCCAAGAGGCAGAGACCGGCACAGAGTGGGCACTTAGCCCTTGCCAGAACAAGAAGGAAGCAGAGGGAGAACCCAGACTCGGGGTCATGTGCCTTCAAAGCTGATGCTCATTCGCTCCAGAGAACTGCCATTCCTGACAGTGGCTTTGTAAACAGTGAACCCTAGACAGATATGAGTGACAGCCCAGATTGTCTACACCTCCAAACCTTTGAAACTGTTCTCACCACTGGGTTTTTTAACTGGCCAGACAGCGTGCCACTGCTGTGAGGTGTCCAGAGAGTTGTATGACTGTCGTTGGTGCCAAAATACAAGCTCTTTTCTCCTCAAGAGTTCCAGAAGGCATTTTGCGGGCCCTCCTTGCTGAGCACAGCTCTTTAGGACAGCCCCTTCCATCATGCTAACACAGAGATCAAGGAGGCCCCTTGTTAATTAATGAATGGCAGCTAGAGAGTGGGAACAGAAGACAGACAAGAATGTTCAAGTGGCTACTCTCAAAGCTGATGAGAACTCAGGCACGCCCTGCTGTCTAGATCTTGTACACACATGTTTTCTTGACTATACAACAGTAAAAGGAAAAGAAATGTAAATCAGAGGTGGGCTGGGGTCGCATCTCTGTTGGTGGTAGAGCTGTGTGGCTTGCACAAAGTCCTGGGTTCAGTCCCCACTGCATCAATGGGGGGTGATGAACACACTTATAATCCCAGCTCTAAGGAGATGGAGGCAGGAGAATGAGAAGTTCAAGGTCATCCTCAGCGTGATGGGGACCATCTTGAAATTTATAAGCCCTGACTCAACAAACAAACAAACAAACAAACAATCATCCAAGTACATTAAAATGGAAAGAAAGGGCAAAAGGAAAGAGAAATGAAGGAAAAAGAAAGAAAAGAGTAAATCAGCTTCACCTTTAAAGAAGATGTGGTTCACCAGAACCATGGCTGTCTGAGAGTCTAGGTCTTGGATTACGTCCACCACCTTCCCTTTGGTCTCCTTCTCCACATAACTGTTGATCTGGGCCTGGGCAATGGCAGCATTTGAGAAGTCTTCAGAAAAGACTTTTGCCCCATAAATCTTTTTGACCCTGTCCAGAAACTTGGCCTGCAGCTGCAGCTCCTTCCTGATGAAGAGGACACTGCCCATCCGCAGGTCCCGGCCCTTGTGGCACTCGTTCAGCGATCGGACAAGTTGCTCGAAGCCCAGGTGGATGGTCGGCTCCCGCATGTGCGTGAAGTTGAAGCCAAGGCTCCGGAGGATCTGCATCTTGGTGGCTGAGCAGGCCCCCAGAGACAGCAT